>NC_059077.1:35677690-37165190 GCF_020497125.1 Mauremys mutica | reverse complement strand
CTTTGGATAGAAGGAGGTGGGGGATGGGGGATGCCATGCTTTGCAGTAATAAACTGCCACAGAAAGTGCAAAGCAAGCTGTATAAAAAGAGGAATGCATTTCTGTTCTCCAAGGTTATTGAATTCAAGATGGCTGAGCTCCACCAAAGCAGCATAAATTCCAGGGCTTGTAGTGAAGCAGCCAGCAATATGGCATTCTGACAAAACCAACCTCTGCAACTGAAAGTACTAAAGATGACAACCTCATGTTTTATTTTGTTGCACAGGAAGAAACCTTATCCAGTCAGAGGAAACACTGTCTGTGAACATCAGACTAGTCTGGTGCCTGATCACATAAAGTCTTCTCTGCAGAGGAGGAAGTTCCCTTAAGTGTACCCTAAATAAGCCAGCAAAAACAAGCATAACTTAAAAGTTAAACAATCATACATTTGAAGTTTTTTTTTAAATCATTAGCTTCAGGACTAAAAGATGATTGCTTAGATGGTTAATTATTTTCCTTGCTACAGCTTCCAAGCTGAAATGTTCTTCATTACTGTAGATACTGATTCACAGCTGAATACTTGTGCATTTTCAATTAATTGTACAGTTACATATATCATTACAAATGGAATATATAGTCATTTAAAAATGTATTGTTTTCATTTTTAACACAACTGAAAATATTTTCTACACACTTTCTCTTGATTATTGATTGATCGTTTTGAGTGGCTCCAAAATTGTAGAATTGACTTCAATTTTGGTAAAAGTTAAATAATGTTATGTGAGAGTTGTGGATTGAAGCAAGTACCAGAAGACAAGACTATATTAATATGAGCCATTATTTCAGAGACCAAAACACATGCATAAATATCTTCCTTCCAGATTTAATAATAGATTTTTCTTACTAGTTGTAAGTCATTGGAAAAAAAAACATTCACATTATTTCAAAATAAGACACTCCAATATCCCTACTGTATGTGGCCCATTCATACAAATAGCATGGCTTCAGGGAGAAAAAAAAAGGTTACTAGTCTTAAACCAAGGACATATATAGTATGGTAACCAAGTATTCCATGCATATATAACGTATCCATTGTAATCTTACAAGTTACTTAAAGACAATTACACAATCCTTCTCAGATGTTTTTAGTTTGGACCAGAATATTTAAAACATTTGCTGGCATACTGAATGTCTAGACCATCTCAGGTAATATAATGGGAGAGACTAGTACTCTTCTGTTAGACTACCAGCATTTTTCCATTACTGATTTTATTTCTGTTTGCCTTCAGCTCCTATGGCAATTCTGCATGTAGCACAGTTTACAGGCTTCCCTCCAGTAAAGTTCTGTCAGGTCAGTCACTGATCATCAGATTGTGGCTGCTCTGCTGAATGGTGGAAGCTCTGTGTGCATCATGTTTTCTTAGGGCCATGCTTCCTTCTGCATGGTTGCATTGTAACATCCCTCACCAGGACAGTCTAAACTCTTGCCAGAGGCACAAGAGCATCTTCCCCACAACGATATGTTTAACAGATGATAGGGAAGGAAGGAGAACACTTGTGCACTGTGTCATCATCAGTCCTCTGAACTGAGGAGAACTATCAATCAACCAACTAGTGTAAGGTTGTGGCATTCATTGCCCTATTCTGTTTCTTCCCCGTCTCTTATCCTTCAAAGAAAGATCATCTGAGGTGGAGCCCCTTTCCTGATCACATGAGGATTCCAAGCTGGCTTTGTTGCTTAGGCTTGTCGATTTAGTTCCAAGGAAACAGAGAGAGAGGTTCTGCAATGCAGATTTATTTAAAATATATTTTTATGTTTTGACTAGCAAGATGATTTTGTATTTTATTTGTTGCTTGTCTTCCTCAGCTTGTATGCTGAAAATGGCACTTCATTTTCACTTCTTTCCCTGCCTAATATTAATGTAGGCAATAATGTAAGAATGTGAAAAAAAATTCAATCTTTACACTCAGTGAACCCACTGGTGATGGATTAAATACAACATATTTTGCCTTATATATTATGGAAATACGCCTTGCATGTCTGAGGATACATTGTATTATCTAAAGCACCCTATTCAGACATGCAAGCTAGGTTGCCTCTGCTGTACTCTGAATAAACAGGATCAGGCTAATGGCGTTTTGTGTAAATGAGGCACATGTAAGCTTGAGTACATTCAGGTCTGTTTATCTAGTTACTATTTTTCTTTGTCAAGAGCCTTCCAATCTTTAGTTTCCTTATACAAGTGTCCCTTGTGCTGGGTATCTGGGGGATGGGTGAAAGTCTTAAGGAGTTCAAGATTTTGCAGCTAATATTGAATACTGAGGAAAATTGATACCAAGGTCATGTTAAGAATAAAGAAAATTGATTCCACGGGCAGTGTTCCAATGTGAAAGGTCCTATGCTCTAGCAAAATATTTTTTAGCATTGTTATAAAAAATTTTCAGTTGTAATATAAGGTGATGACAGAGGGAGAACATGATGAAAACTGAACATATCAAAGTTTTCCCAATGATTTACTGTATTGGTATTTTGATTGCTGCTTTTCCTGTGTTCAGCTTCTCTGCACAAGCATCCAGAGTGACAGACACTGATAATGGATTCTTTCCAACAGAACCCTGCCAGTTCTGGTCATTGATCCAGACATATATGCTGGCTCAGGAGCGAAAGGCTGGATCCTGCCATGAATATTTTTAGGAGTAAGCTATTTCACGCTTTACTGTTAATACGGTTTTGAATATGTGTATAATACAGTACTATATATCAAACAAAACCCTACATAATACAGCAGATGTGACCCATTCTGTATCAACCTCTGCTACAAGCAAATAGGAAGATAATATAGTGCAGAATTAATAGGTTTTCCATTGTTGTCTATTCTAATTATTACAATATTTTAAGTAAAATACTGCCACAAAGTGCCACACAGAATGTATTTATATTCAGATAATTTCATATTGTGTTAAAAATAGGCAGTTTCACTTAAAACACTAGGGGATCTACTGCATGCTCAAAACAAAAAAAAAGACAACCCTCCTTATGCAGCAGTGCAGAAGATTTTTTTGCATAGCAGGAAGGCTGTGGAGTTTATTTCTAATTCATAATGAAAAATTGGAATTGGTGAACAGTGGTTTGGGACATCAGCAGGCCTCAAAGCTGTATCTAAATTTACACAAGATATAGATGGTCATTTGCAGACCAGCTCATTTTACTTAAACAAACACACAAACAGATACCGTTAGCTAGAGACACATCATGAAGCAGGGGTGCTTATTTCCAAAAAAAATAGAACTGCAGAGACTCAAAGATCAAAGGTGAGTCAAAAGGCAATGCCACTGAGCAGGGCGAAGCGACGCCTGGCTGCCCATGGGGTATTATTTTGCCAGAAACCCTTTCCACTGAGCCTTGTGAGAGTGGTTTTGGTTATACAGAATCATGGAGGTTTCAATTCGTTTTTATTATTTTTAAGCCCTGAAAAACAATTTGTTTAAAACATTCTTACAGTTGTAGGAAATAGTTGGGTGAGATTCTGTCCTGCACCTTTGGGGCTATGCCTCTTAGAATTCACAATGCCGGTGAGTGGAGGGAAAGGTAGCTTTGCATCTTACAGGACCTGGAGCTCCACCAATGTGATTTAGACAGCCCTCAGGACCTTTCTAAATTACAGCAGCCCAGAAATTGTGCCGCATACCCAGTATTCCCCTTCCACTCCCAGCCCTAACATGTCCCCTGTTCCAGGGTTTGCAACAGGATCCTTACGAGTCAAACTTATGACTATCTCTTCACTGCCTATGAGGGTAGAATCCTCTTCTGGCAGGAATGTCGGCCTTTAAGGCTCCTTTATGCTGCTCTAGCCCTTTTATGCAGTGTAGATGGGCCAGAGCAGGGATCAGGATCTCAATCATAGAATGTATGTACAGAATAATATCCTTACTCTAGAATTTTAAAACCAACCTGTACAATGAGGTTAGTACTCTTGATTCTTAAACTTATGAAAAATACCTGTAGAATTTAATAGAGAATAATAACCCCCACTATATAATTTTTAAACCAGCTTATAGAATTTTACATACAGGATATCATTCTCTTAGTAGAATTCTATAAGTTGATTTAAAATTATATAGTGAGGTTATCATTGTCTGTTAAATTTTATAGGTATTTTCCACAAGACTAAGAATGACCGAAATAACAAATTGTTTTTAAAGACTTAAAATATTTTTTTTAAATCCCTAACCATTTGTAAAGACTTTAAAAACAATTTATTTTAAACCATGCTTTAGGAATAAAGAATATAGGCCATACTTATAGGATGAGGGGGACTCTATCCTGGGAAGCAGTGATTGAAAAAGTATTGGGGGGGGTTGTTGTGAATAATCAGCTGAACATGAGCTCCTCGTGTGATGCTGTGGCCAAAAAAGCTAATGCAATCCTGGGCTGCATAAAGAGGGAAATCGCAAGTAGGAGTAGAGAGGTTATTTTTCCTCTGTATTTAGTACCGATGTGACAGCTGCTGGAATACTGTGACCTGTTCTGGTGCCCAGAATTCAACAAGGATGTGGATAAATTGGAGAGGGTTCAGAGAAGAGCCATGGGAATGATTAAAGGATTAAAAAAATTGCTTTTTAGTGATAAACTCAAAGAGCTCAATATATTTAGCTTGAAGAAAGTTAAGGTGTGACATGTTTACAGTCTACAAATATAAACATGGGGAACAAATATTTAATAATAGGCTCTTTAATCTATCACAGAAATGTACAGCATGATCCAATGGCTGGAATTTGAAATTTGACTAATTCAGGCTGGAAATTTTTGACAGTGAGGGTAATTAACCATTGAAACAATTTACCAAGAGTTGTGGTGGATTTCTCACCATGACTGGAAATTTTTCTGAAAGATATGCGCTAGGAATTATTTTGAGAAGTTCAATGGCTTGTATTTTGCAAGAGATCAGACTAAATAATCACAATGGTCCATTTTGGCTTTGGAATCTATGAAAATATTCATCCTAACTCCTATTAGTTAAAAGCTAGCTTATACCCTCCTGAGGTCCCTTCCAACCCTGATATTCTATGATTCTAAGCTTCTACCCTAATGATTGAGAATTTATATCGTTACAGGGCCCTTGATTTTATTTTAATGTTTGCTATTATAGCTTTGAATAGTCTTCTTAGCCATTTACATTTCTAATTCCTTTTTCAATGCTGATAAACCTGACTTAGTGATATCGTGTGGTCTATTTATATGCTGTGTAAAATGTATTTCCTTCAGGTTTGAATTCGACACCTTCAATTTAATTAAATGTCCCTTTATTTCTCTATGATGACACAGGATGTATAGAAGTCCCTGCTATACCTTCTCTACACCATTATTATTTTGCATATTTCTATCATGCACCCTTTTATTCATCACCCCTTATTCATTTCCTCTCTAAGGTAAACACTCCCAGTGTTTCCAATCTCTGTTTATATTATACTAGCGCTTTTTCATGCCACTGATCCTTCTTGTCACCAGTCTCTGAATTCCCTCTATTTCTGCTATACCCTTTTTGAGATGGGGTTATCAGAACTGAAAACTGTTCCAGCTCAAGGCTTGCCATTGGATTATATAATGGCATTGTCATATTGTCCATATTATTCTCCACTCCATTCCTTATGGACCCTAACATTTTGTTTGCTTTTTTAACTGCTGCTGTACACTGAGCTGAGGTCTTCATTGATCTGTCCACAATAATGCCCAAAGGTAAAATTTTCAAAAGCGCTGAAGCGTACATCTACGCTGCAGCTGGGAGCATACCTCCCAGCCTGGGTAGACAGACTCTCACTAGCTCCACTTGAGCTAGTGTGCTCAAAATAGCAGTATTGATGTTGTGACACTGGCAGTGGCTCAGGCTAGCCACCAGACCTCAGACCCAGGAGATTGGCAGGCATGGACTCTGGCAGCTTTTTTAGCACATGGCTCAAGCTGAGCTAGCATAGGTCTGTTTACCCAGGCTGTGAGGCATGCTTCCAGCTGCAGTGTAGACACAACTGAAGTGACTTTGGCACTTTTAAAAATGGGATTTGGGTTTTCAGTTTGCTTAAGCAGTTTTGAAAATTTTACCACAGGTATTTTTCTTGAGATTATATAGTTAATTTAGAATCCACTGACGTGTCTGAGTAGTTCAGGCTGTTCTCTCCTACATGCGTTATTTTTTATTTGTCAATGTTGAATTTCATCTGCCAAAATATTGTCCTTTCATCTTCCTTCATTAGGCCCCTCTGAAGTTCCTCAGTCTTCTCTTGTTTTAACTAATATAAATAATTTTGGATCATCTGCAAAAGTTGTTATGCCACTGCTCATGCCCCTTTATGGATTAGTTAATAAATAGATTAAACAGCACTGCTCCTAATAATGTAACTTTGTGACATTCCATTGCTAACAGAGCTGCTCAGAAATTTCTGTTCTGTGAAAAATTCCAATATTTTGGGGGGAAAGTTTGTTCTGAATCAGAATGAAAAGGCAACATTTTGAAGGTCCCTGCAGAATGAAGAATCTGAAAAATTTTGATTTGACACCATCAAAACATTTCGTTAAAGTAAAAACACCACTTTTTGACTTTACCATTCTATTCATTTTATTTTGACTTTTATATTATATTAAAACCTTATGTTATTATTATATTAAATACATAGAAATATAATATTACACTATTTAATATTATATAAATGTCAAACTACAATGAGTTTAGGGGCCTATTACAAGGGTGGGTGGATGAGGTTCTAGTGACCTGAAATGTGCAGGACGTCAGACTAGATGATCATGATGGTCCCTTCTGACCTTAAAGTCTATGATTGAAAGTGATAAACTAAACATTTTTACCTTACCAAAATGAAATGATAAAGTCAAAATGATTTCTTTCAAATTTTTCCCATCAACAATTTCATTGAAATCAGCGAGTTCCCAGAAAACATTTAGAGGTTGATGAAACTGCATTTTTGAACATGAAACTATTCCGTCAAATTTTTTTGACCAGCTTAATTGTTATCTTTTTGCCATAATGAAAACTGATCATTTCCTACTCTTTGTTTTCTGTCTCTCAGCCAGTTTCTGACCCAGGACAGTTCTTTGCCTCTGACTTTATGACTACTTAGTTTCTTTAGTAGCCTGTTATGAGGGATTTTGTTAAAAGGTCTACTGAAAATCAAATAAATTACGTCACTGGTCCTCATTTATTTGTTATTTTATTGATACATTCAAAGAGAAATTATCTCAATCAATTTGAAAAGGTACAAAAGAAAGGCTTATTGGCCTGCCCAGACCACTCTCACTGTTTGAATGGTGAAAACATTTGCTGCTCTCTAGTCCTCTAGTATAAAAGCTGATTGAAGTGACTGAGCTACTAGCAAAAATATGCAATCTTAAATTCCTTCTGAACTCTTAGGTGCATGCCACTTAGACCAGGAGACATGTTGCTTTCTAATTTATCATCTTGTTCCAGCAACTGTTTTTCAAAACTTCAATCTCTGACAGTGCCTCTTTGTTATAACTAGAAAAGAGTAGGTCTGGGTAGCCATCTCCCTATCATCTATGGTGAAGTTTGATCCAGATAAATCATTTAACTTCTCAGCAACATTCTTAATTCCCTTAATTGCTCCGCTTTCTTCTTGGTGGCAGATGGAGCCACCTATTCTCTGTCAGACTTCCTACCTCTGATTTACTTAAAGAATTTCTTGTTATTGGTTTCTATACCTTTAGTTTTTTGCTCTTCATATTCCTTCTTAGCCCTGCTAATATCCCTTCTTACTGCATATTGCCTGCTGTAGTTTATATGCTCCCTACCCTATTTTGAGTCAGACAGAGAATCATCTTTGGGTATGTCTACACTACAAGAGTAGTTCGATTTAACTTAGGTCGAATTTGTGGATTCGACCTGATGAATTCGAATTTGTGTATCCACACTAAGGACACTAATTCGACTTTGTGAGTCCACACTAACGGGGCAAGCGTCGACATTGGAAGCGGTGCATTCTGGGCAGCTATCCCACAGTTCCCGCAGTCCCCGCTTCCCATTGGAATGCTGGGTAGAGCCCCCAATGCCTTCTGGGGGAAAAATGTGTCAAGGGTGGTTTTGGGTAACTGTCATCATTCAACCGTCACTCCCGCCCTCTCTCCTTGAAAGCGCCGGCGGGAACTCTGTTCGCGCACTTTTCTGGTCAGTGACAGCGCGGACGCCACAGCACTGCGAGCATGGAGCCCGCTGCGATCATCGCTGCACTTATGGCCGTTGTCAACTCCTCGCACCTTATCGAACACCTCTTCCAAAGTCAGCTGCTGAGAAATCGGGCGAGGAGGCTCCGGCAGTGCGGTGAGGACGTGAAGTGTGAGAGTGGCACAGACCTCTCACAAAGCACGGTACGCCGCGCCGTGGAGATCATGGTGGCAATGGGTCACGTTCATGCTATGGGACGGCGATTCTGGGCCCGGGAAACAAGCACGGACTGGTGGGACCGCATAGTGCTGCAGGTCTGGGATGAATCACAGTGGCTGCGAAACTTCAGGATGCGTAAGGGCACTTTCCTTGAACTGTGTGACTTGCTGGCCCCTGCCCTGAAGCGCCAGGACACCCGGATGCGAGCAGCCCTGACTGTGCAGAAGCGAGTGGCCATAGCCCTCTGGAAACTTGCAACGCCAGACAGCTACCGGTCAGTAGCGAACCACTTTGGCGTGGGCAAATCTACCGTGGGGGTTGCTGTGATGCAAGTAGCCCACGCAATCATTGACCTACTGCTCTCAAAGGTGGTGACCCTGGGAAACGTCCAGGTCGTCATAGATGGCTTCGCCGCGATGGGATTCCCAAACTGCGGTGGGGCTATAGATGGCACTCACATCCCTATCCTGGGACCGGCCCACCAGGCCAGCCAGTATATTAACCGAAAGGGCTACTTTTCAATGGTGCTGCAAGCACTGGTGGACCATAGGGGACGTTTTACCAACATCTACGTCGGGTGGCCGGGCAAGGTTCATGACCGCGTGTGTTCAGGAACTCTGGTCTGTTTAGACGCCTGCAGGAAGGTAGTTTCTTCCCGGACCACAAAGTAAGTGTTGGGGATGTGGAGATGCCCACAGTGATCCTCGGGGACCCAGCCTACCCGCTAATGCCCTGGCTCATGAAGCCCTATACAGGCGCCCTGGACAGTGACAAGGAGCTCTTCAACTACCGGCTGAGCAAGTGCAGAATGGTGGTGGAGTGTGCTTTCAGACGTCTCAAGGAGAGATGGAGGAGCTTACTGACTCGCTCGGATCTCAGCGAAACCAATATCCCCATTGTTATTGCAGCTTGCTGTGTGCTCCACAATCTCTGTGAGAGCAAGGGGGAGACCTTTATGGCGGGATGGGAGGTTGAGGCAAATTGCCTGGCTGCTGATTACGCTCAGCCAGACACCCGTGCGATTAGAAGAGCCCAGCGGGAAGCGCTGTGCATCCGGGAGGCTTTGAAAGCTAGGTTCCTCAGAGAGCAGGGTAACCTATGACTGTCCAATCTCTTTACAGAGAAGCTGAACCTGCCCCTGTTTCAGTTACTATTGACTTTTTTCAGCGGTTACATACCCCGTTCACCAGGTTTCCCCCCTTCCAACAGACGTTTAAAAATAAAGTTATTGGAACATTTTTAATTAACAAAGTTTTCTTTACTAACGAATTCTCGTTCAAGGGTTACAACAGGGACGCAGACTGTGGTGGGTACGGTGTGCAGTGATGTACAGACCGCTTCTACACTCGAGGACTGACAGGCTCCTGCTCCTACAGCGGTCTCTGGGGGGAGGACGGTTACCGGAGGGTGTGCAGGAAGGGGTGGGTTTGCAGGAAGGGGTGAGGGGTGTGTGGGAAGGGTGAGTAGGTGTGGGGGGATGATGGCTCTGGCTGGGGCTCAGGGCATCGGAGAGGTTCATGGCTAGGGTGGAAGGGCATGGTAAGGGCATCCTGCCTTGCCATTTGTGGATGCCAGGCGCTCGGACCCTGGGGCAACATACACCTCCCAGACTGACCTGGGGCAGCAGACACCTCGCAGAGTGACCCGGGTGCCTAGTGACTGCACTCTGTGTGTGACCTGCTGTTGATCCTGCCCCCATGTCTGTACCCTGTTAATGGTGGCTGTCCTATGCAATTAACAAACCCCTCCCCCCCCCACAAAGTCTTCTGCAAAGAAACATGACGGAAACAGTAATGAACAGCAAACTATTTTTAATACTCAACTACACAGTTGTGGGATGAAACTGGGATTTGGGATTGGGTGAGCCAGGAAGGCAAGCAATTCTCATACTTTAGGGAATGAGAGCTGTTTGGTACATGAGCGCTCTGCTGGGGTGGAGTGACAGTTTTCACGGCCCCTAGCGCCCCTCCTTCTTGTGATTTTGGGTAAGGGGGGGACAGGACTTTGTGGCGGGGGAGGGCGGTTCCAGATACAGTTCAGGGGGGCTCTCTGCTCCTGCCTGCGGTCCTGCAGAACATCCACAAGGGGCCGCAGCGTGTCCATTTGCTCCCTCATTAGTCCAAGCAGCGTTTGAGTCGCCTGCTGGTCTTCCTGCCGCCACCTGTCCTCCCGTTCGCTGTGTGAGCGCTGCTGCTGAGAGAGGGTCTCCCTCCACTGGCTCTGCTGGGCCACCTCGGCTCTGGAGCAGGCCATCAGTTCAGCGAACATCTCGTCCCGAGTCTTTTTCTTTCGCCGCCTAATCTGCGCCATCCTCTGTGAGGGGGATGCCGGGGCAGTTTGGGAAAGAGCCGCAGCTGTGTGATGTGAAAAAGGAAGTGATTTCCTTGCAAAGATACATGTTTGCGAACACTGAACACAGTCTACTCAGTTTCTGTGAACAAGACCATACAGGGCACCTAATCTCATGTGCTCTCAGGACAAGTTCGAATTTTCGGCATTCGCTTTCATTGCCTGGGGTCTTGCACTGGAGATCGGACAAGCGGGGCAGGACAGCAGAATCCGTGTAGCAGCCAGGCCTGGTAAGCCGTAAACTTTAGGCTGCTTAACAGTTAATGGATAGCAGTGCCCTCCTGCTGCAGGCAATCTGGAAAGCATAAAGTCTGACCCTGTTCCAGCCCCTCGTGGCTGTCCCCGTGAAAGATCCCTGTATGCTTTTCCTCTGCAGCCTACAACACGTGGCTGTTAAACGACGGTCATTGTTATGCAAAGGAAAAGTCAAGCATTCACAATAGTAACATTAAAGTAATTCCCCTAATTAGATGCAGCAGTCGCCGAGCGAGATCACCCTGAGGCGGGTCTCCAGGAGAAACAGAGAGCGCATGCTGCGTGAATCCCTGCACAGACCAGGGCCCTATGCTGCCATGCTGGTCGAGGCGATGCTCCCATTATACCTCCTGATGGCCTGGCGCGGAAGAGTGTGCTTCCACGGAGCACCCAACAAGGCACCTCTCCCCAGGAACCTCCTGCGGAGGCTTTTCGAGTACCTCTCAGAGAGCTTCGTTGAACTGTCCCAAGAGGATTTTTGTTCGATCCCTATATGCATTGACCTTCTTTTTATATAGTTTTTATTCCTGTTTTGTTAAGAAATAAATGTTTACATGTTTATAGCACTTACCGACTGATCCTTCCCCTGATTCGGAGTCCGGGTTAAAGGCCGGGGAGGGTTGGTAGGGGATCTCTGTGAGGGTGATGAAGAGATCCTGGCTGTCAGGGAAAGCAGTATTGTAACCGCTGTCGCCTGCCTCGTCCTCCACAAACCCTTCCTCATCTTCCCCATCGGCGAACATCGCCGAGAAACTGCCCCTCGACACTATCCCATCCTCAGAGTCCACGGTCACTGGTGGGGCAGTGGTGGCAGACCCACCGAGAATGGCATGCAGTGCCTCGTAGAAGCGGCATGTCTGGGGCTGGGCTCCGGAGCGTCCGTTTGCCGCTTTGATTTTTTGGTAGCCTTGTCTCAGGTCCTTGATTTTCACGCGGCACTGCGTTGCATGCCGGCTGTATCCTCTGAGTGCCATGGCTTTGGAGACCTTCTCGTAGGTCTTTGCATTCCGTTTTTTGGAGCGCAGCTCCGCAAGCACAGACTCATCGCCCCACACAGCGATCAGATCCAAGACTTCCCGGTCAGTCCATGCTGGGGCCCTCTTTCTACTCTGAGATTGCATGGACTCCTCTGCTGGAGAGCTCTGCATCGCTGCCAGTGCTGCTGAGCTCGCCACGACGTCCACACAGGAAATGAGATTCAAACTGGCCAGACAGGAAAAGGAATTCAAATTTTCCCGGTGCTTTTCCTGTATGGCTGATCAAAACATCTGAGCTCGGACTGCTGTCCAGAGCGTCAACAGAGTGGTGCAGTGTGGGATAGCTCCCGGAGCTAGTAAGTTCGATTTGCATCCACACCTAGCCTAATTCGACATAGCCATGTCGAATTTAGCGCTACTCCCCTCGTCGGGGTGGAGTACCGAATTCGAACTAAAGAGCCCTCTAGGTCGAATTAAATGGCTTCCTGGTGTGGACGGGTGCACGGTTAATTCGAATTAACGCTGCTAAATTTGAATTAAAGTCCTAGTGTGGACCAGGCCTTTATATTCTGCTGTAAACTGGCTCTGAGCAAAACTTGGTGTGTCAATTTTGTTTACCCATTTTCAGATGTCACCAGCCTTCTCTGATCCAGTGTACGAAAATTGAGCTATGCTGTCATCTCTAGAAGTGGTCCCTCTGGTTCAGTGGTGAGGCACATTGGCAGGGTAACATGGAGGAAATCTGCACTGTCATTAGCTATGCTATACCTCTTCTGTAGACTGTTAGTCTGCCACCTTATGAGAATGATAGTCACAAACAAGCCCTGAACATAATAAATACTATGAACAAAAATAGGGTTGGAAGAGCCAGTCAGCATTTCCTCAATAACTATCCTGCTGAAGGGAACGTAAACTGCTTTGCCAAGCCCTCCCACCCAAAGTTGTGGTCCTGTGAGAGAACATCATTTAAATAAAATTTGAGACCCATGCTAATTTAGGAAATGGCACCTATGCAATCTAAACCATGCAATTGCTCTAAAATCACTAAGTAAACACACCACTCACATTGTTACATCAGAGTCAGATGATCCATTTGAACCATTGGCTGCATCCACAACATCCCGAGAAAACCAAAGTATAATGCACCACCAATAATCAAACTACAGGGGAAGGAGGAGGATATTTTACAATGGCCTCAATACAGTTAGCCTGCTTTAATCCAGCAGTACCTTACATAGGTGGCACCATACTGCTCATCAGCCAATCCAGGTGCTCATTAGGAGCACTGGGCTTGACAAATGATGGTCCCCTTTCAAGAGGGGGCTGCCATTGACTGAGTGCTAGAGCCCTACCAGAGGCCTGCCCTTCTGCCCCCCACCCTGTGAGGGTGGTGTGGAGTTACTCTGTGTTAAACCCAGTGGCTGCCTCTGTCTCTCTTTCCAAAGAGATTTTCTACCTTGCTATGCTGCTCTGTCCTGTCCAAATAGTTTATTAGGGTGACAATGATTAAAATTATTGTGCTAGAGAAAAAAGTGCAACTGGAACTCAATTTATTGTTGTGGTTGGCCATTAATAATTCCAGAAGAGAGCCTTCATGGACAGTAAAATCTGTGGGACAAAAACTAGACACATCGCAGTGTCATTGCCAGGATTGATGGATGGATGGATAATGAAAGAAGCTAACTGAGTTTATGATCTAGACATTTTGAAGAGTCTATAACCAGTGATTTCCAGTGATGCTGCTAAACAGTAAGAAGAAAAAGAGTGATTCAAGATTTACATGATTTTTATAATTTCAGTGACTTAGTTAAATAAATCAACCTAAAAACATGTCTGGCAGGGAAGACAATAAATATTATCTCTTTGTAATATTAAACAAGTGGATACAAACTACATACATCTGCCATCATACGTATATCCCTAACAGAACGACACCTGCATCTTTTACCCAGCCACAGGTGACACTGTCACCCATTTTGATGGGACTGCATACTTGCTTGAAGTGAAGCTTGTGATTTAGGTGTTTGATTGGATCAAGTACCACGTGCTCAGCGCTCTGCAGGACTGAGTTCCTACAGGAGAAAGAGGAGGGCAAAATAAGAGACGGTTTCATATTTGTCATAATTTTATATATTGAATTTAAATTCTATTTCTATTCTGGTCACTTGGAAAGTTGAGTGTTTATTTTAGAGTTGTGAGAGTTAGTCATTGTTTCCTTACACTCTGTAGCTCAGGAATGTATGTAATTTTCACATCTGAGTTAAAAGGAGAGAAACTAGCCAGACCTAGAACCATTACATATGTTGTGATCTCTCTATTTTTAAAAGTAATAATTAAAAAATGGAAAAATATAGTTGCATATATTAAAGCCAACTCTGAGCAGCTTTAACTTTTAAGCTTTCACTTATGTGGGATGTTACCAGAGGAATTTCTGGTCTCTTTTCCTGTTAATGCTGAGCAATCCCTTCCGACTTCACTTAGCAATCACACACAATCATAAATACATGTAGCATGTTCATACACATTTAACGTCATACAATTCTACCTTTTGATTGGTGCACAAATCCATTAATACGATATTTTATCAGGCCATTTTTACATTAAAGTAAACCTCTCTTCTTAATTTATTTTCTACATGTTCTTACATGGTATTCTCCATCTGAAATAGTTAATAATATTTCAACCTGCAATATAAAGCAAAAGAAAATATCTTGAGTCCAGAACTCCAAGAGGAGGAAAGGAAAAGGACTAGTTATGCAAAGTTCAGTCATGCCACTATATTTGCGCAGAAAGCCCCAGGACAATTAGGCTCTGATCCTATGAGGTGTTCTTGTAGGCCACGATGCAAAGCCTATTGAAGTCAATGGAAAGACTTCCATTCCCCATCCCGTCCCACCCAGTCCCTACCAACACAAACAGAGGGATGGAAGGCGGACACAGCAACTCCATTGAGGCTGCTGTTGCGTCCATGCTGCTACCCCTGGTGTGCATAGTCAGCACATGGGAGTAAGGGGAGCCTAACCTTCCCTTGTTCCCCTATATGGGTTCATGGGACAGCTCTAATCTGGCTCTTTGTGGTAAGCATAGCCATGAGCTATATATGTGCCCCTTCATTTGGCCTTATAAATTCTATACATTTTCCTTTAAGAAATAGACAAGTATTTTACAGTAAGATGACGGTTCTCTCTCATTCTCCTTCCTTTCTCTCCCACCACTCCCTCCTCCCAAAACAAGGAAATACAGAAGAAAGTCTTCCACTTTACCGCTTCCTTTACTGGTTTGTTACTATGGCTGTCTATCAGCATGGAAACTGATTAGTATGATGCCCTTTGTAAGATGTAGTGAAACACACACACACACAATAAAAAAGTGAGGAGAAAAATATTAATAGCTTTGCTTTATAGATCATGCAAGTAGGTGATTGTGATCCCTCTTCCCAAACAGTACTACAGCAGGACTGGCAAGGGTCAGTGTGGCATGGAGAGAGGTGAATGATCTGGAAGCTACAAGGTTTGATTACAGCCAGGCTTACAGCTTCTAACTACTGCATGAGATCTTCAAAAAAGCATAGCCCAAGGTAATCCAATGTCCTGCTCCTTTGTCAGGGTAGGAAATTAATAGATCTCCTTATATCATCTCACAGAGCAAATCTTTCATGTTGAGTTAAGTTGGCTGGACTGCTTATCCTGTCAATACAAACTATAAAAAGCAAGGAAATAAGCTGCTAAGTCATTCAAAACTCCGTCTCCACTTCACTCAACAGCTTCTCTTCTCATTCTCAACTACTTCTCCTCTACCACCCACAGCCTACATAGAGCCCCTACCAATGTGCATCCCATTTGTCCCACAAAGCCCATGCCTCCATCCCCACTTCTGCTCAGCCTGCCCCTCTGGCTCCCCAGAGTGTATAGAGCATATGCCAGGGACAGAGTTAGTCAAAACCAGTCAGTGAACACAATATTTTGATGGAAGAGGGAAACAATGATTTTCAGCTTTGTTTTTGTGTTGAAAACAGAAGTAGTTGATAGATCCCCTATAAATCATTGTGAAACTCAGTGAAGTTTATCCTGAATAAGGGCAATCACTCTAGAAGTCTTTCACTTTAAAAGTTAAACAGTGGACTATCTCCGAGATGTTAGGAGAATGTGTGAAGTTCAGATTGTGGGGCTATGGTTTCTTAGCTAGAGGAACCAAAAGACATGAGGAAAACAGGACTAAATGTCAAAAGGCTGCACCTTCTATTCTGCACAAAACCTGGCAGCTCGGTTATAGTCACTTCTGTCAGAAGGGACCTTTTCAGTTACCCCATATATAATGGCAGGTGTATGAGGCCTTGCTTAATAACAAAGGCTAGGAAGTGCACAGAATTCTTAACACCAGTTAGTGAAAAAGTTGTCACTAGAACTAATGATCTCTCAGCACCCAGCACATCTTCCCCTCGGCTAAAGGAGCTGGAATACAACACCAGCCGTGATTACGCCATCCCCATGTCCGGAGCTCCAGCTCTCTCTCTAGGCAATGTTTAGTGCCATTGACATGTAGGGCACTCTGTGGGACTGGAGACTTCTCAGTGCAGATGGAATGTTCAGAGATTTTAGCAACATGCTTCTCGCAAGCATGTGCAAATTGTGATTTTGTAGTGACTTACAAATGAGTGGATCTGGCTGGCTTTTCATGGGTAGAGGAAAGGTATCTGTCTGACCAAATGTCAAGGTCCGGCTCCTGGAGTTGCTAGAGCTCCTTACAAAAGTTAATATTGGCAAAACTATCTGTTTTTCCTTAACCTCATTCTCAGAATTGGCTGAACTGTTTTGGCTGAAACTTCAGATTTTTTAAGGCACTAGAGAAAGCATGGAAATTTTCAGCCTAAGCCATAAAAGTTTGGCAAAGTAATGAGCAACTGAAAACGGGCTTATAATGGAAAGTATTAGGTAACCTTATGTATAGGCCTCGCTACTAGTTCTGCCTATATGTAGGCTCACAGGGTGGTGTTGACCAAAGGTTCCAACTCTGCTGCACTAATTTATTTGGGCCTTTGCTTGGAAAAGTCTGCAAACTGGCTGCTATCAGCATGATCTTGAGATGAAAAGCATATTATAATATTATATTAATGGATTTGTGCAATATAGATATGAACTTCAATTACTTTTAGATAAAGTAAGTAGTTTAACTGCCAAGGAGTCCTGTCAAGGATCAAGCAAATCCTAAGAAGCTCAGACAGTGTTTAATTGGTGCCAGGCCTTGCCAAGGCTAAGCCCCGGGGCACCTAGGCTTGGCAGTTCATAGCCCTGGCACCTCTGGGATTACCACGTCAGTTATGAAACTAAAAAAATTCCTTAAGCCCCGGCACCATTTTCATTACAAATTAAGCACTGAGTCCAGAAGAAAAATAACACCATCCTGTAGGTGTAATTCCCCCTCGTGCCCCACCCCAGGGGTTCTCTATTGATTTTATTACACTGTCCCAAGACTCTCAGTTGTGGACATCTTGGAAGGGTGTACATGTGTGTGTTTGTATTTTAAAGAAATGTTTAAAGAAGAAGCTTCTTCACCATACTCTTTTTATTTCTATGCTGCCTCACATTTCAGGGGTTTGTTGTTGTTTTGTTTGGCATTGGCAGGACCCATGTCATCAAATAAGGCTAACCATAGGATAGATCCTCCACATGAAAGGACTAGTTCTAGTGAAATCCATTTAATTATGAAACTGGACAACAGCTCGTACTAGGAAACAGTTGCCTTTCTAATGCAAACAAAAAGGGAACTTGCATTTTAAAATTAGCTGCATACTTATATTGAAAATAAATGTGCTCTATCGAATGAGATTGCCACAGATTTTGCAAATGACTAGAAACCCTGACAAACTGAGTCTCTTATATCTAATACCTTTTAAATTAAAAAAATGTGAAAATGTGTGCTAAAATTAATGACCATTGTATGCCATGCAGTTTATCTTACCGTTTGTAATGCAGTAAAAGAGGATCAGATAAACACAGGCATAACCTCTGCCACCATTGATAATGTAAAACATCCTTTGTATCATTTGTCTTTCCTTCAGGCAGTATACAAAAGACATAAAAATGAACAATTCATGCCTAAACAAAGAGGAGCTTGAAAGCAGCGTATGTCAGATGTTTACTCTAGGTCATTATTAAGGGGTTGAGTGGATTTGCTTATAAACACAGGTTATTTTGTGGGTAGGGAAATGTTAGAGATAAAGTGTTTTCAGAAACAAGACATCTCTTTTAAAGATACAATGTTGCTTTTTTTCTGGCATGCACAGTAAGTTACAGATAATGTTTTTTATGGGATATGAAACGTCGTCTCATGAGCAGTGTAAAACATAATGTGCGGTAGAAACAATGCTTTTTCTTTCCACTTTGTGCAAATGCCATTTTTCATTACCAAGCGAATGTGAGCTTGTTTGGGATTGAAATGAGATCAGAAGTGCGCCCTATGACAGATGGATATGCAAACCTCTGATGTATTGAAGAAAGATCTACTTGAGACCATTGGGAGGTGTTCCTTTAGTAGCTTTCACTTGAATCTAAGTTTGAAACATGGGATCCTTCAAGAATGTCACATCTTTTTATGTTATCCATTTTAACCATTCTTATTCATTGCTGAGTTTACACCCAGTCCAACCAGAGGCATCAGAAGAAAAAGCGCCTAAACAAACAGAAAGAGCCTTGGGGATTCAGTAATGGGTACAGAGCGTGCGTGCCGTAATCATTCTTTTGATTTGTGCTCAGATATGTTTTCTACTTGCCTTGCAAAGAATGCATGCTTTCCCCCTGGATTACAAATAATCTGACTCTGGATAAAACCATTACAAAGTGCCCTTCAAAACACTATGTCTGCATTTGAAATGAATGTGTTATTGAAAATCTAAACATGAGGGTTTAAAACTTTGCTGAATGAGAAGTACTTCGTAGATACTGGGAGAGCCAGGGTACAATAAACTAGCGGCTGCTTGTTTTCTTTATTCCCTGCTTTTCATACCTTTATGTCGAAAATAGTTCAGTACAATTTGTGAACATAAAAATAGTGTCTTTCTAATTAACAAAACTAAGCAAACAAATTACAACAAAACCCCCAAGAGGTTGGGAATCTACTTCCTGGAACCGGTAGCCACCTGCCTCCTTGGACTTGTAACTGACTGTCTAACATGCTGCAGTACTTCATAGGCTTGATCTGGTCTTGCTGCAGGGATATTGAGCCTGAAGGCAGTGCTGCTATTATTTATGGTTACTATTTCTATTATAGTATGTCTAGGGAGCATGAGCATGGAGTAGGGCCCCATTTTAGAAGTCACTCTACAAAGAACACAATGACAGTCCCTGGCCCAGACAGCTCATGGTTGCACTGTCTCCTTTTATGGTGTGGCCTGCTTCTCTGGTCCACACAGGGTGTTCCACAGGCTAGTGAGATTGGGCCCAGCCATGACACCATCATTTTCAAGGCTCTACCCAACTACTTTGGGGGTGATTTGCACCTGCAAGGAGCAGTCTCTGTGCTCCCCTGTTGTGCATGAGGACTATTAGATGTGTGTGTGGGGGGGTGTAAATGCAGGACAAGTCCTTGAATTCTTCCCCTGCAGACCCACTTGAGACAGTCTGGATCAGTGGGAGCAGGAGCAGGCCCACTGTCATCAGTCAGCTGTTTTACCTTCTCTAGCCTTCTGTGCCCGGTGAGCTTAGCATCTGGAAACAACACACCTACTCCCATTTCAGCCAAATATCATCTGGCACACATGGGGGAAAGAGCAGGGTTAATAAGACCAGGCAGCTAGGAAATAAAGATTAATGTACTCTACAGTGCACCAGGGACTTGTCTTGTAAAGGACCCTACCAGCAGTCATACAAAAGGGTGTAACTCCCAGTGTTATGCCAAGTACTAATGTTTTAGTCACTGAAGCTACCAAAGGGAACTATTCTGTAAACAAGATAACTTAAAGGAGTGGGGCTGGGGGAAGGGAGGGCATGTATCATACTGGAACAAAATTTAAGAGAGATCCCATGTATATAATTGCAATTTACTTGTAGAGTCTTTATATTATTACTATTGTTATTATCGCTTTTGTAATTGTTTCAATGTTTGGTCTTCAATAAATACTTTCTCCCTGATTTCATCCTTTAACAAAGTCATAATCCTGCAGTTGTGACATCCAGTTTATTGCTAAGAAACTGAGGGAGATGTAACAAATCCAGCATTATCATTTCACTGCAGGATGAAGTGAGAAGAGAAGATGGGATGAAGCCAGTAGAGGATGGTGACATATGAAACCTCCCAGTCTTTCTTCCCAAGCCCTCTCCATTATCCTGTTTTTCATTGCTGTTGACAACACTCCATCTTCCCTCAAACTGGGGATCATCTTTGACTCCTGTCTATTTTTCTCCCACCATATTCAGGCTGTGACCAAGTTCTGTCATTTTTTCCTTCACAATGTCTCTACAATAGGACGACTGTTATCCATCCCTACACCTAAATCACTGATCCTCACTCTGCACTGCTTGCCCGCTGCAGTCTCCATTGCTCCATCTTTATATTACCAACCTCTCCCTGCTCTGTTCCATGCCATGACACTAGAAAAAAAAATCTTTCTTGCCTAGACGTTTCAGTCATGTCACCTACACTCTAGAATTACTGACTCCATCCAGACTTGTCCTCCATTCAAACTTGCCAAGGTTCTATGTCACACAGTCCCTGCTTAAGCCTTGTCTACATGGGAAAGATTTTTCTAGTATAACATAAGGTATGAATTTAAAGTAATATAGTTAGATAGCCCGTAGTCTGGAATAAGAGGGCCTTTTTCATTTTACCATTTCGTTTATGTCACTTGGAAAGGGGCTGAAGTAAAAATGAAAAAAGCCATTCTCATACCAGAATAAGAGAGTTTACATGTATGTAACTGGTAAAACTTTCCCATGTAGACAAGACCTAAGTCTTTGTCCTGGTCTCCTTCAGTTTTCCCCTTCATTATCTCTATTCTACCTATGATGCCACCCTCAATGGCTCTTGTCTCCTTTTCATACAAATCTCTCAATGTTTTTTCCCATGCTACCCCTTATGCTTGGAATGACCGTCCAAAATCTATTCATATAACTTCCACTCTCATCTCAAACATATTTCTGCAATATCACCTATGAAAAATACACACACACACACACACAAATAGCTGGGGGTGGAAGTAACCACAGATAAATGCATCTACCTAAACTAAGTGCATACACCCTTTTTTGTGAACCCTGTCCTCCCATGACACCGTCCCCCTTCCTTGTGTACATTACATGGCACATGTACTGCCCATCACATCCATAAGGAAGAAAACTGTCTTCTCTGAAGTGACAGCAAACTTGTGGGGGCTATAAAACAATAAATAAATAATAATAATGATAATAAATATGGGAGTGGGTTTGCAAATCTGAGTTGCATCCATGTACCCAGTCTGGATATGTCCCATGATAATTTTGGGGGTCAGGTCCCTTTTCTTTTGTTACTTACCCTTTTTCTCACTGTGAGGTTGGTACAATGCCCACTTTGCCTGCTTTCATCCTACCACCTCTGGATAAAAAGGAGCAAGCCTCTATTTCAATTCAATTTTTTTTTAAATTAGCAATGGATAGGAAAAGTAATTGGCAGGTAACAGGGTGTATGTAATTGCCAGTAGAAGATTGCCCTAGTATAAAATGGCTCTTAAACATTCTGGGTCAGTCATGCAGTCTTTAGTCTTTACTCAATCAAAACCCACACTTGGCCAGATTCTCAGGCCCTGCAACTTCCATTGACTTCCAACCCAAATATCAAACAAGCAACTGTTTTAATTCAACCCCCAATATCTGAAACAACCACATTTAAGATAATGGGAGTAGCAGAGGCTCAGCACCTCTCAGGATTTGACCATATCAGAGTCTTGCCAGAGTAAGGATTGAGAAACTTCTGAGTAAAGACTTCAGGATTTGGTGCCTGATCCAACTCCCATTGAACTCAGTGGGAGTTTTCCACTGACCGTATTAGGAGTTGAGTCAAGCCCTCGGCCTTTTAATTTAATTTACATAGCAGTAATAGGAGTCCTGTCTGAATACCTATTACTTTGGGATGTTTTTAATTGTTAGGATTTTAACTTGTCTGCTTTAGACATTATGCGATAGGTTTCCATCATAAATTCCATTCCATACCAAATTAAATTGTGCCATTCTATAAAAATATATATATATTCTATTGCAACCTTTGTCATATTCCCTTTAAAGGAATCAAGCACAAACTTCAACAAGACTATAAAATTCTATCTGCTAATAAATGAGCAAGTAATATGAAATTCCTCCCACATACACCCACTTTAATGTTTCTCTAAAATCTATTTATCTTAGTCACGACCTTATGAGCATGAAGAGAATGTGGCAAACATTTCTCAGTATAAAAATATGTCTAAACTTTTGAAAAAGTTGGCATAGCTGAAAAGGTATAATTTCTACAGAGTTTAGGGTGTGTGTGTGTGTGTGTGTGTGTGTGTGTGTGTGTGTGTGTGTGTGTGTGTGTGTGTGTGTGTGTGTGTGTGTGTGTGTGTGTGTGTGTGTGTGTGGTAAATATACAGCTACCAAAAAAAGTATTCATTTGGGTTTTATACTTTACCCCCAATTATTTCATTTTCCTTTTGAATCCAGTATTGCAAGCTACTGAATGCCCTCAACTCCCACTGAAATCAATGGAAAGTGATGTGCAGCACCCTGATAGAAGACATAAGTACCTCCCAGGATCAGGCCCTTAAAGAAGTAAATAATATCTCAATGATAGAATCATTCATTTAGGGCCTCTTTCTTCTGCTACTATTCAAATTTATGAGAGTTTTGTCATTAACTTCAAGGGTAAAAGGGTAGTGCTGTAGAAAATGGTAATAAATTAGGACTGGGCATAGAAAAGGAGTATACTTAAAAGTGCTTTGGGAATTAATGAAAAGTAAACTGAATAATGAAGACTAGATAGTCCATATGCTTAAATGTTGGCTGAATCCATTAGAATTGGCAGATTTTGTCATACAGTATATTTTACTTCTCTTCGCTAAGAATGGGAGCTGAATAGGAAACATATTTGGGTAGGATATTGTAAAGTAGCATATTGCATCCAAAACAAAAGTTGAAAAACCCAAGGAAAGGATGGTCACAAGAAAATGGGAAAGTCCCTCTGCATATTTTGTGACAGATCCAAGAATAATACATATGGGAAAGAGGTGATATGCCAAAAAACTTCATCCCTCATCAAGCATTCCCTAAATTCTAGAAATGTGTAATATGAGATACCAAAAATGTGTCAGGCATGATTCATTCTTTATTGATGCCATTTAGCAAATATGAGGCAACAAGCAAGTGAATGTGCTATATACTGTTATTTTATATTAATGAATGTTATCAAATTAATGGATTTGTTTCACTAAACAGCAATATGTATTATCAGGAGCGGCGCCAGAGTTTCTGGCGCCCTAGGCAGAATTCAGAGGGTGGCATTTTGTGCGCTCCCCACGGAGCACGCAGGAGCTTCCGGTTCCACTCCCATCGCACCGCCGAAGAAGGACCCTCCACCAAAATGCCGCAGGCAACAGTGGCAGTCATTGAGCTGCTCAATTGCCTGCCGCTGTTTTCCGCGGCACGTCGGCAGAGGGTCCTTCTTCGGCGGTGCGACGGGAGCGGAACTGGAAGCTCCCGTGCGCCCCGTGGGGAGCGCACAAAATGCCGCCCCCTGAATCCTGGCGCCCTAGGCGACCACCTAGAGTCGCCTAATGGACGCGCCGGCCCTGTGTATTATAATGTGTACAAGTACTTAACAAGAAAGCTGTGCCCATTTTGTTCAGCCTGCTAGTTTGGAGTGTAAGACACGTTATTATGCAAAGTATTTGAAAATTAACTTTTTTTACAATTGTCATTTCTAAGCCTGCACTAGTTATCTTTATAAAAGTGACATTGTTCATGATATTAGCAATATGAGGGCACAATATATTGCAAACAAGTTTCAATCCTGCTGCCATATTGGTTTACGAATCAAAAAAATAAATGCAGTTATTCTCCTTTCACTCACCCCAATTGTATGCCACTGTGACTCTATTGACTTCAGTGAGAGGAGAAGTGGCTCCAAGATGAGTATAGATGTAGCCTGTAGAAATGTTAGAAAGGACTTCTGAACCTTTTGGTGTAAAAATTCTTCCTTCTCCATCAATGAGCCTCCCAAGTGACCAGTTTACATTCTGAGGCATGTCTGTGCAGGGGAAAGGTAAACAGATTTACTTTTTATAAAATGAAAGCTTAGGTTTCCTGCAGTCATTTGACATCCTGTAATAAGCTTGCTGTAGTCAATGTCCTATTCAGCTAACAACTTTTGAAACTGGACTTTAATCAACCAAAGTTTTGTCCAGGACACTAGATCTCAGCTGGAAAAGTCCAGTAAATGAGCCTTTATATTTCTTCTTTTTGCTTTCTTGAACACTTCTATTTTTTAGTTTCATTTCAGGAAACCATATTCAATTTTTCTGGTCTAGTCCCTTAACATTCTTCTCAAATTTTGTAGATTGATAGTTTACATAGAACCTATGTTAAAATCAATATCACTACATTTGTGGAGTGCAAGAGGTAAAACTGAGCTTATAATGAAAACTCAGTTGAACCCTGGGCTATGGAGCAGCTGCTGTCATTACATAATGCCCTTCTTGTTAATGTAGGCACAGAAATGCACCCACCTGTTGGGTACATAGAGACAATTCCCAGATTTAGTGCATATGCTGGAGGCAGAACAAGGACATCTGCAGCCCCTGTGGCCCTAGCTGGTAATAACGCCTTCTGGAGCTTATCAGGCAAAGGGGCTTAGAGACAGATTGATATCCCCAATCTTCCCAGCCAGCATCACAGGATTCTACCACCTGCTTCTTACCCCAGTGGAGATGTTCTTTACCTCTTTACTCTCTCCATTAACAGATCAACTGGATAGGAGACAAGTGACCCTGGTTTCCTGTGCTGACTATTAAGCATACTGTTTCTATAATTTGGAAGACTGGCATGCTAGGCACCAGTAAGGAACATACCAGAACTATTTTCCTTAAGGTCATGCCCCTTTTCAATCCTCCACCACCTGATTCATAGAAAATGGTGGATATGAGCTTCCACGTAGAATACGAGTACCTCTCCTAAGGGCAATGGTTCTGAGGGGGCACTCCTTTTAGTCAGGGCTTCCTTAATATCTCTTCCCCTTCTGCATGGATGCAGGAGAGATCAGAATTTGGCCCATCATAGGCTATTCTTTCTTGCTCTATTTCTTGTTGGCTATTGTTAAAGAAATTCTCTCTTTTTTCATGCTTAAGATATTCTAGATATTGCACCTTTTATTTACCATGAAAGAGTTGTATTTCTTGTTACATGGAGCTATGCTGGGAGCCAATGTGTGAAAAGATTGACAATTATTGTAAGCATTTAATTAAAAAAAATCTGTGCCATTATCCAGTATTTCAATTCAAAGAGTGGGAGTTTTGTCACAGTAAAAACTGAGTAGTGACTTCACCTTTTCACCCAATGAGTAATAAATAATAAATAATAATAATGGAATAAAAATAATTCCCTCTTGGAGAAAAACATTAATGATGCTTCCTCTCTGTGCATCCATTTATCTGTCTGTAAAATGCACAGAATAATATCCACCTCTCTGTGGAGCTTTAGTTAATGGTATGTAAAGTGCTTTGAGATCGTTGGATAGAAATCCTTATATGTAAAAGTATTTAATATTACACTCATATGCCCATGCAAAATAAAATGCAAATAAGACTTTTCCTCAACCCTGAAGTAAACATACATTCAGTATTAATATTCACTCGTACAAGGCTTTCTAAGATGGAAATATTGACTTTCAAGGCACAGTAGGTATGAAATGCACTCAGATCACCATTTTCTCAGTAATCAGGTTTACCTCAGCTGTAACTTTTGGCCATGACATCTTTTTCCAGAAATGCTGCCTTATCAAAATTCTTAGGACAGTGGAGCCTTATGGAATTATGCTGGACTAGGAAAATAGCTTTCTGTGGCAGTCAAAAATCAATTTGTTCCCATGATTGACACATTGTCCTACACTACAGCCAACTCTTTCTAATACTAGTACCATCTGTGGTTTGATTACGATCAATAGATATTGTGATATAACTTTGAAAAGTGCTATTTGATTACTTTTGCAAGAAGGCAATACAAAAATGTCTTTTAATTCAGAACATTATAATATGGACCGAGAAGCTGGTAGATAATTTATTAGAATACAGCCTTTGCACTGATAAACTTTTGAACTTTCCTTGAACTTGCATATTAAGAATAGGCAGTTTTTCCAAGAGGAAAATTCACTAGACAACCTACAATTTTTCTTTCACATATTTAAGGGAGATGTTCGATCTGGTAAGGAAATAATAGTAATTTATGTCTTTGATAATTGAGAAGGATTATAGTTCTATACACAGAAAAGAGCAGCCATCACCTGGCCTCTGTGAGTCACAGCCTCATTAAAGAAGTAGATTCCACCTTAACCAGATGAAACAATATTTTGGGGGAGGAAAAGGCAAGGGGGAATCTCCATCTCTCTGTAAAATGAGCACATCATTAGCACCCTCTTGCTCTCTCATATATTAAAACTTGGACCAAAATTATTAAATCCTTCTTCATTCTTCATCCCCTATCCTTTAAAAAATCAGAGGATCATCCTTCTCCATGCATGCATACAGGTAACAGACTCTGGAGACAACCATCCTAATAGTAATAAACCTGCCTTGGTCAATCCACAGAGGTTTGCAGTTTTCTGTCCAGATGCTGTCCAGCAATCAACACTAAGCGGAGTGGTATAGATTAGAGGCTACTATATAGCTCACTGATCAGTTAGAAATGTGTATTTTTGAACATTTAACCTACTGCCAGAAAGAGTTTAACTCAATAAATAGCATTAGTTTACAGAATACAAGGCCCACATCACTCAGGGCTGGATTGTCCTTCCTGAGGTAAAACCCATAGTAGTGGGTAAGTGGGAAGACAAAGCAGCAAGGTTTGGCTTGCCGTAACTTCCCCCACATCAGCCCAGTGGGGTGGGGAGAAGCTCGTGCCCTCTTGCCTCCCACCCAGAATGAGCTGAATGCCTCCTCCCCCAGTGGAATGAGCCCCACAAACCCCACAACCCTGGGATCTGAAAGACAGCATTATTCATGTGGAGACCCTGTGCCTCTGGAGCTATGGAGTGCCCCATCCCTTTGTTACTAAGCTGTACAGATCCAATGAAATCATGCTGCTAAGGGTTCCACTGTCTGCCACTTTCCCAGGGCCCACTTTAAACAGGGACCCCACTGCAGAGGGAGCTCTGTGAGAATGGTAATGCAGCCCCGGTTACCTCCCGGAGGCTGGTGGTGATGATGTGGGCCTCATTGGCTTTGCCTCTCCCAACAAGGGGTTGCCTACTGTCTGCCCACCCTCACCTAGTCCCCGTTCCTTTGCTTCTGATGGATCCCAACCATGCAACATGCTTTGTCAGGCCCTGAGGTAGGGAAAGGTGTAGTTATAAAGGTGACAAACATACACATGTGGGAAGGTGGAGCTCTACAGTCAGAGCCACCTCCATGTGCACAGGGCAAAATCTAGTCAACTTTCCTCAGGCCTCACTTAGGTAAACTCCCTGAATGAAAGCAGTGGGAATCTACCTGACTGAAACAAAACTGAAGGAGGACCGCAGGGTTTGAACCCAGATGAATATGCATTACTGATCTTGCTGCCATGGCACTCAACAACCTGGCACTATGGTACTGATCCCTTGTGCAAAACTCACTCACCAGGGTTTGGGTTGTATGTTGCAGAGTACACAAGAGGCCTCATTTGATTCCCAGTATTGTGTTCATATTGAGTAGAAGTATATTGATCCAAAACTCTTCTCAGCCCTCCCACACAGACCCCTCTCTCTATTCCCTCTGCTCTGTCTCTCCCCACAATCTTGTTACTCATGGTGTGAGAGCCTTATCCTCTGTAGCTTCCAATCTGGAATAGTCTTTCTAGAACACTCAGCCTTGTTGACTTTCTCTCTCTTATCAAATCTCATCTGAAACATGTCTTTTCTCCCTGTGCATCTTTGCTATTCTTTCATTTCGTGTTTGTGTTCTCTCTAACACCCTTCTTTGATTTATGTCCTTGCAGTGAGGGAGTATAATACCAAGCAGATAAAGTTAGGTGCATATGATATTCATAAAAAATAACACAGGTAACATCCCCATTCACCACAGCTGTCCAGACCAAAGAATTGGAGATATTTTGACTACACAGTAGAGTGGGTCAGAAATTTTCTAGCTTAACAGTTCTCTGTTAGAAAATGCTGATTTAATGGAATTTAAATGTTATATGGGAACATCATATATGTATAATATATAAAATAAGATATCTAAAGTTGAGTCAATAAAATGAAAACAAAACATTTCAAATGAGTTTGAAATGAAATTTATGATAAAGCCAAAATGTCATTATGATTTTTCCTCAATTAAATTTCAGAATATCATTCTTCAGGAAATTTTGATTTTTTTCATTCCAATTCAGAATTTAAAAAAATGTGAAATTTTGGAATTTTCTGCAGAATGAGAATGCCAGGTTCCGACCAGTTCTACTGCACAGCACGTAGTTTGAGGCAAAAACAGAAAGAAGGAGTATTCTTGGTGTGGCAGCTGAGATGCAAAGGCTCACAGCAACACTGTGGTCTGGCAACAGTGAGGACGAGAGAGAGAGAGAGAGAGAGACCTGTAAAAAGACCAGTGTGAGTCAAGTCTATTAGGTTTTATTTTCCAATTTATAAAATATTGCAGTAAGAGGTTGTTCACATATGGGGTCTGCCCCACAAAACACCTCTCACAGATCACATAGTATTGACATCCATCTCCCTTACTCTCTTTTCCATCTTCTGTGAGAATGTCCCCTCACTCATTCTTTGCCCAGAGGAAATCAGGATTAAGACGTTACTTTCTGCCACCTTTGAATTGTCCCAACCCCAAAAGTCTTTTCCCTTTAGCAATATCATACTGACTCACTAATTGCAATATGCACTTTAGATGCAAATTTTAATGATTAGATTAAAATTAGTTTCTCCTGGAAGGTGAACAGCAACGTCCCCTGAAACAAAAATAATTTCTTTAGAGCTGATCGATAGCTTGTGGGAAAGCTATGGTAAATTGGGCATCTACCTTATCATACACACTTGCAAACTTTTTATATACAAACTTTTCAAGATAAAGATATGCTAGGGGAGCAATAAAACTATGGTAAGTCTGGTATGTGATAGTGATAGAACTTACCAGACTGCATGGAAAATAAATCTAATTACTAGAAAATTTATCGCTCAAGCCAATTGGTTTTTACTAAAGCTATGTGAGGCTCATGAATTTCAGTTCCTATCAGCACATGCAATTTTGGGTTTCATTAGAAAAGCTTTTCATATCTCTAGTTCTTACACCCAGTGCAGAAGATGGTTGGTGGGTGACAACTCAGAAGAAGCTGATCACTGATGGAAATTGAACAATTGCTTTCACAGAAGCAAATTACCTGTCCAATTCTGTACACTCAAAAGTTGAGTGCAAACATACAAGATTGTGGGTGCTTTCTCAAACCAAATATTTACAAGTACATGCTAGCAATCCGGGGTACTAAATAAGGCATTGGGAAATAATGTAGCTTCTTCATATATTATGAAACATGAGTCAGTGACTAGGATACCAGACTGGAAAACTGTCAGCTTTGCCATTAGCTTGCGCTATAACCTCGGCCATGTACTTCCACCAGAAGTTTCAGCTGAAGCCCAGAGAGATTAAGGCCACCATGTGGATGACAGAAGTTAGGTTCTTAACTCCATATTTAGGAAATATTAAATTAAAGGGAGGTAAGAGGTCCACAGTACCTCTGAAAAGCAGGCCACTTGTTCATAAGCTTAAAATATGCATTGAGGTGCCAAGCTTTAAGCTCCCAAGTTTGAAAGGCTGTGATGCAGTTTTCTAATCCAAGAAATGGATATAATATATCCAATAATCACATTGTAAAGCATATTGAAATCTATGGATGAAAAGTGCTCATATGACATACCTTACTCTATATGTTTTATAAAGTGCTGCATACATTTGAACCACTACATAAATAGATCATAATAAATAAAATAAAATAATAATAATAATAATATAAGAAAACTCTGTGGGTTGCTGTCTTTCAATCATGATCATCCCTATACTGTTGAAATGGCCCTCTGTACCATGAGACAGCAATGATGAATAAGTTCCATGACACTACACAATGCAAGATAACATCTTAACTATCTGATCAGTCCAATACTTGTTTTAAAAGCCAATGGATCTCCTGCATCCTCTGAGTGATTGTTCCTACTACTGCACAATGAGTTAGATCAGCACTCTAAATCCAATTTCTTGTGCTCCATTACAATGTATGGAAGATCTGGTACTGAAACCCACAAAGATATTGTGGAAACCTTTTAAAAGTAGAAATGGAATAGATACCCTTGTGACTGATGTTTCCTGCAGTTGATTAATCTGTTAAAACAAGGCGTTCTCTAGAGGATTTCTTTAATTATGATAGTGCCATTACAACCATTCACTTAGCTTAGGGTTTTCACTTTAGAATGGACTTCCCTGATGACTTTTACGGCTCTCTTTTAATGTAGCTTGTTCAGAGGGCAGGCCAATTTAAGTTATTTATGCCTTTTTTACACTATAGTAGAGAAAACATAATATAAAACAGAGATATATTCCTCTATCTCCAAAAGCCATGATATAGAGCAGGGGTAGGCAACCTATGGCACGAGTGCCAAAGGCGGCACACAAGCTGATTTTCAGCAGCACTCACACTGCCCAGGTCCTGGCCACCGGACTGGGGGGTTCTGCATTTTAATTTTAATTTAAATGAAGCTTCTTAAACATTTTAAAAACTTTATTTACTTTACATACAACAATAGTTTAGTTATATATTATAGAATTATAGAAAGAGACCTTCTACAAACATTAAAATGTATTGCCGGCACGCAAAACCTTAAATTAGAGTGAATAACTGAAGACTCGGCACACCACTTCTGAAAGGTTGCCAACCCCTGATATAGAGAGAGACTGTAGCAAGAAGTTTTGATGACCAGCTAGTCTAATGGTTAAGTCATGGCCCTATAATATCTGCCAACCTAGTCGTCCCACAAGGGCCATGACTGTGGAATCAATCACCCCTGTGTTCTCTGATTGCTCCCCCCACAGGTTCAGTCACTACAGAGAAGCAAGCATGGGGCAAGGTAGGGGGACCCAGGTTCACCCCTCCATCAAAGCATCTGATCCAGTTATTAAATTACCCCAAATTATGTTTTCTCCTGGGTCACTTCCTATCAGTCTGGATGTTCTCAGTTTGGGGTATGGTCACTGTCTTAGTAGGGTTTCCTCAGTCTCCGGCTGAAAAGAGCACTAGCTCTTTTAGGGCGTTCAGCTCCCAGAGGGGAGTGGAAGGACCCAAATACCTGCTGCTAGCACAGCCTTGACAAAGCTGTGGCGACTCCTCACATAGCTCTCAGCACCAGTCTTTGCTTTGTGGTTCCCCATGCATCTCATTCCTCCCTTTTTCTGGACTTCCAGTGACCTTTCAAACTTTTCTTCCACTGGGAACATATTGAGGGGCAGGACTTCCCTAGCCCAGTATAGCCCTACTCCCAGCCCTGGCTTAGTGTAGGGCCTGTAGAACTTATCACAGGGACCAATATATAAAGACCCAGGAACACTATACTGTGTAAAATCAAAAGAGGAACAACATAAACCCAATATAAAGATAAATCAAATAAAAAAGATTTACCCCCCATAAAAAACTTTCAAAGCTAATCTAAGTATGTAGGGCCACTTATGCAAAACAATGGAACTACTTAAAGTTAAACACATGCTTAAGTGCTTTGTTGGATTGGGAATGGAGTTCTCAGTAGCTTGCAAGGCAAGCCCTAAGCAGAGAAGGAAAACTCTCCCCAAAACATGTCTCAGGCAGAGCTAGGCAAGCACTATGAAAATCCTTCCATTAATATTTGTTCATTTGCTTCATTCTGTTTATGGTCTTTGTGTGTCCACTTCCTGGGAATATTCTAGTAAATGACTTTCCTATCAGGAATACTTGTTGAAAAATTAATAGTCTAGTATGTTTGCATGAAGCAAGTTTTGAATTTGCAATTGTGAATATTTGTACTAGACTCCTGATTCCAATAGTTAAGCTCATACTGACAGGTAACAAAAACACACCACATGACTTATATATCCAATTAAGACAGCTCATGCTTTGAATATTGAAATCAAATGGCTCATGAACAATTTTCACACCATGAATTATTTCACAAATTATTTGGTGAATTGTTCTGAAAAGCTAAAAATGAGAAAATTAATGATTTGTTCATGCACAATTTGGAAACAGAAAAAGAGGTTAAATTTGTCAATAAATTATGCATTACAAATTATTTGTTCAGACGATCTGATTCTTTCAACTGTTAACTAATTTTCAGAGCTTTCTTCTAAGTCTTCTCGAAAGTGAATGTCACTTCAGACAGTTCTGCATGACAGATATGGGCTCCAGGATCTCCACTCCCACTTTAAAGCTCCCCACTGAGCTGAAGGCCCACTCATTGCAGCTCCACACTTCCCCACTGTGACGGAATGCACCTTTTATTCCCACCCTCCATGCTATTGTGATAATCTTTGTACAAAGTATGCCTTGTAAAGTATCATTTGAAAACTCATAATTTGCAGGTCAGTATTGTCCTGATAAAATATGTGTGGCAACGTTGTGTGTGCAGTTATAAGAATGCCATCTATGGTGTTCAAAATTTACGTAGCACCAAACTGGTCAAACAGTTCTGTCTTGAACAAAGGCATTTATGTTTGCCTTAATTTGCATTTAAGCAGTAAACCGAGTCATTAAGAAGGAAGGGAAAACAAAGGAAGGTCAAACAGGTGAAAAATAAACAGCAAGGAATATGCTTCCAGACAGACGCTTTGTCTCCTAGTTCCCAGCTGGAAATGTTTTTCAAAACAGGAACTGAAACTATAAAAAGAAGAGGCAAACACTCCAAGACACCCCTGTCTCTCTCCCTGCCCATCATATTCTCTGCACCTGAGAAGACAAAAGGAAACAGCCGTTGGACTTTGGGGGAGGGATCTTGACCTGAAGAGTTTGGTCAGTGACCTTGGTGGAAGCATGTGATGACAAATTTTGCTCGAATCTAATATAGTTTGTTAAGTTAGGCACTAGTAAGTTTTATTTTTATTTTTCTTGTACCCATTTCTCACTTCTATGCCGCATTACTTGTATTCACTTAAAATCTCTCTCTTTGTAGTTAATAAACTTGTTTTATTATTTTAGCTAATCCAGTGTGTTTAAATTAGTATCTGGGTAACTCCATTTAAGGCAATAAACTGGCATATCATTTCCTTAAAGGAACAACAGAAGTAATATATTTGTACTGTCCAGGAGAGGGCTGGGCAGTACGGGACATACCTTTCTGAAGGAAAATCGGGGACTGGAGGGTGTGTTGGGATCATCCTGCAGTATAACCAAGGCTGGTGAGAACCAGGGTGTAACTGGCAGGTTGCAGTTACACATAGACACTCAGGCTGTGGCTTGCATGCTGGAAGGCTGTTTGTGAGTGGCCCAGGTGGGAGCTACTTCAGCAAGGCATTGTAAGGCACCCAAGGTTGCAGAGTAAAGGTGACATGGCACCCCACTGGTCTGAGTTGTGCACTGGTACCTCACACCCATCATTCACCATTTTGCTCAGTTCCACCGAAGGCTCAGCTTGAAGAAGGTGTGGGGTCAGCATCCAGAACTGCGAGAAAGGGGGTCAGAGGGTGCAGGCAACTGCCCTGGAGCTGACTCTGCATCTCATATAAGCAGCACTTCCTTGGAGCTGACTGGAGATTTGGGAGTGGAGGAAGCAAGTAGCTGCAGTGGAGTGGAACAATAGGAGGAGAGAGCAATATTCTCCTCTTCATTATCTTCCCCTTTTGTACCTCTGGGTTGTAGGCTGCCTTCTTTCAAGCAGTCTGGATTGATATTTTGTGGGGAGATTTTGCCCATCTCTGTAGAACCCACCTTGTGTTTGAGACCCCATGGCTGAGAATCACTGGTCTGTTTCATTCACCTTGCAGGAATGCATCCTATTACCACACCATCCCTTAGATGTCATCTTTATAACATCTGAGGTAGAGATCCTTGCTGTGTCACCAACACTGTAAAGATTTTTGCAGGCTGGTATATACCAGATATAGACCTTTCAATACATCGATATTTTGATAACATTCTTCTTGCCAATAGCAATCTGCAGAGGCTGTGCTATGTTCCTAAGCTCACTGAAGCATACTGCCTTAAAAGACACCTGTTTTGTGCCCAACACCACCACTCTGTAATTATAGAGGGTTTTTTAACAGCCTTGTCTTTTTACGACAGCTCTAAACTAGTTTCATGAATATAACCACATAAAATGGGACAGTTTGTTGGTGAGTAGGGGTCCTGAGAGCAGAACAACAATTGGGTTTTAGAAAAAACATACACGCTTCACCAGCCAAGTAAAAACACTTAGTAAAAAATATCCATAAAACCCAACAAGCCGTGTTGCACAAGGTGAAATATAGCTCCTTTCAACATATAATTATATGCTGGGCAACTCTGCCCTTCACAGATAAAACATCAAGGACATTGACTAAGGCAACCACCAAGGTATTGACACAGTATATTAGGCCTAGGCAAATAATCTATGAGGGTTTCTCTTCCCCGTCAGTTAGATAGTAACTTCCCCATCTATCCTGCCAGTCAGTGCACACAGTGAGTTTAAAAATGAATGACTCAATAGCTTCAGGGAGTTCAAAGGGTCAAATTCCCTAGCAGGTTGGCATTCGACTGATGATGCTACTAACTTAGGCTAGAATCCTACTTGTTATCTCAGAATGACTAAGCAGGCTAAGTAAATCAGTAAGTGGTATGAGGAAGTCGGGGTGGGGTGGGGGAGAGGTAGTACCAACTGCTTGCTTGATCCACAGAATAGGAAGGCTACAAATGTTTGCAAGACAGGTGTATAGGGTAAATAAAATCAAGTTAGTTATTTGTCTTCTTAGGGGACCCTTGGCCTCAGTGTCAGTTAATTCAATTGTACCTGCAACATTTAACCTGACCACATGTGAGTTTCTCTTCGTGCATGTTAGCATCTTGCAGCTATCCATAGCCCTTTTTAAACTGGATAAACTTAAACTTCCTGCCATGACTGCCATTCAACAGCAGCAGGGCACATTTGCTGGAGTTGTTTTCTTCCTTCCTAGCTCCCACTGCTGCTCTGTTTAGACTGTTTTCCTCCTCTGTTCGCTCTGTGCTGATGCTTCTCAGCGGAGATAGGCAGGGAGGCAGGCTGGAAACTGGACAAGCTCTCCTGCTGCAAGCAAACAATATATTTGGCCTTCCATTATCTCCTCCATCCAGCATGGGAAGGAATCCAAAACAAAATGATTTAGCTTCCGGGGACAACAAAGTAAAATAATAAATAGTGAAATACAATAACACCTGTTGCTAATACTGAGTTAAATGCTGACCACACTCTGTCGGTGCAGAGCCCATGGAGAATTCAAGTGGCTCCTCAGGAGGGAAGGGTCCCTTCAGCGGCTGTGGAGCTGCTGTGCTGCTGCCAAGCTCCACCTCCTCATACTGGGGCAGTCACAGATTCCACCACCATCCAATATACTAATGGGAGAGGTGTTGCTGGGACGAGCACTGAAGATGTCAGGGTCTCCCCGTCAGTCATTGCTAGGAGACAGAGTTCTCCCAGCTAACTGACAGGCAAGGAGACAGCAAGAAAGCTGTGCATCCCACCTCCCAAACCACTGAAATAGCTGACAGCTCTGAGCTGGCAGCCAGAAATCACACCAAGTCCCTGACCTACCACCACTGGCATTAAGGGGGAGGAAGAGCAGCACAGGCCCCTCAACCCAGCCAGATTTCACTCCCAAATTCCAGTTTCCTGAGGACCATAGTCCTTGTGAGTGAGTCACAGAGAAGCAGGATCTGCAGCAGGCCAGAGGAAGGGCTAAGAAGCAAATTTGTGCGAGCTGCCTGATCTTTTCAGGGCCTCTGCACGTTCTGCCTGTGCACCAACTGAGCAGCAGATTTTCACTCTTACTGCACTGGCCAGACTGTCCTCAGCATTGGTCAGGCAGGTGCAGAGTTCTCCTACCTTGGAGTAAAGGGCTTCTCTGCACCTCAGGGTTTTGCCTGATAATAATGAAATAAAGAAACTTCCCCTATGGTTGTTTTCTCCCTGACTCTTTAGTACAGGGTTTATTGTACCTTCCTCTGATGCATCTGGTACTGGCCATTGTTACAGACAGGATCCTGGACTTGATGGTCAACTGGTCCGATCTGGTAGGATCCTGAAGTTGGTGGATCCAGTATGGAAATTTCTGCATCCCTAAGAAAATCATCCTAGCAAGTGAGATAATATTTAGACATCTGTGTGTGTATTGGAGAATAGGATGTATTTTGCAAGTTGAAGAAGACTCTAGGGAACTGAACAGTTGTTGTCTGTGCTGCACACACTGAGCCAGTGCAAATCTGCAGCTAACTGGCTTCCAATAAAAAGTAGAGCAGATAGCCAAACAGATTTATAGTAAATTCAATATAGCTCACTCTACTCAGTATATGCAGGTTGTCTAGACAAGTGGATAACCAAGCGAAAGCTTTTTTCAAAACAAAAGACCCGATCCTGATTGGTGCCAACCACTCACAGTTTCCTTTTAAGACAATGGGACATGCAGGCACTCAGTTCCTCTCTGGATTTGCCTCAGCACTTTATGATTTGTGCTGTCACTTAAGCCACTCTGAAAGTTGGCAAATGTAGATGTTTTCCAAAACTGATTGTGCTTCTCTCCCTTGTCTACTAGCTTCTCCCCATGGCCCCTCTGCTGTTTCCTCGTTGACTTAAATCCCTCTCTGCAGCTTCTAGAGTATATCACTGTGGTCAGGGCCAGATTTAGGAGCAGGCAACCACCTGGGATGCCAGGCTTGGGGGGCTCTGGGCTCGGGTTGCTATCTTTGTTAGTGACAAAAGGGAAAACAGAATGTTTGAAGTAAAATGTTTCAGGTATTCTGTATGTGGATTCATTTTTCACTAACCTCTTAGAATGTAGAATCTCATGGAACCTTTGTAGAATCTCATGGAACCTTCCAGACTTTATGAGATCTACATTTTCCTTGAAACTCCTAGAATGTCAGCCATGCCCTCACAGGTATCTGGGCCGGGTGGAGGGGGGGCATCACCAGTCAGCCAGTGAGATATAAGATGAAGTGGGAGCTCTGCTGCGATATTGTGAACCTTGTTTCATTGTGTATTTGTGAAAGTGTACTTGTTTTTAAGACTTGAAGAGTGTAAGTAGCAACTAATAATGGACATATTTAATGAGATGCCAGAGATACCTATCAAACCCCTATCTATGCAACAACATAAAAGAAATACTGTTAAGTGTTTTGCCATGCTTAACATAATGTTAGATAACTTTCTAAGAATGAGGAACGTAGGAATGGAAATGTGAAGAAAGGGATGGAGAATCATCCAGTTTTCCTGGTGGCGTAAAGGAGAGTGATGATAAAGAAGAATGTGGCTCATATGAAAAGGAGAATAATGACAAAGAAAAATCTGGTTTACATGAAAAGGAGAAAAACAATAAAGAAGAATCAGCCTCACATGATGACAAACGGCAATGATAAAAATTGCACACCACAAACCGATACATCAGATCCTGCTTTATGGCTGGTGATCCTAAATTCTGCCAATATTGATTGTACAATTTTGAATGGGATGGATGAAAATCTAGGATTTTTCTAGAAAATGACACTTCTCAAAGTCACACTGTGAAAGAGTGCTTGAGAATGGTGAGAAACTGAATCGGCGTTGGCTAGTTTCTTTGAAATCAACTGACATCGTGTTCTGGTTTTGTTGCAAAATATTTGACAAGAATGCCAAATCACTGCTTGTGCTTTCCAGATACAATTAATGACATAACTTAGCTGATGCTCTAAAGCAACATGAAAAGTCAGTTGGCTATTTTACAGCCTACTCCAAATGAATGGAGGTCAAGTCCAGGCTCAGCTGAATAAATACAGACACACAGAAAACCAGCACATTATTAATGTAGAAACCCAGCATTGGAGGAATGTGCTCAAGCATCTAATTTCAATTACTCTCTTCCTTGCCAAATAAGAATAATTTGGCTTTCTGGAACTCATCAGATAAGTTGTTCACTGAACTTAATGGTAATTTTCTCGGTATGGTAGAGGTCCTTGTGAAATAGGAAAATGAGTGAGCACCTACACTGAGTAGTTCGTAAAGAAACTATGGACCATTACTGCAGCAAAACAATTCAAAATGAATTGGTTGACCTTATGGAAAGGAAAGCGCTTGATAACATATTGATGCAGCTTGGCAAAGCTAGGTACAAGGCTGTAATAATGGCCTGCACTCCCAACATTAGTCACAATGAAAAGGTGTCATTTACAGTAAGATTTGTTGATGACGAGGATGGCTGTACTCAAGTAAAGAAACACTATCTGTTTCCAGTTTGTGGATGACTACTGGAAAATGCCTAAAAGAACTGTTTATGAATGTTTTGAATGAGAATAAAATAAAGCTTTAGGACTGCTGCAGCCAAGGCTATGACAATGGTGCGAACGTGAAGGGAAGAAACAGTAACATCCAGGCAAGGATCCTTGCACTGAATCCAAGAGCTTTTTATGTGCCTTGTGGCTGCCATTCTCTCCACCTGGTTGTGTCAGACACAGAAACATCTTCTTTAGATTCAGTATCTCTCTTTGGAGTACCGCAAAGGCCCTGTTGTCAGCATCAGTTATCAGGTGGAAGATCCTCACGGCCAATGTTACAAATCTAACTGTGAAGCCACTAAGTGACGCTCACTGGGAGAGCCGCATTGACAGCATAAAGCCAGTGAGGTACCAAGTGACTGACGTTTACAATGCCCCGATGGAACGGATGTAGTCGACTAAAGCCGAGGCTGGAATCTGACCCGAGGTGCAAAGCCTGGCAATCCAGATCACTGACTTCAAATTTCTGGTCTCAGTTGTGGTTAGGCACAATATCCTGTTCCAAGTAAACATTGTAAACATGGCATTACAAACTCAATCAATAGACATCACGACCGCTAGTACTTTGATGAAAAGTTGTCTTATTTTCATTCTGGCCTACAGAGAAAATGGATTTGAAGATGCCATCAGAGCTGGCGAAGAAATGGCAGAAAACTTAGGAGTTGAGCCTCTCTTTAAGGAAACTCAGATTCATCAGAGGAAGAGACAGTTTTTCATACTAATATTCTTTAGAGAGATACAGTGAATATATTAAAAGAGTCATCCTCATCACGGACATTCCCAATGCAGAAGAAAGGCAGAGACTGCCTTCTTTGTTGTGTACTGTGTAGTTCCCAGCATATTGTCAGCATTTAACAAACAATATGAAATAATGATCAATAATAAAGGGAAAGGGCCCAATCCTACCCCCATTAAAGTCAAGAGGAATTTTACCTTTGTTTTAATGGGAGCAGAACTAGGATTAAATAGTTTACATAAAAAAGCAAAATATTAATGATCTTTGAACTTTATTTAACAAATCTCTAAAAGTTACTAATACTTTCAAATCATTGATCTTCCGATGTGAGCCCTTATCTCTAGCACCTAAGGATGTTGCACTGCAGATGAATTTCCAACATGCTTTTATTAAGGTGTAATGAACATTCCTTATGTCAATATTATGTGCTTTCTGAAAAGTCAGAGATTTGTAAAAGGTAATATTGCTATTGGTATGATATTTAGTAATATTATCAACTGGTGGCCATTTCTGCAGCAATATTTTATAACACAGAATGTTAACACACAACTTATGTTCTATATAATCTCTTACCACCACTGAAATGCAGCATCGTCTAGGATGGACTGGAGCAGGCAGTTTATACAAACATTTCAGACAAGAATATTCTAACCCACCTAGTGTTACAAATTCATAACCACTTCTAACGTGTCTTTTTGTATTAGTGGTGTCATTCTGTGAGCAATTTAAGCAAGACTAAAAATCTAACATTAAACTGAGCAATTCGTATCCTAACTGAATATACAATGACATGTCTTGAGGTAACATCGATAGCAACTATTATATTAGCAGTTAATTAATTTATACAACAGTGCTCTAAAAGGCCCATTTGATATTTAATTGCATGGATCATTATAGTTCTACTAAAAGGACCTAGCAACGGGCTACATTTCTTAAAGCCCATTGAGTTAAGGTTAAGATTAGGGTGATTAGGGACTGGTAATGAATCTTCACAGTTCAAATCCAGCCCATGCTCTTGATCATCTCAATTCATTTCCTAGCTGATAACTATGATCATCACACCTGGTACCTTTGTTGTTTAGGGGAGGTCAAGAGTTGAATGGGCACAGAGACTCTGCTATCTTCTGTCCACCAACGAGTGGTCCCTCCAGGTCAGTGCTAAGGTACAGTATTGGGTGGCTTGGATTTTCGCTAGTAATCGGTGCCTGTTCTGTGCATTAATAGAGGATGTCAGGCTCCAGGGCTGCCAATCCAGCATACTTCACCAGGAATTCACTTAAATAATTAAATATTGTTCTACTGCATACAGTATGCAATAAGAACCCCCCTCCACACACACAAAACTTTGATCTCCCTCCTGATATGGAAATCTCTTGTCATCTTGCTTTATATAGTCAAATTGGCATATCATGTTAAATCTTACCTAGCAGCTGATGTTAAATTAAAATATACTAAAGAGATAATGGCTAGCAATACAGTTGTTTCCTCAATCCACACAACAACTTGTTTAAAAACAAAATAAATATTAAGTGATTTTGCAAACCTGCAATCTTCAGTTGCTGGAGCATCTTTGTACTTTACTTCTTCAAAGCCAAAATTGTCACTTGCATAATATTTCTGACTGAAAAAAATGCAGTTTCAATTTTCATATGTTCTAGCAATGTACAGAAAGATCTCATTTCTTGTCATGTTGTATGCTGTCCCAGAACCAATAAATATTTTATGCATTTAATGCATTTATCAACCACGCTGTATAAAAAGTACAGAAGATCCTGTGCTGTGGTGTCAAAGACATCTCATGTATTAAGGGAATCTGAGCAACCTCTTGGGTGCTTGTCCACCATGAAATTTAACTTTACATCTTATCCATCAAGTGAGTGAGAAGTGACAACATTTCTCTGATCTCTAAGGTAACTGCACACTGGTTTTGGTGGTAGAAATGCAATTCTGTTAAAGATTATATAGTGTATATTTTGTCAAACTGAATTTTCAAGGAAATGTCTCTCATCTCAAGAAAACATGAGGAAGTAATTAAGAATGTAGTTTAAGTGTATGTTGACTTTCAAGGGCATTCTGCAAGGCCTATCTCCCAGACTGTGTTCCCAAGTGTTGGAGGGGATTAAAGAGGGCATAAAGTGATGAAAAGGGGGTGATTTTATGTTTCATTCAAATGATTAAGGCATTATTATTTAGCAGAAATGTCCACAATTCAGAATACAAGATTCCTGCTGTGGTCTTTGTGAGCATGAGAGGCTATATACCACAAAGGGACTCAGCACTCTATGGCTGCCTGATGCCCTAATAAGTCTGATTGGAACTTCAGAGCTTTCACCACCAATTCATTAGGAATACCATTGTTCCCCATGAACTTCTTTTTCCCCCATGTTCTGTGCCACTTCAATAGTGTTTGCAGCCATGCAGGCTCTCATGAGGATGCTCAATTATGTCTCAGACAAATATAGTACCTTGGTTTGTCCACTAGAGGGCCCTGGAGAGCAAAATGGGGTACACCCTCCCTCATAGATTGAAAGGATCACCCATGTGCAGCTCTCAATCTTCTTCACACAGAACAGCAAGAATTCTCTGAGACTGCGCCTGTCCTCATCTGGGTCACATATTAGCAATATCATGACACTGCCATCCAAGCCATCAAAATATTGTTTAAGTTGTTTCATGCAAAGACAACACAGTCCCCAGGTAAATGCTGATTTCCTCTGTATCAAGTTTAGCTGGAAAACAAAACAATTAATTAAAATAGCAACACACAAGACCTAAACATTATTTATGCCTCTAATTAGCTCATTCTAGTGGGTATTTTAGTCCCTGTCTGGTCAGGACATTAATTATCTTCATAAATACAGCAAAAGTTAAATAATAAGCACCCAGGGCTACAGAACTACTGTAATGTTCAAGCTTAAATGAACATATAAATTTTATTAATGGAGACTTTATACAACTCCATATATTATAAATCAAACAAGAAACCTATTTCCATCTTTTAAGGTTGCGATGAAAAAGCTTTACCATTATTGAGAATAATTTTTATTAAGTTTAAAACTCCTTTTTTGCAGTAATGAGACTGTTATGGGGATAATTTAATCTGGTTTGTCATGAGGCACCTCAGCTTGTTAAATAAGTTAATAAATGACTATGCATTAATCAAAGTGACAAAGCTATGAAGAGCAGAGGATGGGAGACAATTCTGGTGATAGTATTAATTAGTATTTAATTAGAAACTTAGGGGCCATAAATAAAAAAAATCATGGTACAGACATTTATGCAAATTGCTCTGAAGCTGTGGTGGAGTTAGATTTGCTTTAAAGAACCATCTCTTTTAATATATATACTGTAGACAATGGAGTTGTGCTACCATCACATGGATCGAAATGAGCTATTATATTGTTTTCAATTTGTTCCAATTACAGGCCTCTAAATGTAAATCACTCTTTTGACTCTCCTGATTGAAATGGAAGGTTTCTGAGATTTCTGATGAGAGTTCTTTTTTAAAAAAAAATAAGAGAGGGAGGGAGGGAGGAATTTAGAGTTTCTATGCTGCTGCTTTAATTAAGAAGTAGTGCTGCACAATTTTCTAAGAAACAATTGATGACATAATGGAGCAGTTGCAGTTCTATGCACAACAATGTCTTCTATTCATGAGGATGAACAGGGCTGGAGGTTTGTTAGTTTTTTGATATTATAGGTTTCATGTGTTGAGATTTTTTTTTGAATATAATTATAGTCCTTTTACTTTTTCTCTCAATAAATTGCCCATTTCAAAATGGACAATTTCTGATAACCAAAGAGATAATGTATCATTCTGTTATGTGCTTTCCTAAGGAACATGGCCTTTTTCAGACTTTATTATTTGTTGCATTTATACAGGAAAGGTTATCCACAGTAAAACTGCTTTTTCTATTCAACAGTCTATCTCTGTCATGGCTCATTTATGTGTGACCATGACTCACTGAAACCAGCATTATCCACAACTGACAAGTGTCAGACCTACAGTTCAATCAGCCTCTTCCTTAAGATAATGCCGAGGGCTTGGTGTTTGAAGTAGTGGGACAATAAAGTGAAGAGAGACAATCAGGGTCAAATTGATCCAATTCCCTGTATATAAAAGGGATTCTGCCTAATAACGCAGAGGGGTTTTTTGCTCTCCAAACACATTAGATCTTAAATAGGGACTTGGCCTTCAAGGAAATCTGTGACTGACACAAAAATGCTAAAATTTGAAGGTGGTTTGTTTATCAGTTTCTTCTCAAGGCCTTATATTAAATGTATATATGTCAACCTAAAATACAGGTGTTTCAGTGTCGAATGTTTTTCAGTGATTTTCATGGGTCAGATGAGCCTAATGCTGACACAGAGATCACTTCCCTTTTTTTGTTTTATATTTAACAGATGATTTATCCACGTTAATACAATTAAGAGAGAAATAAATCAGAGGCAGCTCATTTCAGCGACACTCCAAATTCCCATTGCCAGTATAGCAAATGGAGTTCTTGAATACATTTCTTTATATTAAGTCTCCACAGTACACAGCAGTTAACACAAAGGTTCCCTCAAAATTATCAGCTGCTTCTTCAGTGCAATACATGTCAAGTCTGGAATTTAATACGATATTTTACTGAGCTTCCAGAAGATAAAAAAACTGAGCAGCAGTCACTAAAGACTCCGGAGAAACCCTGGTACCTTCAAGAACTAAGATACCAAACTTCTACACATTCCCCTTGCTCCATCCCCTAATTAATAAGCCTCACTAGCTGAACATGAAGATCCATCTTTTTATTTTGCAGGGCTAGCGACATCTCTACAATTTTTGCTATTCAGAAAGGTCTCTTCTATCAGCTAGTCAGCATATTGAATCAACCACAAAAGCAGATTTATTTTGGCCCAGATCCTCAAAGTATTTAGGTATCTACGATGGGAGTTAGGTACCTAAATATCTTTGAGAGTCTGTCCTTTCCCCCATTCTAAAGAATGAAGTGGCGAGCAGACCCAATTTGTATACCATAATCAATGAACTACATCTTGGCAGATACTATGACCACTTTGCCACTTGCTCTCTGTTGACCTCAGTAAACACGTGGGATCACATATTTGCTATCAATGGGCTGTGGGGGTATTTGGGGGGAGGAGTAATCTATAGAGACTGATTGTGGATGAGAGTGTGTAGTTGTGATAACACGCTGGCAAAAACACTGTTTGGCTTAACTGGGTACATGGACAGGACACCCACAGCCCATGCCAAACCAGGCAGCATGTTCTCAGAGCTCACACCCAATGCAGATATTGTATCAAGATCAGTGGAACTGGAGTCAGAGGCCCATCTTCCCTGGCGAAACTGTTATTGAAGAGACACCAGGAAAACAGGGATACGAGGAGTCAGACTGGAAGCAACTCAGCCACATGGACAGAGCGGTGCACTGTGTTTAATAAAGTTCCATGTGTTCATCTTAACCAGCATTCAGCTCCTCTCTTTGCTAATGAAACAGGGTGGTCGCAACTGAATGATGAGTTCTCTGCAGTGCAGCAGCTGTCAACGTGAGCCATGGAATTCAGTCTGAAGCCCCCCACAGCCCTGGATTTTGCAAACACAATCCTAGCCCAGTGATGGATGTGGTGGATGGAGGAGTTCGAGCTGTTCGCAGATCTGGCCATGGAGGAGGACAACAGCAGGAAAGTAAAACTGTTATTTTACCCTATTGGGGAACAAGGCAGAGAGGTCTGCACCATGCTGAAGCTCAGCACTGCCTCACATCTCACAGCAGTCCTAGGAGCCTGGGGACCTATTGCTCCGCAAAGCAGAATGAAACTGTAGAGTGACACAGGTTTTTCCACTGGAGACCAGTCCAAATGGGAGAGGGATGGACCCTATATTACTGCTTTACATGCACTGGCTGCTATATGCAGTGACTTGACAAACCCTCTAATTTGGAACAGGATAGTTTGCAGCACTTGGGATCACAAGCTGCAGGTGCTCCAGGAAGGCGCTCTCATGTTAGATGCTTAGATTTGCGGCATGCAGCAGAAGCCTCAAGAGAAAGGGTGCAAGCCCCAGGAGGCCAACCCCCCCAGAATTACATGCAGTGAAACAACAGCAAAGGAGAGCAAGTGACCAGGGTTCCATACCCAGAGTGAGATGCATTTACTGTGGGAGTCAACATGAGCGGGTAAAGGACAAGTGCCCTGCCCTAGGACAGCACTGCAAGGAATGTAGCATGTTGAACCATTTTAGCTGTGCGTGCAAAAGCAAAAGAAGCTCTCAAAGATTCCGTCAGGCTTGTACAAGTTAGGGATGACGCATCAAAGTGTGGTGATGTCATCACGACTCTCTCCTTGAGTCCAAGAGCATATCAGGTTCAGGCTATCAGAACAGGAAAGCAACAAGGGACAATACCAACATCTGCATTCAATAATGGTAATAGTGAAACGCCATGAGCGATTTCAGCTGGATAGTGAGACCTCCTGCAGTGTGACTCCTTGGGCTGAATTGGACTCAAACATATCCATTACAAAGAGCAGTCATGATCTAATAACGTACAATGAGACCATAATGCAGCCCATAGGACAATGTGACCTTATATTAACTAACCTGAAAAATAACAGTCACTACCCAGTAAAGTTTGTGACGGAGGATGGTAAGCACCACAGACCCCTCTGGAGGATTACAGCCATACAGTACAAGCCATGGATCTGAGCAGGGTGCAGCATCAGAATTCTATAGCTGCAGTGCAGGAAGCAATAGGATTCTCATGAACAAGGGAGACAATTTTAAGCGTGTTTGGGGATGTTTTCAAAGGTAACATGCCTCAAAGGAAAGCTGGAACTGGAAGTAGACCCGCAGTGGAACCTATGTGCTTACCATGATAGAAAATTCCAGTGGCACTACATAATCCTGTATGCGAGGAGCTCAAAAGTCTGCAGCGCAGGAGTATCATAGCACCTGTAGAGGCCAGTACAGCCTGGATTAGTGGCTTCTTTACTATAACCAACATGCTATCAGGCAAATTATGTATCTGCCTAGACCTAAAGTCACTGAATCAATCATTGCAAAGATGCCACCATCCACAGCCCACAATTGATGACATCTTGCCACAACTTTTCAAAACCTGAAGCTTTATGGTCATTGATGTGACTGACTGCCATATTTGGAGTTGGGAAGGAATTTTCCTCCAGGGCAGATTGGCAGAGGCCCTGGAGGTTTTTCACCTTCCTCTGCAGCATGGGGCACGGGTCACTTGCTGGAGGATTCTCTGCAGCTTGAGGTCTTCAAACCACAATTTGAGGACTTCAATAACTCAGACATAAGTTAGGGGTTTGTTACAGGAGTGGGTGGGTGAGATTCTGTGGCCTGCATTGTGCAGGAGGTCAGACCAGATGATCATAATGGTCCCTTCTTACCTTAAAGTCTATGAGTCTATGTGAAAAACAGGTTCTCGCACATAAGCCTGAAGAGTCTAGCATGCTAACAACCTTTGCAACATCATTTGGTTGCTACAGGTGGCTGTGCATGCCAATGGGCACAAGCCCAGCACCAAAGGAGATTCACCCAAGTGCTGAAAGGGCGGCACGGGGTGCAAAACAATTGCAGATGATACTTTCAGTGTAGGGGAAGGGAGCAATGACTCAGAAGTTGAACAAGACCATGACAGAAAATGACAAGCTTTTCTACACCAATGCAGGAACAAGAACAACCCAGAAAAATGAGACTCAAACAGCATAAGGTGACCATATGTTAGACATGTTCTTACAGCAGAGGAACTGAAATCAGATCCCAACAAAATCAGAGCAGTCGGTGACATGCCAGCTCTGGATGTGACAGGGGTACAGAGTATTATATGAATGAAAATTTTTCTTTCCAAGTTCTGTCCACACCTGGCTGCTGTAGCAGAACCCATATGTCAGCTCACAAGGCAGGATCTTGAGTGGGACTGGGCAGCTTCCCAACAGCAAACACTTGACACACTGAAACAGATGATAATGGATGCCCCTGCCCTGCAGTACTACCAGCCAAGACAGCCACTGACACTCCAGTATGATGCATCGGAGAAAGGATTGGGTGTGCAAGAGCAGCTGGTTGTTTATGCCAGCAGAGCCCTGTCAGTGCCTGACCAGGAGTACACCCAAACACCCAAACAGAGGGTACGTCTACACTACGGGACTATTCCGAATTTGCATAAACCGGTTTTGTAAAACAGATTTTATAAAATCGAGTGCACGCGGCCACACTAAACACATTAAATCGGTGGTGTGCGTCCACGGTTCGAGGCTAGTGTCGATTTCTGGAGCGTTGTACTGTGGGTAGCTATTCCGTAGCTATCCCATAGTTCCCGCAGCCTCCCCCGCCCCTTGGAACTTCCGGGTTGAGATCCCAGTGCCTGATGGGGCAAAAATTGCCGAGCTATGCCCTGACCCACCGCGGACACGGTGTTTGACCCTAGAAGCATTTGGAGCTCAGCCAAGAATGCAAATGCTTTTCGGAGACTGCAGGAACTGTGGGATAGCTTGAGTCCTCCAGTCCATGAGCGTCCATTTGATTCTTTGGCTTTCCATTACGCTTGTCACGCAGCAGTGCGCTGAGCCCCTGCTATGGCATCTGTCTGGAGATTTTAAAAAAATGATTTTGAATTTCGTCTTCTGTAACGGAGTGCTGATAGAACAGATTTGCCTGCCCTTACAGCGATCACGTCCGCATCGTCCATGCTGGAGCTCTTTCTTTATTTTGATTTTTAACTGCATCACCACCCGTGCTGATCGGAGCTCCACGCTGGGCAAACAGGAAATATTCAAAAGTTCGCGGGGCTTTTCCTGTCTACCTGGCCACTGCATCCGAGTTCAGACTGCTGTCCAGAGCGGTCAGTGGTGCACTGTGGGATACCGCCCGGAGGCCAATACCGTCGATCAGCGGCCACACTAACCCTAATCCGATATGGTAATACCGATACTAGCGCTACTCCTCTCGTTAGGGAGGAGTACAGAAACCGGTTTAAAGAGCCATTAAAATCGATATAAGGTGCCTCCTAGTGTGGACGGTTGTGGCGTTAAATCGGTTTTATGCTCCTAAAACCGATTTAAATGCCTAGTGTAGACCAGGCTAGAAAAAGAGCTTCTGGCTGTGGTATGTGGAGTGGGGCGATTCCAATGGTTGTATGGCCGCCCAGTAATACTGCAATCAGACCACAAGCCTTCAGAGATACAGTGATCATCGTAATGGAGAGCCAGAGAGCCATCTAGACACCAACCCCACAGAAAAGGAGGAGACTTCACACAGAGATAGTTTGCTCGACTCAGAGACAGGTGACAGAGAGAGGTCACTCCTGGTGTGGTCACCTGTTCAAAAGAGACCAAACAATCTCAAAGCCTATGTGACCAGCTTAGTCTGTGGTGAAGACAATACTCCCATTCAGCTATGTGTTAGCAACCCCTGGGCAAAGGCACACAGGGTGGTGGCCTGGGCTTCAGCTATTGGTTTTTAATGTTTACATTAAAATGTTAATAAAGTAGGGAAGATGGAGCATGATCAGTGGAACTGCAGTCAGAGGTCCCATGGTCCCTGGACTAGTATTGAGGGGATACCAGGAGAATAACGATGTGAGGAGTTGGGCTGGAAGCAATGCATCCATATGGACAGAGCAGTGCACAGGCGTTAATTAAGTTCCACTTAACCTGCATTCAGCTTCACTCTGTTAATGAAACAGATAGGTTTACACTCCAAAGGGACTTACCTGGGAGGGCCTTTCATGTATTTGCTGTGACTTGCCCTTCACATCTCTGTACTGCCAGCAACCCCCCTTTCCACCCTCCCTCTGTGTCTGTACTCAAGATCCCTTGCCAGCAGTTAGCTCCTGCTGGGTCCTCGTCTTGACTAAAAGGTAGATCATTTTCTGCTCATTTAGTCTCTGTTCTCCAATGCACATTGAATGAGCACCCAGTGTACTGAAATCTGCTTCCAGGGTTAAGGCATAGTCCTGCTGCTGGGACATAGGCCTGCAGCTCATACATGCAGTGCAGCATGAGAATGACATCAGTTCCTCTATGAATTGAAGAAACTAGGTTGCCTGCCCTGGCACCACAGTAGATAAGACACCAGGGAGCAATGAGGGGAAAGGAAAGCAGGAGAGTGAGGAGCAAGAGGGAGCATGTGCTCTTCCTGAAAAGGTTGCTTGCTCCCACTGTTAGGTGAGCTGCTCGGCTCTCCTGTCAGCTCAACCCTGGCACATTAATTCCCTATACAGTCAGCGGTGACTCACCTTCTTCACAGCAGCATGCTCAGACTCTTCTGTAGCTAAGCACAGGTCAACAGAGCACCATCATCATCATCTAGATCATGTGGCACCAAAAATTGGGGCCCTTCACCAGGCCCCAGGCCTCACACACCCCTGTTGAGCTCAAACCAAAAGGAGTGGGCATGTATGAGAGTGTATTGAATTCTTCTCTATATCCTTTGCATGCAAGGATTGTGGGGAACATCTACTTTTATTTTCCATGTTTTTTAGTGTAATTTACACATTGGATTGAGGTGGCCTCTGTGAAAGAGGTTTGGTGGTCTCAGTCCAGTTCCCAGTGGGCGAGGACCTACACCACAGAGACTACCATCACCTCACAATTTGCAGTTTCAGAAAAAAAGAGGCCAAAAATGGAATGGACACAGAGACTGAACCATCATGTCTCTTTTGGAGGTGCTCCCTCCAAATTACAGCTGAGCCTGGTTGGCAGGGCTATGTAAGGCAAGGTTACTGTTTAAGTGCCAACAGTGTACTCAATGGTCTACAAATTACAGAGAAAGAGATGCAATAACTCAAGGTCCCTGTCCTGCATTGTGATCTGTGCAGCTAGAATTCTGCTCCCACATGGATCACAATACAGGCTTGAAACCTGGACAGTCACATGGACAGACCCAGAGGAAGATTCTATTATTATTCTATATTATTACTACCCTCTCATCTTAAATTGGATCATAAGGTCCTTGAGACAAAGACTGATTTTTTGGTAAGTGTTTTTGCAGTACCTACCACAAAGGGGCCTTGACGGGGGCCTCTAGATACTGCTGCAATACAACAACAAATAGTTGTGATAATAAAGCACCAGCAATGTGCTTAGCCCTGCTCAGGACACAAAATGAAGAAAATCCCGGCCCTAAAGATCTTACAAGCTGTAGACAGCAATGGAACCCTGAACATAGAAGTTGGGAGGAAGGAAGATCAGAGTTATTTTGTTGAGTGTTAATATCTGTTTTGTAACAGAGCGGTAGCCATGTTTGTTGCTTTTTACAGATCCAGATTAAGAGTCCTGTGGCACCTTATAGACTAACAAATGTATTGGAGCATAAGCTTTCGTGGGTGAATACCCACTTCGTCAGACAAAAGCTTATGCTCCGATACATTTGTTTGTCTATAAGGAGCCACAGGACTCTTTGTTGCTCTTTAAATATCTGTTTTGAGTCACTTCTTGTGGCCGTTGCGGAGGAAAGGAGTATTAATGAGGGATTAAAATGCTGCGATGGTGGTATCTTAGTGAATCAGGCTTAGGGGAGAGTTCCATGCATATGGGAGTGCCATGGAAAGAAACAGAGAGGGGAATGGGAAAAAATGAATGGATTTAGAGGTTGGTATACCTGGCAATGCAGTTAGAAATAGATTCAGAGATGTTTTTAAACTTAGAATGGGTGGATATTTTTGTTGATATGTGATAATGGCTATGGGCTTCCACTCTACAGTTCTGTAGATAATCAGAGGATTTCAATCTTCAGAGTCCAGTCTGGTCCTGTTAATCAGCACTAAATTCACATGTGATATCTCTTTGAAAAACTGAATTATGCTGATATCTAATAGAGAGGCCTACTGCAAACGTACATTGTAATGTCAGTCCCATCTGTATTCTAGAAGCTTAAAACAATGAGCCAAATTATTCCCTGATGCAACGCCACTGAAGTCAATGAATAGTGTTTGGCTCAATGACTTAAACACTAATTGTGGCACACACTGTATTTAATAGAATTGGTAAGTAGTAACTATCACCTACACAATAAATAGAATGTGTATGCCATTAACAATGTAGAGTTCCTAATAGAATACCATATATTGGAAAACTACATTTGTACCATTTATCACTATAATATGCTGCTAACACTATATTTATAAAACTGCACAAAATTTCCAGATTACAACAGGGTAAAATAAATAAAGTGCACCAACAATCACCTCTTATACCTTGTTTTCATGTATTTCCTGATTAGGTAATAAGATAGGAAGGATTCATATTTCTGAATAGTGCAGGCCCTAGGTCAGGCCTGCACAACATACATGCGGCCCGCGGAGCCTCACTGTGCGGCCCACGGGGGGATTCTGAATCCCCCGCACACGGCGCTCTGCGGGCAGCCCAGAGCCCTTTGAATCCCAGCCGCGGCAGGGAATCAAAGGGCTTTGCGCTGCCCGCAGCAGCGGCGGGCAATCAAAGGGCTCTGGGTTGCCCGCAGCCACAGGGAGCCCAGAGCCCTTTAAATTCCAGCCGCGGCAGGGAATCAATGGGCTCTGCGCTGCCCGCAGTGGAGGGCAGCCCAGAGCCCATTGAATCCCCGCCCGCGGCCACTGATTGCCCCCTCCATGGACCCCTGCCCTAACTGCCCCCCAGGACCTCCACCCCCTATCTAACACTGCTGGTCCTTGTCCCCTGATACCCCTCTCCCAGGAACCCACCCCCTATCTAAATGCTGCTGCTCCTTGTCCCCCGATTGCCCCCTCCCGAGACCCCTGTCCCTAACTGCTCCTTGGGACCCCAGCCCCTATCTAAGCCTCCCTTCTCCTTGTCCCCAACTGCCCCCTCCTGAGATCCCCCCAACTTCCCCTCAGGACCTCACCCCCTACCTGTCCCCTGATGAACCCCTGAGACTCCCATGCCTATCCAACTGCTTCCTGTCCCCTGACTGACCCCCCAACCTCCTCCCCATCCAACCCCCCCCTACTCCCTGTCCCTTGACTGCCCCCCGGAATACCCTACCCCTTCTCCCACTCCCAGCCCCCTTACCGTGCCACTCAGACCAGCGTGTCTGGCTCCGTGCAGCTCCAGACATGTTGCTGCCATGCTCCCCCGTGGAGCCCACAGCCCTCTCCCATTCCCAGCACCTGCCTTCCAGATTTGAACACCTCAAAATTCAGGAGTGCTCAAGCTCAGTTTGGGCAGCTGTTACTACATTTCTCCCAAATCAAATATACTGATCCACTATAACTTGCTGTAGCAAAAGTAAGATAAAATTGAGCAAGAAATGCTTAGTACGACTGGAATTGTTATTTTCAACAGCCATTGCCTTTTTGTTTTTTTAAAAGGAAGACAGTGATATTGCATTGGCAAATTCTCCATAGAAAGAAAGAGTGGAACAAAAGAATAATAAAGGCACCTCAACTTTTCCTCATTTATGGAGGACAGTCTTATAATATGCATCCAGATATCCTCCGATCACACAAGCTGAAAATTGTTCCACTTTACTGCAGCTCTGTAACCATATGGGAACCAATCCTGTCTGTGTTTTGTGCACATCCAAAATTCCTGCTGAATGACCCACCCTGGGAGCGAGTTACCAGTGACCCAGGGCTGGGGCAGCAGGAGGTGGGGGGGGGCACTGGTGGGGGGGAGCCCAGGGCTGGGGCAGCAGCAGGGTGGAGGGAGGGCACTGGTGGGGAGGAAAGGGGGAAGCCCAGCGCTGGGGCAGCAGGGGGTGTGGGTGGGGGGAGAGCCCAGGACTGGGGCAGCAGGGGAGTACAGGGGGGAGCCCAGGGCCGGGACGGGGGGCAGCCGAATTTTTTTTTTGCTTGGGGCAGCAAAAAACCTAGAGCTGGCCCTGCCGGGTTCCCCCAGCCGCCAGAGCCCTGGGCCCTTTAATTTGCCCCTGAGGGCTCCCAGCCACCTCTTCAGCTGGGAGCCCCTGGTTGATTTAAAATAAAGTATCACCTCCCCACCCGCAACCTTCCTTTTTGGCCCACAGCTGTTTTGGTGGGGCGGCACTGGGGAAGGAGGGTTTGTTTCCGCAGGGCTGGATGGCCCTGGGGCGGGGTGTTTCTGCTGGAGGTTTTGGCCCTCAGCTGTTTTCTTTGGAGGAATGTGGCCCTCGCCGCTTTACGAGTTGTGCAGGCCTGCCCTAGGTGGTGTTATAAAAACATGAAGCCAAGAGAAAAGTGGTTATACCCACTTAAGAAGTGCAACACTTACCCAGAAATGAACTGCAAAGGGAGTGTTTTATTTCTGTTATTAATAGAACTGATCAAATTAGCTGTGTGAATAAATTACCTGATAAAAGTAGTCCTGTTTTCTGTTTGTGAAACATTCATGAACAGATTTTGGCCAGTCCATTGGGGCCTTGATTTTAAATAATTTTTGTACTTATTTCTTTGTTAAATCAGTTTGTTAAACAGTTATATCAGTTTCTGGGTTGTTCAGAAACCTCACTTTGTCTATTCACTGTTCATGGTATCCGATTGGTCACCTACACAATATCACATGGGATTGTTTCTGCTTCCTGACTGAAACTTTTTAAACAAGAGAATAATGATTGTCTTGTTTGTATGCCAATACCTTCTTCACATGTGAGTACAGATGTTCAGAGTAGCCATTTCCCCAAACACTACTGGGAATGAAAACCCTTCTGCATAATAAACATTAGCAAATAGAGACTAGAAAGGGTCAGGAACACAGGTGAACCAAGCAGCTGTTTGGATCTCCAGGGAATCTCATGAACATTGTTTTGCAATGGCCAGTTTTAAATACAATAGGAGAAAAAAAATTATCCATACAAATAATGCATACTTTTTTCTGGGCAGGATGTAACTTTATTGATAGTTTATCCAAAAGGTCTACTTGCATCCACAATACCAGAAGCCATTTCAGAATATGCTGGAAATCGATTAGCTTTCTTTTTTAAAAGAAGTTGTATTGAAGGCAGAAAGCCTGGTGTGGGGCATGTAACCACTCTTGGAGTGTATGCCATTCCTTTCCACTTGTTAGCTTGGGCTTTGATGGCCTCCATACTTGGTTTCATTTTTATTGCAGTATTTAAAACCCCCAACTGGAGTAGTCACATAGTGATTTTTAAAAAAGAAAACCAAGAGCCAGGAAGGTCTTTCTGCATGTGTGCTTCTACTCACTCAAATGATGGAAAGACAGCTGTTTTTTAATTTTTTTTTAAACTTTTTTTCCAGTGTCATCCAGAAGTTTGCGTTAACCAGGCCTCGTTAACGTCCCTGGACAAGAAATCAGATGGTTTGAGACAAAGAGAAGAAAAATGAAAGCCATTCTAATATCAGAATCAGTGAATAGTCATCTAGGCTGATTATCATGACGAGGTGTGGCTAAGGCCCACCTCAGTGCCCCCTGCCAGGAAGATGCTGGTGCCACCCCTGGGCCTTGGGCAGGCGCGCTGCTACAGGGGATCTGGGACAAATGCTGTCCCAGAGTCATTCAGCCTGGTAGTGGGACTTGAACTCTGCATTTCAGGATTCTCCTACCCAATTCGGGATGGGTGGTCACCCTACCCATTGTACTGGATGCTGTACAAATAAGAAAGACAGTGCCTGACCCAAAGTGTTTAAAACTAAACAACAGGATGCAACAGGGGTGTAGAACATAATAGGGGCTGGGTCTGGCAGGCAGGAGAAGAAAGACCTGGAGAAAAGTAATACAACACCCGCCCTCTGTTACTTTGATAATTTGCCTGTATTAAACACCACCTTATTTCAGGTTAGAATGTACAGCACATTTCTGATATATAAGGTACTTTGCATTTTTTCATTTTCCAGGATACTTTTCCATTGACCTAATGGGGTTTTCCATGCATTCCTCTTCCACCCACTACTCAGGATGGCACAGTTCATGGGTGTGTTGTATTAACCTTCCAGGAAGAATTTCTGGCCCCTAGTTCTTTCCACCTCATTGCACTCCATTACATACAACTTGATGTAGTGCCAGATAAGTGGCAGCATAGATCAAAGCATATGAAAACACTATAAACTAGCAATGACATCCTGGGTAAAAATATTTGCACTGAAATCATTGGAATAGATGGACATTGGGAAAGACAAAATGGAAAAATGGAAACAACAATTTACCCAAATGAGGAACTGCCTTTCTTGGAGAAGAGAGAGCTGTGTACCATTGGTAGAACAGGCAAAACAGCCATATGTATTGAGGACTAGGAAGAATGAGAATCAATTTTCCCCTGGATTGATCTCACCAGTCCCTCCGAATCCTTGGAATCCTTGCTTGGAATTTGGGTCTTGACACTGGTACCATGCTAGGAGCCTTTGGCTCAGTTCTGCTGCCAATGGAAGTTTTGCCAAACCCCTCAGGTTAAGTCTAAAGTGATCTAAGGGCCAACTTCAGCTTCCCATTACACCATTGTAAATACAATGCAACTGCTCTGATATTAAAATGTGGCAATCATCCTTTTTTCAAGGGCCTTATTCAGCACTCATTCCCCAGGAAAAATATCCTCTGAGCTAAATTCTGCCCCTTTACACCAGTGCAACCCTTCAGGCTCTCCTGGGGTACAGAAAGGGCTAGTAATGCAATTACCCTTTATAATCTTTATTTACTATTTGTTTGCCTTGATGTAGTAGGCTATGCCCCAGAAACCTTAAAAGGTGGCATCCCCTTATCCCTACTTTGACCCATCCCGCATAGCGAAACCTGGAGACAGGGAGCCAAGTATACGGGTAAGAGTAGCAAGTGTATGGAGATGCTGGAAAGACAAGAGAAAGGAGCTTCATCTGTGTGCTCACACTGCTGGAAAGGATGATGTGATTGGGAAGTGGAAAGGGGCCAAAGACCTGAGCCTCGGGCCAAAGGTTAGGAAGGTAGACTCCTAGTCAGACAATAGGAATGTGTGTGTGTTTTCAGAATGTGCCTTTAAGACAGCTTCCATTAGGGACATATGTCTGCAGGTAGTGAGCTCCATTTCTCTCTCCCTTGGCTCAGGCAGCTAGTCTGGGAGGCAGAGGGCTTTCCTGCTGAACATAATTGGGGTGAATCACCATTAAGTCTTTGATGCCATCCAGCCATTGTTTTGGCGGGACTTGTACAGGAGAATGATGTGGATTATGTTATTCTGAAAAGAAATATTGCATTTTCCAAACTACAGCAATGAGAGATGGGCTTGAGTCTGCACCCATAACTGGATCTAGACCTCAGGGATATTTCGATCTGGGCCTCTCTCTCCTTATAACTGAGTCTGGGGGAAAGAGGAGTCTAGACAATCCCCCTTCATTTTGAAGAGGGATCTATTAGAAAAGAACTATGATCATCTTCCATCCTGAAACACTGCTGTAAAATCCATTCTGTGTGTCTTCAGTTTCTCCATCTGTAAAATGGTGATATTAATGCTTTCTTAACAACCTCACAGGGGAGTTGTGAGGACTAATTAATTAATGTCTACAGTGCTTTGAAGATGTAAAGTGCCATATAAGTGCTAAGTATTATTACAGTAAAAGCATTCCATTAAACAGACTGCTGATTTTAAACCACTCTGTGTTGCATTTTGGACTTGAAATGCTAGTTTTATTCATAAGAGTTACCCCAAGGTAAGCCAATACAGCTCTTCCCAGGGTAAGCTGAAACCTTTATGTTTTGTTCACTTGGGTTACCTCAGAGCTGTGTTACGTTGATTCTTGCACCTCTGATGAATTTTTAAAGCTCTAAAATATTTCTCCTTTTATAGGAAAGTCCCATGTATTTAATAGGGATGAAGTCAATAGGATTCTAAAGAAATTATTCTAAAAACTAATAGAATTTAATGGAGAACAATCTCCTTTCAATATGTTTTTGAACCACTCTAAGTAAGTCTAAAGATTTATATTAAATTCTATTAAAGTGGATAGAAAACCTTTTGGAAAGGTTAGCGGTCTCTGTTAAATTCTATAGGACCTTTCCAGAACAGTACCTGAAGGTAACAATTTTGAAGCTGGACATGGGATGGGAAAATTGATTCAGGAAAATGAGAACCTGCCTCAGTCTCAATTTTTAAAATTGTAGTGAATGGAATCGGAGTCTTTTTAGAGGTTTAGCTGATGGGGCTCCCCATTTTAATCCCTAGGGATAAGTCCTACAGAAGTTAATAGAGACTTACATCATCCTATTATTTTTATTATTTGTATTACTATAGCACCTATGAGCCCCAGTCATGGACCAGGATCCAATTGTGCCAAGGAGATTACAAACTAAGTATAAGACAAGAGACGAGAGGTGGACATGGAGCACAAGAAAACAATGGGGCAGTACTGGTCAACAGGACAGGCACTGGTCTCTGCACACTAGCTGCTTAACTGCTGTCATGCTTTTGGCAGGTACCACAGCACAAGGGTTTCAAGGAGGGATTTGAAGGAGGACAATTAGGTGGACTTTTGTAGTATTTTTAAACCAACCCTGTAGAATTCTATATCAGGGATATAATGGTATATGATCCATAGCTCATAAGGGACCATTGTGATCATTTAGTCTGACCTCTTGTATGATGCAAGTCTTACAACTTCCCTGAATTAATTGCTGTTTGAACTATAACATATCTTTTAGAACATTATCTATGATCATTTAGGAGATAGAAAAATTAATAAACATCTAAATTTTTAGAATAATTTCTATAAAACCCTGTCAAGTATCAGAGGGGTAGCCGTGTTAGTCTGGTTCTGTAGAAGCAGCACAGAATCCTGTGGCACCTTATAGACTAACAGATGTTTTGCAGCATGCGCTTTCGTGGGTGAATACCCACTTCTTGCATCCGAAGAAGTCGGTATTCACCCACGAACGCTCATGCTGCAAAACGTCTGTTAGTCTATAAGGTGCCACAGGATTCTTTGCTGCTTCTATAAAACCCTGCTGATTTCTATAGGAGTTTTTCTATAAGAACATCTAAACAAGCTCCTAACCCCTCCCAGCATTCCTTGCTCTCAAGCCCACACTTTGGTATCATACTAAGAAGCCCCAGAATAAACCTGAATAGAATGGGGAAGACATACTAGAGCTTAGCAGACCTATTGTGAGATCTACTCAATCCATAATGGGACAGATCATGAAAGTATAGGAGGCACTGCCAAACATGAAGGTTAGAAATTGTAGGAAGAACATGATGGAAAGACAAATAGTACCTTTGGTTTGGTGGGGGAGTGGTCTTGGAAAATGAAGGTTTATTGCAGGCTGGGAAGACAAGAGAAAAGAAGAATGCCATTTTTTTTGGTAGGGATTGGGGGAAAGGAAGAGATCTAAAAAGGGGAGATCTAAAAAAATCCGTGACAGATTTTCTATAAGCATTTCAACTTATTTGGGACTATTCTGAACCCTTTGAAGTTCCATTGCACTAGATTTTGTAATTGCCAACATTGCGAAATGCGGACTTCTCCCTAATACACACTAAAAAGATTTCTCCTCTGTATGCTATTAAACTTCAGTCTGCAGCTACTTTCCCCACCCCCCCACCCCCTCCCAAGGAACAAATGTAATAAGACAAATCTTATGCCCATTTGCAACAGCCAGAGGGTAATGGTAATTTCTAAATTTCCAGGAAAATTTCTTGTAAATATCAGACCAAAATACTGAGAAGGACGCCACACAAGTGGTGAGTTTGAAAGAACACTCTTAAAAAAAGTTTTCAAATGATTTAGAGCTAATGAAAGGTTCTGGTCTGACAGCTAAGAACACTGAAGTCCATTGTTCTAGGCCAGGCATAGCACAAGCATGGGTAATGGGAGTTGCCCCATGCTGCCCTGCCAATGCCGCTCAACCTATCCCAGAGGGACTACCTTTAGAAGTGAGAGGGTGGTTCAATCACTTGGTCTCTTTCCTGAGACTGCCACCAAGGTTTCCAGGTGAAGGGGTGACTGGATCAGTCTATAAATACCTACAAGGGGAATAGAAATTTGATAATACAGACAAAGGTATAACAAGATCCACAGCTGGAAATTGAAAAACAAATTCAGAGATGTGGTGGATTCTTCATCACTGGAAATATTTCAATCAAGATTGGATGTTCTAACATATATACTCTATTTCCAACAGGAATTAATCCAGGGCACTGCTATGGTCTGTGTTATAGAGGAGTTCAGATGAGATGATCATAATGGTCCCTTCTGGCCTTAAAGTCTATGAATCAGTTGCATTGGTAGGTTATTTTATAATATGGGTTACCTGTAACTAGATTAAGGCTACCCGTACTTTTCACATAGGGACACTGAACAGTCATCACTTAAGTCAGGTCACTTTACTACTGACCTGATCTGGACTTCAGCTAGTGACTTTGAAATATGAAAAACTGGCATGTGTAATATGTCACAAAGGAAGGTCTCCCATGTGCTTATATGAACATTTGCATTATAAACAAAGTTGATCAGGTAGCCTGGTTGGGTGGGTTCTGACAGCGAGTCTATAAGGCCCTCGAAATACATGCTCTTCTCTAGCTTCCGTGGGCTCTGTCATGCCCTTTAACTTTCCCAAAAATGACTACTGCCATCATCACCCTGGAAGAGTATTTCTCCCCCAGAATGGTTTCTGTTTTGTGACTAATAAAAATGGTCCTACTAGTTACAGCTCATACAAAATCAGTGACACACATTGCAATAAAGGTCTGTGTCATAGATCTAACTCTTACAATGGACTTTGATAATTGGTCAGCATTGGTCTGTGTGATTCGGTTAACTAGCACAGAGCCAACTGCTGTAGGGAAAGGTTTACCTTCTTTGGTGCTGCATGTGTGTGTGTGTAGCAGACAGATTCCACCCACACACACATGCAGCTCAGAAGACCCTAGGGATTTAGGGGGGCTGACCCCCTTTCTGGTGCACCCTCTGACAATAAAACATGAGGGTAGAAACCACTAAGGTGGGCCCTGGTGAGGGAACAATCTAGGGCAGCAGAACAGAGAAGGTGGCAAAGGAATTTCAGAGATCTCTCTACTCTATAAATATTCCATTCACCACCTTATGTAGTTCCAGGTTTTCTAGAAACAGTTCAGACGGTTCTAGCTTAGATCTATACAGCACCCACCTCCTTGGCTAAAACTACTGTAGACATTACTGAAACCATTAAGATCAATCGTTACACTAACTCCTGTGGGACATGCAGAAAACACTGCCCAGTCCTGTTTTTCCACTGGGAGCAGAAAGCAGTGGATAAAAAAAAAATCATTTCTCATTACAGACAAAAAGAATGTCATGACTAAGCACAGTCAAGAAACAGCAAGAAAGCACATGAGATGCCTAGATGTTTGATTGCATTTTTACACTCATTTTCATTCCAGTTTCATATCATCACTACATTCACATAGCCGTTGCCTTTCTTCTTTTGCTGGATTAATATGCATCCAATTCCTCCTCAAAGCAGACTTTTGTCACAGAAATAATGGTTATTATCACAGCTTGGAATTTATATTTTTACTGTGTAATCAAAGTTCATAAGCCATCTCACAGGAAACATTTAGCATATACACTATCTAGAATAATAAATATTTTTCTGGTTTTATCCCTTATGCCTGTGAGAAAAATACCAGAAATCTACCTCCAGGCCTCTGTCTTCTCAGATTTTATATTTTAAATAAATACCATTAAAAAAAACGTGTTGCTGAAGATCTTGGCCCAAATTCAGCCTTGAAGTAAGTTTTGTAACAGGGTGAGAAGCCTTAAAAGAGAATTGGGGTTTCACTTCTTATACCAGGCTCCTCTGACTCCATTCCTAGGTCAGTGGGTGATCCACGGGAGAGGATAGATACTGTCTGGCATTGCAATACAGGAAAGGAGGGAGATTGGGTTCCTTTCATTGGTAAGTAGAAATCATTAAGCTGAAGCTAGAGGTAGGGAACAGTGAGGCTTAGGGGATATATAAAAGTGCTTGCAGGGTAGGTCTTAGGACAGTATGTTGCAGGCCAGCTTGGTCAGGATTTTTTTGTGGCCTGTTCTGGAAGCACTTGTTTGGGCACCCAGCTGTAGCAGTCACATCCTTTCAAAGTCTGCTACAGGGTGGCTGAAAGCGTGGAACAAACACTGCAGTCAGCTGAAGATATGATAGGTACAGGGCACTAGTGTCCAGGAGGAGACAAGGCCAAGGCCAAGGATGCATCATTTAATATCAGTGCCACTGACCATGCCTGGGATTTTACTGGCTAGTGACCAGGGCCTTTGGTCAACACTATTAAATGCATGATTGTGATGGGGTGCCTGCCCCACACTGGGCTCTAAGGGGTTAATAGACTGCACAGGAAGCAGCCAATCAGAGAAGAACTGAGAGGAGCAGCCAATCAGGGCCTGGCAGGCCCATATAAGAAGAGCTGCAGGGCAGTGCAGGTTCAACAGCTGTCTAGAGCTCGAGGAGAGAAGACCAGGCTCCTAGCAGGCTGCAGGCAGTGAGCACCTTGGACAGAGCAGTGCTGCAGGCAGAGACCTAGAGAGCTAAAGGCAGCTCCTGGTGGGCTTCAGGGATCTGCAGGCTGAGATCTTGAGGCAAGGGCAAAGAGGGTGCTGGGGCTGCAGGGAAGTGGCACAAGGAGAGCTACAGAGGAGTTGGAGGGGATGCAGCAAGTGGCAGCTATCTACAAGGTGCCTGGGCCGGGACCCAGAGTAGTGGGCAGGCCCGTGTCTCCCTCTCCACACCCCCACCACTAAGGAAGTGGCCAGACATTGGGAATCAGTTGCCACCGAGGGAATTGCTGGAGCATCAGACTACAGTACACTCCCCAAGAGGGTGGGAGCACAGAGTGCGACATAACCGGAGGCCTGTGTCATGAAGAGGACGCTGCGGTCCTGGGAGTGATGTGGATCCCTGGAGCAGAAGTGACAGCGGCAAGATGCCACCAGAAGAGGGTGCACCGGCTAGTAGAGTTGATCCCCACGACATCCATCAAGGGGTGCCGCAGTGGCGATTCGCACCATCACAATGATCAATAAAGTAGCTGTTAGCTAGGATGGAATTAAGACTATCCACCACCACCAGTGGGACCTCCCCAGGATCTCCATTATCCAAGCACATAAGGCACCCAGGCAAGTGGCGAGCACATGCCCATGCCCAGGTGACCCGGGGAAGAGAGAGTTGCAACTATATTCTCAGAGCACACGGAGACTTGTGTATAGGGAGATACGAGGGGTCTACAAGCAGTTAAATGTGTGCAAGCCACACATCTATCTTTAAAGCACAAACTTGCAGGAGCCTGAAATCCCCGTGCACTTAAATCCTATGTGGGGGCAGGAGTTACATTTGTGTACCTGGGTCTGCTAGGACCTTGCACTCTTGGGCTGACTTTCAATAGAGGCACTCCTATCATCCTAGGTGCACAGAAATTCTTGGATATGTCCACACAGGGCATATTAACATCATAGATCAGGTAGTGACTCTGCATATGCAAGTCAAAGCTTTCTTAAAGCCCACCTGCAACAGTCTGACACTCCTTTCTCCTCACCAGCCTCATTTCATATAGGTGCAACCATTCAGCTTGTACTTCTGCCTGCTAACTTGTTCAGCCTTCTCTACCTCTTCTTAAACTCTCTCCCTCTCCCGACTCCCTCTAAAATTGTGCTGTGTAGTGTAGGTCTTGCCTCAGAGCTGCCTCTTCTGCAGGACAGTAGCCGACGAAGCCGTAGCTTGAATCAATGGCAAATCATTTCCACCTGGGACTCTCATCTGTACAGGCAGTAAAAGCCATTTTATGTTGTGCCCATCTTAGTCAGGGGTTCGGTGTCATGCATGCAGCTATGTTACAGTTACTCAATGGCAGTTTTCCAGTCCATTTCCCTTTAAGTGCAAAGTGGACCATTAGCTTATTTAAAAAGGAAGATTTCTGCGAGTTAATTCAAGATGGCCACTGTTACAGAGTGAATCAAACACACTTTGCTCTCTCAAGGAGATTTTATATTTGTTCTTTCTTTCCTTGCTGGGTCTTTTAGCCTAAAATAAAGGACATTTCATAATGAAAGTATATTGTTGCTCTTTGGACAGGGAAAAATATAAAACACATGAAACTCTATACATAAGTACTATCTGCTAGATGCACCTTCTTCTGCACTTACAAACACCTGCCTGCATTGGCATTTGTTCAGATTCAAGTGGGCACATACCCTTATGCTAGCCTACAAGGTTCCTCTGAAGAGAAAGCACTCACCTGTTATCTGTGTGAGCATCTGCTTGCTGGCATGTATATCTGGATTTGCCTGCATGCAAGTCTTTCAAAATGTGGCTCGCTGTAATGCTGTCATTCATATTCTTGAGCTCCTTTAGTTTTCATTTCACAGGCCATATTTTCCATATCTATATGTGAGATTTCTGCTGGTCCAGCACAGCAGCTCTCCTATGCACTGAAAATAAAACAAACTATAATGGATCCAACACAGAAGGAATCTGGTAATGAGATTGATATATTCAAGGTTTAATTGTTAATAATTCTTTGTTCAGTGCTCAGATTATTTTCCATTCTGCCGTTGCACAATGGTTATCTTAATAGACCAGATTAGATTTCTATCAGAATAAAGTGGCATGGTCAATAATTAACCACTGAAATGTATATATTAACTCTGAATCCATACCTACTCACACAGACATGGTAAGTAGTATGACAAAAGGGCATGCAGTGTACTGTATTCCATTCCATGTTCCACTGAAAATACCAGAGGAAAGTATATTCCCATGGTAATTTGAGGGAAATGAAAAATAATGGCACAGAAAACAAAAGGGAGCTGACTTAGCTGTAGTGGAAACTAAAACGTCAGGGGCCAGTAAAGCCCAAAAAGAAATTATAAAAGTAAAAACTTTATGGAAAAAAAGAAACAAACATCATCTGATCTGGTACATTTTAAACATAAAAGCCCCATATACATGCATCAGAAAAAGTTGTTCTTGTGAAGCAAGGCCTGAAGGGAGACCCTGCTTCTGTAATAACCACTGAGCTGTATGCAAGAAAATAGAGTGGCCACTGCTATGTCCCAAATGCACCATTATCCAACTACCTGCTGGCCTGCTGTAATTATAGCGCTTTGGAACAAGATAGACTGGGGCGGGGGGGGGGGAAGCCACCCATGTGCATGGATATTTTTCTTTTATTGTACCTGGCTCATCTGAATTATAATGTATTACAGTTCATGGTATAGGACTTTGTGCCTGCAATATTGAACTGACCCATAGAATAGAGTACCTGTACTCACCCTTGGCATCCAGGGGCAAAAAAAAATGTTAAACATTGTGGTAATGTACTGCAGCAGCAGATGATTTCAAAGTAATCAAATCATGTGATGCTGAATACCCTGATGGGATCATTTCTGAAGCTACCATACTGCTACCAAGTGCTTCTTTTTCAATTTTTGATCACAAGGTTTTACTGAGCTCCCATGTAAATATGGTAAATAAAGTAATAAAGTATGCTAAGAAATCCTGCCTCCTCCAGAAAGGGACATTTTGGATCTAAATTTGATGCAAACCGTTTTCCTGCTAAAGTCTTAGATAGCCCAACATGTACTATATACATACACATATAGATTCAAGAAGGGTTAGAGGTGAAAAATGACAGAGCATCCAGTTCATCCCCTGCCATTGCAGGACTGTTCCCTATGGTATATCTTTCTAGGGTTTTGTCTGTTCTAGGTTTAAATGTCCCAAGCAATGGGCCTTTTACTGCTTTCTTTGGAAGTCTATTCTACAGCTGAATAGAGCTCACTGTCAGGATTTTTTTTCTCCCTAACCTTCAACTAAATTTGCCCACACTGCTGATAACAGATTTTCAGTTTCCATGATCCCCAATTCAGAGCCCTCTGCTTCCCCTCCAAACTGCAGGCCTGGATTCTGCCTTAGTCTGTGTCTGACTATAGACACTTAGATGTGTGTTTAACTTTAGTCACCTGAGTAGAGATAGAGCCAGTCAAAAAATTTACAAGTAAAAGTTTAGTTGTCAGAAAATAAGGTTGAACTGAAAAATTTTTGCAGAAAATTTTTGCTTTTGATCAAATGTTTTTATTTTAATTTTTGTTAAGAAGTTGTAAGTTTTTCTATACTTCCCAACATTATATGACTATTTTTCAACTGGAAAAATATGGGAAACAGTTACAAATTGGGGAATAGTAGTTTTTCCACCCTAGTTTTTTTTTTATTATTATTATTGTTTTATATCGTTTGCCAGTTGAAAAACAGTCACAAAGTGTGAGAAAGTGGGGGGAACATCCCACTTTTTAATTGAATGATAAGAAGATACGGAACATGAGTTCCCTCTTGTTTTCCCATTCCTTCCCTTTTTCCAGTGGGAAAAATAGCAAAACAGGCAACATTTGAAGCTGAATGCAACACATTTTTGTTTCATTTTATTTTAAGGTTTCCAATATAAAACTGAAATGTGACCAAAAATTTTGATAGTATTTTTTCTCTGCAGAAAAAAATCCATGGGAAGAAGTCCTATTTTTTCACCAGCTCTTCATGTGAGTAGTCCATTGAAGTTAAATTCCTGGATGATTTTAAGACTTCCAAGTATAGTCCACAGTTTCAGTTGCAGTTAACGTGGATGGAATTTCATAGAATCATAGAATCTCAGGGTTGGAAGGGACCTCAGGAGGTCATCTAGTCCAACCCCCTGCTCAAAGCAGGACCAAACCCATAATTTCCTTAAAAGTTTCAGTAATTGTAGTCTTGCAACCTCCCATCCCTTAAGGTGGATGATCATCCATGGATGACAGTGGCAGTGGATGCTGGAGAAGAGATGGATGCCATCAGAATTATTGTACATAATCACTCTTGATGACATGGTGACACTTCAGCGTAGAAGTGACACATTGGCTGCTGCATTTGTGGGAAATCAATTCTTTTGCAGTGGGTAATTCCAACAGTGCATTTGAGAAGGGGTGACTAGATTCCAAATTATTCAAGCAGGTGGTTCTCCCTTAGCACATGGAATGGATTTACCTTGAAAGTAGGTTACCATCAACTAATACAAAATGAGGTCTTGTCAGATAAGTGGGACATGATTGGTTTGTGAGAGTCCAGATGGACTGGGCATGGAATGATGATTACTGTGGAAAAACACATGTTGATCTGGAGTGGAACAAGACAGAATGGGGCTGTGCTGCTGATGAGGACATGATGGACAAACCAGCCAGCCTCAGGTATTTCTTTGCTGACATGGAATTGGACTTGTGACTACTACTCTAGCAACACTCAGCTACATTTGGAGAAGCAAAGATATTACCATGAAGTGTAAAATGAAATTGCTTGTCTCTTGTTTTCAGCATCTTGCTATAAGAACGAGAGACATGGATGTTAGAGAAACAGGACATTACAATGCTTTCTACCTTTGAATTGAAATGCCACAGGCAATTGCTGCAAATGAGCTGTAATTGCTTGAATTTAGAGCATAACAGGAGTGATACCTGATATTATAAAGATGATCAGATGATAACAACTTGAGTTTGTGGGACATGCGGGTTGAATGAGTGGAGAAAGATTGCCTAAGCATGTGTTGCTGGGATTGGTCCCAGGGACATGGGCTCCAATGGTGTGGTTTGATGATGTGGTTGACTGGAGGGATGAGGTCTGGCACACTTCTCAAGGCTGTGTAAAGACCACAAAATGTGGAAGAAGATTGCAGGCCAATGTCTCATGTGTGTTGTGTTTACTGTTCATTGTGATGTGACTATGGTGCTTTGTACTATGAGAGAATGAAATGAATGAACATGTTTGTACACTGGTAAATTCTGCTTAGCCCTGAACTCTGCCCCATAGCTTTTAGGATGGTAACTGTAACCCAATAGCACTTGTTGGAGGCCCACACACAAGAAGGCAATAATGAAGTTTTTCCAAATGAAACGAAAACACCATGAAACCCTTCTCCTGCCAGGGGCCTTATACCCGAGTTTTTAAAAGTGGTTCAATTCTCCAAAGAGGTGTCTGCCTCACAGCATACCATTATTGGCAAGGAAACAATATACAGGGGGAAAGGAGAGTTATTTTCCCATCACTTTCCAAACAACACCTCCCACACCACGTAACCCCTAGCTCCTTCCAGATTTCTCCCTTATCCTCTGGAGTTGTTGTTTATATAGTTCCCTTAAGTCCCAGCATACTTTGCTTCAGGCTAGTACTACTGTCATGGCTGCACAAGGGACTACAATTACCAGCAGTCTCTGATCTGGATGTCAGTGAACGACTAAATGAACACCCCTGAATCAGCCTTGTCCCTCATTACTGAAGAAAATGTGGTGCTCCAGCCCACATCGCCCATAAAACTTCAGTCTCAGAGCCCTAAAATCAGAAACAGCCTTGTGTGTTCTTCCAAACCCCAAACTGCCTCTCTGAGACCACTTTTCTCTCCCTACAGTGATCATGGCCCCTTCACACAGATGTTGCTCCTTTAACAGGTAGTACTGGCTCAGAGGAGTTTCCATCCAAAACCTCAAAGGTTCAGTTCATGTCTCTACACCACCAAATTAGAATACATTTTATGGATTTTATGGATTTCTTCACTGAGCCTGTTGGCTGTGGGATCTCAGATTTGAAGCTGTGTCCCTAGAGTGTAGTTTGAAAGGATTACTTAATAATTATACTGTCCTGCACATATTGTGACAACACAGCTTCAGAAAAAATGCCATACTTTCTAGAGATGGTCAAAAACCCAACATTTTTGTCCAACTCGTCATCCTCCCCAAACTTTTTTGGTTGTGGTACAATACAACCTGGTCCAAACTATTCCAGGATAGTGCAGAACCAATTATAAAACCACTCTGCTTTGTCTCACTCTATAGTGAGAGCAACAACAAAACTTTAAAACAAAAATATTTATCAGAACCTCTCAGCTTTGGTGGTTTAGATAAAATAGAACTCAGATATTCAAACCAGGAGAGGGTTGAAATATCAAAACTTGACCAAAACAAAACCTCAACAGCCTGCCTCTTGTGTTTTTCTGGGGGGATATGGGGCAGGGGATCATTGAGTTTATGCTAAGGAGCAGTGCACTGCATATGTGAATGGCATGAAATGAAAACCTTTTAGTACAGATCTTGACTTCAGAGCTTTGTGGAAGCAGCAACTAAACATGCTAGTCAATAAGACTTGTAAATCCATTTACAGCATCTTTTAGATCAATTTCTGTTCTGATTCCTTGTACAACATTTAAAACCTTCCAAAGCCCCAAGACATTCTTATCCTGTGGTGCGTTTAAAATAAACCACTCAATCATCAACAAACACTGCATACTTCCCTCCACAACCACAAATTGTGACTGGTATTTTAAGTGCTATTAAAGCTAAGGAGTGGAATGTTGGAAAAATTACAGAAAGTCGATATTAAATTCCCTCCTCCTCCACCCAACTGTTGCTTTTGGATTAGTCTTAAACAAATGACTGATGCAATTTTTAGTTACTATCATTTCTCCCAAGGGAAGGTTTTAATTGTGTACCAGCAACATATTGGCTGTGAAGATGAAATTCAGAAAACAATGGAAAGCCAGTGCAAGTGTATGTAACTTTTTTACCAGAGGTTTCAGAGGGGTAGCCATGTTAGCCTGTATCAGTAAAAACAACAACGAGTCCTTGTGGCACCTTAGAGACTAACAAATTTATTTGGGCATAAGCTTTCGTGGGCTATAACCCACGACGGATGCATCTGATGAAGTGGGTTATAGCCCATGAAAGCTTATGCCCAAATAAATTTGTTAGTCGCTAATGTGCCACAAGGACTCCTCGTTTTTTTTATCATAGTTTACCAAGAATCACCACTCTAGTTTTTCAGTCTTTATGGTAAGCATTGGACAAAATGTTTTACTCTAATCTAGCTTTCTTAGTTAGATCTAATTCCTCTATTATTTCCTACTGCAAGGTTAGACCCAAGTCACTTCCAAAAATGACAGACTTAAGTGCACTAGAAATGGCTTGATGGTAATTACAGCACCAGCTAGCCTCTCTCTGATGGCTGGTCTACATACAGGGTACAAGCCTCCTATTGACACAAGCTAAGGGAGTTGTTGATGTTTCATCTGAAGTAGCAAAGGCCGGTGTTAGATGTCCCATGGTCTATCTGGGCTGATGACCCACAGTGATGGGTTTTTACATATGCTCTCATATTAGATTTGATTCTCCTCTTTCATCCAGCCAGGAGTCAATGGAATTATACCAAGGTAAAACTGGAATCCAACCTAATGACTATACCAAAGCCTTTCACCGCTGTTCCTGAGTTGGGAAAGTCAAACTGCTCTTCAGCAGCTTTACAAAGCCCTTGCATCATGTCAGACAGGATCAACGTGAAAACAAATATCAGAGGGGCAGCCATGTAGTCTGGATCTGTAAAAGCAGCAAAGAGTCCTGTGGCACCTTATAGACTAACAGACATATTGAAGCATGAGCTTTCATGGGTGAATACCCACTTAGTCGGATGCATGAGCTTTCGTGGGTATTCGTGGCTCCAATATGTCTGTGAAAACAAAGGGCAACTTCACAAGATTAGCTAAGAGCTTTAACCTCTCTTCTCTGGATCCTCATTTTGTAGAAAAAGTTCTAAGCAGGTATTGCTCATAACCCATTTTTACCCTTAGATTGCGGGGGGGGGGGTTGTTTTTGGTTTTTTACTTCTAAAATAGCTTTGGTGGCGTATTTCTACATGGGCAGAGGAAAAGAATTATTGTATTAAAGTTTAGAATAAAGCAGGTGTATGTCAGGCTTTCATACCACCTAGGGCAGTTCTGGCTTGTTTTAACTGCAGAGTTAACTTAAGTGTTGCCTCTAGCCCAAGCCCCATCTACACACACAACCCCTTTACGCGAGCTGCCTTACCTATCGGGGTATAAACCACTGCTTGAATTAGCACAACTCATCAGCTGCTAATACAATCACCGTGCAGCTGGAGTGTTATTTCATACTGCGGTCTCTTGCTTGAGCTAAATTAACTCAAATGTAGATAACGCGTGTTAACTCTGTAGTGAAGACGTAGCCTCACAGGGAAGCTCAAGTGGTTTATCAACATCTTCATAATTTGGGATGGGAATTACTAGCTGACAGATAGTAACAGTAATCTATGCACGGCTAACGCATGTTAAACACTGGCTAGATGTTTTAAAAGTCTTTTGAAACAGCTGCTGCTGTTCTTTGCTGGAGTTGGGCGAATGTTTCACAGTGGACAATTTATTTAATTTAGCCCTTCATACTAGATCCACAAACAGACTTAATTGTTTTCATTATTCAGAATTATTCACTGAATAATGCATAGGAACATATTGCAGCCTATGTATTACTTGTGAATTATGGGCCAAGGCTTTCGCTTACTCTTTATTTATAATTCACTAGTCACGCTGATTGGTCATGAAAGTCACAATTTTTTTTCTGCACTCTGACAGGAACATTCCTAACCCCAAGAGTTTTCAAGTTGGCTGCACAAAAGGCAAAAACATATTTGCAACATATAATTTTATGCACATTCTTATGATTTTTTTGCATGTATTAATTGTAGAGGATGGTGAAGAAAAGGAGTTGAAAATAGTGCAAATTCAAATGAATTTTCTTTTATTTGGAAAAATGTTTGTCAGTTTTTAGCACAATTTTGTCTAGTTCTGCTCTGCATCAGTTGGGTCTACAGATAAAAACAAATAACCTTCAAAAGTTCTCATTACACTTGACTATGCTGACAACTTTCTGCTCAGTGTAACTTCATGCTATCTGGTTAGCTTTTACAAGTGATGGTACAGACACAAATTAGAGAGATTAAGGGTGAGAATATCAAGTGCACCTCAGGGAGTTGGGTACCATTTCCTATCAAAAGCCAATGGGAATTTGGCTCCTAATCTCCCTTAGGCTGGCTTGATGCTGGGTAGAAGCTGGTATTTATAAAATACTTGTTTTTACAGAGGTGAAATAATTGTTTTATTATTGGGCAATAACAAATAATTGTGTCAAATTAGTGTTCTCTATAATTAGATCACACTTTTTATTATAACAAATAATTACAATTCATCAAAATGGTATCTTTCATAAAAAAATTTAAACAACATTTTTCATTTACAATGTCACACATTTGGGGGGTATTAATTGTTAACTGAAAAACAAAAGTTTTCAGGTTTTTTCCTCTCCTTTTTCTCTCCCTGCGTTTATTCTACCAATCCCCCCCCCCTTTTTTTTTTTCCATTTAGCCACTGCGAAGAGGAGAATGGGAGAGAAAAAATGGAAGAAAAGAAGGAAAAAAACCCACCAGATCTGAAAACAAGAATATTTTCATTTTGGACTCAAAAACCATTTGTTTGATTGAGATGAAAAATTGGAAAATTTCAGTAAAGTAAAAGTTTTCTGACAAAACTTTTGTTTTTGAAAAATTCATTTTTCAGCCCCAAAATGCTTCAAATAAAAACTGTTGGCCTGTTTTACAAATAACACGTGCCAGCAATGATCAAGTGAGCATCTAGCAACCTGGTTGGCAATATGCTCTAAACACTGCTATGCTATGTACAGTGCTGAGAAGCATGCTGAAAATGAATACTGCAAAGTTTCAGTGAGTGTTCCCCATGTTGCATTAACTCCAGGGTGCACTGCACAGTTCTGGGATGGACTACTCAAACAATCTATATATTAATGAACTATGGTCAAGTACTTTTAGCCATCAAAGTGGCCCTTGCCTGCACCGTTGCAAAGACATATTTGCTGTTTGGTTTGTTTCTTAAAAATGTCAGTAAAGATTCAAACAACTGATTTTTGCTTAAAAATAACAGAGGGAATGGAAAACACATTTTACAATTATTTTCATTTTGTAATGACATATGTGTACCTCTCTGTCATGTGGTTGTCCATTTAATTTCTGGTTTTGCCCGTTTCTCTTGCTCTAACTTTCACCCAATTGACTTCAGAGACTGATATTAGTACTTTGCAAGGGAAGAACAGATCCCTAGGATGAGTTAATATAAACTTTACTATCCATTAACTCTTAATTTGTTATCATTCCAAATAGATAGAAAATTCCAGAGAGGGAAATTCCAAATCAAAGAAACTAGGAAACACGCAGCCTTGCTAGAACCAATAAAGAATACAAAAGGGACTAGGGAAGAATGTGCATGTCCAGAGGCAGTAGAGAGACGAAGAGGGACAAATAATATTGAGGTCAGACTCTCAGAGAGAAAATGAACATGCACAACTTTGCAGAAAGAGTTTAAAAAATTACATGGCAACATGGTAAAAATGCTTCCAGGCCTACAACCATCAGGGAGAGAAGAGAAGGAGCCTGGCAGCATAAGCTGTAACATGCAGATGGGATACAGGGAGCCACGAACTTGGCCAGAAACCAAACAAGAGAGGGAGGCTGGGTCAGAATAATCACTAGCAGGAAAAATACAGTAAGCTGGAGGAAAGATGAAGGCAATTAAGGGTACGTCTACACTACGGGACTATTCCGAATTTGCATAAACCGGTTTTGTAAAACAGATTTTATAAAATCGAGTGCACGCGGCCACACTAAACACATTAATTCGGTGGTGTGCGTCCGCGGTCCGAGGCTAGCGTCGGATTCTGGAGCGTTGCACTGTGGGTAGCTATTCCCTAGCTATCCCATAGTTCCCGCAGCCTCCCCCGCCCCTTGGAACTTCCAGGTTGAGATCCCAGTGCCTGATGGGGCAAAAATCATTGTCGCGGGTGGTTCTGGGTAAATGTCGTTAGTCACTCCTTCCTCTGGGAAAGCAACGGCAGACAAGCATTTCGCGCCTTTTTCCCCTGGATTGCCCTGGCAGATGCCATAGCATGGCAATCATGGAGCTTGTTTTGCCTTTTGTTGTGACTCTCACCGTATGTGTACTAGATGCCGCTCACAGAGGCAATTCAGCAGCGCTACACAGAAGCATGCTTTTGCTTTTGCATGACAGCAGAGATGGTTACCAGTCATACTGCACCATCCAAACCCTTCCATAAATTGGAACTGGTGAGGATGATTATGGCTACCAGTCCTTTTGTACCATTTGCTGCTGTCATAAGTGCCCCTGGCTGCTCTTAGCCAGGGGCGCAAAAGCCAAAATTGGGAATGACTCCCTGAGTCAATCCCTCCTTTTTGGTATCTAAAAATAGAATCAGTCCTGCCTAGAATATAGGCAAGTGTACTAGATAACCACTGTATCATAGAACCAGAGAGCACAGCTGCTCTGTGTCAGATCCTGCAGAAACTATGATCTGTATGCTATTCACAGGGGGTGCTCCTGTAACAACCCCACCTGTTGATTCCGTTCTTCCCCCAGCCTTTCTGGGCTACCGTAGCATTGTCCCCCCTCTTGTGTGATGAAGTAATAAAGAATGAAGGAATAAAAAGACATGGTGACTTGTTAGTGAGAAATGAGTGGAAGGCAGCCTCCAGCTGCTATGATAGTCCAGACAGGACATTAAGCAGTGTGTAGGAGAGAAGCTGCTAGTCCAGGGGCAACTTAATCTGTTCTTTACACATGAAGGGTGGGGGCTGATGGAGCTCAGCCCCCTGTTGCTATGACGACGATGGTTACCAGCCATACTGCACCATCCACCATAAAAAATTAGGGCCAGGAGCCCTTGATCGACCTGACGGATGCTAGTCAGCATGGTTACTGCCCCATGTGCCAATAGGCTGATGACGAGGACGGTTACCAGTCCTTTTGTACCATCAGCCACCCATGGCAGGGGGGGAGTGAGGATGTTGGTGTTGACGGCTGCAGCATCGTGTCTATCTGCAGCATTCAGTAAAGATAGGGTGACATGTAAAAGAGTCAGAGGATTGTTTTCCCTTTCGCTTCTGGGGGTGGGTGAGGGGGGTGAGTAGATTGCCAAGCTATGCCCTGACCCACCGCGGACACTGTGTTTGACCCTAGAAGCATTTGGAGCTCAGCCAAGAATGCAAATACTTTTCGGAGGCTGCAGGAACTGTGGGATAGCTTCAGTCCTCCAGTCCATGAGCGTCCATTTGATTCTTTGGCTTTCCGTTACGCTTGTCACGCTGCAGTGCGCTGAGTCCCTGCTATGGCGTCTGTCTGGAGATTTTTAAAAAAGGATTCTGAATTTCATCTTCTGTAACGGAGCGCTGATAGAACGGATTTGCCTGCCCTTACAGCGATCACATCCGCATGGTCCATGCTGGAGCTCTTTTTTTATTTTGATTTCGGACTGCATCGTCACCCGTGCTGATCGGAGCTCCACGCTGGGCAAACAGGAAATATTCAAAAGTTCGCGGGGCTTTTCCTGTCTACCTGAGCACTGCATCCGAGTTCAGATTGCGGTCCAGAGCGGTCACTGCTGCACTGTAGGATAGCTCCCGGAGGCCAATACCGTCGATCAGCGTCCACACTAACCCTAATCCGATATGTTAATACCGATACTAGCGTTACTCCTCTCGTTAGGGAGGAGTACAGAAACCGGTTTAAAGAGCCATTAAAATCGATATATGGTGCCTCCTAGTGTGGACGGTTGTGGCGTTAAATCGGTTTTACGCTCCTAAAACCGGTTTAAACGCCTAGTGTAGACCAGGCTTAAGTCTAAGTAGAAGGAGCAGAAGTAGAAATAAGCTGTGAATGCCAGCTCAGAGCTACTTCATGAAAGCATTGAAAGATCTGATTGGAGTCCTTATAAATAGGATTTTTTTTATTGGTCTATTGCAAATGTACTTTGAGAGATAGGTACTAAATCCTCAGAGGAATATGTGGGCTAAAGCAGTGACTTCCCAAAGCAGGGAGAGAAATACTGAAATCTCTTTCACAAAACCTTGCTCCTTTTAACTCCTTCATGGCGGGAGTCTCAACTATGGGAAGAGCAGTGACAGTCCACTGGTATCAATGTAGCCTCTGCTTCTGCTGTGAGAACGCAAGCGTGGTGCAGAGTGCTGCAAGTGAAAGGTAAGACTAGCATTTAAAAATATTACAAGGGGGGAAATGCAGCAAAGAATCCTGTGGCACCTTATAGACTAACAGACATTTTGCAGCATGAGCTTTCGTGGGTGAATACCTACTTCGTCGGATGCAAGGGGGGAAATGGAGTTACTGGGGTGACACTAGTTTACATAGATGGGATTTCTCCACTTCGAAGGGATAAATGTTTTGGGACTGGGAAAAGGAAGCCAGACAACAAGGGCTGGATATTTCCCTCCACTTTTATTGAGAGAAGTGAGCAGAAGCCTCAGACATCTGGCAAGGATGGACACTGAGACAGGGAAGCAGTAAGCCCCTGGCCACCTCTGCTTAAACACAAACTGGTTTCAGGAGAGCCAGGTGGTGGGATTCTGTTATTGTCTTTGCTGGGCTGGTCCCACAGCATGATCACCTCCAACCAGAAAATATTAACAGGAAAATTCAGGGGAGTTATTGCTGCCAGAAGCAACATTAAATCCTACCCGTGCTGTTCTCTTCCCAGGAAGCAGGGAGATGCTTGTGGGGAAGGGGTGTTTAACCACTGTTCAGGGAGCTGTGCTCCCTAGGGTTTGGAGGCTGCAGTGCCTGCCTCTTCCTGGGCCCAAAGACTCTACTCTGTTGAGAGGAACTTTCATCAGAAGCTCCCTGGGCATCACCTCAAAGAGATTTCTGAGCCTGCTTGTCTGCCTCTTGCTGGGCTTACTACCAAAGGCATAGTATGGTCCCTAGGACTAGCATTTAAAAAAAAACACTTGGGAAAAAATGGAGCTTCCAGAACTGCAGCGGAAACTCAAATGTCAGGGTTTAGTAAAGGCCAAGGAGAAGCTATAAAAGTAAAAACTTCATTGGGGAGGCAGAGGTGTAAACAATATTTGACGGGTACATTTTTAATATAAAAGCAACAAACTGGTGAAATGGGTCAAGAAGCAAGCCCTGAACAAGATCCTGTGTTTCTAATAAACATGTTATTGATTTTGTAGGTGCTGGAGTTTTAACCTAGAAAAATTACATTGAGTTTCCCCAATATCCCCAGTGCTTTGTTATCCAAAACATCTGCCTGCTTGTAATTACAATTCTTTAGAAAAAATGCAGAGACACTGAAAAATCTACTTGCATTTTTTCATCCATTGTGTTCAGCTCATTTGAATTATAAAGTACAACAGCTGATAGTGTAAGATTTTGTGCTTTGAATACTAAATTCACTCACGTGTCTATTACCTGTACTCACCTGCAGTGTCTATTGAGGAAAAAATGTTAAACATGAAACAATATCGTACCATGAAAGATGATCTCAAGGTAGTGGAATAATGTTGTGAAACACCCTGATAATAACAATAGCTGGAGCTGCAGCTATTGTGCAGCTAAAGAGACACTTCTGTATGGAATTTTTTTTATCTATTATTATTACAGGTAACACCTAAGATTACTGTAACTGAAATTAGAGACAAAAGTTGTTTCTCTTTTTTTCTAGTGGCCTACTGATTGAGTATAAGAATGGGAACAAATCTTTCTACCTAATGCCTTAGTATATTTTTCCAGAGTCCATTTTCACTCAGATAATTTGTACCTTTCCTCCACTGACAACAGCCTTCTTTCCTAGGTCCTTCTCTTTTCCTGTTTGACTCCATCCTCTCTCTCCTCCCCTTCCCTTTATGCCCATTCCCCTTTCTTCCTTTTTCACCCTTCCTCCTCAGTGTCATCCTTCCACCTCCATTTCTACAACTCTCCTCTTCCTCATATCATTCAGTGTCCCACACACCCCATGTTCCCACGGAACATGAGAATACCATGGGAGTTTCATATAGGGAAGAGCTAAGTATAAAGTTGCAAGTTCTTCTCTGCCCTTCTCTGAAAGCCAGGGAAAGAGTCACCAGTCACTAGATCTCTTCATTCCATCTTGACCATCTTCCCTCCAGAGTAGAAAGTGAAAGGAAAAGTTCTTCCCTATCTCTCACTGTGTCAGAGGCAGGGGGACCTAAGCCCTGATAAGTTTCTGAGAAGAAACTTGGTCTAATGGATTAAGCGTGGTGCTGGAGTTCAAGAATTTTGAGTTCTATTCCCTTCTCTGTTAGTGACCTGCTGTAAAACTAGGGCAATTCAAATCACATTTTTGGGTTTCACTTTCCTCATCCGTGTAATGAGGATAATACTTATCGACATCACTGGGGTGTTGTAAGGGTTAAATAATGTTTGTACAGTCAAAGGTGCTGGAACTAACCGTCCTGTGGGTGTTGCCGCATCTCCTGGCTGGAAGTAATAATCACAACCCTGAAACATGGTTTCCACCTTCAGCACCCCCACTATAAAAATTGTTCCAGCATGGCTGCGTACAGTCCTTTAAACATGTGAAAAACTGGAGTATCAATGTTGATCATTTTCTCCATGCTAGGTTTCTGCTGGTGCTGCCAGCAGAGTGGACATCTGGCTGTGTGGCCCAGCCAGAGAGTGGCCGGATGGGTGAGTATACAGCTCAGAGTGAAAACAGGTAAGTGAATGGCAAAAATGTTTGTTCCTGAGTGCTCATCATCCTGTCACTGAGATAAAAGAAAGAAATCCCTTTGTCACATAGTGAACAACAGTTACAATATCCACTATATACATTACACTGACTATTACAAAGTACTGCAAGCTCTGTTAACTGGAAGAAAACTATATGGCGAATACAAAAACTGTGTCTCCTTTCAGCTGCAGAAATCCAATCCAGCCACGTCTTGGCCTTTTTGGCTATTTGAATGAGCTAACTTCAGCGTGTGTGTCATGCTTTGTTGGCACTGAAAACGTCTTGTGCGTCAGCATGAGGATGCAAGGGCACGTCAAGGCAATTTGATGGCCTAGATGCTCTTGTTCTCAGAAGGGGAATATCAGCACAGAGGAGCTGTTTAAGCAGCAGCACGGTTTTATGCCATCTCTACTTTGTCTCACATCACTTATGAAAGTCCTTGAATAGAACTCATGTAAACAGAAATGCAGATGCTCTTAAATTAGTGTGTGCACTTGGTGGCACACCACAAACATACACTAATGTTCTCAAGCTCTGGCCCCTGAAGGTTTGTATTTGAAGACAGCTCCTTGCATGAGCCTATTTTCCATCTGTAGCAGAGAAAACACAAGCTATAGAGAAGCACAGCCGACAGCAATATACACTGAAATTAATAAAACTTGGAAAGTAAAGCAGCAGGCTCCAGCCTAATAACCTAGTGCAACGTGCTGTCAAATGGGAGACTTGGTTCAGATTAGCTACCTTGGGTCATTTGTTCCAAGAATTAGCTAGGACTGGGAGCATCACCGAGGTAATGATCTTAGCCCTCAAGGGAAGAGTGCAGCACACATGGCTCTTCAGCACCCCAGCCCAGGCAATGGGCTGAGAATTCTTCAGCAGCTGCTTGTTTTCCCTGATACTGGGTTGTTGTACAATGATGCCCAAACTGGGGGTGGAGGAGAAGGGCAGGGAAGGTGAAGAGTGATGGGATTAAATGGAAATTACCTCCAGTTGAACTGGGGATGAACTCTTTACTGAAGGCCTGAACCTTCAAGGTAAATCAATTAAAACTGACAGCACTCAGCACCTCACAGCATTGGGCCATAGTGACTGCTTGGGGATGCAGTCTAGGAAGATTTACAAAGCGACTGCCAATACTGGAATCACTGGTGGGGAAAGGGGAAAGTGGGGAATGACCTTTTTTCTTCTCTAGCCTAAAGCAAAGACTGTGACCAGACTAAAAGCCTGTGGGCCAACAAACCTCTCTCAGAAGTCGTCCCACTGAAGTGAATTGCATAAGGGTTGGTGCATCAAGCTTTAGTTATTAATAAAGATATAGGCACAAAAAGGTGCTGCAACACAAGGGTTCTCCCTAGGCTTTCATCCAGTGCTGCCAAGCCTCAGTTTCCTCCACATTGATCCACCATATCTGGCAGGGTGATTCAGGAGGACACACTCCTCCAGCTAAACAGAAGTCGTCCTCTTCCAGGGATTAACAAAACAAGAGTCCAAAGAAGTCAAAATGCAACCAGTGGTCTGTTTGACCATGCCAGGCTCAAGTAGTTGTCTTCCCCTTGGTACTGGGGCTTCCTGTTCCCCTTCTACCAGGAGGCTTCGTGCCCATTATCTCAAAGTGGACACAGCTAGGAGTAGGAAAGCCCAGTCCTCCCTTTATCCCATGTGTCAGTCCCCAGACCCTACACAGAAGAGCGGACAATCAAGAGGAGCTAGGAAAGGTTCCAGACAGGAGATGCATAGCAAAGCAAGGGGAATAGCTTTAGGGATAATATTGTTTTTCTTATTCAAATACAGTTCCTCATTCAGCATGAGAAGAAAGTGACCCTTTCTGTGATTCATTGTCACATGACACTGATCAAGTTTAAAAAGTTACCCAGTTTTAGCAGGAGTCCTAAATTGCTAGTTAGCTTTACACTTTCAGGTAACGTGCCTGGGAATCAGATTCAGATTCTACCTAGAGATTCCTAACTACTTACAAGTGGGGAAATCCATTAATATACACGGTCACCTAGAATGAGCACTCACGAGTACAGCATCCAATGCTAGGAAAAATGTTATATTGTTTCGAGGTGATCGGTGGGGAGTTAGAACCTTGAGGGAAGAGACAGAAAAAGAGAATGAGGAAGCTTGAAGAGCACAGGCATTGCAAGAACTGCAATGCAGGAAATGTGAGCTGTCAATGCAGTGAGTCAGTGCGGTTGTCGGGAAACTGAATGGGGTGTTGGTCCAGTGAAATCAGAGGAGGCTCCATGTTGCAAAATCCACATCCAGATTTCAAACCCCACTAAGTTTGGGACTGTTCAGGGCCAGAGTTTTGAGTTGTGTCATCCATCTGGGTTGTGTCATCCAACAGTCGGAAGACAGGATACTGGGCTAGATGGGCCTTTGGTCTGACCCAGTATGGCTGTTCTTATGTGCTTATGTTCTTATATAGCTAAGTAACATGGCTGTTTTAAGAACCCAAGTGCATCTTCTTTCTGCATTTCTTGTCCTGCCACTTTTGAGCATCCTAATTTTTCCTCTTTTGGAGGCTGATGCTCAGCTGTATACAAGTTTCTAAAGTGACTATTAAAAATGTGATTAGTAAAAAAAAACCCAAGAAAACAGTGTTATAATAGATGGTAAAAAAGTGCTACATGCCAGCAGTGAACACAAGTACAAGATGTACCCCAGCACTCCTCATGCTTGGACGTGAGCTAAGGACTACAGCAAATCTTTTAAGGCTTAAAATTAACTGGTTCACAGATTCAGCCAAAAAATAAAGAAGCTAGAGATAGGTTTGAGGCTGGCTATTTGCTAGTGAAGATGCATTATAGCTGTCAAGGCCATATAATTTTATTGTGAACTCAAGAAATTCCATCACTAGGCAATGACAGATCCAGCACTTCTCAGAAAACACTTATGAAATGACTGGATCTAAGGGGAGAGATTCTTTCCCCCAGCTCAGCCCTGTATGCTGTTGCAGAAGCATAAAGAGACCAGAAAAGCCCCTTAGCAGGCCAGGAGAGAATTGCCCCATAAAGCTAGCGTAAAGCTGACAAGGTAGCCATCAGCAGGACGCTTCATAGAATTGTAGGACTGGAAGGGACCTTGAGCCGTCTTCCAGTCCAGTTCCCTGCACTCATGGCAGGACTAAGTATTATCTAGACCATCCTTGACAGATATTTGTCTAACCTGCTCTTAAAAATCTCCAATGACAGAGATTCCACAACCCTCTAGACAATTTATTCCAGTGCTTGACTTCTCTAACAGTTAGGAAGTTTTTCCTAACATCCAACTAAACTGCCCTTGTTGCAATTTAAGCCCATTGCTTCTTGTCCTATCCTCAGAGATTAAAGAGAACATTTTTTCCCTTCTCCTTGTAAGAACCTTTTATGTACTTGAAAACATATGTCCCCACTAATCTTCTCTTCTCCACAATAAAAAAACCTATTTTTTTTCAATCTTCCCTCAAAGGTCATGTTTTCCAGATCAGGGGTTCTCAACCTTTTTCTTTCTGAACCCATCCCCCAAACATGCTATAAAAACTCCACAGCCCATCTGTGCCACAACAACTGTTTTTCTGCATATAAAAGCGAGGGCCAGCCTCAAGGGGTAGCAAGCAGGGAAATTACCTGGTGCCTCATGCCACAGGGGCCTCACAAAGCTAAGTTGCTCAGACTTTGGCTTCAGCCCTGGGTGTCAGGGCTTGGAGCCCTGGGCTTCAGCTCAATGCAGTGGGGCTTTGGCTTTCTGCCCTGGGCCTTAGCAAGTCTAATGCTGGCCCTGCTAGGCAGCCCCCCTGAAACCTGCTCACAGCCCCCCACAGTGGCCCCAGACCCCTGGTTGAAAACCACTGTTCTAGACCTTTAATCATTTTGGTGGCTCTTCTCTGGACTTTCTCCAATTTGTCCATGTCTTTCCTGAAATGTGGCACTCAGAACTGGACACAAGACTCTATTTGAGGCCTAATCAGAGTGGAGTAGAGCAGAAGAATTACTTCTTGTGTCTTGCTTACAACACTCCTGCTAATACATCCTAGCATGATGTTTGCTTTTTTTTTTGCAACAGCATTACACTGTTGACTCATATTTAACTTGTGGTCCACTATGAGCCCCAGATCCCTTTCCTCAGTACTCCTTCCTAGGCCGTCATTTCCCGTTTTGTATGCGTGCAACTGATTACTCAACTTAGGAAGGAACACTTTGCATTTGTCCTTATTGAATTTCATCCTATTTACTTCAGACCATTTCTCCAGTTTGTCCAGATCATTTTGAATTTTAATCCTATCTGCCAAAGCACTTGCAACCTCTGCCATCTTGGCATCATCTGCAAACTTTATAACTGTACTTTCTATGCTATTAGCTAAATCATTGATGAAGATATTGAACAGAACCAGAACTGATCCTTGTAGGACCCCACTCGTTATGCCTTTCCAGCTTGACTGTGAATCACTGATAACTACTCTCTGGGAATGGATTTCCAACTAGTTATGTATGGTGTATTGGCATGTGGGGGGCAGGAAAGACATGCTGGGCTGGGGCCATGGTATGTAGCACGGTGAAGATTCTGGGTAGCAAAGGATGGGCTGCCCTAACTCGGGCTGCCCTGTCTACTTAAACTGTTCTGGAGGCCTCACCAGCCCCTAGGACAGCCTAGAATCAGGAGGGGGGAAAAGTGGCCCAGTCAGCTCCTTATAGTCCCACTTCCCCATGCTTGCACTTGCATGTACCTCCAATCATACACGTTTTAAATTGTGCAGAAAGTTCTACCTCTGCAACCAAAAGCAGAGCAGGTTTCCAAACGTTCTGTTTGTATCAAACCAATTGAGAGATTCAGTTCACATCATCATGTTCAGAACATAATCTGAATCTTTGGCCCTAAAGTGAAGACTAAAGCAGCAGCAGAACTTCTGATGTTGTACATCAAGTATAAAGTCTAGGCAATAGAATTTTTTTATCCTAGTTGCTGCCAACATGTTAGTAGTGCAAATAAGAAAATAGCCTGCAAACTGAAGACAAAAAACAAAAATGAACCAAATACATGTTCTCTAGACATTTGCTATGTTAGTAAATAATCTTTAGTTCAAATGCAGCAAGGGAAAATATTACATCATCTTCCTGCCATGCCGTACAAAGAGTCCCTGTTCGGGATCAGTGAATAGGAATGTGCAGCCAGCCTCCTTGTGATTGCCTGCAGGTTATGAATTTGGAAATTGGTGGAAAATTTCAGATTGAGCTTGAACATTTGCTCTCATCTGGACTTTAATGTAACAGCCTAAAGGGAGTGTTGCTCTACATTTTAAATCATACTGAACCTGATGAAGGGCTAGACATGATCCACATGAAAAGGTCAGAAAAGCTGTAAATGTTTATTCTGATGAGATCAGGGAGTGCTTTGATGCCGGTTTTACATTCCATCTATGTATCTAGTTACATAGTACACAGAGCACGCCTAGTGCACGTCTGTTCCAGAAATCTACAGTATACATACAAGGAAAGAAAATGTACAGATATGGCAGATAGCACTCTGAGAGCCTAGGATGAGTGGAATTTGTGTGCAACTGCACAGAAATTTCTTACTCTTTCAAATCATCTGTAGAAAAACCAGGTGGTCAAGAAAAAGGAAGCTGTAGGTTATTGAGGAACAATAATTCATTTAGCATGAAGATAAAGACTTGCCTAGCTGACACCAGTACATAATGAAGATATCTTGACTAATCAGATATCATAATGGGGAATATACATTTATATGCATCATGAAAGATATAGTCTAAATGCAATGTGCAAAGGAATGCAGATGAATGTCATCTCAGTCCTCTCAGGGTAGACATATGTATTTCAAAAATCACCAGTGAAAATGAGACTAGAAGAAATCAGCCAAGCCATTATGGTATAGTCTCAGGAGAAGGAAGTCCAGTAGTGCAGGTATGTGTGAAGGGTCTCAGGGATTTAAATGGCCACAGAAGAAAGGGAACTGTTCCATCAAATGTATGGATCAGTCAGCTGTACAGATCCTGAAAAACAGATGTTTTTGCCTCCAGCATGATTAGGGAAAGCTCAATAGGCATTTGTGACTCTTCAGCTGTGTCTGCTCTAAGCTTTGAGCACTGTTTCCAAGCGGAGTTTGAACTCTCTAAATGGCCAGTGATTTCAATGTTCTCTGCCTTCCAAACCATTAGAGCATGAATTCAGTGCCATGTGCCACCTCAGAACTTGGACCCCTTGTGTTCAAATGGCATATAGCATAAATCTCTATCTCCAGTGGTTCTTGAGATTGGCCACAAAAATCATGTCAGAACAGACGTAGACAAAGAAAGCTAGAAAGTGATACAAATTATATGATTTTAAGTTCCAATATCATTAATGGCCCAACTGATCCCCTCCCAGCACACAAAATAAGTGAGCACTTCTAAAAGTCTGCCTGCATGTGAACTACAGTGGGACTGTGCTCCACTTCAAATGATAATGGCTGAGTTTTACACAGCTCTGTTTAACACAGCCTTTTTAAACTGCATTGGGCTGGGTAACACTAACATGTGGTTCTTGTTCCCTTGTCTTAAAATATTGCTTACAGTGATATTTCCATGTGATTTGCAATGTGAACTTTGACAACACATGAATCATTAAACTAACTAATATTCATACTGGTAGCTCACCAACTTCCCCTGCTAAATCTGCGTGAAGTTTGGACGGCTGCCTTAGTTCATGTACTGCTGATTATTTCCTTGGCAGAGTCACTTTGTGATGATTTAGTGAAACACATTGGCTAAAAGACCAAACATGAAGATGATCCTTGGATAACTGACAAAGAACAACCATAAACCAACCCTCCAGCCTCATGTAAGTGACTGTGTCCGCCAAACATATACATTAGTGACAGGCTCTATCTTGTGGTGGGACTCTATGACAAGCAAATCTCTTCACTTTGTTTGGTCTTCAGCTTCAACGTTTTTTGCTTCCATCCATCCTGCAATGACATACAAGTGCTGACTATAAAACAAGCTAGCTCACCTGCAGCGCAACGTCAGGAATAAATGTATGAGTATAAATGCCTGGTTGTGTAAGAACAAGTATGGGCAAGAATGGATGTAAGGGTGTCATTCATTAAAACAAGAATCTTTCAATGGCTGCTCATTAATTGCAGCCTGGGAAGGTTGCACTGATGAGCATTTCAGGTCTGTATGTGATTAGCCATATGAGTCTAAATCTGACATTGGGGTTACTAACAAAACACCCACAATGGCGACTGCATATATTCAGGAATTACTTGGTATTATATCAAAGTGTGAAGGGGTCAGCTCACCACTTACGCCTCTGGGCTGGGCTTGGCATGGCAGTTGTGTGTCTGCTAGGGGGTGCAGCTGCCAGGTGCTCTTCCTCTGTGGTGACCTGCCTCTTCCTGTGAATTGGCATCCAGCCAGGTGACTTCCAAGTTTCTTCCCTTATGGGGTAGATCACAAACAAAAACAGGGGAATTAACACTAACCAACTGAATTAGTTTTTGGGTGGAAGCCTCCCTCTCAGGGTGTATCAGAATCACATCCTCCCTGCCACCAGGGAGGGATCTTCAGGCAGCTGTTGTTGAGAAAGATCCTTTCTTACCTCTGGAGCTGTGGGTTGAAGGTCTGTCCTCTTCACTGTTCTACTTCCCTTTTATCGCCTTCTCCAGGCTGTGCATGTGTGGCAGGACAGGACAGGGCTGACTGAGCCTAGAGCAGCTTGTTGCCCAGTGTGAGGTTTATACCCTACCACACAAACATTTAGTTCCATTCATCCACTTGATCACAGATGATTCTATTGACACTGGGTATTGAAGCTAAATGATAAATCGTAGAATCATAGAAGATTAGGGTTGGAAGAGACCTCAGGAGGTCACCTAGTGCAACTCCCTGCTAAAAGCAGGACCAACCCCAACTAAATCATCCCAACCAGGGCTTTGTCAAGCCAGGCCTTGAAAACCTCTAAGGATGGAGATTCCATACCTCCCTAGGAAACCCATTCCAGTGCTTCACCACCCTCCCAATTAAATAGTGTTTCCTAATATCCAACCTAGATCTCCCCCACTGCAACTTGAGACCGTTGCTCCTTGTTCTGTCATCTGCCACCACTGAGAACAGCCGAGCTCCATCCTCTTTGGAACCCCCCTTCAGGTAGTTGAAGGCTGCTATCAAATCCCCTCTCACTCTTCTCTTCTGCAGACTAAACAAGCCCAGTTCCCTCAGCCTCTCCTCGTAAGTCATGTGCCCCAGCCCCTGATCATTTTCGTTGCCCTCTGCTGGACTCTTTCCAATTTGTCCACATCTCTTCTGTAGTGGAGGACAATGAGCACAAAGACCAGTCACAAGTGATTGTAGCCCACAGAATATCTAACAGCATTCATTGCCCTGAAATCCATGCAGCAAAATGAGGCTTCAGAGGCAGTCTCACCTCTGTATCGTGGTCTTATGTGAGCTTGAGTTATTTTAAATAAACATTGTGGGGGGGTTTGTACTTAGAGGCTGGACAAAACTGAACTCTCCTGACATGAAAGAATGAATAAATTCATCTCTCAAGCATTCCGTGTTGAATGTTTGCCAGGATTTTTATCTGAGTCCAACTATTTACAGTGGCTCTAATACTATGTAAAAGACTTAAGCAAGCCTTTCCTGGGGGACTATATTACTATTTGGCTTTATATTTCTTTCGATGCTTCCAATAAATCATGAACTTCTTCAGAGGTGTCAGAGGGCATCCTGTTTCCTCCACTGCAAATGACAAACTATGAATAATACACACTGCTGGCTTTTAAAAAAAAAACCAAAAATGCATATTTATCTCCAGTGACTCCAGTTGTTGCATTTGGACTGTCTGTTCTTGCAGGCCCTAGTCTACAGCTGGTATAACTAAACTGTGTTCTATACAATTACAGTGAATCTTCCAAATTTAGTTTGCTGGCTGGTCTCCCTTGGTAGAGGGAGAATAGCTGACATGTGCATATATCCTCAGACCCTAATTCAAATCCAGCACAAAGGTATTCAAGTCACTGCCTTTGAAATGGCTGAAACTTTTAGATGGTTGCATACCCAGCTTTCATTATAGTGTTACTGCAGCCTTCCAAGTGTTTCACAAACATCTACTAGCATGCAAGCTACTTCACACCCACCTTTCCTGTGATGGTGATGGGAACGAAGAAACTAACGACCTTTTGCTCATCTGTCAAAAAGTATTTCTTGCTCAAGGTGAGCATCTGAATGGAATTTTGCAAGGCAGATCAACGAAAAACATCCAGCAGCGTCCAGCAGAAAAAAGTGTTACCTGGCATCTGGTATACAAGCAATGTTTTGACATTCTCCCTGCCACAAGGAGTTTATAATCTAAACCAACAAACAGACAAAAATTATACAAAAAAAAAATCAGAGGAAGATTCTGCCTTATATCAGTGCAAGGCTGGTTTTGTAACATTATTATTTATAATAGGTAAATGGCAGCATTTCTTACTTAGGTCAGTTAAAAGTGGTAGGTTTTTTGGAAGAAGCGAGTTGAAGGAGGACTCTAAATAGACAGAATGATACCCCTTTGCTCACAAGAGGCTGAAGGGAGTACAATAATGGAAGAAAGCCTGAAAATGAGACGGGCAGACCGTGTGCTTTCTGTTAGTCCCGCCTAAACTGCACACTTCAGTCAGCAGTAGCAGTAGAGGGTATTTTATGTGTGTACCATGTGTTAAGTGGAACACAAATTGTGGTGATAAATATATATTTTGGTAAGAGTAACTGGAATAACAGAAGTTAAGTACATCAATAAAACGAAACATAGAGGGGCTCTCCTACACAGAAATCTGCTCAGAACTGGATGGTGGGGTGGTTCTACATGTAGCCAATTAAGCATCAAACTGCTCCAATCTTGACATGAGTTACAGCAGCCTATGGGCTGGCTATAGTCCATAGGAGAATATACATCATCCACGGATTGGCAGTACAAAGCACCCCTCCCATGCACCCTAGCACTGCTTTTGTGGGGGCAGTTGGCCTAGGAGTGGGCTCTGGTGGCTTTATGCCATTGGAGAAGTCCCTTTAGCAGACAAATTCTCATATTGGCAGCTGTGGCCAGACCCTGGTACTGTATGCCACTCAGATAAAGGGACGGGACCCAGGACAGAAAATCTGCCCCAAAAGTTTATGGGCCCAGTCCTGGAAACTCTTACTTCGGCAAGTAGACCACATGTTTTTCTCTTTGTCACCCCCTGGCTTCAGTTTGTTAGCTCTTCCTGGAGGAAGATCACTGTGGCAGTGGGTGCGGTTATTTGGCAGGTCGGTGTGCACTTCAGTTTGAATATTGTGAGATTTGGACTGTGGCTGATCAACTATGGTGGAAGTTCCATAATCTGAGCCTGTAACTGAGGTCACTTTGTCCCTGTGCTGCTTTGTCCTGGCCCTTTCCAGATGTGTTATCTCCATCAGGCACAGCTGTCTCAGTGGGCTGTGGCTGATGATGAGGCAGACTCTGAGGTAGCTAGGTCCTAACCCTTTAAGTGCCTTTTTGTATTAGAATCAAGAATTCAGTCCAGGAGTGAATGAGGAGCCAGTGGAATTTCTGGGAGTGCTGGTGAAATATGTTGACATCAGTCCATGTTGCTCAAGCCATGCCCTAGGCTGCTGCATATAGCATTAGCTGCCTCTCCCATGTGCCACTGTACTCATGCCCAGGTGGAGTGAGTTGCAGTATTCTAACCCGGAAGTGACAGAAACATGAGATCACAGTGGCTAAGTCATCACCTGCGAGGAAAGGGCACAGAAGGACTTGCTCATCTGAGGAAGGATTTGCAGCATCAGGCCATGTATCCACAAATATTGAAGCTGCAATTTTGGATCAGAAGGTGGGGCACAAAAAGGCTGGAATCATGGTTCACTGTAAAGCTCCTTTTAAATGTATGAAAAAGAGAACTTCAGTGATTGTGATGTGATGAGTGTGTGGAAAACCAAAAATTTCTACCTGAAAGGCTGTGGGGCTTTGCAGTGGATTCACTACAGGAGCTGCTGGTGTACGGCTCCCTACAATTCTCTTTACTGACACACCATGGAAAAGACAGACATTTCAAAACCTAAGATGACACATTCTGATGGCAATTCAATACATAAAACCTCATGAGACTCAAAGTCACAAATCTGTAGAGAATGTTTTGTATTTCTGGCCTCTACTCTTTTAAAAAAAAAAAACACAGGGTTTCGTTTTAATTAATCTAGTCCCCAAAATTTCAGATTCCCCAACAGTGCTTTTCTTGCCAAACTTCTGTCCCCCACACCCAGAGGCACCTACTCCACTTGATTCTGTTCTTGACCATGATGGAAGGGTGTCTTCGTGGCATTTTCTTGTATCCTCATGTACCTGCCAGTTTGCACAGCAATGAGACTAACAGACTTTGGGTGAAAATTGCCATGGGACCTTGGAACACACTCTTATATTCCCAATTTCAGATCCCTGGTCTTCTACCTCCCACTATCCTAAGGACCCTGCCTCAACGTCAGTGAAGCAGCAAAGTTTGAATCTGGACCTGATCTCTTCTGAAAGCTGAGAATTTTCAGTTTGGCCTTTTATAAAGAATGGCCAGCCAAAAAAGTGTGGCTGCAGAGGCAAATTCCCTCAGAGTTTTAGGCTGTTCAGATGTAGGGTGTTACAAAAGCCCAGCCTCTAGCTGATATGGATGGGTTCTTAGCACCATGGCCTTTTGGGGAACAGCAAAAAGAGACTGGAGGATAACTTATGTGAGCTGTCCCTTATGTACACGTTTCATTTGCACACCAGTATCATCGAGTTTTTGGGATGCCTGTGAACATGGGGATCAAATTGTGCATCTCAGGGGATAGCCAGACACTAATGCATACCTAGCCAGCAGCGTTCCTGACCTCTGGCTAGATTTGCAATGTGTACATCCTGCATGTTTCTACAGCATACAATGGAAACAAGTTCCCCATGGTTAACAACCAACAACTCTGCCAGGTGAGCCTGAGCTAAAGGGGGAGATTCACCCTGGCAAAGTCTTGGGTACTGTGCCGAGTTTATATTAGCTGGAAGTCACTCTTTGTATATATTGTAGACTTCCTAGCCACTCCAGTGGGGAATATATAGGCACCTACCCAAGATGTAAACCAGAATGTTTCTACATTTTAAATCTGAAGCAGTGCACTTACATACCTTTCCAAGAATGCTTAGCATTAGCTGCAGCTCTCATTCCTTGGGCCTGGAAATGAGAGCCATTTCTGCGGAGAAGGGGTGCTGGAACAATTTGACAACTATTGAACCAAACTGTAAACCCTGAATATGATAGAAACCACTGCAAACCAGGGGGTGCAGCAGTGGGGTTTAGAGAGGGTCCCATACGAGGAAAGATTAAAGAGGCTAGGACTCTTCAGCTTGGAAAAGAGAAGACTAAGGGGGGATATGATAGAGGTATATAAAATCATGAGTGATGTTGAGAAAGTGGATAAGAAAAAGTTATTTACTTATTCCCATAATACAAGAACTAGGGGTCACCAAATGAAATTAATAGGCAGCAGGTTTAAAACAAATAAAAGGAAGTTCTTCTTCACGCAGCGCACAGTCAACTTGTGGAACTCCTTACCTGAGGAGGTTGTGAAGGCTAGGACTATAACAATGTTTAAAAGGGGACTGGATAAATTCATGGTGGCTAAGTCCATAAATGGCTATTAGCTAGGATGGGTAAGAATGGTTTCCCTAGCCTCTGTTTGTCAGAGGATGGAGATGGATGGCAGGAGAGAGATCACTTGTTCATTGTCTGTTAGGTTCACTCCCTCAGGGGCACCTGGCATTGGCCACTGTCGGTAGACAGATACTGAGCTAGATGGACCTTTGGTCTGACCCGGTATGGCCATTCTTATGTTCTTATGTTCACCTGTAGTTCCAGCACCTGTGCTGTGGAGGCTACATTTCTGGAAGAAACAGCTGATTGCTACTTGCTAATTGAGCAGTTCCTGCCACTAAGTCTTGGAACTTAATTGACTTCAGTTTCAAAAGAGGCTGCCGTGTCACTCCTTAGCTGGAAGAAGAGCTGCACAACAAATTGCTGAAAAACTCAGGAGGAAATTCCAAATGCATGATGATCTCAACAACTACCTTGTGAGACCCAGTTGCAACTTTGTAGTGCCCCAATGTAATTAAAGGGCAATTCAGTTTTGCTGAGTAAATGCAACTGAACTGCATTTTAACCATGATCCAAATCGTACCTTAACCTTGGGCTTCAGAAGGTTTGGGAATATGGTGATAGCATTTGTGTTGGGAACATGCTCCCATCAATACTGCATGTTCAAGCCATTTTTTAAATGTGTTGGGGGAGTACAGTTTTATAACCAGACCAGCCATCATGGAAGTTGTTACAGTGTAGATGGGATGAAAATAAGAACCATTGACCCCATGGCGTTTAAGCAATCCATTATCATTATTATGAAAATCCCTGTATGCAGTTAACTCCCCATCTCGCATATCTGAGTTCATGCTCTCTCTGATGCTCTTAATTCTCCCAAGACTTGAATGCACTCTCTCTCGCTCACTCTGCTTATTAATTTTACATGGCACTTTATGAGACAAGTTAATAATAAGATCCAAGTCATACATTGTCCCATTGTTGGGGAACCAAAACGCACTGATGAAAAACCTAGTGCTAATAGCAGAACAGTTCAGAAAAAGCAGAGTTTACCCGTCTGTGTCAAAAAGCTAGCCAGCCCGCCTCCCCTCCTCTTGGAGATTCTGTTCTGCTGTGTGGAAACAAACAAACAATTCAGAGAGTATTTGTAACAATTAGAAGGAAAATTAAATGACATAAAATTACTTTATTGCAGTTTATACTTGAGGGTCATAAGCTAGAACACTCATTATGTAACTATTGCAGACAGAGATTGATTATTCTGAATATATTGCATGGCAGCAGCAGCTCTCCTACCTCAGAAAATAGTCAGGCTAAGAGAGGTGATGGCTGGATGGACAACATCTTACAGCTCTGAACATGAGAACCCTTTTCATTTACATAGCCTACACGATTTCTCATTTCCTTCTTTGAACAGCCCCCACCCAATCCCTAATTGGGCTTTTGGACACAATCAGACTATTTTTATTTACTACTACTACTGCTATGTGAATTTAGGAATAGTGGAGAGTGTTATAATCTTGGAGAGCTCAGCAAACAGTTCATAGCGAATAACTCATTCTGCAAATGTAGCCCCTTCTCTATTTGTGAATAATTTTATCAAAACTCATTTTTATAAGTTTGCTATTTGCAATTCTTCAGCAAATCATTTCTGTGAGCATGTTAGCCTTTGCTCACAAACTATTTGCCACTTATAATTGGCTGTTTGTGGTTATCTAAGTCACATCAGGGCCGCCCAGAGGATTCGAGGGGCCTGGGGCAAAGCAATTTTGGGGGCCCCTTTCATAAAAAAAAGTTGCAATACTATAGAATACTATATTCTCGTGGGGGCCCCTGCAGGGCCTGGGGCAAATTGCCCCATTTGCCCCCCCCACCCGGCAGCCCTGAGTCACATGACATGGGGTGGTTTCTTCTTGTTATATATATATATATATATATATATGTATATAAAATGGATCTTAGATTTACAAATAGCTGGGTACCTTCCTGACAGCATTATAGGTTATTTGGCAGACTTTACATTCAGTTCTCTCATGTCACATTCATGCCAGGTAATTCCAAGATGAGTTTTTAGCTGCAAAGATTGCAGCTAGATCCTTGACTGAATGGCTGAATTGATACAGTTTCCAAGGTTGTGGGTTCCATTTTATATCCTACTCACACCAACCACTCAGTCACAGCCATTCATCACACGTATGTGAAGAGAAGGGGGCATTCTTAGAACCTTGTACATTTCCTTTTTACCTACTTTAGGGCCAGGTCTCTGGCCTGGAGCTTTGAGGAACACTGTTTTGCACAATATTTCACGTCTACCACGTGCTATAATTTAATTTATTGATATTCTATCTTCTGATAATAGTCACCATAACTGCTGCCAGTCACCATGAATTGGGTGGCTGAGTGGGTGTTCTTGGTCACAGTCACAAAGAGTGCAGTTACCTCTTCCTTGTGCCTGGTTTGGTTAAACGCCTCAGTGCAAAGTCTTTGGCAGGATGGTTTGCCAAAGTTCTCTCTTAACGATGTCCCACTCTCATGCCATAACAATATTTTATTCTTACATATGCCAGGTTACTTTCACATTCCAGTCCTTGTTTCTTTCTCTGCTATCCCCATTCACCACAATCACTGCCAGCCACCAAAACAGTACATCCCAGCTGCACATATGCACTGCTGGAGCTGCCAAGGGTGCAGACAGATCTCTGCGTTTGTGCCAGAGGGATTTTGTAACAAATATGTCTGCCTACTTTGTTAATAGTAATTTCCTCTACTGGTTATTACCAGCACGTAGTAGTCATAGTAGAAGTGAAAGTAGAAAGGGGCAAGCCCCATGGATATAACCCCTTCCTGATGATCAGGCACATCCTGCATTTTAATCTGACCGTTAAGACATGTTTCAGTGAATACACCATGCAGAATTTCACCCAAGAGGGGACTGTCTCCATTCACACTGTGGTATAAAAACCACTCGATTTACAAAAATATATGCAATCTGACAAACATTTTTGTGCCTAATTTCAATAACGTGTTTAAGCCTCTTCAGGCCTACTGCGTCATTTTTCACCCTACAATCAAAATAGTTGCTACCCACATAGTTCAGCCAGGGAGCATGGCCTTCCCCATTGATGTAAGCGTACTTGTTGGCATGACAAAAGCCAGCCAGTGTAAATTTGCTGTCACAAAGCTTTATGCAAGAGAAAGGGCAGATAACATTAGTTGGGGGGAGGGATAGCTCAGTGGTTTGAGCATTGGCCTGCTAAACTCAGGGTTGTGAGTTCAATCCTTGAGGAGGCCATCTGGGGCAAAAATTGGTCCTGCTAGTGAAGGCAGGGGGCTGGACTCAATGACCTTTTAAGGTCCCTTCCAGTTCTAGGAGATTGGTATATCTCCAATTATTACCTTTTTTTTATTACCTCTTCATATCACAACTCAGGAAAATCTAGGGCAGGTTTCTGCTCCTATTGAAAGCAGTAGTAGGAATTACATAATTTCACTGTCCCTGATGTGTGCTTTAAGGAGTACAGTCGAACCCATTTATCTCGACCTCGGTTAACTTGCCAATCGTATTAAGTCGACGTTTTAGAAGTGGAACCACCAAATTCTCTCTTTGTCTTAGCATTTTCTCATCGGTTATGTCGGTTCTTTTATGTCGTCGTACCCTAATATCTCGAGCACAAAAGAGGGCCAAATTTGCCACTTAACGTCTGTTATCTCGATCCCCATGACCAATCGTGCGTCTTATATATTAGTATATAAATAAAAATGATCGTACTTGGTTCACTGCGCATGTGCTGAGTTCACGTAGCACGTGATCATGGTCCGTATGGTCGTTCACTCCCATGCCAGTTCACTCACTCTTGTTGATCTTGTCTGAAGGATAACATGCTGTAGCTATTCTGTTTATTTTTTCCCTTCTAAAAATGTCTGGAGGTGTTAAGAGAAAACTGGACAATCAGTCAATAGAGAAAAAGTATGAAATCATACTGCAGCTAGAAAAAGGAACAAAACCGGCAGACCTTAGTCGTCAGCATGGCATTCCAGCAAACACCATTTCAGGATGGAAAAAGAAGGCCGACGTGATAAAGCAAATGTACGAGAAGTCTGCCTTTGATCCAGCAAGAAAAAAACTTAGAGTGGCTGAGCACAAAGATGTCGACAATGCACTGTTTCAATGGTTCACAAATACGCGAGCAACAAACCTTCCCGTCAATGGTCCCTTGCTGATGGAGAAGGCGGACATCCTTGCTGCAAAGCTAGGACACCCTGACTTTAAAGCAAGTCAGGGGTGGCTGGATCGTTTCAAAAAGAGGCACAACATTGTCTTCAAAGCAATTTGTGGAGAGAGCGCTGCGGTTCAACAGGAACAAGTGGATTCATGGCTGAAGACTCAAATGCGCACAATTTTGGATACCTATGAGACTCGGAACATTTTTAATGCTGATGAAACTGGGGTGTTTTGGAAATGCCTTCCAGACAAGACTATGGCGTTTCGTGGGGAGGCTTGTCACGGTGGAAAAAAGTCGAAGGACCGACTTACAGTGCTAGTTGCTGCTAACATGGATGGAAGCCAAAAACTCCCGCTCTACGTTATAGGAAAGTCCAAGAATCCCAGATGCTTTAAGCAGACCAAAGTTCTCCAATGTGATTACGATGGCCAGCCAAGCGCCTGGATCACAGGAGATCTATTCAGTGCATGGGTGAAAGAGTGGGACAGGAAGTTCCAAGCAGAGAAAAGGAAGATGGCACTGATCGTGGACAACTGTAGAGCTCATCCGGATGTTCCTGGTCTCAAGGCCATTAAGATCTTTTACCTCCCACCTAACACAACGAGTAAGCTCCAACCAATGGACCAGGGGATAATCCAAGTGCTTAAGGTGTACTACAGGAAAATGTTGATGCGCCAATACCTGCTCCATGATGAAAAGAAGGCACAGTACACCCCTTCCCTTCTAAATGCAATGAACTTCCTGAGATCAACCTGGAATGACGTGAAGAAGGAAACAATCTCAAACTGCTGGATGCACTGCGTCATTCAGGATATTTCCGATGATGAGTTTCAGGCACAGTGCCGTGCAGCCGCAGAAGAACTCGCGGAAGTGGCGGGAAAATCAAGCCTTACAGATGCTATCTTGGAAGAGGAGGCACAGGAGTTAGCCATCACTGTCCAGGAATTCCGAGATTACATAGAAATCGACAAAGACGTCGTTACTGATGGCGTGATCACCGATGAAGACATTGTATCAAGTGTGCAGTCAGCACAGGCAAGCACATCTGCATGCGGCAATGACACGTGTACGATACTTTTCAGAGCTGTGTCAGAGTGAAATGACTCGCGAATTTAATTTTGACACTGGTTAGCTTTTTGTAAAAACGAACTACACCCCGCACGTTTTTTGTGATTTTGAGAGCGATCTTTGTGTTTGCAATGTTGGAGAATATAATAAAGGTTTGTATCGAGAATCGACGGTGGTTTGTATTGTATACTGGTAAATCTCTGCTGTTAGTTGGTGCACATATGCCTTTTGTTGTTAGCAAACATGTATGTACATTTTTATAGCATGCCGATCGCTTCATCTTATTTATTAACGCACATCATGTACATAAAGAAATTTCAAGCACATGTTAATATATTGCCGCCATATTGGTTTTCGTTTATCTCGATCATCGGTTATCTTGACGCTTTTTGGCAAACCCCTAGGCCGGCAACATAACCGGGTTCAACTGTATATCATTCCTATTCCAAAAAGTACCAGACTTTTTAAAAATCCCTATTTTTATTTTTTAAATTGAACTGGTAGGTGATGTATATAATTGGCTTATTATTCTAAACCAGTCATAATGCTGATCAATGGTATAGTTCCCTATCTGCCTCCTTTCTTCTCTGAACCATATCCCCATTTTCGTTTCCCACCCCCTCCAACAGGGCAGATGGAAAGAGGAAGAACCAGCTGCCTCCAGCTCTGCCTTCCCTCCAGAGTATAAGAACATAAAAAAGGCTATGCTGGGTCAGACCAATGGTCCATCTAGCCCAGTATCTTGTCTTCTGACAGTGGACAGTGCCTGATGCTTCAGAGAGAATTAAAAGAACAGGGCAATCATTAAGTGATCCATATCCTGTTGTCCAATCCCAGCTCTTGACAGCCAGAGGTTTAGGGACAGCCAGAACATGGAGTTGCATCCCTGATCATCTTGGCTAATAACCACTGATGCACCTTAGAGAGACAAGGTGGGTGAGGTATAATCTTTTATTGGACCAACTTCTGTTGGTGAAAGAGACAAGCTTTCAAGCTCCACAGAGCTCTTCTGCAGGTCTTGGACATCTCCTCTCTGAACTTATCTAGTTCTTTTTTAATCCATTTATACTTTTGGCCTTCACAACATCCCCTCACAATGAGTTCCACAGGTTAACTGTTTGTTGGGTGAACAAGTACTTCCTTTTGTTTCTTTTAAAACTGCTGCTATTGATTTCATTGGGCAAACGTGGGTTCTTACGTAATATAAAGGGGTAAATACTCTATTCCCTTTCTGCACAACATTCATGATTTTATAGACATATCCCCCCTTAGTCATCTCTTTTCTAAGCGGAACAGTTCCCAGTCTTTTTAATGTCTCCTCACTTGGAAGCTTTTCCATACCCCGAATCATTTTTGTTGTCCTTCTCTTCACCTTTTCCAATTCTAATGTGTCTTTTTTGAGTTGGGGAAGGCAGAACTGCACACAGTCAATATGGGGATAGTTGAAATCCCCCATTATTATTAGGTTATCTGTTTTTGTAGCCTCTCTAATCTCCCTGAACATTTCACAATCACCATCACTATACTGGTAAGGTGATCAGTAATATAGTCTGACCCCTGTACTCTCACTTTTCAATCATGGAATTTCTATTTGATTAATTTAAGATTTTTACTATATTTGATTCTATGCTCCCCCCCTCCCCTATAGTGTCACTGTCTCTCTAGTTTGACCTACTCTGTCATTCCTATGTGTTTTGTACCCTAGAATCGCCATATCCAACTGATTATCAGCATTCCACCAACCTTTTGGTGATGTCTATTATATCAATAGCCTCATTTAATACCAGGCACTCAAGTTCACCCATCTTAATTTTTAGACTTCTAGCATTTGTATACAAGCACTTACAAAATTTATCAATATTTAGTTGTCTGCCTTCATGTGATGTAACTAAATGGGACACTTTCATTTGACTGGAGAGAATCCTGTGGCACCTTATAGACTAACAGATGTTTTGCAGCATGAGCTTTCGTGGGTGAATACCCACTTCTTCAGATGCAAAGAAGTGGGTATTCACCCACGAAAGCTCATGCTGCAAAACGTCTGTTAGTCTATAAGGTGCCACAGGATTCTCTGCTGCTTTTACAGAACCAGACTAACACGGCTACCCCTCTGATACTTTCATTTGACTGTTTCTCTTCAGTTCCTGTCTGCACTTTATTAACTTCTATCCTATGAACTTTTAGTAGGATTTAGAGTATCCCCTTTAATGTATCCTCCCTAAGGGATGTCTGTCTGAACCATGTGTTCCTCCACACCTGTTGACTTTCCCTCAGCCCTTAGTTTAAAAACTACTCTACGACCTTTTTAATTTGACATGCAAGTAGTCTGGTTCCATTTTCATTTAGGTGGAGCCCATCCTTCCTGTATAGGCTCCTCCTTTCTCAAAAGGCTCCCCAGTTCCTAATAAACCTAAATCCCTCCTCCCCACAACATCTTCTCATCCATGCATTGAGACCCTGCAAATCTGCTTGTATAACTGGCCCTGACATGGAACTGAAAATGTTTCAAAGAACTCTACCTGAAAGTCCTGGACTTGAATCTCTTACCTAAATTTGGCCTCCAGGACCTCTCTCCTACCTTTCCCTACATCATTGGTATGTTCACGTACCACAACCCCTGGCTCCTTCCCAGCACTGCACATGAGTCTATCTAGATGTCAAGAGGTCTGCAACCTTCTCACCCAGCAGACAATTCATCATGTGGTTCTCCCAGTCATCACAAACCCAGCCATCTATATTTCTGATAATCAAATCCCCCATTACTATTACCTGTCTCTTCCTAATAACTGGTGTCCCCTCCCCTGGAGAGGTATCCTCAGTGCACAAGGATACCACATCATCTGGAAGGAGAGTCCCAACTATGGGATCATTTCCCTCCACTCCAGTTGTTCTCCTTCCCCAAAACTTTCATCCTCCTCAGCAGCACAGAGGCTGTTAGGCCAGGGATGGGACTGTTCTGCTGTACCCCAGAAAGTCTCATCTATGTCCCCTCTGTTTCCCTTATCTCCTCCAGTTTAGCTACTCTGGTCTTAAGAGCCTGTATTCTGTCTCTGAGAGCCATGAGCTCCTTGCACTGAATGCACATATATGCCACTTGCCCACAAGGCAGGTAATCATACATGCTGCACTCTGCTGCTGGACTTCTGCCTGCATTATTTTTACTCTTGAAGGATTGTTTGTTTGCTTTTTTGAAGGGGTACTGGCCTAAGTTTAGCATATGTTTGATAGGTGTATCTGTTTCTCACACTCCCTCTCTGAACTCCTCTGTTTGCTTCTCCTGGTTCCTAGCTCCTCTAGTCACTTAAGAACTAGCTTTGTAACTCCCCTGTTCATCCTGAATAAGCCCCGCCCCCTTGCCAAGGGCTTGTAAAGAGGTTAGGGATCAAAGGATGGCAGGCTAAAGCCTCATTTGTAAGCTCTTAGCCTAGTCTAGCAGGTCACTTAGCTCAGCACGTATTCCCCACAACAGACCACACTACAATCTTCAAACAAGTGCATGGCAAACAAACCAACAGAGACTCCCCAAAGATCACAATCTCTCCTTCTCCACCTGGATAACCCCTTTACAAAACTCCTGTTTGCTGGCTCCTGCTGCCTCACATAGCCAGAACACAGAATGGCCCTGTTGGTTCCATCTCCCCTCTTGGCACACTATAATGGTGCGGGTTGCTGGGAGCACAAGACTGCATGCCTACACTTACATTTTAGCTGGCTATGGCCCTGTTTGGAAAACACACTCCTCTCACATCTATCCATTCGCTTGCCCCCATTCTCTACTCTGTACCATGCTAGCCCTCTGACGACATACAACCACCATACATTTGAATGTAGAGCTCACCAGAGTATCATCTCAGCAAGCTAGAACTTCTAAGCCAGTGACCTCATAGCAGCCTGTCCTTTGACGTCAACTTCTCAGGCTAGAGGTCCTGAGTCAATAACTTTAGAAAATCCCCTGCCTTAACAGACCAGTCAGAGTAACTGAACCAGTAACCTCACACTGGCCTCTCCTTTGCCACTAGCCCAGCATACTCAAGTTGCTGAGCTAATGACCTCACAGAAGCCCATGACTTGACATCAGCCCAACAAGTTAGAACTGGGAACCAGAGACCTGAGAGAAATTGGTGCCTTGAAATAAGCCCAGCAAGACAGATACCGAATCAGTGACATCACAGAGGTATAGCCCTTGACATCAGCTCAGCAAGCAGTAGCTGCTGAACTAGTAACCTCAGGAGCCCATTCACGGACAGCTAACCAGAATGCTAGAGATTCCACTCAGTAACCTCAGAATCCTCTGCAGTAGCAAAGGCAGCAGAGCCAAGCCCAAGCATTAAAAATCATGTCAGGCTGAAAAAAAAGGCATGAGGTTTTAGAAACAATACACTTCATGTCTTAACTTACCTTATGGCTTTTAACCTTTAAGAGTCACATGTTTGAGCTTCTCTCTGCAGCCACAAAGGCTAGACATTTTTAAGTAAAATGGGATTCTCACATTATTACATGACCCCAGGAGCTGGAGATTTGAGAAAAACACCCAATATCATGAGACGCAGGATAAAATTGTGAATTGGCACCACTGTCTCTGCCTTCACATCAAACCAGCAGCTAGTAGAACCAAGCCAGAAATCTCACCCCATAGCATCATCTCAGCAAGTTTGAAGGGTTGCGCCAGTAAATTCACAGATGCCTGGGCCTGTCACATCACCCCAGCAAGCTATAGGTGCTAATCCAGTGATTTCACAAAGGCCTGCACCTGGGTGCAGACCCATAAAACAGGTAGTGCCCAGCTAGTAACTTCTCCATGGATTGTGCCTCACCTCCAGTCCAGTAAGAGGAAGATTGAGGCTTTTGTGAAGCTACATGATTTTTCATCAGCCCAGCAGCCTAACATGCTGATCAGGGATTAAAAGTAGATTCTGTTAGAGAAAGAAATATGGAAGTGACACTTGACTACACGATTCCACTTGTGCTGAGATACAAGGGTGATGACAACCATATAAGTATCAAGAGGGACAGAAATTCCCGCACCCCTCAACTCCAACATATGTCTATACTTTCTAAGCCCCTGCGAGCTTTTAGAAAAAACAATGGAGTACTTGGGAGGGAACAAGGACTATGGGTATGTCTACATTATAAACATTACACATTGCAATACTGCAATGGTTCATGTCCACACTGCCCCGTCTTCTGTCGGTGCTGTGCATCCTCACCAGGAGTGCTTCCACCAACTTAAGAGAGGGCCTGGGGGGGTCTGAAAGCCAGTGTGCTCAGCTCCCTGTGCAGCTCCCCACTGGGAGCCTGACTGCCCCCCCACCTCAGCTCCTTGCTCCCCACCGGGAATGGGGCAGCCGACTGGACACCGGGCACAGATCTCCTCACCGGGCTATCAGCTCCCTGCTCCCCGCCAGGAGCACTGCCATGTGTGGTACCACAGGAGGAAAATCTGTTAGCTACTTGGAAGAGGCTGGCTTCATCAAAGCAGGAAATACTTTGGAGAAAGATTTGTAACAAGATAATAGCATTCCTATTCATTACTCAATCTACTCTCTTCCTGGGTGTACTGCTTTTAAAAATGGGGAAATTTACTGTGGTGTCTTGGCTAAACTCCAGTCAGGTAATCACATTTACCCTGCCTAACTCCCCTTGCTGTTTTCAACATGGTAGATTTCATTACTTGCTGTAGGAGCTGTTGTGTAATGTTACAGACTGTCCTCTGTTAAACAGCTGCTATGTTCTGCCCCAGAGGTGGCTGCATTTCAGTGGTGACAATGCAGAGATCTCATGCCTACCTCACAGGGATGATGTAAGGCTTAATTAATGATTGTAAAGTGCTTTGAGGAGCTCAGATGAAAGGCATTATAATATGCAAAGTATTTTAATACTACATTGTGCTATTCGCTAATGCCGTGTTGTTTTTCTCTCTGCATAGGAAAGTCAGAACCATTAAAATTAGCAAGTAAATAACTAAGAGGAAAGTTAATAGCAAGATAGCTTTTTTCCGGATAAGTTTGTAACAAATGCAGTAGTCCGATAATGCCAGTCAGAATACAAAGGACTAAAATGGTTACTCCATAATGTAATTATCCTCACAAAAGAGAAACAGGGAAGACGCTAGAATGATAAATCATGTAAAGTCAGACATACTCTACTTGATCAGTGGGTGAAATTGACAAAGCTCCACTAGTATACATTCAGAGAAGTACTGAAGTTTCACTGCTGTAAATGGAAACACTATTAGATAACCAAAACATCACACTGCTATGTACTGGCAGCATCTGCACTGTTAGATATATAATCCAGGGCTACTTACATGCCATGGAAGATTCAAATGATTTGAAGAATAGAAATGATGAGCCTTGCTTAAGGCAGAAGCCAATATAGCCTCTTCCAGAGCAACACATATATCTTTTAAAAACTCTGGGATTATTACAGCGCTGCCCATTAGCATCAACATATTGAAGGATGTGTCAGTTTTTCCATTATATACACCCCTGTTTTTCAGTGTTTTAAAACTCAGCTGTAAACACGTGATACTTGGCATACAAGGACACAGTTCATGTGCTTTTATACAAGAGTTTTTAGAAGTGTGTGTGCGCACATAGCACATTTCCATCTGTGTGTGTGTGTATCTTATTCTTTAATATACCTCTGTAGCCCAAATTGCTCTAAATCAAAAGAATAATTTGCCTTTAGCCTGTGACGTAGCCACTTACCTTTGCAGGCTTGAGATCCCAGCATGTTCCATTCTGTTCTTCAGACCTTGAAAAGCAGTTTTTCCTATGCAGTGCTTGCATTTGCTTTTCATAGGAATTATAACACTACTGCTGAATAAGAATTTTACCCATGTAAGGACAGTGGAATCAAGCCCTCATACCACAAGTATAAACAAGAAGTAATCTAAAACCCCCTTTAATGTGTATTTACAAAGGTTACCTTTAAAACAATTTAAAAAAAAAATCTGAGCTGCAAAGAGCTTTGGTGCATTTTAATGCATTTGCAAAACGTCACCAAGAGAAATAGAGCTGCCAAGAAGCAATTTGTTTAAGTTTTATCTTTCACTCCTCTTTATTTTAAGCTACTAAAGAGAAAACAAAGGAACTTTAATGAAAACCCATCTCCATGTAAGATAGCATTGCTCTGCTCTCCCTATCTTCCCCTGTGCATCCTTCATGTATGTTTCTGAACCTCTGAGGATCCCCGTGTTTCTCTTATTTTAACAAACCCACCACAGAGGCTGCATGTCTCATTCACCATACAGGCAAGGAGGACTAGATTTTAATTGACTAAAGGAAAAAGGGAGCCAATATTAAGGAACCGGGATCCCCACACTCTGCCAGACCACATTGTTTACATAGAATGCCCAGCCCTCACTCCCCAACAGAAGAAATGATGAAACACCAAATTCTACTTTGTTAGATCCATGTAAAACACCAATTCAACAAAGCTCCTAAAACAGGGGGGCAGCACAACCAACCTACAACAGAGTCTACTAGTGCAGAACATTAGGCGTGTGCTTATGTACCTCTCTGTTCCAGGACCTAAACCAGTGGTAAGTCCATTGTCTACCATGGGCTTTATAAAGTTATTCCAGATTTATAGCTGGTTACAAACCCTAAGCATCCCAGATGTCAGCTGTGAATATTTGTACCAGGCTAGTTCATGGCACTAAAGTTACTAGAGAAACTAAAGAGTCAAGGAAGCTGAAATTTGGTATTTAACCTTTGGAAACTGTAGCTCACAGAAATTATACACAAGTATCATTGATTTGTTTTCCAGAATGCTGCAAGGGCTGTCCAGCTCCATTATGCCATTTATTAGCTATTGCAGCAAAGATATTATGCAAAGAACACTCACTGGTCTGAAAATCCAGCTGAGTCAAGGAACACATTTCATACTGAATCCCAATTCCTTTTTTCCTGTTGAATTTAGTCAATGCTTCAGTGTTTACTTAGTGAAAATTTAAAGCACTACAAAAATACTAATATTAAACGTTGTCATAATTCTTAGCACTTTTATAACATTGTCATCTGCAGCTAACAAACACTTCCCAAAATAATGCAGCATTTTCTATATGGGGAAACAGAGGCACAGACGCTTTTCTAAGGTCATATAGTGAGGCAGTGGCAGAGCTAGTATAGAATACAGGACTGCTGACTTCGCATCATGCCCTATTCACTGACCAATGCTGTCTCCTTAATCCTCAACATCCTTTTTCAGGACTAGAACTCTGCAACTCCTAATCCCAGATCCTGTGCTTTGTGCTTTAAACTGTGCTGCCTATCTCTCATGTATTACAAGGTAGGTGTTTCTTATTTTGTCACATCCTAGTCCACTCAGGAATGGGGCCCACTATTCCCACTGATAAAGGATAGCCTGAATATATTGTAAGTATCCTGGAGTGAGCAACCCAAATAGTGCTGTGAAATTGCCAATGTGGCAAGCATGCCAGAGATACGAGTAGCTATTCTCCAATTCAGCAGGACGCACTATGTAAACAGGTGCATAAAGCAGCAGTTTCACAATGGGATAAGTAGAGGCAGTACCATTTGAATGCATCTAATTAGATCATCTGCCCCACACCTCAAGTAAACAGACCATCTGAGCATAGGCGCTGACTCCGTGGGTGTTCCAGGGCTGGAGCACCTACAGAAAAAAAAATAGTGGGTCCCAGAACCCACCAGCAGCCCTACTGATCAGCATCTCCTACTCCCTCCCAGCACCTCCTGCCTGGTAGTGATCAGCTGTTCAGCTGTGTTCAGAAGGCACTGGGGGAGGACAGGGAGAGGAGCGGGGTCTGGAAGAGGAGGGGGAAGGGAGCAAGGCAGGGGTGGGAAGAGGTGGAGCAGGGGTTGGTCACCCCTCGGGAACTGGGTAAGTCAGCACCTCTGCATCTGGGTACAAAAAAATATGCAGATTAAAGATCAAGTCACCCATTGTCTGATGTTTGGACTTTTCCATAGCTAGAGAGCCATTTTCTTTGCAGCATATACACTTATTGACAATGATTGTGCTTCTTTCTTAATTTCTGATGAAAGCTCTGACATTGGAAAGTCCTCTTTCCTTTCATGTTGAGAATTGCTAGCAGTCATCTTTTACAGCCTGCATTTCCTGTTTAAGGAAGCTGATACACACAAAATGAATGACATAAAATTTAGAACAGAACCATATCACTTCCTTGCGACGCACCATCACTTCTTTCTCAACTGAGAACAATGTGTATGGACCTTAATTATCTATAAGAGACAGGAACTGACCAGTTTAAGGTTCAAGGCTTTGACAGAGGATAAAAACAACACACTGTAGTTACCATGTTAAATAATAAAACTCAGCACTTTATTATAAACGAATCACTTGGCCTGTCAGTGGCTTAAATGAAGGCAAATGGTCAGGTCTTTCAGATTCTATGGTATGGTAAATTGGCAAATGTTGGCTTTTAAATCCACATATACCTCCTAACATGATCATCACTCCTTGGTCTCTCATAGTTAGTCATTCATTAACATTTCTCCTTTGGGTTTTTAGCTATAATGTAGCCCACCTTACGTTTACCTCCAAAACTGCCCACTGGATTGTCCAACTGCCCATCATATATTTACACATATAACACAGGAACTGCTCCTGAAATGAACACATGGTGGGGAAGCAGTGTTGCAAACTCTCACCTTTTATCATAAGTCTTTTGATATTTGGCTTTTTTTAAGCCTCAGCTCCTGGAATCATGGGATCATATGGGAGTCTCAGCTTTCATAAAGAAAAGGCTCTAGGCCTTCATGGATGTAAAAAAATGCTTGAAACCATGAATCCTAAAAGGCTCAAAAAGACTAGAAGGCAAATAAAAAGAACCCAAAGTTGATTACTTTTAAAAATCTTCTGAGTTTTGAATGCTTGAGGATGACTAAACTGGGTGAGGTAGAGTTGTAATACCAACTTCACAGTCACATCACCCTGTCCCCAAACACAGAGGTACCCCTTGTTTGTTAGAGATACTATGGTGACCCATGGCAGTGTCCTACATTGCAAACTAACCTTGCATCTGGGCTTAAGTACCACCCCCAATCTTGGGAAACTCTCTCAGCAAGGATATTAGATACATTAGAGAACTTCCTGGAGAGTGGATCAATATTTCTGTATTAAAATCAGGAGCAGATGGGAAAGGCTGAGCTGGAGTGGGAGATCTCAGCATGCTTCAGGTATGCAGAAATTAAGATATGCAGTGGTCCCCTGGCACATTCTTATTCGTTTGTGTTGACGTAGCACCCATAAGGTCCATGAAAGGTCTACAACATATTGAATATTTGGCAGCGGGTTTTGGATTGTTCACCCCCAGCTGCCCCGGCACCCCCTAGACATTATTAGCTGGTTAAGTTCTTATAGTAGAGTAGGTGAAAGTGGGTCAGACCAGTTGGAGAGGTCTAAAGTCAAAAGAAGTCAGGTATAGAGGTCTGATGTCTGGGACAGCCTTTGCAACAGCATCTGCCTTTCACAGCTTTCTATTGTGTCTAAGCCTGGCAGGCTGAGGATGACTGAAGAGATTCTTCACAAAAATGTATTTCCTTCAGTGACATGAACAGGACAGGCACTATGTCTTCGGCTTTTGACGTGATTATTGTATACTTTTAGTTACCATAGTAATATATTAATATGCTTAAAATGTCAATTAGATGCACAAAAGAAATCATCATGTGTTCCTCATGACCACATATTCCCACCATTAAAAATACAGCTCCTCTTATAGCTTTACACTAATTGAACAAAATAGATCTATTATACTACTTTCCCTCTGCAGCCTTGGCAGAATGAAAAAGATTAAATTTTGCTCTTATTTTAACAGGTACCTTAAAATATAGGAACACCATGGAATGGAGATAATTAAAACTTTCTGGTTAAACTCCTGATCTACTATTTGGTAATTCATGGCCTGGAATTTGAGGCCACCAGTCCAAAACCATTGTTCTTGTCCATCAAGGGCAGAGGTACCAACAAGAGTTTGGCAACACTTCTTCCACCATTGCTGTTCTTATGTTCTTCCTCCCTCCAGAGCTTCCATAGCATGAGCCAGGTTAATCCTCCATGTAAGCCCCACAGACACCATGGAGTTACAGAAAGGGGAAATTTGGCCCTATAGCTATAAACAAACATTTGACATATCCCTAATCACACACACCTTATTTTCTTGCCTCACCCTTCCAGCTGGCTGTGGAAACAGGGACACTTACCTCCAGAATGTGAATTACCAGAAAAAAAATAATTTTCTGGGATTTGGGCAAGAATTCAGATGCAACAGAGATGATGGTCATATAAAGACCTAGGCAGATGGAGCCAATCCCAGGCAGGTCTTGATCTCATCTCGTCTGATCTCCAAGAAAAGAATCATTGGAGGTTCCACTCTTTTCTGCTCTATCCAATGATCTGTGGACATTTTCAAATAGAACAACTCAGCTAGGGTGGTGATGCATACAGTTTATTTATATACCCCTCAATACACATTGTCATGCCACGCGTGGGGCACACTAGGTGTGCGCTCATGCACATACACACAAGCTCCAGCTGAACATCTTTCTAAGCTGAAGCTTCTTAAAATTGCAGCGATCGAAGGTAAAGACGAAAGAGAGGAACACCACCAAAACCCACAATTGACACAAAGTTGGATACTGGGCTCTGCTCAGTCAATTGCACCCGGCCTGATGGGGCAGCAGAAATCCCAGGAATCATAACTCTTGTAATTTATTGAAAGCTTTGACATGGACATTTCTGCATCTCCCTTTGGCTTAACTGATGTTGCTGAAGGATTCCATCATGGGACACCAGGAACATGGGATCTACTGTCAGTAAATGGCTATAATCTACTCTCTTAATATTGAGTACTCCAGATACTAGGTTTCAAGTCCATCACAAAAGGACCATTAGCATGTAAGCATTAAATGTTTGAATTAGTTATTCAAGAAAGGAAACTTAACTTGAAAAAGTTCCTTCCATTGAGCCCCCATGGTATCACAGGTGAAATGTAGCAAGACGACGACTATTATATTATTACTGTAGTGCCTAGCAGTCCTAGTCATGGGCCAGGACCCCATCATGCTAGGTGCTGTACAAACTTGCTAATTACTATCAGTTTTTAGGTGAATTTCCAGTGTTTTTAGCTGCTACAGGTCAATAAGTATTTTGACCCTGTGACCTAGTTGGCTGCAAGGAGCAACAGCTGGTATAATCTTCTCTTAAGGGCAATTTTTCTTTCCCAGAGTAAAGTATCTGACATCACCTTTAGGAAATGATCAGAAATGTTCCAGCTGAAAGCCTTGTTTCTACTTCTAGTTAGGAGTCCCAGTAAAGTATCTTATAAACTGTACTTACCGTAGTAGTACTGTGAAGTATCCTCTAACGTTTATCTACTGCGCTTTGCCATAGCACAAGGTCCAAGCATGAACCAGACCAGCTTGTGCTACCAAAAAAAAAAAAAAAAAAAAGCATAAACACTGTTTATATGGACATTCTTAAATAGATTTTTTTTCCACATGACAATGTGTTATTACTGAGAGTACTAACCATAGCTGCAGGCTGAGAAAGCAGCAGAATTCAGCACCTGTTACCACAACGGTGGTTTCACAGCTTCCCACCCAATACTTGGTACACTTGAACTTTAAAATAGGAGGTGTATTTTGTAGCAGGCAGAGTTGCTTTTGAGTTACATCCTGTTCTGTCCTAGTGCAGAGCAATTGACTCAGGTTGGAGGTGCTGGCCGTACGACAGAGAGGGATTCGTAAAGCAGTCTTTGTACCAATCTTGGAGATATTTTCAAGTGATTATAAGGAATTTAACCAAAATTTATGTCTGGTACAATTCCACAGGCTTTGATAGACTTTCAGGAGGGATGAATCTGATTCAGTCAATCTAAACTGACATGACCAATGCCGTCAAACCCCTCTGTATATAAAAGCACCAATTGTGACTCACTAAGGTGTAACTTATTCTATAATTTGACAAAACTCTTCAGAAACAAAGCAAAAAAAAAGTTTTACAACTTTCTTTCATAGAGAAATTTAGAAAGCTTGCAGCATTAAACCCACTTTTTCTTTAGTGACAAGAGTTTCTATGAATACAATGAAATCTGATGAGTGATGGAACATTATGGGTTTTCCATGGAATAAAAGCTAGTTCTTAATGTATACAATAAAGTTCATACTTAAAAAGTACTTAAGACCAAGTTCTACTCTTGCCTTTATATTCACATGGTAAACTCTTTGGACCAAAGAAACTTTTTGTAGAAAAACTTTTTGTACAGCACCTAGCACGATGGGGTTCTGGTTCATGACGGGGGCTCCTAGATGTTACGGTAATACAAAGTAAATAAATAAATAAATAGCCCTATAGTATTAAAGATGCAGGCCTCCTGAATATGTGCACTTCTTCTTTCTAGTGCAGAAACAGTTAATCAACCATCTAAAGCTCTGATTCTACATATTAGCAGGTTTACTGTCGAATTAATTTCACCTGGTACTGTAAGATACATCCACAGAGATTTACAGTTTCAGACTATGTTCTGACACCTGAACTACTAATAGAAAGAGCACATAGAATCATAGAATATTAGGGTTGGAAGAGACCTCAGCAGGTCATCTAATCCAATCCCCTGTTCAAAGCAGGACCAACACCAACTAAATCATCCCAGCCGGGGCTTTGTCAAGCCTGACCTTAAAAACTTCTAAGGAAGGCGATTCCACCACCTCCTTAGGTAACCCATTCCATTGCTTCACCACCCTCCTAGTGAGATCATGTTTCCTAATATCCAATCTAGACCTCCCCCACTGCAACTTGAGACCATTGCTTCTTATTCTGTCATCTGCCACCACTGGGAACAGCCTAGCTCCATCCTCTTTGGACCCCCCCCTCAGGTAGTTGAAGGCTGCTATCAAATCCCCCCTCACTCTTCTCTTCTGTAGACTAAATAACTCCAGTTCCCTCAGCCTCTCCTCATAAGTCATGCATGCACATGCATCTTACTTTTCAATTTCTCTCTCGTGTTCTTATGAATTCTCTTCTCTGTTAATTCCATATGCTCCAGATCTGGAGTAAAACTGTAGCACTAAAGGAAACAGATTTTGAGATAAAGAAATGAAGAGTAGACCGTTAAATTACAATGATCCCTTTGTCCATGAGACTAATAAGTTTATGTCACAGGCCTAACAGTTTCTCCTGAAAAAACCACCACCACCACCTGATGTGGACATAAAATAAGGGCTGAAAACCTCTAAAAAGCAAAATGAAGACAGACCCAATTCCACTGAGAAATAGTCCCTCCCTAGCTCTGATTTAGACCGTGAACATATATAGGCAGAGGGGCAAAACAGAAAGTACAGCTACAAGTAAAAGCTTCAAGGGGTTCATAGGTTGCCAGACAAGCTTCTCAGAAGTGGTCATCGAAACAGAAACACCAGCTCTTTGAAATTTCACCTAAAGTTACCAGAGGAAGGATAATTCAGTGGTTAGAGCACTGGCCTATGACATGTGACCCAGGTTAATTCCTTGCTCTGCCACCAACTTCCTTTGTGACCTTAGGATAAGTCACTTAGTCTCAGATCCTCATCTGTAGCACAGATTACTTCTTATCTCACAAGGGTGATGTGAGGTTCTCATGGTGACCATGGGCAGCAAGGAGCTATGTGCCGCAGAATTGAGAAATACATTTTTATCCACATATTTGAGCACATGGACCCTTACTCAACTGGTATTGTCTTCCAAAATTAGTGTCCCTTTTGTCATTGGCTCTACGGGAAGCATTCTATTGATAAGCAGTTCATATCCTTCTTGGTTCATGCTAATATGGACCTCACCTTATAGAAGCTTGAAATGCCTGCTTTATTAGGTAACCCTATGGACCAAATTCAGCACTGGAGTAAGATGATAAAACTCCCATTGAAGTTAATGGTACTTGCATGCATTTATGTCAAGGCTAATTTTAACCCAAAAGGTCTTCGGGTTTCTCTTTAAATGGGCTTCAATTTTGCTATCTACACTGTCCACAATAATGAATCCTCTGTACAAGGATGCCCACCTGAAGAGGTAGGTAATCACTGAGCTAAGGCCAGATTGAATTCTCTCTCTCTCATGCTTCATTATCCATTGTGGGGCAGGTGTCTACACCTCTTCTAGAATAAAGAAGTCTTTCATTTTTAAATTAGGACATCAAAATAAGTCTTGTTTATATTTATTTTATTTAAAAAATAATATTCTTGATCCTCACTAGAGGAGTTGGGAACTTTCAAGTCCTCTAATTGGAATCTGCTTATTGCCAAGAAGGCACTCTTATTTTCAAGAATCCCATATAATATTCATGAGGCCTGTAGAACAGTCCTAGCATGGCAGAGGAAGTAGCCAGATGAAGAAAAAAAAAAAAAGGGAGGATCCAGAAGGGACCAAAGCCTATGGAAAGTGGATATTGTTGAATTATAACAGCTTGGCTGTTAATTGCCTTGGGCTGGTAGTCGGACATGCATTTTACATCAGATATGGCACAAAATCCGCCCCCCCCCCAGCTAACTGGCACATGTCTCACAGCACAGCAGATTTGGGGGCACAGCGGCAATGCTTTGACATTTTTATTCATTAGTTGCTAATTCTCCCTTCATCTTAAGATACTTAAAAGGTACCCAAACAAGGGAATGGAAGAATCACAGGAAGGAGTCAAGTGAGGGAATTCAGAGTATACAGTCTGAATTTATTGCATGGGAAAAGCAATGCATGGTGGGTCTGAGGTTGAACAAAGGAACAGAACTCCGCAAACAAAGTGAAGAATGAGTAACTAGAAAATAAAGTAAGTGTGTCTAAGTCAACTAAATCCTAGAATGAGAACACAAGAGTGGTCAGTTTCATGTAAAGAGCAGTCACAGTAACTGAGGTGTTCCCATTCATTTGGTTTTAATTTGCAAGATGTGTTATATACATACAGATCCATTATTAATGGTGTCAAAATACTCAATGGTATCAGAGTTTGGAAGAAGGCAGAGAAAATCCAGGATGTGCATCTGCACAGATGACTAATGTTGAAGGTGTTAAGATTTCAGCCCAGCAGTGTACAAAATATCTGGTTTACATGATATTGTTGATATTCTGGTACCACACATGTACAAAGAAAAAACATTTAGGCCCAAGTTAAGTGCTTCTGACTATAAACAGCAGGCTCTATTACCCCAAGTATCAGACACATACAAGAGGACAGTCTTCACGTATCTAATATTTGCTATCAACAGAGCTATTTTGCAAATTAATGTGTCACTGGCATCTTCTATTATACAAGTGTTGTCTCAGGATTGGTATAGATGAGAACCTTACAGTGGAGCCAGCCAGATTCTCTCTCTCTCTCGTTCTACAAATGAGGGGACATTTCAGTGTAGTCTGGTTTCTGTGCATCTCAAACTCTTAGCTGTTTTTTATTTTGCAGCTGATAGAATATTAAGAATAGGGCACTCCTGTTACAGTGGAACATTTCCCTCTCCCAGCAAGATAACTAGCCACACAAATCAGGACTCATTAAGGTCATGAGAACTGCATTAGACCACTTCATAAGGAGTGCTTCAGAAAACTGGAGGATCCTGGATGTTGACTGGTGAGTGAGAAGGCAGTGACTCATAATACTGTGTGGAATGAGCTGTTCTACATATTGTGGAATACAAAAAAAATACAAGTAAACTGAAAATAAATAGAAAAAAAGTACTGTGCTACCACATATACAAGGATTTTTCAAATTTCTCATATCAACCTAACCAATGCTGTTCCATGAAAACGATGCACCAGCAAGCTGTATTTTCCACACTGGGAGATATGTCTGAACTGGCTCTATTATACAACAGACTAAACATCTTTATTAGCAAGCAGCATTAATTCTTTCCCCATATGCCTTATCACTATATCTTTTGTCTTTATGCAAGAATGGGTAGAACTGAAATTTTTGAATAAAATTACCAGTTACAAATCTCTTTTTTGGAAAACCAAAGTTTTGTTTCCCAGTATACAGATTGCTAAAGAAATGGCCATGGAATATCTTAACACAGTATTACACCAAGCATAAAAGCTGTGGCATGTAAGACGTATAAGCTACACTTACAGAATTGAGCTGCAGTAACAGACACCATAAAGGAGGCAGAATCAACTTTCAAAAAACTAATTTTAATCAAAACAAAAAATTGTTGATCATTAACAAGTTTATAAAACAGTGATTTAGTTACATAAATAAATTGATATCAGTGTATCAAATCTGAATTACTTTCAACTTCATGAGCATGTTTACATGGGTGATGAAGTACAACCTCTTTACCTATTATAATAAATAAAATGGAGAGCATGAAATAGTTTCTCTAAACAAAAATACCTACAAACATACCTCTAGCATGTTCTCTAATGAAGGGAACAAGAGACACTGGACAACTTTTGCACCAAAACATAAAAACTGCTTTAAAAAGCACAAGGATACAGAACCATCAGCTAAAGTAAAGACACTATACTGTAACCAAAGTTGGTATTTAATAATATAATGAACAGTTTGGTAGTTAGATCTCCAGTTTGGTTATTTTAAAGCATTAAGACAAGGCAAGATAGAAGGCTGCTTTTGTTTGAGTAATTCTAGAGAAAATAAAATATATTAAAAAATAAACTGAAAAGTAGAACAGTCATACCTACACAACTTTCTGTCCTGCACAAAGTCAAAATACCTATGCAGCATATATATATATAAAATATTATATATATATGTTATTTGTGCACAAAGGTTAGCTTATTATTAGCTCACTGCAAAGGCGTAATGTATCATGTCAATCATTTTGGAAAACATTTTGTGTTTTGTGTCAAAAAGGATATTTCTTTAAGTCTTTTAGGCTAGGAGGCACAAACCCCACTTCTGGCATACTGTATTCTTAATGCTAAGGCTTGCTGCTCTGGCTGTGTATTTTGTTGTCCCTCTTTACTATAGTGCCTGTTACAAGCATGTGTGTATGTGTGTATACATATACATATATGTATACACAGATTGTATAAATATATATATATATATAAAATTTCCCCCAATAGGTATCAGTCCAACCATGCAATCCAAAAGGTGGCTCTGCATAGATGCCCAGCATATAGTTCACCACCTGAGCCAACCCTGAAGCAAGGCGCACTTTAGTCCTTCTGATAGGTTCTCTTTTTTTGTTTAAAACCAAGCTACTGCAGCTTCAAGTATTTTGCATTACATAGAATTTTTTTTTTTTATAAATTAGTTAATGTTATATTTTTTCAATATTCAGACATATACTATAATATATATACAGTACAATAAATGCTCTCATTCTTTTTTTTAATTTTTTTTGATAAATCCCTGAGAATGTATGTTGACAGTCGCTAAGTTTCCACATGCACAAGCATTGTGTGCCATGCTTCTGGATGAACAGCACTGCAAAGCCACGTGGTCAGCCTTTTAACTATTAGTATTTCATTTGTTGGTTTGTTTAACTATGTTGAAATGTAAGGATGAGTTACAAAGGAGTAAAGCTGGATCCATTCGAGGTACTTATCACAGGATGGAGGTGTTTGGTTTGGTTTTTAAAGCCATTGCAATATATATTTTTGTTTTTGAGGCTGTGAACGTATACAGAAAGAACAGGAGAGCAATGTGGGCTTTTGCCACTTGACAACATATACTCAGTGTAAACCAAACCTTTTTTAAACCTCTCTCTCATACAAAATTGAAAAAAGAAAAAAAAAAAAAAGGAAAAAAATAAACACACAAACTTTCACAACATGACAATTTAGTTTGCAAACTCAATATAACTATACACATATAATACCGGTGTGGCTCTGTTTCTTTAAGTTAAAAAGGATACAAAGGCAGGCTCAAGTAAAAACAAACCACCCCTTCCCTCCCCTCCCCCCACCCTCACACATTTTCGTCAACCAAACCGTTCACGAACCAACATCATCAGTTTCTTTTTGCCTTTGTATATTTGTTTTAGGTTGTCGATAAACTGTGTAAACTGAATGTGTCCATCATGAGCCATTAAGAAAGTCTCTCGGGCCTTACTAAGGAACTCTATAAACTCACTATAGTGTCGAGGGCTGATGTGTGTGAGTCGTGAATGTGTTGTATTAATGTAGGCTCCAATCGTGGCATCCAGGAGTTGCCTTAAAGGGGCTTTGTCCAGTGACATGAGCTTACCAGAGTTCCTCCTTCCATGAAGTCCCACCATTCCAGGTGTGGTCAAAGTACACCTACGCAAAATGTCTGACAGTACTGTTGCACATTTGACACTTTTGACCACCAGAGGTATTATAGCTGCAAGCTCATTTTTCCCAAGGGAGTGGCTGAGCGCACATGCCCACAAAACGTCATTAATGGCAGGGTGTGTGTCCTGATTGTAACTCAGGTTGAGATGGTTCATGGCCAAAGTAGCCAGCTTGTAGGCCCGCATAGGGTAACCACGATGTTCCATATAGCGTGCTATAGTAAAAAGCTGCGTATAGCTCATGCCTTTTGTAGCAGCATCTAGAACAATTTGGTAAGCGGTCTCAAAAGCTATGTGATCCTTTTCACATAAGGTCAGTGCAGAGAGGGCACAGTTTTGAGGATCCTTCATGGCACACTGTAGAGCAAGCGTCCTAGCACTGCTGGCCAGTTTCTCCTGCTGATGGCAGTCCAGATGCAGACGGACAATGGTGCTGTTGGACATCACTGTTGTAGCAACAATACTAGTGGCCTCGGTTGGAGTGAAAAGTGTAAACCAGTTCTGCATGATGCTATCCAGTGCATAAACACCTGTGAGAGACAGAGACAGGATCATGAACAATTGACAGTCACTACGATTCAACCAGAAAGAGGCTTTCACCATGACTTCGGGTTTTTTTCAAACTAAGCCTAAGAAGTTATCAGTACATCCAACCACCTGCTATTTATGCAACCAAACTCAATGGAGATAACATGATGGAAATGCACATTAAAATAACACTACTCTGCATTCTCTCTTTCAAGTTCTCCAACAGCTTCAGTGACTCTACAAAAGTCACATGATAAAGTTTTAACTTCCTGGAAAGACATCTTGTTTTTCTTGTATTTAAGATGATGAATTTTGGATAACAAGTCCTGGCTCCTACATGTGGGGCCAGTTACAGAACTAAAAAAACTCAACATCTGACTGAGTAGCTCAAATCAACCCTCAACATCTAATTTTTAGAACCATTTCACCTCTTTTTTCTCTATGTCAATAGTCCCATCATGGCAGGGCAAAGCACTTTAAGTTATCTCAAAACTGCTCACGTGTTTGTATCTGGCACTAATACTATAGGGTGGGCCTCAGAAGGGAGACATGGGAATATGTCAAGAGAGGCGCAAGCTGAGTGGTTTTGTTTTTTGTGAAGAGCTCTGGCTGTCAGCCCCAGGTGGCTGGGGCTCATGCAGAAAGGCTGTGCACACCCACCCAAGAGGCAGGAAAAAGGGGACAGACTGAGCTCTGCCACCTGGGCTTGGGCTTTTGACCCCCAATCCCTCACCAGGAGGCAGCAGGGCTTTGGCTGTCAGCTCCAGGGTGCCAGCAACAGTGCAGAAGTACGGGTGGCAATGGGGCGCTAAATCTGCTGTGAAAAATGATATTGACAAATATCACTTTTCACATTCCCACCCTTATTTCTGCACTGCTGCTGGTGGAGGTGCTGCCTTCGGAGCTGGACACCTAGTCAGCAGCTGCTGCTCTCTGCTCTGCCTTCAGAGCTGGATGGTGGTATATGTACTGGGGGATGGCGGGAGCCGGTGGGGAGAAGAGATAAATGACTACAGAAACAAAGAAGGGGGGGGGGGGGAGAATCAGATATGTTTGAGAACCACTGTACTAGAGTATTCAATTATAAACATGCTTCCAGAACAATTTTATACCAACTGATATGTTCCTTCAGAGGGAAATATTCTTAGCAATACGTGCTACTGGTTTTTCTACTTGTGTGCAGTGTTCTTTAGTACCATTTTACTGCTCTTGTGGGAGAGAATAGTGACTATAGGCAAGTAGAGTGCCTTATTATGGCTAGACCGTATTTACACGTGCTTGTGAGCTCCCCTAAACCACAACCAGAGGTCCTCATTGCCTCTGTTGCACTTGGCATTTCTTGTGCACCCTTTATTCATGTGCAAGAGATACAACGTAACCAGAGAATGCCAGATCTTCATTTAAATAGACAGAGTCCCTGCTTTACAAACTCAGTTAAGTCTTAAAGGTGGTTTGCATGATGTTATAGGTTCTTTACTGAACATTTCTACTAGCACGTGTGAGCTAATTTAATACGGCATGAATAAAGGCATTTTATCTGTACACAGGCAACTGAACAAAATAAAAGATATGCTCTAGTATCTAGAGATACTTAGTCAAGCTATAAAAGCAATAAAACACTGCACCATTGCATGAAAACTTGCAGACATGCACCACTTTTTGTCTGAGGGCATAGAAAGGCAAACTATATTTTCCAGGCTACCAGCAGTATTAATTTCTCAGATAAGTATAAGGCAAAGGTCTAAATAATCCTGAACAGGAAAAGTGGGTTCATGAAGTTCTGAAACACAAAGTGGTCTCAGCTGTCTACTAGACAGAATCTGACTCAAATCCATGAAAAGTAGGAGCTTGTACAAAGATCGTAAGTGTGCTTTAATGGAGTAATACTAACGACAATTAAAATTGCTGTATCTGTGGTAGGTATAGTGCCTTCATTACTGCAAAATCTGAACACTTCAGGTTGTTGTTTTTTTTATCCTCAACACTCCTGTAAGGTTGGGAAGCATTATCATGCTCATTCTACAAGTGGGGAACTAAGGCACACAGAGTCTATGTGACTCACCAAACCACACGCAAGAAGTCTGTGGCAAAGCAGAGACTAGAACCTGGATCTCCTAAGTTTCAAAGTAGCACCCTAACCACCAGAGCACCTCTCTCAGACTCTAATTACAAGGTTAGATTCTGTCATCCACACTCATGTTGAGTGGTACCTTACGCTCTGCTGAAATCAATGGAGCTACTTGCGGAGTATACTACTTCTTAACATGTTGACAGTCAGTGACCACAAGTCCACAAACAGTGATACACGTGGGAATGGACTAATTGCTTCACTCTACATCCTGAAAGACAAAGTATACCAAACTATTCAGTCCTGATTTTACTTGGGCTGTGTCTGTTATCTTATGTGCTCAAGAAAATTGCTTGTTATTGCTCTAATTAAAGACTTCTAATCAGAAAGTAATTTCCGCAAACCAATAGAAAGTGATTGACTTTTTTAGGGCCTATACACAGCCAAACAAAAAGAAACCACCAAACCATTTAAGACAGGCTAATGAAGGCACTACTCCTTGGACAACATCTGGAGAACATACCTACTTCTGTTGCACAGGTTACCAACCATCTCACCATCTCCCGCCGCCGCCAATTCAATGTTGACAATGTCATCCGCATCACCTATTTAAAAACAAACAAGCATTGGATGGACACTTAAGACAAATGAATTCTGCTTGAAAGCTGAGACAGCACACAAACAATTAAGAATCTGTGTTTAGATATAGCACTGATTGAAAAATTGCAAAATAATCCTACCCAAAATGGTCATTTTTTTGGTTCAAATTTCAAAGATTTGAAAAATGGCAACCAGTTCTATTGGAAGGACAGATTATTTTAAGAACTACATTCTACATCACACAATAAAACTGCAGCTCTTAAGGTCAGATAAAAGATTTTTTTCCCCTCAAAAATAATCAAATGCTTCATTATAAATATAAGACTTTTCAAGTAGAAAAAGTGGTGTTTAAAATGGATGATGATATATATATGCCTATTTTGAGTAGGCCAGCCATGAACTTTTTTTTCCTTAGACCCTTAGTATTGCCTTTCACTTGACTGCTGTGATATATACTAGTATTATTGCTTATTGCAATCTGCTCTGCTGCTTAATTCTGCCAAGTCTCCAGTGGTTGTTTCTGTTTTCAGAATCAATAATGATTTGACTCATCTATCAGAATGAAACCTCAATTTAAAGCTCAACACGAACATGATCAAAATTCTAGTAAAGGTGCCTTATCTGTTTTTTAAAGGCAGTACCCTCCATACTTCAAATCCACTTGCAAATAGGCTGTTTCTTTCTCTCTCATTTTTATATTTAAATATGATTGTTCCAGTAAGAATTGTGACTATTTTTGTGAAGGACTGTTCTAGTACAAGCAAGTAACATGTTTATAATTTTCAGTACCTGAAATTGTACAGAAAGGTTGCTGCAGCTAACTGTGCAGATCCCGTAGAAATCTAGATGACCACAACAAGGAGTCCTCCATATTACATGAGAATATCACTGAGAAAACAAGATTCAGCATTCCCTTCCCCCATGAGAAATATATAAAGCTGATCAAGACAAGTTGGGTGAGGTAATACCTTTATTGGACCAGTTTCTGTTGGGGAAGACACAAGCTTTCGAGTAAGTCCAATAAAAGGTATTACCTCACCCACCTTGTCGCATTCAGATTTGGAGCAAAACTTCTGACATGTGAAGTTGCAAGAAGGTCTAATTTCCAGATACCCCAACTGGGAGATGTCTTTGCTATGGAGTTCTTGAGTGAAAGCTTGTGCTGGTCATGCAAGTCTCCACTCAGCTGACCTGCGATTATATTAATTATTTGTATTACTGTAGCACCTAAGAGCCCTAGACATGGTCCAAGACCCCAGTGTGCTAGACACAGCACAAACACAGTAGACAAAGACTGTCCCTGCCCCATTGAGCTTACAATTGTCCTTGCCTTCAAGGTGAAGAGTTTCAGTGCACTATGCAGCAGTCCTACAGACCTACATACAGCATCCTTGCACAGCTGGCTGGAATGTGCCCCATTGTTGTTCATGTAAAACATTGCTGTAGTATATCTGATAATATTTAACCACTCTGCCAGCTAGATGTAAGAAAAAAGGACTTGAGAGCCCAACATATCCCTCAACTCTGGAATTTCTGGGTGAAAAAGCCTCCACATCAGCATTTTAGTGACCAAATTGTCAAATTCTTGCAATGAGCTCCCCAGCTCAGATTGGAAGTGTTGACTATGGCTGATAAAGCTGAGGGGTTGAATACAGCTCTTATAACTACACCATATGAGGAAGGAACACATCCCTGGGTAGTGTCAATTTCACAAAGCATTCTATCAGTATTTGTTATATAGCAATCAACTAACTAGTATTGTAGAGGTCTCTTTTTTAGATGTGCATATAGAGTTACACACACTGCTGAAGCCATAACACCCATCAGTTCCAGGGAGATCATTACTGTGTTTCAGGTAGTATTTCTATTGCCATAAGGATTTTTAAGTAGCTCTCTTTTAGATGGAAAGCTCTGAGTATCTAGAAATGCTCCAAGGTCACCTTCCCCTCTTGCTTAGTCATAACGGTGTGTGATTTCTACCAGTTTTTCCTGAACCCAGTGTTTAGAATAAGGTACATGTTTATGATCGAGCTTTTGCTCATTCCTGCTATGAGGATGCCCTGGTAAGCCAATCATCCAAATAAGGCTACATATGGATACTCTGACATCTCGAGCATGCTGTCACTGCTGAAAGGCACTCTGTGAATACTCAAGATGATGCAGACAGACCAAATGGAAGAACCTTGCACTGATAATGCTCTCTTCCCACAACAAACCCCAGGTATTTTCAGTGCAAATATCTGCTTAAGATGTGAAAATAAGGATCCTGTAAATCAAGAGCCACAAATTAATCTTGGAAAGAGAAGGGGGGAATGACAGAGGCTAGGATACGGATATGGAATTTGAACTTTCTGATGAAAAAAAAAAAGAAGAGCTGAGCTTCTGAAGGTCTAGAATGGGTTGAAGATCATCATCGTTGTTTAGGATGAGAAGTACCTAGAATAAAATGCCATCCGTGGAAACTCTTTAGGAACTTTCTCTATTGCACCCACCAACTCTAGCAGTGAATGAACTTCTGATCTTAGCAAGTTCTTCTGATAAAAATCCCTGAAGAGGGATGGAGAAGAAGAGTGAAGTTTTCTACCTTGGCTCTTGTTCCAAGAATAGTTCGGACAAATGTAATCATGAGCGGTGCCTCAATGTAATCGTGGATACTACAAGCTTTAGATACAAGGTATGCTTAGCAATTGACCATCCTTTGTTAATAAGGGATTTGGGCCACTTTTCTTTTGAGCTGGTACAGACTGTGCAAAGTGCACTATTTTTTCCCATGGGTAACACTCGTATCTGGACATCACCACCTGGCAGTTCACCATTCTAATTCTCAATTGGCTGAGGAGAAATTCTTTCTACCTTGGGTTTATCTTCTTATCCTTTCAATCCAAAGGGCATAGAGCGAACTTGATCTTTTAGCTCATTGGTAGTGGGAGCTGCCATCCAATGAATCATAGCTGTATGGGTCTGGAAGAACTCAAAGCCCTCAGCAGAGGTAACTTGTCTGCTTTCTTAGAAATTGCTAATCGAGATGCTGGAATTGGCAGGGTAATCTTGCTCCTAGAGGGTAAACAACTGTGTCATGAACTGTGCGTGTAGTTTTGTCTAAAGTTACCAAAGGGATGTTTAAGGTAGTCACCATTCCCTCTATGAGTTAATGGAAGTGGAACAAATCCTCTGGTGAGGAACAGGATTGGACATCCATATCTACTTTCAGAGGTTCAACAGGCCTCTAGTTCTTCAGGCAGTGTGTCCAGGACAAGTAAAGGAGACTTTTCCCTTGATACTAGCAAGAGCTACATATCCAGGCAGGATGGTTCCAGTGCAGAGCATTTACCTCTAACTCTTTTGGAAGATGGCTCCCTTTTTGCCAGCTTCCTTCAGCCCTTTTAAATTCACGGCAATGATACTAGAAGGAGAACATGGCCACACTGCCCATGGTGGTACTTTCCCAGTTCTGCCAGTACCTAGTTTAGAATTTCCTATTATAATCCCTGGGTGCAGGAGAGTGAACTCATACACTCTGAAAGGTTGGAACAGAGTCTCAATAATGCTCTCTAGATTTCTTGATCCATTCCTTGTGAGGAGAAGGGCAAATAAAGCTCTCTGGCTGGACGTGGCCCGATTCTGAATCTGAGGAAGTTTCCAAGGGTGACAATAAGTTTCGTTAAGTGAAAAGCTGAAAGGGGGCGAGATGTTTCCCCAGGGCACCAGTAGAAGTCCAAGGGGCGGATCCTTCACCTCTCGGGAGGTTTGCATAGCTAAGGAAACTGGTTCAGCCTTGCAAGATTTCTTTTTCTTTCCTGGAGAAGGATGAACCTGCCTCACTGCATATGCTTTTTATTTTGATCTTCAAGTACAGAGGATAATGTATACAGTGCTGCATGAAGGTCCTCTTCTGATCGCAGGAAATGTCAGGTGCCTTATCAGGCTTAAAGCACAGAAACAATAACAATGGATCTGGGGCAGGATGATCCTATATAGACTTAGCTTTCAATATCACCCTTTGCTGTGACTCTGACTTTGAGGCCACAGCACTATGGACATGCTCTTGCACCTGAGTGTGATGAATTGGAAGTCCTGGATTCTCAGAGGCAGGCCCTTGAGGACTGGCTCTTTCAGCAGAGGCTGACACCGCTAGGGCCAACTGTTTATTGCTTTGCTGGATGTGATCTTTGCAGTATTTCCATAGACTGGCCCCTTTGGTTTGGCACCAGTCAGGGAGGCAGACGCCAGTGCTGGGACTTTGTCTGGCTCCTTAAATCACGTTGGGGACTAGAGCAGAAGCTAGTTTCCCAGCACTTGCATCACTGTGCTTTGGAATTTGAGGGTTTAGTCACTAATGCTTACTGCAACAGCATAGCTTCCAGGAAATTCTGATGCTCCTTTCAGGCCCTGAGGATGGAGATGTTGCATATACAGTGACGAGACAATGAACAACTTCCCCACTCCTCTAGAGGGCCAGACAAAGCACATCTGTGTCCAAAAGCAGAAAGCTGACAGGTAAGAGGTCCATCACTTGAACATAGGTTTCTTTTTTATTTTCTTTAAGTCCTGACATATTGGAACCAAAGACCTGTGCTAGGCCACAGACTCCTTAATAAAAATATACAAGAAAAAAAAAAAGAAATAAAAAGAACTAAATGCTAACTAAACAAAGGTTGTGATGGCACTGAGAACTGTCTGTTCCAATGAATTCGGGGCCAAGGATCCCAGTCTCTCCACTACAGTGGTTCACAGGAACCAAGGTTCTTGGAGCATTCCCCCTCTCCTCCTTTTGCATCCGAAGAAGTGGGTATTCACCCACGAAAGCTCATGCTGCAAAACGTCTGTTAGTCTATAAGGTGCCACAGGACTCTCTGCTGCTTCTACAGAACCAGACTAACACGGCTACCCCTCTGATACTTTTATAGCTCTGCATTCCAACAATTGCGCCAATGGACGCTGCTACTAGAAGGTTCCATTGGCCCAAACTGCACCATCTGTGCATCCCCAGGAATGCAAAGAGGCCACCTGAAGAAAATATTTTTTCCCTACCAGTAATGAAATGTATGCACATACCTTCCAAACAGAACTTCTTAAAGAAGAAGTCCCTTGCAAACTGAAGATTCAATTGCCTTGAAGAAATTTTTTTGACTGCAGCATAACACAAAGAAGACCCATTCACTTAGACTACAAGAGTGTACAACTGCCTCTCTGTGCTTTATGCCACTTTTTCATCTTCTTAATGTTGGTCTGGTCTAGGTGCCACAGCAGCCCCGACATATATGTTAGAGCAGCCACAAGGGCTGGCTGCTCTAATTTAGACAGACATGCAAGTCTGCCTACTGGTTTCTCTGCAGCCCAGAATAACCAGAGCACTTGGCTCTCTGGCCATTCCTCCTCTCATCCTGAATACACTCCTATACACTGGCTGCTTACACTAGTCTCCTGCTACCCCCGAATTGGGGGAGTCCCCCAGGAAGGTGTTCTAGTCTTGTACCACCACGGGTATGGTGTAAAAGGGCCAAAGCTGGTGCCATATGCTGGCCCTATATTTAATCAAAGTACTATACAAATCAGTGAAGAGAAGGGGCCGTGTTTGGACTTTGCATAAGTGGGTACAATTCTCAATGGCTTCAATGGGAGCTGCACCCACCATTGCAGGGCTGAATTTGGTCCAAGGACTCACAGTCTCTTACTGCAGTAATAGCTAATTTGGGGAATACCTGAAGGCCTAACTCCAAAGAAACTTTCAAAAGAGTGATGTCGGGCAAACTGTCCATGAGTGTTGCTATTTTAAATGCATCCTGGGCAAGCTTGAAGATGTGTGATGAGGAGTGAATATTTTTCTGGATGGATTCTAACACTGTTTCCAGCCTCCGAACATCACCTGCAATGTAAAAACAAAACCACAAAAACAAACAAACAATTAGGTTACCTAAAAACATTCACTAATGGTGCAGATGTTACAACTACACCAGGGCCACCCAGAGCGGGGGGGGGAGGGGGGAGAGGGGAGAGGGGGACAGCGGGCGCAAGTGGGCCCCCCACAAGAATATAGTATTCTATAGTATTGCAACTTTTTTTTATGGAAGGGGCCCCTGAAATTGCTTTGCCCCAGGCCCCCTGAATCCTCTGGGTGGCCCTGAACTACACGTGCCAGAACTACAGCAATATAAGAAAGTTTCAGCTATACAAGTTCTCTTAGAAAGAACTAACTAAATGCACGTGAACAGAAAACATGAAATCAAATATCCCTCAGGTGCCTGCTGATGTTAGTTCGGTAAATTCTACAAAGTTGTCTTAATTTAAAGAATTCTAGAACTGATTTGTCCACTGCTGGGTCTTGCCATCCACCTTATGCCACTGCAAAACAAATAGCTTGTCTCAGTCCTGAACCCAGTCTGTCTGGCCACTATCCAGCTGGTCTAGCAACAATGCTAGAAAGCCAAGTGACAGACTTAAATTTGTTCAGTTAGTTGTTTCTTCCTCAAGTGCTTTTACGATCAAAATTCAGACTCCTAAGCAGCAGTTTTAAATTAACTTCACTCTGTGTTTGAAATATAATATTGGAAATATAGCATGTCTACTAAAAATATATATATATCAGCTTTATTGATAACGCTACCTTTGGCTGCTGTTAGCATAGTTGATGCCAACTCACACTGCTGGGACTCAATGTGACTTAGTGTGAACCAACGGGGATAGCGGTTTGGAACAACTGATGCAATGTGGTGTGGCCGGGACATATCTCCTGATGGAGCTGTAGATTCCAATACTAGCAACCTGAAAATAGGAAAGAACACACACTCTTTTCACTCAATCATCATTATAAATAGGGTTACCTATGAGCACTCAGAAAGCCAGAAGAGCGCTTTGGCTGCTTGTACAAAGTGTGCCCATTCAGGTGTAAAAGCTGTAGCAAACCACGTCCTTTCAACTAGACGCTAAAAGTCAGATTTCCGAAACCCTAATTAACCATGTCACCCATATTTGACACATGATCCTTCTTAAGTATCAATAGGAAAATTAGAATTTAGAATTAGAAGTAGTATCAAGCTGTTCATTACTGAGGACCGTTGTTATTCTCTCAGTGATCTAAGGGGCTGAAATCTTTCACTTCTACTTCAGTCTTTGGACCACAGCTCTCAGAAATGAAAGTGGAGAAATTCACAGACAAAGAGATGCAAATATTTCCCAATATACTGTACATGACTTGTACATGAGCTTCCTACCAGAAAACAAAGTATGCAATGAATGACAGGGATTCTCAAACAGACTTCAGCATCTGAGTCAAAATCCAAAAGAAAATTAGACATTTTACTCCTTAACTACAATGCAACAATTATTTTCATTTCGCTTCTTGGCACGAGGGCTAGAAACTCTTAACATTTTATATAATAGCATGTCTAGAGGAAAGACCCTAATCTGCAGTGATTGGTAGTCATTTCTCTCTTTTGAAATTACTTCTCTGGCACCAATGCCTGATCCTGAGGCTAGAATTTCCTTGGGTTTACCCTAATCTAGAACCATCCCAGTAACAAAAGAAATTACATGCAGAAAAGTGACCACCATGTTCTATATAGGGATACTGGCTGGAAGGGTTAGGAAAGTAGCTATAGCAGAAATGATCACCTGCCATGCCTCCCTCACTAAAATCCACTATGCTAGATAATCACCATTAGAAAAGATGAGGTTGTAGTCACCCTGAAGAAAAATACTTATCCTCTCTTCTGCGAACGAGGTCATGATAATTCAGGGTAAGATGGGAAAGGCTAACGAAATATTGAACGATAACCACAGAAAGAATGTAAAGAAGCAAAACCTCCCATAAAAAGATCAGTCTCTTGACAAAGGTTAAGAGACATCCTGCTTTAATGAGGCAGTCATGATGCCTTGTTGACCCATTATAGTATGGATTTTGTCCCAGTTTCAATGCCATTGTCTTGATGATTGGCCAACTCTTCCCTTACGTTTCCCCTCTTCTAGCTCCCCATCTATTCCCTTTCCTCCCACGACACTTGCTCTCTTCTCTCTACTTGAGCAACAATGGAGGCCCAGATGTGGCTGTGTGGAGTGCTCTTTTCAGACACAGCTGGACTCCAGTCATCATTCAGGGAGGCAGGACAAGTGACATGCCTCCCTCCCACCAACAAAACAAGTGATAATCTCCCTCCCCCTAGACATCAGACATGCTTGGATCCTCAGCTCCCGGCCCGACATGGACCTCAGTCCAATCTCCCCTTCAGCTGGCATAGACTCCCTCCAATAATCCTAAAACCGTACTGGTTTATGGCTCCAAAAATCTAGTCATTCTACTTGGGCTCAAGGTTGTTACTATTTTTTTGTACTCGGTTGAATATCTATTTATTTTTGAAGGGAATGAAATGGGAAGAGGAAGGAAATTTGCATCTCTCCAGTCAGGAAAGGCTGTTCAAAATCCACTGCGTTGAGACATTAGGTAATGAATAAATTAGTTCAATAAGACATGTATTACAATACCATTCACAAGATTTTGGGCTTTAAAAAAAAAAAAAAAAAGGATCTCTGTTCTTTAGGTAGGAGGGTATTTTGCTTCCTCACTAAAGACTATAGAACCTATTGTAAAACCACTGAGGTTTTACAGAAGCATGTCATTCCGTTCTCTGCAGGTTCCTAAAACATACAAGAGAAACTTCAAGAGTCTTGGAGAATGGAAAATGACATCCTGAACGTATTCAAGGATATTTACACTATGTTTTATTTTTATATATACCCTATATATATATACCCAAATCATTTTCCCTCTTCTCTTTCCTCCCCCTGACCTGACAAAATTTACTAACTGAAGAGTGTGTGTGTGTATATATATATATATATATATATTTTGTTCTTCATATATATATATAAAAAAAATAAAACATAGTGTAAATATCCTTGAGTACGTTCAGGATGTCATTTTCCATTCTCCAAGACTCTTGAAGTTTCTCTTGTATGTTTTAGGAACCTGCAGAGAACGGAATGACATGCTTCTGTAAAACCTCAGTGGTTTTACAATAGGTTCTATAGTCTTTAGTGAGGAAGCAAAATACCCTCCTACCTAAAGAACAGAGATCCTTTTTTTTTTTTTATTATTATTAAAGCCCAAAATCTTGTGAATGGTATTGTAATACATGTCTTATTGAACTAATTTATTCATTACCTAATGTCTCAACGCAGTGGATTTTGAACTTACTATGAAGAATATATATATATATATATATATATATATACACACACACACACACACACACACACACTTTCACACTCTTCAGTTAGTAAATTTTGTCAGGTCAGGGGGAGGAAAGAGAGGAGGGAAAATGATTTGGGTACACAAGAGTACTTCCAACTGTTACATGCAGAAAATGTAGAACTGAATAATAGGTTATGAATGACAGCAGCCAGACAAAGAGTATGAAACACACAGTGTTTGTGAAATCTTGTAGTGATCACTTTATCCTTCACCACCACCACCTAGCTTCCAGACCCCTCTGCAAGCCCAATGTAAAATGGTGAACTGTGTGTTCACACATGCTATTTTTGATGGATTATAAAACATCAGAGTAACAGTCAAAACTGTAGCAGATCTGAAGGCCTCAATTAGATCCAGTCAAGCATATTTATTATTCTTTACTTTTTCAAATCTCATTTTTAAAAAGCAATGAATTATTTAAACAAGATTTCAGCTGAAGCTGCCTTCTGATTAAACATGACCTAAAACAGACTCCTCCTAAAATCCACACAAAAAAATCCATTCCTAATTTGGGCCCAAATTCTGCACTCACTATGCACAGAAAACTCAATGAAGTTCAAACAAGGTTCATAATGCCCTTTTATAAAGAAAGTGTGCTAAAAGAAGGTTAACTCACTGCAGTTTGAGTTCTCCAAGTAGATTGCCTCTGCAGATCCACATTCTCACGCTATGTAGCTTGGTGCTGCAAACTGAGAAACCATCTAGAGAGCAGTGGCTGTTGAGGGTAGCACATACATTCCCCGTGCAGACCCAAGTATACAGAAGGGACATCAGCTCCAACTCCCCTCCATTCCTTTCTGCCCATTCAGTATATTAAAGGAGAATGCCAGAAAATGGAGGAGAGTGGGTGATTGTGAATATGCAGAGGCAGGATATCAAGAACTCCAGTTACAGGCAAGTAACCCTTTCTATCTAGAATAGGCTGTGAAGACTTTTGTGCATGGGGGACTGACCAGTAGCCCTGTCTCTAGATGGTGTGAGTAAGTACTTAAGACTCCATTGAAAATACCAGCTTTCGTGAATAATGAAGCACAGCTCTCCTGAATAACGCTGCTCTCCTAAATTGAGAACAGTGTTGCATGAAGGTGCAACTTGAAGTCTATGTAGCAGCTTTAAAGATTTCAAGGTTAAGAAATATTTTCATCCCTGTCATGAATGTAATCTGAAATCTAATGGAATAGGCCATAGGCTATCTGCTAGTCAACTAATCCTTCTGCTTTACAGAAGGAGTCATAGCCATGGCATCATCATATAAAACTTAAATCTTCAGCTAAGTATATTTGTTTTTCTCAAGTTAATATAAAATAATCTTCTCTCTTTGGGTTTGTATCAGGAGTTGGAAATATTTTCCCTCATATCACTGAGGTGCTTCCTTAGCTTCTAGGTTGATTAGAGAGAAAAAAATATCATGTCTTGGAATGTTCTCATTAAAGGAATTCCTGAAAAGTGATGAGGAATGCAGTCAGAGACAGACCAGGGTGTGACTGGATCACATAGCCTCTATTATCCTCAACACATCTCTAGTCCACACTGTAACAATACTACTAGAGTAGAACCTCAGAGTTACAAACACCTCAGGAATGGAGGTCGTTCATAACTCTGTACAAAACATTATGGTTGCTCTTTTGAAAGTTTACAACTGAATGTTGACTTAATACAGCTTTGAAACTTTACTATGAAGAACAAAATGCTGCTTTCCCTTTTTTAAAGTACTTTACATTTAACACAATACTGTCCTATATTTGCTTTTTTTTTTGGTCTCTACTCCTGCCCGATTGTGTACTTCCTGTTCCAAATGAGGTGTGTGGTTGACTGGTCAATTCATAACTGAGGTTCTACTGTACTACTAATAAAGCCAGACATCAAAAGGGGAAGAGGATAACTAAGAGTGAAGGGCAGAACTCTTCCATCAGCCTTTGCAGGTGGAGCCAGATGAGTTAATGAGAACAGGCTCTGCCATGCTGACAGCTCCTGCAATGCTTATCCACATGTAACTGAATGAGAGGACCTTTTTAGTATTGTTCATACTGCGGTGGTAGTTGAGCAGGTAGGAATTACCTCTCAGACTTAAAGGATGTCTCATGCTGAAGGGTGGTTGGATCCCCAAGGATTTCGCTGTCAATTTGGTCTTCCTGAATCTCTCCAGTATTGTATCTGTTTTTCTATCTGAAAAGGTCAATATCTTCAAAAATCAAGCTTTTAGCCATGACTTGGGCTTCTGGGGAAAGTCCAAGGTCCTTACTCAGAAAGATAATGTGTTACAGCTGTTGACATTGATCTTGCTCAAATGTCGAATACAGTGTACTCCGCTTGTGTTGAGATATATTCTGGCCCTCCATGATGGGCTTTAGCTCTTTGCTTTTCTCATCAGGCAGGGAGTCCATGAAGGGAACAACTTAACCTCAGGTGTAAAAGCGATCCCTGGCAATCACTGTTTGATAGCTCACTGTACAAAGTGACAGAGCAGCAACAGAAGCAGACTTGCAACCCAACTGGTCTAGTCTCCTAAACTTTCTCTTGGGGCATCTTAAATCCTAGGCTATTAGTGGTTGATTTATGCCCAGATAAACAAACAGTAATAAGTCAGCAAGACCAGATGGTATTTACCCAAGAGTTCTGAAGGAAACTGCAAAATTACTAACTATGGTATGTAACCTATCGCTTAAACCAGACTTTGTACCAGATGACTGGAGGGTAGCTAATTTAACACTTATTTTTTAAAAAGGCTCCAAAGATGATTCTGGCAATTAACAGGCCAGTAAGCTTAGCTTCGGTACCAGGAAAATTGGTTGAAACCATAGTAAAGAAAATTATCAGACAGATAAACATGATATGTTGAGGAAGAGTCAACATGGCTTTTGTAAAGGGAAATCATGCCTCACCAATCTATTAGAAATCTTTGAGAGCATCAACAAGAACATGGGCAACGGTGATCCAGTTGATATAGTATATTTGGACTTTTCTGAAAGCTTTTGACAAGATTCCACACTAAAGGCTCTTAAGCAAAATAAGCAGTCGTGGAATAACAAGGAAGGTCCACTCATTAATCAGCAACTGATTAAAAGATAGGAAACAAAGGGTAGGAGTAAATGGTCAGTTTTCGAAGTGGAGAAAGGTAAATAGCAGTGTCCTCCAGGATCTGTACTGGACCTGTGATGTTCAACATATTCATAAATGATCTGGAAAAGAGGGTGAACAGTGGGGTGGCAAAATTTGCAGATGATAAAAAATTACTCAAGATAGTTAAGACCAAAGCTGACTGCAAAGAGTTACAAAGGGTTCTGACAGAACTGGATGACTGGACAACAAAATGGCAGATGAAATTCAATGTTGATAAGTAATGCACATTGGAAAACATAACCCCAACTATATATACATAATGACGGGCTCTAAATTAGCTGTTACCATTCAAGAAAGATCTTGGAATCATTATGGATAGATCTCTGAAAATATCTGCTTAATGTGCAGCATCAGTCAAAAAAAGTTAACAATGTTAGGAACTCTTAGGAAAAGGACAGACAATAAGACAGTAAATATAATAATGCCACTATATAAATCCATAGTATGCCCACACCTTGAATACAGTGTGCAGTTCTGGTCACCTCATCTCAAAAAAAGGAATTGGAAAGGTACAGAAAAGGGTAACAAGAATGATCAGGGGTATGGAACAGCTTCCATCTGAGGAGAGATTAAAAAGACAAACTGCTCATCTTAAAAAAGAGATGACTAAGAGGGGATGACAGGTGAATAAAATCACAAATGGTGTGGAGAAAGTGAATAGGGAAGCATTATTTACCCATTCACATAACACAAGAACTAAGGGACACCCAATGAAATTAAAAGGCAGCAGGTTTAAAACAGAGGAAAGTACTTCTTCACACAATGCACAATCAACCTGTGGAACTCGTTGCCAGGAAATGCGGAAGGCCAAAAATATAATTGGGTTAGAAAAAAAATTAGATGGAGGATAGGTTCATCAATGGCTGTTAACCTCATGCTCCAGGTGTCCCTAAACCCCCAACTATTGAGACTGGACGACAGTGGACGGATCACTTGAAACCTGCCCTGTTCTGTTCTTTCCCTCTGAAGCATCAGCACTGGCCACTATCAGAAAAAAAAATATTAAGCCAGATGGACCATTGATCTGACCTAGTATGGCCATTCCTAATGTACAGAAACTTGAGGGCTTATATCCCTTATTTTATTAATCCCATGAAATTTACCTATGTAAAAAATTTACACAAATGTCTAGGGTTTTCTGGAATTTTGCAAAGCACTTAATTTCAATATATCTTGTGGCCATGAGCTCCATAAGATTAATTGTGCATTGTATAAAAAAGGTATCCTGTTTTTATCTATTTTAAATTGATGCTTTTGAATTTCCATGTGTGCCTTTTGCTCTATTTAAGAATAAATAAATAAAATAAATAAAAGTAGGAGCTCTCTGTTTACTAGGGAGTAAACCATTTCCTATTTTATATACCTCTGACAGGTCACTTCCCCCACACCCGATCTCATCTCCAAACTATATAGCTACTACATCCAAAAATATTTAAGAGTTGTAGAGTCAAGCACTCAGGAGTGCACTCTCAAATGCACGCGCGCACACACACACACACAGCAGTGCTCACAAGTATTTTTAAATGCTGTGACCAGAACTGAACACAGTATGCAAACTAAGGACTCACCACTGATTCACATAATAACGACATAATATTTTCAGTATTAAACTCTATTCCTTTCTTACTATAGCCTAGCAGCTTGTTTAGTTTTCTAGCTACTATTGCACATTGTTAGATTTCACTGATTGGTGCACAATGGCATCCATATTCCCCCCTCCAGCAAATACTTGGGGCAGGTCTACTCTATAAACAGTAATTACTATGGTGGCTGACTTTCACGCTACCCTCCTTCTGTCGGGGAGGTGCACGGCCTCACCAGTAGCGCTTCAACCGACTGAAGAGGGGCAGTGTGGGGACTGAAAGCCAGGGCTCTTAGCTCTGTGCAGCTCCCCACCAGGAGCAGGGGACAGTTGCTCGGGCTTCTCACCTCCCTGAGCAGGGAGTGGGAAGCAGCTGCCTGGGCTTTTCGCCTTCCTGAGTGGGGAGCTGGAAGTGGGAAGCCCAGGCAGCAGCCAGGCTGGAAGCGGAGAGTCTGGGGGCAGCAGGGTTCCCAGTGGGGAGCACGGGCAGTAGCCCAGCTGAGTGAGGGGAGTCGGGATGAGGGGCAGCCGGATTCTAGCTGGAGCTAACCACCGGCACCAGGCTTTCTTGTCATGGAGCCGTGAAATTGACAAGAATGACAGCCAACAGCCAATGTAAGTAATGCAGTGTCTACACAGACACTGTTACCCTAACTACACCCACATAAGCCTACGCCTCTTGTGGAGGTGGAGTTATGATGTCAGTGTAGCAAGGCACTTACATCAGTGGGAGCAAGGCTGTGGTGTGTACACTGACAATTACAATGGATGTAAGGCAGCTTACGTCAACCTAACTCTAATGTAGACCAGGCCTTAGTTTAGAACTCAGAACTGGGTATAAATAATTCCAATGGTTACTCTAATACACTGAATTAATCTGTCAGAGTTAAGCAGCCATCGAGTTTATTTACGCCTCCAGTCATTCCTGGCTTCTCTAACCTAAATTTGTGTAATCTGCAATTCTTGCCAATTCACAGTTCGCCCCTTTCTCCAGATCATTGTTAAATATGGTAAGCACCAATTCTAGTATGAATTCTTGGGCATCCCACTATTATCTTCATTTAATGTTAAAAACTGACCAATTAATCATATTCAGTTTTCTCTCTCTTAGCCAGTTTCTAATCTATGGCAGAAGTTTCACATTTCATCTTTTGCCACTCAGGGCTGGTCTACACTACGGGGGGAAATCGATCTAAGATATGCAACTTCAGCTACGTGAATAACATGAAGTTGAAGTATCTTAGATCGAATTACCTACTGTCCTCACGGTGCGGGATCGATGTCCACGGCTCCCCATGTCGACTCTGCTACTGCCGTTTGGGCTGGTGGAGTTCCGGAGTCGACAGGAGCTCATTCAGGGATCGATATATCGCGTCTAGATGAGACACGATATATCGATCCCCGAGAAATCGATTGCTACCCGCCGATACGGCAGGTAGTGAAGACGTAGCCTTAGCTTCATTAACATCTTGTGAGGGACTCTGTCAAACACTTTTTGATAGTCCAAATACATTAATATGAATGGGTTCTTTTTTTCTATTTATCTGACAGCTGCAAGGAAATCAAATACAAGAAGTGATTTTCTTTTGCAAAGTTCTGCTGGCTTGTCCCTTCTTAACTGAGCTCATCTAATTTTATAGGTCTGTCTTTAACTGCACTAACCGGTTAACATGGTTCAGCCTGGTAAGGTTCTCTGGAAATTAAAGACCTGCCTGAGAATCAGCAACTGAACCAGCACTCTGGTCATTGTTTAAGCAATCAGGCCCCAGGGAGGCCCTGATTAAGGAGGGGAGTTCCCGATTACCAGACTAGACTGGGGCTGGATAATAAATGACCTAATTAGCCCATGGATAAAGAGCACAGGAAGAAAGTTCAAGGGGAGAGAAGCAGGAGATGTGGAAAAGAAAATTAAAAATGGCTCACAGGGCCTGATGAAAGGGAGTTCTCTGGGAGGAGACACCTTCCTCCACCCACTGGAGGAGGGATAGTAAAGCGGGGGGATGTAAATACTGTAACTGCACTAGTATGTTTAAAAGGTGGTGGAGTGAAACACTGTAAAAAAGCTACACGGTGGTATCTACTAAAAGGAAGGTCACAGAGCGGTCTGTAGGAAGCAAAAAAGGAGAGGCACACTGGGATCCCATCATATTGCCCCCCAGAATCTGTTTTTTTTGTTGTTTTTTTTTGGTTTTTTTTTGTTTTTTTAAAGTACTGAAGTACCAGAGTACTTTACCTAGACAAAAAACTTATGATCGATTACATTCCTACTGGTTCTTTTGCAGACTTCAAACTTCTGATTACTATTAAAGTGTTTGTGTTGTAGTAACATCCAGAGACCCCCAATTAGAGTCATGGCGCTAGTGTTCTAGGCATTGTACAAACAAGAAGAGACAGTCCCGACCCTGAAGGGCTTACAAATGAAGAATGAAATTTAGTGACAATTAAGAATGAATCTGTTTGTGTCTGGCAATTTGTTCAGCAATTTCTGAGACCTTCCAATCCCCAACCTAGACTTACCTGTCCTAGATAGTTTTCCTTTCTACTTCTACATTTTGAAGAACATCCTTTCAGCTAAAGTAAATTACTGCAGCTTGTCACCAATACACTTTTTTGCTTGCCTTCCAGCTTTGTTTTACTTCTGGAACCAACTCATATGTATTGCTTGGGACTAAATCAAGAGTATTCTCTCTTGTTGTGTGCTCTGGAACTAGGTTCAGCAAGCAATTATTTATTGTGTCAAATCTCTCTAAATATTTGACCAATTGTGCATGTTGCTGGAATGACTCATTATTACTCCTTTAGATTTTGTGGCCTTCAACATCATGCAACCAATTCTCACTATCTTGGATCCAGAGACCAGGAACATAACCTCTATAGTTGTATCTTTATGACCTGAGAATTGTATCCTTATAGATTCTACTTGTAAGAACCAGTACTTAAATTTCTTCACAGGTTTCATTTCTAGTAGCCAGTTCCTTGAACTTCTAGGTAGTACTGGATCCATGGTAATCCAGATGGAGCCAGTGCCTTCACTGTACTCAGAATGGAGAATATGAATTTAGCCATTCATACTCACAGCTGCCCTGAGAGGTAAAGCCAATGCAAACTGAGCACTTCCTTAGGCATGCCCTTTCTCCCAAATACTGAGAGCAACTTGGATACCAGTCCTTCAGATATTTTTAGCGGCCTGACATCCAATTTAATTCCAATCTCATTCCTATCTTCTATCTGGATCTGTACAAGATTGCTTGGTAATGAAGCAAACAAAAAAGAAAACTGGTCTGAACTACACAGCAGCAGAGACCGTTAGTTTATTCCCCAAACCCTTTATTATTTTACAAATTCACTTTATGGAGTTAATTTTAAAATACATTTTTTAAAATCAACTCCATAAAGTGAATTTGTAAAATAATAAAGGGTTTGGGGAATAAACTGTCCTGCAGAACAGACTAGACAGAAGAAGGTCCTGAGACCTGCCACCTTCAATGGTAAAGTAACTTTGAGCTGTTGGAGTCATTACCCCCGCAACTACCTTTCACATAGCATCCAGATCAACAAAAAGGGAGAGCATGATTGCAGTAGTCACTGTGGTCATTTTTTTAAAAATGATTTTGTGTCTGCAACACTGCAGCAAGAGTGGGGATTTCTATGCAATTTACAAATAACTGATTTTACCCAACACCTCTGAGGTAGGCAGTAATTACTGCACATATTAATTGCTTTTACAGATGAAGAAATTGAGGCACAGAGATTAAAGTAATTTATCCTAAGTGTAACAGAACACAGGTCTAACTCCCTGCCTTCAATCATCAAGCCTTCCTTCTTTGGGGTTACTCAATTTACAGCAATTTTTTCTGACTTGGATTTTTGTTTCTCTCTTTCTAGATGAGGTCTGAATACATACCGCATGGCTCTCAGTGCAGTTTTGTATGCCAATTCAGCATCATGAGGTAGGAGAGAGGTGAAGAGATACTTGGCAAATGTGTGCATTGGAACACTCTCTCGATGGATGATTTCGCCTAAACCACTATACGGTCCAGCTGTGAGAGAAAGAGAGGGAGAGAGGATGACAGAATTTACACATTGTCAAACAAATACCTTTTTTTTTTTAAGGTCCAAAAAGTGTTTAAATTATAAATTGTTAATATGCCCTGAAAGAAAAATGTCCAACACAAAGAGAAAATATTCAAATAGTCATGATAGGGTGGGGGCCTTACAAATGATCAGATTTAAGCTCTTGCATTGTCAGTGCTAAATAAAAACATAAAAGAAGAAGAGGTATCCTGTTGGGCTTATTGTAGGATTCAGACAGTCCATGGGTTACAGAACTCTTCTAAATTTATAGATTAATTTAAAATTCTTTTCCCAAAGTTTATAATTAAAATCTGCAGTTTAAGTGAGGCTACTTTAGGCAGTAACCATTTTACAGAAAAGTACATTTTTCACACTGAGAATGGGGCCTCCCCAATATCAGAATGGCAGTCAGCAAGAGGAAGAAGTTACCATTCACATTTTGTTTAAACATCTTTTAATACTTCTCAAGCACCATCAAGAGGAGATTGGAACACATTTTACATTGAGCCCCCAAAAGATCAGCTTCCAATTGACATATGCCAAATATCACAAGACTCATGATAAAAATCAGAAGCCTCAGCATACTGAAGACTTGCAGTTAAATTAAGCAAAAAATTAAAATAGAATATACCTTGCAACAACTTTTAGTCTCCTGCTTTTCCATGCATTTAAATGGTAGCTACATAGAGTGTGAATTTATCTATGTTAAACATGCAAAAGGTCATCTTCATATTGCATTACTAACTCTTTTTTGTCACACCTAATTATGAAGAAAGACTCACTAAACACCACTGATGTGATTATAATCTTAAATCACTGCAGTTTTTCTTTATTTGTTGACACTGGTTGTGCCTAAATTGTTTGAATGTACTGAAATCTTTGCAGTCAGGATTTCTCAGCACACAACAATGCAAGAGCTCCTTACCCATTCCTTGTAACTGTGTACTAGACAAGCATATTACTACTCATTTAACCTCTACAGATTTCCTGCTATGACCACTTGCTTATTGCTCAGAAATCATGACAAGAAACAATGATCTGAAAGCCTATCCTTTCATTCACAGAAGTGTGTAACAGACACCAGGGAAAGCCTGAGAAGCCATTTTTTCACAAAAGGTCCCAGTACTATGTAAATGGTGTAGTTCCACTGTTCATAGAATCCAAGCTATGGGAGGTGGTACAGGAAGTACAGAACCATGTCTACCCCAGATCCTGGCAGATCTGCTGTTACTACATCCAAGGGCCAGCCAGTAGCCCTGCATATGGGATGAGGAGGGGAGAGAGGATTCCAGTACCAGCCAGCAATAATTCTGGCTCTTCTGGCTTGTCAGGGACTGGGATTTAGTGCAGCCTCAGGAGGAATAGTGTATTGCTCTGGATTCTCATGTGTAATCTTTCATTCAAAGTATTTTTCTGGAGACATACTTGCTTACTATATGCATGAAAAGCTTCTCATTGCTCTGAGGCAGTGAATTTAGCACCCAGATTTAAATATTCAGCCCTCAGCCTTTCCCCCCCAATAGCCATCACCAGTAGGGCTGTGAAAACAACAGATCCTTTGGTTCACTAAGCAAACAGAGAAATAAAAAAAATTGTGTTTCGGGTTGAAGAAAAAAGTTTGGGCTGACCAAAATGAAACGCTTCATTACACTGAGGGGTTTTTTTTAAACCTCTTTAAAAATTGAATTAAAATTCAAATGAGAAGCTGAAACCTTTTGGTTAAAAAAAAAATTAACAAAGGGACTGCTTAGATTTTTCAAAATGTATAGGGTATTTTCTAACAAAAAACAATGCAACCAATTAGACACAAATTCACAAAATGTTTTCTACTCAAACCTACATTTTGCTGCTGAAAAATTTCATCCAAAAAGTTCTGTTCAACTTAAATCACCGGACCCTCATGCAAACACAGAATATTCACACCACTCCTATAACTCCTCAATTATTCAACAATCAATATGTAAGCACCTAGGATAATAGGGTAATAAGGAATAGCCAGCATGGATTTGTCTAAAACAAGTCATACCAAACCAACCTAATTTCCTTCTTTGACAGAATTACTGTGCTAGTGGATGGGGGAAAGCAGTACACATGATATCTAAATTTTAGAAAGGCTTTTGATACAGTCCTATATGACATCCTCATATGTAAACTAAAGGAAATGTGGTCTAGATGAAATTACTATAAGGGGTGTGTGTGTGTGGGGGGGGCGACGACGACAATTGGTTCAAAGATCATATTCAGAATACTTATCAATGATTTGCTGCCAAACTGGGAGTATTTGTCTAGTGAGGTTCTGCCGGTGTTAGTCCTGGGTCTAGCACTATTCAATATTTTCATTAATTACTTGGATAATGGAGCAGAGACTAGGCTTACAAAATCTGCAGATGACACCAATCTGGGAGGGGTTGCCACTACTTTGGAGGACAGAATTAGAATTCAAAATGACTTTGACAAATTGGAGAACTGATCTGAATTCAACAAGATGAAATTCAATAAAGATAAGTGTAGTAATTTATGCTTAGAAAAAAATCAACTGCACAACCACAGAATGGGGAATAAGTAGGTCGGTGGTAGTCCTGCTGAAAAGGGTCTGGGGATTATAGTGGATCATAATTAATTGAATGAGTCAATGCTGCGATGCAGTTCCAAAAAGGCCAATCAGTCTGGGGAATATTAACAGGAGTATTGTCTGTAAGATATGGGAGGCAATTGTCCTGCTGTGTTTGGCACTGGTTAAACCTTAGCTGGAGTACTGTGCCCAGTTCTGGGCACCACAATTTAGGAAACATTTGGACAAGTTGAAAAGAGCCCAGAGGAGAGCAACAAATATGATAAAAGGTTTAGAAAACCCGACCTACGAGGAAAGGTTAAAAAACTTGGCACATTTAGTCTTGAGAAAAGAAGACTGAGGGGAGACCTGATAACAGACTTCAAATATGTTAAGGTCTGTTATAATAAGTGCTGATCAGTTGTTCTCCATGTCCACTGAAGGCAGGACAAGAAGTAATGGGCTTGATGTGCAGCAAGGGAGATTAGGGTTAGATACTAGGAAAAACTTTCTAACTATAAGGGTATGTCTTCACTACCCGCTGGATCAACGGGTAGCAATTGATCCAACAGGGATCGATTTATAGCGTCTAGTCTAGACTCCATAAATCAACCCCCGAGCGCTCTTCAGTTGACTTCTGTACTCCAGCACCGTGAGAGGCGCAAGCAGAGTCGACGGGGGAGCGGCAGCAGTTGACTCGCAGTGGTGAAGACACCGTGGTAAGTCGATCTAAGTACGTTGACTTCAGCTATGTTATTCACATAGCTGAAGTTGCGTAACTTAGATCAACCTCTCCCTCAGTGTAGACCAGGGCTAAGGGTGGTTAAGTGCTGGAATACGCTTCCAAGGAAGGTTGTGGAATACCCATCAGGTTTTTAACAACAGGTTGGACAAACATCAGTCAGGGATAGTTTAGGATTACTTGGTCCTGCCTCAGCACAGGTAGCTAGCAGGGCTGGTGCAACCACTAGGCGGTCGCCTAGGGTGCCAAGTGGTTGAGGGCGCCAAAAAGCAGTGCCCTGGCTCAGCAGGGAGGAGCCGCCTTCCGGAAGACCGGAGAGCCAGAGCGTCGGCGTGCGGGGGTGGCGAGCCCCAGCCATGGAGGAGCCAGCGCGGCACAGAGGGGGCAGCAGCCATGCAAAGGTGGCAGTGCCGCTAGTGGGGAGTAGCCGTACCTCCCGCCCCTCCTGCCCAGGCTGCGGCCCGGCGCCTACCCCCCCAGGGCTCCTGCAGGCTGCAGCAGATGCATGCGGGCGGCGGCCCCTGTGCACCCCCCAGATCTCCCCTCGTCGCACTCGGGCTCTGTGATTCCCGGGAATGTGAGCCGCCACCGGGGTGCGGGGCCCTGAGCCTGCTCTGGGAGGGGCAGTGGCAGCTCACACTTTCGGGAGCTGCAGAGCCGGAGCGCGGCGAGGAGGAAGGCGGGGGGCGCACAGGGGCAGCTGCTCGCATGCATCCGCTGCAGGAGTCCCTGGGGCCAGGGTGGGGGGGGTGGGTGGGAAGTGCTGGGCCGTAGCCCGGGCAGGCACGCCTCCCAGCTTCCCCTCACTGCACTCGGGTTCTGCAGCTCCCAGGCGCAGAAGGAGGACAGCTGTAGGTGGGAAACAGCAGCAGCAGTGCAGCCACTCCTGCCCCATGGCAGGCTACGCTCCCTGCATGCCCCTGCCGCCGCGGAGGCTGCCACCGCTCCGGGCTTGGGCCGCCCAGCTCCCCCCGAGAGGTGCCCGGTTCCTGCTGCTCTCGGCCGGCAGATGCGGGGCCCAGCTGAGCTCAGTCCCTTGCGTCTCCTCTGCGGTGGCGCTCCCCACCTGCGTCCTCCCGGGCGGCCGCGGTGGCAGCAGCCAGGGAGCTTGAGAGGAGGAGTGGACCCTGGGCAAGCGGGGGAGACTCCGAGGTGAAGTGGCTGCTTGCGCGGCCCGAGTTCTGAAGACTGACAGGTACCTGCTCCTGCCCCATCCCAGCACCACCTGCTCCCCGGCCCAGTGAGTGTTACCTGACCCACCAGCCCCAGTGCCTTGTCCCATACTGTCAGCCACCCCAAGCTCACTGTGACACCAGCACCCTTTGGCAAAGGGCCCCCTGATCTTCACAAACAGCTGTCACCACAGGCCTGACAAACTCACTCACCCCACAGGTGTCTTACAGGGCACCTACCCACAAAGAGGAACGTGGAAGGGATCTACACAAGGCCGGTAACTTGTAAAGAGTGAGAATCTCTGTGAGATGCGTGCATGGGTAATATTGAAAGAATAATGTATTTACCTTAAAAGTCTGCTTTATAGACTTGGAGTAGAAATTAGTCACCAGGGATAATGGCCCTTTGGGGCAAGAGGGATTTGTTACCCTGCCTAACCTGGCTGGTGATGCAATGCAAGGCTCAATTGTTTAGCTTTGCACAATAGTAAGACTTTAAATGGGACACCATCAGAGGCAATGGCAAACAATTGAAACGCCTTAAAGGTAAAAAAGAAACATTACAAAGCCCTTAGCATTATAAATAGCCTGTCAGAATGGGTAAGTTTACTAGTTTTTGGAGGTTGTTGGGGGGTGGAGGTGGAGAGGGGGTGCAAGGTGGAAGTTTCGCCTAGGGTGCAAGGTGGAAGTTTCGCCTAGGGTGCAAAATATCCTTGCACTGGCCCTGGTAGCTGGACTTGATACTTCTTATGGTCCCTTCCAGCCCTACATTTCAGTTTTGAGGATTTCCTTTGAAGCTCTTTCCTCTTAAAAAAACCCAATAAGTACAAAAACCCTGACCTGCTCACTAAAAAGGAGCTTAAAGTAATATATTTTAGGCCTTTTTAAAAACCAAAGTCTTAGTGTCAAAGCATGCAAGTAAATCTGTATGCAATTATGCACACTTTCAGCACTTAACTGGGTGGCAAATAATGTAGCTATGATACTTAAATGATACAATTATTTTTCTCTACAAAATTTCAGTCGCAAAAAAATCAGAGGTTATTTTTCAAAATCAAGCCCTAAATACTAACATTTTTTGTGTTTGACTAGGCACTATATGAACTTGAGAATACGTCACTTTTATCATCACTATATCCACAATGTGCAATATTCAGTTTCTGCACCAATGGTCTCAAATGAATCATTTGAGCTATTTAGTCTTGGACAGCGATAAAACCCTTGTTCATTTACGAGGCTATCAGTATTTTGTCAGACGGCAAGTGACATATTTAGAATCTTGCTACCAGAAAACAATTGATACCTTTATTTATCAATTGTGAGCCTGAACTGCATCATTACGACACCAAAACTAGGAATAACTTAAAATTTAATTTGAAGCATAAATGCAATAAAAATGAAAAGCAAGGGACCATAGGTCAGCAAGATGCTTTATCTTTCCAATGATAAAATCTAATGTACTTCAAAATATTGTATGATTAGAGACTTGAAAGAAGATCTTTAACTGGAGTGATTATACTTCTAAAAAAAAAATCTTAAAATTAGTAAACAAGTCAACTCCCACAGGAATACTTTTTTTTTTTTTAATTACAAAAGTTTAACATCTATTTCAAGATACCTTCTAATAGGAAGACTGCTTGCTTTCGAAAGATCTTCACCAGTGTATCATCCAATTCAATTTCCTGGAGCTTAGAAATGAGCTGCTCCTCATTTCGACAAACCTTCTCTTGTGCATACAAGCCATCTGGCATTATTCGCTGCTGCCCCAGACCTATCAATGCTACTTCCACAGCCAGCGTTAGGTAAGATTCCCCTTCTTCTAAGAATTTGTGTGAAGGCAGGTGCTGGTACTCCAGAGATTTGCACTGCCCCATGTTCTCTGTAAAGGGTTACAAAACAAATACATCACAAACAATTTTTATCAATAATTGGTTTGCAATCTCACATTCAAACATTTCTTTTACCTGTTATTTTAATTAATTATTTTTAAAAAGTGAATTACTGTATTAACTTTGAAAGGTGCCACTAAAAATCACTCTTCAGTTTTGGTAACAATCTGTTTTCAAATATCTTTTTAAAGGTTAAGATAAAAGAATACTGCCCTATTGTAAATCAATAGGGAGCTTCCATTCAATTCTTTAGGACAGAAATGCATGCAACTGTCATTGAAAAATAAAGCCACATGTCTATACAGGAAACACATTAAGGTTGCAGTAACTAAAAGCCAGGAAACTCAGGTAAGAATGAGAGATTTCATACTCGAGTGATAGCGGTTATGAAAAATAGCAACGGTCCCAACTTTGTATTCATAAGGCTGAAATATCAGCTTGCACTTTGAATGTCTTTGTTTTCACCCCATTCAGTAACTACCCAAGCCCTGATCCTGCAAAGGGCTGGTAAAGAGAGGACCCTTACATCTTCACAGTTTTCCACTGAAGTTAGTAGGAATCCATGTAGGGTCTGTCCCGGCAAATCCATTAGCAGGATCACAGTCAATGATTTTTTGACCATCCACCTGTTTGCTAGTCATAGAATCACAGCACTGGAAGGGACCTCAAAAGGTCATCTAGTCCAGTCCCCTTAGGATGACCAGATGTCCCGATTTTATAAGGACAGTCCCGATATTTGGGGCTTTTTTTTTTCTCTCCTAAATATGGGCTCCTATTACCCCCACCCCCTGTCCTGATTTTTCACACTTGCTATCTGGTCACCCTAAGTCCCCTGCACTCATTGCAGGATTAAGTATTATCTAGACCAGTCCTGACAGGTATTTGTCTAACCTGCTCTTAATCTCCTGAGATTCCACAATCTCCCTAGGCACTTTAGTCCAGTGCTTAACCACCCTGACAGTTAGGAAGTTTTTTCTAATGTCCAACCTAAACCTCCCTTGCTGCAGTTTAAGCCCATTGATTCTTGTTCTATCCTCAGAGGGTAAGAAGAACAATTCTTCTTCCTCTTTGTAATAACCTTTTATGTACGTGAAAATGTTATGTCCCCTCTCAGATTTCTCTTTTCCAGACTAAACAAACCCAATTTTTTCAATCTTCCCTCATAGGTCATGTTTTCTGGACCTTTAATCATTTTTGTTGCTCTTCTCTGGACACTCTCCAATTTGTCCACATCTTTCCTGAAATGTGGTGCGCAGAACTGGACATAATACTCCAGTTGAGGCCTCATCAATGTGGAGTAGAATGGAAGAATTACTTCCTGTGTCTTGCTTACAACACTCCTGCTAATGCATCCGAGAATGATGTTCTCTTTTTATACAACAGTGTTACACTGTTAACTCATATTTAGCTTGTGGTCCACTATAACCCCCAGATCCTTTTCTGCAGTACTCCTTCTAGGCAGTCATTTCCCATTTCGTATGTGGGTAACTGATTATTCCTTCCTAAGTGGAATGCTTTGCATTTGTCCTTATTGAATTTCATCCTATTTACTTCAGACCATTTCTCCAGTTTGTCCAGACCATTTTGAATTTTAATCCTATCTCCAAAGCATTTGCAACCCCTCCCAGCTTGGTATCATCCACAAAAATGTTATAAAAGTGTACTCTCTATGCCAGTATCTAAATCATTGATGAAGATATTTATAATTTTTTTTAAATGTAACAATTATTTATGATATGGTAAATATATTTCTAAATGTCTTTAAACACAACTTGTTCCTTAGCAAGGGTAACATATAAAATTTCAGTATTGAACAAAGTTATAAATAAATGCATTATGATGTTTGTGTAAAGTTGTTTAACGTTTCATTCTCATATTATAGCATGCTTGTTGTTTTCTTATATAGCACCAAAGACTTGCATGGTGCTTCATAGATACACCATATTAAAAAGTATGGTCCCTAACCCAAAGAGCTTACAAACTAAATCAGACACAAAATAGATTTTGACAAATAGCTATAGGAAAGACAACTGTAGCAATGAGAAGGGATACTGCTCTTGGGAGACCATTTTTACTAAAAAGCATATCATGCAAATGATTTTTTGTTAAACATATTTGCTGTATTTTTACCTTTCTAAATTTAAAGTTTTTCCAGAAGTAGATAGTGCAGGATTAGAAGTTTACTGAAGAAAAACTAGCTCAATTGAAAAATCCACACACAAATATTGGTTTAGTTTTTAACCTAAAACTGTTCTTAGATTTTTCTCACCCAAATGAAAAAAAAAAATTGTTTCAGAAATGTTGATTCAAAATGAAATGTTTAAACTCTTGATTTTGAAAGTGTAAAATGAAACACAATCAACCTTTCTGAAAAAAATTTTGGAGGTTTTTTTTGGCCAAAACTATTTGCGAAATTCAACCCAAATCCATGTGCACAGAAAAATGATTTTTTTTCTGCAAATTTAGTATTTGCCAAATTTTTTTCCCATTTCTACTGCTGATATAACTCATTATATGTTAGTTCTATAAGATTACCTTGTAAAACAACATGCATTACACTAGGTATACCATCATTTTTAGATTTTTCCAGTAATTTCTTAGAACTAGGATTTAGTATTTACTTATCCAAAGCAGCAAACCAAGTTTTATTAAATAGATATTTCCAGCATAAAAGACAGGCATTCTTCAAGCTTGAAATAATTATCATCAATGTTTAAAGTTGTTTTCAGTTAAAGTTAATTAAAAAATATTTACTTCAAGCACTGCCTCCCATGTTTTCATAGGGAATGCTCTGCTCTGAAGCAAATGTTTCCTTAAAGTTAATTTGAAGAGGAAAAGTATTAAAATGCTCAAAATTTCTCAAGAAACAAATAAGATAAAACTAGAAACAGTTTTACCTGTGAAGTCTGAGAAGCCATGGAAGCTTTCATCATCCACCCTGCAGGCTTCCATAAGGCTACTGAAGAGGGTGCCAACTGGATCCAGTGGGTGCCCCACCCAGCCTTCAAGATTAGTTATTGAGGTTACTCCTTTGTGGAGAAGTTCTACATCAGGAAAATTAGAGAAATAGAAAATGATAGGTGAGTTTTAACAATTAACACTAAAAACAAGACATTATCCTGGGCACTCTGTCCAACATCCATAGAATGCACAGTAGTTTGTGTTTAGAAATAAACAGAGTCATACTTTTCTTATTTTTAGTAATAAATATTACTTAGTTGCTGTCCCTCAAACATGTAGAGGAAAATGAACGAAGCTCTCTCACAGCTCTACTTTCCACATGCTCCAGAGAGTTGCACCATGGGTCAGAAATTCCAACCCTAGTGTCTTTTTTGAAAACTGTTATTTGCTAGCCATGTAGTCCCCTGGGTGGGGGAAGCGGGGAGAGAAAGCATCTTTGCTGAAAAGTTACAGTAAAGAGGAAACACTTCTGTAAGATAAATGGCAATTTCAGTTTCCTCATCCAGAAACATTGCAGCACCATTTTTATATTCTAAGTGAATCTGATAGAGCTGAGAGAACTAATAAAAATACTTTAAAGTGTTCCATTTCCATAAATAAAATATGAGCTTATCTTGCATCTAAATATTTATTAAAGTAATAAACTCAGGATGACAGCTTCTTTTAAAAAACAGAGTCAAGGGTTTAAATGAGGTATTGTATACAAGAAAAAGCTGCCCTTTAAATTGACAAAGTGTGGTTTCTTGTCATTCTTAAATTCAAGGCAACAAATTCCTCCATGGATACTTTGTTTCATAGCTGTCAACTATCAATCAATCAGAGCATGAAAAAAATTATTGTTTAGCACAGTGAATTGAAGGAAGTACAGCTGTGGTAATAGAGGTTATAGGGTCCCCAAATTCCTTTTCTACGAGCAGACATTCCCATGACAGTAGCTTCCTTTTGATTGCAATTCTAAACTTACGTTTCCCCTGGACATATATGTACTGTGTAAATACGTGAGATTAAAGGCCATATTGGTAAAAAAACGTAACTGCATAAAAAACCCACTGAGTGCAATAATTGTGCTCTATTTCTCCACTCCAAATACCCTTGCAGATACAACTCCTCCTGTCCCATTTCACAGGAAAAGTGTCATCCTCTAAGATTGATCATGCTTAATACACATCATCAAGCTTTAGAATTCTGGAAAGATTGCTTCTTACTTATCTGATATGTGGAGCTATTCAAGCAGCACAGCTACAGCATAGAAATTAAAATGTTCAAGCTGAAACATTAGTAGGAGGACTTCTTTTGGGACTCGACTGACATATTTATTGTAATCAATAACATACTAAGAAAATAAAACAATTGTTCCACCAACAAGTAGTGTGTGTGAAAATAAAGATTAAAAACCAAAAAAAGATTACTGTTACAATCAAGACTTCCACATGCCAGCATGAGTAACCTCTGCCTTCTGAATGACACCCTTGTACTTGAGTATACCTATTTTTGTCTGTTTATGATCTTCACTTGCAGTGTCACAACAAACAAAGGCTTCAATCCTCCAATCACATATCCAGATATTTAACTCTACTCATGTGGGATGTATCAGCAGGAGTGTTGTAAGCAAGACATGAGAAGTAATTATTCTGTTCTACTCTGCGCTGATTAGGCTTCAGCTGGAGTACTGTCCAATTCTGAGTGCCACATTTAGGAAAAGAGGTGGACAAATTGGAGATAGTCCAGAGAAGAGCAATAAAAATTATTAAAGATCTAGAAAACATGACCTATGAGGGAAGATTGAAAACATTGGGTTTGTTTTGTCTGGAGAAGAGAAGACTGAAGGGGGACATAACAGCTTTCAAGTCCATAAAAGGTTGTTGCAAGGAGGAGGGAGAAAAATTGTTTTCCTTAACCTCTGAAGCAATGGGCTTAAATTGCAGCAAAGGAGGTTTCGGTTCGACATTAGGAAAAACTTCTTAACTGTCAGTGGTTAAGCACTGGAAAAAATCACCTAGGGAGGTTGTGGAATCTCCATCATTGGAGAGCAGGTTAGACAAAAACCTGTCAGGTATGGTCTAGATAATACTGAGTCCTGTCATCAGTGCATGGGTCTGGACTAGGTGACCTCTCAAGGTCCCTTCCGGTCCTATGATTCTATTTGAGTAATCCGACTGACGTCAGTGGGACTACAATGGCATGAATAAACCTACACAGCTACATATAGTGTCTGTGGGACTGGGGCCTAAAACAAAAAACTCGATGGGCAGGAGTCAAGTCTTTACTTCCATATATTGGAGATGTCTAGCACATTTCTGAGTGCTCTATTAAAGGGGAAAAAAGCAAGAGCTGCAACATTAAAAAAAAAAAAGACATCTCAAACTAAAACAGTGTTCTCAGCTGTTCTTACACAGCATGGACCACATGTTGGAGAAACTGTCTCATGGACAATAACAACATCCCTATGGCAACTGCAGCAGTTGCTTACGTGGAAAACTAATGTTAGAAAATAATTTAGTGTATTTTAGCTGTCTAGTTGGGCAATTTAGCAGCTGGAAATGAAAAACACCAGTAGTATGCGACTAGTCAGCTGCTTGCAGACCACCAACAGGTTCCCCACACAGCACCAGTGATTCTCTCTCTCTCTCGTGCGTGCGCACACACACACACACACACACACACACACACACACCCCTCTCAGTTTGGAAAATGGCAAAGCCATATGATGTTGAGTGAAGATGCGTTACATAGTGAAATCTCACTGAAAATTCTGACAAGTAATAGTAACAGTTCTTTGCACTCATATAAAGCTTTTTATCTAAGGATCTCAAAATACTGTACAAACATTAACGAATATAGTTTCACAGAACGTCAGAAGGTCAGCAAGTGCTGCTAGGCTGATTTTACAGTTAGGAAAACTGAGGCAGAGAGAGATTGAAGGTTAAATTTTCAAGCCAGGTGTCCATCCGGTCTCTGCTTATGCTCTCTCACACTTATTTCTGTACAAACACCTTCACATGCTTTAAAAGTTTAAACACGTCATAATGCAGAACTCCTTGGAAGAACTGGGAATAGAACTCAGATCCCTAGCTTCCATTCCTGTTCTTTAACAAAGCCATCCCTTCTTCCCTGTTTATGAGGAGGCCTGTTCAGGTCCAAGCCACCCTTTTACTTCTAACCTTAATTTTAGATTAATTTGAGTGGCCAAGGACTGAACAGGTCTTTCAGAGACTAGACTCTTATGAGATAATTCCTTCAAAAATAAGGATGAAGTACGTTGCTAGGACAGTGCTGACAAAATTACACTACAGACGGCAGTGATTAGAGAACTTCTTTCCAGTTATATTAATCCGGCATCTTTCACAAGCACTAAAACTTAAGAGTCTCATTCTACACTAGGCATTTCTTCAATTATTTTGTTATCCTTTCTGTCTCAGAAATACACGGCACAAACTAAATTCTCCAGAGGGAAAAAGGAACAAACAAAAAACCCCAAACCATGCAACCACACACAAAATGCTCCATTTTAAAAAGATTACATAAAAGCAATATTTGTATTGCGATAATGCCCAAATCTCCTGATCAGGACCCCAATTATGCTAAGTATATTACAAAAAGAGATAGGGAAATATAGTCCTTACCCTAAAGAGCTTTTAATCTAATAAAAGACTTAGACATCCAAAACATTACATTTTTCACTGGTCAAATAAACTAGTAATGAAACGTTACTAACAGTCACCTCCACTTCTGTAGTTTCTAATAGAGTTTCCTCATGCAAAACTCCATACCAGTTTTTTGGACACCTTGTAATGTCCTTTGCCCTTCTCTCTTCCCTACATTTACCTTTCTTCTGAGCCCGGAACATGTCCAGCTGTTTCTGCTGCTGTCTTCTTAGTGTGTTAACAATAGCTATTGCTAGCCTCAGTGCTTCTCTTGGGTATCCATGAGATCGTAATGCATCAACCCTTGCACAGGCTGTAGGAACATGTTCTAAAACAGAGAACATAATTTGAAAAAAATACATCCATGTCTGTAACGCCCCCCGATTTTACTATGCTGCTTGAAAGGTTATTTATAAGCTACGTGAAGGGACTTAAAAGGTTATTTCTGAACCAGCACTTGAAGGGAGGATCTGTTCCTATTTCCAGGCCTTCCATTCATCTTCCCACCATCCCCCAAAAATAATGCCATAGAAACTGAACAAAGCAGCAAGTCATGGAAATGTCTTTCCGGTTTAGCCACTTACCATGCCAGAGGGGCCACCCGTGAGAGTCAAAGAGCGAGTTTTCAGTGTCGTCATGGTAACAGTAGTTGGTGTATAAGTCACTGCTGATAATGTGCTGTAAGTGGCTGTCCTGCCAGTGGAGATCGCATGCCTCGATAGCTCGAGTGAACACCGTCCGATGCGGTCTGTTTGATGAATCTGTCATTTTCACAAATACAGAAAGCTGTCATCAGCTTTTATTTATTCACATTTTAATAAATCATTCAAAATATGTTTCAGTCTTGCTGTCTAATTCCTCCCCTCACACTTGTGGTACCCCGTCTCCTTAAGTAGCAGACTGCAGATGACATTTTTCACATCCTAAATACTAGATAAATCAGATGTTTATTCCACTTATTCACTTTTCCTTCATAAAAAGAGAAAAACCATCGATATCCATTAAAACTAATGCTAAACGGTGCTCTGTAAATAGAACCGCCAAATTGCCTTCTATTTTATCAATGTATATTGAACACTCCAGCTAGACAGACAGAGGGCATTCAGCTCACTCCCACATTCTTCTTGAATCCTGGAAGGTCAAGTCCTGCTAGTATCATTGACTTCTACCTGTCACTTCAGCCACATAACTCTGCTGGAATACAGAGTCAGTGTGTTGGGGCAGGACGCTGATAAGTGTTGCTTTTTATTTTGTTTTAAAAGGTGACATGGTTCTACATAGTTTGAAATACTTGTAACCTTTGTCATATTAAATAATTTTTAAAAAGGCATAAAATACGTGGAATAAAGTGAACATAGTATACTAAAAATCACAGCACTGATCTGAATTTCTATTGGAGAACTCCATGTGGCAGCAGAATTCTGTTGCTGCCAAGATGTCAGAGTTGAAATTAGCATAATAAGTTGGGCTGGACATTAGGAGACGCAACAAGAAAAATCTTTGTAGGGAGTTATGTGCTGAATGTTCCCTGTTTTCCCTGGCTACAGGTGGAGATTAAAAACTAATCTGTAAGTGAATGAAATTTGACAATTCCCTTCACAGGTATCTTTCAAGAGACTGCACGTGACCCATGGGAGACACCTCACCAGTCCAAGCTTTTATCTTTTTCTTCCGCAGGCATTAAATTTTCCTTTATTTTATATCAATTTGAAATCAATGTGTATTCCAAATATTGTAGACATGAGGCTTCCCAGATGCATGTTTCTGTACTGCAAGATTATATTCTTATATAAATAGAGCTCTTACTTGTATAAATGGAGGATATTTCCCCCACCCTGGTCCTTTGCCCAAGGAGGGCCGGATGGGACTTTCTTCAAAGTTGAACATCTCCTAGATTAACCATAGGGACTGCTGCAGAGCAACAAAACACCTCCCCTCTCCAAGAAGACCGTGTCCTGCCTTTGCAACAGTCCCAGCCCCATGAATAGAACCTGGGATCTTGTGTCAGTGCAGAGTGTTAACCACAGGGTTGATCCCACAAATAGATGCTTCATTTTAACACATCTAATTTCATTTAGTTGCAGTAGCATCTCTTTAAATAGCTACTGAAAGCTTCACAACTGAAGAAAACCACATCTAGAAAAGCTCAGAAAAGCATGCTGGCAGTGATACCAGCTTAAAGAGCAAACAAAAAAAACAAACCAAAAATGTTTATGAGATATACTTTAAGTACAATTTATGAAATTAACTGAAATATAGATACATGGAGCATAGATAAAACTAACATTTTTATAACACAAACAAAGGTTGGAAACATTTAGGATGACTTGGTCTTGAAATATTTTATGTAGTAAATACATTTGAACACACACACACACACACACACACACACACACACCCCTTGCTCAACTATCATTACAAAAATGTATTCATCCTCCCTTCACTTGATACTTTAGTTGTCCATACCAAGACCCACTCCCAAAAAGAGAGAAAGTTATTTGTCCCAGGAAAGAAAGTAAAATTTTGAAGGGATATATTAATATATAGGTTATAGCATATGTTACAATTAGTGCATCTGTTCAGACTCACCTTGGTTAGCATTTGCACCCTGAGGCAAAGCATTGGTTAAATTGGGCAACTCGTTTCCATGGTTTCCATCTTCCCAGGGACAAACATCCACACTGTTCCATTTTTTCAGCTGTTTTAGCCAACTGGCCTTCTGCTCCAACTTGCAGTGGGGATTTAAGACTATACACATCCAAAGAGCACCTGATTTAAAAAAATTGCTCAATTATCTTTTCTATTAAAAGAGCAACAGCCAATGACTAATTGAAAAAACCTACGGAGTTTTACCAGATGGTATTTTTATAATATAATGTTTTTTCCCCTGCAAAGCCACGCTGTTAACCTCCAAGTGTGGTCTAATACTAGCAGACCATAAGTTCCTGACTCAGCATCATGGGGTTAATGTGACCTTTTTCAACTACCCCAAATAACTTAATTAGAATACACAATCTTTCTACTGAAACTGAACATATAAAAAGATAAAGCGAGACTTCATATGAAGCACTACAAAATCTAAAGCTTCTACTCATTAGTTTGTCAGAAAGGAATATCAGTTTAAAATGAAAAGAGAAAGAATCCACACCCAAGTTACAAAACTCAACCACCCATCCTTTTAATTCTGACAGAGGAAGCAAGTGCATCAGTTTAAAAATAACGCAAAAAAGAAAATGTAGAAGAAATAGAATTCTATTTGCTATGTAATTATTTCCCAGTTTTACATTACAGTAAAATATTTTGAAATAAAACAAAGATATTAAACACAAGTACACATACACTGTAGACATATACCTCCACATCCTCAGAACTTATCAAAACCTATCCAAAGAACTGTAATTCACACACAAAATCATTTTCAAATCACATTTGGATTTGAGAGATTTAATATTCATTCAAGATTGCAGCACTTTTTAAATACAAAGACTTATTTTTACTGCCATTATTTCAGTAATTAGGTTAAACTGTAAAATCTGTTTTACATTCTCTCTTTACACAACTCAAAGAGAAAGTTGATTTGTGCTGACATTTCACACATACCGTCAGTTCAGAATCTGACTCCCTGATACTGCATAACAGGGCATCCACAAATACTTCAGGGTCTGTGGCAACAATTTTCAAATGGAAACATTTTTCTCGGTATCAGCTGTCTCTTTACCAATGTGAACTTTGACAGCAGCATGAAGACGTGCTATTTAGCAACACTTCATTTGTTCATTAAGGATGTACTTTACACACTATAGGAGATTTGCAGAAGTGCCTAAAAACTGCATGACAGATGCCCAGAAAAAAGAATAATGATGCAGCTGGCTCACCTAAGGTGGTTAAACTCTAGTAGCCAAATAATAGTTTGCTAACTAAGTAAAATGTATAAAACTGGAGCACAGGCCATCATACAACATAGATTCCTAGAAGTAACTTAGCATTCTGGTATCCATGGTATGGGAGCGTATCCTTAAGTACCACTCCATGATGAGCCAATGGAAACTTAACCTTACAGGATCAACACATCAAAACCCTCAGATGCTGGTGTGGAAATGGGGGCAGGGAAGTGCACAAAAGAGACACACCACAAAGTAAGACAGGGTGCAGCAAAGGATAGAAGATGATGTCACTAGAATAGCATAGGCGATTATTTGGAACAGTTAAACACACGAAAGGAATCTGTTTTAGAAGATGAAACTTGCAGAAATGTATAAAAGAAAAACATACTGAATCTGGAAGTCAAGAACTCTTTCTCCTATGGCCCTTTTTAATCAACTCTTAAAATTTCCTTTAGACACTCTGTGCAGTGGTTTAAACATATTGCAACCCTCCTAAGCCAAGTAAAATTGAAGAATTTCACTGATTATTTTTACTATTAAGCACCAATGTGCTCAGCACTGGCCCAAAACATACAATGAAGATGGTCCTTGCAATCTCCAAGATAAAAGAGGAAACAGTGAGGAATGGCTAACTGATTTATTAATTATTTCCTTCAGTAGCACTTATGTGCACTGAAGAGCATGACAATGAGACCCTCTGTATTAAAAAGAGGCTAATACAACTTAACACACTGTAACTGGATTTCCAATGATTCTAGAAAAGCAGCTAAATAAACCAAGGTCAAGCACAAAATTTTAACTGTATTTGATGACTATTCTAAATTATTCAGCAGGGCAAAATATACAACACTGAGAATTACAGAATGTCCCACTACAAAACTGATTTATGGTATGCAGGAATGCATAAAGCAATCAAAACCAGTCAAAAGAGTTAGTGAAGGCCTACCATGCATATATTACACTTAATAGGAGGAGGAGGAGGGGCAGAATTTCAAAATATTTAATTTCAAGCATCTACTTTAATTTCAAGAGGGCAACTGTGTTGTGAGTTTAATTATATCAGTAGCTGTATTCTCAGAAAGCCAAGCTATTTGGTGCAAGTTAAACACAAGGATTAATTCTTATATTAAGACCTTTACACAGAAATCCATGTGTCACACCAAATAGAGGTTATATTATGTAATTTCATTAAGTCCCACGTACAGAACGGAACTCCCCCATGTGCCACTTAAAATGTTAACTCCCACTGACATCAATGAGATATGTGTGTTTGTAAAGTCTGCAGTATTGGGCCTTCACACTACTTTCAAGGTTAACTGATGCCCTTCTGGAGGAGTGGGAGAAGGAATTCCCGATTTGGAAGAGAGTTGAGCATGGAGAGCCTGAGGTACCACACCCACAGTGTGTCATTTTGGGGGAGGAAGTATAATGCCAGTGACCCCATTCCTCACCCCTGCAATTTTTTCTTAAGTGCATGTATGGTGTGGTGGAGAGGGCGGGGGGAAAATGTGCATGGGTGGGGCAGAGTTTCTACCTTCCTGTGTCTTGGGGGCAGCTGCTCCATGCTGGGTATTTGAAATTCACTGCTTCCTGTCCTTTAACACTCTACTGCAGCAAGCTTCTAAGAAGGGAGATGTTTGGTCGTACCCACTATTCACCCACCAGCCAAATGGAAGAAGCCAGGAAGCCGTTCTTCCTATTTCACAGCAGCAGCTGGTCTACCTCTTGCTGCTGCTGCAGTAGACAAGCTCTAGGGGGCATTCTTTTAGATATCAAAGCAAAGCACAGGCTTATTCTGGCTTTGAACAAGGGGGTTCTTGGAAGCTCCCAGCTACCTTCTGCCTAATGACTCCCATATGGGGCAATTACTGGCCGTAACCACTGCTTATTACAGATAAGGATCAAGTAAAAATTAAGGACAACTACCTTTTGTGAGGAAACTTATCTTATCCCATCCCAGACTCAGGGGAAAAAACTAACTTAATTAAGAGAATTTCAGCGGACTTCTCAAACTTGAAGATTGCTGTACACAAAAGAGTCTGTACTAAAGAGAGCACTCCTGTACTCCAAAAAGGATATTCCCAATATGAAGAGAAGTTCACCAGCTTGACATAATGAAATCAAGCTACCAACATGACCCACAACATAAACAATTGCCCCAATAAAGACAAAAAAACCTGGTCAGAATATATAGTATTAGAAATAGGCACAACTGAACACTCAATACAGCTGCCATATTTTTCACTCAAAACTTTGGAGGCATTTTGATCCAGGCTAGAGTCCCTCTCATGCAGGCCCCAACAGACACTCCAAATCCATACACTACTGAGCAAAAAGTAAAGTTTGGATTCAGATTCTGGACTGCGTCCCACCTTTTTCCAATATGAAAATCCTCAAAGTGCAAAGGCAAAATATCAAACCAATATGCAAATTTCATTTTTCCCTGAAGATAATTGGATGATAAGTCATGCTGTGACTGCAATTTGATATTAATTTCACAAGGGAACAAATACTAAAACTGTCACATCTCAGTGAGGAATTGTCTATTCTGGTTCCACAATAATCCTCTTGACCTGAATAAAGCTGTCTTTGCCTCAGTAGACCTTTGGTTCAAACAGCATATCTTCAGAGATGTACCGCTGTCATTTGTCTCCAGTACATCTCATCCCACAGAAAAATGTATTTTATCACTGTTCTCCATACTATGTGGTTTCCCCATACATATAGCCAAAGATTAGCATAGCTATATTCTCTCAATAGACACCCTGCCCCAGAACCAAGGCTGTAGAAATGGACAGTGTGTCCATGCTGACTCAGGATTTAAACAAGTAGAAAATAGCATTATTAAAGTGCTCAGTTACTGTAGCAGTAGGTGCTGTAATAATTACACACTCACAGTATGCATGTATTCATCAACCATAACAAAAAAGAACAAGGAATGTATACAGACTCTCCGTAGAGATTAAGTATTACTCAGTTCCCATAAATCCCATTACATTTCACCCCTTCCCCAACAACTGGAAAAATGCCACCTAATTTTACTGTGTGGAAACAAGATGAGAAATTGAAGGTTCAGCCTACAATTCAAGACTGATTATATTAGTCAAAATAAATCTGTTTTCTCTAAAAGTATGATGATGCTCTGTCAATGATGGTATATAGCTAAGCTTGTGTCAGCATTTTCACAATAACCATTTTCAGTGGTTTATAACACTGCCGTAATAGGCTGAAACTTGGTATAAGGCCTTAGCCTGGTGGAATTTTGTATTAAAATGTTTATTTAAATCAAGTCTCTCATTTTCAAAATTAAAATATACATTGTATCTGCACACAAGTTGCTGTTTATAAACTTACAAAGTTTTTATGCTAGCACAACAAACTTTCATTTAAGAACCAAATTTCAAAAGCAGTCAACTCAGATTACAAGAGTAGCCACATTTAGAATTTTCACTGTTAATTGCCTGGATCAGTTTTCTTTGGTTAAGAGTGGCTATTGCAGTGGAATTATGTCAGCCACATTGAGTCACCATTTGTTGCATATATGTCATCATACCTCATTTGGTCCTATGTGATTCTATTGTGGAAGTATTGATTTAGAACATTTAGGTGTTATATATATGCCATGTGGATGTTTAGAAAACTGAAATCATTAGCTTTTTTATGTTAAAGGCTTTAATGTCAAAAGTGGCTGTTAAGATAGGAAATCTGTTTAGATGTTTCACAATGTAAAATGACTACACAGCATTATATAAACTGTATAATCCCAAACTTCTATATAAACACATAATACCCACATTGGAACAACCACCAGACAGTTAGCAAAATAACAGAAGAAAGTCTAGTGTGTACTACTCCCCCATCCTCAAGGGCAAATCCCCTACAGTCACTGGTAAAACCACCTCCTTCCTACATGCAATAAGAGGTCTCTATTAGAACAAAAAGTATTCAGAAGCCCCACTGGAGAATGATCCAATTAAACAGCTGTTTTTATAGAATAGTGAAGATGGAGAGTATTGTATTGAAGTGCTTACTCTATCATAAGAACCCCAAGGAGAAGTACTCGCAGTATTCAGTCAAATCTGAGCAGCAATTTTATTCATAAAAACAATTCCTTAATGCACTCTGGTTTTTCTACAGAGCCTTCAAAAAGAACCTGCAATGGGTGTTGTGTTTCTTGGAGAACAGAATGTTTCATTTTGCTCTAATTCATTCTATTACTGAATTAAACTTTGATGTATTGATCTTGACAAGTGCTTCATGCTGATTGTATTGTGTATGATAGTATAATCACTCCCCATGCATTTCACACTAGCTGGCTGATTAATGCAATAGATTACCTGCAGCACTGATACATTCTGCACACTAAAATCTGTATGTGTGTTAGGGGGAGCATAGGTGTACCATAAGGGGGCAAAATGAACAGATTTCTAGTTCCTTTAACTTACTTCCTTCTTTCCCAAGACTGTTACATTAAAAAAACCAACATTTCCAATGTCATGGGAGCAAGTGTGTTCTAGTGCAGAGAAATGGGAATCGGAATTCTATACTCAGCTCTGTTACTCACTCATTGACCCTTGCACAAGTCACTGAACTGTTCTGTGCATATATAAAGTAGGTTTAATACTGACTTTCATGCCAGCCTCAATTTCAGTGTCCTCAAATTTTAATACATTAAGAAGATGAAAACAAAATGCATCTCATGATTTAGTGTGATTGTATCCCTTGTCCTCTGTTTTTTTTTATTTTTTGTTTACGTCCTTTGTTCTATCATCCCTTACCAAATTATACCTAGTTTAGGCTCTTAGCCTGCAAACTACTGTGACTGCGTGGAGCCCCACTGACTATGCCAATGGGGCTCTGCACAGGTGCTGGGGTCCACTCAAGCAAAGCAGTTTTCAAGATCAGGACTACAGATTGTCATCTCCTCAGGACATAAACTAGTTACGTCCATCAAATCTCAGTTAAGGGCCATACTTCTGATTCCTTACAAATAATTATTCATTTTAATCATTAATACAACAAGAGGAATAATTTTATCTACAGAGCTGGAAGAAAACACTAGGTGTTTTCAAAGAAACCCACTGGTTTACTTTCCTAGCATTCATGATAATTTATTTTGAATGTTTGGAAATAAAAGGTAACAGCATTGTTAATACTAGAGCAAACTAATGGATATTAAAACTTTCACTAAACTACTCATGGCTGTTTTTTAAATATATACCTTAATTATTCCCATAATAAATTCAAATAATTACTTATGGTCACAGTTAAGTTGTGAACAGAAAATGGGATTCTTGTTCTGACAAAGCATAGACTAAATATTTCTTCCGAACAGTTTAACAATTACAAATAAAATTTTAAGAACCACAACATGCTTGCAGATCATTTTCAAAATGAAAAAGAGCAAAATTAGTCAGATAAATTGTTCACTATGAATAGATCATCCAGCTCTACCGCGCTACTTCACAGGGACGTTAAACAACTCAATTTTTTCTACAGCATTTCAACTTTCTTGAGATGAGAGGGACAAGGGGTTTGACCACAAGAACTGAAAGGGAGTTGTTGCTGAAATAAAGGACGGTTTTTGAAAATATAGTCACATTAAAGAAGGCTAAATACACTCAAATAAAATCACTAAGATGCATAGAGGAAGAGGACAAGAAAAACAGCATGATGACCAGCATTATGCTTACATAACTGAAACACATCACCACACATTCGCATAAGCCTCATCTATGGCAACATGTAGAGTACAGGCACTACAGCTGTAGCTATACACTGTAGTGAAAGGCAGGCTGTATCCACACTTGTCACTGTGGTGTGCAGATACAGGCAGCAGTGAAAGGCTCTGGTAGATGGGAGACAGCAGGACACTACACTGCTCAAAATAGCAGTGTAGACATGGGAGGCACTGCTTGGGCATGTACAGAGAGCCAGGCAGGGTATGTACCGTGGGGTTCAGGTGGGAAGGGCACTCTACTCACCTAAGCAGTGCCTCAAAGTCTACACTGCTATTTATATCCAGGCTAGCTGGGTGTGCCGTGTCTGTACTGTACACTCTGCCATAAGTGTAGATATACCTATAGATTATAAAGCCATAAGTGACCACCGGGATCATCTTGGCTGTTCCGCATAAAAACACAGGACCTTAGAACTTCCCTGAATTAATTTCCATTTGAACTACAGTATAGCTTTCAGAAAAGCATCCAATCAATTTAAAAATTGCCAGTGATGGAGAATCCACCACAATCCTTGGTCATTTGTTCCAATGGTAATTACCCTCGCTTTTAAAAATACATACCTTATTTCTAGTCAGAATTTGTCTAGGTTCAACTTCCAGCCATTGAATCTTGCTATATCTTTATCAGGTAACTTATCAAATTTCTCTTCTCTGTGAAGGTATTATAGACTGTATGATCAAGTCACTCCTTCACCTTCTCTTTGAGGTCCTGGAATATCTCTACAAGGCATGTTTTCTAATCCTTTAATCATTCCCATGGCCATTCTCTGAGCCCTCTCGAATTTATCTATATCCTTCTTGAATTGTGTACGTGAGAACTGGGCATGGTATTCCAGTAGCTGTCACAGGATGGGATTCTAGTACTCTTCAACAAGAAGGGACCTGAATAAAATCACTACGGCCCAATGGCTTGGATCTCAGAATATCAGAACTCACTGAAGATGCAACCACTCCATAGTAGGGTGACCAGATGTCCCAATGTTAGGGGCTTTGTCTTACATAGGCAATTATCTCCTCCCTCCCCCCAAAAAAGGGTCTTGATTTTTCACACTTGCTATCTGATCACCCTACTCCATAGGCATGTATAATCTACTTTCTCTGGTATTTACTGGGGGTAATATCAGAAGATTAGATGTTGGCTCATGTTATTCTTATGTTTTAAAAAAACAGAAAAGTGTGCTCTATGAAATATAGGTCCGCAACTAATTTCAGTCACAAGTCAAATTCTGCACTTAATTATGGAAGCATTGGTCATGGTCTCAGAGAAGGATGAAATTAGTTTTTCACTTGAAGCAGGGATTCAACCACTTAGTTATAAAAGGAGTATTACAACATATCCTCAAAATTACAGCACTTACTCTGAGTACACTATGAATTTTCAGGAAAATTTACAAGTTAATCAGTTAATTTGTTTAGGAACTAAAAGTATTTTAAAATAGGTTTCTGAAGAAATTTAGCACCCACCATCTAGCTTTTTTTTTTTTTTGTTAGGTCCTGAATAATCTTAACTTCCCAAATAGCAAATTAATAAATAAATAAACCATTCACAGAAATCTTGCACATTGACTTAATTTCAATAATGTTGTTCATGGTAACAAATAGTAGTTTCTGCCATTAGTTTTCATAACTGAAAGCAGGGTCTGACAAACGCTGTTCTATTACACAAAACTGAAAGAATCATCCTTACTTCAAAAAGGCTACCATCGCCTATTGTCTTACTAGAACTGGGGCCACAAATGCCCTCAGTTAAGATGCCCTCTTTCAAGAGAGTCACTGCTTTCCGTTCTTCCCAACAAAAGAGAGAGGAAACTGGTCTCTGGAAATATAGGTGTGCTCCATCTTTCTCAAGACCATCTAGGCTTCACTCCCAATGGGATCATTAGGAGACAATAGCCATTTTGAAAAAAGGCAGTTATTCACAGAATTCTCTGTATTAGCACATTATTTATCACCCTCTGCTGAAGAAGAATTTTTTAGTTATGATGAACTCGAGCAAAATATTATCATTAATCTAAGAATTTTTGAGAACCATGTGTTGCACCAGACATAAGCAACAGAAAGAGGAAAAATAGGAAGTGATGTTCTGATTTCTACAGTTCACTGAAGTGGAGAGAAACTTGCCAATTCATTCTGGCTGCTTTGGGCTGCTCCAGAGCAGGGTAAAGCATCCATAATGTGCTGGTGAATGTGCTACTAAAAGTTTTTTAAAAATTAAAAATTAAGATTGATATTATATTTTACTCACTTAAGATACAACCCAGACAGCAACATTGTGTTTTTTGTTTAGTGTTTATATATGAACTTTTTTAATTAGAGAGTCTCTTATCTGGGAACTGCCTATGTTAAACTGGAATTAAAAGTTAATACATATCACTAATTAAGGGCAAAAAAATATCACAGGCATGTTATAATTACATCATTGCCCCCTAAAATAAAAGCATTCCAAACCCAGGAAACTCGAGGTATGATTAAACTTAGAGAAATCTAAACATTTGAAGGCAAGGAAAAGTATAGCTAGGGAACCCAAAACAGTCATAACGCCATCCTGTAGTTACAGGAGACAAAAAGTCTAATGCGTCTGAAAATCAGTTTAAGCTGAAGCTTCAAAACACTTGTTAGAGCCACAAACCCTTGATTTAACAGCAGTCAGTTTGAACATAACATATATATGAATTGGATAACAAATAGCAAAAGCAAAAGGTAATGACAAGATCACAAAGAAGAGAAGTTTCACACACAACTGAGATACTGTGTAGAGCCACTGCTGTTCAATTTCTCATAAAAGAAGTCATCCAAAACTATGCTTTTCAAGTGGCAAAATTTGTTTATGACACTAAAGTCAGAAATAGTTAGTTTAGTACCTTAAACAGCATAAATCAATCTAGGACACATTTATACATGTTAGCGTAATATTCTGTGAAATGGCTGATATAATTTAATGGAAGTGCATATAACATGCAGATTTTTTAATCCAAAAAAATTGCAAAACAACCAATTTAATGGTGGGTAACATCTGTAACATACTGACAGTGAAAAGGGATTTATTAATTCATGTTAGCACTTTGTTCAATTGCAGTTAAGACTGGCCAAAAGGATGCTATGCTGTATCAAAAACTGCATTATATATAAGAGAAAGGAAGCAACACCAATGTAAAAGGTCAAGAGAAGATGATGAGCTGAGTATACTATAAAGGCACCTGACCACCTTAGGAATATATGAATTTCACAGTCTACTTTCAAGTGCTTAAATTTAGTTGCCTAAATACATACTTAGGCACCTAATTAAAAGTATCCTTATTTTCCAAAGGTGCTGGGCACTTACAACGCTTATGGACTTCAAAGGATGTAAATGTCAACAGAAGCTTCAGATGCCCTGCACCTTTGGAAAAATAAAGTTACTTTTAATTCAGTGCCTAAATAAGGACTTAGGAAACTAAATTTAGGCACTCAGGCTTGAAAATTATGGCCTACATCTGTCCATTTTAACAATACTATGAAATACATGGGAGAAACGGAATCTTTCTGCAGTGTACGTGTACCTTAACAAAAAAACCAAAAAGATAATAGTGACCTTTTAATATGCAGCTGCAGAAAAACAAAAACTGGAATGACTATTTAGTCATGGTAAATCTTGTTCATGGTAGCATTTAAGTAGTTGCTAAATTTGGGGTCAGGAAGGAATTTCTCTTGGGCATATTGGCAGGAACCTTAGCTGTTTTGTCTTATGATGAAGTACTGAGCAGAGGTCATCTGTTTGAAATAGCTGGCATGCCCCGTACAATTTATTTTCTGTAATTGCAAAGTGAAGAGTCACTAAAGGCCTTCCTATCTTCTACTTCCAGATTTCTATTTAGTTTAGGTTAAAAAAAAATCAAACTTGATATGTCCTAGATTAGAATACAAAGATTCTCTCAGAATACATGAAAGTAGTTTCAAAGACAGGAAAATGTTATTTAACACCTTGAAAAAATTGTTTCCCCAGAGTAAAATAGTAATTAAATCCTAACTAATTACAACCTCTAACGATCGTGTGTTTAAATTAAATTTCAGATTGGGAGGATAAATTTACTCAAAAACTAAGAATTTGAAAACGAGCATTAAAAAAGCACAAATATGTTGTAAATTCTCCACGTGATCTGAATTCATACAAGATTTTTATCTTCAAGTTAGCAAGTCTTCCTAATCGTTCATAATATAAATAAATAATATATTATGTACCACTATGGTTGATAAAATTGACATAAGAATATTAACAGAATGTTAATATGAATACAATTTAGCTTAACTACAGCATATCAAAGTTCTTAAAAATCTCAACTCGTCTTGAGCATACAATAGCAGTTTCCACGAGTAAAAATTCATTTAAGGGCTAATCCATTAGGCAAGGAGACAACAAAACTCTTGCCACACAAGAGATACATGTGCAGGAGCAGCCCTTCCACTAGGTACAATCAAAGATTTCAGAGGTGTCTCCCAGGAAGGCTTTATACTGGTGTAGGACTCAGTGACATCACAAGAATGCTTCATATTTAGCAATATTAGTCAATGCATAGTGGTTCAATTAGGGGCTAATACAACAATACCTTGAGAGCAATCCCTATTCCTGCTGATGTCAATGAGAACTGAGGGCATTCAAAGAGTACCTCAAAGATCAGAGATAGTATGAAAAAGGCAAATCCAAGTAAGTAAAATCTCAGCATCTTAAATTAACTGAATAGCCATTGTCCTGTCTTATAAGAACCTCCTTGGCAGACCCTCCTCCCTGGGGTAGGGCACATGTGGAGAGCTATCGTGCCTTTGGTTCCATCAGAAACTATTCACTTTTTTAAACAAAAAAAAAAGAACTAAATATTGTTTTAAAAATCAAAGTGGAGGGAAAAATCTATTAGAAATGTTTGTTTTGAAACATGCAAATTGTGTGAAGTTTCTTTACCGCAAAGGCAGGCAAGTGGGTGGAAAAAGATACTGAAAATGGGAGATCAGAAAAAAATCTGATCCTGTAATCTACGTGTTGACAAGCTGTTGGGCTCCATCACTCCACCAAGTAGTAGATACTTGTCTTGGATTCTTCTACTTGACTGCTTTCATCAGATTAAGCATCTGGGATTTAATTTAACAGTTTCAGCTTTATTAAGCTGTCACAAGAGCGGCCCCACTTTGATAACAGTAGCTGCTCCAATTATGGCTTGGTTTAGGGTTGACAAGTATAATGATTCATTCGTGGCACATGAGAAGCAATAAAAGGTTGTTTTGCATTACAGCTTTAAAAATGTGGGCACTTTTTTCATTTAATTTGTCACTTAGCTTTTGCTAAGAGGACATTTAAATTGCAGTAAAAGGCAAATGGGGCTTTTAGTTTAAATGTAATCCCCATATTTAAATGATCTGTAATGGCGTAGTGTTCGAGTGGGAACACTATTGTCTCACAGTGGGCCCTGATGGTGACATGTGACATTTGTATTCAGGTCCTGTATTATCCATGTGGCTAAAGGGCTTCCAATTTCATTTCACAGCCAGAAGCCTGCAGAAAACACCAATTAACTTGCAGATCCCATTTGCCGACAAAACTCAGCTTCTTCTCGATGCCTGGCATCTGGCAGTGCTCAGCATTTAATTCCAAAGCAAAGCCTTGCAGCAATGTGATCCCTGGGCTGGGGCACAAAGTCAAATTTCCCCCTTTTATTAAGAAAGAAAATCTTTTCACTTTCGTAGCTCAGAAGCAACTTTTATTTAATTTTTGATGGATGAATATTAGAGAATTATTACTGAAGTCAAACTGCAGGGACTTTTTAACCTACGGATAGAGATAATTTTTTCAGAGCAGAAAGAGGGCTGACTGACCTTTTATTGAAATCAGAGAACTCAGTGCAACATGCACCAGCAGACTTTTACTTCAGGGGATTATAACCATCTCAATATTCCTCTATTTTATCAATGCAATTTAATGGCAGACCAAAGGGGTTCATATTATAATTAATAATGTGGCAATTTCTCAGTTTTGATCAATGGTAATTGAGGGTTAAACTTTCTAAAATCAGCATGTGGTATTTTACTGAGGTACCATTTAAAGAGCATTATTCCAGCTCAGAACTTTGAAAAAGTTATCTATGTGCCATTGTAGCAGGTGGGGTGTATTGAATATATGAGTGTAATGATTCACACAAATCACTATAGGCACTATCAATGTCTCTAGCATCAACAGAAGTAAATAACTCTAATCTTAACATGCTACATCTGTAATCCTGACATCTCTAATGGAACATATTTTAGTTACGCTGGAGACCCTTCTTCAGGAGTTTGTTTTCATCATATTCCTTTTCACTGTTTTTAAACACAGCTTGCTGCTTAATTCTAGACCTTCATATTAGAAATTACTTGTGTGACCCCTCCAGTGCACTGTATCATCTCCTTTGGATGATGCTAGCCTCACAATGGATGCCAGGATAATCAATAAAAATTGTCTTGCCCAACACCTCCAAACTTAAGGCTCAATCCTGCTTCTGCTAAAGTCTAGGGGAGTTTTACTAAAGACTTGAATGGGAACAGACCCTCTGTCCCCTGTCTAACTTCTTATTCCAATTACCATGCAAGTGTCCACTGCATTGCAGGAAGCATTGGTTAAGTTTTTATGAAAGGATCAACCCAGTCACAGAATAAAGCTTATTACAGTAAGCTTAAAAAAATATGCCCAAAATAAAACTAATGCCTAAGGGTTGGTAGGCTACAAAATTAAGCAACTCTTTATTAAATAGAACCCATACTTTCACTTTACGTGTGCTTTCATAACTACAATACAAAAGCATTATTTCCCCCATGAAATAATCAAGAGCTTAATTAACATACAATATTTAAAAAAAAACACATTTGACTGTGATTAACACCACTGCAAGGATTTTCTTCATAGATTTAAGGGGAAAATTCTAATTTGTATATACACCATTCTCAAAGCAGATCACTCTGAGCAGACAAAAGGTAAATATGCTGTTTTACCCTTACATATAGCATGCCTAGAGGAAAAGAATCAGACATGCTTCTGATTTCAGGAGGTACAATCAAATTTGTTACCCCTCAGCATCTGTATGAGATCTCCCTTGCCACTGTTGCACAAACAAATAGCTGGTCCTCAATATCACCCTGCTCTTCATTCTGCGGATCACTGTTTTTCCTTTGGGCTTCCTAATACCCTTGTCTTCTTCAATGCTCATATTTCTCTCTCAGGTCTGTGTCTTCACTATGAAACAGGTGTATTCTTAACTTGAGGTAAAACCCTTAGTGAAAACAAGGCAGTTTGTAAAGTCCACATGTCAGCAGGTTAAGACTATGGGGAAGTACAGTCTGATCAATTCCAAAATTTCAGGTAACATTCTAGGCATCAGTAGGAACAGTCCTATTGATTTTGGTGACAATCAGAAAACTGGAAAAGCCTGATTTCCACATTTTGCCCATTTGGTGCTACACATAGAGGAGTACTGAGACATCAGAGGTAACTCAGCCACTCACCACTCACTCCAGGTCATCTGCATACTTCAATACCATTGGTTGAGTCAGCAAATAAAACTGCAGGTCAGGACTGAGGTGCCTTGATAGAGGGTGTGCATGGGTTCAGGACCGAAGTAGAGGAGACTGCGTCAGATCAGGAGCTACCATGCCTAATTAGAAGTGAGGATGGAGATTTCCACTGTGACTGCCTACACACACCATGACTGCTTCAGACAAGATCATTTTACCTTTGACAAAACTGTTATAATTCATCTACACAATGCCCCCACTTGGTGCTCCAGGCAAAGAGATTCTTCTACTTGCAGCACCAGATGGGCACTGTCAAGGGGTGACATGGCCAACGCAGGCAGCAGGGTGAGGATCAGGGTTACTTAGAAAGTAATGACTGACTCAGGGTATGACTACACTACAGCCACAGACTAGACACTTCCTACATCAATGGAAGCAGTTTTTCTATCTTTGTAGTTAATCCAGGTCTCTGAGAGGCAGTAGCTAGGTTGACAGAAGACTTAGCCGCATCTACACCTGGGGTTATGTTGACCTAACTACGGCACTCAAGGCACAAAATTTTTCATAACATAGCAAGGGCAATCTAATTTTTAAGTGCAGACTAGGCCTGAGTTATATCTGATGTCACAATGCAACTGCTCAGGATCTTCTGTCTGTAGCATTAAATGAGCACAGTCAAGAGGAAACTGCTGATATGAAACTGAAAATAAAGAGAAGAGGAGTGGTGGCTTAGACAATTTATTACAATATAAGTTTAGCTGCACTATCCTGTAAAATTGCTACAAAGTATGCATTCGTCTAGTTTTAAATATAGCTAAATTGTTACTTTCAATTAAGCATATGTCCTTTTCTTTAGCAAAAGCTGCTTTGTTTCGCCATCAAATCAAGATGTCCAAGCTACCATTTCTACCACCCGCTGTATGCCAGAAATTCACAACAGTTCCAGCCCCTTCTAAATTGAACACTTAAACCTGCAGAGACCACCAGTTTCAGTTTTATCAAGTATCCTGATAAGCCTGCCTTTTTTAAATGTCCAATTCTTCCTTCATTCCTTAGACTGCTGTAAGATATTTAACTTGGTACCACAAGACATCCTGATTAAAAAACTACAACGATATAAAATTAACATGGCACATATTAAATGGATTAAAAACTGGCTAACTGATAGGTCTGAAAATGTAACGGTAAATGGTGTATAGTCATCAAGTGGGAGTGTTTCCAGTGGGGGTCCTGCAGGGATCAGTTCTTGGCCCTAATCTATTTAACATTTTTATCAGTGACGTGGAAGAAAACATAAAACAAATCTGTGATAAAGTTTGCAAATGACAAAAACTGGGGGAGTGGTAAATAATGGAGAGGACAGATTACTGATTCAGAGTGATCTGGATTGCTTGGTAAACTGGGTGCAACCAAACAATATATGGTTTAATACAGCTAAATGTAAATATATACATCTAGGAACAAAGAATTTAGGACATTCTTACAAGATGGGGGACTCTGTCCAGGGAAGCACTAACTCTGAAAAAGACTTGGGGGTCATGGTGGATAATCAGCTTAACATGAGCTCCCAGTGTGATGCTGTGGCCAAAATAGCTGATGTGATCTTGGGGTGCATAAACAGGAGACTCTTGAGGAGTAGAGAGGTTATTTTACTGCTGTATTTAGCACCGGTGGGACTGCTGCTGGAATGCTGTGTCCAGTTCTGATGCTCACAGTTCAAGAAGGATGTTGATAAATTGGAGAAAGTTCAGAGAAGAGCCATGGGAATGATTAAAGGATTAGAAAACATGCTTTATAGTGATAATCTAAATACATTGAGCTCCTTGAGCCTAACAAAGAAGTAACAATGGGCTCTTCAATCTAGCAGAGAAAGGTATAACATCATCATCCAATGGATGGAAGTTGAAGCTAGACAAATGCAGACTGGAAATAAGGTGTACATTTTTGACAGTGAGGGCAATTAACCACCGGAATAATTTATCAGGGAATGTCGTGGATTCTCCATCATTGCTGATTTTTAAGTTAAGATTAAAGGTTCTCTAAAAGCCATGCTCTAGGAATGATGGCCTGTGTTACACAGGCAGTCAGACTAGATGATCATAATGGTCTCTTCTGGCCTTGGAATCTATGAAACATATACATATACAGCATATAATTTTAATTCTTTGCATTTACCCAGTTCATCCCAGAGTTGCCTATACTTGTCAGTCATTGCAGTGCCTTGTTGCCTCCAAAGCGACAGACGAGGGTCAGCCATGAACTGTTCCGTTATCAATGTCAACATGCGAGCGCCATTAGAGTCTCTCATCTTTAACATCTCTCGCACCTAGGAAACAAAAAAGGTCTCTTAATACAAGCTTGAAAAAAGAAGCTACACAATACTAGTGAAATACTGAAGTTTATGCTTTCACTCCTCCTCCCTCTTTGAGACACATACACTATTAAAAAAAAAATCTCGTCAAAAGTTTTAAATGAGAATTTGACTACATTTAGTTTGTTCTCCAACAGTAAAAATGATTTTCGATCGCTGTTAATATCCCTCTGCAATTTCTGTTCTGAACAGTTTTTCTGCAAGAAATTTAGACTTGCATTACATTGTATGCCCCAAGAATATCACACACAGTTCTCCAAAACTTTGGGGAAAAAAGCTGGTTATGATAACAAGTAGATTTTAAGGCACATCAAGTTATGCTCCATTGATGGAGAATTCTAAGTAACATAATGCTGTACTAATAAGGCTTAAATTGGTTTTAAAATGACTGCATTTTCAGTAATTAATCAAATATGGGCTGGACAGAGGAAAACAAAAAGGAAAGAGACCCAAACGTAACCCCTACCTTTGCAAAAAGCAAATTGAGCTGCTTCCCTGATCCATGGTATCCACCCTGGGAGAGGAAGAGTTTAACTTGCTCCTGGACTTGTTCTTCATCCAAGTGCCAACAGTTTTCATCATCTATGCTAGCACCTGCTGTTGGGTCAGGAGCACCTACAAACAGCAGCGAAAAAATTATGGTCTAAATAAAGAATATAGGTTCATGGTGGGGAGGGAAGGAGGGAATGAAGTAAAAGGAGGTCAGAAGTACAGAGGGATTTTTTGGACTTGGGATCTCTCATGTTTTGGGTATTGTAGCTTTACCTTATTAAAATATTTTTTCTCAGTACCCCGATCACTCAGAGAAGAGGAGAAAGGGGCTCCAAGTAATAATATTTAAGAATTAACTACAAACTAAACAAAAACCTGTTTAATTACAAGGGTTTTTACAATAAAAATTTTCTGTAATCTGATGTTTTATGTCAATTTCACAAAAAAATATAGCACGATACCTGAAACAAAGGTATTCTGGAAAGTTTAAAGTGTGGCTCTACTCTAAGGGTTCCGTGTTCATGATCTAAGTAAAGTTTATAACATTTTCAATTACAAGATTTTTTTTCTTGCCAGAATTGCCAAACCAGCTTGAGGTTCCCCTTTTAGTGCACCAGTACATAGACGAAAAGGTTCTGCAAGCCAAATTATGTTTCCTTTAGTATTTCTTCAATCACAGTGTCTTCAAATAGTGTCTTCCATGACACCTGTACAACACCCAGTGCCTTCAATAATCTTACACAGATATAAGTGATTGATATTTAGTGTACAATTCTGAAACGCAGTAGAAGAACTCATAAGTAATCATGTACAGGGAACGGATCTGTTGGTTAATAAGCATTTTTACACAGGCTAGGTCTTCACTGCACAGTTACTTTGAGTGTACCTAATGGAGTTAAGTAGGGTGACGAGACAGCAAGTGTGAAAAATCGGGATGGGGTGGAAGGTAATAGGCGCCTATATAAAACAAAGCCCTGAATATGGGACTGTCCCTATAAAATCGGGACATCTGGTCACCCTAGAGTTAACTCCTTTTAAGTTACCCTATCTTGAGCAGCTACACTATGAAACAGCACTCAGACAACACAGAGCAATTAGATTACCGCAGAGAGTATCTGTATTAGCAGCTGACAAGATGTGCTAATGCAAGTTTTAGCCTATATCCTTGACAGGCTAGATAACTTGAGTTGAAAGCTTTTGTGTGTGTGGATGCACCTCGAGTTAGGAGCAACACTCAAGTTATCTACAAAGCAGACAAGCCCAGAGTCAAACTGTAATTTTATGCCCTGTCTAGATTAAAAGTGATATGATAGACCAGTGGTAGGCAATCTATGGCACGCGTGCCGAAGGCAGCACGCGAGCTGATTTTCGGTGGTACTCACACTGCCCGGGTCCTGGCCACTGGCCTGGGGGGGGGCTCTGCATTATAATTTAATTTTAAATGAAGCTCCTTAAACATTTTAAAAACCTTATTTACTTTACATACAACAATAGTTTAGTTATATGTTATAGATTTATAGAAAGAGACCTTCTAAAAACATTAAAATGTATTAATGGCACACAAAACCTTAAATTAGAGTGAATAAATGAAGACTCGGCACACCACTTCTGAAAGGCTGCTGACCCCTGTGATAGACCAAGTTAATCCCACGGAATAGCTAACCGCTTCTAGAACTCTAATCAAGACAAAGCAACTGTACTTTAGAACATGCTCAAGTGGCTGAATTAAAGGCTTTACCTTGACCAGTTCAGCACATTCTAAAGTACAACTGCTTTGACTCTGAGTTCTAGAACCTGTTAGCAATTCAGCTATGTAACTCGATGTAACATTTCACCACTTAAATCTTAGTCTAGACAGGGCCTAAGGGAATGTCTAAACTGCATTAAAACCCCACAACTGGCCTGGGTCAGCTGACTCAGGCTTGCAGGGCCCAGGCTAAAGGGCTGTTTAATTGTGGTATAAATGTTCTGGCTCGGGCAGGAGCCCAGGTGCTGGGACCTGGTGAAGGGGGAGGGTCCCAGAGCCACAATTAAACATAGACTTACTCCAAGCCATGTGAGCCTGAGTCAGTTGAAACGGGCTGGTCATGGGTTTTTAACTGCAGTGTAGACATACCTTAAGTATCCTTCTGTAACCAACACTATAAAAATAGTGCACTAACTAGAAACAAAGGCATTGATTCAAATACTTTTTTCAATAAGTGCTGAGAAGTTTAAAAAGAGGACAGAAAGTTCTCCAGAGTTTTTTAATTAAAAATCACTACTTCAATTCTAATGATTTAGAAATTTTTTCTCCATTCTAGCTATGCCATTTAGAAAAGCTTACAGATGGCTGAAAATCTGGTTGAACCTCTTAAAATGAGCTCCTTTGACTAGTGAAGACAACTGGAAGATTTTGAAGAGCAGAGAGGTGTTTTGTACTCAACTGCTAGTACCTCAGAAAGCCAAAAATCTTATAGCTTGGAGTTCCTAATGCTTGAGACCTTAAGAATGGGAATCTTGTGGGGATTTTATCCTTAAATAGGTTTTTTAATTGAGAGAGAAAAACTGTCCCCTTGAATACGTACGTACAACTCCCACTGACTTGCAGGGGAGCTGTTTAGAGTGTGTGAAGACAAAAAATTGAGCCCAGGACATTATGAAACGAAGGAATGAAAAACTTCACTCTAAAAGTCCTTCTCTCTTTACTCTGTTCATTTTAAGGGGCTTTCATGAAACAAATGCTGACACGTCTTCAGTTGCACAAAATGAGATAAAAAGGGAAATCAAGCCACAGGAGAACAGGCAGTGCAGCTGTTGCAGCAACTCAAGTTTTTTGTATCACCTTCCAAAATAGCTTAAATATTTCATTGCTCCAAAACACACAAAGACAACTACTTATTGCACTTGTCATTTATAAAACACAAAACTTGTTTTAAAATAAACTGGCTGAGATAAATTATAATTTAAATTAATTTTAGTAAGATGTCACAGCTAAACTTTGCTATTTGTGAAAAACCAAATTCTTTGTGGAACTATTTACATTTTATCAAAAGCTCGCAAGTCAGTTTGTGCTATAATGCTGAATTTCAACAAGGATATTGTCATTCCTAGAGAATCTACATCCTGTCACTGGAACACTGGTATCAGATCAGCCCAGAACTGTAACAATAACATTGCCAGAAAGTTCTCCAATACAGGAGTAATGAACAGGGCAGTTTTGAGAAGGAGTTCTCTTCAAGTGAAGGAGGAGTGACTAGGTGACCCTCGGGGTGAGTTTGTCGTCTGTTTGTCTGTTGTGTACTTTCTTGATTGAAGTGTATAGTGTGGTCTATTTAGCAGGCAGTGTGCTTACCCTAGGCGAGGGGTGGGCAAACTTTTTGGCCCGAGGGCCACATCTGGGAATAGAAATTGTATGGTGGGCCATGAATGCTCACAAAATTAGGGTTGGGGTGCGGGAGGGGGTGAGGGCACTGGTTGGGGGTGCAAGCTCTGGGGTGGGGCCAGAAATGAGGAGTTCAGGGTGCGGGAGGAGTGGGGGTTGGGGGAGTGAGGTGCGGGGGGGGGGTGAGGGCTCCGGCTGGGGGTGCGGGGAATGAGGGGTTTGGGGTGAAGGAGGGTGCTCCAGGCTGGGATTGAGGGGTTTGGGGAACAGGATCATGGCTGGGGCAGGGGGTTGGTGCATGGGGAGAGGCTCAGGGGTGCAGGCTTCCAGCGGAGCTTACCTCAAGCAGCTCCCAGAAGCAGCGGCATGCCCTTTCTCTAGCTCCTATGCGGTGGGGCAGCCAGTCAGCTCTGCACACCTCCGCGTCTGCAGGCACCGCCCCTGCAGCTCCTATTGGAGCACCAGAGGGGGGCCATTGGAGCGCGTAGGAGCTGGAGCAGGGCTATGCCGTGGGTTCCAACAGCCGTATGGTACAGTCCCTGACCCTACGCCCTGGCTGGAGCAGGACTACGCTGTGGCTTCCGGGAGCCTGACCCGGATCTGCCTTGCAGGCCATAGTTTGCCCACCCCTGGCCTAGGCTGATAGCTTCCTAGTGAGGGGCTAGTCTGCCATCCATTGAGCCCTGATCCCATTAGGATCTCTTGACAAGAGGGCATTGCTAACTCAGGGAGAACAGCCAGCCCTTAAGCAACTAGAGGACCTAGCAAACAGGGACAGCAAACAGTTGAGAGAGAGAGAGATTAGAGCAGGAGCATATGAGCCAGATACACCTAATAAACATTCTCTAAACTTAGGCCAATAACTGACCCGTCCAATACCCTCCCCCCACAGAAAACAAACACAACCACCCTTCCGCCAAAAAAACCCCCAAACCCTGCAAGAGTAAAAATAATGAAGCACAAGTCCAGCAGCAGAGTGGGGGCTATCCAGTTTATTGCAAAGAATGCAGCATGTATGATTACCTGCCTTGAGGGCAGGTGGCGTATGTATGCATTCAGTGCAAGGAGCTCATGGTCCTCAGAGACCACGTACGGGCTCATGAGACCAGAGTGGCTAAACTGCAGGTGCTAAGGAAGACAGCAGTACATAGGTGAGACTTTCTGGGATAGAGCAGAGCAGTCTCACCCCCTAATCTGGCAGCTTCTGTGCTGTAGAGGAGGATGAAAGTCTTGGGGAAGGACTATGTAAAGCTGGAGCAGAGGGAAACATTCCCATAGTTGGGGATCCGCCTTTCAGATGATGTCATATCGCCTCGCACTGAGGATCCTCCTCTGAGGGAGGTGACCCCAAGTTATTTGGAAGAGACAGGCAATAGTAATGCGGGATTTATTAGAAATAGAGAGTTGGGTTTGTGATGACTGGGAGAACTGCCTGATGAATTGCCTGTCAAGTGGGAAAGTTGTGGATCTCTCAAGACATCTAGACAGACTTATATGCTGTGCTGGGGAGGAGCCAGTGGTTGTGGTACAGGTAGACACCAATTACATAAGGAAAGGTAGGAGAGAAGTCCTGGAGGCCAAATTTAGGTTACTAGGCAAGAGATGCAAGTCCAGGACCTCCATGGTACTATTCTCTGAATTGCTTCCAGTTCCATGTGCAGGTCCAGTTAGACAGGCAAAACTGCATGGTCTCAATGCATGGATCAGACTGTGTTGGTAGGAGGGATTTAGGTTTATTAGGAATTGCGAACATTTTAGGAACAAATGAGATTATACAGGAAGGATGGGCACCACCTAAACCAAAATGGAACCAGACTTCTGGCATGTAAAATTAAAAAGCTCAAAGAGGAGTTTTTAAACTAAGGCTTAGGGGAATGTTGACATGTGTGGAGGAACGCACAGTCCAGACAGACACATCCCTTAGGGGAGGATTTATTAAAGGGGATATTCTATACCCTCATAAAGAGAAGAGGACAGAAGTTGATAAATTACAGGTAGGAACTGAAGAGAAATAGTCAAGCAAAAGAGAGTTCCATTCAGTTACATTACATGAAAGCATACAACTTAATATTGACAGATTTTTTAAGTGCCTGTACACAAATGCTAGAAGTCCAAATACTAAGATGGTGAACTTGAGTGCCTGGTATTAAATGAGGATACTGAAGTAACAGGCATCACAGAAATTGGTGGAATGATGATAATCAATGGGATACAATAATACCAGGGTACAAAATATATAGGAATGACAGAAGAGGTCATGCTGGTGGAGGAGTGGCCCTATACGTAAAAAAAGCATAGAATCAAATATAGTAAAAATATTAAATGACAAACTCAACCATACAATCTCTATGGATAGAAATTCCATGCTCGAATAATAAGAGTATAGCAGTAAAAATATACTAACAATCACCTGACCATGATGGTGACAGTGATTGTGAAATATACTCAGGGACATTAGAGAGACTAATAAAACAAAGCCCAGTAATAATGGAGTATTTCAACTATCCTCATGTAGACTAGGAACATGTCACCTCAGGATGGGATACAGAGATAAAATTAATGACTACTTCTTGGAGCAGTTAGTCCTGGAACCTAGAAGGGGAGAGGCAATTCTCAATTTAGTCCTAAGTGAAGCAAAAGATCTTGTCCAAGAGGGGAATATAGCTGAACTGTTCACTAATAGCAACCATAATGTAATTAAATTTAACATCTCTGTAGGGAGAAAATACCAAAATAACACACCATAGTACCACTGAACTTCAAAAAGGTGATCTATAGAGAAATGAGGAGGCTACTTAAACAGAAATTAAAATGAACTGTCGTAAGACTGAAATGCCTGCAAACTGCATGGAAACTTTTAAAAAACACCATAATAAAGGCTCAAATTATATCTATACCTCCACATTTAAAAAAAAATGAAATAGGACTAAAAATGCCATCATAGCTTGTAGTGAGTCGGTGTGGCTCCCCTCCTGCCCAGCGGAGGGAGCGCCCTTGCAGACACTGAAGTGGGCGGAGCCACTGCCGCCTGTTCCCACCCCCCGGAAGTCAAGGGGTGGGACAGGAAGCATAAAAGCCAGCCGCCAGAGCTCAGTCAGGAGCCAGCCGCCGCAGGGAGCAGACGTGCCACAGGGAGCTCAAGAGTGGGAAACCTCCGGGACCCAGGCAGTCGCCCAGACTGACCAGAGCTTCCGCGCGCCCGTTACCTGGAGGAACTCCTGGAGCTTCCCCGCGTCCACTACCCGGAGGAGCCCCTGGAGCTTCCCCGTGCCTTCTATCCGGACGAGCCACCGGAGCCTCCCTGCCCCTGCTGCTACCCAGAGGAGCCGCCCGAACACGCCTGGCCAGACTTCCCTGAGGAGCTGCCGGACCTGCCACCAAGCCCTGGCCGCGAGGAGCCCATGCTGGTGGACTGCCTGGGGATCGACGCCACAGACCAGGTAGGCCCTGAGGGGGAGACTGGAAGTAGCCCGGGGGTAGCCGACCCCAGTCAGGCTGCAGACAAACCCGAACCTATGTCAGTGTGTTGCGGTCAGGATCCCCACTGACCGTCAGCGGTGATAGCCGCTGCTAGGGTCCCCCCTGCCACCCCTCTCACGAGTGGCAGTCTTCCCCCTCACCTCAACGCTCAGGCGTAAGGGCCTGGGCCTATGTACTAAAGTGTTTGTCTGCTCAGCCCCTGCCTAAGGGCCTGAGCCCTGACTGTTTGTTGCCCTGCCCTGATCCAGGGCCTGGGCCTATATACTAAATTGTATTGTTGCTCAGCCCCTGCACCAGAGGGCCTGAGCTCCTGTGACTCTGTACTGTTGCTCAGCCTTGAAGCAGAAGGCCTGAGCCGCCCCCTCCCCCCCCGTCCCCGAATCTTATGCTTCACCCAGCCGTGGGCCAAGAGGGCCCGTGCCAGGGGACTTTGTGTTTGTCACCCAGGACCGCCGGGGGACCGACCCGGACCAGACGGGTGTAGTGAGCCGATGTGGCTCCCCTCCGCCCCTCGGAGATGGTCGAGCCCCGGCACGCACGATTACATGGCTAAACAGAGTAAAAGACGCATTTACAGATAAAAAGACAACTTTTAAAAACTGGAAATCAAATCCCACTGAGGAAAATAGAAAGGAACAAACTCTGTTAAGTCAAGGTATAATTAGGAAGCCCAAAAAAGAATTTGAAGGGTAACTAGCAAAAGACAAAAACTAAACAGCTTTTTAAAAAAAAAAAAAAAACATCAGAAACAAGAGCCAGTGGTGATCAAGGTGATAAATGAATAGTCAAGGAAGACAAGGCTGTTGCGGAAAAGCCAAATGAATTCTTTGCATCAGTCTTCAATGCAGAGGATGTAAGTGAAAGTCCCATGTTACCTAAAAAGAATGAAGAACTGTCCCAGATTGAGGCGTCAATAGAATATGTTGTAGAACAAACGGATAAATTAAAACGGATTTAAGTCACACAAAAAAAAGCCAACAATGTTAGGAACCATTAAGAAAGGGATAGATAATCAGATAGTAAATATAATACCTCTATATAAGCCAAAGGTATGTCCACATCTTGAATACTACGTTCAGTTCTGGTCACCACATCTCAAAAATAATATATTAGAATTGGAAAAAGTCCAGAGAAGGGCAACAAAAATTAATAGAGGTACGTAACAGCTTCCATACGAGTAAAAAGAAAGGAAAGCATAAAAAGACTGGGAGTGTTCAGCTTAGAAATGAGATAACTAAGGCCTGGTCTACACTGGGGGGAAGGGGTCGAACTAAGGTACGCAAGTTCAGCTACGCGAATAGCGTAGCTGAACTCGAACTACCTTAGTTCGAACTACCCCCCCGTCCAGACGCCGCGGGATCGAAGTCCGCGGCTCCCCCGTCGACTCCGCCACCGCCGTTCGCGGTGGTGGAGTTCCGGAGTCGACGGGAGCGCGTTCGGAGTTCGATATATCGCGTCTAGACAAGACGCGATATATTGAACTCCGAGAAGTCGAACGCTACCCGCCGACCCGGGTGGGTAGTATAGACGTAGCCTAAGAGAGGATATGACAAAGGTCTATAAAATCATGAATGGGGAGGAGAAAGTGAATAAGTGTTATTTACTCCTTCACATAAGACATGAACCAGGGGTTGGCCCAATGAAATTAATAGGCAGTAGGTTTAAAAACAAACAAAAGGTAGTACTTCTTCACATAAATGAATATTCAACCTGTGAAACTCATTGTCAGGGGATGTTGTAAAGGCCAAAAGTGTAACTAGGTTCAAGAAAGAAATAGGTATGTTCATAGGTCCTTCAATGGCAATCCTTCAAGATGGTCAGGGACACGACCTCATGCTCTGGGTATCCCTAAATCTCTGACTGCCAGAAGCTGGGACTGGAGCAGAGGGGATGAATCCCTCACTAAATTGCCCTGTTCTGTTCACTCCCTCTGAAGCATCTGGCACTGGTCACTGTTAGAAGACGGGATACTGGTTTACATGAACCATTGGTCCGAGTCAGTATGTATGGCCTTTCTTATGTTCTGGTTTCAGCCAGTTTCTGAAACTGTTTCCACAGTAGCACTGTGCCCTTAACCATTGTAGCCAGCAAGATGCCAGAAGTCTTGGTAACAAAGGCCAAAGACACCAAGTTGAGGGTCTGCTCACAAATATGGCTCAGCCTACTATTACAGAGACTTCATCCAGCGTCTGGAGCCTCCTCTCTCAGAAACCTGCACGTGTTATGCTCAGTATGGTCTTTTCCCTTTTTTTAGTTAGAAAAAACGTTAAAGGAATTTCCTTATGTGTATTTATTGTCTGTTTGGCAACAGGATGTTCTCCCCAAAACAGAGTTTACAGTTATAACTCACTAATTTTTCCAACAACCCTTGTAGCGGTCTTAGTCAATGGTCATGGACTAAAGAGGCATGGAGGCCAATGTCTGAAGGGGCATGGCCATGCTAAGCTACCTTCTCACCTGAAGAATTAGTCCTTGCTGGTCAAGGCTGAGGCACAGTGGTAGTGCAGTATGGGGACTTGAGTAGCCACTACCCATGTCACCCCTGTTCTGTGGATAAATAGAAGATTTTATCCAGGTCGCTCAACTGGTTACTTTTCAAGAGTACTACATTCACTCATAATAAACATTTCATAGGTCCAGTCTCTCTCTCTCCCCCTCTCCCCCCATCAGAGCAATAGATATGATTTTTTTTTATTAGCTAGGGTAGTAGTTTAAAGCAGTAGCGGAAACTGAATTTAAGACAAAGAACATGGTTCCTATTGCTTATTGTAGGCACCCTTTAGTAGAGGGGCCTCTGAACTCAACTGAGTGTGTTCCAATTGGAAAGATCCTGAGCACTGTAATCCAGCCTTGGAGTCCACAATTCCCATGATGCCTTGGGTGAGAGAGAGAGAGAGAGAGAAAGGACTTCTTCTAGGGAGAGCATGAGACGGGCTCTACTTTGGAGAAGTAATGAGATTGCTTTTGTGGAGCTTTGTCCATATCAGGAGCTGCTGCTAGGAAGCCAGAAGCTACTACTGAGAATCTGCTGTGGCTTTGAGCAAGCAGGAAGCCTCAGAGACTGTTGGTGGCTTCACTGGAAGCAGGACAGAGACTGTTGCTATGCCCAGAGCTAACTGAGGTGGATCTGCAGTGAAGGCAGTGCGAGTAACCATCACCCTTGTTTGGGAAAGTACTTGCAAGGGAAGGGGCACAGCAAAGCCTTTAAGGAGTTGTCTGAGTCTGAGAAGAGCAGAATGGTCTTCTCATGAAACCAGAATCCACATTTGCTGACATTTGATTAAAACAACTCCAATCTTCAGAAGGGGTGTGCAGCTTGAAAGGATCCCAAATTAGAACTGTCCTGCCCCTTGCTGCCTTGGCTGAACTGATTCACTGGACCAACAAAGTGTTGTCTTCAGCCTCAAGATCTCCAAGCACACCCACACAAACAAGTGTTTAGAACTCTGAAATCCAGAGGAGTGTCCACTCAGGAGTGGGTTAAATGCTGGCAGTTTTAATGCCAATTAGATACGTTTCATTTACTACTGTAAAGTGTATTTTTTAATAGATTGATGAAACGGCCACCCTCGCTGACTTAAATTAGTAGCGACATTCAATCTCAGTCTGTTATACCATGTTTCCTTAAGTTGTTAAGTAAAGGTATGTTAACTTTAATCTAAGTGTATACTGGGTGTATATTGTTTATAATTGGTATTTTTAGTTAGACCCATTGCACAGATTAGAATAGGTTTATTCCTGGAGGCTCCCATTGACTGTGTACAGGGTCCAGCCAGGTGGATGCACTGCCAGTTTTAATTTCCTTTATAAGTAAAAGGACTGCAGCAGAGTAGAGGATAGAGGATTCCCACCTATCTGACATCACCACTGCGATACCAGGATCTTTTGTTCTGTCAAAACATCAGGTGCCTAGGCACACAGGTGAGTGTTGCTTGTCCCCAGTGAGGAAAGGGGGGTTACATTACAAAGGCAGTTGTACACCTGCCTAAGGGTATGTCTACACTACGAAATTAGGTCGAATTTATAGAAGTCAGTTTTTTAGAAATCGTTTTTATACAGTCCATTGTGTGTGTCCCCACACAAAATGCTTTAAGTGCATTAAGTCGGCGGACTGCGTCCACAGTACCGAGGCTAGCGTCGACTTCCGGAGCATTGCACTGTGGGTAGCTATCCCACAGTACCCACAGTCTCCGCTGCCCATTGGAATTCTGGGTTGAGATCCCAATGCCTGATGGGGCAAAAACAGTGTCGCAGGTGGTTCTGGGTACATGTCATCAGGCCCCACACTCCCTCCTTCCGTGAAAGCAATAGCAGACAATCGTTTTGCGCCTTTTTTCCTGAGTTACCTGAGCAGACGCCATACCACGGCAAGCATGGAGCCCGCTCAGCTGTACATCACTGTACATCTCCTGGGTGCTGGCAGACGTGGGACTGCATTGCTACACAGCAGCAGTTCATTGCCTTTTGGCAGCAGATGGTGCATTACGATTCGTAGCCATCGTCGTCGTATTCCTGGGTGCTCTTTTAGCTGACCTCGGTGAGGTTGGTCAGGGGCGCCTGGGCAGACATGGGAGTGACTCAGCCAGGTCATTCCCATCTTCTGCCGAGCACCCGGGAAATGACGATGGCTAGCACTCGTACTGCACCGTCTTCTCCCGAGCACCCAGGAGATGTACGGTAATTCCCTGTAAGCCATGTCGTCAGTCGCCCCTCCCTCTGTCAGAGCAACGGCAGACAACTGTTTCGTGCAAAACCAGACGAGGAGGCGACGGCAGCATGGTGACGAGAGTGATGAGGACATAGACATGGTCATAGACTTCTCATAAAGTACGGGCCAGGCAATGTGCCCCGGCAATGTGCACATCATGCTGATGAGCTCTGCATGGTCACCTGTGCTGATCAGCTGGCGAAACAGGAAATTTTGCAAAAGTTTGCGAGTCTTTTCCTGTCTACCTGGCCAGTACATCTGAGTTGGGAGCGCTGTCCAGAGCAGTCACAATGGAACACTCTGGGATAGCTCCCGGAGGCCAATACCGTCGAATTGTGTCCACACTACCCCAAATTCGACCCGTCAAGGCTGATTTCAGCAATAATTCCCTCGGAGGTGGAGTAAAGAAATTGATTTAAAGAGCCCTTTAAGTAAAAAAAAAAGAGCTTTGTCGTGTGGACGGGTCCAGGGTTAAATCGAGGTAACGCTGCTAAATTTGACCTAAAGTCATAGCGTAGACCAAGCCTAAGATAGCTGAAGGCCCAGACAACCATTGGCAGGGAGGGATAAATTCCAAGTCAAAAAAAGGTAAAGGCTCCATTCCAAGAGAATGCTTCTCTTATGATTCAATGCGACTCCTGAATGTACAGTTCTAAATCTCTAATGAATTACAGTTTGTTGTTGGAAGGAGCACAGAACTGAGAGCCAGAAATTCTTGAGTTTAATCCTAGCATCAATACCAACTCCCTTTCCCTATTTGTAAATTGGGGATAAATATTACTTATGTGCTTCAGAGGTGTCATGAGGATTAATTAGCATACCTTTGATCTTTGAAAGTGAAAAAAACACTATCTAATTATATGAAATATTTTAAAAACCTGTAATTAAATGGTGTCAGTTTAGACACTCCCATATTTGTTCCCTCCTCACCACAGGATTAGTTAACTTATCAGTCATGACTGGTCTTTAAAACAGATTTTATTTAATGCACTTATGGCCATTTTTAATTTATATATACACAAACATGTTCAGTATATAAATAAGGACATACATGTTTAATTTGTGCTTCTATGGCTTAAAAGAAAAATGTTTATATAATTAAAAATATTGTGCATGGCCAGTATGTCTTTTTCAAACATTTGTTATGATATCCATGAACCAAATTATTTCAGAAAGGTGCTTGTCTCCACAGACTATGATGACAATGAAAAGCTATCTTTTTAAAAACTAGCCCATTTTCAAGGCCTGAGCTGAAGAATCATTTTTATTTTTAATTTAAATTTCTGAAGACTATTAAAAGAAATTTTTCTTGTTGACACTGCTTAAAACATCTCAGACAACTTGGCTTGAGCTTTTGAATTACGTTTAACCTTTGAACAAGTGTAGAAATTTCACTCTAAAAGAACAATATTTGAAAGTGAGAGTGAAACAAGGAGCTTAGACTTCTCTTTCAAACCTGCATTTACCAGAGTTGTGACTTTCTAGACTCTGGCACAGGAAAAAAAGAAGCCTGTATGGTGCAGACTACTCAGGAACTACCATCCATCAAATCTGGTTAAAATACAAACAGTATCTATGCACAATTCCCCCACTCCTCATTTCTGAACAATGTTTCTATCTTCAGTCAAACCTATGCAAACCACTTATTCAACCCATATTTTAGTACACTTCACATACATTTAAAATTTGTAAAAATATTCATACAATTAATGGTAGATCATTTAAAGCAGGGATCGGCAACCTTTGGTCTGCAGCTCGCCAGGGTAAGCCCCCTGGCGGGCCAGGCCGGTTTGTTTACCTGCCGCGTCTGCAGGTTTGGCCGATCACAGCGCCCACTGGCTGCAGTTTGCTGTCCCAGGCCAATGGGGGCAGTGGGAAGTGGTGCGGACCGAGGGATGTGCTGGCCGCGACTTCCCACCGCCCCCATTGGCCTGAGACGGCAAACTGTGGCCAGTGGGAGCCGGGATCGGCCGAACCTGCAAACGCAGAAGGTAAACAAACCAGCCCTGCCCACCAGGGTGCTTATCCTGGCGAGCCGCATGCCAAAAGGTTGCGCATCCCTGATTTAAACCTTTAAGTGTTGTCTGATGACAGCATTAAGAGGAGGGGATGAGGGCATGGAAATAAAATTTCAAATAAGAGCATGCTTTAATTTGTAGTAAGCAAAAATGGAATTGGTTCAGCCTATCAGAGTGCAGTGATTCTGTACGTTACCGACACAACAGCATGGTAATTAACTTCTATAAATGTAGTGAGAATTAAATAATTACTTTAGAGGCACCATTTGAATTATATAAAATCCACACATGGTCAAATTAACAGTCACAATTATATTATGTCTTTGATCCCTAAATGCTTCAAACTTATACCTGAAACACTTCATTTGCCAATAAATTTCAAACACCTTTTGGGGAGGAACGCTTATGCCTATTTAACAGTACACAGTAGCACAGGAATACAGGAATTGCCACATTGGATCACACCTGTGATCCATCTAGCTCAATATCCGAGTGGCCAGCACCAGATGCTTCAGAAGAAGTTGCAAGCAACACCATAGTGGGCAGATGAGGGTTAGGGTAACACTTTTTGGTGTAACCCACAATATAGTCTTAAAAAAATCACCCAGAAGCATGGTTACATACATCTTCCAAAATACTTTCCTCACATTAACTATTATAACTGGATATTCATGTTATCTATACATGTCCAATCACTCAAAATCTAAATTCTAAATTCTTGGCCTCAGCAACACCCTGTAGCAATGAATTCTAAAGTCAAGTGGTGTGAAGCAGCATTTGATCAGTTTTGAACTGGACACCTTTCAATAATCATTGTGTGCGCCCTTGTTCTGGTGCTTCCTGTCTCATAGAACAGAAACTCCTGAACTACCTTCTCTAGACCATGCATTATTTTGTATACATTTCTCATGTGTCCTGTTAGTTTCCTTTCTAAAATACACAGGCCAAATATTTTAAGTCTCTTCCTATGAGATTTTTTCCATGGTCCTATTCATTCTTCATACCCTTCTCTGAATCTCCTCAACTGCATCTCAAAAAGGATATTGCAGAATTAATCAGTACTGCAGACAGTACTCCAGATGAAGGCAAACCCCTAATTTGCACAACGGGATAATGTTTTCCTGTATCATTCTCCATCCCATTCCTTATGCATCCTAGAATTTTACTTGTTTTTTTAAAGCTATAACTGCACACTGAACTAAGATCTTCACTGAGCTGTCCACAATGATGTCCAACTTTTTTTCCTGAGTCACTGCTGTTAATTTTGAACCATGTAATCTGTATGAATAGTTCAAGTTTCCCTTTAACACATATTACTTTGTATTTAATCAACACTGAGTTTCATCAGCCATTGTCTCTCCCATTCACCTGGCTTGGTTAGGCTTCTCTGGAGTTCCTCAGAATCTTCTCTGGTTTTGACTAACACATTTTTTTTGTCTTCTGCAGTTTTTGCCACCACACTGCTTACCCCATTTCTTCCAGATCATTAATCAACACATTAAAACACCAGTTCTAGTATGAAACCTCAAGTCACCCTGCAGTTAGTATTCTGCTTCCCTATGATGAAAAATGACCACTTTGTTTTCTGTCTTTTAGACAGTTTCTTATGCAGGATAATATTTTATCCCTCACCCCAGACGACTTAGTGTCTATAGCTTTTACCACAACACTACAAATTAGTCTCTTAGTTAACAGATTCTCTTTTATCCACCACCTCATACATTTAAAGAATTCTATCACATTGGCCAGACAACTTTCCTTTGTAGAAACCAATCTGCTTAGCCCCTACCTATATCGTTTTCCAGGTGTGTGGGTTTTTTAATTCTATTGTTAGAGTTTGAACTAATTTACAAGGTATAGAAGGCTTACTGGTCTGTAATTCTATGGATCTTTAAGAGAGTCTTTTATAAAACACAGGTGCAACATGTGTTACCCTCCAATCCTTTGGTGCAGTCAAATTTCTTAATGAGATTGCATGATTTTTCCTAGCCATTTAAACTGATAAGATCCTTCAGAACTCTTGGGTATACATCATCCAGACCTAGAAAAACTTGTCCTGCATGATCTAGGGCAGGAAGTCCATTTGGAAGTTACAGATAAACCCTATATAGTTCTACAAATGAAGCCAACTAGGACAGCAGTATTATCATGTTAATTGTGCTTATCCAAGAGAGGGGAAGTTCCTATTTGTTAGCAAAAATATTTGTTTTTTTACTCAGTCCTTCAAAAAAACACAACCAACCAAACCAAAAAAAATATGAGTGAGAGTTGGCAGGTATACAAGATCTTGGACCTCAGTTCTACAGTCCAGGCCATGTCTATAACTACAAATTTTTGCCAGAATTACTATGTTGGTCAGAGGTGTGATTTGCGATCCATACAGCTAGCTGTGGCGGCAAGAGCCCATTGTGTAAACACAGTCATATTGGCAAAATTGGACTTTTGCTGATTTAGCTTGTTTCCCTTGGGGGAGAAAGGGTAGGTACGCTAGAACTAGGAGTGTTGCTCTTTTGAGATGCATCGACACCAAGAGCACTTGGCTGGTATACCAGCAAACCATGCCTAGCATAGATTTGGCCTCATTTTAAAAGGCTAGTATCTCAAACAGCACAATGATCGCACAAACCAGTTTTATAGGTTTAGAGCAATACTGACCAAGAAGGAGCCACTTACTGAACCATCAGCACTACCCTAAGTGTTCCTTGAAGGCCTTACAACCTGGTACTGACCCCAGTCAATGCTCAGGTAACCCGCTGGTTAGCATGTTATGTGCTCTCCCTTGTGCCCAAACCGCAACGGACAAGTCTGTTACAGCCCTCTGCTACAGAACCTCTCTCTTTGGCTCAAGCTGTAGGGACTTGTGCCTTAACAAGTCCCCAGTTCAATCCCCAGCATCAGGCACTAAGGAAATGGGAGCTTGTCAGATAGATAACACTTAGATTATGACACTTGACAAGAGAAAAAACAATAACCGTACCCTTGGCATTAACTCTGCTCTCTATAGATCCACATACCCAGGCCATGTCCAAGTTTTCTCTTTCCTCCCCCTTTAGACTTCCAAAATTCACTCTCTTCTCCAGGGAACTCCTCCCTCGTCTTGACTACCGAAGCCTCCTCTTTATCTTCGATACCTGTGCTGTCCCCTACAGATCCATCCAAAGTGCGACTGCCAAAATTATCTTCCTGGCTCAACTGTTCTGACCATGTCACCCCAAAATCACTCTCAATTTATTAAGAGGTTCAGCATAGTACTTTAAAGACATGCCATAATCAGATTTAGAAGCGACTTCTGCAAATGGTGCTGTAAACAGTGTTCAGCAGCATTCATCTGTGAACGGTTATCTTAATACAAAGGTGACTAGTGAAGTCCATGTATACAATAATGTTAGTAAACTGTACATAGCAATACAAATACAGGAAACATGGCTCTGCATTAGAAACAGTGTGTGTGTGTGTGTGTGTGTGTGTGTGTGTGTGTGTGTGTGTGTGTGTGTGTGTGTTATTTTATATAACACACTATTATATAATGCAGAGCCATGTTTCCTGTATTTGTATTGCTATGTACAGTTTACTAACATTATTGTATACATGGACTTCACTAGTCACCTTTGTATTAAGATAACCGTTCACAGATGAATGCTGCTGAACACTGTTTACAGCACCATTTGCAGAAGTCGCTTCTACATATACACACACACACACACACATATATTCACACCTGCTATAAAAGAAAAAGTTTGTTCTGGGAACTAGCTAAGTTCTTTTTAAGGGCGAAAGGGATGTGACAGATTGGATAGTGATCTTACCCTTATTTTTGTCAACACTGTTAGCACTCAAAATAATTGTTTAATAGGTTTTGTGGAACAGGTTTTTATATTTTTCAACATAGAAGTTTGAGTAAAGACCAGTTAAAACACTTTATGTTCTCTGGATTTGAGAATATGTGCAGCTGGAATACTAGAAAATTCTACTTTTTCTTAACAGAAACTTATTTACCAAGTTAAAATGGATATATCTTCTTAAAAATCAGAGACAGTTGTTTTGTTTTATTTTTTAAACCCTTTTCTGATGTACAGGTCTTTTTCTTGTAAACCGTTCTTAACAGGGTGTAGTGGATCATTGGTTTGGCTTGTTTGGATTTGATGTAAGAAATCCAACTTGTATATTCCTGCCATTGTTTGATTACTAGATAATTATATTGGCAATTAAAATAGGCTTATTGCTATAGTTTTCAGGCAAATGTAATTGCAATGCACACAAGCTGACAAACATTTTAGTTTTATAGATACTCTTAACCCATCCTATCCATACGCTTAAATGAACATTTTCAAAAGCTTGTTTAGTGCTTTACAACCTTTGTTTTCTTTTGTTTTTATTGTTTTGGTTTCAATATCAGTTTTAAAATAAACATTTAAAAAGGCATGTTAGAAGTTAAGTACTACCACTTGGAAGGGAGCCCCACTTCAAACTGAATAAAGTGGCTGGTTTTTCTAGGTCAATGTATCCAGGATTAGTATAATTACAGTTTTAATTTTGTACAGCACCCCAGTTCTCTCTACTCTAGCCTCATCCTCTGACCCCTATACTGCTTTTGTTATTACTGTGGAGCTTCTCCTCTTCAACATCTTAGCCTCCTAGGACTTTAAGATGCTTGCTGCTCCTCTCCCAGCTGTCCTCTTACTTCTGATCCTTTTCCTCCTTTTGGCATCTCTCTCTTCTTCACCCCTTTTTCTATCACTGTAGGCTATCCCACCAACCTCCATGTCACTCTGACCCACAACTTGGGCATCACTTTTCACTCTTCCAATCCCTTGCCCCATCCATTAATGCTATTTCCAAATCCTTCTCCTTCTTCCTCCTCATCTTTAAAAAAAACAAACAAAAAAAACCCAAACAGTCCTTTATTTTTTCCACCTTCACAGGCAACTCTCTCATTTCAGGTTCTCATTATATTCCATCTTGAGTACTCCTCTCCTCTGGCCTCCCCCCTCCCGCAGCCCAGACAAAATGTTGCCACTAAATTCATATTCCTGGATCATTTAACTTTTCTCTGATTCCTTCCACTGGCTTCCCATTCAGTAGCCTATCATATATAAGCTTCTGGCCAACACTTTCAAAGCTCCACACCACTCCACCATTGTTCCCAACTTCATCTTTCCATCTGATTCTCAAAACAATCTCCACTGTGCCTTCTTCTTTGTGGCTCCCATCTGGAAGGCCCTCTCAGGTGGACCAAAATGTGGACATGGAAGATCCACTTGTGCTGTGCTGCCTACAGTGAAGCAAGTTGACTTGTACATACAAATTGCCTAGTCTTATTCCTTTTCCTCTGACATTTGTGTACTTGTTTGTCCTTGGATTGAAAGCTCCTATGAGCAGGGACCAATTCTCGTAAATATTTGGAAAGTCCTTACTACATACCGGGCACTATGGCAGAACAAAACCAAATGGCACTTTGACTTACTTTGTTCATTAAATATACTTCCTCACCGAACAACTGCACCTAATGTTCCTGCAATGGCGAGGCTAGAACAGCTTTTTGCCAATTGGCCTTATATTTTTAATACATTATCCTTTCCCATTTCCTCTCCTGACTCCAATGCAGAACAAAACCCAAACAAAAGGACCACAGAAAACTTAATGTAATGAAAGAAAAAATATTAATATTGTATCTGTTTTTCTGCTTTTTAAAAGTGCCTTTGAAATGAAGCTACGGATAAGTAGAATTTCAAAGATTAACAGTAAAGAGAAACTATCAAAAATATATTCAGTACGTTTACTGCAAAATAGGTATTCTTAATAAGATGGCTGTAGAAAGAAGAGCAGAAAAACAAATATGTAATCGTAATATGGATCAAACTACATTGCTACATTAGTTATATGATATTGCGATATAGATCACTCGTATTCCTTATACATGGTTTCTCTTGTAAATTAGCACTTTTTTTCAAGCCATCTTAAAGTAATGGTAGAATAATGATCCACATTTACATACATTACCTGATTTTCTCAACTCCATACAAAAAACAACCACCCAACAATGAAGAAACTACAACGGGTGAACAAAGGAAGACAAGGAAAAGCAGTTGCTAAACTTACCATGGACTTGATTGATTTCTGAATTCTGAGAGAGAATTTCATCTGCTAATTTCTGAGCTGTTGGCAAAACTTCTGTGTGGTGCATTGTGATCAAATATTGTACAAACTTTTGTAGTTGGTCTCTGTTCATTTGAAAGAGTGTCTCTGAAATGGGAAGATGCAGTTTGACCTGATCTGGCTTGCGGATCCGGTATAAAGAGAGTGCGACAACGTGGGCACAGTAAAATATGTCCTTGTTTCCACAGCTACAGGTCACTGAGGTAATCTTGCAACGATCAAAGCTGATAGCTACCTTGCAAACAGTTTCTGGCTCCGATTGCATTGCAGGATCTGTCACCGTGCCGCTCAAGTGGAAACCTGTGCAAGAAAACAAGAGACCTTACATTATTCAGTAAAATGCTATAATCTCACTGTCAAGTACTTTTTCTTTTTAAACAAAGAAAAGCAATTATCTACTTTTGAGAAATGCAATGCTTTTTTTTTTTAAAAAGAGATCTAGCTTTCATGGCTACATATACAGAATAAGTTCTTTATTGTGTTCTAAATGCCTTTTTCATATCCAAGAAAGCCTACTGATGCAGTCAAAAAGCTTTTCAACAAGTATTTCTCCCCCCCCCTTTGTATAAATGTTCATAAAAGCTTGGTAATCAACAAAACATTCACTCTGGCAAAAGAAATATAGAATAAAAGAGTTGAGCCTGATCACACCAGTGACAAGCTTCCCCAGTAACCTTGAAAATTCTTACAGCAGTAATTTTTTTCAACTCCACAGGTACAGACCACATCTAGCAGCAAGTTTTAACATTCTATTGGTAAGTGAGAGAGGTGCTCTCTAATTATATGGAGCACACGCCTTTTCATCAGAAACTCTGGAGTCCTAATTTCCCTTCTACCACTGACTTGCCATGCCAGTCACTTAACCTTTCTGTCTTCGTTTTATCATCAGTAAGCTGGTGTTAATGCTTACCCTCCCAGGGATGATGTGATAAAATTAGTTAATGTTTGCACTGCACTCTGGAGATGGAAAGTGCTACAGTTACCAAAATATATGAAAAGCTATCCTTCTAATTCTGTGCTAGAATTAACATAATCAAATGCTTAGTAGTTTGCATTATGAACTCACTTTCCTCTGTACTGTGGTGGAGGAATGGGGAAAAGCAACGGGTCAGTCTTGTATGGGGAAAAAAATATTTGCTTCAATAGATATGTATAGCAAGTCCCCTCCACCCCCAAGTTGCCTGTTGCATCAGTATTATTACAAAGGTTGTACTTCTGTGAGTCTCTGCTCAACCCACCTTTTTCCCCCCTCATGAAAACATAATTTTTAAATCTGCTAATATTTTATCTTCATTATTCCTTTATGCTGTACTTTAGTTTGTTTTGTTTATGAGCATGGAAATGTGTCTTATGTGTAACTAGCCAAATTCATCAACAGTATAAGCAAAAAGTGGGACTATTATAATGGAATTCACCCATAAACAGTAAATTTGGCTCAGTAAATTTTCTCCAAGACACTGGGATATATTGACTATCAAATGCCATATATCAGCATGAGCACTAGAAAAAGTTACTACCATATACATTTATTATAGCTGCGGAAGAATACCAAATACTCTTAAAACAAATTTTAAAAACTGATTTCAAACATTCTTCTTGAAATAAACATTGTTAGCAAACACCAACGGGGCACTACGTCAGCTGGAAAAATCATGACACTGGCCAACAACGTTATGCTTACAGTAGTTACAAGAAAACCCTTCAAATTACGAGAACTGAGAGATTAGAAGAAACACTCCCTATTTTTTCCATTTGTTTACACTGTACATTTGACATCACTTTGCATAGTCAGCATCACTGTTTGGGTTACATTCAGTTCCATTAGTCTGGTACCTTCATCAGTGTCACATGCACACTCTAACCCAGGCTTTCTAGGACGATGTTTGCCACTTACAGCAGTAGCAGAGCTGACAGTGAAACCGAAGAGACAGTAAGCTAGAACATGCATGGAAAAGAAAGGGACGGGAGCAAGAGCAAGCCTCAAATAAGTTTTGTGTTGTTGCTCTCAGGTCCACCCAAAGCACTTAAATACAGAAGGGGAGTAGAAAACTCCATAACTTTTTTTTTTTTAAGGATTTAAAAAAAACATATTCAGGACATATTACTTTAATGTAATGGCTAAAAATTAGGCAGTTTCAAATACTCTATTTAAACAATGTGCTCCTTTACCACAGATGAATACAAATTAGATCAGTCAGCTCAGCCGCTTTTATAGAGAGATTCTTCTTCTATCAAGTTCCCTATCTACTTTGGAGCTATTTCCAGTCTGCGTCGATGTACTTAGAAAATACCTAGAATTTGAATACTAACGGTGATGCAGATTAGGCTTAAGAGATACCATCCTACTCCTGCTGACATCAACTGCCAAACTCCCATCAATGTCAACAGGAATAAGATCCAATGTAAAATGGTCTGCAGAGCTGTTTGGAAAAACTTGTGCTACAAATGATCTTGCCTAATGTTATCAGTTTGACTTTTAACAACCTATAATTAATCTCAAAATTTAAACAGTTAGTGTGTTTTTGGGAAGGTGAAGGTCTCGAGAAATATTTGGATTAAAAATAAAAAAACCCAGTATTTAAATTCCTACTCATTTTGGACAGACATACAAAAAGGCACTTCTTTAGGACATCATAAATTTTTTCCAGTAAAAGTCTGTAAATGCTAACATTAGTAATAAGATTCTGGTCTGAACAATGGTAACACAGTAATACATTACACTTGTAGGATGACAGCAGGTTTAAACAAAAAAAGACTATCACATTTTATTGCAGCCTAAAATACATAAGTTCCTAATCAGCCACGTCTTAACATACTAGTGTTTAAGTTATGAAGCAATATTTTCCCCTTTTTTCTCTTTGTACATCAACAGCAAATGGATGAAGTTGAATATACATTGTCTAAAAAAGTTCACACACAGCAAGATCTATCTCAGAAGTACAGTTAGGCTGTAACAAATTTATCAACTGTTGCTCTGTGTTACCTTTTGAATGGGTCTCTCACAGCAATGCAGAATATTAAACAGTGAAATGATTTTGCTGCTCCATTTTCCCTCCTGTGCAGGTTCACCCTTTTAAAAACTAGCCATTCAATATCCTACATTGAACTCAGAGTACTAAAATCTAATTGACAGTTTGTAGCAGAAGTAAATAGACTTGCTATGCTTGTAGATGAAGGAAGACTACAACAACTTTTCATTTGCAGTAATGTATTTCCTGACAGGCAGAGAGATGTCCATACTCCTTGGAGGAGACCAAGGAACGGTTACTCCCAGTGGAACTCCAAGATATTGACATTTCACTGCCTGTTGAGCCCCAGATGAATGGAAAGCCTCCACTGCTACAAACCTGTAATACTTTTTCACAGTACTTGCTTCTAAAGTTGCAATTTGAATCTTCTCTTAAAAAAAATTTCATATGTTCCCTGATGTTCAATGTTTATTTACATCTATTTAGAAAATACAATATAGAAACTATAATAGTATCATTGATATTTGTTAGCCCATTTGTCAATCTGTTGACAAAAGGGTTTGAAGCAAATAAGTCTAGATTCATTGTACATACTTGGCTCCAATAAATAGCTTGTTTCACCTTTTCCCTTCAGCACTTGAATCATAGAATATCAGGGTTGGAAGGGACCTCAGGAGGTCATCTAGTTCAACCCCCTGCTCAAAGCAGGACCAATCCCTAACTAAATCAATTAATTGTTTTAATATCTTTAACAATAGCCTAGAACCAATAGTTAAAGCCATCATTACATTTTACAATCTGCAAGAGCCTTGTGTTTTTGAAAAGTGTGCCTAGGAAGTCAGTTGAAGCATTTAGATGCATGTCAAATGTGGCTCATTTGCTTTGTAATTTAACTTCTGTTTAAACATTCAAAGACAAACATTGACAAACAAAGAGCTGTTTGACTGCAGAAAAACAGTGATGTTAAATTACTGAAGTTTTCAGGTGCTATATTTCTAAAAGAGAACTGTGCCATGAAGGGCCATTAGTATGAAAATTTGAAGCAATCACTGCAAAATTACTTTGTATCTTTCAGCAGCCAGATTATAACTGTTAGTATCATATACTCCTACCTAACACATCCTTATAAAACAGAGTACTGTAGTAAACATTGAGTTTCAGATGATGCTTCACTCCACACTAAACATTTGAAAATAATTTCCACTGCCATATTATACTGAAGTATCCTCTGATGTTCTCAAATTTGATATTCTGTGTTTATGAAAAGAAATTTGTAGAAAATAAAAGTATGTTCAAGTCTATGACGGATTTTACTTTTCTGTTGCTGAAGGATATAGTGGGATTGTAGATAAAGGCAGGGAGAAGGGAAAGGAATTTGATGCAATTTTATTTATTTATTTTAAAAAATTAATTTAGAATGTAAAAGCTTTGAAAATTCTACATCCACAATATACTATAGCTCAGCACTGCAGTTACCATAAAATGGTACCATTCTGGGCAAAAAAGAAAACATCTAAAATTAGAAGCCTGTTCCAAGTGGGCAAGGATGCACTAGTTGATGACATACAATCAGATACACTGGTTTTCCTTTATAATAGTTGGTGGAAGAATAGTGTCTCTCAGGTAATCACTGATTATTTAACTTTTGAGCCCCATATTCACACTTATTTATAAATGACATAGGCTAAAATATCACAATTTTAGGTACACTTTCCCTTTAAAAACATGTCTAGTTTAAACCCCCTTTTCGGAGAAGAGAGCTACTCTTTAAGTCCAATTATAAGAAAAAAACTACACCTGAACTATACAAATTAAAAATACATCTTTACAATTGAGAATTTTGATGGCATAAGCCATTCTAAGCTTCACTCTCCTGGTTTATACAGTTACCAGAAACCTTTGATTAAAATACAACCAGAGATCACCACTGGGTGTAGTTTATTCTTTCCAGAAAATATAAGAATGTCAGAACTGGATTACTGAAATATCCTAAAGATTAAAAAGTGATTTTGAATAGCTTGCTGTAATGTGCCTCCAGAGAACACTATCACACTGCATCCAATATGCATTCATTATCTTAAAACTGAAATGAAGTGTACCAGCAACAGCATTTGGACAACACAGCCTTTTCTTAAAATTGATCTGTTAACCCCCTAAATGTTTCCAAGTAGCAAACAAGGATTACCTATATGGCTCCCATAAAGGTAAACAGAAAATGTATGGCTAAATCCCTGCACACAGTTCTGAAGATGAATGAGATGGTAGAGAAAGGAGATAGATGTGCACTGCAGTTACTTATTATAGGCCTTTCTTCTTGGGAGAAAAAGTAACAGTAAAGGCAAGGAAGAATTTAAATGAGCCTGAGCTAAGAAATAGGGATTTTCTCTAGAGAGCCCAATGTGGAGAATCCTCTCTTACACAATTTTAAAGTGGGTTTATCAGAATCATACTATCCATCTCAAATGATCATTTAAAATGGTATTAGCAGACTGGTCTGCCAGATAAGACATGAATACTGTAGCTCTTGGCACATTCATTACTACTGTGTGGACTAAAAAGCACGTGACAAGTAAGCTTTTGCCTCACCACCCCTCTCAAACCACTACCATCCTTATGGAAAATAGTTCTTGAGTTTCCATTATCCGTTTTTCAAAACTCAGCAACTGACTGGTTGTTATTTTTTCCAGGGCAAATAAGAGTTTAGATGACATTCACCATCTGTCCAATTTACTCTTTTAAAGGTGGAAATGGTTTTAAATTAAAGAGTACAAAGACATTTCCTAAACTAAATTTTGTGTGAACTTTAATATACCCTAAAAGAAACAAATTTAATTTCCAAGTTAAAAACCTGTATGCCAACACTCCACCTGGAGCTAATTTAATGGACAATTTATAAACCAGAGAAAGTTGTGGTTTAAAATGGAAACTACTTCCAGCCATAGTACCTTTATACCAGCATGTTCAAGATAACTTGGAGAGAAAGAAAGGTTAAGCAGCAGCACATAAGGTGTTTGTTGTATGTGACAAATATTCAGTCTGGGGTAGTTTATGTCTTGAAAATACGTACCGTCTAGAATAAGTTTTGCATCACTACTGAACTGCACCCAATACACACTAAAGACGGAGTCTTGTCACAGAAAATATAAAGAAGATAGCTATGATTTAACATGTAAAAATATCCCACATGCCAGGAAGAGGATGGATTACATCGGTAGATAGCACCACAGGCACACTTCACTGACAGCTTGAAAGTTCATCCTAAAGCTTTTTTGGAAGTGAGCATGGCAGCTCAATAACAACATTAACACAATGACTACATCAGTGGACCTCAAGCAAGCATCAGACCCCAGCATCATGAGGTTTTCCCACCTCATACAGAAAGCCAGGCGTATGCAAAATGTGGCTGGTGACTGAATTTTTACCAAGACTTTCCTCAAAGTCTGTGCCCCAGACCTCCAGGCCTGAGAATTTTACAACTGCCTACGTGCATTACAGGGGCTTTCACCCTCCTCTAAAACACAGTGATGTAACTCTGATTATAGCATTTCTGTTGTTTAAAAAAGTGACCTTGGTTTACAGAGCAAGTGTCTGATTTTTGTTACTGGCAATGAGACTCAGAAGAAAACCATTTTTTATTTTTAAACCACAGCCTTTAATAAAAGGAAGTTTGCCATGACTTATCAATGACTACTAAAAGCTCTTGATAAAGTTTTAGCCCAACATCCAAAAAGAATTCTTATTTCTAGACTAAGGTAAAATGCTGTTTTCTACAGATGTGCACACACCAGATTTGTCATTGCTCTAAATCCTCACATCCAATAGAGCTTTCACATTCTTCTCAGAACTATACCTTGTGTGTACGCACCCTCTAGGATTCTTTCAAAGTTCCACTCCTTATCTTCTGGCTAAATAGTATGACTTCTGTAACCACTCCCACATCAGCCATGGCGGTCACCACTGAGCAAGGAGAGCAGCTTCCTCAGTACTGCTCTCAGCCTGGAGAACAAGAGACATAGGCCAGATCTACACTACCCAGTTAGGTCAATGTCAATCGCCTTCCATTGATCTATTTGTACATATGCCTATGCTCAAATTTCTCTCCAGGTGAGTGCCCCATTACAGTGATGCAGCAAAGCCACTTCTCCAAATGGTATTGAGCCACAGTCGACCTACAGATGTCGATGCAGTGTGAATGTAGACACTCCATTACCTACGTCATCCCTAACAGTCCTCCAGCAGCTGTACCACTATGCCCCATTCCCTATTACAGGGACTGCTCTAGTCACAACTGTGAACTCCACTGCCTAGGGGTTATGGCAAGGGCAGCCACCTTCCTCTTTAAAAGAATCTCCACATATTTTTGTACTGTCTCTTCCTGATTGCCCACTTTGACAAGCACACCAAGAAGCTCTCTTTCATTTTGTGCAACTGCCCAATTGGCAATGTCAGCACCATACACTAGATGCTCTCCTGCCTTGAGCAGACAGGACATACTGGACTGCCTGGGCCTGCAGGAAGAAGAGGTTGTACAGGCACAATTACAGACCAGCCACTGAAATGTGGCCATCTACAAAAAGACTACATGGAGGATGCATGTGAAGGGATACGACAGAGATCAGCAGCAGTGCCATGTGAAAACGAAGGAACTGCAGCAGGCATACCACAAATTGATCTGGTGCTGAGTCGCATGCTTTTACAAGCTTCGTGCCATACTTGGTAGAGACCCCATTAGCACCCCACAGATCACTGTGGATACCTCAAAAGAGGCCAAGATTTAGAGACCTGCCATGGACAGCAGAGTAGAGGGGGGAGGATGTGGTGGAGGATCCAGCTATGGCACGAGCCAGGACCTGTTTGAGCCTCTGCCACAGAATATCCAGTTCTGCTAGTCGAACATGGATGAGCCCAATGAAAAGGAAGAAGCCTTGGGCAAGTGCATGCAAGCATTTTTCCTTAGAGTTCAAATTTAAAGATGGTGCTTGGCCCATCCCCAAGTTAATAAGACACAGGTATTGACTGTTGTTTTACTCCTACAAGAAGAGGTAGAATTATAACAAACAGAGATGAAGTTGGTATCTGCTATGGGGGGTGGGAGGGTGGGGGGAAGAAGAGGGCAGGTGGCACACTTTGTTTTTGTACGTAGGGATGTTCTTTGTATCCTCTTAGATCTCAATGAAACTTTCATGGAGATACTCTGCAATTCTCTCCCGAAGTTTTCTAGGAACGGCTGCCTAATTTCTTCATCCATAGTAGGACACTTCCCCATGCCACTCCGCAATGAGTTCGGCTGGCACCACTGCAATAAACAAGATAGCACCAATCGGGCCCAGACAGCTTCGGGACACCAGTAGCAGCCATGCTCTCTGTGCCTTTGTGGCCCTCAGGAGTGAGATGTCAGCTAAAACCACCCCCTCCCCCACGATACATAGTCCAATATTCAGTGTCATTGCCCTGTACCTCTGCCCATGGAATAGGGACTGAAATGTCTTCCCCCTTTTGCCCCTGGTAGGCCATACTCACCATGGCTGGGGCTGGGAAGTGGTGCTGTGGAGAGGCGCTCCAAAGCTGAACAGCAAATAAGCTTGTCTCATTGAAAGTTTTTATGGGAATAAGAGAATAGTGTTTTGGCAGCTTTTCCCCGTTTGCCCCACAGATATTATGCAGGACACAACAAGTAACTAAAAGCATTGAGATACTTTTCTCACTTAGATCCAATCTGGTTAGTAAACACTGCCAGTATCCCTTTAATCTTCAGAAAGTACATTCAACTTCACTACATTAAACTCCGCACTTGCTGAGAGGTTAGTTGAATCTTTAGTTGGTGCTGCTGAGGTGGCCAGCACAGGGCATCACGAGCTATGGGAACAAGGACCAGGCTGGGTCCCACAGAATCACTATTAGCATTTCGATGTTGCCAGTGATAATCCTCCAGTCAAGAAAGAATGTCCCTGCTTGCAGCTTTCTGAACAGTCCTGTGTTCTTAAAGATGTGTTCACCTTCCCTGACCTGCCAACTCTTATCAGTGAAGCATCCCTGGTGATTCACCAACACTTGCATAACCATAGAAAAAATAGCCCTTTCTGGTGATATATTCTGTTGTAAGGTGGGCTGGTGCTGAAACAGGGCTATGCATGCTGTCTATCAACCCACTACTGTTTGGGAACTGCATTGCTGCAAAGTTCCATTCACTATGTCCTGCACATTGCAGAAGACCATGAACAATCTTATACACTTACATGACAATGGCCCCCCATGTGGATTTTCCAACACCAAAATGATTTCCCACTGACTGGAAGCAATCCGGCATTGCAAGCTTTCAGAGCGCGATAGCCACTCACTTCTCTACTCTCAGGGCAGCTCTCATTCTGGTGTCTCCGCCCTGAGGGCTGGGGCAAGGTTGACACACAAATCTAGGAATGTGGCCTTTTACATCCAGAAGTTCTGCAGCCACTGCTCGGCACTCCACTGTCTGTAGGTGCTCCATAAATGTCACCAACAACCTTGAAATGTTTTTCTCTAGGTCCCTTAGCAATCTATCCTCAAACAAAAGAGTCACATCCCCTGTTACTGCAGTTCTTCCTTTGGGTCTGCAAATACAGGAGCAGCATGTGTCTTATACTTGCAATGGTCATGAGAACAGTACAAAGCTAAAGCTCTACAGGCTCCAGGCTTCTGTTAGAGATGGCACACCCCAAAAACTGCCATGCAAGTTTGAGAGATTTGAGAGTCATTTCTACCCCACAACACACGGCTAAAATTGCCCAAAAGGAATTGTGCTGGACAGCAGTACAGGGTATTCTGGGATACCTATCCCGGTGCACTGCACTTTACACTGACACAAGCACACCTGGTAAGTATGCACAGGGCTGAGACAAACAGCAAAGTATGCATGTACACAAGCGATAAGCTAACCGCAGCAGCTGTATGCCAACATAACTTGTGTCAACTGAAGTTTGTAGTGTAGATGTGGGCTTAAGTTTTACTGGCACGGCAATGTCCATGTGAGCTGTGATTATTTTTTAAACTGACATTGTCGTGCCAGTAAAAGCCAGAGAGTACATCCAGTTATACCAGCATAGCTTATATCTCTTTGGCAAACAGGAATAAGCTATAAGCAGTAGATGCAGTTTTATACTGAGTCTCCATGAGGTGGGGTTTGCTAGCAAAGTTAAAGCAGCAAAAATTTCAAGTATAGACAAGGAAGTCTAAGGATGAAAGTCAAACATTGGTCTTCTGGATAGCAGTATAGATCTCTAGATCTCCAGACTGGTTTCTTGGTTAAAGGTTTTTTTTGTTGTTGTTGTGACATGGGAACAGGTAAAACTAATGTTGCATCCTTAAAAATCTCACTGGATTGCACATCTTTTAAAAACCTATAAAAACCAAACAAACAAAGGAGAACTTTGTTTGGACATATACCTACCAAAGAAAAATATTTTGTTTTTTTACTTCCCTCATCATAACCTAAGAATAAAGTGGTTTTGTCATCTCTTGCTTCTTAGTTTTCACATCACACATATTTGTAAAATGCCAATAATTGCCACAGCAACCGTTTGCAATATCACAAATAGGGGACAAAGACTGCAAGTGCAGAAAAAGCAGCAAGATCAAGTGAACGCAAACTAAAAAGGTTACTTTCCCTTAAAATATCCTTAAAGTAACATGACAAGGAAAAAAGTTAGTGTTATTAAATAAAGGATAAATTTTTACCACTGTCAGCAGCCCTAAATATCTTAGAACATGGTTTGCCTGACAGACAATATGGGGAATATTTTTAGGAAAGTTGCTGTTTACTTTCCTAATGATAACTGAAAATGTTCTCCCTATTTCAGGCCTATCAGTTACAGTCCTATTTAACATGTAATCTTTTTTGAAGTGAAGAGCCAGTGGGTCTGCAGCCCACTTTCAGACACAAATAAATACCCCTTAACCAAACAAGAAATCACCTCTCCCTCTATGAAAAGCTAATTTTTAAGCCGAAATGTGAACAAACAAAAAAAGTAATAACGGGTTTTTAAAAAGAGAGAAAAAAGTCTAAAGATAGATCCATTTAGTAGTTGAAATCAATTTAAAAAAAAAATCAGTGGGGTGGATTTCTCAACTGCTTTTAAAAGATGCCATATCATTCAAGACCAATATTTGAGAGTAATCTTGGGTGTGTCTTGTTTCTGAGGCTAAAGGAGCTTATGAATATTATGAAAGAAACACACAATCTTGAAGAGGGAGGGAAGTGATGTAGAGGAGGAAAACCCTCAGAAATAATTTCCTGATTGACTCTCAGAATGGTCTCAGCTTTGAATGTCTCTCATTCTCTTGATGAAGGGCCTGATTCAACTCCCACTGAGGGGGTGGGAGGAGAGAAGTAGTAAGATACCAGCATTAATATATTGTTGAGCAATAAAGGTATTTAGGCTAATCCAACCACAAGTAACCCTTTGCTATTACAGTAAGTGAAGATAGTGTTCTTAAGAGAAAAATTATTTAGCACACAATGTTGCCTATAAGTTTAAGTATGCGTAACACTAATAGTTAAAAACACTGACCTTCTGTCAGGAAATCTGCTATAGTCTGCTTAAAAGCAAACAGCCACTCCCATTCCAATTCCTAATAATGGGATATGTCATTTTCCCCTAGCTAAAATAAATGGTGTGCTTATGACTGATGAAAAATGGTATTTAGCAGCTCCTAGAAAAAAGGAGGCACCCCCAGAGATCTTCCAAATGCTGCTATATTTCCACCCTTCTCTTCTGCATACCTATTTTTATAGAACTACCCAGGCTGTTTGTTATAAGTCTTTTCAGATTTGTCAAATAATTGAAAGTTAATGTTTTTTTTTGTTTAGAGCAAGTTATTAATTTACAGTATGTTGTTCATGCAATAGCCAGAATATACACTGAATTCCTCTTTAAGTTATATAACACACTCAAGATGGATGCAGGAGGAGGAGGAGGAGAGATTTTGAAAGTGTTACTATAGTAAGCTCATTGTGATAGACTTGGAGTTTAAGAATGGGCTCAATATGGGATGCAAATTTCCACAGCAGAGATGCTTACTGTAACTTCCTCCAGTCATTATGCATTACAACAGATTCCAGAAAAAATAAGGAAGAACTATGTAAGCTTTCCTGACAGAGCAGTTCAGAAAAGATCACTAACACCAAAGCACTGAAAGAGCAGCCAGATAAAAATCTGTCAAAACTCAACATCACAGCTGAGTCAGTCCAGAATAGCTGTTGCAAACATTTTGCGGAAAGGCAGTCTCTTTCTAGCTGTAGAATGCCTAGCACAACAGGGCCTCAGTCCTGATTGGAATATCTAGGCCCCACTATAATATAAACAAATAAATTGTAAGGATACATGCAATGGTCATTTATACCACAAACCAGAGTGACAGCACTAGCATACAACATTAACTCACACAATAGCAGCTAGTTTTCACAAAATGTGCTCACAATCTCTTGCTGCTCAATAGAAGTGTTTCCATATTGTATAAAACAAACAAACAGTCTCTTCCTGGTATTTAAAATCAAGAAGATCGCTAAAACTCTGGATATAAAAACCCACACCAAAAATGGTAATTGTTGGGTGCATCAGAACACTAGACAGGAAACCCAAGTCTGATTCTAGCTCCTACAGTACATCTTATTTTAAGATATATACTTTTAAGATGTAGACGTTTAGGGATCAAGGAGAAGACAAAACCAAACTAACACCAGCTGCTATTGCTGAACTGCACTTAAAATATAAATGCTGAAGTGTAGCAAAGTTTTAAGAGAAATGTCTTGTGTTCACCACACCCATAATTTTCTGATAGCTTGGGGTCCTGGGAGCCCAATCCACAAAGCAGAGTACAACAGTCTTTCCCTCCTAACAAAGTACTCTGACATTTGTGCTGCTACTCCCTAAATATAGGCCTCTCAAAACATTCCTGCCATTCTACCATGCTGGCACACTACCAGTCACAACTCAAGACTGCTCCTTAGACACTTCAGAAGGGATTTAAGAAGTTTAATTCAAAAAAAGGTAAACAGGAGCCACTCACCTAGTACTTGGGTTACTGTCAATGGCTTTATTCCACAACTGGCTACTCTTCTAAAAAATATCAGGCATTTACATGCCTTGAATGAGTTGACATACTAGAGCTGTCTGCCCAGTGCCAAGAAATCCTTAGGAATGTACACCCTCTACTTTAGGGTATCCCAAACCTTAATTGCCAAGGGGGAGAGGAGGGGAGAGACAGCTAGCCATATTTAAGTGATTTGCCCATGTTGACTCAGAATTAGTGGTCCATTTGCCATTTTTTTAAAACCTATTAAGCAGATTTAAATGTCCTGGGAGATGCAGTGTCTGCTATACATCTCCACAACCACAGTGGACAATAGTAGCTACATAGCAGCCTGCTTTCCTTGTAAGAAGTGACCCAAAACCCAAACCTGAAGTGCAGAATGTATAAGTGGGAACAGTTAAGAAATCCCAGTTCCACAAAGTGAAGAGAGCCAAAACAGTCACTTTGCAAAAGTTTTCTGTTCAGAACAAGAAAGTTTCAGGTCTAACTTATTCAGGTTCTTATACACAATCCACAATCACAGTACTTGAATGCGTAACAGGCTATGCTGACTAAACACCCCCTTGCTCACAGGCTGGTCGAGGGCACCTGCAATAAAATGCAACTTATTTTTCACTCATTAGTGCACCACATGAGGAAATCTAAACTCTCTGCAGACTGTGGCAGAGCAAGAGCAAAGACCTTGTCAAAGAAGAGTTTGGGGGGGGTGGGGGGGGAGAGAAATGTTAACAAGGGAGGGGAAAAACATTACTGGGAAATTAAACCAAAAAAGCAGCTTAAAAAAGTAGAACAAATTATGCATCGAAAGGAAACTGGAAGTGAACCAAGGAACATTCCAAGTTCTCAGGGGAAAAAAAAAGTCTACAATCAACTAGTTTGCTTTAAAAAAGTGTTTATATAGACTTAAAAATTGAATGTGAAGGTGTGGGAATTTTCCTCTCAAAGATCTTTTCTCCACTGCCATGATACTGAGTAGCACATCTTTGGAGTTTTAAGAACAAACAGTATGCCGCTGCTTCAGTATGGTTATTGTGGAACTGACTGAAAAACAGTTTAAAACAATATACAATCAAAATATGGGACAGTGGAATTTTTTATTAAATTGATGTCAGCTGTATCATGTTGTGTTCTCATAATGAACTTCAATAGCTAGATTTAGACAAGTTTAAAATTAAATACTGATTAGTCTTGTATAACAACATCTTAGAGGTTCAATGGAGGTCCCAGTTCTATTTGAGCCAAGAGTACAGCAAAATAACCTCAGAACAGTGTAGAAAACTATCTTGCATTGGTAGGCAAATGGAGTAGGGGTGACCTAATATAATAGGGCCATTTTCTGTAATTTCATCATGGACTACTAATTAGAGAACTGAAAATCAGGCCCTTAACATTTAGAGATGTCAACACCACAACTCCTCCACTGATTTCAGCGGGTAGTTATAATGCTCGGTACTTCTGAAAAATCAGGCCCCTAAACAGAAAGGTCTTCCTCCCCTTGAGCCAGTTCTCTTGATTTCAGTGTATTTTTTTTATTCTGAAAGGGTACTTGTGTCTTCAAGGTACAGTATCACCTAAAAGAACAACAAAAGTAAAGGCTCCAGTCCCCTTTTGGAAATCTTCCCCTTGAAATTTCACTCTATCAGAATAAATCAGAGGAAAGATCTGGGCCCCAAGCCAAAGAGTTTTGAGTTTTTCATACCAAAAAAAAAAAAAAAAATATCACCCAACCTTGCTTCCAACAGGAGGCAAAAGACTGTTTAACTTAGAGTGGAGTAATAGAGAGAGCCAAGAAGTTCTGTGACTGCAATATGATCAGGTTATTTTTACCTGTTGAAAGAGTTTAAATAGCTTGTATACCATAACAAGGTAGTTTAGGCTACATGTATCAAGGCTTGTAGGGTACAATACTTTATCGTCTGGTCTTTCCCATACATGTAGCCGAACAGGAGACTTCTTCCACAGATAATGTATGTGGGAGTTACCAAGAGCTGCAAACACTACCAACCACTTCATTTATTCGCTTTTCCCACTTGCAACCACAATGTTTTAATACAGAACTGACAGATGCCCTATTATGCCCGCTGTACATTATCTTCCTCCAGGCAAATCTCAGCAGTCCAGATTTGAGAAGTGGTGTTCCAGAAGGACCTGTTCCTCACATGGACTGCAGTAGTTTCAACTGGGTAACTGACCTATATGCATATTTGAACTCTCAATCTAGCCATCTGGAAATATTTCTAAACAAAAAAATATACAGATAGGAAATATGGGAGCATCAGAAGCCTCTTAGCACCTTACTTATTCAGCAGGAAAATCCTGTTTTTTCCTGATCTTAGTGGTAGAGAAAAATATGCACGTAAATGTCAGATTTACCTACTAGCTAAGTCTTCCTGTACCTATGAGAGCAGCCTGTAATGGAGGATTAGACACTGAATAAGGGATAAGAAAATTTTACCCATTTTTCAGTACACGTTCTCTTTACAGAGCAAGACGTCCATCTACCACCTTCTCCCTACTGCAGCATACAAGCCAAATGCTGGCTTGTCCGTTTATAAGAATAATTTCTCAATCTGAATACAAAGTAACAGATGAGCAAACCTCTTCATGAAGTTACCCCCAAGAGTTCTGAAATGTTCCTCCATTAAAAGCACATCTCCACATATCCTGCTGGTTTTGGTTGCTCATATGCTCTCCCCCTCCTCATTCCCCTTCAGTCTCTCATGGACTATAAAACTGAAATTAGCTATTCATTACATGTGAAGGAGCTTCACATAGAGCAGCACCCTGCTGAGAGAGACTGCTACTTTACATGTCAATTTCAGAATGAAAGCATCTGCTACCTTACTAATATGTATATTTAATGCTGCTGCATAATGTGCAGAATTATATGCTGTTCATTGCCTGTTTGTTCTGATATTATGTACTCTTAACTAGCATTATTCTAAATTATTCCCTTTGAAAAACATTGTACATTTTATTAGGACTCCTCCCTAGTGTTCTTTGTAACAGATCCCCCAAATGAGTGGCTTGCAGACTATTTCAAACCAAAAAACATGACTCAGGGTGAGGTAACCAAATGTGACAAGTTTTTGGCCTGCAATTACGAATGTAATTTATTTTGTATTCTAGGTCTCACTTTCTCATGTATAGTTTTTACTTTATTTTATTTTATTTTTTTTAAATACGAAGGGACACAGGGAATTATATCTCAACAGTTACTGGTAAATTGCCCTAAAGTTGTTTTTGCCCCTGGAAATATGAATATAGCATACTCCCTATTATCTGGATAGCATGGGCACATGGATTTTATTCAGATAATTGGGAGTTCAGATAATCAAGAGGACAGAAGCCATTCAAGCAGCAGAGTGGCTTCCCTCGCAATGGGGGGAATCATCCTCCTCTTCACAGTCCAGGTTGCTCTGCCCAGCTCACTCACTCCACTGACAGCAGGGCTACAGAAGGTCCCCTGTGCTGCACACCTGATCCCTGCAGGTGCAGGGTGCGAAGGAGGAAGGGTGCTGTGGTCCTGGTGGGGCAGAGGAGAGGCCACCAGCCAGGACTCTGCTCTGCCAGGACCACAGCCATCCCTGCACTTTGTGCCTAGAGGGATCAGGTGCCATCAGCCCAGCGGCAGTGCAGGGAGTCCACTGCAGTTCTGCTGTCATAGCCCAAGCTCACTCACTCACTCCCATGACAATGGGGCTGCAAAGGGCTCCCTGTGCTGGTGCAAAGAGGTTATATTACCTCTGTATTTGACAGAGGTAAGATTGCTACTGAAATACTGTGTCCAGCTGTGGTCTCCACAATGCAGAAAAGATGTTGATAAGTTGGAGAAGGTTCAGAGAAGAGTCACAAGAATGATTAAAGGATTGGAAAATATGCCTATAGCGATGGACTCAAGGAGATCAACCTATTCAGGTTAACAAAGAAGAGGTTACGGTATGACCTGATCACAGTCTAAATGAACCTACATGAGGAGCAAAAGGGTTGTTGAAGGCTCTTCAATCTAGGAGACAATGGTATAGTAAATTCCCATGTCTGGAAGTTGAACTTAGACAACTTCTGACTGGAAATAAGACACATTATTTAACAGTGAAGGTAATTATCCACTGGAACTAGTTAACTCTTACCAAGAATTGTGGGGGATTCTCCATTACTGGCAATTTTTAAAATCAAGAATGGATGCATTTCTAAAACATATGGTCTAGTTCAAACAGGAATGGATTTAGGGAAGTTCTCTGGCTTGTGTTATACAGGAGGTCAGCCTAGATGATCATAGAATCATAGATTATCAGGGTTGGAAGGGACCTCAGGAGATCATCTAGTCCAACCCCTGCTCAAAGCAGGAACAATCCCCAAACAGATTTTTACCCCAGTTCCCCAAATGGCCCCCTCAAGAATTGAACTCACAACCCTGGGTTTAGCAGGCCAATGCTCAAACCACTGAGCTATCCCTCCCGGTCCTTTCTGATTTTATAATCTATGAATGTGTTGCTCTGTCCTGCAAAAAATACTTTCAGACTACAGATATCAAGATGGCTGAAGAACAAGAACTCAGCTGTATTTTTGGTACAAGAGGATTTTTTACTCTTGATAAAAGCCAGTTTGAAAAAAAAAATAGATTTTTCAGTTTTGATGAATCCTGGAGAATCTGTCAGAGAACTCTCAAAGTAACTTGATACTATTGAAAAAGGCATGAATATTAATGCCATAATAAAGATGTGTGTGTCATGGATCTTTCATTTCTGCTCAACCAAAAACTCTCACACTTTGGACCAATGTACAGAGCTGCGGCTGACATTATGCAAGATGTTACCATCTCTACCCCAATTGGCCATGGAAGTTTTTTTTGTTTTTTTAAAGGAATTACAGTGTGTGTGTGTTGTACACACACACACACACACACACACACACACACACACACACACACACAATAACAGAGTAGTGGTTTAGTCTAAGGAGAAATGATTACTTTTGAGAACAAAGGAAAGTTTCCACAATCTGTACTAGTTCAATACAAACACAATTATGTGTTTCTTTATTTGTATTTGTTCTTTTGAAAGATGACATTGATAATTACAATTGTAAGATATATACAACTAACTGATTTATTTCCTTTTTGATCAGCAATTCTGTTGAATTTAGAATAAGCTTGGATTCAGAGCTCTTGGCTTGGATGTTTATACTGTGAGAACTCCTTCTTTAGAAGCCAAGAGAAATCTGAGATAAAGACTCTCTTTGTCCTGCCCCAAAAGGTGGAAGAGGGTGAAAGAGAAAGATGGCAATCCTCCTGGTATCTGTTTACCCCCAATGAGGTACCATGACTCAAAGGGCCAAGGAGCAAATAACTCCTATTCACAGCTATTCACAGCTGACTCGGTGTCCAGGACCACTTTGAAGACAAAAAGGAACAATCTCCACTAAAGCAGAGTATGAAACGGTGGGTGATTGAAAAAGAGATGGGCAGGATCATTAACATATATATGTGATGCTTCCCTTGTTCTAGCATGTTCTGTATGCTGACAGACCCCAGTGACTTTTATGGTCATTTGGATTGTCCACCAGCATTGGTAAGCTTCTAGTAAGAGCAATCAGACTGCTAGGTCACTTTGCTTCAATACTTTACGAAAAAGTGGCAGGGGAGCTTAAGGTGGCAGCCAAGGGCTTGTCTACACGACCCTGCAGTTGGGACTAAGGGGCTGTGAACTGCAGTGCCCACTAGCGTACAGAGTTGTAACAGTCCTTTGAGGGAGCTGCTGGCACCAACTAAAAGGTACCTAGTTTGCACTGACTTAGTACTATCGAAAGAGGACTATATTAGCATGAACTAGGTACATTTTAGTTTGTACCAGCACCGTCCACGAGGCAGTTACAGTGGTACAGTTTGGTGTGCTCTGAATTCGCACCTCCATGATCTAGACTGGGCAGCTCTGGTATGCCCATGGAAGAACAGAATTCGGACTTACCTTACCCTGCAAGTTCTGGCTATTTTGGTGGTCTGTGGGCACAGGGCATCTGTTGATACTATCTAAGTCTAGCTGTTGTGCTGCTGACAGAAGCCAGTGGAAGGTGTGGGCAATGGCAGCTGGGCTAAGCCACAGAAAATCTGGGAGGTTGCCAGAAGGATTGCAGATTTAACATGCAGGATGCTCAGGGTACATCTATACTACCCGCCGGATTGGCAGGTAGTAATCCCTCTATCGGGGATCAACGCCCATACTCCACCTTGGCAGGAGGAGTAAGCAGCATCGACAGGGGAGCTGCAGCAGTCGACTCGCTGCTGTGAGGACGGCCAAGTAAGTCGAACTAAGATACTTTGACTTCAGCTACGCTACTTGTGCAGCTGAAGTTGCATATCTTAGATTGATTTCCCCCCCCCACCCCGTGTAGACTCCCCAAAAGAAGGGCTGACAGGTTTCAATTACTGAAATTGAATTTGCAGCAGTTTGAAAAGGAAGTTCATACATTACTGCTCTTAGTGGGAAGCAGAGCAAACTAGGGTCAGACCACAGCGCTGCAGAAGTCCAGCAGATGGAGTCTGAACTAAAAAGGATGAAAGGAAAAGAGCCTAAGTGTCTTCTCTTACAGTGGAATGACCAGTCCAACCCATGAGTAAGGTCCAGACCACAAGATACTTATCTGTAGGCTTAGCAGATTTGGATTTTTTTTCTTTTATAATTTCAACAGATAATATCTATGCTTGTTTTTAGCATTCTTGTCAATTTTTATTGATATACATTTTCACAGCTGTGGGAAATTATGGGGCGTTCAGATACTCATTTAGTGACAGATGAAGATTCAAAAAGCTAAACCTTTATAACCAATAAAAACACCAATTGTCAACATCACATGTCAAAAATAGACAAAGTATCCTTAAAATCAAACTAATATGTTCTCAAGCAGCATTTTACTTACTTCGCCTATCTGTACATTTCCATCATCATCAATTGGAATATTTTTTCATACATGGGTACGTGTAGAGTGAAATCAACATTTGTCAACATTTACCAATTAAAATCTAATCCTTTCAAGTCTACTTATTGTGAGAAACGACAACCTGTAATTTAAGTGGCTTTTTTGCTTGTTTGTTTTAATTGTCCCAGGGGGGTGGGGGGAATCCTACCTCAGATACAGAAATAAATGCGAGTTTCCTCCAGAAATAGATTATAAAGATTATAAAAGTAAGAAAGAAAAAAAAATCACTCATCATGCACTGAGTACATGCCCTAAACTTGAAAAGAAAAATTTTACCTCTGTATTTTATGTCTATTGGGCCATATTTACTAATGTTCTCCTGCTGCTTCATGCCACATATAGTTGAATCTGGCGCATTATCTTCTAAAACATTTAATAGTAACTACGAAGGCTTTACAGTCCCTCTTCAACCTAGTTTATGTACTGCTTTTAGAATCAGAAAGAAATTAGATAAGCTATGATCAGGAATAATAAAAATATACAAAAGAATACAAATGAAATGCCTTGGATATTCACTGCCTGCAGATTGGGAAGATTTTTCCTATACTCATTCTTCCAACCGTAACCAGTTGGGCAATAAACAAAGATTTCCTCTTCAAAGAGGGGAAAATAGGACCCTCTACAAATGACTCTATACATTTGTTCGTTAATCCAGAAACTATGATTTTAAAACGTAATCTTTAACAGTTGCTTAAAACATTCATAACTAGGTTTGGAATAGTTATCCTGATTTAGAGCAAAAGCACATCTGTTCATGTGTAAGTAAATATACTCTGACAGCAATTTGGATCATCTATCAGAAAAAATCAACTGCAAGTTTAATAAGCATTATTTGTATTCCACATAATAGTCTGTTTATTCTTTCAAGCCACTGCAGTGAAAAAACACAAACTCATCCATTGTCTGCCCCAAAAGTGGAAGAGGGTGCAAGAGAAAGATGGAAATCCTCCAGGTCCCTGTTTACCCCCAATGAGGTACCAGGACTCAAAAGGCCTTGAGGCCAGAGAGCAAATCTAAGGTATTTAGTTATAATCTAAATCTAAGGTACCTAGGTAAAGCACGGCATATTCCAGTTGGATGCTTCTCAACCCGTATCACTCAACTTTTTAAAATATTACTACCATCTGGTTACGAGGTTTTGTTTGCCAAAACAGTAGCTGTGCACACACTTCTGCAGCAGCTCTAGTCAAAAATTTCAAATGGCTCCATTTAAGTTACAACTTTCAAGGAAAAACAAATTAACATATTTAACATAGTGCATTAGTATATCTTTATAGGATCAGTAACTGAAACTAATACATGCGTCTGATGAAGTGGGTATTCACCCACGAAAGCTTATGCTCCAATACTTCTGTTAGTCTATAAGGTGCCACAGGACTCCTTGTTGCTTTTTACAGATCCAGACTAACACGGCTACCCCTCTGATATTTGAAACAATTACTTGACTCTAGGAAGAAAAATAGCATTGAGTGCATATTGCATACTGTTTTGGTTTCTTCCACACATAACAGAATATATTTTACCTCTCCTGAAGCAGAAGTGAGTGGGAAAGAAAAGAGCAGTGATTCAAGAATTAGCCAAGAGCTAAATGATAGATAGATCTCAGTTATGTAATATGAAATTCCCTTATAGATGATCAGATACTGTAAAACTAGTAGCACACCGAAACCATGAGGTACTACCCAAGGAAGGCAACCATTCCTAAACACCTCCCAGCTCCAAACCAGGCCCTCTGAACCTTGTGGGCTGGAGATTCCAAGAGGTGCTGGATGCTGACAACTTCCATTGAGACTATTTCCAAGGGGTAGAAGATTATGCCCCAACATAATTACATATATTTTACTTATGATTAATCTGAAATAATATGAACGATGGAAATTGGGAAGAGTGGGGAGGAAGGGGGAAAATATCATGAGCAGTCAGAATTTAAGTTTGGAAAAAGCTCTTATCTATATTTTTTCCATTCCAAGGCACAGTGCATTGGAATAACCAGGCCTGGGGGTTACACATGTAAAGAATCATTGTGACCAAGCTGGCATGAGCGCACAAGGCAGAATCTCCAAGACACCTATAGGTGGATTAAAACATTCAGTAGTTGTCACTATTTGGATATCCAGAAGGAATGAAGCATTCAAGACAACTCTGAGCCTGCGAGTCATCTCTATGATCAGAGGGCAGACACTCTTGATAGGAAACAGGCTAATGTTAAGGTAGCAATTAGTATTTTAAGTCTGTCTTATTTCCAATTTGCCCATGTTCAAACTTCTGGATTAAGAGCAGTTGTCTGATTCTCATTTCACTTACATGCTAGGATAACCTTGAGATGATGCAGTTTATATTTTATGCGAAGGCGATGTTATCTGCATGCTGCTGGCGTTTGAGCCCTTGAAGTCTCACATTCTTCTCCCAGTTTAATATAATTCCTTGAAGAAGTCTCTGATGCTTTCTGAAGGTGAATGGAGACATTCCAGATTGATAAAGCACTTCACAGTTCTGAACAGCTCTGCAGGCTGTAACTTTGGAGTCACTATGGCAGAGAAGGATCTCTTTGATCTCTTTCACAGCTAGGGCAAAAGGTTTGTAGAATTCCTTGTGCCAGTCTACCCACGTGCTGGTGTTTTAAAAATATTTTTGCCACCACTGCTCACGTACTTTTCATGCTTGTTTTATCTTTGGTTGCTGTCAGATATCCATGGCAACATGGGAGGGCTGAAGTGCTTTTGAGCCTATGTCAACAACAGTGGACAGCATCTGGTCATATTGTAGTATTTCACTAATTTTACCATTCCTTGGCCTCTTGATTGAGGAGGAGGTTTTTTGTAAATTACCTGGGTCCATGAGATTTCAGAGGGGGACCATCACGGAAAGACCTTCCTCTTGTCTGGAGGTTATGAGAATTCTCATTGCCACCTAGAAAAAGTAGTGGTCCAAGTGAAATAGGGCTGTAATTCTTAGGCCCTTTGGGTTCACAGCCAGGCCAAAAGTCAGGCAATTAATCAAGACAAGCTTGTGACGAACAGGAAAATTAGCAGGTTTGGGGTCAAAATAAAGAGGCTTCATCTGAGGGGATGTTGAAGTCTTTCAGGACAAATAGAGGACTTTACCACCATACTCAGTAATCTCAGGTTTCAGAAGATGAACCAAGAAGGTAATTTTATTTATCTTCTCTTCTTCCCAATCCTTCGCAAGAAGGATTTGGGTTTTTTTTGTCTTTTTGTTTTTTGGTTGTTTTTTTTTTTTAAATAAAAACATCTCAAAGCAAAAACGTAGATCACATTACAGTCTGCCCACAATTCCTTTCATGTCACAGCCAATGTTCCATCCCTAAAAGAAAAGCTTCAAGCATTCTGGTTTGGCAAAGTTAGCGTACAAGACCTTCACACTACAGGAGAGATTGGAAGGGTGCTGATGCTCAAAGACTTAACAGCAAAGAGACACCATCTATCTTCTTCCTCACCCCCTCCCTCTAATGGGGAGCTCCATGGTAGGCTTATGCTTTTATTAAATGGAAAAAAACAATTGGTTTATACAGAAGAATATGCTAAGCAAAACTTTGAAAGGGCTGACAATTGACATCAATATGGATGCTTAACTGATTTTTGCCTCATGTCCATGTAACTGAAACAGCAGTTCATGCACAAGTTATGTCTTGCATGTATACAACCAGAGGCACAAAAATTATGTTCTAGGTATACAAAATACAAAAGCAGTTTATTGTTACCAAGCCAACACCTCAGCATAACACTGCAAGAGGTTACTGCTCTGCACGTCCAACTTGTATCACTCTACAGAGGTTTCATTGACTAAAACAAAATACTCTCTCAAAACAGGATGGCAAAACACTCTAAAAAAAAAAAAAAAAAAAAAAAAAGAGGCTTCTATAAGCCTAAAAGGCTGGGGAAGGATGAGGGATCGGGTGAGTTGAGGTATCAACCTTAGTAATTAAAAAACAAAACAAAAACTATTATTTTGGCTAGGCAGCTAGCAAACAGAATGCAAATTAATGTACTAAACATGCTCATTTTACTGTTACCTTAGCCTTATGCTACTGTTATGTAAGTTAATTTTAACCCTGCCCCTGAGATGCATACCCCAATTAAAAAAAACAAACAAAAAGAAATCAGTTTTAAGAACCAATAATAAATCCCCCTTCAACTCTTCTCTCCCACCCAAACTGACTATACCATACAAAGTAATACTAGCTTGGGTAGCTATGGATGAATGCACTATTCACGTCCCTTGGACTTCACAAACTGACATCTATGGTTCAACCTGCACAGGTTGTCTAGAGTTCATCACTATCTATCCAATGATGCATACTCAGCCAGTTCTCTTTTGCTAAAATCAAACATAGCACAGGCCAAAGTTTAATTTAATGTTGTTGAGAAGGGGGAAGCAAAATTGTTTTGAAATTCTCTCTGAAAAGCAGGCTGTTGTATTAGAACAAACAGCAGCTTGTTTCTATCGTTCTTTTGTTTGACAAGTTTGGGCTGGTTAGAAAGGTCATTTATGCCTCAAAGCATCAAATTAACATTTGAGGACATGAATTTTAAAAATGGGTATTTGCTTCAACTCTCTGAATTGCTAATGCATTAATAAATAAATAAATAAACCTACCTAGCCAGGCCCCCAAAAGGAAAAAACCCTTTTCCTCAGGCAAACAAAGCATTGATTTTATGTCCATGTTAACACAAGCTCACTATATCTTAATTAAGCCTTGTTCTTAACACAAGAATTACCCGACTAGCTGAAATGGTGTCAAACTCAAACAGTGTGGAAGGAAAATTACTGTTTAATTACCATGAAAGGACTTTTTCGCACATCATAAAAAGCATTAAATAAAGGTTTGCCCCCCAACACCAGCAATAGAATCACAATTGGAAATCCCCACTGACCGCATAGTCTCAACTCCCAAATACATTTTTCAGATTTGTAATCCTTTAAAAATAATAATAAAATTAATAATATTTGCAGGTTACATCTTACGAAAAAGAAGCCCTGATCTGGTTAAGCTCAGTTCCCATTGAAAACATGAGTAATGTTCTGTATTTATTTTAAAGAAATGAAAACCAGTAAGGTACAGACATGTAAATAATTGCTTTTCCCAAACAGACAGCCATAAGTATTTGGAGAGATGATTTGTAGGCATTAAATTCTTCCTACCTGAAAACTCCAAAACTACCACCGGTCTTTGATCAAGCCCCTAGGGCTATCATGTTTCCTATAAAGTCCAGTACAATGAGTTTAAACACTATATACTTACAGCCATAAACGTTCATAAAATTGAAAGTATTTCCACAACTGAAATCCACAATGTTAAAAAAAAATTCTAAGCACAATATCTTACCTGATGATTTGTTTCCTTCAAATAAATCCACATATCTGTACTACATACATTTCTTTCTACCAGCAGGTGGGGATTGGAACACAAACTTTTGGTGATGTCACTCCTTGCCATACAGGGGTCTTGCTACCTCAAAGGACTCCAACTTTAAGCAGTAAACCTTGAAGACAGAGTTCCAGATCCAGTAATAATGAAGAGCCACCCATCACCACCAAAAACAGTCAGATAAGAGTTGTGGTATAGGATACCAAGAAAGAAACTTAAGACTGTCTTCTCAAAACACCTAGTGGGATTTCAACTATAAGAAACAATAACCAAGAGCCAACTACAGTTCTAACACCTGCCTACCTACAGCAACCTACAGGAAAGCACTGTCCCACAAGATTGCTGACGACTTTGAATTAACTTGAAAAGCAGAGGTTATGGGAGACTACGGTAACTGGATGACATTTATAATGAAAAGGGTTTCATTGATAGCAATCTCCCTGGGAAAACGTCTAGACTGCCAGCAAGAGTCATCCAGGATTCACTTGGGAATACCTCCTTGAGTGAAAACAAAATTGTAAGTTTTATTCATGAGGATAATCAACCCCACTTACAAACTTTCAATGAACTGTACAAGTCTTGTAGCCAAGGAGAACCTCTAACAAGTTCTCCACATCCCTGTTACATCTAAAGTCTCAGCAGAAAAATATAAGGAGCGTCAGAGTACCAACTTCTTGCTTAAGCAGGAACTAAAGATTATACGAGGAAAAAGACAAAATATGTCCACAACTCCACATCTTAGAGAACTACTGAATCACCAAAAGTTATCTGAACTTGCCAGTACAAAGCGTCTGAAAATAGTTTGCAGAGGCAAACAAAAGACTGCCTACATTCCACTAGGCATCAATTCATAGTAAATGTATCTCTAATTTGCCAGTACAGACAGTGGTTCCCAATTTTGTCAGACAGGAAAAACAGTGGTTTCAGACAACCGACCCCTATGGAAAAGGGAGAAAAGTCAAAACTTGTGTCTGTCTCCATCTGCTGATAGGGGTAAGTTAACCTGCTGATTTGTGCTGGTACAGAATGATGAACCGAGAGCAGTAAGAAGAAAATTAAACTAAAATACCAGTGAAAACTGTTGCTTAGTTTCTCTTTCTTCTCCACAGTGGCACTGGGACAGTTTTTGGAGTGGGTGTGCCGAGCTGCACCCGTTACCCCTGTCCACGCTGCTCACCGCCCCCTAGAGCTGAGGCTGGGAGCAGGGCCGTGGCTCCGGTATGGGGAGACAGGGGTGAGGCAGCAGAGGCTAGGGCCACAGCTAGGGGCAGATGCAGAGCCCCAGGTATGGGATCAGTGGCTGGGACCCCACCTGCAGGGCTGCCAGTGGAGCTTCCGGGCGCGGGGCCATCGGGATCGTGGGGCCAGTAGCAGAACCCCCGGGCCAGCAACTGAGCAGGATCCCGGGTTGGCAGCGGAGCCCCTGTGCGTGGGGCTGGCAGCTGAGTGGGGCGTGTGGGGCTGGTGGCCAGGACCCTGGGCACAAAACCCAGGGGTGCTGCAGCACCACCACATCCCTACTTCCCATGCCTATGCTTCTCCATGCAGTGACGTTACAAAACAAAAAGTTTCACTAGTAGAGATTATGGGGAAATTATTATTAGGACATTACTATTATTGTACAGGATTATTATAGAGAGGAAAAAGAAAGGTGGGTAGGAGGAAGAGAAATTGTAGGACTTCACTGCATGTGCTTCATGTGAGTCCATCTTTGTAGAAACTGCTGTGATACTGACAATGTAAACTTGATAAATATCATTCTTTGCTGCCATGAGCAGGTCACACCTCATGGTAAATTCAAGTCGATTTATTTATTGTTTTAAGATTACATTTAGTGCTATAAAAACAAAACTGTCAAATACAGGGAACTGTGCATATTTCAAAAACAGTCTTAAGTTCCCAATAGAATAATTTCCTACCCTTGTAGATGTTATGAGTCCCAAAGCTTTGGAGAGGTCTGCAAATTCATTATGGCCACATGACACTGCATCTCAGTGTACCAACACATCATCATGGTGGGTTAAATATCTTATTAAGATATGCAAATTCATCAACCAATAGTGAGTTCTGTATTATACTTCAAGGGTGGAGCTACAAAGTAACAATACATCCTATTTTGCAGGAAATGGCATTTCCTTTCATCAACTTTGTCTTAATTGCTCATGACCAATTCTTAACAGAAGGGATTAAACAAACCTCCTTCCAAGTTCTGACAACATAACTGTGTCCTCACTTAGTACAGTCCTAGTACTGGACCTCCTACCAGTACAAGCAGACAATTGTGAAGTATGCCAAAATGGCATGATAGTTTTTATGATTCAGATGAGAGATCTGCTTAACTGAGCTGGATGGCTAATGATTTAATCCATTGTGCCATTCAGATTTTATTGTTTAAGAAACAGTTAAAAATCTTAAGATTAAAGTAAAAATCAGAATGGAGTTGGTTTGAGTTTAAAATTAATATCAAAACCAGAAATAGTCCAGAGATCAAAATAGATAGAATTATTCACTGCCTTCAAAAGCTTTTTAAAATATTAACAAAGGCTTGACTCACTCACTGAACTGCAGAACTGCTGGGAAACTCAGGGTATGTCTACACTGGCAAGTTTCTGCGCAACAAGTTATACCGCTTTTATTAAAATGCTGGAATTAAACCGCTGTTGTGTGTCCACACTGTGCTCCTTATGACGCTGGCGCGCATCCACGTTAGCAGCTCTTGCAATGGCAAAGACAGCAGTGGGTAGCTATCCCACTGTGCAACTGGCCACAGAGTGCTTTGGGAAGGGTTTGCATTGCCTCATGGGGCAGACACAGCCTCGCATGATGCAGGTTTACCAATCCCATTGTTCCATGGCCATCCTACTACATTGCCAGCTGCTTTTCAACTGAAGTGTGTGGTAGGGGAAGTGTGTGTATGTGAGAGAAAGAGTGAGTGAGTGAGTGAGTATGTATGGGGCGGGGAGACAGAGGGTGTGTCAGCATGCTGTCTTGTAAGTTCAGACAGTGGCAGGAAGCAACCATCCTGAGGCAGAGGGAAAACCCTAACATCAGCCTCTGCCTCCATCTCTGGGTTCCCTGCACAGTGCTCGCGCTCTCACACACACACCCCCTTGCGTTCAACAGCACGAGCATTCCACATTAATGGTTTGGTTTGTGTCCTGGAGCAGATCAGCAGAGCACGCAATGGCTGTCAGAAATGGTGCTTTGAAAAGGGAGGGGTGCATGTCTCCAGGGCAGCTGAGTTCAAAACAACGAGCAAAGCGGTCACTTGAGGTATTATGGGACAGCTCCGGAGGCCAATTACAGCACAGAAAGCAATCAAGTGTCTCCACTGGCAACTGGAGCCTCTGTGCAAATAGCCTTATGACTCACATCAAGGTGGGTTTTTTGCAGCGCTGCAACTGAGGAGTTTCTGCGCACAAAGTGGCTTGGCAGTGTGTACACGTCTGCAGTTTGCGCACAAAAAACTGCTTTACTGTGCAGAAACTTGCCAGTGTAGACAAGCCCTCAGACAGATATACTTACTGTACTGGTATTAGACGTGATAAAAGTTAACTTAAATAACGTTCCCTTTAAAAGCAGCAATGGTCAACTAGTTACTCACAGGCAAGTTTGTGTTGTCCATAATAATTCTTTAGGCTGCCCACCCAATTCTGATTTGGCAGCATACTCCTCCACTGAACACTGCTGCTCAAACCTGAGCCATAGGAGACACTCCCATTCTCCCACTTCCAGGAGAGGGAAATCAACACTTTGCCTTCTTGGTAATCAAGGAGAGCTCACTGAAACCCACCTCATCACTAATAAAATAGTTTACATTTTGCTTCACTTGTCAAGTCCCAAAATTTATCTTCCTCAAAAGTAAATTCTGTTGAGCATCACTGGAGGATAGCTTAGTTATATTAAACGGAGAATATTCCTTAACCACACAAACATTCAGGCAATGAGTTATTTTGAGTGCAGCTACTTTCTTATCTAACCAAATAGCTGCTCTTGGCATGGATCAGCATTCACATTGCACTCCCCATCAGTACCCTGCCCAAGCCAAGGAAGCTAATGATTCAACCAGTGGACTGAATTTGGTGCTGAATAATGGTCACATGCCATCTAAGGCACATTGTGCATACACTAAGACGACTGGATCTCTGCTAGCTACATGAGACAGCGCAGCTACCAACTCTCTTGCTGTAAGAATTCAGATGGACAGCCCCCAAAGGTTGGAATATCCACTGACCTGAACCTGTCAATAGCTAACTTATAGGAAGCAGCTAAGAAAAGAGCTCACAGTCTTCAATCTTACCTCCAAAGAGAAAGTTAAGATTTTAAGAAAGTGCTGGCAGTTTCCCAGTGATGAAAGCTGATGGCAGAAGTCTGTTAGGGTGAAGAATTAATTGAGGCCTAAAGTGAAACAATAGAATTATGGCCTGAGTGCCAGTTTTGCGCAACTCTTTTACCATTAAAAATCACCTGGACTTGGGGGAGCCAAAGTGTTTGCTGATGAAAAATAGAGGGGATCAACTCTTTCCAGTGTAATTAAGGCTTAATATGTAGAATTAATGCCTTTACTAAGCATTAACATACAGTCACATAGTACGTAGTGCAAGAGACTAGTTAAACTCTATCAGTGTTCTTTAAGGACAGGGGAAGGAGCGCATGGTATGTGAACCAAGAAATAAGCAGCAGACAAACATTTTCTAGCCACACTTTCACATTTTCTAGCAAACAAAGTCAAACAGAAAAACCCAGATACCAGGAGAGATTTGAGTTTCAAATGTCTACAGTGTTAACAAAACTAAATTAAACATGATTATAGCATTAATGTCTCTTTAAATATTAATCAATACAAAAAACTCCAATACTGAGACACTGGCAATCCCTGTCAAAGAAGTTACCGTGTGTACGCACTTACTCTTTGTTTGAGGGATTCTGTGGGTCCTCCCATCACACTCTTTTCTCCAGAGACAAAAGACAATAACTGACAATGCAAGAGTTACCACGTTGGACACTATCTCCTGCTTAAGATAAGTTTCTAAAAACATAGCTGTGCTCCCCGACTGTTTATTTACGCACACCCAAACACACCCTGAGTTCCTTTGGTCACACAGAAAGGTCTCAACCCCTCCTTCCTCTTTAATGAGCTGAACAGAAATGCTATGCTATGCTGCACAGGATTCCTGGATAGGTTTTATTACGGCAAGATGTTTCCTCTGCTTACAGGGGAAGACACCTGTTTCCCAACAAACAGCCTGTGAGGTCATTCAAAATGACTCACTGTGACAAAGGACTTCATGATGTAGGTACAAGATGCATTGCACCATGAATACTTAGACTTCCCTCTTTGAAGAGGAAGTGAAACAAATGTGTGTGAGACGGTGGGGGAGGAGGCAGAAATCAGTCCCCAATAATTATTGATGAAGGCCTAAAACCCATTAGGGGATATTCCTCTCTTTGGGAAGCAGGACTCAAGACCATGTTATAACCAGATTAATAATTTTGTTTTTAAATGCAGACAGTTCCAGTCCATTTCCACTCATGTTAAACAACCTCTGTTTCAACATGGTGAATTTCACAGTGGACAGATGCTTAAAACTTCACATGCCCCTCTTTCTGCAGGTTGCTTCTATAATTGCTCCTACCTGGACACTGTCCAACCCTGTACATAATATACCAGTATTGTAGGCAGTGTAAATGTGTCAAAGTCGGTTTCGTACATCCCACTTCACAATATTGCAGTGTTAGTTATACTTTGAGTCATTTAATAGCTCAAAAGGAAATAGATTATAATGAGTACAATACAGGGAGAGGTGTAAAACAGATGTCTCACCCATACAGGCAACACATATTCTTCAGTGCCAAACTACCATATGGTGGGTGTGACCTCTAGCACACAGCAGGTTGGGTTGTCTCTCTGAGAGCCAATGAACATGGACCTGGAGCCAAAATAATAATTTGTATCACCGTGGAGAGTGCTCTTGTCTCAAACAGCGTACAGTCTAAACAGACCAGACAAAAGGTGGAAGGGAAAGAGACACATAGAAGTGTAATGACTTGACCAAGATTACGACAGCACATCAGTGAAACAGAAGAGCCTGATATCTCGACTCCCAGTTCAATACCCTATCTAGTGGCTATGCTACCTCATGCTACATTGTAACTCTGGGAGAAGGTATTTTACATACAAACATGTTTTTGTTTGTTTTATGTTTTGGTTTTTCGCTCAAGCTAAACTGTTGGCCTCAATTATATCTTGTGGTGGTAAGCTTCACAGGTTAGTTGTGCTTTGTGTGAAAAAGTATTTCCTTTTATTAGTTTTAAATTTCCTGTCTTTCAGTTTCACTATCTGTCCTCTTGTTCTTTTATTCTGAGACAGAGTGAATTTACTGGTGCCATCTACCATCCCTGTAGCATTCATTATGTCCCCTGTCTGGCCGTATCTCCCCTCTAAAGTAAACAGTCTTTTCAGTCTTCATATAGAGCTTTCCATGCCTATAATTATCAACAGTTTCTGGACCCCTCTAATTCTATTTTTTTTTTTTAAAGTTAGGGTGATCAGAACAGAATAAGTATTCCAAGTGAGGATGTACCATTAATTTACCTAATAGCATTAGACTAATTTAGTATTCTTAACTGTTCAATTCCTTATAAGCATAATTTTTGTTTAAACTCATCTGTACACTGAGCAGAGTCCTGCACTAAGCAACACTGCCCCTCCAGTTTTGCAGAGGTCAGCCTAAAACAGGGGATATGAGACTGGATACAGAATGCAAGGTAGTCCAGGGACCAGGGTAAAGAAAGAAGGCTCAAGGAAACTATTTAAAATTGGTTTCAGAGTGGTAGCCGTGTTAGTCTGTAACAGCAAAAAGAAAGGAATACTTGTGGGACCTTAGAGACTAACAAATTTATTTGGGCATAAACTTGTGTGTGTGTGTGTGTGTGTGTGTGTGTGTGTGTGTATATATATATATATATTTTTTTTTAAAATAGTAAATTTAATCTTGACGAGGCAGAGACTAACAAATTTATTTGGGCATAAGCTTTCGTGAGCTAAAACCCACTTCATCAGATGCATTGAGTGGAAAATACAGTAGGAAGATATATATATATATATATATATCTTCCTACTGTATTTTCCACTCAATGCATCTGATGAAGTGGGTTTTAGCTCACGAAAGCTTATGCCCAAATAAATTTGTTAGTCTCTAAGGTGCCACAAGTACTCCTTGTTCTTTTTATTTAAAACTGGCTAAGCCAATACCAGAATATCATAGAACCTTCTGCAGTCAATAGGATTTTTCAAAACCAGGTGAAACTTTAAAGTAATATTGAATTGAATTCACTGAGATGGTTTACACAATGAAGCTGAAATGTGTGTTCTTTTACTCTCTTCTACAAGCTACATCTTTTCCATAAGTATGAAAATTTGATTACTTGTTCTTACTCGTGATCTAATATTGCACATACCTCTTCAAGGGGAAAAAAAACACAACAAAACAAACCCCCCACACTAATGTTTCAGAACTGGGTCACAGAGCTAAAAAGAACAAGATCCATAAACTATTCAGGTCTGAATTGGCAAGTAAAGCATAATTTTTTTTTAAAATAGTAAATTTAATCTTGACGAGGCAGCAGACTTTAAAAAATTAATCTTACAAATAAATTAGTTTCTACAGAAGATTTTTCTCCTAATTAAATGAGATGGAAGCAGTGATAATCAGAGCATGCCGACTTAACTAAAGAAGAATTGGAACAGGTTTTTGACTACAACTCATGTCTCACAAGTCATCTCTTTACACAAGATAGGGCACCTCAAAACACCCACCACCAGTACCACCATCACCCACAAAAGACCATTTGAAACCAACCAGAGCTCAATGCATTTTTCTCTTTCCTTTTTCAAGTTATTAAAAAAAACCTGGATGTATGAAAACGTAGAGATTCAGTCTATCATAGTATTATGAGGAGGTTGGGGAAGGGATATACAGCTTAAAAAAATTTCCTAATTAAAAAAACAAAACAAAAACAGATTGAAAAGCAGCCATTTCATTTCAGTAACAGCAAAGGAAACCCAGACTGTCTCACCCCTCCCCCAGCCATGCCGAGAACACACGCACAGCCACCCACACAATGCCCCTCCCATGCGTACTGTCAGTCTGGCCTGGCCCTCAGCTGAACTGCCTGCACTGACGTCAGCTGGCGACTGAGGCAGCATTCCTAAACAGTTCAGACAAACCCACTGGTGGGAAGCTTAGAAAGCCCTCAGCTGTAGTGAAGAAGGCAGAGGCTTGGCTGAAAGCCAGACTACTGAGCTCAGCATTTTGTAATGCACTTCCTTTTTACTTAACAGCTTGCATAATGCCTTAGCCAATTCCACCTTTAACCCTTTCTTTGCCTAATTTCACTTTATTTTTAACGTTTTAAACATTCTTTCATGTCACTAGCCCATGCTATGTTGTCCAGCAATTTCTAGCAATACAAAGCAGCAACTTAGGGTACAAACAGGAAGATGCCTCACAAAACTAAACATGTAGAACACCAAGAAAAAATAATCTGATGGCTTTGCTTGCAAGAAATTATACTAAAGGATGTGAAAAATTAACAACATACAAAGACAACTTTTAAGGTAAAGGCAGCCCTAATCCTGTTTAGTTTTTTCGAGTCTATACCTCATCTTACCCCATTCTGAATTGAATCTATTCAGACAGCTGAATTTTTCATCGTCACATTAAAAACATCACTTTCAACAATGTTGTTGCATCAGTGTAACAGAAATATTTGGCCTTATTTGTATTCTGGCAGCACCCATAGGTCCCAATCAGGATTGGGGTTCCACTGAGAGGAAGATGTGGTCCTTGCCCTGATGGAAGTTATCCAACTTACGAAGATTTAAAACAAATGGGTCTAACAAACAGGTTGAGAGGTAGAGAAGGATAGTAGTGATAATAGGCGGTTACATATATAGGCTCTATAAAATTATTTCTAATTTTCACTAAAAATTAGAATTAATGCAGGAAATTTTCTATATGCAAATGTAGACTGAATTTCAATTTTTCATTCACAGTCTTAAAATATTTTGAGACCAAATGTTTCTTACTTTAAAAGTCATGATATCATGAGGGAGGTAAATTCCCCTAACCCACTCCACCTGCACTGTTTCATATAACCCCTTTGAAAAGGAAGTCCATTTTTAAGATTTCAGAACCTAGTTTACAGTCTTCCATTACAAAACCATGAAAATTTTGACTTTTTTCCTTTACAGGGAAAGATTCAAGCATTTGTATTGCAATTAACACCAAGAAATGCAAGACAACAAAATGTTAAGTCAAATTTTGGTACTCCCAATGAGCTTATACCACTTTAAACTATTCATTCTTAAATAGGTAGTTTGGAAATAGAACAAAGTATGAGCAAGAATGGAAAACAATTTAAGGTTGTTGGAGTGAGAGGCGGTGGTAGCAGCCTGTGTCAGGAATCTGTGTGTAAATCATATATTTGCAACCTTCCATTTTGCAACATGTACTTACCACCGAGAACTATTCCACACCCCCTCAAGTCTCATCTCATTATTATATCTGACTACATGTCACACCAAAACACTTTTATAGGGCATTAGGGGCTTAATTTGCTTAAAAACACCCAACACAATCATCTATGTGTAATAGTTTGACTCAGACATTAATTTTAAAATTGGCTAAATTTTATTGCCATGAGGAAAGCAAGTAATACTAGTCACCCTATGTAAATCTATGTTTACAAATCTTAGAAATTCACTCCGCACCATCAGATTTCACCTAACTACCAATGTTTACAAACTTACAGTTTCAAATCAGATCACATCTAAGCAATTCTGTGACAGAAGAGTTCCTCCAAGAGTTTGCTATATTTAAAAAAAAGACAGCAGTTGGCCATTTAAACATTTACTCAAAGTGGCTCAAGGTCATTGGACAAATGAGTGATTATATGGAAAATATCTTCTGCACTAAATAAAATGTGAAAAATGGGCTATTACTGGATACTGTGACCAGCATAGCGTTTAGATCCCCAACACTACTCACTAATGTAAACACATTCCTGTGAACAGGTCAGCTTGCCAGTTCCATTCACAAGGGGATAAAAAGGTCATACTACTTCCTGCAGAAGGTTGTGTTACAATGTAACCTGTGACTTGTCAATGAAGGCCAAGACTTTCCAAAGAAATGGGTGACTAGAGCTAGGCATCCAAATAAAGATAAACATACCCATTTTTGAAAAATCTTGGCCTAAATGTGCAAAGCTTATAGGACAACATACATGGAATCATCCAGACTGTTACAATTCTATGCATATGCTTTTGCTCTGTTACTGAACTAAGATATATATTTCAACTTAATTACCCTAAATATCAGAAAATATAACACTAAATACTCAAAATTATTAAAACTTTGTTTTTCTTTTCTACTAGGAGGAATTGTTGAATTACAGTATCAAAAAAAGAGTGAAAATATGCTATTGTACATAATTACTAGCCCTTTATTTTTATATAGTCATCTTAAAAGCCAATACGGTTTTTTATTTCCCTCTTCATTATTAAATAAAATTCCACTATACTCCACACAATCAAGAACACTTCTTGCACTAAAACTTTTCATAGCTACCTAGGTAACACGCCTCAGAAACAGAGTGACTTACTATTTTAGTAACCCAAATCCTTTTATCCTGCTTTGACTATTACTTTTCACACTACATAACAGGAAATATCCCTTTAGTTCCCCAATATGGATTCCTACAAGTTAAGAAAATATAATTTATAACAGCATAATATTTGCAACCCTATAAATAGGACTTAAAAATCCATTTGCCCACTCTTCAACAGCAAATGGGCACCTTTCCCTGTCAAGTGTGGAAGCCTAAGAAATCAGGTTTCTCCAAAGACTAAGCTTTACAACATCTGAAAACCAGAAACTGCACATGTTCAACATATTACCTGACTAATTACGTAATTAGTCAATCTTACATTTCTACAGCTCCTTCTATCTGAGGACCCCAAATTGCTTCCACACATTATATCTGGATATCCATTCAATTTATTTAAAATTATTACAAATTAATATTTTATCTCATTGTGCAACTGATGCTGGTACGCATAAATATAGTGAGTCCTACACTCTTCAAAGGCACTATGGTATTTATTTGTATACGATTTCCCCATAGCTACTATAATTGCCACAACTTATTTTATTTATATATAAAATATATATATGTATATACACACACACACACACACACCCCATATACAGCAACATAAAACACACACACAAAAAGAGGCAGAATTACACTTCCTGAGCAGATGACAAATTTTGGATTTCTTGACTTGAAAGAATTTGGTCTCTGCTTTAAAATCCAATAAAGCTATATAAGTCGTATTTAATAGATATCTGAGTTGGAGATTATCTGTTGCTTCATCTAATTTATTCTCTGCGCCACTGCAGGATAGGATTAATAATTTATGCATGATCATTAATTTGCTGTGGCATTTTGCCTGAAATACTTCTAATAATGGTAATTCTACAAGCTTAGTTAGAGGTTGTCCCACAAGGTAACTAACATCACTATTATAAAGTGCTTTCTACCACTGAGCTTCCATTTTCCTCCCCTAGTTTTAAGCTTTTTTGTTGTACTTTCATATGCAACTGAAAATAGTTCCCACATTCCCCACCTCTTTTATTCCCTGTATTTATTTACAGTTATATTGCCCCAAAGGTCATCTTTGTTGGTAAATAATTAGAAGATAAATAATTCAGCTAAATAATTCACATTTCTAGACAGCAAGCTATGACTTTGGTTTTTAACATCTTTTTATAACTTTCCTAAGCCACGTATCATTTGTTGACACTTTATATTTATCTAAATTAACAATTATTTTAAAATGTAAGAGTGAAAATCTAAATTTTTTTTGTTTATATTTTATTATTTCTTTCCATTCATAATAAATAATCCCTTTACAAATCTAGGCACATTTCACAGGTAAACAATGCCTGTCGTGGGGTTTTGAGCTGTTGTCCATCACTGTAATAGCCGAGCACCCTCCATATAAAAACAAATCAGCTATAGAGAGGACCCCAGTGGATTTCATATAATCTGGCTCTTCTCCCCTTTTGAGGGAGATGCAGAGTTTAGGAGAATTTGAAATTCTGATTCATGAAATTTTTACTTATGTTGTATGCTCGTCTTAGCATGATATATGGGAGTACTAAGCACATTCTACTTCAGCTGGAGAAATTTGGTAAAGCAAGTTTATGTCGTGGAACCCAAACCTGGATATACTCAAATGTGAAGTTATCTTGGTGCCAATGCTGTATGGAAAATAATAATGATCCCCTTGGAGTCCTGCATAGAGAAGAAGAATATTTCATACAGATATATAGGAGTTTCCATGGAACTTTAGATTTTACCAAGTAACAGAACTCCCTATAAATACCCATCAGGTATATGACAAGCTAAGTAAGTTATATTAAAATAGATTACTTGAACACACCAGACAATTGCCTAATTAAACATTCAGAAGATGGCTGGTTCTGTGACTTCACTGTAGTGGTTACTGTTACCTATTGTATGTTTACTACCAGCTTACCATTAAAAAGAAGAGAGTGTCTCAATACCAGTGTTAGCAACTCTCAAGGTTTTATCATAAGTATTGCAATAGCTGGCATTTCTTTAAAGCCTCTTCACCTCCAGGAGGCATGTTTGAAAGAAGGTCCACTTTTTTTTTTTTTATTTAATATTCAAGTTCAGGGGTTCATTTAATTTGCTTCTGGTTTGAGCCTTCAGAGTTTACATTTTCAAGCAGGGAAAAAAGTGTGAAAACATGAACCCAAATGGCTCAAACCAGAGGCTAATAAAAAAACAGGCAAAAATATATTTTTAAAAATCTTATGCCTTTAAAGCGTAAAGATTTTTTTCAGAGACCTGCTTCAATGTTTTGAATACTTGCATTAACGATATTAATACCATCTAAATTGCCACCTATTTAGTGTACAACCCCCTATTCATATAATTTGTTACCCTTGTGCTCCACTATTCCTCTCCCATTAGTTGTTACACTCACTTGTGTTATATCTTCAACTATAATCATTTTGGGGCTAGGACTGTCTCATACTATCAATTTGTACAGGGCCTAGCACAATGGGGTCTCATGCTTATTGGGACCTGGTACATGAGCTTAACACAAACACAAAATAATGGTTGGGACAACTGAAGTCAGTCTTGGTCTTATTCCCTAAGTCTGTAGGAGTATGAAACACTGCAGAAGCAGTGCATTCAGACCCTGAAGGAGGAAAGCCTCATTTGGCCCAAGGGCAACTCCTACATAGCTAATTAATGACAGGTTTCAGAGTAGCAGCCCTGTTAGTCTGTATCCGCAAAAAGAACAGGAGTACTTGTGACACCTTAGAGACTAACAAATTTATTTGAGCATAAGCTTTCGTGGGCTACAGCAGGGGTCCCCAACCCCCGGTCCGCGGCCCGGTACCGGTCCGCGGCCTCTTACAAACTGGGCCGCGAACCGACCCAGTGGACCTCCCGCAGGCGTACCTGCGGGAGGTCTACCCGAGCCGCGGGACGAGCGCTCCCTCCGCAGGCATGACCGGTCCCTGGTCCTGAAAAGGTTGGGGACCCCTGGGCTACAGCATGCGAAGAAATGGGCTGTAGCCCATGAAAGCTTATGCTCAAATAAATGTGTTAGGGCTTGGCTACACTTACAAATTTGCAGCGCTGCAGCAGGGTGTGAAAACACACCCTCTGCAGCGCTGCAAATTGCGACGCTACAAAGCGCCAGTGTAGTCAAAGCCCCAGCGCTGGGAGCCGCGCTCCCAGCGCTGTCCGTTATTCCCCACAGGGAAGTGGAGTACGGACAGCGCTGGGAGAGTTTTCTCCCAGCGCTGGTGCTTTGATTACACTTAGCGCTTCAAAGCGCTGCCGCGGCAGCGCTGCCGCGGCAGCGCTTTGAAATGCAAGTGTATCCAAAGCCTTAGTCTCTAAGGTGCCACAAGTACTCCTGTTCTTATAGCTAATTAAGGAGCAGTGTTGATGAACTCCAAAAAGAACTATTCAGTCTCTCTCTGCTGCAAGGATAGCAGCTATCAAAGGTCTCTGAATATAAGTAGTGTGAAAAAGCAAAATCCAGGGAGAGAGAGGAGTCTGAAAGAGACACTGATAACCTAGGGGAAAAGAGACAATTCAGCAAATATCAGACAATTCAGGGTTCCGTTACAAAGACAAAGCTACCTTGGCAAGGGTCCTGCCTTGGGATGGAAGTTCAGCTACATCTAAAAATCTAGGGAACACTAGCCTTAAGTTATTTTTAAAGACACAATTTTCATTTTAATTGTAACTTATATAGCTAGCAACTCCTTTACAAAGTTCTACTTAAGAGCAGATTTCAATTTGATGCTTCTCTATTTATGCAGCCTAAGGCTTGATTTTATTTTTTGTGCTAGTTCTAAACATGGCTATAGTCTTGACATCCTGTTATTTCTTTGTTTGTGTTCAACATACATGCGCTTCTCTGGAAACCTATATTGTGTACATTTCGGGCCTAGGGAGAGCAAGTTTCACTTTACCTCACTGTTGTGTCCCCTAACTATTCCCTCTCTACCAAGACTCCCCATACAAGTAATGGTGTGAGTTTACACTACAAATAGGAGTTGAAGTACCATTTGTCTTGATTCTGTGTGTTTGCAAGATAGGTAGTGTAAAACTGTACTGGGATATACTGTACATTTAAGGACAAAGTCTCGAGTCAAATTACCTTGTTCCAGGAGTTGTGCAAGCAGGGACTTAGGAAATGACAGAGGCAGATGCTGAAAAAGAGGAAGAGGTCTCAAGGTAACATTTGGTGTTGAGGAGGAGAGAAAGACAGGCTACTGTTCTCTTTAGGGTCTTGGAATCTCAAACCTTATAGTGCAGGGTGGACCAGTGGCTCCTCTCAGCCAGCCAAGAGAGAAAGGAGGGCAGCCTATATTCTGCATTTTCCTTCATACCCAGGAGAACGACTAGTAGAAAGAAGGACTGCCTATGACCTTGACCAATCAGAATGAGGCTGAGATGCGCTATGTTATGTAGTTGTAGCCATGTCAGTCCCAGGATATTAGAGAGACAAGGCGGGTGAGGTAATATCTTTCATTGGACCAACCTGGTGAGAGAGACACGCTTTTGAGCCACAGAGACCTGAAGAAGAGTTCTGTGTAAACTCAAAAGCTTGTCTCTCTCACCACCAAAAGTTGGTCCAATAAAAGATATTACCTCACCCACCTCGTCTCACTGAATTGTGGTGACAGTTTCCAAACTATGAAAAAGCACTGGAAAACCAACACCCACAGAACAGGTAGCTAGGAAGAAAAGAGCATTCTGTTGTGAAGGTTTTTGTTTCAAAGGCTTCACTGCCAGTCTAGAGGGGGATAACTTAAAGGGCCAGATGGAAGAAGCCAGCTCAGGGTTGAAGCCTGCTACAAAAAAATTTAAAAAAACAAACAGTTTTCCTGCCTTAGTCTGAACATGCAACAGGAGAAAGAGGGCAACAAAACATTGTGTTAATAACTAGGTGAGGTGACAAAACTGGCATAGTGGGCACACATAATTACTGAGTTTTTATAAGTTATTTTGCAATCCATAATAACTCAGCCCAAGACATGAAGGCTTATTTAAGAAGTGCTGAGGGTTCCCCCACTACCGAACAGATGGCAAAGCACACTGAAAATAGCTTATAGCATTATTTAATTTTAGGTTCTAAACCACGTAAAGTCATATTAAGAATACTTAGCTCAAATTAAAAAAAAACTGGCTGAATCAGAGCACAAACACACACACTTTGGACTTTGACCTCTCTATCCCTTGTGCTTTCATAATAGACCAAAGGTTTTTCAAGTTAAAGTAAAATCTCACAGTTAATTTGTTTGTGAGGCACAAAGACAAGTCCTTAGCACTCCTATTGTGAACTATTTTGGTGAAGACTCACAACAGTGCAAAGAGTACCCCGTGAGCTTTCACAATAGCTTGAACTATATATTATTAGTTTGGGGTAAGTCTTGTTCTAACCCTTATGGTTTCATTATGAATTGTTTCAGGGAAAACAGCTGGTTTTTTGCTTTTTGAAAGAATAGTTTCACAAGCCTTTACTAAGTGCAAAAAACTGTTATTCTGAAATGTCAAGCCCACATTGAGGGGTTGGGGGGAGGAGAGAGAGAGAGAGAGACAGACACACATACAAAACCAACTTGTTTTGTACACCTTGAAGTTTATTGTGCAGGATGTTTTCCAATCTTTATACAAACTACGTTAGTTTATCAGACTAACCAAAACCTTTGTTTCTGCCATTGCCTGCCACCACCCATTCTATTGTGCATGCTCTAACCTGCCACAAAAAGCTGACTGTTTAGAATTGCAAGATTAAGGTTTGAAGCAGCACAACCTCAATGCACTAATGAATGGAAGGAATGCAGCAGCAGCATGCTAGGACCCAGCATAGAAGCTCCATCAATAAAGTAGGAGTCGATAGTTGTACTGACATATGTACCAGTGGTTAGAAACAGTTATACCATATATAGAAACCATCAGGTAAAGAAAGGACTTGAGGGGAAATGGACTGTTTTCTTACAAACTTTAGAGTAGTTATCATTCGTAAGTGGTTATTCTAACTACATACACAAAACAGATGTTCATCTGTAACTGAGTTTCTGTGCAACAGTAATGTACATTTCAAAATTTCTGATTCGCACCAAGAGAAATGAAGCTGGTCATTTAATCAGTGGTAAAACTGAGGCAAAAAACCCTCAGTCATTAGAAGTGTCAAGTACATTTATACACTGCAATGGGACTGTAAAGGGCAAACTTAAGATGTCTTAATGATTCAACGCTACCTTAGCAAATGACAAAGATGGGTAATATCACATTCAGCATCCAAGAGAAGTGAACATTACAAAAAATAAGTTAACTAATTATTAAGTTCTAAATGCACTACTTTGCAAGAGGTTTTAAGACCATAGCAACAAGGCTGTCTACAAGGCCATTACCAGTAAAGTTGTAGGATCTGACTAAACGATTTTTTGCCAGAAAAATGACAACTAAAAACCTAAACTTTTCAAAAGAATGTATCAGTTCCAATTAAATGTACTGGTTCAGGATGAAATTTCTGATTCAGAGCAGGAACTGGAACTAGTGTGTCCCCCACAACCCAAGTGAGATCCCTAGCCACTAAGCTATTCTGTGGCAGGGTCCGCTTGTTTTTCAGAAATAATTTCAAAAGATATCCATTTCACCACCACGAAGAACAGGAAAATATCTGAAATCTCTAAAATGTTACTACAGAGGGAAAACAGTTTCCCACCCAGCTAGACCTTGGACTTCAGAGTTCTAACTCTCAATGAATATGCTTGCAGTGATGTCACTGGGGAAAGGGTGTCTGATTTGTATTGTGATATACAGAGGGTTTTTTTGCCCACAAATTAAGTTGTTGTGTTTTCCTGTCACTTAGCAGTGATTACTCTAGCCCAGGGGTAGGCAACCTATGGCACATGTGCCAAAGGTGGCATGCGATTTTCAGTGACACTCAGACTGCCTGAGTCCTGGCCACTGGTCCGGGGGTCTCTGCATTTTAATTTAATTTTAAATGAAGCTTCTTAAACATTTTAAAAACTTTATTTACTTTACATACAGCAATAGTTTAGTTATATATTATAGACATAGAAAGAGACCTTTTAAAAACGTTAAAATGTATTACTGGCACACGAAACCTTAAATTAGAGTGAATAAATGAAGGACTCGGCACACCACTTCTGAAGGGCTGCCGACCCCTGCTCTAGCCGATGAAAGCAACACTGAGGCCCCAATGTGTTCTATTTAGTCCTCTTTTAGTGAGCAGGCAAACATTTGCTATGAAGAGCTTTGGATGGAGTTCAAAGCAGACTAATAAGTGAATTTGGCTATGAGTGCTTGGCTGGAAGCTTCCTGATGGAGAAATCTGGTCAAAGACACAGAATTAATGGAATCAGCCTTGTAGGACTGTGATGAGGAAACAGATCCAACCCAGAATAAGTTCTCTTAAATGTCTTTGAGAACACAATCCAGGAGATCCCCAAAAGGGTGAACACTCAAAGAGAAGGGCCATGAATTTCAGTGAGAAAAATTTCCTAAAGGTTTAAGTCAAAAGGCCCTCCTTGCTAACAGTAAAGTATCAACATTAGTGGAGATTTGTAGGGAATCTTGTACAAAGTCCGTAACAGACATGACTGCTGAGACAGAATTGTTCAAAACTGTTTCCCTGACTGAGTGTGGTAGGATTACACTACCTCAGGTTATAAGAGAACCTTATATCACATTTACTCTCAATGCAGGGGACATAAATTGCAACATCCAGGCCACATTCAAATAAAAATTCCTACTGAAAACTCACTACATCTTACAGTCTTTAGCAGAGGTGTTGGCTTTCAATGGAACACCCAAGGACTTAGGAGATGCTCTAGAAGGGTCAAGCTTGGGAGCAGTTAGCCAGAAGATGCCAAGATGTTTGGCAAACTTATTATGGTTATTTTCATAGATTGGGCGAGAGTAATGTCTACATCTAGAACCCCTCAGAAAATATTGATCTTTTTAACCAAAACAGGAGATTGGGAATGTTTTCTCCCTCTTGATTCCACCATAGTTAGAGTAAAGTCAGGAGTCTTCTTCCTTTTCCACACAGGCTGCATTTTAAATCTGTGGGATTCTTAATAACCACCCCTCAAACAAGACAATTCCAGAAGGTCTGGTATTGACTTGAACAATATGACCTCTCCTTCTCATTTGGAGGTAAGGAAGGGGAAAGGGGGAAAACAGGTAGAGGCAATAATCTTGATCTTGCTGGAAACCATTCCCAGACAGAACACTGATGTTTGTATGCAGGTTTATTGAAGCAACAGGTGGAAGAACTATAAGGAATTGGGAGGAGGGGGGAGGGAGAGGGATAAGACTCCAATGGCCTTACTAAACATCTCTGGGGTCCATGGGATTAGCCCTGGACAAAATATTGCTTACCTGATCTAATGCCACTAAAAAGGAGGCCCTTAAATCTATTCTCTGCCATATCAGAATAGCCACTATTCTCTGCTTGCCAGAGAATCTGAAGTGGCTCTGTCTTGGGCTGCAGACATCCTGGGATGAACTAACCATTAGTAGCACAGAGGCAACCTGATGCCTTGATAACTTACCAGAAGTTTTATCTGTCTACTCAGAAGCTGACTAGAGTGGAAGGAACCTTCAAAAGAGGCATGTATTGTGCCACTTCACCCTGGGTACTTACAGTCTCCATTCTTGGGAATCTCCTTTGTTATTGTTAATTTTATAAGATACACCACTACCTCAATATAACTCTGTCCTCGGGAGCCAAAATAATCTTACCGCATTATAGGTGAAACTGCGTTATATCGAACTTGCTTTGATCCACCGGAGTGCACAGCCCTGCCCCACTGGAACACTGCTTTACCGTGTTATATCCGAATTTGTGTTATATCGGGTCACGTTATATCAGGGTAGAGGTGTATATTAGAAAATGGAAGAAAAAGCTTTCAGAAGCTCCACTGAAGAGCCAAAAACAGCAGAGGTTGCATCAGCCACACACTGTTCTTCAGCAAGTGAAACAGTGACCATGACCAGCATGGCTAATGGAAGCCAAAGCTGGAGACTGTCAATTTCTGACCTGCCTGTCAAGAAACAAGGGGCACCATCTATGTGTTTTGCACTGGTATCAACCAGCACACAAATTCCTCATGCCCAATTTTTTTCTGGTCAATCCTATTTATTTTTTCACTGTACTCTTCCCTCTCCAGATAGAATCTAAATGTCTGACTTATTTACACTGTTCGATCACCTTCCCCAGAAATGTACATAAGTTAACTTATTTAGTTCAAATATTTAGAAGTCCTTACTGAGTTTCAGGAGGATTAATTCACAGAAACCATAGCTAGGGCTATACGCCAATTTTTAATAAGTTTCACAGCAGAGGTGCAGGAGAACAATGATGTGTTACAGAAAGGGCGGGGGGGGGGAGGGCTGGAGAGCGAGCTCACCCTATACTCATCCTGCAGTGGTGCCTCTTGTCCTGCACCCTGCTCTAGATGCTACAACCTGGCCCATGTGGATGCAAAGCTATTCAGGTTTGGCACAGCCGCCCCTCTGTAAATGGACATAGGGGAATAGATGCACCAAAACCAAGTGGCTGTGCGGCCCCATGCACTAGACTACACCACCACTCAATTTGGACACATTTCATGGACTTAATTCAAATTCACAGCTTCCATGACCACCATGACATTCATGAAGTCTGGTAGACCCTCACAGTACAGATACATATCCCAGTGCATGAATTAGCACTATAAGTCAGAGTACATGATCCATTTGTTACATTTTCAAATTAACGCCTTTGTGCTTTCTCCTCTCCTGCCCCTCATGCTTGAGAGGAGCATCGCATAAACATCCATAACACTACCTCATCCTTATTATCCTCCTTCAAATGTCTCCTCAAAACTCTCCTTTGCCATGATGCCTATAATAAATTTGACAATGGTTACGCTACTGCTGTGCAAAGACCACTTTTTATCATACTGACCAAATGCTGTGTCAGACTGAGTACAAGGGACCAATCTGTAGCCACCTGTTATTTCTTATCTTATACTTTGACTAAGTTTCTTTACGGTAGGGACCATCTTTTTACTCTGTTTGTACAGTGCCTAGCACAACAGGGCCTGGTCCATCACTAGGGCTTCTAGGAACTATGGTAATACAAACAACAATACTCACAGCCTTATAATGAAACTTGCATCATTTGCCATCCCCAATATATCTTAGTATTCCCAATGCTGTCAGCACTTTCAGGAGCTGCCTTTCAGGAGCTGTTTAAAAACAGAAGTTGTGCTGTGACATTAGCCACTTAATTCATAGTAGTTGCAAATGCTTGCTTTGTTACTTCAGTCATACACAATGTAAACTGGCTTCTAGTCCTGCACAGATTACTGAATTCAGTTGACATTTCTAACAAGAATGCATCTAAACACTTATTTTGAAAATGAATCAATCTGAACAGATTATAGGAATTAAAAAAACCTATATAGTCAAATCTTATCTATAGATTAAATTACAGTACATGGGCAGAATGCTTGAAAAGGCTAGACCTAAATACCTACATCAACAACATGAAAAAAGAAAAAAAAAGTGTATACAGGGAAGTTATTAATCAAAGCTTCACAGATATAACAAGATAGCCCCTAGTTACCACAAAGGTGGTTAAAGCTCAAACCTTTTACAACTGGCCATATACACACCCCGCTCCCTAATCTATCAAGATTACAGTACTCCACTCACAAAACCAACCATTATTTTGCCCTAAACTAACAGGATTTTAAAACCCACATGCTTCTAAACTGTTACTCCAAAATAAACAACACAAACTACTTAAAGTTGCTGGCCATGCAATGAAGTAAGACAAGAATAATAGATCCTGCAATTATGCTTTAGAAGATGAATATCCATTTTAAAATGAGGCAATCTCTTCATATACAGTTGCTGTTTGAGATGAAACAAGATTTCTATTTAAATAATTAATGCAAAAACCATGTTCTCTGCAGATACTGCAGTACCAAATAATCCAGTCTATAATGTAGTTTTAAAAGTAGCGTACAACACAGCAGTCCCTAATTCCATTTTAAAACAGGCTCATGTACTATACCAAATCCTTGCAGTTCCATTGAAGTCAATGTGACTATTCCTGTGAACAAGTTATGTAGCTGCTGAAGCACTTGCTGCAGCAACAGCAACTAAATTCTCTTCTTGGTCGAGAAGCCACATCTATGAAGATATTTAGGCACCTAATACCACTAAGAGTCTATTTGTAACTTTAACAAAAGTGTCTAAGCAAGTTAGGTGCCTAACTTGCATAAGAGCTTTTGTAAATCCCATTCCATGTTGTCTATAACAGGGGTCGGCAACCTTTCAGAAGTGGTGTGCCAAGTCTTCATTTATTCACTCTAATTTAAGTTTTCGCGTGCCAGTAATACTTTTTAACGTTTTCAGGTCTCTTTCTATAAGTCTATAATATATAATTAAACTATTGTTGTATGTAAAGTAAATAAGGTTTTAAAAATGTTTAAGAAGCTTCATTTAAAATTAAATTAAAATGCAGAATCCCCTGGACCGGTGACCAGGACCTGGGCAGTGTGAGTGCCACTGAAAATCAGCTGGCGTGCCACCTTTGGCATGCGTGCCATAGATTGCCTACCCCGGTCTATAACTTTAAGTGCTTTAATACCTTAGTAAAATCTGACCCTATAACACTTCTGTAAAATTCAACTGTAATACCCTGCCAGTAGTTTTTTTTTTTTTTTTGAAGTGTATAAATTTTGAATTATTTTTAATTTAAAATTGCAGTAGCACACATTTTCAAATTAGTTTCATAAAGCCTCAATCAGATTTAAATAAAAAGACAAAGATTATGGTCACCTATTCACTAAGATGAATTATTTTAATCATCCTGATTTACACTGTTCCATGGATAGAGTGATTTCTAAAAATATTCTTGCCCTATTTGGGGTCATATGAAATGTTAGATCAAAATATGGGGAGTCACCTCCACCCCCTCATTTTTTAAAAGAGTAATGTATGAAGACATCACCAGACCCTCTGTTGACAAATAGAAGAGTTAATTCAGCCATCTATTTTACAATGCATAGCTATGCCATATGTTCTGTGTCAACTGGATATAACACTATCAAAACTAGTAACACTTTGAATTCCTTGCCTCTTATGCCTCAGTTCTATTTTAGTTTTTAGATTGCAGTCATTACCATAGAATCTTAGTGCCTTCCAAGATGCATTAAGAGACATCACTAGCATCATGTATGTGTAATTCCCCCTCCCCCCACCTCGTTTCCCCCTAGGGAAAGGGGAAGTTGCATGTGTAGGTTTTTGTTTTGTTTTGTTAAAACGTTTGTTTATTACAAGTCTGCTGTGCGAGACAAAGAAAGTAATGCACCTTGTATTTGAAATTGAAGCTGGTGATGTTCTTAGAATCTTGTTGGGGGGAGTGTCCCTTGCAGACAACTGCTTTATTTTGTCCAAGGAGCAGAGATCTCAACCACAGTACTCTGTCGAGATGTTTAGGTGATCTTTTAGAAACTCTGGGACTATACTACTAAGCAAGATGAAGACCATGAATTTGACTCTGCATTCTATGGGAAGCCACTGTAGTGAGTGGAGGACAGGTTGGACGTGTGTATGGTGGTCATCTCAGGAGATGTACTGCTGCTTTCTGTACTGATGGAATGTGCTAAGGGGTTGACTGCCCAGGTATAAATCAATTCAAGGTCTGATGTAGTACCTACTACTATGCTTCTGTTTACTTAAGCTTTTCAGTGCTGATAGCCAAATGTCACCTGAGGAAATATACACAGGAACTTCATTTCAACTAGTAGCACATACTATCTTGGTAGCTGCCCATAAAACATTGTCGTATTAACTATTGTGATGCACTAACCCTTTTCTCTCCTATTACTCTGCAATTGTTTTAAATGATCCCAACTCCCAACCAAAAAATTAAGATGTCAAGAGCTTTGTTTCATGCCTCCATTATTTATAGCTACCTCCTTCCAGCAGTAGAATTCTACAACCCTACATACGGCTGACTTGTCTTACCATATGTGGTATAAACCTCCCACAGGCATGAGTGCTTATAGATAATGACCTGCCTAATTTCCATTAAGACCTGGGTCTTCCTTTGCACTGGGGAACTGGAGAAAGGAAGAATGTTTAATGGCTAAACCCATGCTTTTATAAAGGCCTTATTCTCCTTCCCACATGCAAACATGCACCTTTGTTACCATCATTTTCCAACTCATAGGTTTTAACTGACAAATTTCAGGAAGAAAGGGTTAGCTCGTAAGACTTTTACAGGTATTGGAATTTCAGTCTGACAAATATTGGCAGGGAAACCTATCATCTTGACTGATGGCTAAGAATCCTAAAAACAAAATTACTGGGAAATAGTTGAAACTCATAAGGCTGGAACTTAAAGGGGAGACAATAGGCCTTAACTGAACTAATAATGGTGGAAAAAACCCTAAAACTTAATGAAGATGCCAGCAAGGACTGACTATCAAGGTGGAAGTGCCTGGCCAAATATAGGTAGAGGCTCAAGAGGAAGGGGGCAAGAAGGGGTTGTTCTGCTTTCTCCCCCGCCTCCCTGCAATTTTATTACTGATGCTCACTACTCAAGCAACAACTACCTCTCTAGAAAAACAGCCACTTCAGGCCAGATTTTTAGAAGTATTTAAGCACTCAAGGATGCAGAGAAGTGCCTAGTGGGATTCTTCTACTGATTTCAATGGGAGTTAGGCACTCTTAAAAATCCCACTAGCGGCCAAGCTGCATCTGGCACTAAATGTCTAAGTCACTTCTGAAAATGAGTTGAGCTCATTAGGATAATATTTAAAAAAAAAAACAACCAACCACCTAAGAGCCTGATTCTCACTTACATTAGGACTGCTTTACACCACTCTGACAATGCAAAGGGGCCTTCAAGCAGACTTTAAAGCTCCTTTACTTGCCAAATGGTGTAAAGCAGCTTTAATGTAACTCAGAATCGGCCCCCAAGTCTGCAGAGATAAAGAAGCCTCTCAGCTCTATACTTTGTCCTACTATATGCTACTCTGTTTGGCAGTGACTATTCAAGGACTAATACACTGCTTTTGGAGGGCCCTCAGATGTGTAGAGCTTTCATGTCATGTTCCAAGACTCAGTCCCCCCCGGAGCAGTTCCTTTTCTCATTTCCAAAATGATGCAGTCTCGGTTTTTAATTCAGCTAGCAATGTTGGAGAACATTTGTGATATTTCTCCCACCCTTTCTGTCCAGCATGGTGTGCAAGGCCTTATGTGCACATCAGGCAGGAAGATCCTATAATGGGGAATGCAGAGTGGACAGTGAACTTGTTTCCTTATTCTTTTGTGCTGGTGCAGAATCTGGGACTGTTAGGGTACAGCTGGCTCTCAGTGTGGTCATTAGGCAACCCAGAAAGCTCAGCTGGGCCCTATGAGCCCTTTCCAAACATTCCACATCCTGATTGGTCAGGGGACCCAGCCTCTACTACTTGAGCATAGCAGCAGCACAGGGGCTGCTCAAGGTGTACCATGCCTACAGCTATGCTAACCCTGCTCTCGCTGCCACTTCCTGCTCCAGTCCTCACTCCAAGTTCTGCTCCAGGCAGTACCTGCCCTGTTCTGTTTTTTGACCTGTGGCTACCGCACCGGCTTACGCTTTGATTTCTGACTGCAGTTCCGACCTTTGGCTTGGCACCTTGATCCTGACTCCTGCTTCACCCTTGGATAGGTGTCTGATCCCCGGATCTTCACTTGCCATTACCTGAACTGCCATCCCAACCACCGAGCAAGGTCCTGCTCTGCCCTGTAGGTAAGCTGCCTATGCCCCAGCAGCGCATAGAGACAGAGCAAAAACTTGAAGGAGTCTGAAGACCAGAGTTGAGAGGACATGTTTGTATGAAAAAAAAAATATATATATATATATATATATCTACCTAGATTGGTAGCAGATGGAATCCCAGAACTCTTCTGAGCTCAGGTAATACTGCTCTGGAACACTTAACAGGTTGTGTCTATCAAATGCCAAAAGGCTCACTTATCTGTAATGTACAGGGAGTGTTGCCTCTGCAGCATGCAAAGCTCTCCTCGGACTGAAGGAAAAAAAACACACACACCCCCAAAAAACCACAAAAACTGTTTTCTTGTCTCTCTAGGTTAGAGTCAGCTCAACTTTGTCCTCCTGTGTAAGACAGCATTTTGAATTTTCTAGTTATCTTTATTGCAAAGGTTTAATGCTGAGCATACTGTGTTTTGAGAAGCTTATGTACATCAGCCAGTGACCTATTCTAAATCAACAGCTTTGCAAGTATGCACTATGCCCTTTAAGAAAAGGATCCTAAAACATGACAATCTCTTGCAGTTTATGGATGGCAAGGTTGAATAATTGCAAAGCAGAATAATTTAAAAGCAATGTAAAGAGCTTAGAAAAAAATAGCTGTAACCAATTTTAGTTTGCTTTCTATTGTTCAGTGAACACATTAAATCTTATCCTCTGAAAAGGCAATTCTGAGGGCTAAAGACTGCTGCAACTAAGCTTAGTGCCTATTTCATGCAACACTGATGTAGCACTGCATTATTTTGGGAGATTTTCCACAGCTGTTCAGGAGTGAACCAAATACAAAACATTTAAAAATACTTCAGCATAATACATTCTAAAAATTTCTTTGGGTATGTTAATTGATTTAGAATGTGATATTTCTATATGTTGTAACACTTAATAGCAAGTTCTGAAATATTAGCCACTGAGGTCTTCTTTTGTCTGAAATCAAACTAGTCAGCCAATTCAATACCTGGAAGATTTATAGGAAAGGTCTATTTAACAGTATGTTAAAAGGACACCGTCTAGATTAAATCCATTATACAGGTAACTTCTAGTATACAACTACTGTATATTACCAAAAAAAAAAAAAAAAACTAAGTCTAGTTGCTCACCTTTTACTATGATGGTTATAATGAAAGAAAGAAATTGTCTTTGTCAGCCAAAATAAAGTTACTCACTTTGGGCAAGTGAACAAGTAGAGTTTTTAAATGGTGCCTTGCACTATTTGTGTAAAGTTCACTTTCTAAACATCTTTTAGATAGGACAGTGAAATAATACTGTTTACTGGTTCTCATGTAATAGCATAAAGCTGTTGTATTAGGGTTTCCTACACTTCAGAGAACTGCTACTAAGTTCCCCTGCCCTGATAAGTGTTCTTTCCCCTCCAAATAGAAAATGTTCCCCCCTAAAGTTAAATGATCAAATGAAAACATTAAGTTCTGTAATTCTGAACAAAACAAACGTTTCTCCTTAGTTTTGCTGTTTTTGAGTACTACGGTTATCTGTCAAGATGTGGGTTAGGAAAAACAAGAGTGCTATACCTTTTAAAAGGTGTCAAGATGAAACAATAATTCAGATAAATGAGTTGTTGCTCTGTGTAAGCAAAGGAAAAAAACATGGTCCTAGAAAATGGAGAAAATCTCTCTTTCAGGTTGTCTAAGCAGAAGAAAAGTGCTAGTGGCTGTGAAGAGAAAAAGGAGGGGTATTAAAAAATAAGCAAATAAAAATATGGGCTCACAAGCATGAGGGATTGATTATCCTGAAAGCTTGTTTCCAAAGGATTCCAAAATAAAGTTCATATTTTGAGGGAAATGTGACAGGCACTATATAGTGATGGTTGGAACATCTTTTTTAATCCAGTTTAAAACAAAAAAACAAACTAAAAAGGTGGCTGCATCACTGACTTTGAACTGAAGAGTTCTAGTGTATTATGGAGTTCTGAAACACTAAAGCCATCATGTCCATGTTATTTTTAAAGAGGGAAAAATAATTCCCTGCACTTAAAAGCCACAACATACTTTGGAAACTGATGTTTCCTGATATATTTCTGATTTGCAACACTCGTGCTGCCAGCTGCCTTGACATTTGTGTGCCTTAAAAAAAAAAAGGCAGTTTTTTTGCACCAAAGGCCTTTGTTCCACCCAAAGACCAGCTCACCTTACCTCTGAAAGCCTCATGAACTTTTGTCAGCTGTTCCTATGGTAAACAGCTGAGATGTATGGAAAATTCATTACTGCTGCCTGAAAATTAGAGCACTCAGCATGTTCTTGCATTTATTGTGAGATTTCTCCAAAACACAAATTGGTATTTAAGTACAATTTGAAAGGTTTTTGTCTTCCACACCTATACATGGACTCAGTTTGAAGGCTCTCAAACAGGCATGATAGTCAAACTAATTAACCGCTTGGTGCCAAAAAACAGGATCCCTGCTAATAAGTGCTAATGTGAAATGCAAGAATATTGGCAGGGAGAGCACTGAAGGACTCATTGGCACATAGGGGTTAATGAAGGTCATCTTAGCAGTCTGGTTCCCCCTCTGAGTCCCAGCCTACTTAGTGCAGTAGATTTGTGTAAAATACTAAGTAGATATCCACCAATTTTGAATGATTAAGCAGAAAATATGGGGCTTTTATAACTTTAAATGTATTAGGAGTATGGTCAAGGAATGTAATATGTTAGGAATGGAATGTTTTGAGTGGAATGGTTAAATGCCAAGTTAGAACAAGCAGATTCCTTTTAATCATTTGCGTGTTCCTCAATCTTTAAGATAGTCTGTCAATATAGGTACAGTTCTAAATTTATGGGATTTTAGTTCAGGTTAAAATTCAACATCCCGCTACTTGCAGTTCAGTCAAAGTTGCCTATGAGAGTAAGACTATCACATTTTTTATGTTTTTTGCAGTTCATTCAGTTTTTCTAGTTTACAAAGAAATTATACTCATAACATCAAGATTTAGATTTGTCACTTTAATTATTTCTGCGAGCACTGCGTACATCTTCAAAATCCCACTGGTAATTCAATGAAGCCTGCTGTGTGGGCAATTACTCTGAATGTAATTTTGGGAAATGGGCGGGGGGGGGGGGGGGAGAGGGTACTTCCTAACATCTTGTAAATGATTCCTGCTAAGCTGTCAGGAATGCTTTTCAAACCTTTATTGGTTGAAGGATTTAATACACCTTTGACTTGGCTACCTTTAGTGCAGATGGTGTATTCCCTTCTGCTTTCAAGAGGCAACACTTTCAAATTCAACAAGATATTTCACACCCTCTTCCACGTCTGGTCCTCTGGCTTCCCCTAGTACACTTTCAGTTACTTTTTCATGATTAAGCAGCCACAGGGCTACTTTTTTTTGGGGGGGGGGGGGGTCTTTGAACTGAAGTGGAAAGAAAAGAGAAGGAGGCTGACTGTGCAACTAATACTTCCTTCATAGGCCCTTTTCCCTCAGAAAAAGGGACCTCACTCCCAAATGATGGCTCAGAAGCATTCTTTGAAGCAGAGGCTGATTCTGGCGATGTAGCATAAGTCACCCAAATAAGAGACACCATTGCACTCAAATCACAAAACCTCTATAAGAGGAAAATGAGGCAGCGAGGGAAGTCAGGATACTTTTCCTCCTAAAGAGGAAAGGCTCCTCTCCAATGAGATGTTATGTTCTGGTCTTAGATATTTACTCTAGTTTATTCCTCAGTGTAGTGATTTCTTTTATTTTAATCAGGGTGCCCTCAAAACTCATTAACCTAGCAAATTTTGCACACATTTAGTAAGCACTATGATCTGTGAAGGTTGGGAATAACCACCACATATTTAGAACAGTTTTTTTAAACCACTTCTGTTAGGTGGAAGGGCTGACCACCTGCCTGCATCAGCCTTTTGTCTTCTGTCATCCTCGTGACCAAGTCCAAATGTATTATTTGGTTCTCATGCCAGGTGGTGTCCAAATTACACAAAAGCAAGTTTTTTTTAAGTTGCTGAATTTGTGACTTATACCGGTACGGACAATGCTCAGGAGGTGTATCTTCCCAGGGACACCCCAAAGAGATTGCTGAGCTCTAGCCAGGATGGTGGAGCAGACTAACCTTAAGTCTCTATTGAAGTTCTTAGCTAAGCATCTGCTGTAAAGACTTAAGTCAGAAGGCATGAAAAGTCCTATATGACTGGTTGTCACCTAGTAGAAAGAATTTACCACAGTTCTCTGCTCTAATCTCAAAATAAGTTAGAGATTTACAAAAAAAAAATTGTGCTATATAAAGAAAGAGCAAGATGAACCAGATCTGCTATCCCAACAATATGGCATCTGACAGGAACTCTGAGCCCAGAAGTCAACCGGTATCACAGGGTTTAAAGCTAATATGATAATTTCAGTAACTGTTAAACTGTCAAGAGGCCAGAAACTAAACAAATGGTAAATAGTCATTTAATGGTTAATAGTCTACTCAATTCATTTATCATAAGTCCTTGTGGGTTACTTGATCAGGGAGCTTTTCACCCTTCCTGTCACAGGACTGGGATACTAAATCTGAAGCTTGATTGAGAAACAGAGATACTGTCAACTTTAAACCCTATCTGAAGTTGTTCTTACCTGTTGCAAACATCCGAGATTACTGCAGTCAGTTTCTCCATTTTTTCCATTTGTTTATGTATGTCATGGTACTTTGCATATAGTTAATTTTATTGTTCTCCTGTACAGTGGAACAATTTCCCCTGAATTTTTGTCTTCAACATAGCAAAGAGGAAGGAAAAAATAAGATGTGATTGTAAAACTTCACAAATTGGCAGGAGAACCAGAAGGCAGATGATGTATCTGAAGCTACTTTTAATTGTCTTTAAATAGAAGATTTCAAGTTGGTGTTCCTTTAAACAGCCAGCCTTAATTAAGTCCTAGTAGGTGCCATACACATATTTGATAATGTCAAACAGATGTAATCATCTTAAAATATGCTTTTACGGGAAGAGCCAGATAACTTCATAGACTAGCCAGCCAGCCAACTCTGTGCAGTGATGAAGCAAGATAGATAATGGGCTAAAGAGCTTTACTCTCACCAAACAAGAAACACTTGGTTTAGAAAGCAAGAACCTAGTAGCACATATGTTTGGAAACAGCTACACCCTTCACAGAAAAACAAACTAAACCGTTCCATTGGGGCTGATGATGATTCAAGCTCCCCACAAGCAGAAGATGGAAAGAAAAGGTATACTGGCAAACAAACTACAATTGTGTATTAGGGGCTATATCTGTACGTTTCTCACACAGGCCTGTGAAGGAGTCGATACAGCATGACAATACTTTATGGCAGGGATAGGCAACCTATGGCACGTGTGCCAAAGGTAGCATGCGAGCTGATTTTCAGTGGCACTCACAGTGCCCAGGTCCTGACCACTAGTCCGGGGGGCTCTGCATTTTAATTTAATTTTAAATGAAGCTTCTTAAACATTTAAAAAACCTTATTTACCATACAACAATAGTTTAGTTATATATTATAGACTTATGAAAAGAGACCTAAAACCATTAAATGTATTACTGGCACGCAAAACCTTAAATTACAGTGAATAAATTAAGACTCGGTACACCACTTCTGAAAGGTTGCTGACCTCTGATTTATGGGGAGCTCAGGAAGGGCTCCTGCAAGTGTGAGCAACCCAACCAAGCTTACCTAGTGCCGGATTGCAACACACACGTATAGGAAGGGAGCCAGTCAGGAATTGTAACCTCCCACACTACAAGTGCCCAGGTGCACAATCCTGTGCAGGCTAGTGCAATGCCACAGCTATGCCTCCTCCACACCCCTCCCTTGGTGCATCACAGAGCAGATGCTGTGCTCATGTGCAGAAATTTCAACTGTGACAGGGTCTTGCACAAGATGCAGGTGGGAAGTCAGGCTCCTAATGCACTCCACCCCAACCCAGCCTTCGATAAAGCTTGGTTTTGTATTGCTTGCTTGGATCACACCCCTTTTTAACTTCTAATATTTTACATGCATCTGCTTTATTCTATTCATTCTACCAAGCATGTATTACAGAAACACACGTCATAGCGTGCTATGCCCAATATACAACATTTTGTTCAAGCACTGCTGTATTTTGAAAAGTAGCGATAAAAGTAGAGCCCCACAATGCCATTTTTAGTCTCAATGAGGTTCACATCAAGTGCTCAGTTTAGAAAAAGAATCGTATTGCTTTGTAACTACCAACCTTGCAAACTCAGCCTGAGATCTACAAGTCATGCTGAGTTGTTTCCTTCTCATGCATTACTTGCAGTAATAGAGATCCTGAAAGCCAAGTAATACCTCTGTTAGACCTATGTAACCCTATTGCATCCAGTGAGATTGCAGAGGAACAACTGATCAAAACAATGAACAGTTCTGTTGTTGCACAAGGATGAAGAGAATCCAGCTAACTCTGAACTAAGTTCCTGCAGGGTTAACAGGAAAAACAATGTTGTGAACATTTATTAAGGAGATATGAATGAATATATACATGAAACAAATCTGAGTAAGTGATGCCCATTTATATCTGGCCATATTTCAAAGCAGAAGTGGGAAAATTATCTGGGCGGGAGAGGTGGATCTTCTACTTGGTGTGGGTATGCTTAAGTTTCAGTAATATCCTATAGAGGGGTAGGCAACCAAAGGTGGCACACGAGCTGGTTTTCAGTGGCACTCACACTGCCCAGGTCCTGGCCACCGGTCCGGGGGGCTCTGCATTTTAATTTAATTTTAAATGAAGCTTAAACGTTTTTAAAATGTTATACAACTAAACTATTGTTTTATGTAAAGTAAATATTACTGACATAGAAGAGACCTTCTAAAAACGTTAAAACGTATTACTGGCACGCGAAACCTTAAATTAGAGTGAATAAATGAAGACTCAGCACACCACTTCTGAAAGGTTGCCGACTCCTGTCCTATAGGAAGAGACTATATTTGTACTTACAAGTCTAAAAAGCATCTTTCATGTTGGGATGAGAGAATATTCCATCCTAGATTTGTCTTATATTATCCACATGCTCAGTGTAAAACAGCTACATATTCTCCCTCTATTTGCTGTACTTGTAAGTGCCTAGATATCCAAAACATAGGTTTCTACTTAGCCATTTCAAACTTTTTGTTCTTAAGTAATCTTAGGTACATTTTTCCCTTGACCATTGCAAGTTCTGTAGAGTAAGAAAATACATCTGTGCATGGGATGCAACACTAGTGTTTCTTTCACCCATTCTATTGTATGGTATTATCTCTCATGATATGGATTTAAATTTAGCTAACAATGCCATATTCCAAATGGAGGGAGGAACAGTTCCCAAAAGTAAAAAGGGAAGCTTGCCACTAGCCAGAAAAGTAGAGGGTTTCTGCAAAGGGTTTCTGTGGAGGGAAGACAAGCACTGAGGAATCATTAGAACAGTCTGAAAGCAAAGTATTATATTCTCCCTTCCACCACCAGAAATGGGAAATGTTTGGAAGTTATACAAGACAAATAACCGGTATTTGTATTTTCAGACAAAAAAGCTTATAGCTTTTGAAGAAACCCAGAGGACTCCAGGTGAAAACACATGGTATACAGAAGAAATGAGTGCGTGTCACACACCACCACCCAACTCAAATGCCAGGCCTTCTGCAGTGGTTGATATAGTCCGATTCCCCCGTTTCTTCCCCAGAGGTATCCAGGTAATTTGAAAGAACAAGGAGAATCATTTCTATAGTTTCATGTGAAGTTCACACATGAGCCAGAAGGGAATATGCCCCCCCCACACACACACTTCAAATGTTACAAAAAATAATTACTACCTACAAGTAGAGTAAACCACAGGTAGTGATCATTCTGGTGGCACAAAGTCTCCAGTGCTTGGCATTAAGAGAGTGATTAATAACTAGACTTACTGGTTATTTGCTTTGAAGCAAAGCAGCATACTAGGCACATGCTATGCATGTCAAAGAATTATACACACCCCTTCCCTGTTCCTATAATGGTCAATTTCTTTATGTCCCATGCACTCATAGGACTCCTACAGGTTGGCTTATTCCTAAAAATTTTACCAGTATAAATACAAGTTATGTAATTTTCGCAGATGTAGTTGTACGAGTAAAAGCCTTGGTTTAGAGGTAGTAATGGATCTAGATCAGCTATTCCTGTTTGCTGATACTATGTAGAGAAACACTTTCCTTACTCATGCTATGTCTACCCCAAAAGGAAGGCATCTTAAGGGGAAGGGAGGAGGGAGAACTAGTCTACCAGCTTTTGTTCCAAGTCACCATTATCATCAGGTCTTTTAATATCCACAAGGACATTGACTGTACTGGTTGCTTCCTGAAAAGACTGCATATTGAGATGATCCAGAGTCTGTCATCCCTGAGGGCTACTGCTAGCATAGCCATAGTAATTGAATTCAAGGGCAATGAAAGTGTTAAGAGACCTCTACTGGAAGTTGCAATTGTCAGTTGTGAACCTAAGGCATTTCTGATGAGCAGAGGAACTTGATGTGCATTGGTGTGTCTGAGATTAATGGACATGCTCTGCTTTACAAAGCAAAGGGACTCCACCTTTTGATCCTCCACAAATTGATTCATTCACTCCAGTTTCAAAATGGGCAATAGTGTATTGTATCTTTTGGGGACTTGAAAGAACACTGAATGACCTTGAGGAACTGGGAAGTGGCATAATTATCTGTAATAGAGTGCACGCTCTGAGGACAGAGAGGTGGCAAAGGACACTAGGAAGTGTTAGGAATTTTGGGCTTGGCTCTCCATTCCATCCAAGTTCTGCTCAGACAGCAAAAGAGGGAGGGCCCACAAGGAGCCTGCTATTGCTTCTCTATTCAGAGCCAGCTGGCCCCACCACAAAAGCTAGGGCTCACATGGGCACTGCTAACTTACATCAGTGGAGGATCAGGAGTAGCAGACATCCACTGCCATGCTCTCCACCCTATCTCATCCCTGGCCCATCCACAGAAGGCAGATACAGCCATCCCTTACCCTGACACCAGGGATGGGGAGGTGGTCAATGCAGGAAGCAACTGAGCTGCCTCTGCCACCAAATTCCTAAGCACAAAGGGACTTCTCCACTGGCCATCTCAAGGCACTTTAAGTCAGTCACTCTAAGGCTATGTGTACGCTACCGCGTTAAGTCGACCTATGCTACGCAACTCCAGCTACATGAATAATGTAGCTTGAGTCGACGTACCTTAGGTCAAGTTACCGCAGGGTCTACACCATGGAGGGGGAAAGGGAGGGAGTTGATGGGAAACTCTCCTGTTGACTTACCTTACTCTTTTTGTTGGGGGTAGAGTACAAGAATCGACTGGAGAGTGATCTGCTGTCTATTTGGCAGGTCTTCACTAGACCCGCTAAAATCGACTGCTGGTGGATCGATCTCAGCGTTGATCCTGGCTGTAGTGTAGTGGCTGTAGTGTAGTGGGTCTACATCACCTTATCTTCTTCTAAAGTACTCTAGTTCTGAAGAGGGAGCTGCAGAGACTAACAGGTTCTTTCGGTCTTAAGAGCTGTGAAGAGACTTCTGGAAAGGTCAGAGGAAGAACCCTGGAGTGATTAGTGCCCATTTGGGTCTCATTTTGGGCCCCTAAATCTGTATTTAGGGACCCAAGTTTGAAAAGGAGGCTCACAAAAGAAATTGTTGAAAATACAGGTTTAATAACACAGCAATATCTTCTCTGTCAAAAGTTACAGTCAGGCACAACACAGGTCATAGATAGAATCAGTTATTCATTTGAACATATTCATGGCTAAAATATTTTTAAATGGAATACACTTATTTTGAGATGCCTGTTTCATTGTCATTAGGGTGAAAAGTTCACCTAATGCAGCGGTTCTCAAACTTTTGTACTGGTGACCCCTTTCACATAGCAAGCCTCTGTGTGCGGACCCCCACCTCCTTTTAAATTAAAAACTCTACTTTACATATTTAACACCATTATAAATGCTGGAGGCAAAGTGGGGTTTGGGGTGGAGGCTGACAGCTCGTGACCCCCCCCACGTAACAACCTAGTGACCCCCTGAGGGGTCCTGACCCCCAGTTTGAGAACCTATGACCTAATGATAGATGGACTGCTGAGGCCTAACAGATCTGAGTTCAAAAGAGAAAGGTACGGACCATGTTTTGTGGCCATATCAGGATATTTCTTTCAACTACTGAGCTTGTTCTCTGAAGAATGTGCCCCCTCCCCAGAAAAAGAGGGACGCAGAGAGAAACTAGAGGCCATATGAATAATTGGAACAGTTTCAACTTCTCTCAATGCAAAGACTTATAGCACACTGAGGCTGCCTAATAGTTTAACCTAACATTACAAATCTCAACAGGAAAAAGTATCAGGCTGATATTTTAGCTTATATCATATCATATTTATGGGCTACAAAGACCTTAGGTATTGGTCCCAGTCCTTGATCAGTACACCACCTGTGTGCCACTACAACAGGCTCAGAACAGCTGACATGTATAGCTGGAGCTAGTGGAAGCCCACAACTACATTCATGAGAGCACCTGCTATCAGTACATGGGACTCAAGTAAGTCAACAACCTTGAGCATTAGTAACACAGTTATGAAGACCACATAATAGAGCTCTAAAACTCCCTCTCTGCTGCCCTGTATTAGATCTATTGGAAGTGCAAATGGTCCAACCTCTCTCATGGTGTTATCTGCTCATGGAAGAGGGAAAATCCCTGACCAAACCAGTTCTGTGCATAAGAACTGTCTCTCTGTTATAACATCTCTAAGTGCACAAGCACTGGCAAAGTGGAAGGGGGGAAGGGACATGCACTCAAAGCCACCTCTCAATGCATGTATGAGAAGCAACAACAACATGCTCAAATTGACTCCATGCATAGGGGGAGAGGTGGACACCCTGAAATTGGCTCCACGTGAAACAGTAAAGGTGACAGGAGAGGGGAGAGAACACTCCCACACATCCACTAGCTTCATGCACGGAAGGGACAGGAGACCTACCCCAGACCATTACCACGCAAAAGGCCTCAGGGAGAAGGAAACAGTGTTGGTGAGCTAATTTCATATTTGATGAAAGCTGCCAGGGGCAAGAGGAAGCAGTTGCCTGGATTCTTCACTCTCCTGCAGACTTTTGATTCTGCTCCTTTTCACTCCCTAACTCTGGGAATATGTATCCATATATTATCAAATAAAAGTTTGTAGGGTGTGGGAGTTAAAAAAGGAACTCAGAAGTAGTTCATTTTAATTATTCAAACTGTCTGCTAAAGTTAAAGGTAATAGCAATCATGTGTCCAAGGTTTATTTTAAGTTTTGCCAAGAGTGAGGTCTTTACTGTCAAAGACTTTGTGTATGGATCTTTTATCCCATCTGCTATCAAACATTCTTTATAAGATCCTCAATGCTAAGTCCTGTAAAGTGGATGGTATGTTATGGTTTATTTTGTAATCACTTACTAAGCTGAATTCCTATATCACATTGAAAGAAAAAACAAACACCTACAGGCACTAAAATGTCTGGGTTTGTGCTAGAACAGAATATTTACACACATTGTTTCTAATCCTACTGAAGTTATGCCTTGTGTCTGTCCATTACTGCACATTACATAGGCTAAGAGACAAATTGTTGAAGTTTCTCCTCTTTCCCTCCCTTTCTCCTGTTTTACTGCTTCCACAGCTCTACCTTCTCCTATTTCCCTTCCCCTTCTTTTCTCCAACTCCTTTTGCCTGCCCAAATCCAAAGCCACCTTCATTTCCTCTTCTGCCTCCGTCTCTCTGATAAGATGTGTTGGAGGCCTTGGCTACACTAAAGGGAAAAATCGATCTAAGCTACGCAATTTGAGTCACATGAATAGCGCAACTCAAATCGACGTAGCTTAGATCTCCTTACCGCAGTGTCCACAGGAAATGCTCTCCCATCAACTCCCCTTAGTCTTCTCGATCAGGTGGATTACAGGAATCGACAGGAGAGCAATCGGCGGTCGATTTTCCAGGTCTTCACTAGACCCGCTAAATCAACCGCCAATGCATCCATTGTCGCAGTGTCGATCCTCCGGTAAGTGTAGACAAGCCCTCAATATTGGTCATGCCTCAGTCCCCACTGGTCCCCCTCCAACCTCAGACCTGATCCCACCCTCCAGTCTTTTCTCCTTCTTTGACCCCTCTGAAATGCCAGTTCATTCCTTATTAAAACAAAAATAACCACCAACCTGTCCTTCATGATTTCTTCCATACCTCTCTACCTGGCTCTCACAGGGTGCTGGATTTCCCTCCTCTGTCTCTGCAACCACCCTATTGTTCAGCAGCCTCCTCCATTCCCCTACCCCAAAGTCACCCTCCTAACATTATGTTGGAGATACCAGGCTTCTCTAATGATCCTTCCGCTGTCAATCCTCCTTCCTCATTTATTTTTTCCTTTGGGGGAGGGGGAACCCCACACTATTCCATCCGCCACTTCTCTTCGTCTCCCTGATCACATCACATACACAGAGTATCCATGGTCCTCTCCCACTTCCAACTCCTAGCTCTCCATTTCATCATAAACCCCACCATTGTCCTTAATTTCTTCAATTTCAATACCAGTGTCCCATCCAATCCCCTAGCGTCCTGCTCCTTTGCCTGACAGTGCTGGTGCTAGCTCATTGGGAGCCCTAAACAGGAATATTTTTGCCCCACTCCACACCACATACTCATAATAGAGCTGCTTGAAGCCCTAAGCAATTGCTTAGTCTGCATATGCCTAGCTCATACATCCCCCTTCTGACCACCTCATCTCCAACATTACTCACATCCCTGCCACCTATTTGTTTCATAGCTTTCAGTCCTTTAGTATTCAGATTCTCTTCCTGTGTGCCTCTCCCCTATCTCCATCCATCCTTAATCCCAGCGCGCGCGCACACACACACTTTTCTACGCTCTTATTCTCATGCTGCTGAGCAACTCCTGAAATCCTACTGACTTCCCCACCTCTACCACAAACTGCTCAATCATTCTCCTCCCCTTCATCTCCAAACTCAAATATGCCATCTACAATCACTGTCTGGAATGCCTTTCTTCCAATTCTGTTTTTGACCCTCAATCTGGGGTCCACTCTGTACACCACTGAAACTACTCTCACTAACATCTCCAACAACTTCTTCCTGGACAGCTTTCAGGGCTGTATTGTATCCTTATCCTCCTGGACCTCTCAATGGCTGTTCATTGACCACTCTACTTCTTGAAATTCTGATCTTCATTGGCTTTAGGTGTTTCTTAAGGCTCTAATCCTTACACTAATCTTCTCCTTGTCTTTAAGTGCTCTTCACTACAAGCAGGCTTTAACTAAAATTTCTATGCTGATGACTCCCCAAGTCCATTGCTATTGATGAGTGGTCTCCTTTTATCCAACCTAGCATCTCATTTGTGACATCTCTTCATGGATGTCAATCTTAAACTAAGGCCAAAACTAAACTCCTGATATCTTCTCTCACTTTATCACTGGACACCCCCTGCCATTCTCTCAATAACTGGGCCCCATTAGCTGGGTGTCATCTTTGACTCTGCCCTTTTAGTGGAGCCCCATTCAAGCCATTTTTAAGTCTATGCTTTTTCTTACACAACAACTCTAAAATACAGCCTCCTTTCTGTCCATGCAACCTAAATTCTTGTCCAAGCTCTAATTTCCCATCCTGAATACAAGCCTCCAGTCTTCTGTCCTTCACTACCACCACCTTGCTCCCTCCAAGTCTATTCTGACTGCTGCTGGCTAGACAGTCTTTGTCACTCTGATCACATCAACCTCCTCTGTGGGTCCCTTGCCCTTCATCTCTGCATCCAGTACAAGCTCTCTGTCTTCACCTTTAAGTCCCATCATAATTTAGCATCACCCCACCTCCCTGATGTAATAAGCTATTAAGGAGATCAATCCCTGCCTTCGGTCCAGCTTTCACTGTTCAGTCAGCTTCTCCCTTAAACAGCTTTCTCCCATGCTGTCTCTTATGCATGCAGAAAACGCTCTGAAAAATCCAAACAGCAACTTTTGTCCTTCTTAAGAGTCCTCTGTCATAATGCCCAAGAAGAGCGACTCTACTGATTGTGGCTGGATAGGTGATAAGCTGTGACTTTTCCTACTCCTCACCTCTACCTATAACCAAAAGAAGTAAACAGTACTTGAAACTAGTAAAGCTGTGCCAACCCTTCCGGTGTTCCTTTACATATGTTAGATCCCCATCCCCTATCAATTTGGGTCTATAAAGTTCTTCAAGGAAGGGATTTCTCCACGTTTGTGCTGGGCACTGTACAACAGCTCCCTCCACCATAATATTTACTACTACAAATAAACAAGAATAAGTGGAACAAAGAGGGTGGGAAACAGCATTTTCATCTGTTTTCTCTTTACAGGTTAAATTCAAAATATTTTAAGCCATTCACCCCAACCTGCTGAGAAGAAAGATGAACATAGAAACTGGATGTTTTAGAGACCCATATAGTATAAAATGTCCATTTCACTGCAAAAAGGTCTGTGCCAAACACTAGGACAAAAATGGAGTTGGTGCTTTTGTTTTACAACTTTAACTGAGGAGTCCCTACTGTAACTCCGTACCAGTCTTGGTTTTGCTTCTGATAAACTGGAGGTATATTTGGCCATCAAATCACAGTGAAGTTAAACTAAAATTAGTATGTTATGAAGGCCAGGAAAATAGGCTTACTCAATCCAATTGTGGTTTTACAAATACTCTTTCCTTTCTAAAGACATGTTACTTTATGTTTATATTCTAAAAGGGCTTTTATAGGGTTAACTATTGTGCAGTTTGCAGTCTTCTTGGTGTTAAAAAGCCTGTGGTAACAAAGAATCTAACCCACTAGCTTCTTTGTAGTCCCTTTTTCATTTGGCCATCAATTGTAGATCAACTCTTCTACTCAGTAATGTGGCCACTCACTCAATCTTCTCCTCACTAATCAGTTCCTTCTGGGATCTTTCAAATTAATAAGCTCCCACTCTGACCATTCTCTTACCACAGACATCACCACTGACCCCACACTTTATAGACAAGTAGTTATGAAAGGTCCAACATTTTACTACTTTTCTCTCCAACTCCCATCTTGCTAATGAACCAACCTTGGTTCACTCCTAAATCCCTCCATTCCTGCCCCCATGCCCATAAAAAAATACTACTGCCAAGACAGGCAGTGAATACTGCAAAGTAACAGTTTTACCTGACAGGTTTCAGTGATCAAAACAGGTTTTTGTATACAGAATTTTTAAATAGCACTAACCAAATTACCCTCTGCTTGCCTTACATGATCAGGCTAACCAAGCCAACTGTTAAGTCCTGCTTCCCATTTCCAGTCACTGACCTCCATTTCTGTCTAAGTGGCACATTCAGCTAAAGTACCCTCAACTGAACGCATGAGTTTAATACTAATCAGTACAGTATCATTGGACATATGATGCCCTGCCATATACAAAAGCTAAATTGTACATTTTGTATTTCCCATATCCCTTTGTATCAACAAGCACAGGAGTGAAAGTGATGCTTCAAGCTTCTATATAACATAGCTACACCAAGTCCAGATACTGATCCAAAACATAATGGATTTGATACTCTATCCCCAAGACACTAATTATAGTCAGTCTGTGAGATTTCAGTTTACAGCCAAATCAATGGAAGAAACTAAACTCATTTTTTGCAACTACAACATAGCCAACTGGCCCACTAGCTATTGGTCAAAACACAATCAGCTTTTATTCTAAAATATTAAGATTCAGATTTTACTTAAGTAGTGCATTACACAATATTTTGTGCATCTCCAAGTTTCCCTAATTCTGAACTTGTCTGAACAGTGGATTCAGCAGAATGTGTCTTAAATATGGAGATCAGCTATGTTTAATTTAGCTTCTTTCTAGTAATCTACGCCAATTTTGTTAAAAACATTAATTTTTGTTTTAACTAACCCACTCTCTCACCCTCCCAGATCAATGCATTATGTCCCTTAGATATAAGAAAAGAGGTAAGTACTATATTTCAATTACTACTTTATAAGTAATCAATAGCTTACTGTAATACTTGTAATAAACCCTCAATGACCATCATCTTTTCTAAAAAATTTCCAGGAAGAATATTTGTAGACACATGTAGAATAAAGATTGGTTCTCTAATGAATTGTTAATATGTCATTTCTTCCACCATCATTTCTGTCCAAACTGCAGGTTAATGACAAAGGTGTCTGAAGTCATAAAATTGCACAATAAGCTAAACACACTATTTGCATTTATACTTCATACTAATGTAATATAAGCCAAGTTACTTATTGCTGAATATAGATTGATGCTATATGAATTGTAGACTGTCACACTATCAAGCCTAAATCTTCAGATTAACTAAATACTAATAAAACCCACAGCTGCTACAAGGATAAGCTACGAGTTGCTTTTATTTGCTGAACATAGCAGCAGCATGAACTATGCCCAGAGTACATGATCAATTATTTATATGTAGGTGAAAAACAGACCAGTTACTTCAAGATAAATAGGAAATGTTAATTTAACTGTTTCAAACACTAAGAACCAAATACCCAAGTTCTAACCTTGACAACCAGAGTTAATATTTAAAAATATGAAAGACACAACCAATACCAATTGCTCTGAATACAAGTTTTAAATAAAAATATCAACATAGTTAGGACATATGTAAACCAATTCATTCTGATCCACAGTGGATTATAATCCCATTATTTTTCAGGTTTTATAAAACAAATTTTGCCAGTTATTTAAATGCTTACATGTTCTCTATTTCATTAGTCAATATAAATTAGACATTGTAGTCATCTGTATATGCAGTATTCATTTGTGCACTGTATTTGCATAACTACTGGTGCTGTCAGTAACCACCTAGCAGTTCAACTTGGCATATGTATGAGTTTCTTGTTTCTTAGAATTCACAAAGCTATTCAAGATTTGATTTTTCCAGTCACCAAAGCGATCATTTGAATGCAGCAACAAAAAGGAAGCAGACACAATAAAGATGTATTAATGCCTATTTCTGTGATATTTCATTCTATATGCCATTCTCGCTTCCCCCGCCCCCCAACATATTTTCATACAATTCCTGAACATATTAGCGGTCTGACACCAATTAACAATGAAAGATGACTTATGTAAATAGGCAGGTTGTTAAATAAAGCAGGACAAGAGGTAAATCACCTGAATTTTTAGCGCATTAATTCAGTAAATGAGCTTCTGATTTATCTGATCAGCTAGCTCTACTAGTATGAATTTAAACTTACTGACAGATTCTACTGCATCCTTCCAATTAATGTCAGACTCTCTCAGCCATTGCCCATGCATTTCCAATACAAAAATTTCCAGCTATTTCAAAGACTGTCAAGTGCACTGACTTGCAACAAGAAGTAGAGGGCCTTGGTTAAAAAAAAAAAATAATAATTAAGATCTTCTTTTAAAAAGTGTGTGATGGTGCAGATCACTTCACAGTTATTTCCTGAAAATATACTATAAATGCAGTTAAATGTGATTCTCCTCTGCCACAGTATGTTCTTCAGACTTGATGTTCTCAAATTTTCAAAAAAGAGGTATGTTTTTAAGTTAGTGTATAGAAAGCCTGCATTAAGGGAGACTAAAGTACATTGAATTGCAAAGTTAAACGGCGTGCAAAAGGTTTTTCTATCAGTTCTAACAATCACAAAGCAATTCTCTACACTTTAGTTACTATTAGCAGCTACATTCATCTGATGTGTTCATACAATTTGTGAAATTAAATAAGAGTAAAATTATTTAAAGTTGGCAACTACTATTACAAATCTTCCAGGCACTGGGACTTTACCAATTCAACAAATAAAACCAAAGCCTATGAGTATGGCTACATAATCTCAAAAAAAAAAAAAGGATGTGGTGATGCATCATGAGGACATCACGTAAATCATGTTAATTGGCATATTGCTAGAAGGAGGATGCAAGCCTGCATTATGCAGCACCAGCAGACATCTCCAGTGATCCAGGTCAACGATGGTTATAAAGCCATGTCAAGCAATAGATACATATCCAATAAAGAGAGAAAAACATTTAAATGCACAGATAGTATTAGACAGCAAACCAAGAGGAAAAACTGAAGGTTCACAGAGAGATTTCCCTGAACAATGAGAGCAGTTATTGCACAGTACTCAAGTATTTGCATGCTGTCAGGCTGACTGCATTCCAGGCAATCAGAATTCACATTTAATCTGTACCCTTTGTTATGCATGGAAGATTTTTTGAGGCTTACAACTTTCTTACATAGACAGTATATTCATAATCTGAAGACTTGAATTCGTTATTATCTACTGCCAATTCTTCAGATAGTCGAACTTTTTCCCCAAGCATATCGTCTAAAAGAAAAAGTTTGAATACCAGCTACTTCTCCAATTTATCATAAATTTTCATCAGTATTTTGAGACACTGTTTTAACAATCAAGAACCATTTTCTAAAATGGATTATCCTTCACACCTGTAGCTAGTTTCACTGCTATATTTGATTATCTGTTTAGAATGGGGTTTTTTTTGGCACCGTACAATTAAAAACCTCTATACATATTTCACTTTATCAGGTTATATATGTGGAAAAACAGGCAACAAATAAAAAGTCACTGAATTTCAAGGAAATCAGTTTATCCAGCCCTCTGACTTCTCAATAGCTTCTTACTTTCCGCCTGCCCCAGAAAAAAGCCACACATTTAGCTTTTAATTGCTCATTTCTGAAAGTCAGACTGCAGAGGAAAAAAAAAATGAATCAGCTGCTGACACGACAGCTGGCTATAGTTCAAGAATTGCTACATACTAAAACATCTGATCATATGCAGAGCTGGTATCATTTTGTTAAACAGAATTTGAGAGAGATTTCATTTTAAAAACTTGCCAATTGTTTTCTTAGAATTCTTAGAAAAAACTCAAGCTTGGGGAACATCAATGCAAGTCTCAGGTTCTGCTTATCAAATCTCAGAGTACGAAGTCTGTTTGCAGGACAATGATTCTTCAAGAAGAGCAGAAGTAGAAAAGAATAATTATAAGTAAACTTTTGAATGCTAAGCTATAATAAATGTTAAATATTTTCATCAGGTGACACCAAATAAAATATATTTCTATAAAACTGATCGATGCATTTTTGAATTATGTTTAATGGAAATACATTAAACACATTGTAATTGAATAAGGTGTTTTTGTTTAAAAGAAAGTATTAGAACTTTGTCTTTAATGGGACCGTGTCACTACTTTTGTGTAAAGACACACATACTACCATTAATATTTCCATTATAAAAAAACAGTAAGCTTTATTTCAGGGCAAAGTTTCTGTCACTTCAAAAAGTGACTTGAAAAATAATTGGTTTCAAATAATTGACCTACCAAAAGAAAAAAGATGTAGTTTTCCACAGTTAATATTCCACTGTTGCAAAGTGTTACACACCAACGCTTTCACAAGAAATAATTCAAGGTTAACAGTACATGTTAAAAAATGTGTGCACAGAGAGAGAGAGAGAGAGAGAGAGAAAACAGCTCCTTTGTTCCCTAATCAAGGACTTACGTTCCAAATCTAACAAGGAAACTGGAATACATTCAGATTTTTCTCCCCTTAAGGCAAGATATAGCTTTAAAAATTATTTAATTGGTTTGTGGTTTTGTACACAAAAATATTGGCGACTACTGCTTAACTTGGGTTAGAACCCAAGTCACCAAAGATATTTTCAATTTAAATGTTCAGTTCCAGAAATTAGGGCAGTGAGTTAATTAACAATAGTAGATGTTGAGATTAAATAAGTTAAAGCTTTGTAAAAAACTTAAAACAAATTGACATCACATGTCAAAATATACAAGATAAATATCCTGAAATCAACAAATCATACCAGTTTTTACTATTTGTTTGCTAGCCCATTTGTAACAAGCCTAATTCAAAAATATAAAATCACTCAATTTTTACTCTTATAGGTTCTCAAGCAGCATTTTTCCTTATTTGCCTGTCTATACATTTCGATCATCTATGGAAATATTTTTCCATCCATTTGTATGTGTACAGTGAAATAAATAAATTTTTTACTGACATTTACTGATAAAAATCTAATCTTCCAAACTTAATTGTAGTCTTCGCGCTAAACAAAAAAACAAAAACAAAAGTCAGACACCACATGTGTCTGTACCACAGTATTGCATTAAACAAGTTATAGATGACCTCCTTTAATCATACATTCCTAACCAAAATTCCAACATCAGGCTTACTGCTAGACCTGCTTGCATCTGTCAGCATGTCAGCAGAGAAACACTTCCCATTTAAAGACAGTAGCAGATAGTTTAACATGTTCTTCCCTTCCTTTTTTCCCCTGGCCACAAAAAAGTCACTACATATACCAGGACAACGCTAGAACTTTATCAAAAAGAGTTAGTGAAATATAAACATTTTGTTCCATACTAAGGACAGTCTTACTTGAGTCAATTCATTTACAGTTACTTGAGACTTTTAGATAAACTAAAGGAACTACAGATTTAAAAAAATAGCTAAGTATTATTGCTTCAGCCAACTTTGTTTAAATGAAGAGTCTCATGTCTGCAAGGGATGCATTTAAATTCATAGCACAAAGTTTGTTTGGCAACTTTATTAAAAATATATTTAATGTGGCCTCTCTCATCAATTAAAAAGGTGTTCAATACCATATAGTTGAAATTCAAACAATTAAAGTTTGAAACAAGAGCAATGACATTTGCCTAACTCGCTCTTCAATTTAACTGGCCCTATATACATGGCGAACAAAAATTTAACAAAGGTCTTTTCAATCTGACAGATTATTTTTTTTAAACATATGCTCTAATTCAAATAGGAATAAATTCAGAGAAGTCCTATAGCCGATGTTATACAGGAGGCTGAACTAGATGGCCACAGTGGTCCCTTCTGGCCTTAGAATCTAATAATTTTAAATTGTGTTTTCAAAAAGTTGTCCAAAAGTAGAAAATTAGCAAAGATTCTGATCCATTAGATCCATAAAAGCATCTGAAAGTTGTTGGGTACGATTATATTTAACCATAATTCTATAGAAAAAAAGTGACTCATGTAGTCTCAGGAAGCATTCCATTCCAGATGAAAAAAACTGACTCTCCTGGTTTTGAGAGTAGTTACTAAATGTGGGCTCAGGTTTGTAGTTTTGGGTTTTTTTTAATTAAGCTTTAGCAATAAAATAAATCACCACAGAAACATGTGAGTCAGAAGAAAAACATTTCTTCTCAGTATGAGAAAAACAAAAAAGCAGACATTTTAAAGTTAATTTAAGAATCCAAATAAAGAAATATATACAGAGCCCCAAATGTTATTTTGCACTGAAGAAAACCAAAGTAAAGTTTCTCTGGAGAGAATTAGTAACATTTCTCCAACTGCATTTCACTATGTTTCACTGTCTAAAACCCAACATTATGCAGTGAAGAGAGACACTGCTTGAAGTAACCCTCTTCAAACGAAAAGTAAGCTGAGTGGCTGGCTTACAATATCAACATTAAACAAATCTTAGAAATGTGATAAGCATCAATCACTTAATCCTTCACATTATTTTTTCTCCTTCAGGAAGTTCTTCCATTCAGCTCATCCCCCTGCCATTCATATCTAGAAGTAATACCTAGATATTACTTCCGTTACGATGTCAAGCGTTGCTGTGGAAATTATTGTAATGTCTTAAACAGAGACCAGTGTGAGCAAACAATGGTCTATACAGTGCAGATATACAACTGACCTTAGATTAAAACAGATTTACATTTCACCATCTATATTTTCCCCTCATTTTTGGCATGTCTTTCAGATTGGCCAAGTGAAAACTTATTTTCTAGGCAGTCAGTCAATTTGCCTTGCAAATTTTAATATACTTTGAAAATGTTGTAATGTTTGGATTGCAAACACTGCTGGGCAATATCTAGTGATTTAAAATGGTTTAAAATGAAAATGTTTCATTTCTCTTAGGTTTTGTTTTTAAGCAACCCCTTCTCCCCCAAGCTCTTATCTATGGTCACTCAGACCCTCTCCTCCAGTCTTGATCCAAGTATGACTTTTAAACTGACAGCTTCCCCCCTCCCCCTTTGAAACAAGTTATGCTTATTAATGAAATAAATTACATTGGAATAAATTAAGTTAGGTTTTAAATGCACTAATAGACACTCAAGATTTCTGCTTGAAAAAAATCCTTATACAGTTTACAAAATATGTATTTTTATGAAAAGTAGTCCTTTACAATACAGATGTGAGACAAGGAGCTGCAAAAATAGAGGTTTTTCATAAAAAAAGGCACCTAATGAAAAGTAGTTTTAATAGATAGATATAATATTAGAAGCATTCAATCTATCTTCTCTCTCTCTATATATATACACACACACATATAGCTTGAAAACAAGTTGCCATAGTAATAAGTTTCCTTCAGCTTAATGTTTCTATAATGTATTGACTGAAAATGTAAAATTCAGAAGCAAATATTTTCATTTAACTAGCACTGAAGTAAAATTTACGTGGCTTGCTTATCAAATCTCCAATCTGTTTGTATTAATACTAGTGTTGCAAGTACGACAATTAGATCTGATATGCAATAAAATGTTGTTTGTCCTATAATTGTGCTTTGGGAAAGCACAACTGTAAAAATGTACAAAGTTTCTATTACTCATACTGCATAGAAAATACGTTCACAGTTATACCGTCACTAAATCCACACTTATATAAGCTCAGTATTAGGATACATATTCTGCTACATTGCATGAAGCCAACTCCATTCTCCAGCCAATATAATTCATTGCAGTGGAGTTGCTTATGCTCTTGCATTTTTTTGCTCTGGAAGGCACATTTCAAATACAAAACCTTACCAGCTCTGACACAATGTTCCCAAATTACACAAGTACTTGGAGGATACTCTGCCATCTAAAAGTTACACTGCTATGCCCTCCAAAACAAAAACTCCACCCCAGTCAGAACAATTGACATGGTGTTTCAAAGTACTGGTATTGATACAGTGCTACTTTTGAATGGCTTCCCCAAAAGACTTATATTTTCAACAGTTTGTACAGCATTTGTTTGAACTGTGGTTAAGTGTTCCAGAAGCAGCAGTCAAAAGTTAAATTGTATGTATGTATATTTTCTTTCTTCACATTGACCCTTGCCAACATTGCTAAATGCCCCTCCCCTTTTGAGGCTATACAAAAAGTTACTCTCCCCCACCCCCCTTCACAACTACTCACTGAGGCCTCTTCTACTGCTGAAAGCAAGCAAAGCAAAACCCATGCTGGGTGTCTGTCTCCTAGAGAAGATTGCATCTTTTATTTATCGCCCCTTGGCTTTATTTTCACAGTGAATTCCTGGCTTAAATGTAATCAGCCAAGAAACCCTCCCTATGTGCACTCCTGTCATTCCTCATCGCCTGCAAGCGGAATCAAGCACAGGCAAGAGAAAAAAAAATTCTCAGCATTGCCAACCAAACCAAAATGAGACTGAATTCTGGTTTTGCCACAAGTGCGGAACCATACATGTCCCCTCAGTCCTCTGGAAAGAAACAAAAAGCCAAAAGTAAGATGAAACAATTAGATTTTTCTTTAAATGTCCCCCTCTAGGCAGAAGGGAAGGGCACTGAGCCTAGAGAAAAAGCAACAGAGAGTCTGCCTTTGGAAAATACATGACCATGGAGACATCACATTTGTAGATTGTATTCGAATTCAAATGAACCACAGTTCTCTCCAAGGATGGCAGTGAGGCAAAATTACATGAGAACCAAAATTATGCAACAGATCTTAAAATCTATTGGGCCTCTGGGCCCAGAAAAATCTACACCCTCAAATATTTAAAAACAAGGCATAAATAAAAGGAAAAACTCATCCATTTTTGTTTTAAGTGCTTTGGAAGAAGGGGAGAGAAGAGAGAGAGAGTTGTGAACTATCCTGCTGTTGGTTTCAGTCCATTTAAAAATGTCATCACGTCCATGCTCAAAAACTGATAGCTTGACAGGGAAGAGAAAAGCTCAGGCTTAAACTGCATATTGGGGAAGATTATGCAAGTCTGTTTGAGGGAAAATGGAATCGTGCAGCTTTAAGTCATCAGTCCTTCTTTCCCTTTGTCAAATCTTCACTATTTTGCAGGCAGTGAAAAGAAATAAAGAGCCTCTTTTGTTTGGCTTCCCCTTTTCGGAGGCTGGTAGAAAACTGAAAAGGACACAAATAAACATGAAAATGAGAACAAAGTGCCAGATCTTCCTCCTCCTCCTCCACCACAGGGAATTGCCTCACGGCGATTCGAGATGCGCAACTGGCAAATACACTCAGCTAAACACAACAAAACAAGAGCTCCAGCTCCAGCACAAGAGAACCTCACCCTGCACGGAAGTTTTATTAGGGAAATTATAACCCATCTGCCCGTTCTGTCACATGGCAGCGGGGCCTGGATTGCTAGGTCTGTAAAGCCTCCCCCACCACCATCAGAAACCAAGAGAAACCCATCAGAGCAAGCCAGGCAGGAGATGGGAAATCTACAGCCTTTCCTTGTTGTGTCCAAGACCCACAGGAAAATGTGAGCCGGCCATGTAGCTCCTCCAGCACTCTTATTGATGGGACTAACCCCTCCCCCCCAAACACAGAGCTCCTCTTCCTCCTCCCTTCAGAGGGAGGAGGGGACCCACGCACCCTCCCTCCCCCCAGCCTTTTAAACTAACTAGAAAGGGAGGAGTTAAATAGAGAGAGATCTATCTCCTGGAGAGGGTGAAGAGCAGCAGCAGGCGGCGACAGCAGCGGGGGTGGGGTGGGGGGGTGGGGGGGGGAGTATTGTTCCAGGAGAAGCAAGAACAGCACTTCCCCCTTTTGCTGTTGTCATGAAGCGAGGAACAGCTACATCCCAAAGCAACTGGCAGTACCCCATGTACCGCCGCCTCCATACACAGAAGCTCCCCCTCCTCCCAGCCATCGCTCAGCTCCCCCCCTCCCTTCCGTGCTGGCAGCCCGAGCTGGATCCGCTATCTGGCAGCTTTGCTATCCAGCCACCCCCCATCCTGCAAAGCCAACCGTGGGGTGATTCAAAGCCAGCTCCAGGCTTAGGTTGCAATATCTGCCGCAGCTCGCAACCCGCCCGTGCCTCGCCGGCGCGGCCCCCCCTACAAGTGCCTTTGTTCAGCGACCCGAATCTCTCCGCGCAAATTCGCTCCTGGGGTTTGTAGGTAACAGATCCCTGCCCCTCCCTCCCCCCACGGGGGCTGCTTCTGCTGATTCATTTCCTCGCCCTCCCCGGTCTGCGGGGCAGAGGCGGCGGGTTTGGCAGCTCCTCTATTGTGGCCCAGGGTATGACGATGACCCGGATTAGTGGGGATGGGAGGGGACAAAGTGAGGTGGGACCGCACGGCCGGGATTACGGGGGGAGTGGGGACTGGCGGGGGGAGGAGTGTGAAGAGAGTTAAAGGGACGGGACGGGAAGCGTTTGATTAGCCGGGGGCGGAGAGCAAACAGGCGCTGGGTGGGGGCGGGAGGGGGAGAGAGGGCAGACTTGAAGGGCAGTTGGTAGGCGGACAGAAGCAGCGTGTAACCTGGCCTTGGATGCCGAGGAGAGGCGTGAAGGAGCCACATAATCCGGCTGCGAGGGGGAGGGGACGGGAGAGGAAATGGCAAGGCCTGGATCCCCGGCTGGAAGTGAAGGGGTCGCTGGGGGCACGGAGGGAGCGCAGGGCTGCAGGGCCCGTGCTCCGGGGGGCGGAGGCGGCAGCTGCCTAGGAGAGCAGAGGAGAAGGGCTGGCCGGGGGTCAGGGCTCTGGGCGAGGGCAGGGATTACAGGTGGGTGACAGGCGGGCGAGGGGCCCAGGGAGCCCCGCTGGCCGGATTACAGCGGTGCTGGAGAGGGGCCGCAGCCCGGATTAGGGGGGCGCGGGGCTCCGGACAGACGGGCCGGCTCCCGGTGAGTGACTCACCGACTTGCAGGACGTTATCGACGCAGCCGCCGTCGAGCAGAGCGATGCCCCTACGGAAGGGCAGGCGGTTTTCGTCGGCGGCGGCGTCCGCGGCCCCGCCGGGCGCGGTGCTGGCAGCAGCAGCAGCAGCAGCCCCCCCGGGGGCGGCGGGGTCCTCGGCGCCGGTGTTGAAGGAGGAGTACATGCAGATCTCCCTCTCGCTGCGGGGGAAAGACCAGTACACGATCCTGCGCTGCACCGGCTCCGGGATCCGCTCGAACCGCTCCTCCACCCGCTGGAAGGGCCACTTCTCCGCCACCTTGCGAGCCGCGATGTCCAGCAGGGACTCGGGGCTCTGAGTCTTGCCGAGCGGCAGCAGCCCCAGGGCGGCAGCGGCGGCGGCCGCGGAAGAGGGTCCGGCACAGAGCACCCCGCTGCCGGGTCCGCCGCCGCCCGCCCGCTGGCCCGGCCTGCACCCCGAGCCGTAGCCAGGTCTGCAGCAGAGGCGCTTAGCGGGGGGAGGGAGCTGACCGCGCTCCGCCATGATCGCGCCGCTTCTAAGCAGACAGCGGAAGTGGCTGTACCCTATAAACGGCACCAGGAAGAGAGCGACCGACAGCCGAATGGCGGCCCCGCCCATCACCGCCATGTATGGGCAGGGGGCGGTGCCTGCTGCCTCGCCCACGGCAGGGGCGGAGCTATGCAAATCAGCGCGTACAAACATAAATAGAACGGGCCCGGCGGCCGTGTGCTCGGCTCATTAGCAGTGGGGGTGGGGACCGCAGCTGGGCGGAGCTTGCTTGCGAAAGAGGGCGGGGCCGCCTCTGGAGATGTCATATACTCGCAGGCCTGGGCGCGCCCTTCGGGTGTGCGCGTGGTGGGAAAAGGGGGTGGGGCAGGCGCCACCGCCTTCTGACACCATCTAGGGAATGGAATGTGGGGGCGGGGCCGTCGCGGCCTCAACTCGGTCACCACCGCTGGGAAAGCCGAGGGGAGCGAGAAGGACGGAGGAGGAGGAGGAGCGGCACTGAGCGCAGCAGAGAAATACGGTAATGAAAACAGAGCTGGAGCCGGGCTTCCCTACACTGAGCCCAGCCCGGTTCCCAGCGGCGGTAGCAGCCCGTCGGCCTGGCTCGTACTCGCCTGCCCAGTGCGGGGCAGCCAGCTCCGCCCGCCCGCAGCAGGGCAAGGGCAGCCCCAGCCCGCTCAGGGTAGCTGCTGCGCTGCCCTCGGTGTCGGGGGAGCCCCGAGCCGGAAAGCAAACCGGCCACCAGGTCAACCCGGAGCCCCGACCTCCAAAGGCTGGTAAGTGTGGGGGTCGCCTGCGGACCCGCCCGGGCGAGAGGCCACGTGCAGTACGGGCGGCCGAGCTGCTAGGGAAGCGCTGAGCTAGGGCCGGGACACAGGGGTGTCCGTCCCGCGCTGGGTCCGCCTGCCCAGTCTGGCGCGGGTTTGTGCTGCACGAGCAGCGCGTCTCCGTCCCGCAGCCGAGCTCGGGTCGGTGCTGGAGCAGCGAATCCGGCGTCAGCGCCGAGTTGCGGCTGGGCAGAGCCAGGGCGGGCTGAGGGGCGCTGCCCCCGGCGGGCGGACACGCTCCTCGGCTGTGCTGTGCCTTCAGGTGACGCCTGCCGGCCGCTCCCTTGGGGGAAGAGGTCGGCCGAGTGACTCCTCCTGTCCGCTGGTTACTCTGCGCACCGGATGGGACTCGATGTGGAGTCACCGGGGGGGAGGGGGAGATGCAATTAGAACCAAAGCCAGGCCGCGCTAGGCACAGGCTGCTCCGTTCGCACGGAGGCTGAACAATCCTGATTGCACGCGGCTGAGGGTGGCTGCTGGCTGAGCTCCCCGAGCGCCGGAGCATGAAGCCTTGGGACCGTGCTGCAGCCCGAGCACGAGTGCTAATTACGTGATGCGCAGCAAATCCCAGCCGGGGGCAGAGTCCTGCATTTAATTACCTTGCTTGAGACTGCGCTGTGCTTTGACCCAGATTGCTCGCTGCAGCGCTCGTTCTTACTAATGTTGAAAATACGAGACTGAACTGTGTGTTGTGACACTTAGTACTCCCCGTGAGCGCCTTGTCCCCCCTCCCCACTCCTAGCCTGCTCTGGAACTGCAGGGCCACTTGTAATACGGTCTCTGGGAGATGGCCAGGTGATGAAACTTCCGAGGCTACCTTATGTTATGGTTTAAAAGCTACACGCGCAAGCAGACAAACGGGACCAGAACATGCTGGCCTGGTTGGTAAAACCAGGTCTTAAGCCTGTTCCAAGGTTTCCCCTCTATTAGGAAAATTGTGGTAACAGGCTGCTTGTGGGTCAGTCCTTCAGTGCTCCTCAGTCTTGAGGGCCAAAGCAGAGGCAGCACCCATACAAGAAGGGGAGGGGAAACTCTCTAAAGCAGAGAAAATAACTTTAAAACAAGCCTAATTTTTAAAAGGCCTGTATTGTGCCTTGTAAGATGTTACCTGACCTTCCTCCCTTAGCTCTGGGGGACAGAGTAGCAGCCTTATGCCCTATCTGGGCAATTCTTGCCCCTTGTCACTTACTAGTGTTACTGTTATGTGTGGGTATAAATACACAAACTAAGCATAGAAGAGACTTGAATGAAAAAGCCTATTTTTTCCCCAAGTAAATTTGTTACCTACAGAATGTTCTCCTTAAAGCCACTGATAAGGACATGAAATGAATATTGCAAATACAAACAAAAGTGACCTATCTCATTTCAGTCACTCCTAAAATAACTGGTCCCCATGATGCTGCATATTACAGAAATTCTCATGTGTAGGTTGGTTTTTGAGAGGGCTGGTGGTGGTTAGGTGTACCCAAGTAGTATATGAGGTTCTTTAAAGCATTCTGGGCAGGATGAGTGGTTTTGGGGGTGAGGAGAGGATAGATGTTTCTGATTAAAGCATTTTTCTCGTTCATGGAGAAAAGAACACCTGCAACCTCACTTAAGATATTTTAATTTCAAAACAGCTAAAGAGGGAGCAAAAATGGTTTCCAGGGAAAAGAGGCGGATTGTATTTTGAGGAATGTGTGTATATTGTAGAATCAGAGACTTGACAGCAGCCTTAAATAATCTCATTTTGGAAGAGCACTCTGGTTTCTTCCTCTGAGTCCTATGGAAATCTATATTGTTCCATGACCCTTTTAGCCTAGGAGGTCAAGGTAGCAACCATTTTTCTGTCAAAATCCTGGATGCCCACTGGTGCTGATTAAGGTTAGGTTAAAGGTGTAAACCTTCACATACAGTCCATATTGGAATCAAGTTCTGGCACCCCCGGTGTGATAGGCTTGATGCCACAACCCACAGTGAGTAAATTGAATGCAGTTAAAATATTATGTTTGCCCTGGTGTTGAAAAGGAACTATAAAAATACTGGTATTAACCATCTGCTGTGGTTAATTTTTAGCAAATGGTTTAATGTGTAATGTTAATGTTGCAATTCTAATAGCATGCAATGTGAAATATATTCCACTGTTACAGTTTTGAACAGTTTATTTTAAACTACCTTCTAATCAAATCAAACAACCTTTCTGGAACAAATGTTATAACAATGCGCAAAAGCAGGCTCAGAAACTACAATTTGCTATTCACAAATAGATGGCTGATATATTTCTGCTACTAATTAGTAGATCAAAGTCTGTCCTCACCTCAGATAACTTCAGTGGGGATGCACAGGTGTAAATAAGGGCAGAATTATATCTGAAATTTATTGTACAATATTTTCATAATGTTGATGTGTAAACACTAGAGCTAATAAAAAATGAGAATTTCTCATGGAAAATTCTGAGATTTCAACTTTTTCATCCTAATCAGGATAAAGGGTCAAAATAGTGAAACTTTTCACAGAATGAAATATTGTTTAGAAATCTTCAATCAAAGCAAAACATTTGGCCACTCCTGAATTGGAACATTTATTTTTGGCTCAGTTAATCACTGAACAGCATTTGTCTGAACTGCTGTGGGTTGCCTCAGTGTAGTAGGAGGTCAGGTGCTTCATGTCTCTCTTCTCCTGTGGGGGGCAAGGCTGCCCAGTCAGACTACCACTCTCATGAGTAACTGCAGCAGCTCAACCAGAGAGCAGTGATAGAATCCTGCACATAGAGGCGAGGGGGCAGGAGGAGCATAAGATATCAGGGCAGATCAGGCAAACGCAATTAAACATTTGTTTGGTTCCACAAACAAAAATATTTTATGTTTGATTTACCTGAAGGACATTTGAAAACTGCGGAGACTGCATTTTGACATTGATTGAAAATTCCCCGATCAGCTCTAGTAAAAAAAAAAATTCTGAAATTTTTTAATTTTCAAACACAATCAGTGGAAAATAGTGACCAGATGTCCTGATTTTTTGGGTCTTTTTCTTATATAGGCTCCCATTACCCCACACCCCCATCCCAATTTTTCACACTTGCTGTCTGATCACCCTAATGGAAAATCTGAAGACATTAAGTTATGCAAGTATCTTAATGTTTGTGTACATATCAATTTTTTAATTTCTTTTGAAATGCCTTCCTTTAATTTAAAAAAAATCTATTTAGATATTGTTTAGAGCCATAGAAAAATTAACATGGCAAGAACAAATTATAGTGGCAGTAATAAGACTTCTTTAAGACAGCAGAGTCCTGTGGCACCTTATAGACTAAGGCCATGGCTACACTTGCAGATATGCTGCGCTGGGAGTTACAGCTGTGTTCGTGCAGCTGTGTAGGGAAAGCACTGGTGTGTGGCCACACTCTCAGCTACCAGTGCTGCAGTGTGTGCAGCATTTGCAGCGCTGTTGGGAGTGGTGCATTATGGGCAGCTATCCCAGCGTTCAAGTGGCAGCAACGTGCTTTTCAAAAGAGGGAGGTGGGGTGGAGTGTGACAGGGAGCGGGGGCGAGAGAGAGAGAGTGGATTTTTGGAGCCGACATTGTGTGTCAGCTCCCTGCCTTGCAAAATTTGACCATTTCCTCAACCCCTCATTCACTCAACTGCAAATAGCCTGCAGACCAGATAAGCAGCTGCTCCAATGGACTCCCTTTCTCCCCCTCCCTCGCCCCTGCTGTTTCTCTCCTCAAGCAAACACTAGCTGTAGACATTCATCCCCCTGCCTGCCTCATTCACAGCAAACAAGAGCTGTGTTTGTTTTTTAGATAAGCAGCTCCCGGAGCCCTTCGCAACAAAACAAAGAGAGGCATCATAACAAAACAAAGAGTAATTTAGTTAAAAGCATTCTGGGATATCTCCTAATACCCTGGAGGCCAATAACAGCACTGGTGTGTGGCCACACTTGACGAGCAGCGCTGCATCACCAGCGCTGTGCTCGTTATACCCCAAGCAGACCAGGTGTACAGCCAGCGCTGCAGCCAGGGAGTTGCAGCGCTGGATGTGCCTTGCAGGTGTGGACAGTTACTAAGTTGCAGTGCTGTAAAGCCTCCACCAGCGCTGCAACTCTCCAGCGTAGCCAAGCCCTAACAGACATATTGGAGCATGAGCTTTCGTGGGTGAATACCCACTTCGTTGGATGCATGCTTTGCTGCTTTTACAGATCTAGACTAACACGGCTACCCCTCTGATTCTTTAAAACAATAACTTGAGACTAAAATTAAACAGAGCTGAGGGATTGAATTAGGCCTGCATAATATATTTGTCCTGCATGGCATGTTTCAATGCTTAGCTTTTTTTTTTTAAGTTTGTAGCCCTCAGGGGCATGAAGAATATATGTTCTGAATATGACCTGAGTGTAAAGTGATCTTCCTGAGTGTGCAGACAGCATGAATCAAATACTCTAAAAGGTGTGAACCCCTCACCTCCCACTAATCTCTTTTGGATATTAACTAAAGCCTAACACCACTTTATGCATGTCATCTTAACTGTTTACCGTGTGCCCAATAAAAGTGAAACTTGGCTTTGTCTACAGAGTAAGTTTGATACCCCCTGTTTTAGACCAGTAATTTTGGCCCACTTTGGGGAAGGATCTGGTTTCACCTGTCATGATATGATCTTGTGCTAAGTGCTGTACTTTCTGCTGGGGAAATGCTGCTCCTAATAGGGTACCCATTTCCCAGGCAGGAGGCGTTAACCCTTACCTGGAAGCAGCTGATCCTATCTCATAGAGCTGGAAGGAACCCCGAAAGGTAATCGAGTCCACCCCCTGCCTTCACTAGCAGGACCAAGTACAGGTCTGTTGCAATTTACGTGCATTTAACATGCACAATTTCAATTTTACGCTGTATGGCTGGAGTCAGGGGGCGTGGCCTCAAGATTTAAAGGTCCTGGGGCACCAGCTGTGGCTGGGAGTCCCAGGGCCTTTAAATCACCCAGGGGGCTCCCAGCTGCAGAGGTGGCTGGTAACCCCTGGGGCGAACTAAAGGGCCCGAGGCTCCAGCCACCGGGAAGCCTGGTGGAGCCCTTTAAATCCCGCCCACAGCTCCGGTGACGGGGCCAGCATTTAAAGGGCTCCACCAGGCTCCCTGCCATGGCAGCCCTGGCCCAGCCACTGGAGCTGCGGGCGGGATTTAAAGGGCTTTGGGATATAATTTTGAGTATACCTGGTTTTCGCTTTACGCGATAACCGTGGAACGGAACCCCCGCGTAAGATAAGACTTGCCTGTACTGATTTTGCCCCAGATTCCTAATTGGCCCCCTCAAGGATTGAACTCACAACTCTGGTTTTAGCAGGCCCATGCTCAAACCACTGAGCTATCCCCCCAGTTGCAGAATCCCACATGTAGATTTTATCAACGCCACACTAGCAGGACTGGCTGCTACCTGATGGTTGCTCTTTTGTCCAGTCTGTTCCCTTACCATCTCTCTACCATTAATGTGTAAAGACATACTTGGCTTATGAATAGGTCAATCACTAAGAATTTTCACCTTCTAAATCAGAGGAGTCATTTTATAAAATTACATAAAGTATACACAACTCAATAAAAGCTAACACGTGCAATCACAGACTAAAAAAAATCTTCATTCAAATAAACTTAAAAGTTGCATAAATCTACAGTTTAGTCTGAGCAAGCAGTACTCCCTAAACCAATGGGGAATTTGCCTAATAATCAGCAGCATGATATGTCTCTATTTTGTTAGCCACAATACTATCTCCAGCAAATCTTCAAATCAAGAGAAACAAACTTAAATTATTTGAGAGCATCAAGAAATACATCTGGGAAACATGTATTGCTTTTTAATGTACCTGTAGAGGAAAATCTTTAGGAAATTCTTATGGGAGACAGCACAAGCATTTTGCCAAATTTTTAAAAAGCTTTGACACTTTTAGTAGAGATAAAAGCTGAAAAATAACCAACTTGTGTCTTGGGCTACAGTATAAAATTCAGAAGAGAATTTGTACCTGCTTGCTAGACACTAGTTTAATGAAACAGAAAAAACACTAAGAAATTACAATGCTAACATGTGAAATATAATTAGGTACTTGGCACATTAATATGCTGCAAATTTTTGAAACAGATTTTAAGTGATCTAGTCATAGTCAAATACATCATTCCTCTTAGCTCCCACACATGTAAACAAGATACCCTGACTTTGGTAGTGATTCCCCCTTTTCTTTATAATAGTTATCTGCTGCAACATAATCCTCTTCATGGCCGGGGGGGGGGCGGGGGGCAGAGTTGTGCAACAAACAAGTGCCACTATGAAGATTCAAAATCTGGAAGAGTGACAAAGGTGCCAGCTCCTGTTTCAAACAAAAACAATGAAATGAAGGTTATTTCAAACTAAACCTGGAAAAATTCCTAAGCCCATTTAAGAAATCCTACAAATAGTGACTTTCTCCATTTATTTTTCTATCCATCTGCCACTTAGCAGGAATAGCTACTTTTCATTATGTCCAGAAATAGCTACATATGTTGCTGCCTTTCCTTACTGGGAGGGGAGGGAAGGAGCACATGCCACATCTCTTAGAATGATGTAACAGCAGCTGTGCTCCTGACATTGTGCCTCAGGCAGCAGGTACAATTCCTTTCTCTGGGGTGGTGAATCTGTGTACCATTCCCATTGCAGCTGGTGGCTTTACAGCTACAATCTGCCTCCTGAGCATGGAATTCTTCAGCCTTGGTAGTATTGCTCCATGAAATCATTTAACCTTCACTTGAAGTAACTACTGTCTTTGGATCAAGAGATTACAGTTGTGGTGTTTGTAGAACCTTAACTGTGCATTTGTAAGTTTGAGGTTTGGTTTTTCTTCTAACACACATTTTTGAGGATATGTGGGGAGACCTTAACTGAGCATTTCCTGGGGCATTTTTGTTTGAGTTCAGGCTTTAGAAGGCCCATATTCCAAAAAGATATAGGGAGAAAAACAGGATATAGGGCAACAGCAAGTTTAAGTCCACCTTAACTAACTTTTTATAAGATTATTCAACCAAAGGCTACATCTTCATAGCAACTCAAAGTACCTTTAAAACTGTGTTCTGTAGAGTTGCGTCTGTCAGTGTTGAAGCATCTTTATAGTCTTCAAATAGTGTCACTTCCTACTAGCTGTAGCACAATCCATGACTAAATTCCTAAGGCTTTTTTAAATTAAGCCAGCAACATTACAACTGCTTTCTGTGGGCTTGTTTACACTTATCGGGGGACCAGCAATCAATGCATCAGTGGTCGATTTTAGTCTAGTGAAGACTCACTAAATCAACTGCAGATCGCTCTCCCATCAACTCCAGTACTCCACCGGATCAAAAAGAGTAGGGGGAGCCAATGGAAGAGCATCTCCTGACGGCATTGTGTAGTTTGGATCTAATAGTAGATCTAAGCTACATCGATTTGAGTTACGCTATTCACGTAACTCAAACTGCGTAGCTTAGATCGAATTTCCCCTGTAGTGTAGACAAGGTCTTTGGTGTATGTTTAATCACAAATTGTAGACAATACCAAACTGGAGGATGTACAAAACACTGAGGTTGGCAGAACCAAACTGCAAAGTGACCTGGAAAGATTAGAACAATAAGGACTAAAACCAACAAACGGGAGACTTGGGACTGATATGGAAGTCCTACATTCAGACAAAAATATAACTAAGAAGCTGCATCTAACATTAAAACAAGTTTATTTTTATCTTCTCTCTTTAAGGATTTAAGTATTAATTTTCATGTACCTAATCACCATGCTGGATACGAGGAAAGTGTGGAATTGGGAGGGCAGGTATTGAGAGAAAGATCTGTCTTCAGAAGTGATCCATAACATGAAACTTGGAGAACCTCTGCTCTAGAAAACAGTGCTGGAATTTCTGTTCTTGTCTCAAGTGGCAAGACTAAGGCCATGTCTCCATGTACAGCGCAGCAGCTGTACCGATGCACTGTACAGCACATCTGGTGAAGACTCTCCATGAAGGTAGTTTGATTTTGTTTTTATGCTGAACGGCCAAAGCTGTGTTGGCGGGAGCAGCTTGCCTGCTGACACAAGCGCTCATGTGCATATGAGCGCATATGTCAGCATAACTTATGTCGCTTGGGGGGGGGGAGGTTATTCATACCCCATAGCAACATAAGATCTGCCAGCATAGGCTGTAGTGTAGATATAGCCTAAATCCACAACTACTGAGTTCTCTGCAACTTCTTACAGGTGGCCATTCTCATACAGGGAAAACCAGTAGACCTGAAGAGAGCTCTATGTAGCTTGAAAGCTTCTTTCAAAAACAGTGATTGGTCCAATAAAAGATATTACCTCATCTACCTTGTCTAATGAGTCTTTTTCTTAAGATCCCTTGTTGGTCTCTTAACTGTGTAACGCAATAGAAAATGTTTCTCTAAGAAATTAGAAACTGAGGGGTTCAGGTCTGATATTGACCTGAACATTGTTTTGGAGGTTTTAAAATGAGCATGTGCATATTTGTCAAGTTTTATACAGCATGTGATCTTCTAAAGTAGATGGTTATAACTCATTTGAAGAGTTGAACATAGAGAAGCTTTGCTTCCTACTAGCCTTAAGTTAAACCAAATATTCTTTTGAATAAGTCTTACCAACGGTTTCTAAAGTTAAGTTTCTACACCTCTTCCCCTATATAATGCTGTCCTCGGGAGCCAAAAAATCTTACCGCGTTATAGGTGAAACCACCTTATATCAAACTTGCTTTGATCCACTGGAGTGTGCAACCCCCCCTCTTTACCGCACTATATCCAAATTCGTGTTATATCGGGTTGCGTTATATCGGGGTAGAAGTGTATTCAAAAGTGTGGGGGAGGCAACACTGAGTCAGCTCTCAAAACATGGCTTGTTACTTTAATTGAATTACAGGATGATGCCAACAAGAAATGAACTGGAGTCAGATGTTGATCTGTACAACTATTGGGAACAGAAATTTAGAATACTAAACATACTTTTCTGACCTTTCAGAGCTATCTAGAAACATTCAAAATATTTTGAGATTTCTCTCTAATTTGAGCCATGTTTTCCTGATGACATTGCCTTTTAACTGCTTTTAAATAACTCCATAGAGGTAATTCTGAGTAAGACTGGCTCTTGGATGGTAGTGAAGATACCAGTGATCCATAGTCATGTGAATCCATGATACTGTGTATTCTTCCCCACAGTAAACTAGTGCACTCTGTTTACAACTACTGAGAATGGACCATGGGCAGGTATAACTCCTTCCTTAAAAGGAGCCTAGTATTGTTAGGTTGCCCTGGTGGGGTAACCTAGCTCACTACTGCTGCTTTTACTGTAGGAAAGAGAAGTCATTGTTAAATGCAGGTAAAGTGAACATGTGCAATGAAATCAGGAAGCTGTACATATTGGAAGTGTCACCTCAACCTATTAGATCTGTTTGAGAAACTAAAATTCTTGGTTTAGTCTCATTTCTATATTCTACCTTCTATTAGAGGTTTTTTAGTTTGTTCTCTGAACATTTGCAGAAGTTCTATACTTGGCAGGAAACTGGATTTAACCTAAACTGTAAACTTGTTTTGACTTTTCCAATAGATGTATGCTTGAAAATATTACACACCCTACTTAAAGCCAAAACAAGCTTATTTTTGTTTAAAAATAAAAATTGATGAAATGTTTTGCTTTCCTAGTACCAATATGGAAAGTTTGATGTTTGTTACAAGACTTTCTATATCTTTTAAGTGTATTATCTTTCCTCCCAGGTATTTTGTCTTTAAATATATTTAATAGCTTCAGGCAGTTTCAGTTGTGATAGTATATTTGTGAAGTACTAAAAAGCTTCCTCAAAGTAATCGAATTCTTGTCAGCTATCCTCCCTGAAACATGTGACAGTGTAATCAGTGCAAGTTTGCATCTTCTTAGTCCAGTTCATGAGCTCTCCCCCTCCTTCAGTCTCTAGGGAGTACCAGTATAGAAACTTATTCTTCAGTATATACTGTGTACAGAAAGCTGTAAAATAATCTAGGAGATGCCGTTTTCTAAAGAGATTTTGTTACATGAAGCTCAAATATTGCCTAGTCAAATAAGCTATTTATCTTAATGACAATCTGTGGCAATACTCGACTAAAAACTAACGGACTAGCTTCTTGTGATATCTTGTCTATATTAACTCTTTCCCCAAAAAGGAAAAATTTCTTATAATCGCCAGCTTCCTCCCCGTAAATAACTACATTATCCCTTTAGGCTTCCTTGCATTAGACCCCACCCTATAGCTGCTGTGCTGTGGTAAGCAGCATATTTATTCTTGGCAGGAAACTTGGTGCATCTGAAGGGCATGCAAGCTTCAAACAAGTAACATCAGCCACAAAAGTCATCTGCCTGCCCAACTATTCCACTGTGGCAGAGGAGGAAAAAAAGCAACTGAGATGGACAAAATGTTAGTTAAATGAAGCGTGGGGGTGGGGAGAAAAATCAACTGTATAAATAACATTAAAGTATTAAGGCTATTGGAATCTTTCTAAATACACAATATTTATATATACTAATATATAGGTTTTGGTTAATTAAGCAAGCTTCTGCCTCAAGACTTATTGAGGTTTAGCAGGCAGTATTTACAAGAAAGTAGCTTAATTAACCAAAAAACAATGGGGAAAATTTCCTACTTCACCCTTGTCCTAAAATGTGTGGGCTCTATGCATCTGTATACTGGGAGGGGTAAGCTGATCTTGAGTTAAGCAGCTGGTGTTCCTGCTGTTTGTCACAGGGTATGTTTTTGGAAACTGGTCCATCTTTACAGGCTGTGATCTAGGAGACAGAGTGTGGGGGAAGTGAAGGGGGGGAGAGAAATGAAGGGTCAGTTTTTCTGGGACTTTCACAAAGACGTCCTTATGTTGCAAACAGAGGTAGTCAGTGAATATCGGAGTCTGAACATGAGCTGGAGGTAGGTTTTCTAAAAGTCCATTTCAACTTTAACCCCTTCCTTTCATTAAGATCTAATTCACAAATGTTCAAAGAGCCTTACAAACACTTCCTGCAGAACAAAGCTCTGGTAGGACTGCAAACAAAGTCCTCATGCCACTTCCTCCTTCCCTCCCCCACCACCATATGATAGGTCATAGCATATATTCCTCTGTCTTCAGTGTGTTTCCTGCTCTTTTCTCCCACCCTGTCTTATATGTTTTCTACCATAAACTGTCTCATTCTCCTGTGCACAATCCTTTATGGGAAGGAACTTTATGGGAAGCTTATACTATCAGTGGCTCATGTCCACCATTTCCTCCCCTCCCACATAGGACCTTGGAAACTTTGCCAGATACTTCGGAGCTAGAAGACTAAACCTACTAACCATATACAGCAGTTGGGGAACAGGAAGGTAGGGATGGGGTCCTACAGCAGTGACAATGTGAGAAACTAGCCTTCCCTGAGCTACTGGGAAAGGGGGAGGGGGATTCCTATGATAGCACTCTCCCTGGACCGTCCTTGGGGGCTCTTATCTTTCATGCCATCCTGTGCCTAGTCAGCATCTGAAGTCTGACCTGATGGAAAAGAGCATTTTTGTTCTGTTACTCACCACAAACCTGGCTGCCAGAGTCTTGTAAAGGAAATCTAGGGCTCTAGCCACACCATGATGTGGCCCTGCCCTATTCCCCACTGGAAGCGATAGTGACAAAAGGTTCCCTTCTCATCCCAGAAAGGCAACAGCAGGGGCCCTCCTCCCCTGGGAATCAGGGGCAGTAAGAGGGTGTTCCCTTTACCCACTGGAGAGGTAGGGGTTGCGGCAGGGGTTTTACCAGTACTTAACTCAACAGCCAGTCCAGCTGCTTGAATCCCAGCAGAGGGCTCTGTATGGCAGGAAGACAGAAGTGCAGTGAATCCAGTTAATCCTGTCCAAGCAAATGGAATTGTCTGCTGGGTTAACAGACTCTTGCTGGCTGCTAAAGAGTGGAGGGTCCTTGCTATTTTGTGGTTCCTCAGTCTGCTGAGAGGGAGCGGAGTGTCACTCCACTACACTAAGTTTAACTTCTTCCTAGTTAATAGCCCCAGTATCTACTTCTGCTCAGTGCTTAGCTTCATGTTACTGTTTGTGGCAAACTTGATTCTTTATGGTTTCAGCATTGCCCAGGTGGTTCTGAATAGCAGCAGTGAGACCTGGGAAGACATGGGTCAGTTTTCACTCTGCTATACCTCACCAGAGTTCTGAGCAGCAGTACAGGAACTAGAGCTTCTTGTGTGCAAACTGAAGGACAACACTGCATGAGCTTGTACCCTGCCCCTAGCTGGACAGTTCTTTGCAAACAAGTGCTAGACATCTGACTTGTTTTTTTAAATCCTTATTCTCCAGCAGTTATTGGCTCTGTCCTTCCTACTAACTATAGGTGAGTGAATTTTTGTCCCTTTGATTTTTAAAAAGGGAATGGAAAAGGAGGAGTAGAAGAACAGAGGAAGAGGATGACGAGGCTAGCAAGGGTGGAAGTACAGTTTAGTGCATAAAGCCAATCCTTTTCCACTCCACATGGCACTTGCTACAAGAGAATGAGGGTCCACCCTAAATTAGTTCCAATATCTGGAAAATTCTCCTCCTAGAACTGTTCTTATGCTCTAGGAAGTCAGTTCCTTACACGCCATCCCACCCCATGCAAATGATGCTGTAGTGATAGCTGTGTGTCAGCCACCTCAGCTGCTGAAAGGGAAGATGGGGGATCCTCCCCATTGATTTGCAGTCTCTTGTGTTATCTGTGATGAACTCTGTGGGAAACAAAAAGCTAGTGCCGCCTCAGGTGGAGCATTTTCTAAAAGGAATGGAGTTCTCATTTACAAACTACCAGGATTGAAACTGCAACCTGGTGACTTATTACCAACACTTAAAAGAAATGGAGAATCATTTTAAAAGAAATGTGGGATCTGTCTAAACTGCATTACTGTCATCCAAGGTGGTTTTATTTGATACTATTTACAAAACAGGGATTATAACCATGGCAACACTTATATCATGACATGCCACTAGCAGTTCCCTATATAGTGTAAGAGTGAAACTCGTGTACAGGACAGCAAGTAGTGAGAATATTGCCTTTTTTAAGGAGAGATCAGGATGACCATAAAGCTTAGCATTTTGCTTTCTCTGAAGGTACTAAACCTGCCTTTCTTCAACCTAGTCTTCCAATAGTAACACCACAAGTCTTTTGTTTACACAGTTCATATCTTGCTGAGCAGAGTTGTAAGAAGGTAAATTTATATAGAATTGTGCCCTGATTTTGTGAGGTGGTCAGATACCACTAGTGGGCAGCATGACAAATATAGTGTTTGGGAGTAACAAAATACTAATCTTCAGCCACAACTATAATGCAAACATTCAGAATAAAAATGGATTTTCTCAACAAAAATATTGATTGATTTTAAAAAACTGAAGAGTTTAGTTCTTTTCTGCAAACATGAGCTCAGCACAATGTAATTCCCTGGCATGAGAAGTTATGGTCTAACAGAATTACTAGAAAGCTGTGGGTAATAGCATATTCATTCATGTCTATCCACAAGTCATTTTTTAAAGGGAAACAGTCAACTTAAACACATGCTTTTCTGTGAAAATCTTACAGGCTATAGCAAACACTGAATAGAAATATTTCCTAATTAGTATTTAATTATACAACACTTAGTGAAACTAAAAGTTAAGTTTCCCCAGAAGTTGAGTTTTCCCCTTGTATGTGAGCCCTGCATGCAACAAAGAGAAACATGTTAGTATAAAATAAACTACACAAGTTGTTAGGGAAACCTGGGCAAGTGTAGAACTACTTTTAACTTTTAGAAGTTGACTAGATTTAAAGTTGTGCCCCATGAACAGCTGCTTGATACACTGACCATTTCTCCTTGCCTTCAATCAACATTTCAGGGCAGCACACCAGCCTGTTGATAGAATTACTTCTTTCTGAGAGTCAGGACTAGAGATGACAATCACTACTACACAGCATCGCTTATCTCCTTTGTGAAAGCTCAGGACTGAGAGCAAAGAGGAGTCCTTGCAATTCTGCCAGATACTTGCTTTGTCACTTAAATGTCTCTGTGCCTCAATTTCCCTATCTATGGATGCTAAACCATTGTGCTATTGCACCTCAAATAATTAGTTTACACAGATAGGGCATTATGCTGCTTTCCCAGGAAAGCAAGATGGCAGAAAACCCTCATGTGAAGGTGGACAAAGAAAGGGAGTTTTGTAGGATGTTATCACCACCTCTGCATAGGTCTTGCTTGTTTCTCACCAGGAATCCCTCAGGGTTAATGACAAATGCCAGTGTGCAGGGCCCCATGCTGGATATAGGCTTGCTGGCCTCATCCAGAAGAGGGAATGGTGCATCAGATGAGCAGTTCGCTGACTTGCATATCACTTAAGGAAAGAATTGCCTTTCTGCACCTTTTCATGTGGGAGGGAAATATGGGTTTAGGCCCTGATCCTTTGAGGTGCCCAGTGCTCTCCCCTTAATATGTCAGTAGGAGCAGAGGGTATGCAGCACTTCATAGAATTGGGATTTGTAAAGTGTTTTGCAATCCTTCAGTATCAAAGGGACTAAGATAACAAATAGTAATATTTTACTACTGTGTGTAGCATCCCAATTCCCTCCAGCTGTGTATTGAAAACTAGGGGGAAAAAGCCTTTAGTAATTACCTGAAATTTTCCTTCCTGTGCCTAGATCCATTACAATGGGTTTTCCAGCCTCTTTGCTGCTTGGGGCCAGAATCACACTGGCAACAGGGCAGTGCCTGCTCCCTGATGGCTCTGAGGTCTGTTTGAACCAGTCCTGAATGATCTGTGCAAAAGGAATTGTTTAACATTGTATTGTTGGGAACTTTATGGGAAGGAATGTGAAACTATGTATAAAAAAAGTAAGAAGTTGGGAAGCATCTGAGTGAGATCAGCATTGCGAATAAGGGGAGAATTTTTTTGAGATATCTCTGTTAATCTTTAAGCCCAGATGAACATTCTTTACTTGTAAGGTGGAAAGTCAGGTGGTAAAGACTGAAATTGGTGGCTGGTGTCCATACAATCCAAGTCACCTGTGGCAACATTTTGGAAAATGTTTTATAATAAATGATCTCTTGTGGTGAGTGTGATAGCAAATAGAGTGCCAGAATGCTGTGTAATGCCAAGGTACCAGTTGTCATGTGCTGTGGGAAATAAGTCTTCAGATAAAGTCCTTGGTGCAACTCTACAAAGTTGGAACTAATTTAAGAATGGTAATTTGGTTGAATAGTGTTATGCAATTTGCCTGTAGGACCTACATGTACTAGAAAAGCACTAAATGGTTTCCCAACTTATTTTAAATTTCATGCATAATTGTGCACTCCTTTAAACTAGTTCCCAACAATAAGTGTTATACAACTCCTTGTATAAAAATAAATAAATTCAAGGCTGGTTCAGACAAGCTCTAGAATCACTATTGAGGCCTCCATAGAAAGGCATAAGTTTTTGACCATACTCACTACTCTTCTCATCCCGCACCAACTAATAAGTCAGTGTTGAAAACAGAACCAAGACTCTTGGGCCCAGGCCTGCCTGCCCCTCTGCCATATCAAGACTTTCGCTACACCTGGAGCTAAGTGCATCTCTTCCTCCTTTTCCCAGTGAGACGTGAGGAGAAGCACTAGTATGCAGGGAATAATTGATTTGGCTGGTTATGAAGGAGACAGTCCTTTTCTGCTTAGCTGCTGCCATACTGAGCCTTCCTCTATGCTAGGCAGCTTTGTTATCCTTGACCAGGGATTCCTCTGCTGCCACTCCCTTTCCTTAACATTAGGTGGCCAGTACACCTCTACCTCGATATAACGCTGTCCTCAGGAGCCTAAAAATCTTACTGCGTTATAGGTGAAACCGAGTTATATTGAACTTGCTTTGATCTACCGGAGTGCGCAGCCCCTCCCTTCTTCCCCCCCCTCCCCCCCGGAGCACTGCTTTACCACATTATATCCAAATTCGTGTTATATTGGGTTGCATTATATCAGGATAGAGGTATTTTAAGACTGCTCCTTTCTCCTCAAAGGAAACAAAAAGTAACAGGATCAAAAAAAGCCACTATGAGTAAAAGGCAGAGGCAAAAGGCATCCTTTAAAACTTTGAAGTCAAATCCTACTGAGGAAAACAGAAAGGAGCATAAACTCTGACACATCAAAGGTAAAAGTATAATTAGGCAGGCCACAAAAGAATGAAGAGCAAAAGCTTTTGGAACAAACTGATAAAATAAATAGAAACAAGTCACCAGGACTAGATGGTATTTACCCAAGAGTTCTGAAGGAACTCCAATATGAAATTGCAGAACTAACAACTCTGGTATGTTGCTTAAAATCAGCCTCTGTACTAGGTGACTGGAGGATAGCCAATGTAATGCCAATTTTTAAAAAAGGCATCAGAGGTGATTCTGGCAATTACAGGCCGGTAAGCCTAACTTCAGTATCAGGCAAATTGGTTGAACCTAATAAAGAACAGACACAGAGATGAACATGGTTTGTTGGGGGAAGAGTCAACATGGCTTTCATAAAGGGAAATCATGCCTTGCCAGTCTATTAGAATTCTTTGAGGTTGTCAACAAGCATGTGGACAACAGTGATCCAGTGGATAGTGTACCTGGACTTTGTCACAGGGCTTCAGAAAGTCCATCATCAAGGGCTCTTAAGCAAAGTAAGCTGTCATGGGATAGAGGGAAGGTCCTCAAGGATCAGAAACTGGTTAAAAGATAGGAAACAAAGGGTAGGAATAAGTGGTCAGTTTTTAGAATGGAGAGAGGTAAGGGGAAAGAGGTAAATAGCAGTGTCCAGCCCCCAAGGATCTGTCCTGGAACTAGTTATGAATCTGTTGAACAGTAATGATCTGGAAAAGGGGGACAAACTGTGAGGTAGCAAAGTTTGCAGATGATACAAAATTACTCAAGATAGTTGAAAGCTCACTAAAGAGTTATAAAGGGCTCTCATCAAATTGGGTGACTAGGTAACAAAATGACAGATGAAAGTCAACATCGATAAATGCAAAGTAATGCATTTTGGCAGACATAATCCCCACTATACGTACTAAATGATGGCGAGCTACATTGGCTGTTGCCACTCAAGAAAGGGATCCTGGAGTCATTGTGGATAGTTCTCTGAAAAATCTGCTTAATGTGCAGTGTCAGTCAAAAAAGCGAACAGAATTAGGAAACGGCTAGATAAGACAGAACATATATTGCCAGTATATAAATACACCTTGAATACTGCATGCCATTCTGGTTGCTCAATCCCAAAAAATCTTAGAATTGGAAAAGTTACAGAGAAGGGAGCAAAAATGATTAGAGGTATAAAACAGCTTTCATATGATGAGAGATTAAAAAGACGGACTGTCAGCATGGAAGAGAGATGACTAAGGGGGTGGAATAAGATAAAGGTCTATAAAATAAATGGTGTGGAGAAAGTGAATAGGGAAGAGTTACTTACCCCTTCACATAACACAAGAACGGGCCTTGACTAATGAGGTGAATAGATAGCAGGTTTAAAATAAACTGAAGGAAGTACTTATTCACGCAACGCACAGTCAACTTGTGGAACTCATTGCCAGGGAGTGTTGTAAAGGCCAAAAGTATAACTGGGTTCAAAAGAATTAGATAAGTTCATGAAGGATAGGTCCACTGAGGTCCATTAGCCAAGGTGGTCAGGGATGCAACCCCATGCTCTGGGTGTCCCTAAGCCTCTCACTTCCTGATGCAGGGACTAGACAACGGGGGGCTTGATAATTGCCCTGTTCTGTTCATTCCCTCTCAAGCATATGGTATTGGAAGACAGGATACTGGGCTAGATGGACCATTGATCTAACCAAGTATGGTGGTTTTCATGATAAACTCTGTGTCCCAGTGGTATGGTACTCAGAAATGGAGGAGACAGTGTGGGGAATCTACTCGTGTCTTTTTCTTTAAGAATTTTCTCAAGCATAAACAAAGAGGGAAGCACCACCTCCTGGCAAGCTGAAGAAAACTGACTTTTGCTAAGAATGCTTGTAATTTAGTTAGCAAGGGTATTTTGATGGTATAGCCGTGTTAAACTGGTGTAAAGTCTTTAGAATATACCTGTCCTCTAGCACAATCTGGTCCATTCCAAAGACAAAATATTTGTCATTCAGATGTATTTTTGGTGCCCTGGGGTAAGACGACATCTCTGGCAAGGATGATTTTCCTGAATTGAGAGCAGGGGGGACTCCATCAGAGACGGGGAAATTATCCCAAATTTACCTCCAATGTGGTGGCAGAACTTTAAACTCCCAAAAGCTCTCTGTCCACCCTGTTTTCCCACCCCAATTAGTGTTTTACTGCTGCCCCTGACTAGAGGCTTCTTTCACTACCCTCTCTTGAGAGAACTTCCTTCTTCCCCCTTTGAGGCTGCTGCTGCAGCTTCCCTTTCCCAGCCTTGCACTCCTTCCTCTCCCCCCGTGCCCATCCATATCATCCTGTCCTAGTTTAGATAAATACTTTATTTTACCAAAAAAAGGCCTCCCAGCCCTCACGAAGAGGGAAGTATGAATGATTGTAAGGGGACCCTGACTGACTGTTTGCATTAGGTTCCAGATGTGTTTGAATCAGTTCTGATAACATCCTTCCCCTTGAGGCCATTTTATTTAGGCCCAGAAATAAAGTACAGAACTAAGTACAGTTATTTGCATTTCTGTACACAGCATATTCATTGTTTGTATATGCAGCATGTTTGTGTACAGCTTCATTTACATATAAGAGGTGAGGTATTTCTTCTGCATGCTTTGTATTATACTGCTTACTATATTTGCTGCTACAGTAGGTAGATAAATAGTGTCTTCTGTGTTGGGTAAAAATATGGTAACACTTGTATTATTTAGCATACCAATCATGTAACTTTAATTGAGGGTCAGCCAACCCGACTGCCAGATTTAAAAATGGATATTGATTATGGAGAATCACTTTTAAGGACTACATTCATTGCTGGTGTAAGAAGGACTTACCAGAATTGCACCCTCTTACAGCAGTGAATTTGGCCAAGGTATGAAGTGAGATGTGACTTCCCACCACTTAGCAAAAGAATATTTAAACTGAGTTGAATCCAGATGCTATACTGAAATTACAAAGCAGAAAATGAGTAATTGTGTAGGTTTGCCCAGCCACCTCTCCATTTTGAGAATTAAAATGATTAAAATTCACACAGTTGAACCCAAATGAGAGCAACAGCATTTTTAACTTTATCTATGGCAAAATGAATCTTGAAGAAATGGCAAAAATATTAGTGTATCCCTCTTCCATAAGGATCCAAAATGACATTGGTCTTAACTTGAGGACAATGCCTTTTTCCTGTAAATTGGAGTTGTACCTGGCAGCTATTCAAGGGCCAGTCCTGTTGAAATACAGGTACTGTTTCCTGTGTGTATTAGCTATCTGAAAGGGGAGGGATGAGGATGGGACCATGAATGAGCAGTTGCAGAGGAAAGCACAAGTTGTGTCCATTAGAAATAAGGGCAGAGCTGATGCTGCAGCCTGTGCTGCCTGGGAGACCCTCGGAAAAAGGTTGGCTGAGGTAGGCAGAGTTACTCACGGGGGAACACCAATTGAAGCATTGCCCATGGTTTAAAACCCACAATCTGGGTTATAATCAATAGCTGCTGGGAATAACAAAACAAGAAATAATTACCACTGTGCCAAAAACCTTCACAGGGCACAATTTTTACATTTTCTACTTATATTGCCTAAAGTATCAGAGTGGGATAAACCCTTGATAAATAAAACTTCCAACTTTAAACTCTGCAGTAATTAATAATAAAAAAGGCTGACCACAACCTACGGCCAGGTAAGCCTGCTGTTCCCAAAATTTGGGGGATGAAGCCATAGGTGCATCTGCTTCTACCAGCCCTGACTTATGTGAGTAGTCTTGACTCACGTGGGTACAGTACTTCCACTAAAGTGAATGGAACTGTTGTGTGAGTAAGCGCTACATGTCTGAGTAAGGGCTTGTAAGACTGGGCCTTAAATAAAGTGCTGTCTAAAACAAAATAGATACCAGGTTTGGGGTTTTTTCCCCCCTCTCAAACCTTTCTCTTAATCGCTGCATGGAAGTGAATGGAGTGTCATCAGTACATATACTGATGGGACAGAATGGAAACTAAGTTGTATGGCAAAGCCCTTGGGAATTCAGTAGCAGCTCCAGACAGCTGCAAGAGGGCCTGTCACCCTCTGCACCTGACCAGGTCCAGCAGCTTCCACTCCACTCAGGAGCTTGCACCACGTGTGAAAGAGCTTCTGAATGGTCTTTAAGAACCTACATCCTGTGCTCGCCAACAACAATTCCAGCAGACCCAAGAGGATAAGTCCATGAGAGGATAAGTGTCAGGCCTGTCATTTCACCTTTTTCCCCTTTCCTTTAGGTCACCTTCACAGTACAGTCTCTGCATGGCATCTAATATACTAAATTTTTAAGTGACCTCTGAACTTTTTCCCTCTTGGTAGTTAATCCTTCCTTCTTCCCATCCAACCTCTTTACTACCCAGCCTTCCTTTTCTTGTCCACCATGTCTCCTTTCTCTCTCTGATTTTTTTCCTTCTGACTTAGTCCTAAAACTCATTCCTTCCCCAGAGGTCTCCTTTCACTCACTCCTATTTCAATCCAAAATAACCCATAAGAAAAGATAATCTATCCACCCTGTTAAGAGATGTGCATAACAATTTAAGCAACAGCATGTTGCAATCTTGTCCTCACCTTCCCTCCTTCTACTTGTTTTGGCTCGTATCTGTTTAGACTGGAAGTTCTTCAGTCACGGACCATGATCATTAATCTATAAAGCACCAAGCACACCTTACATTCAATATAAATACCTAAACACATCCCCTTCTCTTTCTAGGGTATACTGATATTAGAGAAGAAATACTGCTATAGAGAAAAATGACTTTCCCTATTTCTTTTAATTTTAATATTAAACACAGGCTTCCTGTATGCCAAATACTTCAGACTTAAGCTAAACTAATTCTACTGGTAAACTAAGGACCATATATGTCCCTCTATGTGCACATGGAACCTGATGTCCTGGGGCTATATCTCCATCTGCTGGCAAAGATCCCACTACCCTCAAAAATTGTGCGTTCTGATCAGGGGCAGTACAATACATGCCCCAATGAAAGTTGTTAATGTGGATATGGAGCAGTATGCGTCCCCAAGGTTGCTACAAAATTGCCACGATAAAAGAAACTGAGCTTTACTGAAAAAAGTGACACGACAGGAAAATAATGTTCCTGGGAACATAGGCACTGTCATGCTAGAGCCAACCAGTTGTCCATTTATCCCAGTATTCTGTCTGTGATAGTGGCCAGTACCAGTTACATTATAGGAACGTGCAAGGAGCCTGCCCGTAAGGGAAGTTCTCCCATCAGTTAGTGGATAGCTTTGGCCCAGTAGCATAGAGGTTTTATATCTTTTTATATTCTATATCCTGCTAATTAACTGCATGTTCTCCTCTAATAGTCTTGTCTTTTTTTAAATCCAACTAAGCTTTTTGCTTTTGTGACATTTGTAGGAGTGAGTTCCACAGCTTTTTTTTTTAAATGTAGCATGTATTTCCTTTCATGGGGTTTAAGTGTTGCCTCTCAGTTTAATTGAATAGCCCCTTAATGTTGTATTATGAAACAGTAAATAGGAGGGTTTATCCCATTTATATGTGTACCTCTATCATGTTGTCTTATTAGTCTCCTCTTTAAATACACCTCTACCTCAATATAATGCTGTCCTCGGGAGCCCAAAAATCTTACCGCGTTATAGGTGAAACCGCATTATATTGAACTTGCTTTCATCCACCGGAGTGCGCAGCCCTGCCCTCACGGAGCACTGCTTTACCATGTTATATCTGAATTTGTGTTATATCGTGTTGCATTATAACGGGGTAGAGGTGTTTTCAATTTCTCTTCATAAGTCTATTAAAACTAATAATTTCTATTTCTACTATGCTCTGTCTTTTTTAAAAGATAGGATAAGTATTGCTGAGCACAGTATACTAGGTGAGAGCATTCTTAGAGCAAAGTTTAAAAACTTTCTATACTCTGATTAGACCCCACTGCTAGCTTTTAACTAGATTCTTGCTTTTCTGTAAAGACTAATTTGTTCTCAAGCTGTGCCAATTCAAAATAGTACCAGCAGAAATCAAGCTGTAATGATGACTACACTGAAAGCTGCTAGAGGTTTAGAATCTTAAAGTGTGTAGTATTTATATTCATTTTTAAAATATCAATTAAATTAAAAATGCCATGGGCAAGATAGGAAATAGTAAATAAAATGGACATTTTAATGCTTATTAAAATCACTTAAATTTCTCTACAATTTGTTAAAAACTACCATAAAAGAAATCATTCCAGGCTGCAAGATTGTAAGGATTAATTTTTCCATTATTGATAGCACTGTCTTTCTGCCTCTGAACACAACCAATGTGTGTGCATGCATAGAATTCTGTATGGCTGTATTCATGGTTACTAACATTTAGCAACACAAACATATACCTTTGAATCAACTGAATAACTGAACATATTCAAATAGCTTAGTTTGAAAATGTAATTTTCTTCTTTTGAATAAGCAGTTTTGTTATGGTGCTAAATCAGTCAGTTTAACAAAGGGCAGTCTGTTGATGAATTATGTATGTTATCTGCATTTTCTGCCTGCTGATAATTAACAGGTATCATGGCACCTTCTACCAGCTTCCTGTAATTATGGGCCACATATCAAATACAGACTTGTGTAATGTTTCCCCCTCCTCAAAGTGGTCTTGTATTTTATTTAGAGCTTACAGCATTTGAAAATTTTCCATTTCTCTCTTGATTCCAGGCTATTTTACCACATAATCTCTCCAACAATGGTGAATTAATAAGATTTCTTCAATGTTAGTTTCACAGTCATTCAGACTTTGTGTTATAGATTGTGTGCTTAAATCAAATTTAATAAGGATACATTTCCAGTGGTATCAGAGTATCTTTTAATTGTTTAAGAGCTAAGCTACTGTGTGGAAACAAGATGTATATATTTAATGACATCTACTTTAATCATTGCAGTGTTGTTCAGGTATTGACAGGTTAAAAACCTAATGTCTCATGGAGCAAATTGAACAGCTATTTCCTTGGTGGTGGTACATACTTAATTGAGGCTAACTAAAACATATCAAGGAAACATTAATTGGGTTGTTCCACAGCTGTACTCATTACTGATTAAAGTTAAGCACTACTGGATATTTTAGCACGATTCAGATTGGGTTTGCCTAGAATTTAGTATTACACACTCTGGAAGTAAATTCAATTTGCAGAGAATAATTCTAACATCTCTAATAAAGGTATAATTGAGTACTTTGAGTATTGAAGGTGCTGTAGTGTGTGTGTTGTCTTTAAATATCTGAATGTGCATATTTTAATCTAAGAACTTGAATCAAGTAGAGAATGCAGCTGATTTTTTGTAAGGTTGTGGCATGGACACTCGACAAGGATTTGCTATAGTGGATCAGACCAGTATCTCATCTCTGACAGGACCAGAGGAAGGTGCAGAAAAATAAACCCCAAACCAGGAGAAAACAGGTGTGGATAGGGAAAATACCTTCTTAGCCTCCATCACTTTAATCTTCATTTGGCAACATCTGTAGTGAGAAATCAGAGCTAGGATCTGACATCTATTTAGCCCTAGATTGATCACCATTAAACAGCATGGTATTAGGTAAAGTGAACACTAATACTGCCCCAATAAAGCAACAGTTATTACTTTTCATCATCATTAACTAAGTCAGTTTCCAAGGTGACATCTCAGCAATTGTACTGCTATTCTGGTTCCCACCTAATTGGAATGTACCGTTAAAATATTTTATAGTTATACAGCACCTTTCACCCAAAAGCACTTCATGTATTATAGAAAGATATCACCATGGAACTATGATCATCTGAGTGGATGGCAGCAGCCAATCAGCATTCAAGATGTGGTACTGCAGCGGTAAAGGAAATTTGATATTCGGTCACCAGGGTAGACACCTACTCTTACTAATAAGATCATGGGCTCTTCAATGGACTGAAACAACGTAACTTCAATACAGGGAAAGCAACATGATCCCTTTTATCAGGCATGGTGTTTGGCAGGGACCTTTGGAAGTAGGGCCTGGCCAGTTTGGAGTAATTCAGAGAGCTAAGGAAATGAGTGTAATTAAGTGAGGCATGCCCAGTGCAGATGTACATACAGTAAAGATAAAGGTGCTTAAGAGAGTTGGTATCATTGGTAATACATGAAGTCTGATTGTTTTCCAAAGCCTTTAATTCAATCAAAGCATAACTAATATTTATAGGGACACTCAAAGGTACGTCTCTGAGGGATATTTCCCTGCTAATTTTTGTCTCTCCCTCCCAGCCTTTAGGCCCTAGACCAGTTTTATTTTTGTTTGGGGTGCTGAAAATAATTTTCCTGGTAATTTTACTAACGTTTACCATGATTCAGTTTCCACACAAGCATTCTTCTAGTCCAAAGGCCACTTGATGTTGATTATACCCAAAATACAAATATAAACATATACAGGTTGAATCTATACCTAGCAAACCAGTTACAAGTATAAGCCAAAATACAACTGGATCAGCCCAGGAGATACCTTCCCATCATGGCACAACTCTAGAGGGGTAAAGGAAAGCTCTGACAAAAGCCCAGTCTTAGAGTATTCTCTGTACTAGACAAATGATGCCATTGCTGGCTATTGGACCTTAGCTAAAGCAAGATGAGGCAGTTTAGCACCCTGCTGTCTCTTGAAGGCTTTTTCTTATTTCGCTTTGCTATATTTCTCCCTAACTACTGAAGTTAGCATTTCTTTGTAAGAAGTTGAACCCAATTTACTGTACCTGGTACCCAGTCAACTGTTTTCTTTATATCTGTTAGCCCAAACCTTAAATAAGATAATGCTATGCTAATATATCAGGGGTGGCCAACCTGAGCCTGAAAAGGAGCCAGAATTTACCAAAGTACATTGCCAAAGAGCCACAATAATACGTCAGCAGCCCCCACATCAGCTTCCCACTCCCAGTGCCTCCCGCTCACTGGCAGCCCCACTGATCAATGTCTCTCTCTCCCACCGCGCACCTCCTGATCAGCTGTTTCGTGGTGTGCAGGACACTCTGGGGGGGGGGAGGAGCGAGGGCAGGCTCAGGAGAGGGGGTGGGAAGGGGTGGAGTGAGGGTAGAGCCTGTGGCAGAGCTAGAGATTGAGCAGTGAGCACCCCCTAGCACATTGGAAAGTTGGCACCTGTAGCTCCGGCCCCAGAGTTGGTGCCTATACAAGGAGCTACATATTGATGTCTGAAGCGCCACATGTGGCTCCTGAGCCACAGGTTGGCCACCCCTGTAATATATCAAGGGTCACTACAAGTTTAACACAAACAATCCTTTCTCATGAGTTCATTCTTTAGTCACATGCTTTGGAATGGTCACATAGTATAATCCAAACTCAATTTAAAACCATAGTTAACCAAGGTTGAATTTGGGCCTATGTTCCTACTGGCGGAGTAGGGGGAAATATAGAAAGTTAAACTGTTCTTGCTCAAACTTGAAAAAACACCCTTTGAGCAGAAAGGCGCGAGGCAGTGCAAACAAGGATTCAATGGAACTTATGTTCCCCCCCTTATTTTCATTGCCAGCTATGGTACATCAGTATGTCCCCAGTGCTTCTGAACCAGTTTATTTTCATCTGCTACCTATCTAGCTGAGCCTGAAGCAGCACTGCTGTGTCAGGCTGCAAGTTTCAGTGGGAGAAGCACTCATAACCTTCTAAGGTGTAGCAGGGCCTCTGTAAGAAGATAAAGAAAATAAACAGGCTCAGGTGCTTTGGGAACACAAATAAGCGATTCAGATTTGGAGGACACTGAGGATATGAAGTAGAGAAAGGAGGAATTGTTTAAGAGGAAGTGGCAATTTGTTGGAGGCACTGCCTTATTCTGAATCATGAGCTGTGCAATTTTCTCCTTTTGGATTCTGATCTACTTGAGCATGTTACTAAAGCAGAATTCTTATAGCTATTGGAGACTAATTCTGGGTGCTATAGCTATCCTTCATAAACTGTTTTCATCTGCCTAAGATTACTGTCCTGATAAAATCTTCCCTTTAGACTTCACTTCAGAAATGCACATTTCAGATTCCCCGTCCCCCAGCAGATATTCTCCCTGGGCCGTTATACATCTGATTGTTTTGGTATGGAACATCCTAACGGGTAAGTAAAACAGGATAGAAAAGTGTAATAGTGTTAAAATACAAACCAGTCCCACAAAAACTAATCATGATTCTATAGGTTACTTAGAATCTTTAAAAGAACCCAGGGTGCTATATCTATTTCATATACCCCCTCCCCCCAATCCATGAAATACAGTTGCCTCTGGAGTAGAACACTGCAACTGTTTAATAATATACAATAATGCTACTCAACAGTATAGGAAGTGAAAAGGGTAGAATGTAGTTACCCACAGTGCACTTCACCAGCACTTGTAGATAGACTTGTGGGATCTTTGTTTAATCCTGACAGGGTCACTAAAGGAAGGCACCTCCAGCAAAGCGTGCCCTAGTATTGTGCTGGAACATTTGTTCTGTATTAACTCAGACTGATGCCACGTATTGAGTTATCAATACCATTTTCTGCAGTAGCAAAGCGTTTTTGTGGTTTTTTAGGGCTGTTAATCAGTTAACTCATGCAATTAACTCAAATTGTGATTAACCACACTGTTAAACAAAATAGAATTTTCAATATATTGATTTCAATTGCAACAGAATAAAGTGTGCAGTACTCACATTTTTATTACAAATATTTGCACTGATGATATAGTATTTTTCAATTTACCTTATACAAGTATTGTAGTGCAATCTCTATCATGAAAGTGCATCTTACAAATGTAGGGTTTTTGTTACATAACTGCCCTCAAAAACAAAATGTAAAACTTCTGGGCCTAGAAGTTCACTCAGTCCTATTTCTTGTTCAGCCAATCGCTCAGACAAACAAGTTTGTTTACATTTGTGGGAGTTAATGCTGGATGCTTCTTGTTTACAATGTCACCTCAAAGCTAGAGTAGGGGTTTGCATGGAATTTTTGTAGTTGGTGTTACAAGGTATTTACATGCCACATATGCTAAACATTCGTATGCCCCTGTATTCTTCGGTCTCCATTCCAGAGGACATGCTTCCATGCTGATGATGCTTGTTTTAAAAAAAAAAAAAAAAAAAAGTTAATTAAATTCATGACTGAATTCCTTGGGGGAGAACTGTGTGTTTCCTGCTCTGTGTTTTACCTGCATTCTGCCATATATCTCATGTTATAGCAGTCTCGGATGATGACCTAGCATATGATGTTTGTTTTAAGAACACTTTTACTGCAGATTTAACAAAACGCAAAGAAGGTACCAGTGTGAGATTTCTAAAGATAGCTACAGCACTCGACAAGGGTTAAGAATCTGAAGTGCCTTCCAAAATCTGAGAGGGATGAGGTGTGGAGCATGCTTTCAAAATTATTAAAAGACCAATACTCTGATAAGGAAACTACAAAACCTGAACCAGCAAAAAGGAAAATCAACCTTCTGCTGGTGGTATTTGACTCGGATGATAAAAATTAATATGCATAAGTCCGCACTCCTTTGGATCATTATTGAGCAGAACCCATCATCAACATGGCCACATGTCCTCTGGCATGCAGGTCGAAGCATGAAGGGACATAGGAATCTTTAGCATATTTGGCACATAAGTATATTGCAACGCTGGCTATAAAAGTGCCATGTAAACCCCTGTTCTCACTTTCACATCCAGAACAAAAGCAGTACAGAAAAAACATATCCTGAAACCAATAAACCGCTTACTTGCAGGTTGTCACTTATCAGGCGATCACATCTTACACAGAGACACACTGACAGATTTCAAAGTCTTTCAGGCCCTCTTCAGAGAGTCTGTCCCTCTTAGTCACAGTCTCATGTCAGTTCTTGGCCAAGGTGATTTCCCTCCTGTATGATGGAGGTCACTTTATACAGTTTTCCATTCAAGGGTCTCCTGAACAGGGTTAAACTAGTATATTCAATTTCCTTCAAAGGAAGTTCTCCAGACTTACAAATCCCTAGCCAGATATCATTAGTTATCTCTACAACTCTCCCCCGCCCATCTTATCTCCTTCAGGAGACTGCCATAACTCCCCCCTGTAGCTAAATATAAACCCTAGACTGTCAAGATATACACACTTATAAAGTGGAAACATTAGTCTCAAAGGTATCTATAATATCTCACACTTCACCTTCTCTGAGAGCTACCCCTCTTTATTTCCATGTTGTAGAATTGTATTGGCTTTGCTGCATGTGGAGGCCTTAGCAATCTGCAAAATTTCTTCCCAAGTTCATTGTCTGGGCTATCAAGTATTTCAATTCTGAAGGTAACTCGCTCTTGTCCAATATGAAACAAAACTATCAATGTTTAAGATGATTTTGCTGGAGATTTTAGAAATTTGCTTTTGGTATTTTAAAAGTTGTTGATATCAGTGAAACTGCTCAGATGAGCAGGCCCCGATGAGGGCTCTGGGCAAAGGAGCATTTGGCCTAGACTCTTTAATAGCCTCCAGGATTTTAGCCTTATTCCACTTACTGATTTTTCTGCACTGCCAAGTCCTGCAATTTTCTTGTAAGATATTGAATATTTGGTGTTTCTCCCCCCCCAATAAAGCCTCAACTCCTGGAGTCGTTTGATTAAAGGAGAATTTCAGATGTTTTTGTAAAGAAAGTTTCTAGGACCCATGGCTGTGAAGAAAAGCTTGAGAATGACTCAACTGTAAATTAGAGACTCAAAGAAAAAAAAGACCAAAGTCTAAATTTTTTATTTATAGTCATTTTGGGGGCAAGAAGTGACATGTCTTCATTATTTTGTTTTGGAATGCATGAGGCTGGAAACACTGCTTTCAGGTAATCTCCAGTAGGGCCAGCAAGCTGAGCCCAGATCAGAGATCTTGCTCACTCTCATTTCCCAGTGCCTAGTTGCAGCGAAGATCGTTCTGGCAGTGCCCCCTTAAGACTAGAGTGGGAAGACTTAGGACTTCAGTGCTCAGGCAAGAAATGCATGTGAAGATTTTTCTGCGAATGCCACCTCTGACTCAGGCCTGGAATCAGGGTGACTCAGTGGGTAGAGGCGACAGGTGAGTGTTAGGGGAGAGAGAATTATTGTAGGTGGGATTGAGTGACAGAAATAGGTGTGTGTGGAGGGGGAGATACAAGAGCCTAGACATAAGGAAGGAGGAGGATGGGCAAAGGTATATGTAGCAAGGAGGAAGAGAATACAAGATATGAGAGGGAGGGAGTAGAGGAAGGTTGATAGATTCAGTGAACACATAAATGAAGAGATTCCACTTATAATGGAAGGAAGGAATGGAACATAAAAGGAAAAGATGAAAAGCCGTAGAGGCAAAGGTAAATACTTTGTTTTAAAAACTGATGCCAAAATAATAGTGATTTAAAAAAAAAAAAAGTAAAGGTTTGATGGCATATATGCTACTCTTCAGAGACCCACTGGGGCTTAGGAAGAGGAGCAGAGCACTGGGTTCAGGTGGAATGAAGTGGATCAGAATTGTGGCTGTCTGGGAATGTCACTGTGGTGTAAGCTGGTCATAATATATTGACTGGGGCACTTTGCACCTACCAGTTTGACCCCGAAAGTGAGCAGGATTTGTTCCATAGTGTGACGTTTAGTACAGAAAAAGGTTCTTGGTACTGCAGTGCATGAGTATCAGGTGCAGTGGACAGCTTAGACTTGCCTGCGATAGGGCCTTCCATATGGATTTCTATCACCATGTATCCATGCAGCAGTAGTAAGACACAAGAACTGTTTTTAATATTCTCCCAAATTTAGTTCTGTTTTAAAAAGTCCCTGGTACTGGAAACAAGCATTTCCGTTAAAGTAATCTCATGGAGCAGAAGTCTTACCACTCTAAATTTCATCCACCTAACAAGCCCCTTTTTGTCTGCCAAACACCCTCTTTCAAATCTCTCCTCAAGACCTGCTTCTCTTCTCACTTACTGGGTATAAAACAGGAGTAAAGGAATTACACTGATGTAAGAGCTAAGTGAGAGCAGAAGAGCAGGCCCTACTGTAGGCTGTCTTTCCATTGCTAAACTCTGGTGCCTGACCATATTTAAAAACAAAATTCAAATGCCCTCTCCCCATTCCTGGCCCAACTTGAGGAAAAAACATACTTTTAAACAACTTATAGGATGCTTTCCCATCTTTTAATGGTCTCTCTCCTTGCCTATCTGTCTACTTTGTAGTGGTCTGATTCATTTAGGACTCAATCATGCAACTCTTTCCTTATAGGAATAGTACTTACTTATGCAAGTAGCATAATAGTCTACTCCTGTGATTAAGGGTTGCAAGAAAGAGGCCCTAGATTGTAAATGCCTCAAAGTAAAGATCTTGTCTAAACACCATTAACACTAACTATGTTCTATAAGGAATTATTGCACTAGAAGTACAATAAAAGCTCTGCATGACAAGTATTTTGAGGGCTCATAGTAGAATCTGGGATTTTGGTTCTAGGTTCCATTCTGGGTTATGCTCCTTGCAATGTGAGTTTGAGCTCACTATTTATTAATAGTTTAGCCATTGTTGTTTTTGCAACTCTGTGGATGTGGGTAAATGCAGGAGCTGTATCACTGAACAACAGATATTGCATCTAAATTGAGTTTTCCTGTGTAAATAAGTTACAGAATAAATAAAGAAAAGAGAATGCCTGTTTGTTCTGTCTCACTTGAGCAAGTCCATACACAAGAGAATTCCCAGCACTTTACTTTCAGCCTGGGAAATAGGCAAACCTCTGACAGGATTTCCACCCAGGTCATTTTGTGGATAGGCCTTCAAAGGGTGATTTGAAAATACACTGGCCTACACCTGCCCTTGGAGAGTAAGCACATAACTTCATTTATTTTTGCACCCTGCCCAAGAAAAGTCTCATGGTGGCAAATCAGACTGTCATTTTGATATTGGGGTGACTTGATTAATATCTAGTTGCAAAGCTTGTTTTGCAGTTGAAACATTGTCAAACCAAATCCATAATTGTTTTCCTGGTAAACTCAATTAGCTTTTAAATAGAGAGTCAGACCAAATCTTCACTAATTATCAAGTAGTAAAGCAAAAGGCTTAGGACAGGTGTCCTAAAGTATGAGAAGTTTGCCACCTGCAATGACCGTATCACCTTTGTGGAGAATTGCTGTATTTTATATCGTGTGTGGTGACGGGGAGGGAATGCTAAAAATAATCATCTTTATTGTGCTTTGAAAGCAGCTGTGTTCCATTCAGCTGTAGTGCTACTCTAGTGGGAGAAAAGAATCTTGACAAGCTTATATCTTATGGTTATGGAGACATTTATTTGCTGCTTTTCATTCGAGAGCCTCTCATAGCTGGAGACATTTCAGTCAAATCAATCAAGGTATCACCAGCTTTTGTCTCATTTTTAATGACAGCAATTTTTGTAATTATGATTTTTATTTGGGTGTTTTGTTTCATTTATTAAACACTGAACGTACTTATTTTAATCTTTGAAGTTTTATATTCCTATAAAACTGGCAGACAGTCATCACCAATTCTAACATGTTTATGGACAAGATGCCAATTTTTTTTAACATCCACTTTTTTGGTTAAAAGCAACAAAGTTCATTTACAATATTTAATATCTTGTTAGCTTTAGAAGTGTGGGGGTGGGTGTTTGGTTTTTAAAAAACGACTGTCAGTAAATGTTGGTTGGCAACCCAATAGGCTGTGGTAGCATCAAGCCTTGAAGTCCTGGGGAGTTGTAGATGCTCAAGTAACTCAAATCTGGACCCGGACCCTTTATTGATATTTTTCTTAATGAAAATAATAGTATACAAAGTTAGGCCCAGAATCCTGCAAAATGGTTGTAGTTCCACTGAAGTAATGGGTCCACTCACAGGAGTAAATGCTGGGGGTGTGTGGTTTTTCTTGAATTATCCAATTCAGATATCCGTTACCCATTGTATTTTTACTGCTATATTTCATTTTAACAAGTCAGAAAGAAAAAGCAAAGATTTCTATCACCAAAACATTTCCACCCATGCCAATAGACATTCTTATGCCGATGATGCTTAGGCTAGGAATTTATGTATTACATTACAAACTTGCACTTTAAGTATTTACATGTTACAACTTCCTGAGTAATACAGACTGTACTTGTCTAGAGCTGTTGATACATGACATTTTTTTCCGAACACCCAGTTACTACATATTTGCCTCAGGATAATTTGTGGAAAATTTCATGAGAAATTCTTTAGCGCTGATTGCTACAAGATGTTATCAAAATCAAAACGTTTCATTTAAATATAGATATCTTTATGCCAACATTGTTTATCACTTCTGGTTCTACCTGATATGCTAGGCCACATTTATAGTACTTCATCAAAATGCACAGCATTTCACACACACACACACACACACACACACACACACACACACACACACACACACACACTTAGTTTTACAAACCAAAATGCATATAAAGCTATGGAAACATACTAAAATAACTAAAGTGACCTTGCCAATTGTATCACCCAACAGAATAGGGCGGAGTTCACTAAGAACAATTCTTTATGAAGAGCAAATTAAATTATTTTATTTCTTCACATTTGATACTCTGGAGCATTTGTCAGTTTAATGAGACAATGTCAAGATAGTGTAGATTCAATTTAGGCTTTTGATTCTCTTATATTTTTAGGGTGGGGGGATGGGGATTTCACAATGTAATCTGAACAAAGGTTATCATGCTTGTGATGGGGCACATCATTCACCGCTAGTTTTGCACCTCACCCTGGCCATTCTGGGGATTAGCTCTCCTCCCCCCAGTCTTACCTGCCTCTGTTTTCACCACAACATGTACAGATTTATCATGGGCTTCTGTTTGTTCTTTTCTTTTTTCCCCCTCATGCCCTTGCTCTTTTCCTGACTGTCCTTTTCTCTGTAGGAGACATGTCTCTTTATATGACCCTATTCCACACACCAAAAGCAGGTCCTCCTCTGACCCAGTCGCTTATTGTGTGGGATTCCCTGGGCCCTTGCCTCCTGGTAAGGCTCTTCCATCTACACAGGAACACGCCCTCTTCAGGTGCCCCTGGCTCCCACACCCCTAACACCTTCAGAGTTGGGTCTCTGACCTCCTAGCTCCACAGAGCCTTTTCGCCTTCTCCTACTCCCTGTTGCTTCTCACTCCTCTCTTTGGGAGCAGCAACTCCATCATCCACCCTCATAAAACATAGCTTCCCTCAACCACAAAAGCCTGTATTGCAGGCTTCTCCATATTCACACACCCCCTTGGGATACAATAGGCCAGGACGAGCATCAGGGGCAACTTCCATGCACAGTCTCTCTGTCCCTTTATATTAGGGTGACTGCCTCCTACATCCCTTCACTCGCTATACAGTCCTCCACACAATACTGTTCCCTCAGGGGCGACCGAATGCCCGTGTTCTCCACCACTTGTGATGTAGTGCACCACTCACCGCTAATCTGATGCCTCCTCCTAGCTGCTTTGGGGATTAGCGCATTAGGTCAACAACCATTCCCATCTCTTTTTCTGGTCCACAGCCCTTCTCTCACTCCAGCAACTGCAGGGCCCTTTCCATGACTCAGTCCTCTGGCCAGGTCAGTCCGCATGCCACCCTTTCAGGGTATATCAAAGTCTTTTCTTCAGCAGCCTTAGGCAGTCTTCCCATTCACTGCCTCAGGTGCCACTTCTTCAGTGGCTGGTAGGGAAACACAGGCCCACCTTCTACTGTGGGTTTCCGTCCAGAAACCCTCAATCAGTATTTTTGGACTTTACTCTCCCAGCCCTCACTGCTCATTCCCTGAATTGTTTCCCACCACTCCTGGTTCCCCTGCTTTTTCTAGGCATACCAGCACTAAACCCTCTTCCTAAAGAGTGACTGCTCTTGCTCAGCAGCATCCCTTGTCTGTTGCCAGCTGCCTGGCTTTGTAGGTCCCACCTATTCCTGCACAGCTGAACCTGCTTGCAGTCCCTCTCTCCCTGGCTCTCTCTCCAGGTGCAGCCTGTGGAGTTAATAGGCCTACTTGGCCAACTTAACCCCTTCTAGTCCTGTCTGGGTGAACACCCCATCACAATGATAAAAAATGAATTTTTTAAATTTGTTTTTCTCTGCAATGGAAGAAACATAAATGCAACAATATTGTGTTTGTAAGTGAGAACCTGAAAATGAAACTGACCAGTCCAGTGTCATTGTCCAAGCTGAGCATAAATTGTGAATAGTAATGCTATTAGTTGCACAGGCAAGACATTTTTAATATGATAGTACTGTCTCTTTTAGAACTTGGAGAAGTGAAAGTTTAGCATTAGAATCACTCATGGAGGCTGAAGGAAGTGTGGAGGGCTAGAATGCTAGCATTGTGTGCTCTTCGTTTGTCAATACATATGCAGAGGCTAGGCGCAGTGCTCAGCAGTGTAACCAAACCTCTATGCCTACACTAGAGTGAGCACTGGCAAATGTGTGGGAGGAAGGAGAAATGAACATGCTGGGGAAAGAGGAATGCAGGAGATGGTGTATGGTCAGGGCATAGCTGAGTTAGTTCAATCTAATGAATACAAATCATCCACTGCCTTCCATCCACTTTAGTTCACTGTAACTCCACTGCAGTAAATGGAGATATGTCCTTATAAAGCTGTAACAGAGCGGTGGATCAAGCCTGATGTGTGTGTCAGCCATTTTTAGGATTTTCACAAAGTGGCGGTGATTGTTTTATTTCAGCCTTGCATAATTCAAAAATGGGTGAATGTCATCTTCCGCCCCCCCGCCCCGAAAAACTTTCCAGAAGTATTGACTATAAATATAATGCCAAAAATTCACCTTTTGGCTGAGACCAGGAGTTTTGGAAAATTCAAGTAATGAAAATAAATCATAATTGAAACTGTAATTATAAGTATTGAAGTTGTAAGAGATACCTACAAGACCCTGCTGGCTAATAGGCAGATGACGAGCTGAGACACCTGCCTGCTATGCAAACTCTGCTTGTTTTACTTTTCCCTTGGGCTCCCACCCTCACCCCTCTTTGTTTCATGCATCAATTACACCTTGTTATAAATCTAGATTGGGAGTTCTTGGGGGCAGGAGCTAGCTTTTTAGTACATGTTTATACAGCATCCAGTTTTACTGTCGGCAACTAAGAAGGAAGGCCTGTGTAATTGCTTTTTTTCCTGTTCAAGCCAACACCAGGTTTGTTAGTCATGAAACTGGAACCCTATTTAAAAGACAGACAGACAGACAAACAAAACAGAAACCTACCCTAGCTGATGAAATGCTACTGTCAGGAAGAATGACTCTTAGCCTGCTCCCTGTGATCTTGCAGGGTTAAAGGGATTTCCTATTTGCTATATGGGGTGGGAGTAAGATGTATAATACAGGCCTGGTTTGTATTCTGGTGTTCAAACAATATTGTTACTAAGCAGATGCAGGATATTACATGTGTTGAGATAGCAGGACCTCACACACTTAAGAAACTTCAGAGCCATATGTGCCTCTTCCCACATAAAACCATGTGGAATGGGAGTACTGCCTCTTCCCCCCACCACCACCCCAACCAGATCTGTAACCTTTTTGGATCTATCACTTTGCTGCATTTCCTCTCGCTGTTGGAAATGGAGCAGAAGACATAGTGGAAAAGCATTAGACATGTCCCCGGGTTACTTAGTGAGGCTGTGGATGTGAGGGAACAGATCAGCACTTTTGCTGTGAGTCCCTACGTGTTCATTCTTGAAAAACAGAGATGAGGGGGTCTTCAATGAAGGGTCCTTGGATGTGCAGTTCACTCCCTCTGGTGGTCTGCCAGAGTTTACAGCTCTCCAGAATGCATTGCACATCCTCATGCATTTGTCTGACTGTGAATCATTGCAGAATTATTGATTGTAGTTAGTTGGGGTGCAACAAGGTTGAGTTGCTTTGTTCTGTCTAACACAGGTAGTTTAAACATGTCGTTGATATCTTTAATGTCCTAGATGCATAAACAATTATTACAATAAACAGTAAAACTATTATGGTTCTAATTTTCCAGTGTCATGTTTCATTGTTTGAATGCAAGCAGTAAGGTGTAGTACCTGCTGTAACACTGATTTTATTTTTGCACAGTGATTGCCTAAAAAGATTATATTAAGTAGAGAGGATAAGGCAAAGGGAGATAATTAAGAAGGAGAGGGGTTGGTGTTTCGATTTGGGGTGGGGGGGGTGGGGCATTTTACTTCAGGCTTGCCAATGCAGTGGAGTAATACACTCTACAGGGGTGTGATTTCTAAACTGCACTAATGTGTTGAACATTATTAGTCCACATAGACCCTGCTGGTGCGCTTTGACATAGTGCTGTTTGAAATAGTTCTGTGTTAAAGTGCACTAGGAAACCTTCGTGTGCACCAGTGGGGTCTGCCCAGACCAATTAAAGCACAACACTTTAGTCCACTTTAGAAATCCCATCCCTAGAGAGCACATTACCTCACCATACAGACAAGCCCTTAGTTCTCTTTCACATATGCAACATATCCTTTCTTTCCCCCATAAAAAAATAAGTACAAGAGGGGCCTCTTTGACCCAATAACACAACATATTGATGGCTAAATATTTCAAATTTTTCTGAGAGCTTAGTTGGCTACTACAGTACTAGTTACTACGTCGCACTGGAAGGTGGAGAATGACTGACCTGAGAACTGATTATCTCTATGCCTGAAAAATACCATCAGTCTCCATTTTACAATTCACTATGCCCTCTACCTCAAAGTCAGGGCTCTTTATTTGTATAGCCATTTGCGTCCAGGGGTGGTGCATGGCTGCTGGTTTGTGGTCAAACATGTTCATTAAATCTGTTACAGAAGCTGCTAAGACTGACTTCCTAAAAAGGACTGGAAACATGGTCCTGACCAGTTTTAAAAAAAGCATGGCCCTCAACCCATCTTTCTAATAAGATGGAGGAGGAGATGAAAGTTGTGGGGGAAGGGGAAATACTCAGGTGCACAGGGTCTACATTAGCAAATCCTTTAGCTATGCTTTGTTTCATCACTCTTCAATAAATTTTGTGGTATCAGTAACTGGTCTGGAGACATGGAGGGGAGAGAAGAAAAATTACTCTACCTGAAAATAATTACAGCTTTGGGGGCAATTCCAAAGAGACTTTAGAACAAATGATGATCCCTTAGGTGTATTCCTCTGTACAACACATTGCAAAAGTCTTAAGAGACATTGATGACAGCATCTAGGTCCAAATCAGAAGAAAAGAGGTACTGAATGATTAATCAATATTTCTCCTTACAATGTTTTCAAAATTATTTTCAGCAGCATTTTACCCATTCAAGCTCACTGTTTCACCATGGCTCAGGAGGTGCATCAGTAATGCTCGGCTTCTCCAGATGCCTCTCAGATATTAAGAAAATATAATATACATCACAAATAGTGAACTTTCAGTGTGTTCTCTTTCACTCCAACTTGCATTAAGCTCCTTTACTTTCTTGTCACTCTTCTGTTACGAGGCTAAGTTTTTTCACCATGCAGGAATAGATAAATAAGAAACTGAGGGGAGACATAACATTTTACTAGAGCAGATCAAGCAAGGCCCTACGTACAAGCAGAGTCAGAGGCTTTTTATTTCTGGATTGTTCCCAATTTTTAAAATAGCTGATGTGCACATGTGATCGTGCTGTTAAGTACTTTGCAGGATCAGGCCAAAGTGCTCATGATCAATCCCTACAGCATGTTAAACAGCGAGGTGGCAAAATCTGCAGATGATACAAAATTGCTAAAGATAACTAAGACCCAGGCAGACTGCAAAGAGCTACAAAAGGATCTCTCAAAACTGGGTGACTGGGCAACAAAATGGCAGATGAAATTTAATATTGATAAATGCGAAGTAATGCACATTGGAAAACATAATCCCAACGATACATATAAAATGATGGGGTCTAAATTAGCTGTTACCACTCGAGAGAGATCTTGGAGTCATTGTAAATAGTTCTCTGAAAACATCCTCTCAGTGTGAACTGGCAATCAAAAAAGCGAACATAATGTTGGGAATCATTAAGAAACAGATAGATAATAGAACAGAAAATATCATGTTGTCTCTGTATAAATCCATGGTACACCCACATCTTGAATATTGTGTGCAGATGTGGTTGCCCCATCTCAAAACAAATATATTGGAATTGGAAAAGGGTCAGAAAAGGGCAACAAAAATTATTAGGGGTATGGAATGGCTTCCGTATGAGGAGAGATTAATAAGATTAGAACTTTCCATCTTGGAAAAGAGGTGGCTAGGGGGAGATATGGTTCAGGTCTATAAAATCATGACTGGTGTAAAGAAAGTAGATAAGGAAGTGTTGTTTACTACTTCTCATAACACAAGGACTAGAGGTCACCGAATGAAATTAATAGGCAGCAGGTTTAAAACAAATAAAAGGAAATATTGCTTCACACAATGCACAGTCAATCTGTGGAACTCTTTGCCAGAAGATGTTGTGAAGGCTAAGACCATAACAGGATTAAAAAAAGAACTAGATAAATTCATGGAGGATAGGTCCATCAATGGCTGTTAGCCAGGATGGGCAGGAATGGTGTCCCTAGCCTCTGTTTGCCAGAAGTTGGGACTGAGCGATGGGATGGACCACTTGATGATTACCTGTTCTGTTCATTCCCTCTGGGGCACCTGGCACTGGCCACTGTCGGAAGACAGGATACTGAGCTAGACAGACCTTTGGTCTGGCCCAGTAGGGCCATTCTTATGTTCTTATTTCACTTGTGGCAGAGCTTTTAACCCCATAACTCTTGCATTTACTTTTTGAATTCAGGAGTGGGGAGAGGAGGAAGTCAGTTAGGAGGAGGAGACCAGATAACTGGAGATGTGAAGTTGGTTGCATAGTCCTGGGCAGGAGGTGGGGAAGGAGCAGGAATAAAGCAGTAAAGAATAAAATTGTCAGACACATAGACAAACATAAACCCTTGAGCAATAGTCAACATGGTTTCTGTAAAGGGAAATCGTGTCTTACTAATCTATTAGAATTCTTTGAAGGGGTCAACAAACATGTGGACAAGGGAGATCCGGTGGACATAGTGTACTTGGATTTCCAGAAAGCCTTTGACAAGGTCCCTCACCAAAGGCTCTTACATAAATTAAGCTGTCATGGGATAAAAGGGAAGGTCCTTTCATGGATTGAGAACTGGTTAAAGGACAGGGAACAAAGGGTAGGAATTAATGGTAAGTTCTCAGAATGGAGAGGGGTAACTAGTGGTGTTCCCCAAGGGTCAGTCCTCGGACCAATCCTATTCAATTTATTCATAAATGATCTGGAGAAAGGGGTAAACAGTGAGGTGGCCAAGTTTGCAGATGATACTAAACTTCTCAAGATAGTTAAGACCAAAGCAGATTGTGAAGAACTTCAAAAAGATCTCACAAAACTAAGTGATTGGGCAACAAAATGGCAAATGAAATTTAATGTGGATAAATGTAAAGTAATGCACATTGGAAAAAATAACCCCAACTATACATACAACATGATGGGGGCTAACTTAGCTACAACGAGTCAGGAAAAAGATCTTGGCGTCATCGTGGATAGTTCTCTGAAGATGTCCACGCAGTGTGCAGAGGCGGTCAAAAAAGCAAATAGGATGTTAGGAATCATTAAAAAGGGGATAGAGAATAAGACTGAGAATATATTATTGCCCTTATATAAATCCATGGTACGCCCACATCTCGAATACTGTGTACAGATGTGGTCTCCTCACCTCAAAAAAGATATTCTAGCACTAGAAAAGGTTCAGAAAAGAGCAACTAAAATGATTAGGGGTTTAGAGAGGGTCCCATATGAGGAAAGATTAAAGAGGCTAGGACTCTTCAGTTTGGAAAAGAGGAGACTAAGGGGGGACATGATAGAGGTATATAAAATCATGAGTGATGTTGAGAAAGTGGATAAGGAAAAGTTATTTACTTATTCCCATAATACAAGAACTAGGGGTCACCAAATGAAATTAATAGGCAGCAGGTTTAAAACAAATAAAAGGAAGTTCTTCTTCACGCAGCGCACAGTCAACTTGTGGAACTCCTTACCTGAGGAGGTTGTGAAGGCTAGGACTATAACAATGTTTAAAAGGGGACTGGATAAATTCATGGTGGCTAAGTCCATGAATGGCTATTAGCCAGAATGGGTAGGAATGGTGTCCCTGGCCTCTGTTCGTCAGAGGATGGGGATGGATGGCAGGAGAGAGATCACTTGATCATTGCCTGTTGGATTCGCTCCCTCTGGGGCACCTGGCATTGGCCACTGTCGGTAGACAGATACTGGGCTAGATGGACCTTTGGTCTGACCCGGTACGGCCTTTCTTATGTTCTTATGTTAATACATAAGAATCAAGCAGGGAAAATACAGCTGGGGAGGAAGGGGCAGGTAGGCAAATCTACACACCATCTGGCTTTAGATGGTTTGTGATGTGCAAGTAATTAGAATTGTTTGGAATATTGGTCATATACCTCAGTTATTGATGGTCACGTTGTCTGTATTTAGCACTTTCTTTGTTTTATTAAGACATAAACATAGTCTACTAGTTTCTTGTCAATGATATACCATAAAATGTAAGCATGTGCATTACCAAATTAATACTGCAGGAGGAGTTTTCATTTTGGAGTACTTGATTTCTCAATACTAACATTCATTTTACATTTACATAGACATATCCAGATACACTTTTAGAAAAGCTATAGCAACATTCTTTACAGCTAGTTGCTGAAAAGAGACTTCTCTTAAGGCTGTCTTGAAAGTGCTGTGCTGTGCTGAACCCTCCAGACTTGTGGGGAAAATTGGAAATATTATAAAATTTAAGTTTTAACATATTTTAAAATACTTTGCTCTTGAAATAGCAAGTCTCAGGTCAATCCAGTCTTACCAAACTAAGGGGAGGAAAAAAATCTAGAAAGTCAGCCCAAATACAATGTGAAGATTTTTCTTTTAAAAACCTCTCTGATTTGTCTTATCTGGTTTGGTGGCCAGTCACTGGTTGCAGTTAGTGATAATTGTAGCTGCTGCTTGTTCAGCTGGAAGGATACATCACTGTAGAATATTTTCCTAAGAGATGTATTGGGCCCCGGGGGGAAAATAAAGCCACTTGTACAACTTTGAAGGGTGGAGTCGTTCTCTCATTTACCCCCTCCGGTGCACACTTTGCCAGAAGGCCAGACTCTGGCCCACTCAGTGCCTCATCATGTTTCCCAGGCATTATGAAATAGGCAGTCGCCAAATAAAGTGTAAAGTGCTTTCCTGGTCTTTATTATGGACAAACACAATTAAGAAAACCAAGATTCTGCCCACATCCCTGACAGAGCTTTCCATAGCCCTAGCCTATAAAACAGCTCCAGCATCATTCTGCTGAGTCCCAAGTGGGCAGGTAGGCTGTTGGCCAGGCAAATGTCAAAGCCAAGTGCAAATGTAAGATAAGTCTTCAATTTCAGCCAGTACAGTATTGCTATCCCTAAGCAGCAATGCAATTAGCTCAGGACTTCTTTCCCAGCAATCCTGACCAGGCCCCAATTCCTGGAACCCCTCTCTTACAAACCATTCTTTCCAAATAAGAGGGACTATATCTTTCTCTTAATGAGCAGAGCTGGAGGACTCACAACTTAGCAGCTGAGCTTTTTTTCTTCTGTGGCTAGCCAAGTCTTTCCTGGCATAACTGGGTGTGAGTGTGAACATCACATTAGCTCAGTGGCAATTCACCCCATGGAGCTACCATCTCTCTGTAGTTAGTCTAAGGCCACTTTCCTGGAACTTTGTGAGTTGCTTTCCCCCACCCTGAAGCGCAGGAATACCAAGATGAGACCTGCCCTGACAGCTGAGAAGCGAGTGGCGATAGCCCTGTGGAAGCTTGCAACGCCTGACTGCTACCAGTCAGTTGGGAATCAATTTGGAGTGGGCAAATCTACTGTGGGGACTGCTGTGATCCAAGTAGCCAATGCAATCACTGATGTTCTGCTAACAAGGGTAGTGACTCTGGGAAATGTGCAGGTCATAGTGGATGGCTTTGCTGCAATGGGTTTCTGTAACTGTGGTGGGGCGATAGACGGAACACATCCCTGATGTGTTGGAGAGGTTTAAGCTGAAGACTGTAGGAGGAGTTCTGTTGGTTTCTTTCTTGGGGTTGTCTTGTAGCAGGAGGCTTCTGGGTACATGTCTGGCTCTGTTGATTTATTTTCTTATTTCTTCGTGTGATTATTGTAGTTTTTGAGAATGTTTGGTGAAGATCTTGTAGGTATTGGTCTCTGTCTGAGAGGTTGGAGCAAATGCGGTTGTACCTCAGTGCTTGGCTGTAGACAATGGATCGTGTGGTGTGTCCGGGGTGGAAGCTGGAGGCATGAAGGTAGGCATAGCGGTCGGTGGGTTTTCGGTATAGGGTGGTGTTAACATGACCATCACTTATTTGTACTGTGGTGTCTAGGAAGTGGACCTCCTGTGTAGATTGGTCCAGGCTGAGGTTGATGGTGGGGTGGAAGCTGTTGAAATCATGGTGGAATGCTCAGACAGAGACCAACACCTACGAGATCTTCACCAAGCATTCTCAAAACTACGATACTCGCATGAGGAAATAAGGAAACAAATCAACAGAGCCAGACGTGTACCCAGAAGCCTCCTGCTACAAGACAACCCCAAGAAAGAAACCAACAGAACTCCACTGGCCATCACCTACAGTCCTCAGCTTAAACCTCTCCAATGCATCATCAGTGATCTACAACCCATCCTGGACAATGATCCCTCGCTTTCAGAGACCTTGGGAAGCAGGCCAGTCCTCACTCACAGACAACCCGCCAACCTTAAGCATATTCTCACCAGCAACCACACACCGCACCATAACTCTTACTCAGGAACCAATCCATGCAACAAACCTTGATGCCAACTCTGCCCGCATATCTACACCAGCAGCGCCATCACAGGACCTAACCAGATCAGCTACAACATCACTGGTTCATTCACCTGCACGTCCACCAATGTTATATACTCCATCATGTGCCAGCAATGCCCCTCTGCTATGTACAGGACAGTCCCTACGTAAAACTGGACAGTCCCTACGTAAAAGGATGAATGGACACAAGTCAGATATTAGGAATGGCAATATACATAAACCTGTAGGAGAACACTTCAACCTCCCTGGCCACACAATAGCAGATGTAAAGGTAGCCATCTTACAGCAAAAAAACTTCAGGACCAGACTTCAAAGAGAAACTGCTGAGCTTCAGTTCATTTGCAAATTTGACACCATCAGATCAGGATTAAACAAAGACTGTGACTAGTTAGCCAACTACAAAAGCAGTTTCTCCTCCCTTGGTTTTCACACCTCAACTGCTAGAAGAGGGCCTCACCCTCCCTGACTGAACTAACCTTGTTATCTCCAGACTGATTCTTGCCTGCATATTTATACCTGCCTCTGGAAATTTCCATTACATGCGACTGACGAAGTGGGTATTCATCCACGAAAGCTCATGCTCCAATACATCTGTTAGTCTATAAGGTGCCACAGGACTCTTTGTTGCTAATTTAGACAGTGATGTAGCCCCTCACCCAAGAACCAGGACAGTAAAACTGCTATAGAATAGTTTTTTGGAAATCTGTAGCATGTTTTTTTACATAATTCCAAATTGGTTCTCAGGAACGCAAATCTCTGTTCACATGTCAAGCAAACCATAGCAGATTCCTGTAGCTAGCACTGTTCTGACAGAAAAAGTTGTCTTCCCTGCTGCCCCGTCATATTTTTTAAAGCTTATGACCACTGTTCACTGTCATGTTTAGTTTTGATTTTCATCAAACCTGTTTTTCTTGTTACAGTATTATGTGATCCATCATGTATATAAAATTAAAAAAAAGAATAAGGCTGTATGCACAGTTCAAGGTTCTGATAATATCACAAGTCATGGGAGCTTTGCTTTTGAGGTTAGTATGATCTCATCAGAATTGCTGGGTGTGGACTAAGAGAAGGAGGTTTTTGGAGCAGTATCTTACAGCTGCTTTGACTCCCCTAGCCTATGATCTTTGATATAGGAAGAAAACCTCCTACTATCTATAGATAACTATCTAACCAAAGATCTAATCCTGCACATGTTTACTGCTGGATGTATGTATGTGATTAATTGTATGAAAGCCACTGAGCCTACTCCTAGTAATAAGCATTTACAGGATCAAGGCCCAAGTTTGTATATATAGAAATTGACAATTCTCCTAAAATCAAAGCTTCTTCCCCTAAAAGGGTCCAGGGTGGGCAATTCTGACAAGATCATGCTAACCTTAGAAGGAAAGCTCCCATGTCTTGTGATACTATTGGGACCCTGACATGTCTATACAGCCTTATGCACAATCTTCTTGTGTTGCTTTGTGTACCCGATGGATCATAAAATATAAAATGAGTAATTGTTATAAATATCTTTGCTGTATGAACAGGTAATACCCATATTAGATTAATACTACTATTAAGACCTAATAATTGTTTAAATCCATGAGGGCTTACTGAAGGCTGTGATTCAAAAGTATAGAGCACCAGGTATTTTTGTCTGCTTTTCCTGCTGGCTATTGCATGCCAGCAACTTATTGCCATAGCACATAACATACCCTATCTATCACAAGCATTTTTTAACATAATCTAAACTGAATATTGAATTTAGCCACACCTTATGAAGAGGGGTTTTAATTATTCTTTAGTTCTTAATATAGGGGAATATGGCCAGGATGGAGGAGGATTGGGTTGTTAGCAAGATAGCTGGAGGGAATCAGAATATATCATCACCTAAGGGAGTGGTATCCTCAATCTTCATCTACTTGAATTCCCTCACCAGTCACATCAAATGATAATGCTGTAGGGCTTAAAAAAATTGGGGCAAAGCTGGGGCAGTGGGAGGCTGATAATGACAACCTGTCTAGATAGCTGAGTGGCAGGCAACTGGAGAGAAACAAGTTTGCAGTATGGCTAGCTCGGGTGAAGCTGTATCTAATAGTTTATCAGTTTTTTTATCAAATGAAGGAACACCAGGAGAGATTTGGCACTAGACTGAGCTGGCTAGCCGGCTCAGGTGAGCGTGGCAGGAAAATTTACTCAAATCAATTTTTGTTAAAACCTGAAATCAGTTTGTTCACAACTGATGATTATTGCATAGAGCACAAGAGAATTCACGACTGTCATTTTGCCTTCAGAGACATAAAGCACCGTATAGTTTCTTTTACCTGCGCAACTAGCACTAGAGGGTCATCAGGCAGATGACTAGGATAGTGGAACTGGGATAGATGGCAGAAACAGAAGGCTCCTTCCTTAAAAGCCATTCTCCTAGGTAACAGGGATCCTGCCTGTTAGGAACAGGAGGGGATGCTGATGAACAGATACTACTCTACATGGCTGAGTGGGTTGCTGACTTCCAGAGCAGGGTGCAGGCTGAGAATGAGAAGATTCCAGCACAGCTTCCTTCTGTCTAGCTGTCTGCATGCAGTAGCAGCCCTACAGCCATCTGTCCTCCAAGTCAGACAGTCTTGGGTGCTTCAAATGGGACCATACCAGGCACTGCTGGCTTTATGTTAATCATTATGAACCCAATTCCACAAGATGGTAAGTGCCACCTGAGGTTGCTTTCAGCACCTCACAGGATGGGCATCAAGGTTATGAGGTCACTGAAAGTGAAATTGCTGGGAAGCAAGGATCAGATACTCAAAAGTATTTAGAGGCCTAACTCCCATTGATTTATGGGCCTAAGAGACTAAAGAGGGGGGCCATTAGCAGCTACCTCAAACTCTCAGATGTACGCTCTCTAATTCAATCCCTCTTTCATACTGCATCACTCCCTCTTTCCTCTACAAACCCAGTCCAACCAAAATCCATTCCACGTCACATCCCTCATGCCAAAACTGTCCTTCACTCCTCCAGCCTACAGAGTGCTTGGGGGGCAAGAGTCACATAAAGCTAGCTCCATCTGCAGGGCGCCCTTCCTTGTCAAACACAAGTGCCGCAGAGAGTCTTGTGCCCCTTTCCATGGTGCATGTAATAGAGAGGGAGAGGTATTCCCCTTGGTTCCAATGCTAGGGAGGTACTGAACACTTCCTCATTTCCTATTGATTCAATAGGAGGGGAGGTCTCTCAGCACCTTGTAGGAAATGCTCAACACTTTGTTGTGCTGGAAGACACCAGGGAGCACTTCTTTGCAGATAGAGGAAGCTGGCAGTAAATTGTAATGATGATGATGCCCTGTGAACAATGGAGTCCCATCATGGCAGGTTCTATACAACACATAAGACAATCCCTGTGTCAAAGAGCTTTTGGTTTTAAATGAAATAAAGTCAGATGGAGGCGTGGGAGAAAGCACATGAAAAAAGAGATTCCCACTGATGACAGGCACCTGTTATGTTAATTCTCTTTGTATATTATCCTCCAGCTGCCCCTCCACCAACCTACTGTCAGTTCATTTTTGTTAACTCGTATCCATAGCCAAATATCTGTTCAGTAACTAAACTGGTTGCTCAGCTGTTACACATCTGCTAGTTAGTTAATAACAGTTTGGTTTTCAAATGATTAATATTTATTACTTAATTAACTTATTTATATATTATTTTAGATTAATACAAAATTCCCACCGTGTGCTAGAGCAGCCTTTTAATCAAAATCCACCTAACATCCAATGAGGGGGCAAACCCAAATTTCTCTTTGAGGGTCCTTCATACACTCTCGTGTCAGTACTGATGACATCACAGATGAAAGCCCTTGGTGTCATGCTCATAACATCAAAGGGTCAGGCTCCCATGGGAAGGTTTCCCTCTCTCACTACCCACTGCTGCTGTTCTGGCAGCAGCTGAAAAACTGCTCACGTACTAAAGTGACAGGGCCCATATAAATACTTAAGAGTTTCTGTCTGGCCTCACTCACATGACCCCACGAAAGGGAAGGGGTTGGGCCATCAAGGCCAAGTCTGGGCCCATGGGAAGGAGGGGGAAACTGAGCCTGGCTCTTTCCATCCATCTTACAGGAGCTGGAGAGTTTTTGTCACTAATTTATTCCTCAGATTTTGTCTTTGTTTTCAAATTGTCCACAAACAGATTGGGAAAAGCTTGTATATACCATGTTTGATGTTATCTGTGGATTTCTTCAGCAAGTAATTCTTGACCTGTAGACTATTTGCAAACAGTTAGCTGTAAATATTCTTAATTGACACTCTGGTTAGCTACATAAGTCATGGCGTATTGTTTCTATTTCCTGATTGGATGATTTATGAAAGTAACTGACAATAGTAGGTCCAAGGTTCACAGCAGAAAGGGGGGCGTGGGAAAGGGAGCTAGTTCACATCCATTTTAGATTCTAATAGATAGTCCTTTTCTTGGGTTTGGTTCAGTCTATAGTTAACTTCAGTTAAACAAAAGTTTTAGATCTTGAAACAGCCCATTTCCAAATGACAAGTGTAGGCTCCAATCCTGCAATTGGATTCACATGGGAAGATCCAGTTGCAAGGATTAGGGCAAAATTACACCAAACTGATACTCATACCTTTAGATGTGAGCCATCCAGGGAAACCTTTCTCCCTAATCTCTTCCCTCCTTCTGTGAAGAGACCACTATTGAAATAGCAGTATCCACCTGATCTCCTTGAGGGGAAGGAGGGTGATGAGTCTGGTAAGAGCACAGCTGCTTTAGAGTAGTCGGAAGGAAGCATCTTGCCCTGTTAATGCTATCTGGTGGCCTCTTTTTTCTTTTGGTGTTTTGATTTGAGAAACAGAAGCAAGGTGCTTCTGGCCCACAAAGGGCTTTCCTCCTCCACACGCCAGTGTAAAATTCAGAAACTGCTCTTGGTGAATGCTCAACCTTAACATTCCCTTTCTGTAATTACTGAGTATTCATATATTTTCACAAAGGGTCACAAATATGGTCAAATCCAAATTTGCTTTCAGATTCAAACAAATATTTGTCCAAATCCTCTGTCTCACACACGCACGCTGTTTGCTTAGTTCTGGTATCTGGCTGTGTGATTTATTTTTATGGCTTTGTAAAATGTAAAACCAAATAAATAAGGGTCCACATCACCCAGCCAAAGGCTTAACCAAGAAAACAGATGTTTGTACTTAAAATATAACTTGAAGGTTACTTATGGAGTGGGAGAATGTCCAACATGAAACTATTCAGTTCCTCCTTCATTCTGGGGTGGAGAAAAGCCTTTAAACCATGCAAATCATAGTTTGTCCGCAATAACCAGAAGCAAATTAAAGCATAGTATCATTTTCTAAATATAGAAAACATAATTTCACCAGAACTATTCCTTTGCACAAGCTAGACTTTACATGCTTGCACTGGAAAGGGGATATTGAGGGACAGCTGGCTGGCCATTGTGCTAATCAAAACTACAAACCTATGCAGCTAATCTTCATCAAAATCTCTTTCAAACTTCTGGTGCTATATAAATAGCAAATGAAGTGTGCACAGCACTGTATGGAGGAGATCCGTGCCAGACACATAACATACTCCTTACATCCAATCTGCTTCTGAAAGAGCTCATTTCTACTCATCTATGGTGAAATTCACCCCTACACAGAGGGCCCACAATCCCATGCACCACTTTAGGTCCCATTAAAGTCTTACTTTGAGGGCACAGGTGGCATGTAAGTGGTACATAGACCTTGCACTAGCCCTCTGCACTGTGGTGAATTTGAACCCTAGAGTTCAGCTGTGCACCCAGTGCAGTAAAAGGGTGTTTTGCCATTGGCTCCAGGCATCAGGAATGGGCACATACAGGGCTTTCAGAGACATCATAGAAACAATAAATGACATTTCAAAAACCAAGGGTCAATAGAAATGACAAGTCTGCATGATCAGAACATATAAATTCCAGTAGGGATTAACTTACTCAGGAATTGTCTGACTCCACTTTGTCCAGTCCCTGCAGAATAAATATTCTGTGCCTCATTCTCATGTATGCAAAGGGTCTCTGACCCAGAGTTTTTTATTTTGGTGGAAACAAAATGCCTCACTGATCCTTAGAAATATCACTCATTTTCTGATCCCTAGTTACTACACCTCTACCCCGATATAATGCTGTCTGCAGGAGCCAAAAAACCTTACCGCGTTATAGGTGTAGCTGCGTTATATTGGACTTGCTTTGATCCACTGGAGTGTGCAGCCCCACACCCCTGGAGTGCTGCTTTACCGCGTTATATCTGAATTTGTGTTATATCGGGGTAGAGGTGTATATGATTTTACACCCATCACTCTAATAACGGTTTTGCAGAACTCAGGCACTTTCCATTACTCTAGTTATCTTTGTATAGCAAAGATAAAGATATTTGAGTACAAGTCCTCTGGGCTCACTGTCTGCATTAGCATATGGCCTTCTGGATACTTATTAGCATCCTGTAATAAATAAAGGGGTTACACACACTCACTCCACCACAACAGGGGTCATCAGGAGTGCTGAGCTAAAGAACCTCCTTGCATTCTGCAGACACGGTTGTTATAGTGTGCTTTCCTTTGGTTTCCCGTCCTCTTCCAACAGGAAGAGAGCAGCGTGGCTTTTCTCTTATGAGAGGTGAGCTATTGTTACCCATCTCCGCCTCCCCGTTCTGTTTTTCAAAGGCTAGAACAGATTGAGTACAAAGACTGGTGTCCAAAGCCATTGACCAACCCTTCTGAGTTAACAGATGAAATGTAATGTCCAGGACTGCAGTCCTTGACCTTGTGTGAGCCTTGATACAGCTGCTACAGTAGTTCTCTCGCAGATGATTCCCCCACTAGTATTAACCATATGTATTGATGGAGTTGGATGGAAGGACAATTCACTCAATGGCTGTTGGCCCTAAGCCTTGGACATCAGTCACTTGGGGCCACATTCTGCCCTTGGATGTGCAATATGGCATGCACACACTATGACTTCAATGGGAGCCAGGCCTGCTGAGCTGAGAGCAGAATTTGGCTGGAATGGATCCTGAGGAAGAGACTTCCCTTTGTTCTTTGTCATCTCTGAAAGGATTTCAAAGTCCCTGAAGCCTGTTATTTCTATCCAACAATTACAACACTTTTTTGTAGTTTTTAAAAACTATTTAAATCTTCCCCAAATACCCAACTTCATAAAGAACATGCCACACAAGGTTGAAAGTGTCAATGTATTTTTCCTTTTGGCACCAAGTCTTAGTCCTGGGCTATATTTTTATGTTGATTTACGAAGCTGTATTTCCTATTGCATGGAGGATAAGAATATATTTTTAAAACAAATTACTCTCCAACATTCAATAGACAAAAGTAGATTCCAATCAACATAGGGCCATGTTCTGATTCCTTATTCATGTCGAGTAGTACTTTACTCTGTGATTAATCCCATTGGAATCAATGGCCTTACTTATGGAGTAAAATACTGGTCAATATTAGTAACAATATTGAAATCTGAACCTCAGTGACAAGAATTTCTCTCTAACCACATAAGATACAATACATTATCTAAAGTAATGCCAGTAAAAAACAAAACAAACCCTCATGATTAATTTTACTTTTATACCTTACATTTAAATGAGCAGCAAACCAGGAATTCTTGTGTTTATCTATTCAAGACTTTCTTTACTTCTTTCTTTTACACAGGGCTAAAACATAAATTTTACAAAATACTAGATTTATATGCTTTATTTATATGCTTGTGTTATACACTGGGTAAACGACAATGAAAATGTTCTGTATATTGTGCTATGGAGAAACCTATATGGAATTTTATAGACATGATCTTATGCTGGGGTGGAATTTTCATAGAACATTTCAGCTATTCAGTTGTTCTGGTTGGTGATGTTGAGGGGAAGAGTATTGGTGAAATTATTTAACTACTAGAAGTGTACGATGTGTCTCCGCAGAGTTCTCAATTCTTCCTGACTCACGTTTTGATGGCCTCACCCTGGGGGACAGCAGACAGGGACAAATAGCAGGGAATGGATAGTACAGTGTCAGGGATGGAAGGAAAGAAGCCACATTTAAAGATGTACAGGAAAATAAATATTTTCAGTGCTTCTTGCCTAGTCTTGTACATCTCTGCAGCAAAATCAGCAGCGTTCTGAAAAATAACGTGTATAAAGAATATAGGCATGGATCTCATAAGGAATTAAATGGGACTGTTCATATGTTTAAAGTCAAATATATATGTACTTGTAAGAGGTGTGATATATATATGGGGAAACTGGTTACCTGTCATTTTTTGAAGTCATCAGCTTCCTCTCCTCTTCTGGAGGTCCTTATGTTTTGTTCATTAGGGAGTGTCATGACTAATGGAAAAGTCATTGTATTGCTTTACACAGAGTGACTGCTAATTCTTTGTCTCCTTGCGAAACTCCTATTGATTAAACTGAGGCCAAGATCAAGCCCATAATGCTTAGTGTAAGGAATACTGTAGGGCAGGGGTTCTCAACCTTTTTCCTTGAGGCCCCCCAAACATGCTATAAAAACTCCATGGCCCACCCGTGCCACAAGAGCTGGTTTTCTGCATATAACAGCCAGGGCCAGCATTAAGGGGTAGCAAGCATGGCAGTTGCCCAGAGCCCCATGCCATAGGGGCACCGTGAAGCTAAGTTGCTCAGGGCCCCAGGCTTCAGCCCCCTGCAGTGGGACTCCAGCCTTCTGCCGTGGTCCCCAGAAAGTCTAACACTGGTCCTGCTTGGCAGACCCCCTGAAACCTGCTCATGCCCCGCAGGGCTACACTAGGGATTTTTAGCAAAATTTCCCACTATTACTAACACTGGTGCACCTCCACAGCTGAAAATAACTGTGGGAGTGCTAATGCATACCAGGATTTTTAACCCTGTGCTATGTAAACCTGCTCTAAGAAGGGCTAAGTGACATGGTGTTGAAAATGTCAGAAGCTGCAGGAACCTGCTCTACACTAGTACTCCCTGTGTCACTAGCAATGCTGGAGCTGCACAGGTGTGAGGAATGGTGGGAGATTTTTGCCACACAGCATGAACAAGCAGGATGATAACTCTGATTAGTTAAAGACGCTAGCACCATACCTTAGCAGAGCATATGGTGACAAAACAGACATAGCAGATTTGCCAAATGGTTCATGAAAGTGTAGGTTATATTGTGTAATGATCCCTCTGTTAGACCTGCATTGCACATACCACCTTGCAGGGTTCAATCAAACCTTTCTTTCCTTTACATTATTATCCAACTCTTTTCATTGTGAGTACTAAAAGAGGATAAATATACATAATGCTTGACCCTTTGTTTCCAATAACATGTTCAAATTTAAGTGCAGGTGACATTAAATAGATACTTGCAGCCGTGGCACCAGCGCTTCAAGAGCGTGCCTGGGGCAGCAAGCACAGGGGGACGCCCCACCGGTCCCTGTAAGGGCAGCAGTCAGGCAACCTTCAGCGGCTTGCCTGCGGGAGATCCACTGGTCCCGCAGATTCGGCGGCAGGTACCTGAAGCCGTGGGACTGGCGGACCTCCTGCAGGCAAGCTGCCAAGGCTGCCTGACTGCTGTGCTTGGGGCGGTAAAAAAGCTAGCGCCGCCCCTGGGTACTTGTCGTGTCCAGTAGTTTGGATACTATACCACAACAGATATAACTTATTTAAGTTAAGTCCTTTTTGCATGTGCTGTACCTGATTCTGATCTCAGTTATGCCTCAGTAAACCTGGACTCACTCTACTCAAGTCAGTGGAATAACTTCAGATTTATATTGGTGTAACTGAACTCAGAATCCAGCCTGCCATAGCTCAAGGAGTCTATGGGATCAAGTCCCACACCAGTTGTGGGTTTCTGTACAGGGCTGAAACTAGATGTGGGGGATGGTCTTGTAATTTATAGCACTGGACTAGGAGGCAAGGGCTAGATTCCAGCCTTTCTGTGCCACTCTTTTGATATATAAGGGCCAAACAGCTGCACTAAATGACTAAATCAGGAGTCCTCCAATGTGGGGGAATTCCAGCTGGTATTGAGTAGTGCACTGCTCTCAAGTGATCCTCGGAATGGGCGCCATTACCAGCAGGCATCACTTAGTGTCCCTGAGCAGGATGCTTACCCCAGTGCCCTGTCTAACATTGCTTCTCTCATTAAACTAAGTTCTAATGTTCCAGGCTGTGCAAGAGCTATTGTTAAAAGTATAACAGCAGGCATACTTGGCTATGAGTTACTGCAGGTATCTAACGTACTATTGTGTGACACACTTCTAGAACCTTGACTACAAAAGCTCTCTAGAAACCCAATTCATATTCTGCTCTGTAGCCCTTATACGCAGTTTAAATGGAAAGAGAATAGTCTAGTGAAAATTTGTCTTCAAATAAATGTTTCTGGGTGTTTTTCAGTTTTAATAAACCAGTGAGCTAATCACCAATGAGAAACTAAAACTGGCATCCATTGACCCTATAATTTCACACAGATTATAATCAGGGCAAGAGAAAGGTGGTTTGTTAGCAAGAAAGAATCTTTCCCATTCCAGAATCAGATCTTCCTCTGATATCTCAGCCCCTCCTCTGAAGAATAATACTGAAGCTTTATTAGTTAATCAATAAGCCATGATACAGGGTATGGTTATCATAAAATAATCACACCCTAGAGCGTTTTGAGGCATGAACCTCATGCCTCTAATCAGATAGGGGCGAAATTATCTTTTGGTAACCGCACCCCTAGGAATGGTCTCCTTTCTATTATGAGAAAATGTTATGGTAGAGGAAAATGTGTGTTTCTGCTAGAGAAAGATTAAACTGGTAGTTTAAAATTAGCAGCCATTTCTGCTGAGTTGAAATATTAGCCTCCCCGTTTAGAATGCTCAAAGTCAAACAGAATTCTCCCCCTCCCCCCCAGTCCAAGTGGTTTCAAAGCAAAAGCATACATGAGTGGGATGCTGTTTAGCCTAATAGAGATGCACTGAGGAGAATTAAATTGCAAAGAATGACAAGAAAAAGCAGCAGCAAGTTTGCTGTGGTGCTTCAAAACAAAGAAAGCCACAGCCCTTTCTGAAAAAGTGGGGTGTTGACTGCTCACTGAAAGTCTTGCTTTCTGGCAAAAATAAGGAAGGCCAGCAATGTGTGGATTGTTAGTGATTTCCCTGTATGCAAATACAACACATTCTGGTCCCTTAATTGGAGTTTCTAGTTATTTTCTTAAATAGGGAACTTTTTAAAATTTGGAATATTTAAAAAAAATTAGATATGGAGTTTTTTGAAAAGTGGAAAATAGAAAACTGCAGTGAGGCAGGAAATACACTCTTTAAATAATCATGCTGATCACAACTAAAGTTGGGTTAATCCTGTGAAAATGTCCCACACACATTTGCTGGAGTTGTAAAATGAATTCACTCCAGCTAGACTTTTGACCTTTTTGGGTTACTTTCTGTGAACCTCCATGTGAGTAAGTTTTACTGGCCTGAATGTTTAGGGAAAGCACATCTTAAAGCTGCATGCAAAAATAATTGCAATAAGCAAATTTTAAATGTGCATGAACAAGTATCTGCACCAGGAGTGTTTATGCTCTCAGCCAATCCATGAACTGAAATTGCAACATTCAATATTTGAGGGTATGATTTTTGTTACATTTTACCAAGGAGATGCTTCTAACAAGCAGTGGGGGGACCTGATTATTGCATCAGTTGTGTGTTGGTAACTCCCACTGAAACCAGTCCCTGAGCTTTCTTTATATTTTAAGAAGGAACAGCTGAAGACTTCCTTCTGAGCCTCAACTGAGGGCAAGGTGAGAGGACTGGCTCCACCTGTGGGCTATTCCTTGACCTACCCAGAAGCAGAGGTCTAGAAAACACTCCTTATGCACATGTTCAGGTATTGTTGTAGGTGAAGTATGGGCATAAAATTAGTTTATCCAAGTCCATTTCCTTGGCAGTACAGGATTGTTCCAGGTATCTGTCACCTCCCTTTTACACGGGCTAATGGGACTTAAAGTCAGGACGTTGCCACTCCTGTTCAGATAGCATTCTCCCTTTCTTAGGAAAACATTCCTTATTTATACTGTGCCCCAAAAATGTGTTAGGTGCTTTACAGAACAAAGAAAAGATGCAGCGCGTTCCCTGAAGAGCTTGCAGAATATAGACAGCTGGGAATAACAAATAGGAGGGAGGAGAGTGGGTGAGGAGAGGCAAAGGTTCCAGCAATCAGATCACACTGTTTAGCATCATTATTAATTTTATCCTATTTTTAGTTATTGTACTAACCTACATTTTTCTTCTCTAGCCTTGAATTTGACGCCCTTCAGATATTTGTAGTTATCATGTCATCCCCTGTCCACACGTTGTCATCTCTTAGCAAAGCTCTATTTAGCTCTTTTAATCTTTCAAGTCTCTCCTGCCAGTGGTGCTTGAACAATTTTTATAGAGAGGGTGCTGAAGGCAGAAACCATGTACTTGAGTTACTACTACTTGATAGGGGTGCAGCAGCACCTCTACCAGCACTTTTAGTTCCAGCACCTATGCCTCCAGCCCTCTGATAATTTCTGTGCCTCTTTTCTGTTCTCCTCCTAGTGTATTAATATCGCTAATAAGGTGGAGTCCAGAAGTGGGCTCCACATTCTAAATGTAATCACAGCAGAGTCACAAAGAGAAGGCTTATTACTGGGATGCCTCTGCGTTTACAGCCCAATAGCAGACTGGCTTTGCTGCTGCTCTATTCCATTGTAAATATTTATGGAGCTTGTCATCATCTATCACCCCACTAGCTCTCTTTCAGTTTTACTGGCTTCCAGCTCTAGTCTTCCCATTGCATGCTTGTGTTTTAGAGTATTTTTCCATGGCTGTATTAATGTAAATTTCCCAAATTGAACCTCTTTTCTGTCCACATTTCTAATCTCTTTAGATTCCTTTTGAATTACATCTCTGAGGAAAACTGTGACCACCAGTGAGAACAATATCACATCATCTACATTTCATTAAATGCTTTTCCTATATGATTAAGGAAGATGTTTAAAAGGGTGGTTTGTTTCCCCCTAACACTGATCTCTGTGGTATTATTCTACTAGGTGCCTTCCTCCACCTCCATAGTATTGCCATTTAGCCTTAGCCAGAGGTGCCTGCAGGCTCTGAGCCTGTGAAGGTTTGTGATTATTTAAGTATTGGGAATAGACATGGAAAAACGATTCTAGGAAATAAGGCAGAACTTTTCGTTGTCCAATCAGGACAATAGTCCTGATGGAGACACCAGTTTTTAGAAGAAGGTTTTTCTGTGTCTTGCAGCTCTGTGCTCAGTCTGTTTCATTTTTGCCCCTATTTCTTGGTTAGTCACTCTTGCACCCATAAAAAATACCTTGCAGCAACATTTATATTATCTCAAACTGGTTTGTGCTTTTGCCCAGAACATCTCCACCAGCGTAGTTAAAAACAGAGAGCTCCTATTTAATTTCAGCTGTACACATTTCTAAACTGCCTAAATGTTTAGGTTGTGACTTGTGGTTTAATTACGTGTAAACAGTATAGTTATAACTAGCTGTATATTACACCCGAGATGCTAAGAATTGTGCAGGGTTTCAGCCATGCAATGGCTATGAAATTCAATGGGAATCTTACAGCTATAAACTCCCACATCTTTTTCAGGGCCAGTTTTCAAAGGAGACCACAACAGGCCTAAATGCAAAAATGCATGTGCCCTTTTTACTTTAGCTTATGAGCATTATTGCACAATTGTCCATGGGGGGGAAGGAGAGGGTGTTACATCTGAAATATGTGGTACTGAACATGTTGGAAGACAACATTCCTTTTGTGCCCAAACTCCCACTGACTTTGATGGAGGTTTGGTATGTGTATAATGTTCTGACAACTTCTGTTTATGGGATAATAAAATACCGGTGTGACACAGATTGCCTAACCTGATGTGCAGTTATTGTACAATAAGAACAGTTTTAGCTGGTGCTTTTTAATTAATTGATAATTTCAATTTGCAGGAGTACATCTGGACTATCACAGTTCTGAAAAAAGTGCACAACCCCCTGGTCATCATTTGAAGATCATCACTGGATAATGGAGAACCTGATTCAAAGGCAGCTGAAGTCAGAGAAAGTCTTTCCATTACCTTCAAAGGCCTTCTAGTAGGTTCCTTAATACCTAAACAAATAGGGACAAATTCCACACTGCGCCACTGGGGAGGCAGGCTGCAAAAGGTGCAGCCCACAGCAGGGGAAGGGCAAAGGCGGCTAATATACCATCTTTGCATTTACCTAATTCTGGACTGCTCCACCCACCAGTGCACTCTCCGGCATGAGCTTGACTAGCCATTGGGGCTGCAAAATTGATGGCAGCTTTGCATGGGTGTCTATGGGCTAAATTCACAGCCTAGATTAGCTGGAATGCTTTGTGCTCTGCCCATTCCCCTCTTGTCCCTACACAGGGGGCACCCTATGTGAAGACTCAATATTGCACATACTGTACACGGTAGTTATTTTTCATAATGAATTTTAATAGGTTCAATTTTAGCATGCAATATAGACAGCAGAACTATATAGTGATACAATGGACTAGAAGTCTGGATCCATTAAACAATATTAAATTTTACACACACACCCCCTCTACCCCAATATAATGCTGTCTTTGGGAGCCAAAAAATCTTACCGCATTATATCGAACTTGCTTTGATCCGCCAGAGTGTGCAGCGCCCCCCCCCCCACTGCTTTACTGCGTTGTATCCGAATTTGTTATATTGGGTCACGTTATATCAGGGTAGCGGGTGTGTGTGTGTGTGTGTGTACACACACTTTACTATGTGTGATCATAAGATTTAATACAATAGTTAATGCAAATGCCAGTCTTTCAAAAAAAAAAGTGTATATTTCAGACCATTATGTAAACGGATTTTATAGTGCATGGGAAATTAATACACTTAAAAGGTGACATAAGATGGAGAAGGGGGGAAAAAGACAACAATGAATAAAGTAGGTGCCCTAAGCAAAATCTGTGATGGTTGGAGATGTCGTGAAGGTTTTTACTGCTAGAAGTTTTGGAAGAGCTGCAAAAGAAGTGTGTCATGATGTGGTCTCTTCAACTTTTTGCCATTAAAAATTATCTGAAACTAGTCTAATACACTGGTTAAATATAAAGAGATATGAACCAATACAAATTTTCATAAATGCTGCAATATATTTATCAGGTTTGGGGAAATTTATAAATACTTCTTGGAACATTCTAGTGTATTTCAAAAAGCCATGGCTCTCTCAGGTAAATACACCCCACTTAGACTTTTTTAAAAAAGCAGTAAAACTCCCATCCACCCTCCACGAAACTATATAGCTAAAAAATAACCATGTGGGACACATGAAGAGACAGGGAATTAAAGTAAAAGGCTGACATTCACTCCCTGAACAACACAAGTGCCAATCTTAACTTTGAAGTTTCTAGCTTTTATATGAAAACTTCAGTAATGTTTACAGCTTTTTATTTAATTAAATACATTCAAAAATGACATGTATAGCAATAAACATTAGTGAACATTTCTTATCCAACAGCTGGGTGCAGTGGGAGAGAAGACTTGTCATTCAGCCCCTGGCCTTTGCACAGATCTAGCAATCACGTTATTTCCCATGACAACATGTCTTTAGAGTGCAGCTTGTCCAACAAAATTTCCATATTTTTATGGAATCTCTCTTCCTGATCAGAAGCATTTCTTAATTTTCTTCTGAGCTTGTGATTCTCTGCTAAAAGTTCATCCAGTTTCCTCTTCAGAGTTTTAGGACTGTCTGTGATATGGTAATGGTGGTCTGTCTAATTTAAAGATAAAAGAAAGCAACAATGCTGGATTTTTGCAATTTTTGTTAGAATACGAGCTAATTGGGACTTTACAAAAAAATACCCAAACCAAAACTAAAAAGCCTCCGTGATTGGAGCTCCCTGGTGGAACTGGGAATAGCGTAACTCATAACAATATGGTGCAAAGCTGTGGAGAAGGGAAAGAAAGTACAATACAAGTCTACCATCAGATCCACTTGCAGAGTGCCTTTGTGCCTATACAGTGCCCCACTGAAGCCAAGCTAGCAGATCTGATTGAAAGATGGGGCACTAGAACTCAGCTGCCAGACATAAGTACCAAAGCTCATTCTGGCCCTACTACAATACACTCTAGTTGTCAGCAATGTTGATTTACAATCTGTAGTGGAAGAAGCACCTGCTGACATGCTGTAGTGCCATGTACTGGCCCAGTTTAACCTCTGCCCACAGGAGAATCCTCAGAGTTATAAGAAGTGGACACAGGATATAGAGTCCATTGAATGCTCTAATGAATAGGATACATTAAGATATGGGTCTGGCTCTCACAGCTCATCAAAAAATTCTTAGGTGCTATCAGTAGTGTGGTGATAGTGTAGACTAATGTGGCAACTATTATTTATTCAGATTTGTTAAAAGGTGCCCATCCATTTCATGGGGGTGTTTGTAATTGTGGACTCAGCAGTAACTCATCTACTGCCTTGAATGTTGCAGCCTGGTGTATCAAGGCAAGGGATGCTGACCAAACATCAAGGTTCTGCTCTATGGAAAAGGTACCATGCAATCTTTAAAATCCACCTGAAAAACCATTAGGTTAGTAAAGGGAACTTTGGAAAAATGGCTCATCCAAAGGATGAGAACATTTCTCCTCCTAAAGCTGCACTACTGAAGCAGCACTTTGCTTGAGTTCTGGGCTTGGAGGTCGAAGTGCTAGCAAGTTAGCCCTTAACTCTTTCCATGGCATGCTATATTAAGTTCACATATGTGAGATTTACACCTTCTGGATACCTCATTTCCATATAAAATGTAATTTTTTCCCTCTGACCAGCTGGGCATTTTGTCCTGAACTAGCTTACCTAGATGTAGAACCTACTTCTACCTTTGTAAGAGAAAAATAAAAAAAAAATTCTGAAAACTGTAGTTTAGTGCCTAGGATGCACCTTGACCTGGTAAAGGTATCACCTGTAAAGCCAAGAAGGTGGTTGTCTCCATGTCCAATCTTTCAAGTTTCTCTAGGGACATGGTTAACAACAGTGTCTTTTGAGATGGAGACACCTGTCCACTTGGGACTGGACTGCAAGCATGTACTCATTTCATATACAGTGGCTACTGCTAAATATCAGAGCTTTTGCTTCATTTATTTCTTTTCCTAAATACACAGGGAAACAGTACTACCTCCTATAGCACTGTTTGGTGACTGTAGGCAGATGCTATCTTGAACTGTAAACAAAACATTTAACACAAAATCATTGAGGCTTATAGCTTATGTTTCAACATAGTAAGATTCTCATGGGTAGTGTGGAGTCAACAGGAGTTAAGAGTGTATAAGGGTTTTAAGATTGGACTCACTGTCAACAAGAGAACATTTTTTAAAGCCTAAACCCCAAAGAATGTAAAAGGAGGACGTGTACCCATTGTAGTTTTGATGCTCACCATTACTGTGTCCTGTGTATTACACACCCCACTGGTGACTACCTCATGAGCACAGCTGAAGTTTTCTGTTAATCTTTTTGGGTTGTTCGCTGTTTTCTACAAAAGGAAACAACAATGCAGGAATTTAATTCCCCCCTATGAAACCTCAAATGGAGTGGGAGACTGTGAATGCTGATATGCCCCCAAAAAAGAACTAACAGGATACAGTTTTTTCACAGCTTTTAAAAAACTTTTCTGCCTTTCTCTTACTCCAGTAGCAGTGAGAAATGGGAGTCCTGTATAGACTTGGAAATTCAAATGCTCTCTTTCAGGCCAGTTCATATGCATGCAGATATGATCACATGATGCAGATGCTTCATGGCTGAATGTGAAGAACATTAATTTGTTGCAGCTTATACAAGTTATTGAAAGACAAAGAGAGAGGTTTTCTGATATCTAATTCTGCTCAAAATTCTTTCCAGCAGTCCTGCGCTATGGGTATAACCCTGACTGTAGTGAGATCAGTGGCAGAACTATCACTGTCTTCAATGGAGGCAGGATTTCAGTCCATGTATCTTAATCATTCCATGGCGGATGTCTGTTGCCTCACTGTAAACCCTACACAAGCACTTTTTACATCTTTGTACTTTTTGTTCTTCAGTAAGCCTAACAAATGTTAATTGTTGCCCCAAGACCAATAAAGCACAACATTACACAGTATCCCAGATTATTTTTAAATGCTAAAATAAGCAAGTATTTGTCCTATTCAAATTGACACAGAATTGGTCATTAATACAGGAAATACAAAAGGAAAGGCTCATGTTGTGACACTACTGTTTCAGCATTCAGTCACAGTTCTGATGCTTACCGTTACATACACCTCAGTGGGATCGGCCATGAGTGGAGGATTTTCTAGAAATGTGCCAGCACATTTGGAGTTCTTCGCTGATCTCCGTAGAGAATTATCTATTCTCTACAAAACAAAGAATGCAGTTAAAGTTCAGAGAGAACTGCAGCTCAGAACCATAGTTGTTGGCAATGGGGTTTTCATCAGCAAAGCCAGGTTTTATAAATGTTATATTAGGTGTTGACTCTGCCTCCTTCACACCTGCTTCTACAGGCATCAGATCAGGCTCACTGTTAGAAAAGAGAACCTGGCCAACTGTAGAAGCTGCCACAGAGATGGTGAGACCTGGTCCACATAAGTGTGAATGGGAAAGGTACTGGTCTATGCAATTGTAAATAAAAGGAAAAACTGTCCATGAGAAATTCTCTCTATTGAGATGTGATCCATGCTGCAACAAATTTAACAATTGCAGTCTTTAATTTAAGAGAAACAACAGGCTGAAAGAATCTGAACTAGACACAAGGACACAGCTTTTGCTTTTACTTAACCAATCAGTTTTTAATTACAGTTCTAGAATGCATAATTTAACCACTGATATACATACACTCCCTCTGACACCTCAACACACTCCGCCCCCAAGATTTTAATAAAGCTATTTTTAGATGACCTAACAAAGGTTTATTAGTATATTAGTAGCACTCTGTGTGAAATGTCACTCCAAAAACTTGCCACCTGAGGTGGTTATGTACTTCAGTTGATAATGAAATCACTGTGTGTCACATTTTATACCTGAAAATTGTCAGGAAAGGAAAATATAGAAGGACAACTCCCTTCCTTTAAAAATTTCTTTCCATTAATTTCTTTGAAGCAATCAGGATTGAAATGCTGAGAACAAATCATATCCCATTCAGATGGTGTCCAGAGTTTGCCACTCACAGGGTCAGCCCGATGTACTGCCTGGGCCCACTGCTGTTTTTTCTTATTATCCTTGGGAAACCTAAAACAGAAATAAAGTTCACAGACCAAACAACGTCAGCTGGGTTTTGTTTAGTAATTATACTTTACTTAGGGGTGTTGTTACCTATACAGGCCATTATAGTCAATTGGACAACTCACATGCTTAAAACTGTGCACGCAGGTACCTTGCTGAGCTGGGGCCAGAGAGAAACAGCATGGTCCAGTACACAGGGCATGGCCTGGGAGCTAGGGGACCTAGATTCTATTCCCAGCTTTCCAACTGACTACACTTTTGCCCTTAGGCAAGTGACTTAAATCTCTGTGTCTCAGTTTGCCCCTCTGAGAGCTGGGGATAATAATGTAAAGTATTGGAGGTAGCTGCGTTAGTCTGTATCCACAAAAAGAACAAGGAGTCCGGTGGCACCTTAAAGACTAACAGATTTATTTGAGCATAAGCTTTTATGGGTAAAAAACCCACTTCTTCAGCACAAAAGCTTATGCCCAAATAAATCTGTTAGTCTTTAAGGTGCCACCAGACTCCTTGTTGTTTTTTTGGAAATAATAACGCTCACCTACATTTGTAAATCACTTTAAGAATCTGAGGGGGGAAGAAGCTAAAATATTGCAAAGTATTTAGTGAGGGTGACAGCTCAATTAAATAAAAACTAAAAAGAACATACTGGTTACCCACTGGGTTTGAAAAGAGAAGGTATGCAGGGAGAAACACAAATCCCCTTATTAAAATGTCCAGTTGGATAAAAAATTTGCGGGGAAGAAGTAATGTACATACATCTTCTAAGTTTACTAGATACACTGTAAGACTTTCACAACACAATCTCACATGTTCTTTGTAAATGGTGAAATTCTCATCACTTTGTCCAGTCCATCTAAAATGACTAAGCACTGAAGAGTATACTGCAGAAAACAATTGCTCATTAGCTTCAGAGAATTTACTAGATGACCTAATAGGCTTATTTCCATTTCTTAGTTTTGGTGATATGCATGTCACATTCACAAACCCAGTTCTACTTAATTTCACGCCACTCAGTTCCCAGAAGCAGCACAGACTCCACATACAGAGAATCAATTATGCTTTTAATATCATATAATTTTCAAGGATTCCAAGGGAGAAATAACAACGTTAGTGTAGATGATACTCTACTAAAAATTCATAGACCAGGTGCCAGCTAGGAGAAGGTTTCCATCGAACTCAGACTAGGGCAACACAATGGACAATACAAAAGCATAAAGGCATTGGTGCACAATTGGTGAGAAGGAAGATGGGAACGCTTCATGAAAGTGGATTTTTGGAAGGATCTGAAAGAGGCAAGGAAGGGTACATGATGCTTAGGAAGTAAGAGGTAAAGGCAAGGAAGATGGGTGTTATATTCTCCCAGCTGTGTGCATATGACCCATATTACTGGTAAACAGAGATAGATGCAAGTATTTTTCAGAAGATTATACCATATGCTTGACAATGGTTGCTTTGGCCCTCAGAGGTTTAGTTTGAAGGCCATATTTTAAAAAATTAAATTAATAAAAGACCATTTATAAATCATTTTTGGGTCAGGCTGTGGGAAATGGCATGGTCTGGCACTAGAACTAGTGCTTAGAGAAGGGAACTGAGAATCAGGAGACCATAGTTCTAGTTGGGACAGTGCCACTAACTCACTGTCTAGCCTGTACAGTCAAACATTCAAAGGCAGCCTTCATCTTCAGAGGTGTTGAATACCTAAAATTCTCATTTGAGCCAATAGGGGTTTCTGCATTGGAAGCCTTAAGTCTCTAAAGCTGAGCACCCAAAAATTATGGCAGCCAGAAGCAGAAGCCGCTTCTGATAATGCGGGTGATATCCTTTCCACTGCCCCTGCTTCATCCCCTCTGTTTATAAACCAGAGACAGTAACAGTTCCCTTCCTCGGGTAGTTTATTGGGAGGCTACAATTAATGAGAGTGAGTAATATGCAGTACAAAACTAAACACAACTCGTCATACATTAAAATCTCGACTAACAGGTACTAACCCTCACTTCTCTCCCACAGCCCTTCCCATCTTTTTGTCTGTCATTCATGGCCTCTTTCCTGTGCACAATTCCTCATTCATATCATTGAACATATGTTTTTTGTTTTAATTTAAACATTTTGTATTTCACCTACTGGATGTTACTTTAATCAGGTCGCTGCACTGAAAGCCAGGACCACAATTTCCAGTGCTCACTGAGCTGTGCTGCTGCTTTTTTGTATGCTGAAATTACACTCCTCAATCAGTGCTCCTTACCAATTCCTGACAGGAAGTGCTGCGTCCAATTCATCAGCCAGGAGGAAAGGCTTGCAGTGGGGTAGCTCCTGGCATCAGCCTGCCACTCCAGAATACCAGGCTTGTGAGATGGTTTGCTTGGTCAAAATACTTAGGGTGAAATCCCTACTGAAATCAATGGGCATTTTGCTCAAGATTCTACCCAATATCTGTAGTACCTGCAATCAGAATTCACTGCTACCCAGGATCGTCAGGCTCACCTATGAAAAGTTATTCCCTGCTTCCGATTTAACTTTGTGTCTGCATTACTGCAGTTATATGCTGCACAGTATTTCACCATGATAGTCCCCCTCAGAGATGGTTACTGCATTCAGTGCTGTAATGAGAAGAGAATAGATGTTGAACATGAGATCACATTTAGAGGTAACATCTGCTGAAAGGGCATCAATTGATAGTTTCTGCAGTACATTTCCAACTAGAAGGCTGAAAGTAGAAGGGAGAATGAGAAGTAATAATAATAATAAAGCAAACTACACCTCTACCTCGATATAACGCTGTCCTTGGGAGCCAAAAAATCTTACTGTGTTATAGGTGAAACCGTGTTATATCGAACTTGCTTTGATCCACCAGAGTGTGCAGCCCTTCCCGTCCAGAGCACTGCTTTACCGCGTTATATCTGAATTCATGTTATACTGGGTCATGTTATATCGAGGTAGAGGTGTACCTTCTTCCTCCACAAGATGTGATATAAGTACGCTGTAGTAAGTGCAGGCCCTGATAAAGGCCCAGTTGAGGCCTGAACTAAAGTATGGTCAAGACTTTGCTAACATAAAGCAAAGTTAAGCTGTGAGCCAGAGGCAGGCCCTGTTCACAGAAGTTGGCAAGGAAAGGGCTGATGTTGCATAAACATATATTCACCTAGTGTAGTAAAGTATAAACATGGTACTAGCACACACTATACTGGAACATTCCACAGATAACAAGGAACAGGCTGACCCATCCCAATGACAGGGCCAAAAGGGCAATATGATGGATAGAGTTGTTTTGATCGAACCAACATGTACAAGGTGAGAGGTGGCACCTTACTACGTAGAAGGGTTGTACCTCAATACGTCCAAAGTGATGTGTAACTTGTTTGTACCTGTGTATAAGAATGTATCCCTGGGGCGGTGTCTTTGTCCAGCCGAGGGGGCAGTGCAAAGTCCCACCACTGACTGAGCCGGGTCCATTGCCAAGAGGCACTCTCTCGTAGTATGCCCAGTAGACTAAGTAATCTGCGGGGAACTGCAATTGTGTCCAAGATCGCAATAAACCTAGCCGACGTGACTCTGCATCTTACTAGACTCTGTGGTCATTGGGGGGTTCTCGTCGGGTCTGCTGTGTCAGCTATCTACAGAGCTGGGGCAGCACACAGAGGGAACACACGCACGCAGCCGAGTGATATCAACATTGGAGAAAGCAGAGCACCACACCGGTAACACACTGACAACATATGCTAAAACAAGTACTGTATTGATATATTCCTGTATGCTGATATTATGGACATATACTTTACTCAGTTAAATGCAGTAATTCAGGTTTTGTGTATAAATAATCATGCACAGTCACTAGGAAAAACAGCCATGTTTATTATTAAAAGAAAAGAAAAATAGCTTGCCATCATTCTGAAAGCTGGTAATACAGTGGGCAGTCATAGCAGGACATCATTAATATCATTGTGCTGTACTTAACTGCAATTGTGACAACTTTCCACATATATATTTTTTCCCAATAGAGTGTATTCAATAAGAATAACCTTCATTACTTTAAACAGGTTTGCAGCAGCACCTGAAATTTGTATCTCAGAGAAACAGAAAAACAGCTACAATGGCATTTGCAAGGCAGCCAAAATGTCAGAACAGCAGTCTCAAAGTTACATCACATTAGCCATACAAATCCATAATTACTGCTCAAATGAGAAAGAAAGAAAGCTGAGAAATTCAATTAGTGCAATAATAGGGGATGCTGGCACAGAGGTGCCAGTTTCTATAGGCAAGGAGGCTACACAAACAGAGAACGGGTATATTGTGAAGTGTTAACCTATAAAAGAAGTGCACTAAGTTATAAAATAAACACAGGAAAAAATAAATAAAAGCAAAACTGAGGAGGTTGTTTTCTTTGTGTGCACAGTGCTGAATTTGTGGTTTATTCTTTCTGGAAAGTATTGTACCTCCTTAGCATAAACAGTCACAGTGAGGCAATTAAAGAAAAAACAAAACAAAACAGTTTCCTGCCAAATATGACTTCAAAACAAACCTACAGCAATATGACATAGTCCAACACTTCATCTCTCTTAAAAACAGATAAGAAAAAATGTATTTCAAAGATTGCAGTTGGCTTTGTTATACTGGAACAGTACACTGAGTATTTAATACCTGGAATGTATTTACCACAGTTTTATAGAAAGTGTCATCATCCCTCTGGCTAAAATTGAACAACTAATTTTATAATTCAAGAGTCGTTTACTCAGCAGTTGGAAATGCCATTCTTTGGACAAGTCGGAATGTGTTCCACAATAACCGCATCAAGTAAACAACGATTCAAAATAAATATTAACAGGACTTCATTTAATGCAGGAGAAAATGCCAGATCACATTTTTCTTTTCTTTAGAAGGTTGAAGAATGCAACCCTTGAATACAGGAAGACAACTATATCCGTTTTGCATAATCAGGCCTGAATCTGTAAAAATCAGGTCAAGTTCTAAAAAGACGTGTCAGAGAAGGGACACAGCACAAATTCCTTTTGGTTTAGGGCCTGATCGAATGCCCACAGAACTTAATGGGAGTCCTTCCACTGACTTCTCTGGACACTGGATCAGGCCTCTCATCTTTAGACATTTGTTATTACTGGACTATATTTCTTACAAGTTTCTTCTTGTACTCCTTTACTCTTCCAGCAAGCAGAAAAGTAGTACTTTGTACATATAATCTTTATTCATGCTTAAAGGAAAAATATATATTGTAGAGCTTTTTTAAGGGAACTATTATCAATGTCTAAAATTATCTGAAATATCAAGGTGAATTAGCACAACATGAACTGAAACACTGAAGAAACTATTTCAGCTAATCATATACTTTGTTCTTAATTCTATTACTTTTATTTTGTGTAAGAGGATTGCATATAAATTTAATAATCAGACCTACTGAAGAGCTAACTCCAATCTAATTTGGAGACACATGATAGCTAAATAAATAGCACAGAAACACCAAAGAGGCATCATCATCTCTGTGATTAGGACAAGAAAAATATTACCATTAGGGTTATTAGCTTTGTGCAATCAGTGTTCCACTTTACAGCCCATTCAGTGAACTATAATTTATGGAGATATATACCTATCTCATAGAGCTGGAAGGGACCTTGAAAGGTCATTCAGTCCAGTCCAGTCCCCTGCCTTCACAGCAGAGCCAAGTATCATCCCTGACAGATTTTTGCCCTAGATCCCTAAATGGCCCCCTCAAGGATTGAACTCACAATCCTGGGTTTAGCAGGCCAATGCACAAACCACTGAGCTATTCCCTCTAATAATAGTCTAACACTCTTATCTGAGGAGGGACCAAGCAAAGGAATTGGTTAAAAACTGAGAAATAATTAAAAAGAGGCAAGTGAATTTGTTATACAAGAATTATACATGCTGGTAACATACACTACTTTTGGAAATATCTCCCACGGCTACCTCAAGGATGTGACAAAGTGAGCTGCTGACTCTCCTGGAGAGTAATAAAAGGCAGGAGAACATCTGCAGAAATGTTATTTAAGGGACATCCCATCACCCCCCCCCACACACACACACACTCTCTCTCTCTCTCTCCCCCTCCCTCCACAAGTGTACGTCCTTGGTTTTGGAAGAGGGAGTGGGAAGAAGACAGGCATGGGCATGGGGAAAACTGTTCTCAGCAATATCACTTATGTATTTATTAATTTCTTTCTTTTGATTTTTATAGTGCTTAATGCAGACTCACAGAACTTCACAATTAAACACTCTTTCAATGCAAACTGTACCATTGATTTAATAATAAAAATGAGACTAGACAGGGCAGGGATGGTGTCCCTAGCTTCTGTTTGCCAGAAGCTGGGAATGAGTGTAAGGGAATGGATTGATTACTTGTTCTGTTCATTCCCTCTGGGGCACCTGGCATTGGTCACTGTCAGAGGACAGGATACTGGGCTAGATGGATGTTTGGTCTGACCCAGTAGCGTAGCTGCAGGGCAGCAGCTGCTTCCCCATCAAGCACAAGTGGTGCTTTTTTAATTTTGCTCACCTGAGAGTGGGGAAAAAAAAAAAAAGGCACCACCCGCTGCAGCACCTTTACAGCGCTCCGGGTCTTCGGCAGCGGGACCTTCACTCGCTCCGGGTGTCTTCCGTGGCACTGAAGCTTCATTGCTGAAGTGCCGCTGAAGACCTGCGCTTTTTTTTCCCCCCACTCCCCCTCTTCCCTCCACCTGGCTACGCCACTGGTCTGACCCAGTATGGCCATTCTTATGTAGACCATAAGAGAATAGAGATTTCACTGAAGCGTGGATGAGAAAGTAGTAGGAGCATCGTTCACTAGGGAGCTGTGCTGCCACAGAGGGAATCATGGGAAGTAATGGTGGAGGAAGTGGCCTTCTATGCATATGTTTTGACCTAGAGTGGCTGCCCTGACATCCCTGGAATTATCTTTTAGCACTCAAGAGGTCTTCAGTTTGGACAGGTAATGGCACCTGCCCACGCCTGAAGACTGGGACAGGGGCACAACCCATCTCCTTCCCACCAGAGGGAATCCTATGGCCTTGAAGCTGTGGAATTTTCCATCTCATTTCCTTGTTGTGTGGAAGGGCACAATTTTCCCTAAGAGACCAGAATACTCTTCCTTTATCTGGCCTGAAATGGTTAACTCAAATTCATACAGACATTTACATACAAAATGGTGCCATTAAACTGACTCTTATTGGTGGATAACTGTGCCCTGCATTTATATATCATAAATCCTTGCTTCACTTACTGGTACTTCTTTCCTAGAGGCAAACACAAACTAAGTGTGCATATTACAGACTCTCTCTTTCACTTATCTGGGTTCTGCTACATAATCGCAATACAAATACTTTAATTTTCTAAATGTAATGTGAAGACCCTCTTGTATATTTACAAGCATCCTCCTGCATGTCACATTCTGGTGTTATCAGCTGCTATCAGAGCTGTTTGGGTAATATCAAGTAGTTCTTAGAACCACGCAATAAGCACATTGTCATTCAGGAAAGAGGCATGCGAGTGCAAATCTTCAAAACTCGACAGAAACACAGCATAAGAGGGCATTTAAAACTATGCTTATTTCTGTAAACAAGGAGAAAACCTTTTTTGGTAGCATATATGAAGCATGAGGAGCAAGTCTAATCTAGATGTGAAGATTCTATAGTTCATATTTTGCTTTTGGAGAAAAGGGGTACTGAGAATTCCATGTCCTCTGCTGTGACTGGTGCACTGCTCTGTAATCTGATGCATTTGCACTGCTCTTTGTTAATTTAGAAACCAATCCTGCCCTCCCGCACCCCACCTCCCATGAGGCCCTGGACAGAGCAGAACAAATGTGGTTTTATTCCATGGATGGGTCAGGATTCCCTGTGCCTGCATGGGGGATTCAGACCCTATACACAGAATGTGTAGGCTCCCTGCATGGAGGATGGGTTTACATGGAATGAGATTGGAGCATTCAAGGCTATGCCAATCCACTGGCCGAAAGGCGTGAGGGGAGGCAGACAGAGCATCTGTGAGACTTCTATAGTGGCCACAGAGAAGGTCCACACCACATCTCCCCTGCACATATGCCCTGTATTGAGGTAATGTGGGAAGAAGATTTTGATCTCACTGTCACACTGTCTGATCTAGAGAATCAAAAGTAAATCTCAGCATTTTACAATCATAGCTGCACTTAAATAGACACTTCCCTTTTTACACTGATTTATATCACAGTTCATTTAAAATCTGCCCCTTTGGATAGCTGCTCATTGACTTTAATTAACTTATATTTAATAACCTCAAAACACGGATGCATTAAATATTGGCAGTTAAATGTGTTTGAGAAAAAATGTTCTAGCTTTCACAGTTACAAGTGCTATGTGATATCTATTCAGATGGACCATATATTTCTCATTATCTTCTACAAATCTTTAAATACTTTATTATTTCATATGTGTTAGCGGAGATGGGACAAACCCCCTCCAAAATCTTTGGTAGTTCAAGAATAAGAAGGGAACTCCCCATTCGAGGCCCTTGGCTCAGGAATTTGCTTCCTTCCTTGGTCCACCGCTGCCTAGATTTGGCACCATTCCAGGCATGCTGCAAAAACCCAACTTATCTTGCAGGCATCCAGGAAGGTTGGGAGCTCATATCTGGAGGGGCTGTAAAATGAAGAACAATTTCGGTGGGGTCTCATAAGATGGCTGCCTAAAGTGGCTTTAGTTTTTGTGGGAGAGTCTGTTAAGTAGAACATTTGTAATTGGAAAAACGTATGAACTAAAACACTATTGAACATTTTAGACTTTTTGTGAGTTCTGTTTTGGGAGATGCTTGGTGCTCTGGTTCAGTATGGTGGGTTTTGCTCTTCCCACAACAAAAACAATATGAAGAAACAACACAGCACAGCTGGATCCCAAATAACAGTGCTTACTAAATATACACAAACACGCAACACCTAGCTACACCAAAGTCTGCTCTGACTGGTTTCTGGTGGTTTTTGAAAACATGTAACACAGTAAGTACCAATGGAAGGGTTCACAAAACTCTTTAAAGAGATACTAACCTATTTGGATGCACTACATTTGGTGCTACAGGTTTTAATAAAACAATAAAAATAATTGTGGAATGTAAAAAATAAAAGCATTCCATATTATTGTGCTTTCTTAAAAAAAAACAAGAAAATGTAAAACATCACGATTAAAGACATTTTGGTGAATAACAACATTCCTAAACACCATGAATACAAAACTACCACAGGTTCATAAAAACAAAAACAAAACTGAAATGTTTTTGACAAAACCTGGTTTGAACTGTATCTAGTAGCTCATGATATTATGTAACAAACGTGCATGGCACCTATTGTAATACACACCCAAGCAAGAAATAATCGTATGCAAAAAATTCCAAATCAAAACAATAAAAACCTTCATATAACACTAGCTTGAGATTTTAACTACAAAGAGATGGATCTTGATTTTCATATACACTAAGGCCCTTTTATGCCACTCTGGCAGAATAAAAGGGCCTTAAAGACAAACATAATTACATTTAAACTTACTTTAAAGAAGTCTTAGACTTAGACCACATCTATACTACACACTTTGGTCGATGCAAGTTATGTTGGCAGACAGCCACCAAAATGTGTATATTGCTCAGGCGTGTACACACATGGTGGCTTGCACTGGCACTGCAGGTACTCACCAAGAGTGTGGCGATGCAAAGTGTAGTGCACCGCAGGTAGGTATCCCAGTGTGCCACATACTGCCATCTGGTGCAATGCCTTTTGGGAAACTTTCACAATATATTGAGGATAGAAATGACTTGCCTGGTGATCTCTGGATGCAAGGGTCAAGTTCCCAGCATGCAACTTGCTGAATTTCCTAATACCATCCATACCCCATAATTTTCATGCATTTTAAAAAAAAAAAATCCCAGAAACCTGTACAGCACTTTTCAGTATCCACCATCTCTCATGGAAGCATGGAGCCTGCAGAGCTCTGCACTGTTCTCATGAATGTTGCAAATATAGGATGCTTGATTCTCTTTTATTTGGAAACCCGCAGAAGTACTGCAAAAATGGGGGACATGACAATTTCCTCAAGCAGAGCTTGCTAAGGGACATAGTGAAAAACAATTCAAGGTTGTGGGTGGTGTTCACAAAGCAGCTGCAGATGGTGGAGCATTACTTTTGGGCCCCAGAAACGAACACTGACTGGGACCTCTTTGTAATATAGGTTTGAGATGATGTGGATGCGGAGGCCACATTCCTCGATCTGTGTACCAAGCTCACCTTAGCTCTCTAGTGCAGCGACACCAAAAATAAAAACTGCATTGACAATGGAAAAACAAGTAGAGATCAGTCTCTGGAAGTTTGCAATGCCAGACTGCTACCAGTCAGTGGAAAAACATTTTGCAGTTGGAAAACCCACAGTGGAGGGGCCGCCATAATGCAAGTATATAGGGTCACTAATTGTCTTCTGTTATGGAGGACTCTCAGCAATGTGCAGGACTTAGTGGATGGATTTTTGCAACAATGGTGGTTCCTGAAATTGCAGTGGGGCAATAGCCGTATTTTGGCATCTGCCCACCTTGCCACAGAATACATCATTAGAAAGGGCTTCTATTCTATGGTTATGCAAGTGTTGGTGGATAACGGGCTACTTCACTAATAACAATGTGGACTGGGGTCAGGGAAGGTGCATAACACTTGCATCTTTAAGATCACAGGACTGTTGGTGTCACTAGGCATGACTCTAGGTAACTCAGGAGGGTGGAAAACCATAAGTGTCAATAAAGCCTTCCTGTAGTAGGCCTAAATGAACTAAAGTCACTCCATGTCTGACCAAAGCGCTTCCATGTTTATGTTTGAACTTTAATCGACCTAACAGGCCGGCAACAAAGAATGGTTATCAGTTACAACACCTGTACCAGAAGGTAATAATGAGGCCTGCTATAATGAGGCCTGCTTGCTCCTGGTTAAGGGGCAAAATAACAGATCAAAGAAATAAAACAAGATAACTGTTCACAGAAGAGTTACTAACGAGCTAAAGTGGTTGTTGCCAAGTATGACTTAACTGCTTAATGTAATTGCTACTTGCATGATGTATTTGCTATAGAAAAATAGACGGGAGGGGGAAGAAGGGGGGGTAAGGGGGAGGACTGTGGGGGTAATGGGAATGCTTAGCTGAAATCATGTATAAGAAGGGAAAAACGGCTTGTATCGGCGCGCAGGATTTGAGATTGCTATGTCTCCCTTGCACCTTATTTGGGCTCAAATAAACTTTGTCTGCTTCTCCACCTTGGTGTGTTTATTGGAGCGAAGCACACCGGGCAACGAACCACTGTTGCTGCTGCCTCGGGCCCTCTGTGCCGGCAACAGGACTACTCAGAAAGCTGCAAGCATGGCCATTCTTTCCCGACTGGCAGATTACCATCAGCAATTAAAATGCCAATAGTGATGCTGAGAGACTCACCCTACTCCTTTCTCCCCTGGCTCATGAAGCCATGCACTGGTCACCTTGACCGCTCCAAGGAGAGATTCAGCTACTGGCTCAGCAGGTGCAAATGGTTGCTGAATGTGCTTTTGGTAGACTGAAGACACTCTGGCAGTGTTTACTTGCTAGCTGGATGTCAACAAGAAAAATATCCGGACAATTATAGCTGCCTGTTGTGTTCTGCATAATATCTGTGAGGCAAAGGGGGAAAGCTCCCACAACACAATATGTGTTGTGAATTAATAAAGACAATTTTATTCTCCAAAAATAGAACTTTACTGAGTGGGAAAAACAGTGTAGAAAAACATTGCAAAAAAACAAAAGCAAAGGCAATGTAATACAAAATTCTAACAAATTAATGGAGTGGAACTTTATAATTGGAAAGGCAGCAAACATTTCTGTCCACTTCTGTGCACAAGTGTAGTTCGTCATGGCTACACATACACCAACCATGGTTTTCCTTGCTGTTCCTGGCGAGGAATGATAGGGATAAGGATGTTCCCCTTGATGCTATGTGGTATGTTGGGAGGTGCAGGGAGCAGAAACCATGGAGTTCTCCAAGGGCTGAAAAGGCTGGAGTGTCTAACATTTTTGAATCTATAGGTCAACCATGTGCTGCAGCATTTGGGTTTGCTGCCTGAGAAGTTCCATTATGTCCTGGTGCATTTCCCTCTCTTTGTCCTGCTGGGGTTCCTGGGCCTCTCTCTTGTCCTCTCTTTCCTTCTTTAGGACGTCAATCATATTGGCCCTCCAAGCCCTTTGTTCATGGTCCAATACAGCACTGGCTTGTAGGATCTCACTGAACATGTCTTCCCTAGTCCTTTTCTTTCTCCTCCTCATCAGGGTCAGATGTTCTGCAGGTGTGGAGTGGGGGAGCACCACACCAGTAGCTGCTGATTAAAAAAAAAAAAAAAAAAAAAGAGAGAGAGGTGTACCACTGCATTTACAGTCCCAATGGAAATGGAAAGATAAGTTTCACACCTCACTTCCCTTATGCCCATAACAATGTTTAGTAAATAATGCTTATTGCCACTTCAGCTTTGGAGCAGCTTGGCACAGCACTGCTCTCCAGCCACAGGCACAGTTAGCATGGTCTGCCAGGGTGGGAGGGGGAAGCTACTTCTGTTGCATGAAGCAAGAAAGTGACGTTTCAGTCCCTGTTCCCATGGGTCTGAGTATAGGGCAGTGGCACTGAATACTGGAACTATTTTCCACAGGTGCTGTTGGTTTTGGCTGATATCTCATATCCAAAGGCACAGAGAACACAACTGCTACTGGCATTCTGAAGCTGCCTGGGCCCACATGACACTAGCCTGTTTACTTCAATGATGCCAGCCAAAGTAATCACAGAGTGGTGTGGGAAAGTGTCTTCCTGCGGAGGAAGATATAAGGCAGCCATCCCCAGAAACTTTCAGAAGAGGATTGCAGAGTATCTCCACAAAAGTTTCAGAGAGATCTCTCAGAAAGATACAAGGGACAACCCTATGTACATAAACAAAGTGCTGTGCAGCCCCCGCCCAACCCACCAGGGGAATGAAAATCAGATGCCAACTTTACCTCTGTTTGTTGTACCTTTATTTTTTCTCATATAAGTAAATGAAAAGTTTACACCTTTATCTTGTTAACTTGGGGATGGGCCAGGTGCTATATTAAATTTAAAACACTGTAAGGAAAATGCTTGCACGCACTTACTCTCCTTCATCAGGCTCATCCATGCTCGCTTGGTGGGACCGGCTAGACTGTGGTGGTGTTTTGAACAGGTCCTGGCTCATGGCATAGCTGGAGCTCCCAGCTCCTCTGCTTTCTCCCTGTTCACAGCAGAAGTCTCTGTCTCAGGCTCCTCTGAGGTATCCATAGTAGTCTGTGGGATGCTGATGGGGTATCTGCCAAGTATGGCGTGCAGCTCATTGTAAAAACAGCAGATCTGCAGGGCACCACCAGATCTATTGTATTCCTGGCCAAGTTCCTTTGCTTTCATGCTGCACTGCTACTGATCCCTGTCATATCCCTTTGCCAGCATCCCCCATGCAAGATGTCCACATTTCTACAACTGGTCTATAGCTGTGCGTCCCACAGCCAATTCTCCCCACAGGCCCAGGAGATCCTATAACTTCTGTCTACTCCAGGCAGGAGCGCATCTATTATATTGTGCCGGAACAGTTGATTGGGCAGTTGCATACAACAAGGGAGAGCGGCTAGGTGTGCTCACCAAGGTAGGCAATCAAGAAAAAGCATTTCAGAAATATGTGGGGGGCTTCAAAGTGGGGGTAGTTTCCAGGATCTGTTACTTCTGGGCAGTTAAATTTGCAATTGTGAACAGAGTGTTACTGTTATAGAGAATGGGGCATTGTGGGACAGCTGCTGGAGGACTGTTAGGGTTGACACAGGTCATGCTGTATCTACACTCACACTGCACCAACCTCGGTAGGTTAATGATGGCTCTATCCTGTTCAGGGAGGTGGTTTTACTGTGTTGATGTATCTATTGGGTTTCCAGGAAATGGGGCGGGCGAGCCCGCCCCATGCTAACGGAACCCCCCCCAGCCTAAGGGGAGGTGCCACAGAGCCTCAGAAACCCACTAATTGCGGGGGACAACTAATAAAAGAACAGGGACAGGAGTGCGGTCAAAGGGTCATAAGAAGGGAGCCTGACGGTGACACCGAGCAGAGAACCCCGGACAGCGCCCACTGCTCCTCGAAGATGTAATGGGGCATTTACATTGGCTGGACACAAAGTTGAGTATAGCCAGGCACAAATAGGTCAACGTAAGGGGATTTACTTGGTAGCACAGACCAGTCCTAGTGTACATGACACTTGTGTCTGTGCAACAGAGTTAAAGTCTTCATGTTAACATTAACTCTTCTTTCTTCATCTGCCTTAGATCAAACACATCACAATGCTACATGCCTCTAAAAACACTTGAGATGGAACACTATTTTAACGTCTGTTATATTACAGGATCTAATAACATTCATCTATGCAATAAATATAGAACACTACTGTATATATGTACATCTATGGCTACAGACAACAGCTCAGCTACCTACGCCATATTATTTGCCAAATAGTATGTCCTGTTATACAGTATTGTGTGATTATGTAACTCAAGACCCTGTCAGCGTATATAAGTCCAAGGGGGAAGAGGCAACGTTCCTGTGAAAATGCCAGCTCTTACCAATGCTTTAGGCATCAGCTGAGCATTGACAAGCTCATACATAGAAACCAAACCAAGTTACCTGTATGTTAGTATTGTTCAAAACAGGTGTTGAACTTGTGAAGATCTGTTAGTGTTTAGACTCTAAAATGCTGGTTAGTTACTGCATGCATTACTCTTACTCATAACGTCTGTAGCACAGGCTGTAAGGGAATATGTAGGTTTTGCTTTATAACTGTAAAAATGCCTGCTCTGAACTTGTGAGCACAGCCAGGAGGAGTGGTTCCCCAGCCCATTAAGAAGGGCTATCAAAACTAAGTGGGCCATAGTGAAACATCATGATACAAAGATGGTGTTAATGACCCTCTTACACGGTGAAGATGATATGCACAAGAAAGCTCATCTCATCTGCTTGAATTCTGGAAGAAGGAAATAAAAGATAGTGACATAAAAAGTCTTCATCTGTTTGCTGTTTGGACTCTTACAGGACTAGAGCTAAGAAACAAAAGCAGAGATCCCCAGGGTTAACCTGGCTTAGCCCTAAAAGACATAGTGCTGACAGATAATTACTGCTCTGTCACCTTTTGGAACCATAGACTAACTCATCTGTGTATATATGTTCCCCACTTTAACCTGCAAATAATTCACTCATTTCTTTTTCCTAATTAATAAATCCGTAGTTAGTTTATTATATGATTGGCTACAATCATTGTCTTTGGTGTGAGATCTGAGGTACAAATTGACCTGGGGTAAGTGACTAGTCTCTTGGGACTGAAAGCAACCTGAATCTTTTGTGATCCTTGGTGTATATTGCAACCACTATTACTAAGTCCAATTTTCAAGGGTGGCAAAATAGACTGGAGACCCCAAGGGGACTGCCTGTGACTCCATGGTAAGACTGTTATAGTGCTTCAGGAGTTCACATTTATTACTGGGTTGGTGAAATCTACTTATTGAACATACCGGAAGTCAGCACTCATGGTCATGAACCACTCCAGACAGCGGCCAATCAAAGTAAAAAAAGTAAAAGCTCACTGGAAATTGGACCCTTATGCTATGGAAAATGAGAAAGCTGATAAATTGGCCCGTGAAGGAGTCCGATCAGGAGAATTTTGGGAAGATAAGGATCAGGAGTATTCTGTTATTACCCCTAATCCTAAATGTCCTATAGCTGCAACTAAATTGGTACAACCCAATATACCAGATCTAAAAGATGTGCAGAAATTGGATAAGGACATAATGAGAGTAATCCTAGAGCTTTCCAAAATAGGCAAAAGATCACTAACAATAGACCCTTTGTACAAACGACATGAACAGCAGTTACAAGTAGTAGATGGAGTTCTCATGTATACAGGAGGTCCTTTTCCTGTGTGGGTAGTTCCAGCTCACTTACGGAGGGAAATGATGTACATGGTCCATGACACTCCTACAGGAGGACATCAGGGAGTGGACAAAACTGTCCAACGTCTTGCATCTGTAGGATGGTGGCCACTTCTTAGGATGGATGTACAACAATATTGTGAAAATTGTCTGGCATGTGCCCAAGCTAATCCTACTCCATCCAAAAGAAATGCGCCACTAAGATCCCAGGTGTATGAAGGTCCGTGGATGGCTTTGCAGATTGACTTTGTAGGTCCTTTGCCAAGGACCCAAAGAGGTAACCAATATTTATTGGTGATTATCGATCCTTTCTCAAAGTGGATAGAGGCATTTCCTCTTAAAGCCAATACTGCAAAAGCCACTGCCAAGGTCTTAGTAGAACAAGTCTTCTCTCGCTGGGGGATCCCTGCAAAGGTAGAATCAGACCAGGGATCACATTTTACAGGACAGTTCTTTAGGGATTGTCTTAAATTGATGGAAGTCCCGCAGAGACTACACATCCCATACAGACCACAGTCATCTGGGATGGTGGAACGAACCAATCGGACTATAAAAGTGATGTTGAGGAAACTGGTTGATGCCAATGGACGTAACTGGGACACCCTCATGCCTTTAATTTTAATGGAATTGAGGGCGACACCGGCTGCATCTACTGATAAAACACCTTTTGAAGTGATGACAGGCCGAACAATGAGATTACCAGAACATTTAATTTGGCAAGCTAGTGGCACTCAATTAGAGGGAATAAAAATGGATACCTACCTGCAAAATCTGCAAAAACATTTAAATCACATTCACTTGCAGGTAGCTGCTAAATTGGGAAAATCTAGACGTAAGGCAAAGGCTTACTTTGATAAAAACCAGAGAGAGAATACTTGGGAGGTAGGAGACCAAGTAATGTTATTGTCATATAAGTCACCAGAACATGGGTTGTGTAATCGATGGATTGGACCTTTCCAAATCATTGATAAACTCAGTTCAGCAGTATATAAGATCAGAGTAACAGGAGGAAAGCATAATAGAGACAAGATTTATCATGCTAACCAGTTAAAGCTGTATTGATCGTCCAGGTTGCAGGAGCAACTTCCTCCTCAGGATTTAAGTGATCAGACGAAATCGCAACAACTGGAGCCCAGCAGTTTGCAACCATGAAATTGACATTGACATTTTTGACTTATTACACCCTTATTGTTGCTCTAAGGGTAGGACTATGCCAAAATCTTAAGTCTGAAACTGAACTATTGCAACCCCAGGAATCCAGACGACCGGATCGTACTCAGTTGTCTGAGCCCAAGCAACAGAACATACCACCAAAGAAGGAACGGACTATTATACTTAATTCAGAACTGGTCAACAACCCGATTCAACAGGTTAAGGGAATTTGGGGGGAGGATGTTACTTTTGAATATCAATTGGGGGAAGTAACTGCACTACCCTCTAGTGGTTGGAAAAAGATGTGGCCCTTAAATGAAAATTCTAAGGGGGGAGGATGCAAGACATTTACAAATTCAACTTCCCTAAAACATGGTATATCTTATGGTACTTGGAAAAACAAAGCTAGCTGTAATAATTTGATAACAGGGGGAAGTTTAACTTTGTATAAGCTTGAATATGAGGACCAAGGGCGATATGAGGTGCTCATTATAGTTACCTTTCAAACCAAAACAGGAAACAAAAAATATGTCCAGAATATGACATTTGAACTTAAAGTTCAGGACCCAGTTATTGACTATGATTTTGATCAGTCAAGAACAAATGATGTAAATTGTCCAGTGTTAAACCCAGGACCTGTTAGTGGTCTTACCACAACACCCATAATGAGGAAAATAATTAATCAAGTTCAATTTATGCATATTCCTGTAGTGCTAAATTTATCTAATTGGTACTTGGGAGAATTTAGCTATTGTCAGCATACCAAAGTAGCTTCCTTTTTCTCAGTACGACTTGTGAATAGGATTGTAGCCTATCAGCAACGAGTGCGAGATATTGTTCTGCTAAAGGATGATAAAGTCCCTAAGTCACAAACTCTTAGGAGAAAACGTAGCTTAAATCTCCTTGGAGGTTTAGGATCCCTAACAGGACTATTTGGTGCAGGAATGTCAATTTGGAACCAAGTGGATATTGGAAAAATCCGCAAGCATATAGATTATGTGTTAAAAGAGGAAGCTAACCGAGTAGTCAATCCAATGTTACAGGGAATAAAGGGATTGGCACAGGAAGAACGATTTACTGTTTATAATATGCATGATATAACCCAATTGTTTAATGAAACTCAACAGAAAATTAACCAGTTAATTGCTTTAAACAATGATCAGAAAAGGGATCAGCATTTAGGGAAAGAAATTATATGCTCTGCATATGGGGAATATGTTGTAAGCACAATTACTGATGCATTGCGATCCTTAAAACTAGGAGAAGTTCCTGATTTAATTAAGAATGAGCAACTGATAAGTTGGTATTGCCCTAAATGTTTTCAAAAGCTGGAAAAGGAAAGATCCACTTGTTTGGATGCATGCCAGCATTTGTCAGTGGGTGCTATGAGAGAGATAGGATCTGTGACACCTCACCCCAACCGAGACAGTTGTTCTCTTGCAAAAGATTGTATAATGACACGGTCTTTGTATGTTTCATTCACGGTCTCGTTACCAGTGTTTGACCCAGACAAGGATGTGTACAGGCAATTGGCTGCTATCCATTCTATAGGTCACCTCGAAGATGACATCTACAGGGAACGCGTTAATGCACCTCCCCTGGTAGTCTATCACACTCCAACTCAGACTTGGAAGGTACCACAGATGGCCTGTTGTTCTGAAAAAGGACCTCAGTATATCTGTAGGTGTAATGTGTTTGAATCAGACACTGTTTTGTGTGGACTACAGGGAGAGAAAGCACAGAATTCATCATCGTCATGCCTGGTGAGGCTGACCACATGGAAGACTCCGATGGAGAGGGTGACCTATGCTGGAGGGAACCAATTTTGCGTGGTTACCAACCAAAAGAGGTACCAGTATGGTTCCTTGGAGTGTCCTGTCACAGAGCCAAATTTCTGTTTTATCCCAAAGCAACCCACGGTAATAGGAAATCAAGTTATTTCCCCTATCCCTACTTTTGAGAACATTACCATTATTCAGTCTAACCCTGATTACCAGAATTTAACTATTCAAAGCACACCCACTTTTTTGGCCTATGTTCCACCATTAGGGTTACAACTGAAATCATTAATGACTCGTAAGGAGACTCACCTCATTCAAATTACTAATAATATGGACGAAGCCCAACAAGTTATTACCCAATTAATGAATGAAGGTAATGAGCCTGCAACAACTTCCAGAGAAAATTTCGGATTAAAAGTATGGATGATTATCCAAGGAATTGGGATTGGAATTAATTTCCTTATTTTAGGTTATATGCTGTATAAACGCAACAAACCCAAGCCAAAAACTAGGCAGAGACCTAGACAGACACCCAATCACCTAAACAAATGCACAGACGAGCACCATCTGGGGATGAACAGGAATATATATACATGGTGCCCATTCCTGATACATACCAAAATTTGCCCAGGTATGAAACTAAAAAGGGCCCCACAGATATTAAATCCTAGGTGACGGGGTTTCTTTATGTAAACCACCCCGTCAAAGCGGGGCGTGTAGTCCTGAGGATTAATCTGTTGATCTGTATAAAATGTCTTTTTGATAAAAGTATGTAGGCTTCATAGATTATAGAATTATTTGCAATAGAAATGCAAGACATCTATAGACATCCAGGCCAGACACTCTGGTCACATCCTGCATGACGCTGAAGGCAACCTTTAGGACCCTTACTCAGAAAAGTAATAATAGAATACAAACCTACGTAAATGTCTGGGGACCTTTTGAATGTTTGAAGACCTTTCACCTAGTAAGGGTGAAAAGTGGGGATTTTTGCCCACAAATTTAACAAGTACACCACAAACTGCGTACATATCTGTCATTCATACGCATATCTATGTTGGCCTATGAGGGATGGTACCCTAACCTTTCCATGGAGGAAAGACAAATTTGGGCATAGGATTTCCGAATAAGCCCTATAAGAAGGGTGTTGATACACCATATGGTAGGCGATACATCCAGCTATCTTTCTTATCGTCTCACCTTGTCTCCCCTTTGAAGGCTGTCAAACTACTGATAAGTCGTGGTATTATTTCTTTTCAAAGCTGTAAGTATAAAAGAATCTAATTTCTGCTTTACCTTTATAGAAGGTTTAACTCATAACCATTTTCATCACTTCCTCTATCTATCGGAGGTGTGAACAACACCTAAGTTCAGAGTGAATTAGAACTGTGTATTATCATAGATTTATATCTCTTAAAAAACTGTGATATTTTGTAACTTTGTAATCTCAAACTGCTTTTAACATTTTACATTTACCTATTGTTTCATTGATTTTAAATAAAAGGTCTTGATTGACTAATTTTGTCTCAGTGTAAGTTCCTGTCATATACCCCAATCTTCTTGTATAAATTCTGCAAAGCCTGATTTAAGACGAACTCTTATCTTTTGATCATACATATTGGTAAACTATACCCATATTATTAATATCTACTAATATTATTAATTAATTAGGAAATTAATTATTAAATAAAACTAAATTAAGTGGATAAACTCCACTGACCCTACTAACCCACCCCAAATCAGGCTACAGTAAGACTGTTATAGTGCTTCAGGAGTTCACATTTATTACTGGGTTGGTGAAATCTACTTATTGAACATACCAGAGGTCAGCACTCATGGTCATGAACCACTCCAGACAGCCTGACACACATCTTTCATAATATTAATATCATAGCTTAACAATACAATATTGTTGCACAGCACTTTTAAAAGGAGTTTTAAAAAAGATGAAAAATAAACAAAGGACAGATTATTGCTTGTTCTGAAGTACCATGCAGGACATCTAAGTACGGTCATCCCTGCGGGAGGTACAGGAGCCGGGACAAACCCCTAACCTGCCTCGGCCACTGGCTCCGCCCCCACTCCACCCCTTCCTGCCCCTGCTCCGCCCCTTCCCACCCCTGCTGTGCCCCCATTCCAACCCTTCTTCCAAGCCTCCGCCCCACCTCTTTCCGGCTTCCGCCCCCTCCTCCAAGTGACGCTGGGAGCTGGCGGGGCAGGCTGGGGCGGGGCAGGCTGGGGCGGGGTCGCTCGCTGCTGCCTGCACCAGGCTCCCCGCTAACCTCCCAGGCCACCCTGGACCCCGCATCCCCCTGAAGCATGGAGACCCCCAAAGTGCGGGACCCGAGGCAGCTGCTCTGGTCCATCCTATGGATGGTATGGCTCTGCATCTAAGTGGCCACTGTCAGAAGACAGGCGTCTGGGTTAGATGGACCATTGGTCTGACCCAGTATAGCCGTTCTTATGTTATGTTAAAGCACAGCTGCTACTCCTCCTGCCAAGCAAATGGGCTGGCTTTGGGTGGAGCTTCTCACCAACCCATTGGTCAACCAAGCTGGCTTGGAGTGAACAGGAGCAAATGCTGTGCACCGTAAAGGGATGTAGGAAAAAATATTCCCCCTCAGGAGCAAGGCAGAGACAGGAAAGGATGTGTGGATCTGAGCCGGAGTCAGTGCAACTACTCTATCTAGCCCCAATTCAAAAAAAGGTGAGGGAAATGCAATCTAATCAAAGACTTTCCATAAGCAATGAAAGAGTGGCTGCATTCCGGTACACAAGACATATTTCTCAGAGGTCTTCCATGTCTACTGACCAGGCTAGGGTGATGAACTGTGTTTCAAAGAGCTAACCAATGGATGATTTCAAACATGGACACAGCTTCTTTTCAAGAGATAGCATACTAAATTTTGTTTGTATTACAAATCATGCAACTGAACACAATTGGGTTATGATTTTTGCCTATATACAGGTTAAAGTACATGTGAGATTTAATAGCGGATGCAGAGCATTAGGAGCCCCATAAGGAACATCCTTTAAAATACAAGGCAAGTGGTCACTCAGGACCAACCTTATAAGATAAACAAGCTCCAGCTTGTGGCAGTAGGACTGAAAGCTAGTGATTTCCCAGGTTACAATTAATGCAAGAGTAGAACTCAGACCTACATCTCTTATATGACATCATTATTAAACAAGATATTGTTATGGCAGAAATTTGTACAGTGCCTAGCACAGTGAGGTACTGGTCCATGACTGGGGCTCATGGGCACTATGGTAATATAAGTAATAAATAATAATAATAAAATCACCAAATGTCACTGTTACACAGTCTTGTAATTTTTTTTTCTTTGCATATGATCGCTATACAGTCTGAAGAAATGCTATACTCATATGTTTGTGACGCATGTTCTTTGGGGGGAGATGTTGGGGGAGTCTCTCTATAACTAGAGTCAGGCCTAGACTCTTGGGGTATGTCTACATTTAAAACGGTACCACGGTGCTGCTATAGCACTTCAGTGTTAAGAATACCTAGAGTGATGGGAGTGGTTATGCCGTCAGCGTAGGTAATCAGGCTCCCTGAGAGGTGGTAGCTAGGTCGACGGAATAATTATTCTGTCTACACCAGAGTAGATTGGTATAACTATGTCTCTCATGAGTGTGATTTTTCACACCCCCAAGAGACATAGCTAGAGTGATGTACATTCCTAGTGTAGACCAGGCCTTAGTACAGAGTTGCTTCCTGGGAACTGACTGGGGGTCTGGGTTGACATTCATGAAGGTGGGGATTGCCTATGTGGTGTTGCTTGTGACCACCTCTGTTCAAGGACTGGCATATAAAGTGTAAATGGACAAGTTACACTAAGAAAATATCCAGACTCCACATTACTGGTTTCTACTCCAATGGAAAACTGACATGCAATGGCCTGACATCTGCTACCACTTGGCAGAGGGAAAACAATATTTAATATTTTTTTCAAAATAAAATTTTATTTGAAAGGCAATATTTAAAATTGACTTCAGGTCATTACTATAAGAGAGAAGCAACCAGGCTGGAACTCTAGAGCCCTGAGTCTCAGTTATACAAAGGCCATTTTATGCTAGCCTGGCACCATAAAGGACCTGAAAGTAGGCAGAAACAGCCTCCTGAGAATCCCTGCTCTGCAAAGATACTCCTGTAGCCAGAGTACTGCTGGCGTTGGTGGCTCTATTCCCAGTACCTGATGGAGGGGGCATAGCTAAAGTGACCTGCACTATAGCTATTATCTAATTTTCTAGGGCCATTGGAAGCACACTATAAGCTACAGCAGCCCTGAGGTCCCCTAATTTGTGTTCCCTCTCACTAGTTGTGCCATGTCTAAATTCTAGTTTCATGATTTCTTGAGGCAGGGGCCGGCCTGACTAGATATTGGTTCTGCAAGGCAATTAGGATATTTGGATGTAGCATTTAAAAAAAAAATCTGTAAAGATTTAAAGATACATGAAACCCCTTGACTCTTCTTTCAGTTTTTGTTTCCTAGTCCCTGCAACAGAGAGAAGTGAAGAAGCAGTTGGTGGGGGGTTTTTTGGTTTGTTTTTTTAAAAGATCAACCAATTCAAACTCTTGCTTCATCCCACAGATCTTAATGATTTTTAAATGATAGATTTATAGCATCCTCTTCCTTGATGTCTTTTCTAAGGTTCTGATCCTACTGCCAGTGAAGTTAATGGAATCTTCCCCACCAACTTCAACAGCAGCAGAATTAGTCCAGGAGTCATGAAAATCTTTCATCTAACAAGGAGTCTCAGCTCCATTCTTGCCACCGCTAGAAGGAGCAATGCAAGTACTGGGGCATTTTATGAGAACCAGCACCTAAAGCTCATGGCTCTTTCCATGCTCTATTCTAGAATGGAGAGAGTGGAATTTCTCATGAAAATGTCTGACCAATTAAATAAACAAAACAAGCACGTACTACTTAAACTTTGGGACTGGGTAAAAATGTACTTGTTTAGTTCAAAATGTTTTGTTGATGAAAAACGGACCCCTGCCTGGAAAGGCACTGTGACTAATGCGAAGGAATGTTTTTGAATCAGAAAGGAAAAAAAGTGTGCAATGTACCCTCTGCTTTTGGAACAATTCCTTGGTATTTCAGATTCAGTGAAATCTTGCCTTGGAGAAAACAGATTGCTGTGATCTCCGCAGGAACCAGTGTGCGGTGGGGACGGGGGGCAAAATGCTGCCCCTTAAAAAAGTAAGTTTGGGGGAGGAAATAATTCAGCAATAGAAAGAGGAAGAACTTTGTGGGGGAAGGGGGCAAAAGTAGCCCTATTTATGCAGGGCGTCTTTGTTACACAGCAGGACACTGTGTAAGTGTCAGAGACCCCATAAGAATTCTAAAATGACCTTGGAAAATTGATCTGAAATCAACAAGATAAAATTCAGTAAAGACAAGTGTGAAGTACTACATTTAGGAAAGAAAACTTAAATGCACAAATACAAAATGAGGAATAACTGGCTTGGTGGTAGTACTGCTGAAAAGGATCTAGGGTTATACTACATCACAAACTGAATATGAGCCAACAATGTGATGCATATGAGAAAAAGACTAATATCATTGTGAGGTGTATTAACAGGAGCATCATATGTAAGACACAAGGGGTAACTGTTCTACTCTACTTGGTGCTGGTGAGGTCTCAGCTGAAGTACTGTGTCTAGTTGTCAGTGCCATGCTTTAAGTAAGATGTGTATAAATTTGAGAGAATCCAGAGGAGAGCAACAAAAATAATAAAAGGTTTAAAAACCTGATCTATGAGTAAAGATTACGAAAACTGGGCATAGTTAGCCTTGAGAAAACAAGACTGAAAGGGGACCTGATAAGTCTTCAAATATGTGAGGGCTGTTATCGAGGATGGTGATCAATTGTTCTCTGTGTCCATGGAAGGGAGATTTAGGTTAGACATTAGGAGCAGCAAGGGAGATTTAGGTTAGACATTAGGGAAAATATTTCTAACAATCAGAATAGTTAAGCACTGGAACAGGCTTCCAAGGGAGGTTGCTGAATCCTGGTCATTGGAGGTTTTAGAGAAGAGGTTAGACAAATACCTGTCAGGGATAGTCTAGGTATACTTGGTCCTGCCTCAGAGCAGGGGGTGGACTAGATGACTTCTCGAGGTCCCTTCCAGCCCTACATTTCTAATTCTATTAAAAGTTCAATGCCCTTCCCCCATAAAGCATGAGCTGCTGTTATGACACATCTTGATGGAAACAACACTAATTAGCGTAGCTGAATTAATGTGGATCAGGATAAGTATTATATAGTAGGAAAACAAAGCCAAGGCACAAGCAGGAAAAGCAAATGGAACAAAGGCTCCAGAAGGCTGTGATAGCCCCATCATGGGCACACTTATAATCATATGTACACTTTCTTTCATCCAGATAAGATGAACGAATTTATGAATTTATAACTGGGAAACAAAGAAAAGAAAAAGCACTTTGCAAAGATGAGTATTACCCAAGGATACATTTTATCCTCATTTACAGATGAGGAGATTAAGGTGATTTTCCTAGACACATGCTGTGAATTAGTGGCCCAGATGGAAAAAAAATCTCCTTGTCTCCTGGACCCTTATTCTAACTACCAGAAAAAGTTATAGCAGTGCTGAGGTTCTTTTTTCACCATTAAAAACAAACAAACCAATAAACAGACATTTCAGTCATTACCATTCTGGGGTGGATTTGAACTAGTGAGCTAGGTAGGAGATGGACAGCTTCATATCCAATTATCAATCTCTCAAGCAATCCAGTTTCCCTTACTATCTTTATGGGCAATTGACTTCCTGTTTGAGCTCTAAAATTGATTACTCATAAAAAGGCAGTTAAAGTTGTGATATAACCAGAGACAGATTAAGGCTAAATATGGTTCATGTCTGATCAAAACGACAGGGTACCAAAACATTCTAAGGAGAAGAAAAACAACGCTGCTAGAAAAATAATTGAGAGTCACTTTTAAAGGATGAAGGTACTCAACCATACTTTAATCTGACACTAGTCATGCATACTTTTTTTTGTCCCATCAAAATTTTAAAAGCCAGATACAAACCCACTATTATGAAACCAAATTGAAAAATGTAATATTCTCATTATTTGTCTTCCAGTAGTATCCAGAATGTGCTAGATATCATCCGCACACAGTCCCTGCCCTAAACATCTTACAGTCTAAGAGGAGTTTACACAGATGATGTGGAAATGGATTGAGCACACCAGCAGAATTACTGATGATTTCTTCTGAGATGCTCAGGCCCAGCTGTATAAATGGTAGTAGCAACAGCACAAATGGAAGGGGCTCTTCATGCAATCTAGGGCAGTGGTTCTCAAGCAGGGGTCTGGGGCCTCCTGGGGAGCCATGACCAAGCATGACTGGCATTAGACTCACTGGGGCCCAGAGCGGAAAGCCAAAGCCCCACCACACCGGACTGCAGTCCAGGGCCCCGAGCCCCATCACCCAGGGCTGAAGCCAAAGCCTGAGTAACTTAGCTTTGCAGTGCCCCCTGTGGTGTGTGGCCACAGGACAATTGCCCTGCTTGCTACCCCTTGAGGCTGACCCTGGCTTTTATATGCAGAAAACCAGTTGTTGTGGCACAGGTGGGCTGTGGAGTTTTTATAGCATGTTCCAGGGGCCTCTGAAATAAAAAGGTTGAGAACCCCTGAATAAAAGATAAAGATGTACTGCAGGTCCACTTCAGCAGAACACAACGTTTTCAAATAAAGATTTGTAGCACACACAAAGAGGCTGTAATCCCCAATGGTACAATATAATTTTGTTGGCTCAAGTACAGCTATAAGAAACAGAAAGCTTACTGGTCTGCATATACTACAGATGTGTCATTCGTGGCCAAGAAAACGCTGATAAAGCATCCACACTTTAGAGGTATTACAAGCTGGGGGCAAAAAAGACACTAGGTAAACTTAATGTCTACAGTTCTTCAAAAAAATGTTCACCAATATGCAATGTAAGGGAGCTTCATAGATGTCATCCAGAAACAAGAGTGATATTATTCAGCAGGTGGAATATACAAGGTCAAGGAAATTATGAAATTAAATAGTACATGAACTTTGTAGAAATCATTCTCTTAGTGGGAAAATCAACTTATATTTTTATGGACACAAAATGGGACATATTAATGGAGTTACACCAGGGTTGAATTTGCTCCACAAAGTAGCATGATACAAAGGCAACTAGAGAGGCATTTAAATTATGATTGAAACATTTAGCACTGGTTTTCTACATGATTCTACACCAATAACATGTCACCACCAGCAAAATAAACACATTTATTGAAAGCATATATTAAACATATACACTCAAAATTTCATTCTCATTAACGATTCCTAACATGAGACTGTTTTGCTTTTGTGCAAGTGACTCCTCCATTTTCCACATCACTATTATATTCTCAGCACTGCTGTGCCTTCCTCTGCATTATCAATTATTTCTACTATGGTTGGAGTTTTTGGAATCTTGTGGTCGTCGTTTCACTCCTTTTTGCAGCCATTCTTTCTGAAGTTTGACAATGGACAATATCGCTAGACCTCTCCAGTGTCAGTTCACTCAAGGTTCCATCCTAACAAAACTTTCAGTGCTGCTCAAGTATGTTAAAGGTGTTTTTTTTTAAATGGTGGCAATTTAAAATTATTGAAGTTAATTGGTTTATAAAATAATGTCACCAAAGGAGATAGTGTTATGTTGCTTTCCAGGAAATATGATGATAAACATATCATTTAGCCATGGATGGCCTGTTCATTTTAAGGTATTTCTAGTTTCCAAAACCAGGTATTTCCCCTGCTATAATAAACTGTTAACTTAGATAACACAGTTTGTAAAATCATCTAACAATAATGCTAATACAATATCTTAGAAATAATAACCACATCATTGATTTAGATGAGCTCTGCATTTTCCTGACATTTGTAGAAATTATACAAAGAGACAGACACTTAGAGATTCCAGTGCTTATATAAGAATTATATAACATTCAAAAACTAGTAGGCGAACACTTCAAGAATTATAACATTCAAAAACTAGTAGGAGAACACTTCAATCTCTCTGGACACTCAATAACAGACTTAAAAGTGGCAATTCTTCAACAAAAAAATCTTCAAAAATAGACTCCAATGAGAAACTGGAGAACTGGAAATAATTTGCAAACTGGACACCGTCAAATTAGGCCTGAATAAAGACTGGGAATGGATGGGTCACTACAAAAACTAATCCCCCCTGCTGATACTCACACCTTCTTGTCAACTGTTTGAAATGGGCCACCTTGATTACAGTATACTCATTAGCACTACAAAAGTGATTTCCCTTGATATTCACCCCTTCTTGTCAACTGTTGAGACTAGCCCACTTCCACCTTAATAGAACTGGATCGTTAGCACTGACCCACCACTTGGTAAGGCAACTCCTGTCTTTTCATATGCTGTGTTTTTATACCTGCCTCTGTATTTTCAACTCCATGCATCTGATTAACTGAGTTTTAGCCCACGAAAGCTTATGCCCAAATAAATTTGTTAGTCTCTAAGGTTCCTCGTTGTTAGTACAGGAAGTGAGACTGTGCTTTTCAGTGAATATTATAGGCATAGCCTGGACAGTACAGCCTTAAAAAAATTAAATTTGTATTTAAGAATGCATAAATTATTCTATGACAAGGATCTGCATGTAGCAAAAATGTATGTATAACACATACCCAGTGGAAAGAATTTTAGATCAGATTTCTTGCCAATTATTATGTCCTTTGGTAAAGCACAGTCATTACTTGTTCCCCATGTGGTGCCCTTTAAATAATACAAATATATATGAGAAACAAGCACACAAAAGCTAGGAATGGAAACTGCTGAACAGATCAATCTAGTTCAAGTAACTGCAAGATCTCTGAATCCACCATGCTAAAACTCCAATCCTGTGAACACTAAGGCATGTGCCTTACTACCATGAACAGCCCCATGGCAATCAATGGAATCACTCACAGTGGTAAAATTAAGCATGTGTAAGTGTAAGCAAGAGTGGGGTTAAACACACTGTTCTATCTACCAATACTGTAGGCTTTTACGATAGCAAAAATATTCCAGGCAACTTTACCTTCCCTACTTGTTGAAATTTTGCACCATTTACATGCATTTAACAATACACTACTACTTTTAGGATTCTGAACCACATCAAGACAACAAGGAAGTTCAACTAATTTAACTCGGAGGTCCAGTAGTTGGCCTGCTGTGCCTTTTTTTAAATGGAGACAGAAACCTCTTGGATTTACGGCAACGTGTGCATACATAGATTTAAAAAAATTCCCAAACAAGACTTTACTGCCTGCACTCAGGGGAGACGATGAGAGAACAAACGCATCACAGATGTTCGTCACGTGGTTTAATGCGCTCCGGGCAGGCGACAGAAGGGGGCGTGGTATAAGCACCACCCAGCGCAGAATACCAGCTGCTCAATTACAAACAAGGTCTTTGCACACCCCCCTCTAAAATGAGCAGAGCGGTCCCGCCACGCTGCACGTTGGTGTCTAATGGGAGTGGATCAGGGCGCTTTGGGAGAATAAATTTGTTTCCTTTCCTGCTCTAAGTCAGAGAGGGGGCGGGGGGCGGGGGTCCACCGGACTTTGGCTTTGGGGCGCTGATGATTTACCCGTTAGTCTCCCAGGGTTACACTCCCGCCTACGACACTGGGGTATTTGTCACTGTCGGGCTCAGTTTCAATGCGCACCACGAACACCTGCCGTAAGGAGCAGCCCAGACTCTGCTTTTCCAAGGGTTTCTGCAGCCCCCACCCCGCTCATTATCTGCCAGACTATGTTAATATGTGTGTGTGGGGGGGGGCTCTGTGCCCCTGAGGGAGCCTTGTCCCCGCCCCGCATTCAGCCCCACGCGGCGAGAGACGACGAGCACGAGCCAGCTCCTCGCGTGCACTAACGGACGAACGGCTCCAGCCACCTCCCGCGCGAACAGCCACGCGCACGCTGCTTACCTACCGGCTGCCCCGGAAGTGCCCCGCGCCGCCCGGACGCACTGCTCTGCCCCTACAGAGCAATGGCAGAGACATCGCCGCCGGCCGCCGTCACGTGACTCCAGTCCAGGCTCCGAGAAGTAGCGGCTGAAGGGACACTCTAGCCGGCGCCAGGGATAGACTCTATGGCTACATAGGCGTAACGGCGGGGGTGGGGCCGCACTCTCTCCTTTTCCTGTTTCCGGTTGGCCCGTGAGTCGCTTGTCCTCGCGGCTTCTGGTTGTGGAGCCGCCGTTGGAGCCGGCGAGGAGGGGTCAGTTCTTCCCTGGGGCTTGGGCGGGCTCTAGTGCGAGGGCTCCCCAGAGACCCTCCCGCGGGGCCCGTGTTCCCGCGCGGGAGGCGCCGCCTGCCCACCCTTCCCCCGCCACGGGGCAGTGATTCATTCAGCCCCGCCCCTCGGCTGCCGCTGAGCGCTGGGGCGGGACCCGACACGCGGGGGGGGGGGGGTCACTGGGCTCCTCAGCCCGCTGCGGGGGTCGGCCCCGCCCCCAACGACTCGTGAAGTGGGCGGCTCGCTCCGGGCCGGGCCCCGCTGCAGGTGTGGGAAGCCGGGGCGGACACGCCGCCCCCTCGCCGCAGCTCCCGCCCCAGCCCGGTGTAGTGCGGGGCTCCCGCCGCAGTGCCCCGGCCGAACCCCAGCCGCGTTCCCTGCATCGCCTCGCTGCCAATCCCGCGTCCAGCGCGGACCGCAGATACGCGAGGCCGGGACTTCTAACTCGAGGGGGTCCCGCCGGCTCCGGGGCTGCGACAGGAGTGTAAAAGAAAACGCACTTGGCTGTATAAACAACCCACCTGGTACCAGTCCGTTATTTACTGGTCTGAATGGGAAAGGTGAGAGGTGGGTGGAAAGCATGTGTTGGAGAACGAGCGTAACAGCTGGCTGAAATAGCTGCTTCCCACCCTCTAGCTAAATAAATGTGAAGCGCTCTGAATAACTCTGTGACGGGGACAGATCTTGCTACTGTATAAGGCACGATAACTTGCAGTATTTTTATGACTATGTAATGAAAAGATTTTCTCATTCAATTTTTTACATAGGGTTTCCCCAGTTGGATGGTAGAAAAGATGTTTGATATCAAAGCGTGGGCTGAATATGTTGTGGAATGGGCTGCAAAGGACCCATATGGCTTTCTTACCACTGTGATCTTGGCCCTTACACCATTGTTCCTAGCAAGTGCAGTGCTATCATGGAAACTGGCAAAAATGATTGAGGCCAGGGAGCGAGAGCAAAAGAAGAAACAGAAACGCCAGGAAAATATTGCAAAAGCCAAACGAACAAAGAGGGATTAAGTGAGGCAAAATGCCTTCCTTGTGCAAAAAAGTGCTTTTGTTGAAGCATTCTTGTACACTTGTATCTTTGTGTGGTGGTGTCTTCCTCCAGCAATCTTCTTGAACTGACATTTCAACCCCTGAAATTATTCATGTTCTGCTTAAACAGTTTGTGTTGATATCTCTGTCTAATCTGCAATGGCATTTGATGTGTATATTTCAACCAGATATCACTTTCCAGTGAGTTTACCTTTGTATGTTTACATGCCATACACTAAAATGAATGCAGTGGCGGGGGCTTGGTTTTTTAAATTGGAACTGCTTTAGGAATTGTTCAAACATGTCAATATTAAATTAAGGAAGAAAAAATTAAATATCTGACTTTCTAAAAATACTGCAGTCATTGGTTTTCTAGAAGCTTAGGCACTTTGTTTTTATACAGTCTTTTTTCTACTGTTGATTTGTCTTCATTATAGTACTTTTTTTTTTTCTGGTTTCAACTTGGCCCTGGAATAGCAGTCCTTGTTTCTGCAGCAGTTGTCAGCTTTGTATTCTCAGGAGTTTGTCTTATTATATGAACAGTGTTAGCATTTCACATTAACTCAACTAAATTCTTCATGAGTGGCTCTCAAGATCAGCTTCCTGGACTATCAGTAGTCCACTGAGCCTTTTTTGGATAGTTCACAGAAGGAAACTTTTTACAACCAAGCAGTAGGCAAATTACTTCATTTTCACAATATCCCAATGTGAACAACTCTTGCCTACAATATGCTTCACAAAATGAATGTAGAGATCCATTTGGCAAATAACTAAATTTCATTCTAGGTTTAGGTGATGACAACAGTAACTCTGGAGCAGCAGAGGAACTGCTTTGGATATTACCAGCTTTGAAAGGATGGCTTATTTAAAAGAAACAAAAGCCTCATATAAAGGTTCTAATGCTGTAAACATAGCCTTAGCTCCAACTTACTTTGCAAACAGATTTAATTGATTTTTCTGTCCAAAGAATAATAGTAAAAATGAAAAATGTGTAGTTTAATATGCTTTAGCAAATCTTACTTTTTATTACTACTTTAGTTCCAATGGGTCTGATCCTGGAGTAGCAATCAAGTTTTAGGCCCTGTTCCAATAACATGACTCTTAATCAGAGCAAATAGAGTTGTGGTTTGTCATACTGGATTCTTGTGCCTACCTCTTCACTTAGTATGTAAAGGATAAACATCTATGAAAGCAGATGCTCTATATTATTGAAAGGAGGAAGTGAATAGGAGATAATAAATACCAATACAAATAAACAGGAAGTTTTGCTAAATCAATCTTAGGGCTTGTCTACACTGGCAATTTACAGCACTGCAACTTTCTTGTACAGGGGTGTGAAAAAACAACCCCTTGAGCGCAGAAAGTTTCAGAGCTGTAAAGCGCCACTGTAGACTGTGCACCAGTGCTGGGAGCCACGCCCCTCATAGAGGTGGCTTTTTTAGAGCACTGTGAGAGCTCTCAGTGCTGTGCCATGGCCACATACAAGGCATGTTAATTGTTGCCAGTGTAGACTAGCCCTTAGGTAAGAATTAGATGTGAAACACTGAGGTGTAATAGTTGGCTTTCTTCTCTGAGTGTTGCTCAAGACAAGTATTGTGAGAATTGTTAGATCTACTGGATTAAGTCTTCAGTGTTTGTCTTCAGTATGGTTACATCTTGGTATTTATACAGTTTTAAAATGGAACAGACTCAAAACTAACTACATTACATAAATAAATTTGATACTTTTTAAAAAATGTGTTCCTTCTTTATTCTGACTTCTAAAAATATGTAACAGCTGTAGAGAAAAGGAATGTGCTATCTTAAGTGTATATTTCCTTAGAGAGTTCTAAGGTGAATGGGTTCAACATACAGTGGTAAGTGAAAATGATCCAAATTAACTAATTCTTAGGCATAATCCTCTCTTAAAAATGGTGTGACATATTGTATATGTCACCAATGAATGCACTGTGTTTTGTTTTTTTTTATAGTAGGCATAGCTCACTCTGTGTGGCAAATGTAAAGGACTCATACTCTTAATCTCCAAATGAAGCATTTGTTAACCAGCTGATGCATTCTGCCTGGGAACATTTGTCTTGTGTTGGAGGTGGAAGGTAGGATCTCACCATGCACACAAATTAAAGCCAGATGTAGCCTAGTTAATTTATAGAATCAGAAGGTAGACATGGAAAATACCTGTTTTTTGTTTAGTCTATTATTGCAAGATTGTTTCCTATGTTAACTTTTTGTTCAGTCACTTTAAATCCCATGTGTGTTTTCACCACTTTCCTTTATTTTAATATCCCAGCATGTGCTGAGTACCTCCCACTACAGCAAAAACATATTAGTAAACATGTGGATTTCTGAATCTCCTAAAACACTGAAAATCCCAGATGAGGCTACACCCCAGTTTTGGACATGTGCAGCCCGGGGAAGGATGAAAGGAACAAAGATGATTTGTTAGGAATAACTCAGCATGATGGAACAAGTAATTTTAAAATGTGACAGGCTTGTAGACACTGGAGAAGGAAGTTAAAAGGTTCTTAAGAGAGGGTAGTGGCTTAGAGCAGCTCAAGATGGGGGGTGTCCAGGGGCAGGGCTAAATATAACAGGTGTAACAGAAGCATCAAAACCAACACCTTTGGTAGATGGGATGGACAGAAAGGTGGTACAAAAACAGGTCAGACAACTATGGCCTTGAAGATAAACTTGAAAATGATAGAGTGGAGCAAGGGGGAATTCAGGCAGTGGCTGGGGACTGGTATCAGGTTGGGTAAGATGGTCTACCTTGACTGCTGAACAATGTTGTGAGTTAAGCTTTTTCTTTTGGTAGCTGCAGGGCAGATCCTAGATCCAAACTCACTCTGCTCATTCTCACACCATGGCATAACCCATCAAAATGTATTTTTTTGAAATAATACTATTTCCCTTTTGCAAGCAGTAATAACCACACAGTTTTTCCCTGTATCATATACAATCTTTCATAGTAGTCAGTCTCCACCTCATACCATTCAGTACTATTTCTAAAATTGTTTGGGAATGAGGAGGAGAGAAGCAGTATAGTGGGGTGGTAATATAGGGCTGGCCCTTTACATTTATTTCCAATTCCATGGCTATAAAATTGGATTCTTTTGTTAAATTCTATCAAACTTAATTAAAAAATCATGTTTGCCTTCATAATCTATGGTTACAATCTTCTAAATTAACATAAACCAGTGACGTTCTTAGGATACAAACACATGGTCCATTCAGTGCAAAGGTGGGGCTAACTTTGAAAACTAGTGACAGTAAGTGTTAACATCAGCACTGATCATTTTAAGAAACATCTAACGGGAGAAGCTGGTTCTTTTCAAAGTGTGCTGGGTCAGTGAAGCAAGAGATCAAAATGTCAAACCATGTATATGGATAGGAAATGAGAAAAAAGAGATGCATCTTTTCTTCAACTGCCTCTCAAGGGCCTGAAACCTTAAGTGACCCTTGCACAGCAGCCAAAGCCTCCAGCTCTTCCTGTCTGACAACTTCTGTAATGAAGTTCGGATTTGATTTGGATAATACACATCACAAATTAAACATTTTGGGGTAATGTATAGTTGAAAGACATTCTAACACTGCTATCTAAAGTTGAATATCAGAATGAGTATTGTCTGATATTTTTCATATTTCAATAGTTTTTTGTTTTGCTGTTGAAGCTGTTACAAGTCTGACACCTTCAGCACAGAATTTAGGGCCTGTATGCCACAGCTTTTAGGGAGACTGAGCCAGAGCACCCTCCACTGCTATCAGGTGTGCTAAGTCATTAACACAAAGCTCAGCTGCTTTTACCACCAAGTTAGGACAACCTGTACAGAGCAGGTTTAATAGCACTAGGGGGAAGAAGGACAAAGTCTGCCCTGTTTACACTAATTTTTACACTTCTACTGTCACTGATGTAGCTACACCATTACTGGCCTTTCCTGTTATCCTGATACAAATTTTATTGGTATAGACCAGGGGTAGGTAACCTGTGACTCGCACTGCCCAGGTCCTGGCCACCACTCTGGGGGGCTCTGCAATTTAATTTAAAAATGAAGCTTAAACATTTAAAAAACCTTGTTTACTTTACATTCAATAATAGTTTAGTTATATATTATAGACTTAGACCTGGCACACACAACCTTAAATTAGAGTGAATAAGTGAAGGCTCAACACACCGCTTCTGAAAGGTTGTTGGCTCCTGGTGTAGACACTGCCTAGGTCATCTTAAATTCCTGGAAAATGAGAGTGCCTCTACACTCTGCTCTTATTTGACTCAGACTGATTCCATATAGCACTTTACACTACTTACAGATGGCCAGCAAGACACACATTTGCTTTTACCATCTATTAATGCAGTTACAAAATATAGTCCCCTAAAATTAACAATATAGTCTCTCTATATTGTTGAAGTGCTTTATGCTAATGAAGTCAAACAGACCCTAAAATCACCTAGGAGAGCCAACAGCATTGACTATATTAAAAGGCAAAAATAGGCAAGGAACTCTTTGGGATTCCAGAGAAATACATGATGATTAAGCAACGAATCTAGATTTGATAGTGCAAATGGTCATTTCTAAGCTTCATGTCTACAAATAAGCTATGTGAAATCCATTATGCTGAAGACCAGATTATAGTTATAGTTAAAAAAAGTTACCTTTAAGGAAAAATGCCTGTCAAAAGGAAGTATATGATGACATTTTCCTATGTCAATGAACTAAATAGAATGAACTCAAGAATAACAAGATGACCAATTTCTTTAAAAAAACCCACAAATTAAGTAGCAGTAGTTTTATACTAAGATATACTAATTAGTCACAGTAATAACTAAATTCAATGATGTCTATGATCTGGCTGTGTAAAAACAAATGAAAATTAATCATCAGTTTATTTCTCACACAACAGTTGGTAAATGAAAAAGTTTTCTTCAGTCATGTTGCTTGTTAGAGCAATTATCTGTGCAATTCACTGGCAAGATTTTTCACATTACAACTGTTTATTTATTACGGCTACTGCTATCTGGTGGGATCCAGGAACCTGGCTGAAAGGTTTTTGCAGTGCTGGATGGGTCTGGTGAAGGCTCATTCTTTCCATAGTAAGGTGATGATGCATGGCCTTTAATTTGAGTTTGAACTGGTTCCGCAACAAGTCCCTCATATTCCTTGGTCTGAAGGGGACTGTCCTTTTCAGAAGCAGCTGTGATTTTCAGTTTTATTTCTTCTTTGTAGATTTCATTCTTAAAAATTTCCTGCAAAAAGTCATCAGGCAAGAAGGAAAGTAGTTAAAGCAGACATCAATGCAATTTACACTACTGAAATAGCATCACTAAAACCCATAGGTATCTTTCTCTCTTAAACTTAATTTTATACATTCTCTCTTCATATGCGTTTGCAAAATAAAGACAGTCAAGGTGCATTGCTTTGTATTACTGTAATTCTAGTCATAGCTAAAAAAGTACTCCAATATTTTGATTAACTTGTTAAAGCAGAGCTGAATTGCACTATTCAAAGCTGATATTAGATCAAAATGGAAGGCTTGTTAAATACACTTATGATCAGAATGTGAAAATACACAATTTGCTGCACCTTCCACAGTTTTCTGATGTAAGACCTTATATTACACAGTTGTTTCAAATCATCATTTGCATATCACACCCCCCCATGATAAAAGGAAGCACCTAAGATCCTTTGTAAAAAAACTTAGAGACCTGATTTGGTTTCATAATCCTGGGGGTAATGTAGTTGTGGCAGAAAACTGTGCCAATGGAGCAGGACAATGAACCAGATGCTTCAGGTAACAACCTCTACAAAAAATTATTAGCACAGCAGCAGTCACTAATAGTAATACTTGCCATCTTGCTGAGAGGAAAATCAGAAATATTCCAAAAACAGGTATGAGTGGAAATAAAGCAAAATGGGGAAATAGTGCCCAGAAGACTCTGAAAATAAGAAAAATACTTAATAGTGAAGAAGTGAGTTTTGATTTCCCTTTTCTTTATCTGCTCAGATATATCCCACACTAGGTGATGTTGTGTATATCAATAATAAAACTTCCCTAATGCTTAGATTGTATGAGATAGCAAAGACTGAAAAGCAAAAGCAGGAAAGATTACATGCTTTTTATAGTAATTTCCACCCAAAGATCTGAAAGTATTTAAAAAACCTTTGTGAAGTAGGTGGTTATGACACTCTGGGATACAATCCAGACCAGTGAGGTGTTGTCACCTCTTCCCTGCCACTTAGAGTGTCTTACAATGCTTTCTTGCTATAGCTCCCACCTGTGCCGCTAAGAAACAGCCTGCCAGCATGCAGGTCACAGCCTGAGCCCTGATCCAGCAAATCTGACCTCAGGAGCCTGTCATCAAACCCCAGCCATCCTCTGGCTTCCAGACTTTGGTTACTACTTACAAGGTGACACACACTGTCCTGAATTTCCCCCCAAAAATGTGTGTCTAGCCCTCTCCTGGACAATACAGATATATTACTTCTGTTGCTCCTCTAAGGAGATCAGTATAGAACAGTCTGCTATGATAAATGGAGTTACCGAAACAATTGACAACACTAGATGAGTTTTATTTAAAGACTAAACCAAGTTTATTTAACTACAAGGAGATAGGTTTTAAGTTAGTACAAGTATAAAGCATTGAAGTCAGAAACGGTTACCAAAAAAACAGATAAAATGCTAAACTTAAACTACACTTGCTTCAAGGTGAAATTCTTACCAAAGGTTCCCAATAACATTGCTGACCAAGTTTCTGGTCAGGATCTGCTTTTGGAGTCCAAAAGGTGTTTCTTTTTTCTTCTTAGGTAAAGGAGAGAGATGGATATGGAGAAATAAATTGGGGTGTTTTTACCCCTTACTTTGCTAGTTCAGTTGCCTTTTTAAATGGATTTTCCAGATAGTTACCCCTAGAAAAGTTCCTTCCAGCTGTGAAGATGGATATGTGGGGTCTCCTGGTAAAAGAGGTTTCATGCTATCGTTTGCTAAAATGCAGATTTGCCTTGCTCCCTCTTGTTGTTTTAAGGACCTTGTTTACTACCTATATGTAAATTAAGGCAAATACACATTCCTTTGTTTGAGAGCTGCTTTTCCAGTCCTGCCTAATTGGGGCTGCATGGGTTTAAACATGTGCTACCAATATCATTCAGGAGGAATTCTTAACTTTTCATATAATGTTGCTACACATATTTCATCATGATAATATTGACCAGTGAGTTATTAGTTTTCAAATAACACTTTACAAGGCATATTTTTCTCAAAGATTATTACAATCATGTGCAGGGTGTGCTTTCTGTTACGGTATTATCCCCACTATCTAGAATGGGGATAAAAATTATCTAGAACAGCAAAGTAATGATTCTTCATCATTGTCAAGATGTAATATAATTAATTTACATTGTCCCCCAAGTCTGCCCTCATTTACCATACTCTAGTGTAAATCTAGAATAACTTAACTGATTTCCAAGGACTTATTCCAGATTTGTCTTGTGTAAGTGTAACCCTTAAATAATCAAAACATATGCTTTTAGTATCTGGGAAGTGTTTATAGTCTGTTAAACGGATATTAAAATTGGTACTAAAAATGTAGGGATCAAGTCCATTTTGTTTTTGAAACAGTTATTTATTAATCCCAAATCTTTGCAAGTGATATTAATGTAATGAGCCTTACAGGATCAGATGAAAATAGTTTTAACTAAATCCTGTATGTTTTAGGGTCCATTTTATTAACTGATTTGTAACTGTAGTTTGGTTTTAAAGGATGCGCTAATGTTAATTGCTTCAACAGCTTTTACTGGCTAAGAGGCGCATGGAAAATAAAATAAAAAAAATCTCTGATATCTACACTATCCTTGGCTGTTGTAAAATTGGAGTTTTGATTTTGCCTGGCACCAGGAGTTCACCATAGAAATCAGGAAAGAAATAATCCATTGTATTTTTCTTAATTGGTATTAATCAATATTGCAAAGTCTAAGAATGAATCATTTGCAATCTACATACTTCAGAGGCAGACTTTAAAATGAAAATCTGTATTCATTCAATTTATGCATAAAATTTATGCAACCAATATATACATTTTAGCAGAGGTTTGTGTGCAAGAAACTCCTGATTTGAGTGTATGAGTCAGGAGTTTTGTAGAAATGTGCACATTTGAAAAACTGTCCCAAGCAGATAATGTTACAGATAGTTTTCTTGTAAAAATTTTGTCCGTGGATGCTAAAGGGTTTTGTTTTGTTTTTTAAAGACAGGCACTGTCCAATCAAAATGTATAATTTTCATATAAACAAGATTCTACAAAACCTAAGACCAATACAAATGTTTCCGCATTTTTTAAAGTTTCAGTTGGAAAGTTGTTTTTAAACAAACATTCCACTTGCAGCATTTGCAACCAAAACATTGCAGGAATGATAACTTAAAAGAGAAATGAACTATAAACAGAAGGGAAACTTACTTCATGGATTTTCACTGTTGGTATTGAAATGCAAAATGCAAACATCAGTGTATATGTGACAGTAAACTGGATATTTTTAATAGTTTAGTTTTAATTTAAAGTGTTGTGAGTAATACAAACAGAAAAATAGGCTCAGTCTTAAAAGGGTTGTTTTTTAAACATTTAACACAAGCAAACACAGATGCTAAAGGTGGACCTTGTTTAATGCAAGTTAGAGACAGTCTAGAATGCATTTCACCACCTCTCTTAGCTGTGTTATCAATCTGTAACTTGTGTTTTATCAGATTCTGTTCACTTTCTTGGGGCAGTTCACCTGGAAATTAAATAGTGTTCTGAACATTAAAAAACAAAAACAAATAAAAAACAGAAAAAGAACATTTCCCTGTTTGCAAACAGAATTCAGAATGTGTTTCAAGACATTGATACCGGCTGGTGGTCTGAGCAGAAGACTTGGGGTGAAGTATATCCTGAGTTCTAATTTCAGTTCTGACCCTGACACTCTTTGTAGCCAGATGTGGATAATTTAACTTATTTTAGAGGAGGTGTTAGTACTGATCAGTTATGTTTTGAAGATGAAAGGGATTATTATTAGACTTGAAGGATTCAATTTCAGCCAGCAAATGGCACTAATTTTTTCTTTCCCCCTCCACCCAAACGCTGACCAAACAAATCTCACTATTAATAATCTTAAACAGAGACAGAGTGTCATGATAAGCATGACATATACTGTATACAGAAGTCATCAACAACTGGTGCACTCTTTTGCTGTCATTCTAGAGGTTAGTTAATAACAAAAGTGAAATATGTATATTACGGGGTAGATAAAAATCAGATTTAAAAAAATATAAAAAATGGATTTTTTAAATTTAAATTGGATTTTTTTGATAAAATGCTTTTTGAGGAAAACACACCTATCTGAAGATAGTTTTAATTAAGATACATTATAGCTCAAAGATATCTCATCATGGAATAGGGATTATAAATTCTATTTCTATGGTATGAGACAATATATTCATGTAATGTTTAAGAAAAGTTTTGTAAATGAGATCCAATAGTTCATGGATTAGGGACCCAAGGGCTTCTGTATAGATTATTTCGGTTAATCTTTCTATCTACCCAATGGGACTTAGTGCTAAATCTAGAAGATACCATTAGATAGGCTTAATTTTGCAGTTCTCAAACTGTGGATTCATGTCTCCAGAGATAACATGCTTGTTAACAAAAATGTTTTAAAAAAATAAATATATAGAGGCGAGAAATAACAGACCTCAACCCTATTGTCCCTCTGCAAATTTGTGTACACAGAGTCAATCCCTTACCTCTCTAAAAGTGCAAAGTTTCAAAAAGTTCAATGAATAGAAGATTGTTGGGGGCTGAATAGATCTGGACAAGGAGAAGTAGTCTGGAGATAAATGTGAGAAGCAAGGGACAGGCAGTAGAAACAAAAGTGAAACTGTATGAACAGCATATTCCAGAAGTCTTTCTGAGTGTAGCCTTCATCAATTTGAAGATCTACCACACCATTCTCTCACTAGAAGGGAAAACCTATAACAGCAGACCGTAAAAAGACCCAGTTTGGATTTCATCTATCTCTGCATTGTAAAGAATATGTATTAAGGTTACCAACCAACAGGAACGCACTTTTATGTGGAAATCCATGATTAAATCGAGTCTTCCTGACTAGTGATTTAAATCATGATTTCAATCAATTTGATTTAAATCAAATCCACCTGGGTATATTAAGTACAGTATTATGATTGTATTCCTGAATGCTGTAGATCTCAGCTTCTAAAGGCATTACAGTTTTAGTTACCAAGTTTAAGATTTCCTATTAGTGCAAAAGTAAGTCAAAAAGTGAAAATTTAAAATTTATAATAACAAGAGGCAATTCTTTCCAAGACTAATTATGATTAATATATTATATATACACCCATAGTTCATTTATGGGAAAAATATCATTAAAACTCACTAAAATATACTGTTCCTTAGATATCACGCTTTTTATCAATTCAGCTTCAAATCCTGTCTGCAGTATCCAGCCCAAGTAGTTGCAAGAGGCATTAGGAAACCGTCCTTTGCAGCCTTGCTGATTTCACCCCTCTCTACATGAGAAGTAGATTGTAGATCAGAGAAGCAGCCATGAATCCTCCTTACCTCCCAACGGCACACATTCACATTGACTTCCTCAGTGCAGGCTAATGCGCAGGGAACTCCTATGGAACTCTTCCTCCCCCCCCATTTTGCACAGCAGCACCATATGGTACCCTCTGTGCCTCAAGAGAAGAGAGCAGAATTTGACTCTTTAAGGAATTAAGAGATTGCATTTACACTATGACTGGAAAAGTTTTATAGATAAACATTCACTGTGCTATATACTGTATGGAAGTGACAGGTATGGAGAAGTATTTTTAACTGTTGCTCCAGGATTAGAAGAGTGACTTAGCTTCTCATTTAGCAAGTTTGTCACTAAATTGAACTGAAATATTTTATAAAATGGCCTAATTTAGTTACTGACTGCCCAAATAAACATGGCTAGAGGGCATTTCAGCAGAGAGCTCAATAAAAGAATATTAAAGCGTAATGTGCTCTGACCTTTAGGGGACAGACAAGCTCAATTCTGTCCAATAAGTATCAGAGATATAACACTAAATCCATTAGCCAGCTATACTTGTGGAAGTCCTGACTCGATTCTCATGACCTTCCCAGGAAATATAAACTAAGGATGTCAGGATTTTGAAGTTGAAATTCTCAACAGGTAGATTTTAAGTGCTCACATGATATCTGAAGAATGCTGAAAATGCTCTTTATTACTCAGAGTAGAGCAGAACTCAGGAGAAAAGATTCATTAACTGAAATAAAAAGACTAACCCTGAAGGAGAGAGGCAGCCGCATTTTGCAGTAGCTGGAATCTTTACATTGTTTAGACATTCACCTTCAGATACAGTGAGTTACAATAATCCAGTTTGGAGATGACAAGTGCCTGTATTATTGTGGCAAGGTCCTCATCTGTGAGGGAGGGGCAAAGTTTGCTAGTAAGATGGATGTGAAAAAGGCATTTTTGGTCACTGAGGCTACCTAGTTGCCCAGGTTTGGTAATGAACAAAACAGCACCCAGAGGCTTCACACAACTTTACTGCATTGGGGACTGTATCCCTCCTATGGAATGCAAGGGTTCCAGGGAAGTGTTTAAGATGGTTCTTCAAAGCAGTTCCCCTGTCAATCAGCATCACTTTTGCCTTGCCTAGCTTGAGTTTGAGCCAGCTGCTTCTCATCCAGAAGATGATCTCCTGTAGCAATTCTGGACATCTGAGTGATGATGGCCACCAGTATGGCCATACTGGGTTAGACCAATGGTCTATCTAGCATAGTATACTGTCTTCTGACAGTGGCCAGTGCTAGATGCTTCAGAGGGAATGAACAGAACAAGTACATTTATCAAGTGATCCATCCCCTGTTGTCCAATCCTAGCTTCTGGCAGTCAGAGGTTTAGGGACACCCAGAGTATGGTGTTGCATCCTTGGCCATCCTGGTTAATAGCCATTGATGGACCTATCCTGCATGATGGTTGTTGCATCAGTGAAGAATTACATACACATTTAGGTATCATTAATGCAGTATTTGCAGTAGAGCCCATGACATCTCACTCTCTTCCAACTGCCTTTATATAGATATTGATGAAAAGAGAGGATTGTTTGGATCCCAGCAGGACTCAACAGGTTAAGTTCTTCGAGGAGAAGGAGCAGTTATCCGTCACCACTCTCAGTGTTCTGCTGGAAAGGAATGATTGGAGGCAATGTAGTGCTGTGCTGTATACTCCAGCTCTGTTGTGTGTTGATGTATTTATCAGTACCTTCAAGTCTAATGTGCCAAAAACTGCAGAGAGGTCCAGTAAAATGACCATTGCCTTAAGGAGATTGTCTTTTAGCGATACCTGGGCTGTCTCTGAGTTGTGCTCTGATCTGAAGCCCAAAGGCAAGGCATCCAGGATGATAGCAGATGGCTCATGATGGAATTTGGTAGTTTCTACTTTCTCAATTGTGACTAAGAATGGGATGTTGGAAGTAGGACAGTAGTTGGAGAGATTTTTCTGAGTCAATATTTGGATTCTTGAGGATGGAGCAGACCTCCTATGAAGGTGTCATTGATATCTGTCATTAGTAGTCGGCATAGTTATTCTTTGCTCATTGTTGCCAGCCAGCTATGGCTCTGTGTTGCAAGTGTGGCTGTAATTTTTTTTAAGGGCTTCTTGGTCTCTGGTAAGCATGACAGGGCCACAGTTTGAGAAGGGTGGTGGAATTAGGGAATACAGGCTGGTCAGGAATGGAGTTTTCATATTTAGTTCTGTTCATATCTGGTTGATCTTTTCAGTGAAGTTTGATGAATGCGTTTTACAGCTTGGGTTCTTTGTCTGGGTTATATGCTGAAAACTGATGATTGATTAACCAATTCATCATGTGGAAAGTTCTGCTGCTTGTGATTCTACTGTAGTAGTGGTTGTGGAGTAGAAAGCTGGTTTTGCCTCCTTTGCAGTGGGAAAAATCTTTAGTGTTGGCAGATGGATTTAAATTTTTTCATGTCACGGTCATTCTAAATTTTCATGTGTGTTCTTAATCTGATAGAGCTAGTCTCTGTGAACTATGGTGATTTTCTCAGGTGGGGCGTGTGAGTGAGGATCACGGAGTTAGAGGGTCAATGCAGTGGACAATAAGTGGACTGCTGTACAAACCACTGGCACCTTGGCCTGGCAGTGGAGTAGCTTGGTTTTCTAGAGAGAATTGAAAACTTAGGCTATGTCTACACTACCGCAGTACGTCGACCTAAGTTACGCTGCTCCAGCTACATGAATAATGTAGCTGGAGTCAACATAGCTTAGGTCCACTTACTGCTGTGTCTACATTGCACTGGGTCGACGAGAGAAACTCTCCCATCGACTTACCTTGCTCTTCTCGTTCGGGGTGGAGTACCAGGAGGCTTTCAGAATTTTCAGGTGTCAACGAGTTCTTCCAGCATTGCCCATCATCAGGAGTTCAAAAGTCATGAGGCAGGCCCCAAAATCATAAGATTAAAAGAAAATAATGAATTTGGGGGGAGGATGGTCTTGTGCCTTTTGGCTTTTCAGTCTCAAGAGTTTCCTTGATTAATGTTTTCATCAAGCAGGACAAGTTAAAAAAAATGATAGCTGAAATCTCACAAAATTACTGAACTCCAGGAGCTGGGGCTTTCAGGAACCCTCCCCCATGTATATTGAGAGACTCAATAAAATCACAAGTGTTAGCAACACAATAAAATTTCCCTGGTGGGACAGCCCTCACTTCTGAATGTCTATCTCCTCAGTTTCACAGGCCTCCATGGGTATGTCTACACTGCAATTAGACACCAGCTTGGGCTCGCTGGGCTTCAGGCTAAAGGGCTGTTTAATTTCAGTGTAGACGTTCAAGCTTGGGCTGGAGTCTGCAAGGTGGAAAGGTCCCAGAGATCAGGCAGCAGCCCAAGCCTAAACATTTACACTGAAATTAAATAGCCCCTTAGCCCAAGCCCTGCAAGCCTGAGTCAGCTGGCACAGGCCAGCTGTGGGTTTTTAATTGTACCTCATAAGTACATCACACTTGTACTCCAATCCCTTCATTGGCTCCCCATAAACTTCCATTGCCAGTACAAGGGCTTGGTCTGGATCTTCAAGGCCCAGTTTTCCCATGTTGTGGCTGTCAGTCTCCTGAAGGAAAAGTGAAAGCCATCCTTGTTCTGAGCATATAGAAAACTAGATATATTGCACATGTGGACTAGCAGGCAGGAATGGAGTTTTAAAGAAATAATTTGACAATCCAATATCTGTAACATTTAGATTATTTTATTAATTTCTGTAAATAATTCCAGTTGGGATTTTACATGGGGTTGGTCTTAAATGCAATTTAAAAATAAATGGACACCTTATGGTGATCTAAAAAATGCCAGCTTTCTAGATTATCCAAAATTATCATAAATACTTTATATATTTTGACAAATTCACACAGCTTCTTGATTTGGCTTCTGATACAGGATTAGGTGCACAATTGTTGGATGCCAAAAGTGAGAGAGATATGGACACAGCAACACCCTTTGTCTGAATTACTCAGATACTGCATATTCATGGGAGATTTGCGTTTTAGTCTCTGGCATTTAAAGTGTGGTTTTTGTTGTTTGTTTTTTAATTCTGAATTTAATCTGAAAAATGTGAATGATAATTGGAAACTGTTTAAGAATACTTCACTTGATGCCCAAAAAGCCTGAATCCCACAATTAAAAAAAAAAAGGCTCTATTGGTTAAAATACCAACCTGGTTTAGAGGGGAAGTGAAGGCATTTTTATATACCGTATATACTTGTTCATTAGCCTGTTCGCTTATAAGATGACCCCCCAAAATGGATAGGTAAAAATAGCAAAAACTGTAGGACCCTTTCATAAGCCGACCCTATATTTCAGGGGTTGGAAAACTTCGGCTCCCGGCGCATCAGGGATAGCCGCTGGCGGGTCAGGACGTTTTGTTTACTTGGAGTGTCTGCAGGCATGGAGCCCCGCAGCTCCCTGTGGCTGCGGTTCGCCATAGACCCCTGCTATAGAGTTTAAAATAATCAAATTTTGATGTAGACCTCTTTGATGCGTCACTTTTTTACCAAAAATATTCGGCTTATGAACACGTATACAGTATATAAAAAATTATGTAAGAAATGGGAATTTTACAGTAACAAATATATCAGAAGCTCAGAATTGCAGAAAATTGATAAGGGATGCACACGGACATAAGAAGAAATCTATGGCCAGCAGTGTTAAGAACAATAGGATGGAAGGTTTTAAAGTATATTAGGAACAACGACAAAAAAAAGAATCTTGACAATGGTATTTGTCCATTACTTGATGGAAATGATTGAATTATCAATAATGATGCAGAAAACGCAGAAGTGTTCAATAAATATTCTGTTCAGACCGTCATCATCTATTTTTCCCAAATACTGATCTGATGATAACACTCTGCCATTCCACTAGTATCTCAGGAAGATGATAAACAGCAGTGACTGAAGTTAGAGATTTTTAAATGTCAGCAGGACTGGAGAGTTTGTATCCAAGAGTTTTAAAAGAGCTGGCTGAGGGGACCTTGCTGGACCACTGATTTTGATTTTCAGTAAATCTTGGAAAACTGGGATGTTCCAGAAAACTGAAAGAAAGCTAATGTTGTGCCAATATTTTAAAAAGGGCAAAGGGGACAACAACCTGGATAATTATAGGTCTGTTGGTTTGACATTGATCCCAAACAAGATGATGGAATAGCTGATATAGGACTTGATTCCTAGAGCATTAAAAATGGTAACAATTAATGCTAATAACATGGATTTATGGAAAACAGATCCTCTCAAACTAGCTTGATTTTTTTTGTGAGGTTTGAAGTTTGGTTGATAAAAGATAGTAGTGGTGATGTCATGCACTTAGACTTCTGTAAGGCATTTGACTTGGTACCACATGCCACTGATTAAAAAACTAGAACAATATAAAATTAACATGGCACACATAAAATGGATTAAAAGCTTGCTATCTGAGAGGTCTCAAAATGTAATTGTAAACAGGGAATCATTGAGCAGGGGTCCCACAGGGACTGATTCTTGGTCCTATGCTATTTAATATGTGTATCAAGGACCTGTAAGAAAGCATAAAATTATCACTGATAAAATTTGCAGAGGACACAGAAATTGAAGGAGTGTTAAATAATAAAGAGGACCGGTCACTAATACAGAGCAATCTGGATCGCTTGGTAACTGGGCACAAGGAAACAATATGGGTTTTAATATAGCTAAATGTAAATGCATACATCTAGGAACTAAGAATGTAGGCCATACACACAGAATGGGATACTCTATTCTGGAAGCAGTGACTCTGAAAAAGATTTGGGGGTCATGGGTGGACAATCAGCTGAACTTGAGTTTCCAGTGCGATGCAGTGTCTAAAAGGGCTAATACAATACATGATGCATAAACAGGAATCTCAAATAGGAGTAGAGATTATTTTACCTCTGTATTTGGCACTGGTGTGACAACTGTTGAAATATTGTGTCCAGTTCTGATGTTCCCAAGTCAAGGAAGTTGATAAATTGGAAGGTTTGGGAGAAGAGCCATGAGAATGACTAAAGGATTAGATAACATGCCTTATAGTGATAGATTGAACTCCTTGAGTCTATTTAGCTTAATAAAGAGAAGATTAAGGGGGTGGGACTTGATCAGAACTTATAACTATCTACATAGAAAACAAATATTTAATAAACAGGATCTTCAGTCTAGCAGAGAAATGTATAACACAATCCAATGGCTGGAAGTTGAAGCTAGACAAATTCAGACAGGAAATAAGGCATCAATTTTTAATGATGAAAGTAATTAACCAATGGAACAATTACCAAGGGTCATGATGGATTCTCCATCACTGACAAATTTTAAATCAAGATTGGATTTTTCTAAAAGCTATGTTCTAGGAATTATTTTGGGGAAGTTCTATGGCCTATGTTATATGGTAGGTAAGACTAGGCGATCAGAATGGTCCCTTCTGGCTTTGGAATCTTTGAATCCATGAAACTTGAATTTTAAACTCTGTTAAGAATGCATGTGCACATCTGAGCAGAAATGTATTTCTATAACATTTGGTGAACAGAAAGGACACAGAGAAGCTATTTTGAAATGTTATTAATAAAGTTTAGTATTCATTTCACAACGGCAAAGTTTTTACCTGAGGAGACAATTAAAATCTAGTAATGTGATGAAAGCTAAACTGATGTGCACACTTTTATTGTATTGCCAAACAGGTTAATTAAATGCATTTTCTGGTTTTACAGGTTAAACAGTCAAGATTAAATAATAGGCCATTAGGTTATGATGTTTCAAATCTGGGAGGGAGAAAAGGGCTCTCTGGTCACCAGCCAGCACCAAATGTTCTGACCCAAGCAATTGAACATTAATCCAACCATTCATATCTGGGAGTGGTAACTAAAACAGTAAATGAAGGGCAATGTCAGTGCAGTGCAGTGCAAACACAGAAGAGCAGTTGATGTTAGAAAGATAAATCTGGGTTTGCTAAGAAATCTGTTTAAACCAAACAGTGGCTAATCAAGTAATGCTTTTGCATAAAATGTGCCTTCTAAGTATTCCTGCCAACCAACAGTAAACATTTGCCAAATCAATGTCAAATGTAATTTATTCAGATTCAGTTTCACTGAAAACACCCTTTGATTAATTACAATTATTAAAACGTGGACTGCTTTGTTACTTTGACATGCTTTTTTGAGCTTGTGTGTCCAGCATATTTCAGCAATAAATTGATCTGAACAATCTTCTTTATTTGGGGACAATTACATAGTTTGTCTTCTTCACTGGCTAGAGAATTTTGGTGGAAAGCTTTTTTTGTTCTTTGAACATAAGACAAAATAATTTTTAAATCCCCCAAATTAACTAATTATTAAGCTAAAATAGTAATTGTTTTAGAAGTAGTACTTTTATTTACAACCTAACCCAATCTCTAAACATATGCAGCTAAAGTTCTAGCTCTTTTATTATTTTAACAGCACATGTTTTTAAAAGGGTAAAATAGAAGGTAATTCTCCTACAATGGAAACACAACTGAACGGATGTCTTTCAGGATATTCTACTAAGGTCAGCATTTGGTTATACTCTGTGAAAGTGGTGCTTATGTCATTTTTGTGACCCTTTTAATGAGAGGTGTGTAAATACCCTGATATGAACTGATAACAGCATGAAAACTGCAATTAATCATGTCTAGGGGCATTATAAGTTTAACATAGATGTACTAAGCCAGCACATTAACAGGCTCATATAGGCTCATGCATCTATAACAGCCTTGTACAGAGTTTTAAATGTGTAGGTACACTTCAGGGCTAAGTAGAATAGGTACTAATTCTATAGCTTGCAGGAACACTAGTTTAAATCCAGTTTAGACCAAAGCGATTGAAATTTTTAACGAGCTACTGTATTGCTATTTCTAAGTTAAAAGAATTTAATGGTATCAGTTGAAATTATTTTCCAGTAGACTTGGCAAAAATATATTCTAAGGAGGGGAAATGAATAGAAATTAGAAAGTGAAATAACTTTATCAGCACCATAATGGTATCATGGAAATACGGGGAGGGAGGAACTAAGTTTGATTTTTACATATGACAGGACAAGAAAAGTAAGTAGAATTTTATAGAGAACCAAATGTGTGCTCATGTATAAAAGAAAAAGTTGTTGGAGTAAGAACACTAAAATAATTCAGGGCTGCACTGGCATCTAGCATTCTGTCCTGAATAAAGAACAGTGCATAGCTGAGGTGCTCCAAGAACACAGCAGCTACTAAACTATGACTGAGTCACAGATTGGTCCCTGATCCTCTCCTTGCTCAGTGTATGATGTAATCTGTACCAACTCTTTTCCTGACACAGTTTACATCCCCCCTCAACTGTCTCAGCTGTGCTGACTGGTGGTGCACTAGAGGATACAGCCAAGGTTCCTCCCACTTGCATGTGCAGGAGAGGGAGTAGCAGACTACTGTGTTGTGAACGGATATATAGATAGCCAGTACAGAGGTAAAAGGGCACACCTTATTCTCCCTGTTCTCTGTGCAGCTCATAGGCCAATTTATGATCAAACCGAGGAAACGATTAAAAGGAATCAAGGAGCAAAGAATATGTAAAAGGATGGATTCTTCACATTCTTCCCTTCCTCAGCAGGTGACTATTAGGGAAAGAGGCCACTGCTTTCTGATTAGTGCTTTCCAGCCTCAATATCTTGGTAGGAACGGATTCCAATACCCTTACAGATGTTGAGTAGCACATGCGTACGATTAGTGAATTGAAATCATGCTGACTCCTGCAGTAAGGTGCAATACAATGCAGTAAGGGCATCGGAATCTGGCCATGGTTTCCAGTGATGTTGAGCAACACTGGTGAACAGTAAATTGTTCCAAAGATCTCTTTGTCCCTTGTCTTTTATCACACCATTTCCCAACACTTGTAAATCCTATTTTGCAGCTTTTTGTGGTGTCAGTAATAAAAAGCCTAGTATGCTAAAATCCTATTTTATGCGTAAGTGCAATTGTTTTTCAGAGAGAATTATACTAGAATCTCCATGGAGCCGTTTCCATTTTAAAACTTCTCAATTGAAGAATATGAAAGGAGACAGAAGCAAAAATAAAGTGTGTGATTCAAACAGTGTCAAATAAAGAATATTTCTAAATTGCATATCATTCTGGTGAGGGAATTGGAATTCTATGTAAACTAATCCTTCTGACTGAAGTTAGTTTTCATCAACCACCTCAGAAATAAATAATATTTATGATCAAATAAAAGGAAAAAACAGGTATGCATTGTGGTAACTAAATAGAACGTAAGTTTCAGTGTAATTATTCTCTTTTGGGGGCAAAACAATCATTGAAACCTTATGCTTATTACTACTCACTGAAGTACATTTCTTCCTCCCTTGACAAGGAGGCTGTCAAAACAGATAATTATGGAAATGCTAGAAATAGTTTGAAAGAAGACAGGAGCTGTCATAATTTTTTTTTCTTTTTAACATTTCACCTTGTATCCAACTGTGCAATTCAGAAGCCATTTAGTTTTATTACTGCATATCAAGCACATAATGCATTAGGAATGAAAAGGAGCCATTTACTATAGTATTTTCTATTCCACACCATTTTCAGGCTTTTCACAGTAGCTAAAGAAATACACATACCTACTTAATCTCTCACAAAATATTAACACACAAAAAATGTCAGAACAACAGTAAGGGTGTAACAAACTGAGAAAATTGAGGATATTTTGAGCTAAATCCATTTCCAACCATCCAGCAGGAAATGCTGTGTCGATTGAACCCCAGTAATGATGGGCTGTCTAGGTGGCACCTGGCTCATTGTGACAACTGGCACAAGATGGGAACTGGCACAAAGTAGTCCCACTACTGATAGCTGTCTGGCTGCTGCAGAGGTATCAGAAAGCCAGGCACAAAGATGAAGTCCTATTCCTCTCTGACCCAGTAGCTTGATGTGTAATAAAAGAGCAATTGGGAATGAAAGGTGTCAGAGGGTGACATTTGGAGCTAAAGGGTCTTCAAGACCTCGGGGTAGAATGGTGTGATTGCAGCAGGAGTAGGAAGAAGGGATGAATAGCCTGTGATTCAGGTCCCTGTCTGGAGGAACAGGCACACAACCCACCAGGTGCAAAGTTGCATTACAGAGAATTAGTGGTGGGTGTACAAACCTGATTTCAGTAGTGACTCTCATTAAGAGCTGAAACTATATTACCTATTGGACAGCCATGCTCTATGTGGAAAGCCAGATGGTATCCTCTTCCAGACCTTATGCTTAACTGAGGAAGTTCATAAGCAAGTCGGCACTCTTGAGTCAGAATACTGTTATAGGCTGCTTTATGAAAGACTTTCATTGCCATTAGACTTTGCCCTTGTAAATAGGTCATAATGATCTGAAGGTGGGTCAGCTGACTTATCTTTCCTATTCTCCAAGATGGACCAGAAAGGGGCAAGGTTGATAGTCTATTCTGGCAGTGGAGTGAAGGAAGGATTAGTCAGTGCTGGTTAGTGGAAGAACTCTTTTGCCCCATGCCCCTTCCCCTTCATGGAGGCACACCCCCTTACATAGGTTCAGTTCTTAGCTTCCCCCCCAGTATTTGTTTCCCTGGGCTTTTCTCAAAATCCAGATCAGGGCAGCAGCCTCCATTGCACTGGATGGAATTGCAGTAGGGAGATATACTCAACCTAGGCCAAGTGCAGCATTTCAGAAGGGATAACACTGTTTATTTGGTGAGTATGAGTTATAGTAACCTAGGCATTGCCAGGACACAAACCAAGCACTGGTACTGACCACTATCCAGGTAACAGGGTACTGAACTAGATAGATCTTAGGCTGGATTTGGTCAGGCCCTGAATTCCTAAGAAGCTCCAGACTGAGGAGTTTAGAAACTGAAGACCCAGTGTATCTATGATTAAAGTTAGCCCTGGAAAACTTGCATAATGCAGATGAGGATAGAAGAGTTCCAATTCCTCACTGAAGTACCCATTTGATGCAACTGGACACTGGCTTAAGTAGGAATACACCAACAAAAAAGAAAGACTGCGTTAAAAGCAAAAAAAAGACCCATCAAATCAGGAAACTGACCCAGAAAGGATACAGAGGATGTAGAATGCTGTGAAGCTTGAGAAAAACATGCAAGCCTGAGTGATCACCAAAGCACTGCGAGGTCTTAGGAGTTACTTGCCAACTGCAGATAAAAAGAATATGAATTTAGGATGCAGGAAGCAGCCTAAAGCACTAACTGCGAGATGCCCATAAGACTCCTATGGATGCCTCAGTGTCTAAGAGCTTTAAAGTTTGCACGCCTGGCAATGCAATAGAAGCATGAGTCCATGAGAAAGACCCTGAAGGATTTTTTGAAAATATCTTTTTTTGTTCCTTTATAATTAAGTCTTAAAAATCCAATAGATAACATATGGGAGTAGAGACCATGAAGAGTGCCAGCTTTCAGACTGGAGTAGATTTTACGGCCAGAAGGGAAACTGTAAGAATAGGGGGTCTATAACTGATAACATGCATAGCATTAATTACAGTGGTGTTTACCAGTGGCACTATTTAAAAGTTAAGTCAGATAATGCCTTGAAATGCTGGCGGGAAAAAAAATCACAAAAATCAGGAATAGAGGACTAGAAGGGACTTCAAGAGGTCATCTGGTCCATCCCTCCCAAGCTGAGGCAGGATTAAGTAAACATAGACTGTCCCTGACAGATATTTGTCTAACCTGTTCTTAAAATTCTTCAGTGATTGACAGGCCCATCTCTAGGAGGGTGTGGGGCCCGGGACATAGGCCCCAAGTTTCTATCTGCCAGGGATGCTTCCCCTGGCTCCGTCCAGGCCCCACCTAGCCTCTTCTCCACCCAGGTCCACCCCCTCCCCAAAGCGCGCTGAGCCCTAGCTCCTCTCCCCTCCCCTACAGCTCCTCCAGACGCCGACGCGGTGAAACAGCTGATCGGCAGTAGGCACCGGGAGGGAAGGAGGGAGGGGTTGGTAGGGGAGCTCCTCCTCACCCCATGCCCACCCCACCCCTCACCTCCCCATCTGCCTCCTCATGAAGCGAGGAGGCCTACAAAGTGCAGGGCCCGGGGCGATTGCCCCCATTTTTTGTACCCTAGGGACGGCTCTGGTGAGTCTATAACTTTCCTAGGTAACCTGTTCCATTGCTTAACTATCCTTATAGTTAGGAAAATTTTCCGAATATCTAAATCTCCCTTGCTACAAATTAGGCCCATTACTTCTTTTCCCTACTCTTGGTGGACATGGAGAACAACTGAAGAGAAATCTTTTATCATGACTACAACCTTACCCCCATAGTACTGTTGTATTAATTTAGATGGAATATATGGGCTAATGGTGTTAATATAACTTGGTTATTGTTTAACATTAAACAGTGTTATACAAGGTTTGGTATATAGAGAATGTTTGTTTAGTATTTTGGCAAACTTTTTTTTTAAATTAAATATAAAGAAAAGGAAAACAAAATATTTGAAATGTATATTATTAAGGCTTATTTTAAAAATTATTTTTGAGTTTTTAGAAAAAAATCTCCCTTGTTTGACAGTTTTTAAGATATTAAAGAGGTTAAAAACTGGTTTCTGGAGGGAAGAGAACAAGTTAGTTGAGATGGGCTGAAGCTGTTAAAGTCTGATTTTGTTTTAGGTGGTGTTTGGGATTTAGATGGAGCTGGGAGAGGTGGTGGTGTTGTTAACAAAGCTTAAGAACTTCATTTGTTGATAAAACACAAAACTTTGCTGCCGGTATATGTTTGTAAGATATTTAAGAACAAACTAGCTTTTATTACTTTTTCGGCTCTACATCCTGAATGGGTAAAGATGGCAAAAACTTCCCTCTCCTCTTCTGCTTGCACAATTAAAGTTGTATATTTACACAAACCATAAAAACATTATGCAGTAGTGGTTATGCTTGCTCACTTGGAGGAAAAACAAACACTTCAGCCCTGATGGCATTTTTACCAAAGCCAACAAAAAGTTCTTTTGCAACCACTTTTGCATTCGGGAGCCATTTGCAACACCTGGAGGTGGTAAAAACGACAAGGGAGGGGGAAAAAAGCTTGCAAAAATACAACGATTCAAAAAATTACCAAAAAGTTTTGTATTGCAAAAGCCCTTGGTTTCGGTGGTTTGAGATTTAATTTACAGTTAATGCAGTAGCATCTCCGAATTAAAATGGCATTTGGTTAATAAGAGGGTTAAGAGGTCATTTTAGTAAAAAATTGTTTAGCAACTTAACCTTTCTATTTTTTATTATTTTTTGCCTTTTAAAAATATTTGTATTGAACTTAAAATTACTAATTACAGAAAGTACAAACTTTGAAATAAAAGAAAAAATAAAACAAAGCATTTGCTAAAAAAAACTTTATAACAATTGTAAACCCCTCTTTTTAAATAAAAAATATTAACTTTTTTGCACACTCATTTTAAACAAGCCTAACACATCTAAGAATTTTAAAAACAAACTTTTGTTTTAAACTAACTTTGAAAACAATTTCTTGTTTTAAACAGTGTTAAACAAGGCCCAGGGTTTAGTATACAGAGACCTTAGCCTGCTTAGTACGATGGCGCAAACATTAAACATCCTTTTAACTTTTTATTAAAGATAAAGAAAAGGAAAAACAGTTACAAATTTCAAATATAAAATATTAAATAGGCTTTTATTAAAAACCCAAGAACATTCTTTGTTCCCTTTCCCATTAGCTGGAAAGAGTCTTTAGAAGGAAAATCTCCTTGTCTGACAGTCTGTTAGAGGATATTAAAGATGTTAATAAGTGTCTTTCCAGGAAAGAGAGAAGAAGTTAGTTGAGTTGGGCTGGAGCTGTTGTTGTTGAAGTACAATACCATTTTATTTCAGGTGGTTTTGGGGATTTAGCCAGTATCAGTAGAAGTGGAAATGTCATCTGGTCTATCTCTGGCCTGGTATAGTCAGGATCTCTCTCAGGATCAGGATGACAAAGTGCAGGGTCCAGGAAGATGGTGGAGGTGGCAGCTATGATGATCAAGTATGCTCCAGTAGTCCCCATCTGTGGTTCTTATTTCCCACTTCCCCCACCAAATCATCTTTTTGTAAGGACCCAAAAAGGGAGTGGAGTGGGTTAAATGGCCCATTCCCTCACTATTCGGTCCACCGATTAAGCCTAGTATTTGACACTAATTTTGGTTCATTAATTTTTGGACTCACATTTTCTTATTTACCAAGCATAATCTCAACAGCGTCCAGGAGTTATATCAATAGGCTTTTTTGTTTAGACTAATTTAAGTTTTCTGTCCGATTTTCTTTTAATTTAAGATTTCTGTCCCTATTTACATTTGTTATTATAGGTTATTATGGCATTATATGAACTTAGACTCACTTTTTATAGTTCAACTCACAATCAGGGTAAATCTGTAGGCCCAACAGTATTACAACAATACTCCACCGGTGTAACCTTGGTAACCCATCAAAGATTTAGGGCAGCCCAAACACTTATCAGATAAGATGATTTGCATGTAATGTGATAATTTACCAGATCTCTTTGACAGAATAGCACTTGATTTAAAGTTGAAACTTCTGTAGACTTTAAAATATTCTGATTAATTTGGACTATAAGTCCCTCAGGACAGACACTTGTCTTTTTATTTGTCTGGAAAGGTCAATGCTCACCTCTAGTGCCTGTATCTATAGTTAAGAGATGGGCACTGCCTAATTTCAGAATGTTCCAAGATATTTACTCATTCATCTCTTGTTCTATTGGTAAGGGTTTAATTTATTATGTCCTTTATCATAGTTGAGGAACATTTCAGTGTAACTGTAACTTTGTCTGAACAGACTATACGGTATATGTCCATACATACACAATGTGTTACTGTCTTTAGGATGCAATGATATAGCTGTCTGAGGCTAGATCCTTAGGTGGTATAAAATGATGTATACGGTGATTTATACCAGCTGAGGATATGGCCCAAAGTCTCTATCTAAATGGAGTCTCATTACCATAGGAATACTGTAGTCTTAACACCAGATTACTTTGCAAATGAATGCAGACCAAGCTGTGTTTTATCACCAACCTTATAAATGAGTTAAGTAAGAGATCTGGTATATTTCATGTTGGAATAAAATCAAAAGGCAACCGACTGTGGCTCAGCATCCCAGAGGGTTACTTTGTAAAACCCCAGGCTCTGAACTACTGACATTCTTTCCATCACTGCCCAGATTAGACATAATTAACAGGACAAAAATGTTCTTGGGTTTTGACTTGTCAAGCAAACGGGGTGTTGTTCTAAGTAACTGTCCTCCAAAAAAAAGGGGAAAAGGGGAATAAAAATAACTCTAAGTATGTGAAGTACCTTAAAGTTGAACAAGTAGTTATCCAATAGAAATTACTATTGCAGGATTCCACTATAAGAAAAACTAAATCTAGTGAAGTATCAGAGGGGTAGCTGTGTTAGTCTGGATCTGTAAAAGCAGCAAAGTCCTGTGGCACCTTATAGACTAACAGACGTATTGGAGCATGAGCTTTCGTGGGTGAATACCCGTCTGACGAAGTGGGTATTCACCCACGAAAGCTCATGCTCCAATACGTCTGTTAGTCTATAAGGTGCCACAGGACTCTTTGCTGCTAAATCTAGTGACTACACCAACAGATGAATATCAATTAAATTCCTTATGTGTTACAGCCCATAAGGGACTGAGTTAAAGCATTATGATGAAGATTTGTTGAGTGCATGGTGACAAAGCTAAAGAGGAGGGCGAAGAATGAAAGGAATAAAGGCCTTGTTTGTGCTATAAAATGTGCATCATGTTTGAACACGGTTCTGAACAATACAGTTAGCTGATTTGATGCTGACCACAGCTTAGTGATCAGTGTAGAGCTGGACAAATCATGTTTAGCAGCGCGTCAGTAAGTGATTAAACATTGATGTGATGCTGAACGCTATTTTTGCTGGTCTATGCTGACCACAAAGCTATGGTCAGTATCATGTCTCCTAGTTCTGTTGTTCACAACCACCTCAAGTAAAGTTTTGCTGGATAAAGTCTACGATGAAAGAGAAAGGGAAACAGGAGGCCAATAGGGCAGAGTGGAGGAGGGGAAATGAAGAGAAAGGACAATATATGTTAGAGTTGGGGTAGGAGGAAAAAGGGGCAAGGAAGGATGGGTAAGGGGCTAAAGAGAAGGTCAATGGATAAAATAGGCAGGGATTCGCCAGGGTACAGCTGTTTCCTACCAAAACAGCAGAGGTAGAGCTCTAGTTCCTTAAGCTTCAGGAAGTGTAGTATTTGCACTGTGTCATGATGCAGCGTCACAAAGTGCATAACAGTGCAATGTCAAAGACATGAAACTCAAAATTTGTGTGCTCTACAGCCTTTTTGAGGAGATTCTCACATCTTTCTCCTGGAGTGAGAGTGACAAGGAGACTTGTTATACAACAGTTTCAATATGAAATATGGTCACAAATATTCCCCAGTTCCATACCTGTCAAAGAGCAGTTACCATATCAACATTATTGTCAAAAAGGGAGTATAATACTGAATACAAACCAGCAGAGATATCTAGGGATTACTGTAGATAAAACACTAACGCTATCAGTACATTGTGGGAAAACAGAAAAATTTCCGAGAGAGAGAGAGAGAGAGTGAGAGTGTGTGTGTGTGTGTAAATAAAATATATGGTGTCTTGTGGTATAAAGACTATCAGGGCAAGTGGATTATGTATATCATCCCATCTGAATGCTGAAAAAAATCATTATCCCACACCATCATATATTTTGCACATGCTGTATATATTATAATAATGCTATTTTCAGTCTGAGAGTTTTTAATATGCGTGTATTAGTTTCACTTATATTACATACAGGGGGAAAAAACTACCTTAGGGATTAGTTCCACAAAAAATAACTACTATTCAGATTCCCGGTTTATCATTTCTTCTCTGATAAGGTCAATGCACAGCCCTGCAGGTACAGTACTTAGCTGCTAAATAATTTTTGGACCCTAATAAACCTCATGAAGTTGAAGGCATGAGTAGTTCTATGACTGAATGCACCATTACTTCCAATAATCTTTCATCCTCCTCAGCTCACTTCATCTACAATGTGATATATTTAGGGGTCTAATGATCCAAATGTGCCTCCATAGCTGCTCATCTGCAAGGGATGCTTGCTCCCTGTTCTGAAGGGGTACTGGCCACTGCCCCAACCCCCCACACCTCCCCATCCAGAAGCAGCCTTAACACCACCAGTTCCAAAAGAACATGGCTACACAAACTAATCCTGCTTCTCAGGGGCATAGTCTCAGACCCTACCCAGCCCAACAAGCATGGCAATCTGACTTATGGAAGTGATATTGGGCGACACTCAACATCTCTGAAGTCCCAGTACCACAGGACGTATATTCTCAGCAAGGAAAGAAATACTGACAGGACATCATGATTCAAGTTGACATTTAGTTGATGCTGACCTAAGCTCAGCCAGGGAGAAGAGAGAGAGCCCAGTGGTCTGAAGACTCCCTCTCTGCTCCCAACAGCACTTTGATCTATGGAGCCCCAGCAGAAAGAATGGAGAGAGAAGCACTCCCATTTCTTCAGTGACTAGAGAGGGAGGCGTTTGAGCAAAGATGTACCCTTTGCACAAGCATTTTTGTTTTAAGGTCCTCAACAGCCTCTGGAACACACGCTTAACTCCATTTTAGTTCCACTTACGGGTTTACTGCAGGCCCCATTGCCTGGATAACTCCAGTGAGGAGTGGGGAAGGGAAAGTAGAAGAGACACCAATAGAAAGAGTTGCATAGCAGGTGAGAGCTCATTTCTATAATTCCGTGCCTCATGAAAAAATGTTGGTGTGTAAAAATGACAGGCTGAGTATTATCCTGTATACGTCACCTTAATGTGCAGCCAAGGTGGGTAACCTGCTAGGTTGTGCAGTTCAGGAGGTCACAGATATAGGGCCAGATCCTCAGCTAATGTACAACAACATAGCGTCACTGAAGTCAATAGAGCTCAACTTAATGACACAGTCTGTTTGGATTGAGCCTTTAGTGATTACTCATTTTTAAGTCTATAGTTTCATTGCTAAGTGCTGGGTTTTAATAAAACTGTGTGTCAAATTCAGGTTTGTTTTTTCTGGCCTTAACAGTCAGAATTGCTCCATTCTTTGCACATTTGTCAGTATGAAAGAGTAAGCAATATTTCACAGCTTTATTCCATTAGAAAGCACTTTTGAAAAAAAGTCAGGACTGCAAAAAGCCCATCTCATTAGCATTGTAAAATGTTAATGCAATATCTTTTTCTGTTCTCATTAATATGCTGGCAATTGGCTTTGAAGCCTGCACTTTAATGTCATTTGGCATGAAAAAAACCATACTAGGATATAGAGGGTCTGATTTTTTTATAAAAATTATTCATAATAACCATTTTGGAATTCACTTATTTAGACGTTTCTGAATGACCACAATTACTTATCCCGACATCACAATGTAACTTAATTCTGAGAAATTCTATGTAAGAAACAGATATATATAACAACTCAGGAATTTCATTTCTACTTCCACACTCTGACATTAACACTGTACTATAAAATTCTAAAAGAGTTTATATCTCTACTGTATATCATTTACATAAAACAAAATAGGCAGGCAGCACTATTTACATTCTCTCTCTAAAATGATTTGACGGATCAGACCAAGAAAACTAATAGGTCTAGTTAAACTGGATTTACAATTGACAAGGCAGTGCAGCTCTTACCTCCATTGTGGGTGGATCCTTTCTTCTTTTTCTAAGCCAAGCTGCAAAACATATTAAAATATTTCAAAGAAGGGAAATATTTCTTACACCTCAGAGATATTATGAATGCACAAAAGGCACAGCCGCATACAGCAACCATTTGCAGGAAACCATAATACCAAATTCCTCAAAAATACAGTATTTAATTTTTAAGCAGTTATTTGCCTTTGCCCAAAACCCTAGTTGGTAAAATTCACCCTTTCAGTTTAGAGAGCATGAACAAGGCCTATGCACTACATAAATCTTCAAAGGAGGGCTCAAGCCTTTTGTGAAGCTCTCTGCACAATGGTGAATTTCACCCAGAGAAAACAACAAAACGACTCTCCAGCAGTGGGCATGATCAATAGCTTTACACCACATTGGAGAGAATTCCTGGATATGACTAAAGTGTTAAAGTCCAAAAATTTATAAATTACTCATGAAAATGTGACAAATAGGATGTATGATGGGATTCTGAAACCTTTATCATGCTGAGGTAGTACCCTTGCTCTACAAATAGTCCCACTGGCGAGTACAAGTAGCAGAATCTGGCGCATTCTGTGGCAGATGTTATGATTACAGGGCTAGCTGCATTTCCAACCCCCCTTTGGTCTCTCTGAGCACATCCCCCGAGGTATCAGGCTTTGTTCCTTCAATTCTCCTGGGGTGAAATCACATGATTCTCCCTGGGGTGCAGTACCCTGCACATCAACCATGCTTATCCAAACAAGTATGCCTGGGTTCGGTACCTACAGTTCTTACCCGAAGGAACTTGTGACGAGTGGATTACTGTGACTCAAAATAGCCTTCTTAAAACAAAATATTGTTTATTCTTAACCACTGGAACAAAGCATAACATCAGAAAGTTTTTTAAAAATAACAACACAAGAACTACGTGCAAGCCTGTCTTACCTGAAGTCCTACCATCCTTAACATGAAGACCTAGTATGTCTAACTTCTCAGACACCCCAACCTCTGGAATCTTAGGGTATGTCTACACTACAATTAAACACCTGGCTGGCCTGGGTCAGCTGACTCGGGCTCGTGGGGCTCAGGCTTCGGGGCAGTTTAATTACACAGTAGATGTTCAGGCTCAGGCTGGAGCCCAGGCCTCTCTCACGTGGGAGAGGGTCCTCAAACGGCTACACTGCAATTAATCCGCCCCGTAGTCTGAGCACCTTGGGTCCGACTCAGCTGACATGGTCTGCAGATGTTTCATTGCAGTGTAGACATACCACATCCTTGAGGGACTTAGGGCAAGAGCTATCTTTAAAGGCAGACAAAGCTCTTTGTTCTCTCAGCTCACATGCTTGGACCTGATGCCCAAACCCAGTTTGGTGTACTCTACAGGGGCCAACCTAGAGCATCAAAGCAAAAGGCCCGTGCATTGTCTCAGGTGTTTTGTAACAATTCCCAAGAGTTTGTTGAGGGCTATCTTATCTCGAGTCATGTTTGTTTCCCAATAGTCCTGTTGATTTAATCCAATGTAGTCATTCAGTAAATATTCCAATAACCAGGTCAAAATACAGTACTCAGTATGGGGTTGCACAGTTCATAGCTTCTGTAGGCCAAGTGCATTGCACCCAACAGGAGCTCCTTGCATCAATCCAGTCCCTCCCACAAGCTCCCTGTATGCCACCCTCCCATCCCTCTCTGTTTCACAGACTCCCTGAAACTCCCCCCACCCATCCCATGCCTAGAGCTCTGTGTGTCCCCCTCATTCCCCCCTCTGCCACATGCCAGTGGTTTTGTGTTTTCCTCTCCCCATACCATTGTGCTCCATCCCCTTCCATGGCAGGGGCTGTGAGGCAAACCTATTCCTCTCTTCCACCCCTGGCAGAGATCCTGTGTGTGCCCCATTCTCCCCTCTACCCATGCTGAAGTTTCTGTGCGGCCCCCTCAGACCAGGCTCCTGCGTAGTCTCCCCCTTGCAAAGGTTGCTGTGTGCCCCCCACCCCATGGCAGGGTCTGGGTTCCCTCCATTCCCATTCCTCCTCATCAGGTTCCTGCCACACCAAAGTCCCTGCTTTCCACTCCCTAGCTCCATTCCACCAACCTAGGTCCCTCTTCCACACACACCCCAACCACCCAGTTCCTCCCTGAGCCATACAGTAAGTCCCCTAGAAAGCATATAGATATAATGCTTCCTCTACATGCTAAATGCAGTCTCCGGTTTCCCCAGTGACACACTTCCTGCTGCGGCAGGAACAAAAGAAGCCCAGGGCAAGGCAGCCACAGGCTGCAGCTACACAGAGCAGTAGGAAGTTTTGTTACCTCTTTTCTGTGTGTAGTTCTTGTTCCTAATAAAGGGTCTATCAACAGATACTACATGTACCAGGTGTGGAAGGCACACCATGCTGGAAGACCCAGTGAGAGTTCACATTGCAAAGGCTACTCCAGAGCCCATGCAACTGCAAGTAATCCCCCACCAGCCCTAAAAATCAAGGAAAGTTCTGCTTATGCTTGGAAAAGGTTCAGACAGCAATTTGAATGGTATATGAAAGCTACAGGGGCAAATAAACCAGAGAATAAGCAAAAGATTGTATGGTAGCTGGTACAGAAGCCCTAAATGTACACAATGCATTCTATACAGATGGTGGTGATGGAAAAGAAGGTTTGAAGAAATAATGAAAGTGTTTGAGGATCATTACGTCCCTAGGGGAAAAAAAACATTACTTATGAGAGATATATGTTCAGGATGACAACACAAAACGAAGGGGAAACAATAGAGGAGTCTGTCAGGCTTAAAACTAAAAAGTCAGTGTTGTAATATTAAAAAGCTCTCATTACAGATCAGATTGTCTTGTGATGTAACAGTTACTAGGCAATGGATCTGATGCTAGAAAGGGCACTGTGTACATACCAAGCAGCAGAACGAACAGAAACACAAATAAAAAGCTTACTGATAGGCACAGAGCTCAGGACAAATTACTATAGCTAAACCAGCAAGGGAAAAGCTCACAGAAATTGGCCAAGGACAGAAACATGGAAAGCAGAAAACAAATCCAGTGATGTAATATTCTATGTAGCAACGAAACACTTAGCATTCAGACAAGTATGTACAAACTACAGTGAACCCAACCATTATGCTAAAATGTGCATAAAAAACAGTAAAGCGCATGGGATTCCTCAAGTGAAGAGGAAGAGCTGCTCTTAAGATAATAATCGAAGAGTCAGAAAACTCAAAAGACTGGGTAATTAAAATGTGCACAAATGGCTGGCACATATGTGACGTCAAAGACATGTCCAAGACAGACATTGAGACATGTAAATGGAACAACAAGAAGTGAAATAGAGAAATGTAGGGAGGACATGAAAGTGGAAAAGTCAAAAGTGTCTGAAAGACTATTCTGAAGGAACAATTCCAGCAGTGGGTGAGTGCACACAGACACTTAAATGTAATGGGAAAATGATAAACAAGAATTTGTGATCGTACACAGAGGAAAGCAAACAAAGTGTCTTGGGCCTTCCCACATGTAAGGTGCTTGGTCTTGTTAAAGAGGATGTATGCCAGAAAAACAACATAGAACCAGTTATGAATGTATTAATCATTTCATATGACGGTTTATTCTCAGGAGGTGAGTGCTTTCCAGTAATATACAAGATACAGTAAAGAGAAGATGCAGAACCTGTGGTACACGCTACACAAAATGTTCCTCAAGCCTTAAGAAAGAGGCTAGACAAAGAGCTGCAAACCAAATGGTATCATCTGGAGAATAGAAGAATGTACAACCCAAGTTCACACTTTAGTAACAGTACAGAAAAACTGGGACTATGACTGTATATGGACTGGCCCTCGGGCACTGAACTAAAATACACATCCACTTACTCACAAGAAATGAACTGTTGTCCCTGTGGTGGAGTAGGAACTGTCTATGTGGGGGATGGGAGAGCAGGGAGGATGGGAGAGCAGGGAGGATTTTAGGTGAGACGCAGGTATGCAGACTGTAACATGAGCTAGGCCTGGGGGAGGGGAGGTGACACCTCAGCCCAGGAGCTGGACAAAAGAAAAGGAGCTGAGTGGGGAGGGTGGGGTCAGTCTTCGGTTTTGGGACCGGGGTGGTGGGTTTGCAGGGGAACCTGTGCTGGAATCCAGACACCCTGAACCCCCAGAGAGGCCAGAGTGAGGGGTCCTGGCTCTGAACACGAGCTCTGCTGTATCCTGTGTTCCTGTTGTCCAATAAACCTTCTGTTTTACTGGCTGGCTGAGAGTCACTGTGGGTCCCAGGAAGAGGGGTGCAGGGCCGGACTCCCCCACACTCCGTGACAGTCCCAGATGGCAGGAGCCAAATTCTTCAGCAAATTAGATGCATCAGCTGGATTTTGGCAGATCCCTTGGACACTGAGAGCTCAAAGATCTGCACTTTCAACACACCATTTGGCAGATACTGCTTCCAGAGACTGCATTTCAGAATATATTCAGCTCCAAAAGTATTTCGCCATGCAACAAGCCAGATGGTAGATGGCCGAACAGGACTGAAAGGCTACATCGATGACATAATTTGGAGCAGCACTGCCATTGAACATCAGGAAATACCAAACAGTTCTGGAAATTGTGAGAGCTAATAACCTTAATGTGACCAAATGTCAATTTCAAACAATGGGAATAATATACTTGGGAGAGAGACTCACCTCAAAAAGAATTCTGCCTGATGAATCAAAGATTAAGGCAGTACTGAACATGTTGAGATCTGAAGATAAAATGGGGATTCAAATGTTGCTAGGCATGTTGAATTATGTCAGCAAATTCATACTAACTATACACCTTGCACAACTCATCTAAGATATCTCCCTCACAAGATCATTGTGACGGATCACACTCGCCTCTCATGAGCACTTCCTGTCGGCTAGGTATTGTGGCAAATTGCCGGCACTATTATGATGGGTCTCGTGCTTTCTCTTCTTTGGGGGGGGGTTCAGGGCACCATTTCTTGCCCCTGAATTGGAATATTAATTGCCCCACTAGTGTCTTTGAGGAGGGGAGTGGAGAGGGAGGGACCTGGGCCCGCCCTCTACTCCAGGTCCCAGCCCTTGGGCCCTGAGGATAGTGGTGAACCACTTGAACTGGCGGTTCCTTCCCCTGGGCTACTTCCCTCTCCTGCCCTTCAGCTTGGGGGGGGGGGTGCTTCCTGCCCTCCCTCTGCACAAGCTAGGTGCCCCTTACCTAGGGTCTTGGACTTCTTAGCCCACCGCAGCACTCCTCCAAACTTTCCTCTGCTTCTCTTCAAACTGTTCTCTGCTCCAACTCCTTCAAACTGTTCTCTGCTCCAATACCAATCCTTTCTGCTCCAACTCCCACACTGTCTGATTGAAGCAGGGGTTATCATCATGTGACTGACTGCAGGTGCTCTAATTGGCTTCAGGTGCTCTAGATAATCTATAACAAACTTTCTTCCCCTTACAGGGAATAAGGCGCCCTTGTAACACTCTCCTGCTGCCCTCTGGCCATGCTGTATCACATAATGAACCCACATTCTCTCTCTGCTCGCGGTGCCCCCTGTCGGCCCCCCAAATCGGATGTGTGTTCAATGGCTCATCCCTCCAGCTAAGTCACACAATGTTTAAAATGGATGAACCTCTTCTGGAAAAACAAAGGTCCAAAAAGGACTATCACTGTGCCTTTGTTGGTTTCTGTGGCTCCTCTCTGGGCTAGCTGTAAGTTTGGCCTGCCCTGGTATAGAGCAGTGCCCCCAGGGCTTTCTCCCAGGAGACTCTTTGCCTTTGCTCTCCAGCCAAGTCACTCCTTCAAGTTCAGTCCCCTTCTGGAGTAACAAAGTCCAACAAATGATTGGCTCTCTGCAGGGTCTTCAGCCTCATCCCTGAGCCCTTTAAATACCAGTGCTGTGCTTGGGCTTCTAAATGAAACTTGTCCCCTTCTTGGGGCTTTGGCCAACATGCTAGTGGTTGGCCAGGGGGCACCCAGACCCACCCACTATTCCGGGTCCGAACCCAGGGACCTTATAAACAGCAGCTACGTACTGATTCCATTAATAGTTGCTCCTGCTGCATTCCCTGGGCTGCTTCCTACACAGCCCCTTCCTCGTCATCCTTACTTCTGGGCTGAAGTTCTCAACTCCTCTTCTTCCTCCCTGAATGCCAATGCCACCAGAACCCATCTTCTGGTTCTCCCTTGAGCTCCAGCAAGGAGCACGCTTTCTTATTCCTCTGGTCCAAGACAGGAATTAACCTGTTCAGGCCCTGCACCTCCTTTTATCTGAGCCTGCTGCGCTCTGATTGGCTGCTTCCCTGCAGTGTCTGTAGGCGAGCCTGGAGGACCTATCTTCACTGGAGTGAGGTGTGGTAGGACCACAAGGCCTCCAGCGGGGGGCCTCAACAGGTCTGGTATACCCTGTCTCGGTCATCAAATGGGTATGGATGCCAGAGCATAAAAGAGAGTTCAATGATTTAAAGCATATTCTGACATCAGCTCCAGTGCTGCAATTTTTTGACCCACTGCAGGACATCAAATTCTCTACAGAGGCATTCAAAGAAGGGCTTGAAGCTATACTATTACCATGTCATCAAACTGATTGGTTGCCAGTCTCATGTGCATTTAGGGCTATGACAGCAACAGAGATGTATGCACAAACTGAAAAAGAAATGCTAGGTATGGTGTACAAAATGTCAACTCCTTCTGCTTCAAAGCAGAAACTGATCACAAACCACTGACTGCACTACACAAAAGAGGACTTGAAGAAGCATCACCAAGAATACAGTGACTACTTTTGAAAATACAGAACTATGAATTCATAGATTCCAAGGCCAGAAGGAACCTTAGTGATCATCTAGTCTGACTTCCTGTAGAACACAGGCCATAGAACTTCCCCAAAATAATTCCTAGAGCATATTTTTAAAATCAAGAATGGATGTTTTTCTAAAAATTGTCTGTGATGAAGAATTCACCATGACCCTTGATAAACTGTCCCAATGATTATTACCCGCACTGTTAAAAATGTACACCTTATTTCCAGTCTGAAGTGGTCTAGCTTCAAATTCCAGCCACTGAAGTGTTAAGCAAAATAGATTGATCTTCTTGAGTCTATCATATCAGGCATCCTTTAATCATTCTCGTGGCTCTTCTCTAAACCCTCTCCAATGTATTAACATCCTTCCTGAACAACGGGCACCAGAACTGGACACATTATTCCAGCAGCAGTCACACTGGTGCCAAATACATAGAGGTAAAATAACTGCTCTAGTCCTACTCAGGATTCCCTTGCTCATGCATCTCAAGATTGCATTAACTTTTTTGGTCACAGCATCACACTGGGAGCTCACGATCAGCTGATTAGTCATCACAACCCCCAAATCTTTTTCAGAGTCACTGCTTCTCAGGAGAGAATCCCTCATCTTGTAAGTATGCCCTACATTCTTTGTTCCTAAATGTACACATTTATATGTAGCCTATTAAATTGCATATTTTGTTCACACCCAGTTTACCAAGCAATCCAGATCACTCTGAATCATTGACCAATCCTTTTAATTATTTATCACTCCCCAATTTTTGTATAATCTGCAAACTATCAGTGATGGTCTGTAACAAACATCAACTAATACTCCTCTTGTGCTTTCTGTTAAGACATTGAACCATAAGCATTCAATAGCATTTTCTTTTGAGTTAACAGTGACTTGGAAACAAGTATTGTCATGTTTTACATACTGTATCACTACCTCTCCTCTTTTGCCTATTTGATCCTTCCTAAATAGGTTATAACCATTGATTTTAACTTTATAATTGTGCAAGTTATCCCACCAGTTACTGAGTAATACCAATTAGACCAAATTTATGTTTATAAATGAGCAATTCCAATTCCTCATTTGTTACACAGGCTCCTAGTGTTGGTGTATAGCATAGTCAAGAATTTCTTCTCTTCATGTCCTTTGGCTCCTTGATTACTTTTGTTCTCAGCGTTACTACTTTAACTACCACCTGATTACTCTATCCAGTCTGTCCCCAAGGAGATTGGTCCACTTTGCTGTGGGGAGAGGGGACTGTGTAGTTTGGATGGCCTCCACCTAATTAGAAGAGGTACCAATGTTCTACAAAACCAAACCCCCTTACCCTACACTAATTTTAACCAGTGGCTCACTTCTAGAATCTTTTACCTTCGGTCTTCCTTTGCTCATGTGACAAGAAGGGTCTCAGAAGATCGTTTGGACATTCTTCTTAAGCACACTTCTGAGTTCCCTGAAGTCATCTGCTATCTGCAAGATATCCCACGCTGCAGTATCATTAGTGCCAATATGAACCATCACCACTGGATCCTTGCCTAATGACTTGATAAGTCACTAAGATTGGACAGACTTCTGGTGTCGTGGCTCCAGAAAGCAGCATACTGTTCTCATAGACCCATAGACTTTAAAGTCAGAAGAGACCATTATGATCTTCTAGTCTGACCTCCTGCACAATGCAGGCCACAGAATCTCACCCACTCACTCCTGTAACAAACCCCTGACCTATGTCTGAGCTACTAAAGTCCTCAACTTGTGGTTTAAAGACTTCAAGGTGCAGAGAATCCTCCAGAAAGTGACCCGTGCCCCATGCTGCAGAGCAAGGCAAAAAAACCCCAAGGCCTCTGCCAATCTGCCCTGGAGGAAAATTCCTTCCCGACCCCAAATATGGCAATCAGCTAAACCCTGAGCATGTGGGAAAGACTCACCAACCAGACACCCAGGAAAGAATTCTCTGTAGTAACTCAGATCCCACCCTATTTAGTGTCCCATCACAGGCCATTAGGCATATCTACCGCTAATAGTCAAAGATCAATTAATTACCAAAATTAGGCTATCCCATCATACCATCCCTTCCATAAACGTATCAAGCTTAGTCTTGAAGCCAGATATGTCTTTTGCCTCCACTGCTCCCCTTGGAAGACTATTCCAAAACTTCACTCCTCTGATCGTTAGAAACCTTTGTCTAATTTCAAGTCTAAACTTCCTGATGGCAAGTTTATATCCATTTGTTCTTGTGGCCACATTGGTACTGAGTTTAAGTAATTCCTCTCCCTCCCTGGTATTTATCCCTCTGATATATTTATAGAGAACAATCATATCTCCCCTCAGCCTTCTTTTGGTTAGGCTAAACAAGCCAAGCTCTTTGAGTTTCCTTTCGTAAGACAGGTTTTCCATTCCTCGGATCATCTTAGTAGCACTTCTCTGTACCTGTTCCAGTTTGAATTCATCCTTCTTAAACATGGGAGAACAGAACTGCATGCAATATTCCAGATGAGGTCTCACCAGTGCCTTGTATAATGGTACCAACACCTCCTTATTACTGGAAATACCTCGCCTGATGCATCCCAAGACCACATTAGCTTTTTTCACTGCCATATCACATTGGAGGCTCATAGTCATCCTGTGATCAACCAATACTCCGAGGTCCTTCTCCTCCTGTTACTTCCAAGTGATGTGTCCCTAGTTTATAACAAAAAATCTTGTTATTAATCCCTAAATGCATGACCTTGCACTTTTCACTATTAAATTTCATCCTTTTATTATTACTCCAGTTTACAAGATCCAGATCTTCGTGTAGGATATCCCGGTCCCTCTCTTTATTGGCAATACCTTCCAGCTTTGTGTCATCCGCAAACTTTATTAGCACATTCCCACTTTTTGTGCTAAGGTCAGTAATAAAAAGATTAAATAAGATTGGTCCCAAAACCGATCCCTGAGGAACTCCACTAGTAACCTCCTTCCAGCCTGACAGTTCACCTTTCAGTATGACCCATTGTAGTCTCCCCTTTAACCAGTTCCTTATCCACCTTTCAATTTTCATATTGATCTCCATCTTTTCTAATTTAGCTAATAATTCCCCATGTGGAACCGTATCAAATGCCTTACTGAAATCGAGGTTAATTAGATCCACTGCGTTTCCTTTATCTAAAAAATCTGTTACCTTCTCAAAGAAGGAGATCAGGTTGGTTTGGCATGATCTACCTTTTGTAAAACCATGTTGTATTTTGTCCTAATTACCATTGACCTCAATGTCCTTAACTACTTTCTCCTTCAAATTTTTTTCCCCAAGACCTTGCATACTACAGATGTCAAACTAACAGGCCTATAGTTACCCGGATCACTTTTTTCCCCCCTTTCTTAAAAATAGGAACTATGTTAGCAATTCTCCAGTCGTACGGTACAACCCCTGAGTTTACAGATTCATTAAAAATTCTTGCTAATGGGCTTGCAATTTCATGTGCCAGTTCCTTTAATATTCTTGGATGAAGATTATCTGGGCCCCCTGATTTAGTCCCATTAAACTGTTAGAGTTTGGCTTCTACCTCAGATGTGATAATATCTACCTCCATATCCTCATTCCCATTTGTCATCCTACCATTGTCCCTAAGCTCCTCATTAGCCTCATTAAAGATTGAAGCAAAGTATTTGTTTAGATATTGGGCCATGCCTAATTAATCCTTAACCTCCACTCCATCCTCAGTGTTTAGCAGTCCCACTTCTTTCTTTGTTTTCTTATTTATATGGCTATAGAACTTTTTACTATTGGTTTTAATTCCCTTTGCAAGGTCCAACTCTATATGGCTTTTGGCCTTTCTCACTTTATCCCTACATGTTCTGACCTCAATAAGGTAGCTTTCCTTCTGATCCCTCCCATCCTCCACTCCTTGTAGGCTTTTTGCTTTTTTCTTAATCACCTCTCTGAGATGCTTGCTCATCCAGCTTGGTCTACAACTCCTGCCTATGAATTTTTTCCCCTTTCTTGGGATGCAGGCTTCTGATAGTTTCTGCAACCTTGACTTGAAGTAAATCCAGGTCACCTCTGCCTTTAGATCCCCAAGTTCTTCAGTCCAATCCACTTCCCTAACTAATTTCCTTAATGTTTTAAAGTTAGCCCTTTTGAAATAAAAAACCCTAGTCACAGATCTATTTTTGTTTATCCTTCCATTAGCTCATGATCACTCGAACCAAGGTTGTCCCCTACAACCATTTCTTCTATGAGGTCCTGACTACTCACCAAAACCAAATCTAAAATGGCATCCCCTTTTGTTGGTTCAGCAACTACTTGGTGAAGGAATCCATCAGCTATTGCATCTAGGAAAATCTGAGCCCTATTACTACTACTAGCATTTGTCCTCCAGTCTATATCTGGGAAATTAAACTCTCCCATGATCACACAATTCCCATTAGTATTTACTTCATTAAAAACATTATAGAGGTCTCTAGCCATATCCAAATCGGATCCCAGTGGTCTATAGCACAACCCAAGCACTATCTCAGGTGAGGCTCTAGTAGCTTTCTTCCCCAATGTGATTTTTGCCCAGACAGACTCTGTCTTATCCATTACATCACTTCTTATTTCTTTACAGTCTACCTCATCATTGATATACAATGCTACTCCACCACCAATGCCTTTATTTCTGTCTTTCCTAAACAGCATATACCCTTCAATACCCGTAATTCCAGTCATGACTATTATTCCACTATGTTTCTGTTATCCCTATAATATCCGGTTTCACTTCCTGCACCAATAGCTCTAGTTCCTCCATTTTGTTACCTAGGCTCCTCACAGTGTACAAACATCTTAATTTTGGCTGTTTGGCTTCTCTCACATTCTTTACCCGATTAGGCACAGACATTAGACGGGTATCTACACTACCCTTCCTCCTTATGTCCATTCTCCTGTATCCTTTCTTACTTCGTTTTCTTCCCTCTCAACGTTAAAATCCGGCGTGGAGATTACCTGGACATCTCTCAACCATCTCCCCCCAATTCCTAGTTTAAAGCTCTCTTAATCAGTTGTGCCAGCCTCCATCCTAAAAGTACATTTCCCTCCCTACTCAGGTGAAGTCCATCCCGAGAGAACAGTCCTCTGTCCATGAATGCTTTCCAGTGGCCATACATCCCAAAGCCCTCCTTATAGCACCACTGCCTGAGCCATCTGTTGATCATCATAATCTTGTCACACCTTTGTTGCCCTTCTCTAGAAACAGGCAGAATCCCACTGAAGATCACCTGAGTCTCAATTTTCTTAAGTGTCTTCCCCAGTCTGGCACAGTCTCCCTTGATACGTTCTAACAAGAATCTAGCCGCATCATTTCTTCCCACATGAAGGACAATCAGCGGATTCTTTCCTGCTCCCGTTAGGATCCTCTTCAGCCTCAGGTCCACATCCTGTATCTTAGCACCCGGGAGACAGCACACCCTTCTGTTCTCTGGATCAGCTCTAGTTACAGGCCTGTCTATTCTTCTCAGTAAGGAGTCCCCAATCACGTAGACCTGCCTTTTCCTGGTGATGGTGTGATTCTCCAGTCTATCCCCTGTAGCCTCTGGCTGCAAGTCCTCTCAATTCCTATTGTCCCTTTCAATCCTCTGCGACCCATCCCATATCCTCCTGGGGCTCATATTTGGTGTTATCTCCATTGACTTCCCCTCTTCCTACAGGACTAGCTGCTCTTCTCTTCTTCCTTGCCCTCTCACCTTCAGCAACCACCTGCTGTGCCCCTTCATTTTCCAACTCTGCAAACCTGTTCCTGAGCTCTATTGCTCCTTCACTAGTTCATCTTTTCCTCTACTTGGTTCTCTTAGTCACATGCTTCCACTGTCCACTTTCCTCATCCAGCAGTCTCCCCTCAGAGTTCTTCGGTCTCGCTTCCATCTGCAAGTCTGAGCTTTTCCCTTCAGCCTCCTCGTGTCTTTGCTCCATCATCCGCTTGAACCCCCTTCTAAACTCAACCAGAGTTTCCACCTGCATCTCCAATCCTCGGATCTTTTCTTCCATCAGCTCTATCAGGCGGCCCTTCATGCAGACAAAACTCTTTTCAGGTACCCCCTCCAGGATCATGTACATGCCGCAGCTTCCACATCCAGTCATCTTCATTGTGTCTTCCACCTTTTGGGTCACTATCACTGCTGCCTCTGTATGTGTTATAGCCTCCTCACCTAAGTCTTGTTAGTCCAGGAAACACAAACCAAACCAAAACACCACAACCTACAGCAATACAAACCCCCACCGAGCACCAAAACACTGCCAGACCACCACACACTCCCTTCACTAGCCTGACTCTCTTAGTCTTCCCCTCAAACTCTCCTTGCAAACTCCCCTGTTTACAGGTCTGTTTGCTGGCTCCTGTGCCACTGCAGCTGTCTGTCTAAGCTGTAGCAGCTCTGTTATCCATCTGCCTTTTGCAGAATGTTCTTTCTACTCTTTTGAGTACTGAATCTTCAACAAGCATAGTCTGTCTTCCTTGGATGACTGGAAAACTCTGTGTGGGCAAGCTTGATTTTCTTACAGGTTGAGCTGAGCTGCCATCCGCATGTGTCCCCCATAGACTTCTTTGTTCCCTTCAACCTGCTGGATTGTGAGAAGTACCTTGCAAAGTTTCCATGTTCAAGACTTGGTATTGATTTGAAACTTCTAGTTATATGGAATCCCTCCCAGTCTTCTTCCCTCTGGGGGCAACAGCCTAACCATCCTCATCTATCTCCAGCTGTGTAGAATGCCACAATGACCTCTTGCTTCTGGTGGTTATGAACTGCCAGGCCTCCTCTCTGACTTCCTCAATCTCCAATTCCTTGGTAGCCAGCTCCTTCCTTCCTGGAACCTGGGGTACTGGGTGGTGTTTTCCCAACCTGGCAGTCTAGGAACTCCTCAGCTTCTCTGATTCTCAGTAGCATCTCAATTTGCCCCTCCAATCCAAGAATCTTTTTCTCCAGCACAGCCATGAATTTCCAATTCATGCACATGAAATCCCTTCTGTCCTCAGGTAGGAAAAAGAACATGGCACATCTGCTGCAGGTCATCCTCACTGTTCTATTGCTGGCCATCTTGATATCACATGTAGTGCTGAACCTGAAAGTAAAGCCTCTCACCCTGCCCCTCTAAACTCCCTTGTTAGCTGCCTGTTTGCAGCTCTCGGCTTTGCCTAACAAGTGACTTTTTATACCACGTCTTCCCTGCTTAACTCAGCTCTGCCCCTCAGGGAGCAATTAACCAGTCAGAGGCTTCAAACAGGTGGGCTGATGAAAGCTCCAAGGGCTTGAGTCTTATAGCAGTCCCATCTACGCAGTCCTTTCACAGAGAATAGTCAACCAAACAACCCACAGATGGACCAAATACACCACTAACTAAGTCCCGCTACCTCAAAGCACAGAGTCAGCAGGTACTCCCTCCAAAACTCCCCTGGTTGCTGCCTCTGTTCAAAGTTGTGACCCTGGAGTTCCAACCTGTATCCTATTTAGTAACAGCAGACACAGTCTCAAAAGGTTATGCTCCATTAGACAGTACATAGCCTGATAATCTGAAACAAGCAGTAAACATACAAGTGAACGTTATAAAATCATCACGTGCTGTATCTCCAAGCTTATGGGATGAATAGGAGACAAAGTGCTAAAAGTGAAATCCTGCAAGCAGTGATAAGCTATAAGTACAGGAGAAACAAAATGCAACACCTACCTGCCTATTCCCTCAATAAAAGTCAGCTTTTAGTGATCTCAGGAGTGCGCTTAAAGAGGACAAGATAGTGGTTCCCACAATGATGAGAAAGAAAATATTGGAAAGAATACACAAAGGGCAGCTTGGAATGACCATATCAAAGAAGAGAGCTAGAGAAATTGTATTCTGGTCACTAGTGACATTGAAGAAATGGCGAACAGGTAAGGAATACGTCAGAAGTACAGAGATTCCCAGCAGAAAGAACCAATGGCATCATATGAAAAAATGCTCAATTCCATGCAACAAAGTTAGAATTGATATGTTCAGTTTGAGAAGACATGACCACCTGGTTACAATGGACTACTTTACTAATTTTCCAGAAGAAGTCATATTTGAAGATACCACTGCAGCTACAGGCACAGTAAGTTTGTATTTGTACATCATGAAAGTCCAAGAACAGTAATAACTGACAAAGAGATAACTGTTCAAGAACAGGGCATTCCCGGATTTTGTTAAAATGTACAAACTTTCATCACAAGACAGCTAGTCCTAGATATCTTCAAAGCCAATGCTGTATGTGGAATATGTAAAATGAAGAACTTGCTAAAAGAAATTATATATAAAGCAGCAGAAATGCAAGCAGCCAGTAGTGAGCATCAGGACAACCAGTTCCACATACACATATATAACATAGGAGAACATTTTGTGTCTGTAGAATTAAGACATTTGCTACTGTGTTTGAAAATTAGAGTAAAAGTGACATTCAATTAAATATGTTAAAAAATTCATAGTATGAGTTGTGGGCATCTAAAAATTCCAAGATGGTTTGTGGAGCACTTCATGGCAATCGTTACCATTTCCAAGACAGTACTATTTTACATTCACACAGCACTTCCATAGAAAGATCAAGAACCCTCTGTAAGCTGCGTAGACAGAGATTGTTTCACTTCAGCACTGAAATTAAACATGGCAGCCAATCTGCACCAGCAACACCACGAAATAGTTGTTAGGAAGAACTAGTCTCCAATTAAAATGAGAGCGGTATTATGAAGATAGGCAAAATGAAATTACCCAATCTGGAATTTAGCCAGGACTCCAAAGTTCATAGCCTTAATTCAAGGCTACTACTAACGTATCTTTAATGTAGAGTGGCCAGGTGCCTGGTTTTCAGCAAAGGTCGAAAAGGGGACCTGACAGTGTCCAGTCACTGCGAGCAGGGGAGATGGGGAGGCACTGGATCATCACCTGCTCCAGCCCCTTCTCAGCTGGGTCTGCCTCCTACCTTTGTCCCGGCTCCACAGGCAAGTCCCTCCTGATCCAGGTGGGGGATAGGGGTTGGGAGGGAAAAAGCAGCAAGCAATGGGGGGAGGGGGAAATAGGCAGGAGACTCCACATGCTGCCCCCGAATGCCAGGTCTGCAACTTCCATTGGCTGGGAATGCGGCCAATGGGAGCTGTGGGGGCGGCACCTGAGGACGAGGTGGTGCGTGGAGCCACCTGGCCTCCCCTGCGCCTAGGACCTGGAGGAACATGCCAGCCACTTCTGCCTGAGGTCAGCACTGCCCAGAGTCCACACCTCCAGCCCTGGCCCAACTGCAGAGCCTGCATCCCCAGCCCCCTCCCACACCCCCAACGCCCTGCCCCAGCCCAGTGAAAATGAGCAAGGGTGGGGAAAAGTGAGCTAGAGGGAGGGGGGATGGAGTGAGCGGGGGTGGAGCCTTGGAGAAGGGACAGTGTTTAGTTTTCTACAGATAGGAAGCTGGCAACCCTAGGAAAGAGGCAAAGCAGCAGACATGTTAGAAGCACAATGAAAGGTGTGCAATGGACACAAAACAGGCAGGCAGGCAGCAGGAAAACATGAAAAGAGAAGGCAGTTTTAATGTTTAATAAAGAGGGCAGTTTTTAAACTCACATCATATAGGTGATTATTTTCTACAGTCTCTCTCTCTCTATGAATGGTTTTATTACAGCACAGTCAGTTTGATTCCTCAACCCTCAATATCTATAACTTGCTTTCCATTTTGGGAAAATTGCTATTATTTTCTTAAAATGCTAGTATCTTCACAGCTGTATTTCAGCTTCAGCTTACCACCAATTCATGGTTCTGTACAAAATGATCTTTGAAATCATACCAAGTATAAGCTGCAGCTGCAAGTGATTGCAGAAAAACAAGCATTTCAATGGCTGCCTGCCCCCTCCTGCCACCCTCCATTGCCAGCTTGGATTCTTAACCAATTATTTGATTAGAGATTTGCAGTTGAATGGAGTATTTTTATGAAGTGATACTTATTTGATTAATTGCCTCAGCTCAACACTCCACACAGAGGCCATTGAAAGTACTTTAACTTTATCTTTGAAAGTTAAATAAATTTTATGAGCAAAATATATATGAAGTGAGGAATATATTATTAAAAATATTTTTACTCATTAGAGATGATCCTGTTTGCTGCACCCATGGAGTGACAAAATGTCATCCCTCATTTATGAAGTTATTTCTCATATCAAACCTTCCAGCATCACATTACTCCCATTTACACACACAGATAACATGTCTGATGGTATGCATTTTTTCGTTCTTCACCTACAAAAAAAAAACCCCAAAACAACCCCTCCCCCAAACCTTTGAATTTATAGTTTTATAGGTGGTTCCACCCTTCTTTCCTTGGACTAAATGCCAGAACCACAAAATCTCACAGCTGAACCATAAAAATAACTTGTTGATCCAAACACAACACTAGATACTACTTTTCCAAACAGTTACAGCTGAATTCAGTTTAGTATCTGTTATAAGCTACAGTAGAAAATCATAAATTTGTGACACAAGTGTTCCTTTACTGCCTGATACAAGTGACTCCTGTGCAAAAGAGCACACCTCAAATGTTTTACAAGATGAACATGCCCCTCCCCCCGAAACAAAGCCATCCTCTGAACTGACAGCCTTTAATAGCTTTATCAGTCTTTCAAAAACAACTCCCAGATTTTCTAAAATCCAGATCATTCTTCTATCTTTGGGGAGAAGTATTTTCCCCATTAGGCTCCAGGACATTTTATTTCATATGCAAAATTATGAAGTCTTCATGAGTTCAGGAAGTACAAGTAGTATTTTGTGCATCTGACATGACACTGCCTGTGAACAAATGCTTATGCATGCATGAAACTTTATTCACATGAGTACAATTAGGCATGTACTTAAGGGTTTGCAAGATCAGAGCCAAAATCATGGACTATGATGAGAAAAAACAGTAGCAGTTAAAGTAAAATCTATATAAATAAATTATTAGCAACTATCTAATTTAACAAAAACCAACTGACTAAATCATGTAACTGAGCTAGAAGAGATGTAGTATTTTATATTCTCTATCTGAACACACACATACACACCAAAATTTTGAGATGGAAAAGATCATCGAGTCCAGTGGTTTTCAAAAAAAATTTTCCATTTGCAAACCCCTAAAAAATTTCAAATGCAGGTGTGGACATTTATGGAAATCTTAGAAATAGTCTATGGACCCCAGGGGTTTGCGGACCCCACACTGAAAACCACTAATCTAGTCCAGTGGTTTTCAAACTTTTTTTCTGGCGACCCAGTTGAAGAAAATTGTTTACGCCCATGACCCAACAAAGCTGGAGATGAGGAGTTTCGGGTGTGTGAGGGGCTCAGAGCTGGGCAGAGGGTTGGGGTTGCAGGGTGAGGGCTGCGGAGTGCAGCTGCGAATGAGGGGTTCAGGGCGTGGGAGCGGGCTCTGGGCTGGGGTGTGAGAGGGGGTCAGGACTCTGGGCTGGGGGATGCAGGCTTTGGGGTGGGGCTGGGGATGAGAGGTTTGGGGTGCAGGAAGGGGGTCCAGGTTTGGGGGGGCTCAGGGCTGGGGCAGGTGATTGGGGTGCAGGGTTGGGGCACGGACTTACCTCGGGCACCTCCCAGTTAGTAGTGCAGCAGAGGTGCTAAAGCAGGCTTCCTGCCTGTCTTGGCACCGCAAACCGTACTGCGCCCTGGAAGTGGCCAGCAGCAAGTCTGGCTCTAGGCAGAGGCACGCAAGCGCCTCCACATGGTTCTTGCCCACAGGCACCATCACTGGCCAGTGGGAGTGCAGAGCTGGTGCTCAGTGAGGGGGCAGTGTGTGGAGCCCGGTGGCCCCCCCGCCTAGGAGCCGGACCTGCTGGCCGTTTCTGGGGTGCAGCGTGGTGTCAGACAAGGTAGGGACTAGCCTGCCTTAGCCAAGCAGCACCACTGATGGGACTTTTAACAGCAGTGCTGACCAGAGCCGCCGCGACCCAGTGCCTTACATTCCATGACCCAGTACTGGGTCACGACTTGCAGTTTGAAAACCACTGATCTAGTCCATCCCCTTTGTGTTTGCAATATACTCCTCTAGTGTTTTGTCCAATCCAGTTTTAAATGACTGAAGCAATGATATTTCTAGCACAGTTAAACATTATTGTTGAAGGGAATAAGTAAGGTAGATGCTTTAATGTGTGTTATTGGAATGGTGCTCCTTTACTTTTTTTAATTAAAAAAATATATTTCCACACAAACACTCCCCTTTCCCTATCCCAACAAAGCAAAATACCTTCACACAGCCAAGACACATTAGGTCTAGCAAAGTGAAGGAGATGGTGATACAGGTCTGCGACCAAAACAGGAGGGTTTTTCTGAAAAGCTTTTGAAAATGAATAGATTGCCTGCATTTCAAATTGTCTAATTATGTTGGTGTTGCTAATTATATCTATATGGTACTTTCTGCATTCTGTGCTCATTATTCTGCTATCTTTGTCCATGTGCAAATTTGCAAGATAACTGGACATTTCATACCTTAAGACCCTGGCATTCTTTCATCAGTGCTCATTTGCATTTTCATTAGTATGCATGAGATTTTCATTGAACTTTAGTAACTCCTACTGGCACATAATGCACTGTAACAAGCGTAAAAGTGAGCATGCAAATTAAGACTCCCATTAATCACTAAATGTTACCAATAAAAAAAAAAACCAAAAAACCCCCTAAGAACTGGCAGGCAGTAAAACGCTGCATGAAGCATGCAATTCCTTGAATCTCCACAGGCATTGAAAATGATTGATATCTTTTCAGGAGCACTGTTGACATGAGCTGAGGAGGTAACTGAGGTATTCTATCACTAGATCATGTAGGTGACCATTCAAAATTACAATTACAGAAAGGTTATCAGTTGTCTGCATCCATACTCCCATAGGAAAAAATCTATCCTTTATTTTCTTTTCTTATATAAAGGGGAAAGTGTAGTATAACTGGAGGGTTTTATCTAATCACAAAGTTATCTATGTTTATGATGTCAACATGGATTCTTTTAATACTAACATTAAATGAATTCAGAACAATAATACAAAGGAAAATATACAATAAAGGCTTCATTTTGTAACAAAACTTGGCTCTAATTTGTGTGTATAAATAACTAAGGGGAATAGAGGGATTATGATTTTACTTTTGTAATATCAAGCAAATCTCAGTTTTACATAGGGCTCGAAGGACATTCAAAACCTTTGTAAAACTCATGGCTTTGAGCAGCTGGGACATTTAGTCCTGAGGAGCTTTTAAACTAAACTAAGAACTGCAGGAAAAGAAAATTGCAGAGGAACTCAGCAGGAGCAAAGCTTCAGCCTTGCAAAGTTATGTAACCCCTCAGGAGTGGAACATAAAGCCCCACTCCAGAATGTGGAAAAGTGATTTTTACTGTACATTTAGAAGTATATTGATAACTGTGGAGAATATGGGAAATTTAAATGAAAATTATGTGACTCAGTTTACCCACTCACTGTTGTACTGCTACCCACTTTGTCTTAAAGAGGTAACTTTTTTCCAGAGACCTTCCTTGTGCTAAGCAGAGAGAGAGGGATGCTTGAATGTGCATCTTTAAAGGAAACCATCCTTAAGGATTATTAACAAGTGAAGAGGCTGGGTCCTGGCAGAACAAAGGGAGACCTGCAACCTAGATGAAGCCAGCTCTCTCCAGATTTCTAGAGAAGAAAAAGTAGAAAATCTCCAAAAAAGGATAAGAGAGACTGAAGTGTTGGTACAGCCCGTTAAAACCACCGAGGTGAGAAGTTTGGAAATTGGAACAAAGGGGCAGGTGTCCTTAGTGAAGGGAAAACCAAAGCTGAAAGAAATGGGCAGAAAGAACACTCCATGATATGGAGGAGAAGTCATAAGCTGTAGGCGTGAGGTTCAGCAGAGGGGACCCAGAACCCTGAAAGGACAACCCAGTTCCCAAAGACCACTCATGAGGAAACTGAGGCAGGGAATTGTGCTTAGGTGTTTGTTTTGGCTAGATCTGTATGTCTCTAATGACGTCTAAGTAAAGAGCAATTGTTTTTAGACATCCTTCTGCAGTATTAGTGTTTATTTGCTTCAACTATCACAGGGTCCTGAAGGGGTAAAGTATAAACCAGAGTGACCACAAGGGAGAGAGAGTTCTTAAGCTACTACTGGAAAGTCTTTTGGGGGGAGGGGGGGTAACAGATTTCAGCACTGGTCTTGTGGTTCAGAAAGGGAACCAGACAGAGTCAGTGCCCAGGAAGTGTGCCAGAAAGGCCAGAACCAGAGATGGTGTCTGGAGCCTGCCCAGTGACAAAGGAGAGCTAAAAAGCACAAATGCCAAGTGTGCAAGGCCCAAACATACCAGCCTGATGAGTGTCCAGCAAGGCGAGTTTGACTAGAGCTGAGATAATAACTGTACCTTAAAATATTCAGCATTGTATACTTGTTTCTATATTTGCATCCTCAAATATTTCAAGCATGTTTTCAGACACAGTTGTTAACCACTAAATTACTAAAATATTTCCTAAACAAGAATGTAATCAAACTGAAAGAACTTTACCAAATTCTCCCCCCTTAAAACTGTACAGGAGTTCAAGCACTTAAGTCTACTGGGTTCCCAACTAGAGGTGGTCGGAAAAATACAAATGTAACTTTTTTGTCAAACTGTGATCATTTGTGTAAAGCAAAATGTTTCATGGAGACTGCTCGATTTTGACAAAGATCTGACAGAACCCACGCAAGGGTTTAACAAAGGCAGGCAGATTTTGATACACCAACTCGCCCACCTGGCTTATTGTCAGCCCGACTGTTGGACTGTCTTGGAGACAGGGACCTCAAAGCTTCCAGGGTCTGCCGACTGCCTCAGAGCCAGGACTCCACTACCTTTCGTAGAAGACTGACATTTTGGGGGTTTGTTACAAATTGGAATCAAATCAATTTTCAAAATAGCAAAATCCTCCACGAAACAAAATTGTTTTTCTTCACACAGCTCTATGCCCAAACTTTGCTTAACTGACGGCTATATTGGCTGCTTACCAGAAGACTGCGACTTGCACCTGGTTCATAAATGGAATACATTGCAGTTGCCCTCATCTTTAACACAGAGATGCAATTCATGGAGATTACAGGTCCCAGCATGGAATACAGCTTGGTTGCTCAGATAAAGATAGAGCATTTCATGCTGGCACCAACAGCCTCTGTGGGTAACATGTTCACATAAAAGATGGCAATGGCTGCAAGCTGCACTGTAAAATGCTGTTGGCTGCATTTGACCTACAGGTCACACATTGGCCAAAGGGAACACTGGTTGTGCGCTGCATGGTTCAGAGGTGACCACAGTAATAGCAGACTGAATCCTTAAAACTGTTTACACATCATTCTAAGCATAACATTTTTCATCACATGCCCTGTTCTTTTAGATCCTCTCCCAATACACAACCCAAGCCAATAGGCTCTGCAGTGGGGAAACCCTTGGGACAAGGTGAGGGGACAGAAATCTTCCATCTTGGGACCAAATTACGGTTTAGTCACCACAGGGCCGTGCTTAAGGCCCCAGCTCAGTAAGTCACATAATTACATTAGCAGCTCAGTTTTTATTTTAAAAGCTCTTTGGGGCAGGGACTGTTCTGTGTTTGTACAGGACCTATGTAACAAGGTGGCTTGCTCCGTCAGGGCTGAGCCCTAGCCAGACCTGGTTACAGAGTGGGGCACATCTGGGTTGAATCACGTATTTCCCTATAAAGTTCAGCAGCTGGCTGCAGTGAAGGGGGAACTGTGGCAAGTCTGCAGTAAGTGAAGAAAGGCTCCTGCATGGAATATCCTGAGACCAGGGGATTTGCCCCAGCAAGGGAGATCTGGGAAAGACCCAGACCAAACAGGGGAGAGACTGCAAAGGCTCCAGGCAGGAAGGCCTGGGAGGAGGAAGAGAAACCTTGTGTTGTATGGACGTCGGAATGGACTTTGTTTTATTTGCAGTTTATTTTATATCAATAAACCAAGTCCCTAGGGAGGGGTTGATTTTGATCAAGAAAAAACCTGAAGGGATGATTTCTTTGGACAGTCCAAGGAGGAAAAAGTGAGGCAGGCTGCCAGTAGCGTGACCTTAAACCAAGGGTGGGGCGGGGGGGAGATGAATGGGAGGCAGCTGGCCCAGTTACAATTTAGCATAATGGAGTCCTGGTCCAGGACAAGTAAATACAATATTGTTAGTTCTCAGGGTAGTGAAGAAAATCTTGAAAAGATGAACCGAGTGCAACAAATGCCTGCCCGAGGACTGCAGCCCAGGGATCTCTTGGTGCCAAAAGGCAGAAGGCACAAGGGATACACAGGGTTTTATAGGGACCCCCTGAGTCAGATATGTACATAATAATTCACTAAAGGGTGGCATGTGAGGTCTCTTCTAAGAGTCAGTAGCTCACAGGTTATTACAATCACTGCAAAATGCATGTATGGTTAATGTTTAAGGAGTTGTGTCTATATTAAAAAGTACGTGACAAGTCTCAGACAGGTTCCTTTCAAGCAGGAAGAAACCGATACTTATCTCTGTCTGGTTATGTGTGTATCGGGCACTGTAGGTCTCACAATAGATACCTGTTGCATATTGAACCAAATGATAGCCAGAAGATTGTGGAATCTTCAAGAGATGATGTTTACAGGAAGAAATAAACAGTTGGAGAGTATCCAGTTTATGAGTAAAGACAAAGGATTGTTGGGGTAGAACTGGAGGTTGCAGAGGTACCACATGGATCTTTCACCGAGAAAGCAAGCTGATAGAATGACCGTCTCATGAATGGACGACCACAACCAAGCCTTGTTATAAAAACCCTGGAAGGACTTTGGGTCAGCATTGCTCTCTAAGGGTATGTCTACACTACGAAATTAGGTTGATTTTATAGAAGTCGATTTTTTAGAAATCAATTTTATACAGTCGATTGTGTGTCTCCTCACTAAGGGCATTAAGTCGGCAGAGTGCGTCCACAGTACTGAAGCTAGCGTCGACTTCCGGAGCGTTGCACTGTGGGTAGCTATCCCACAGTTCCTGCAGTCTCCATCGCCCATTGGAATTCTGGGTTGAGCTCCCAGTGCCTGATGGGGCAAAAACATTGTCGCAGGTGGGTTTGGGTACATGTCGTCAGGCTCCCCTCCCTCCTTCCCTCCGTGAAAGCAATGACAAACAATCGTTTCTCGCCTTTTTTCCTGGGTTACCCATGCAGACGACATACCATGGCAAGCATGGAGCCCACTCAGCTCACCGTCACTGTATGTCTCCTGGGTGCTGCTGGCAGACACAGTACTGCATTGCTACACAGCAGCAGCTCCTTGCCTTTGTGGCAGTACGACTGCTAGCCGTCATCATCATCTCTTGGGTGCTCCTGGCTGACCTTGGTGAGGTCAGTTGGGGCACCTGGACATAAATGGGAATGACTCCAGGTCATTCTCTTCTTTAAATTTCGTCTCATGGAGATTCAGTCCTGCCTGGAATATCATACCAGCTGGAGGCTTCTGTCTCAGGCTTCTCTCCCAGTTGGCAGCACCGTGCGGTTGCGCATACCCCTTGCTCCCATGGCTCATGAAGCTTGGACAGTAGTAAGGAGCAGTTCAACTATAGGCTGAGCAAGTGCAGAATGGTGGTAGAATGTGTATTTGGATGTTTAAAAGCTCGCTGGCGCAGTTTACTGACTCGGTTAGACCTCAGCGAAACCAGTATTCCCATCGTTATTACTGCTTGCTGTGTGCTCCACAGTATCTGTGAGAGTAAGGGGGAGACGTTTATGGCGGGATGGGAGGTTGAGCCAAATCGCCTGGCCGCTGATGATGCGCAGCCAGACACTAGGGTGGTTAGAAGAGCACAGCAGGGCGCGCGGCGCATCACAGAAGCTTTGAAAACCAGTTTCATGACTGGCCAGGCTACAGTGTGAAAGTTCTGTTTGTTTCTCCTTGATGAAAATCCGCCCCCCTTGGTTCACTCTACTTCCCTGTAAGCCAACTGCCCTCCCCTCCCCCCTTTGATCGCCACTTACAGAGGCAATAAAGTCATTGTTATTTCAAATTCATGCATTCTTTATTAATTTATCACACAAATGGGGGGATAACTGCCAAGGTAGCCAGGGAGGAGGGAAGGACAAGGCCACACGACACTTCAAAACTTATTGAATGCCAGCTTTCTGTTGCTTGGGCAGTCCTCTGGGGTGGAGTGGAGTGGAGTTCTGATAGCACGGATTCCGCTCCCCATACAGTGATTAGATCCAGTACCTCCCGTTCGGTCCATGCTGGAGCTCTTTTGCGATTCTGGGACTCCATCGTCACCTCTGCTGATGAGATCTGCATGGTCACCTCTGAGCTCGCCACACTGGCCAAACAGGAAATTAAATTCAAAAGTTCACGGGGCTTTTCCTGTCTACCTGGCCAGTGCATCTGAGTTAAGAGTGCTGTCCAGAGCGGTCACAATGGAGCACTCTGGGATAGCTCCCAGAGGCCAATACTGTCAAATTGCGTCCAAACTACCCCAAATTCGACCTGGCAAGGCCGATTTCAGCGCTAATCCCCTCGGAGGTGGAGTAAATAAATCAATTTAAAGAGCCCCTTTAAGTCGACAAAAATGGCTTCGTTGTCTGGATGAGTACAGGGTTAAATCGATCTAATGCTGCTAAATTTGACCTAAACTTGTAGTGTAGACCAGGGCTAAGACATGAAAGTATCTACAGTAGAACCTCAGAGTTACGAACTGACCAGTCAATCACACACCTAATTTGGAATAGGAAGTATGCAGCAGAAACCAAAAAACACAACAAACAAAACAAACAAAAAAACCCCAGTACTGTGTTAAACAAACTACTAAAAAAGAAAAAGGAAAGCAACATTTTTTTTCCTGCACAGTAAAGTTGCAAAGCTGTATTAAGTCAACATTCAGTTGTAAACTTTTGAAAGAACCACCGTAACATTTTGTTCAGTTCAAACATTTCAGAGTTACGAACAACCTCCATTCCCAAGGTGTTCATAACTCTGAGGTTCTATTGTAGTTACATAAGTCTAGGCTCTAGAATGCATATTATGACTTTGTTTTATATATAATCATTTGTTTCCAATACTTCTACTTATCATCACTTGAATCTATAGACTTCATTAAATAAACTTTTTCACTAAAAGTGAATAAATGTGTTTTCACTATAAACACATCTGAATGCTCCGTGTGAAGAGGAGTGGTGATCTGAGGTGAAAAGGGTAAGCTGCAGTGTACTGCTTCTTTGGAAGCAGTGAATCTGAAATCTGCAAGATGTTCAGCGGAACAGAGGCTGGACACTGCAGGGAGATGCTCAGAAGCTTAAATGTGCCTATTGCTCAACTATAGAGAGATATAGCAGGGCCGCATGGGCCCAGCGGGGAGTGCTAATGCTGCGTGTGGCAGGTGGAATTGGGGAGCTGACTACAGCAGGCACAAATGAGGCTTCCTCATTCCAAGGGCAGGTGGTAGTGAGGTACCTCACAGCCCTGGGTACCAAGCATGCAGATGGCTTGAAATGACAGTTCAAACCATGTGACATGCCCCTTCATTTTAACTTTTAAGCTTGCTGCTCTGGGGATCCCTTACCAACATCACCTCAGCACAGGACTCTGATGTGGCTCTTACTGTTGCCCTTTATCTTGGCTCTGATGGAATAGTGTCAACTGGGCCCCTCTGCTTGGGTAGGTAGGGACTGAGATCTCCCTTCTCTGAACTAGACCCCCACCCTCCTGAAGACAGGGAGCAGTGTGCCACAGAACTGAGGGGAGAGCCCAGACTACACAAAGGAGTGACAGGTCCCCCCACCAACCCAGCAGACAGCTGCTGTGTGGTGTCCCCTGCTACTATCACCCCAAGGAGGAACACCACATTTAAATGGGGTAATAGGATTTAGACCATCACCATAATCAAGCTCTGCTTCACTTTAGAAATTCACTAGCTTCCATGAGGCCACAATGTAGAAAGACTAACCAGATTCCATGTAGGGCTGATTCAGCAGCCCTTCCTATACACCTGTTCACCCTATACCCAATCCTTGCTATGCACAGATACACATGAAGTCACTGCGGAACTGAACTCCATGGCTTCCTGAAAGAGCTTCCCAAATCTGGCCCCTCTGATGCAGCAAAACCACACTGATCCTGCTGTGGTACAGGGCCCTCTAAACCTGTACTACAGGACCCAGGATTTGGCCCTTTCCATTTATTTCAGTCATCTATAGTTCCACAACATTTCAACTGTTAACATTTCAACTAACACAGCACTGAAAAATCCACTTAGCATCATTGTTCATATTTTGGGCTCTTTGAATTTTTTTGCACTTTATCTGTCATAAACAAGATGTACTGCACACCTCTTCTGTTCAAATAATGGATGGGAAACACAGCGGTTTGAATCTGTTCTTCCTATTCCCTGAAAGGCTCTGTATTTAAAAAGAAAATGGAAATGGGAAAAATAAATAGGTAATTGTCCTTACCTTCATGCATCCTTCCAAATCAATGCTGCCAGTCACAAATAATTTTTTATGGCAATTACAAGGATGAGCAAGTGTGGTGTTAAAAGTGCAAATGTAGGTAATAAAAATGTGGTTGTTCATACTTTTTTTTTTCAAGGTAGAAAGCTAAACAAACACCCTTGGTTTGACAATGATGGACGTCATCTCTAATTATATATCTTCACTGAAGAATTAACTCAGGCTCCTACTCAAGTGTTGTCCCTACTCTGGCTTCTGCCCACACAAAAACCTCTGACCTCAGTTTAGATGGTGCTTTCAATGCAAACTAGCAGGCCAATAATGGGTGTAGGCAAAAGCCCAAGTGCTGCTTTCACTCCAGCTGGTAATCTGCCTCCTTTGGTGTGAGGTGCAGGCTAAGCAACTCGAAAGCTGGTAGTCCACCAATGCCTTCCCACAATTCCTGCTGTGTGCAGAGAAGGACAGACAAGTTGTCCCACAATTAACTGGGAAAGACTCATGGAGCATCAACTTACTGCAGCGCTACACATTAGGGATGTGTCCCCAGAAGTCCTAGCCACATACCTGAGTGAGTGCAGACCCAGGAATTTGAGTGTGACCACTCAGACATGGGCACCAATCACCGGCAGCGAGGACATGCCCTGAAAAGGTTTTAGCACAGATACATTCTTTTCAGGGTCATTCTGTCAGATTGCTCCCTCATTCTCAAATATTTTCACAACTGGTTAGAGGAACTGGCAGAGGTACGCTAAGTGCTGCAGTAGGGGGACTGCGCTGGTGAGTATCTGAGTGTCTGTTGGGGGGGTGCAGTTTGGCAGTTTGACTGTGTGCTTGATTGTTTGATTGCTTGTTTGACCAGTTTGATTTGGGAGTGCTTTGTTCCAGCTGGGCCTGACTGTTATAAAAAGGCAGTCAGCTGCGAACCAGCTGAGCAGCGAACAGCAGAGAGGCAAACAGAAGGAGTTTGCCTGGGAGTCCGCCTGGAGAGAGCCCTTAGAAGGAAGAGACCATGGATGCTGAGCAATCCGCCATTGTGACCTGCACAGGATGCGCCATGTTCGTCTTCCTTCCACAGGATAGGAGCGACTTTGTCTGTACAAAGTGCAAGCTGATCTCCATCTTGGAAGAGAAGATTCAAGGTCTGGAGAAACGAATAACAACCCTGCGTTCCATAAAAGAAAATGAGGATTTCCTGGATAGACGTCAGGATCAGCTGCAGCGGGCACAATGTTCTGAAGATTCAGAGCAGGCTACGCAGCGGGGACAGAAGGCCAGCGAGGATAAGTGTCGGCATGTGACTTCCAGAAGGGGAAAGAGTACCAGAAACATCCACGTACCAGAAACACAGATACAGGTGAGCAACCGTTTTCATGTTCTCTCCACAGGTGCTAGTGCAGAGAGTGGAACGGATGATACACCTGAGGGAACAGAGCAGAAGGAGACTCCACTGATTGGAAGGCATGAGATGCGCCGTCCTAGGGATGGGGGTTCCATGACCACCACTCCCAAGAGGAGGAGGAGGAGGGTGGTGGTGGTCGGGGACTCTCTCCTCAGGGGGACTGAGTCATCTATCTGCCGCCCTGACCGGGAAAACCGAGAGGTGTGCTGCTTGCCAGGGGCTAGGATTCACGATGTGACGGAGAGACTGCCGAGACTCATCAAGCCCTCGGATCGCTACCCCTTCCTGCTTCTCCACGTGGGCACCAATGATACTGCCAAGAATGACCTTGAGCGTATCACTGCAGACTACGTGGCTCTGGGAAGAAGGATAAAGGAGTTTGAGGCGCAAGTGGTATACTCGTCTATCCTCCCTGTGGCAGGAAAAGGCCAGGGTAGAGACCGTCGAATCGTGGAAATCAACGAATGGCTACGCAGATGGTGTCGGAGAGAAGGGTTTGGATTCTTTGACAATGGGATGGTCTTCCAAGAAGAAGGATTGCTAGGCAGAGATGGGCTCCACCTCACGAAGAGAGGGAAGAGCATCTTTGCAAGCAGGCTGGCTAACCTAGTGAGGAGGGCTTTAAACTAGGTTCACCGGGGGAAGGAGACCAAAGCCCCGAGGTAAGTGGGGAAGTGGGATACCGGGAGGAAGCACAAGCAGGAGACTGCAAGAGGGGAGGACTCCTGTCTCAGACAGAGAAAGCGGGACAATCAGCGAGTTATCTTAAGTGCCTATACACAAATGCAAGAAGCCTGGGGAACAAGCAGGGAGAACTAGAAGTCCTGGCACAGTCAGGGAATTATGATGTAATTGGAATAACAGAGACTTGGTGGGATAACTCACATGATTGGAGTACTGTCATGGATGGATATAAACTGTTCAGGAAGGACAGGCAGGGCAGAAAAGGTGGGGGAGTTGCGTTGTACGTAAGAGAGCAGTATGACTGCTCAGAGTTCCAGTATGAAACTGCAGAAAAACCTGAGTGTCTCTGGATTAAATTTAGAAGTATGAACTACAAGGGTAATGTCGTGGTGGGAGTCTGCTACAGACCACCGGACCAGGGGGATGAGGTGGACGAGGCTTTCTTCCAGCAACTAACAGAAGTTGCTAGATCACAGGTCCTGGTTCTCATGGGTGACTTTAATCACCCCGATATCTGCTGGGAGAGCAATACAGCAGTGCACAGACAATTTCCTGGTGCAAGTGCTGGAGGAACCAACTAGGGGAAAAGCTCTTCTTGACCTGCTGCTCACAAACAGGGAAGAAATAGTAGAGGAAGCAATAGTGGATGGGAACCTGGGAGGCAGTGACCATGAGATGGTTGAGTTCAGGATCCTGACACAAGGAAAAAGGGAAAGCAGTAGAACAGAGACCCTGGACTTCAGAAAAGCAGACTTCGACTCCCTCAGGGAACTGATGGGCAAGGTCCCCTGGGAGAATAACATGATGGGGAAAGGAGTCGAGGAAAGCTGGCTGTATTTCAAAGAAACCTTATTGAGGTTGCAGGAACAAACCATCCCGATGTGTAGGAAGAAAAGTAAATATGGCAGGCGACCAGCTTGGCTTAACAGTGAAATCCTTGCTCGTCTTAAACACAAAAGAACAGCTTACAAGAAGTGGAAGATTGGACAAATAACCAGGGAGGAGTATAAAAGTATTGTTCAGGCATGCAGGTGTGAAATCAGGAAGGCCAAATCACACTTGGAGTTGCAGCTAGCCGGAGATGTTAGGAGTAACAAGAAGGGTTTCTTTAGGTATGTTAGCAACAGGAAGAAAGTCAAGGAAAGTGTGGGCCCCTTGCTGAATGAGGGAGGGAACCTAGTGACAGAGGATGTGGAGAAAGCTAGTGTACTCAATGCTTTTCTTGCCTCTGTCTTCACAGACAAGGTCAGCTCCCAGACAGCTGCACTCTGCAGCACGGTATGGGGAGGAGGTGACCAGCTCTCTGTGGAGAAAGAAGTAGTTCAGGGCTATTTAGGAAAGCTGGACGAGCACAAGTCCATGGGGCCGGATGCACTGCATCCGAGGGTGCTAAAGGAGTTGGCCGATGAGATTGCAGAGCCATTGGCCATTATCTTTGAAAAATCATGGCGATCGGGGGAGGTCCCGGATGACTGGAAAAAAGCTAATGTAGTTGCCATCTTTAAAAAAAGGGAAGAAGGAAGATCCAGGGAACTACAGGCCAGTCAGTCTCACCTCAGTCCCTGGAAAAATCATGGAACAGGTCCTCAAGGAATCAATCCTGAACCACTTAAAGGAGGGGAAAGTGATCAGGAACAGTCAGCATGGATTCACCAAGGGCAAGTCATGCCTGACTAACCTAATTGCCTTCTATGACGAGATAACCGGCTCTGTGGATGAGGGGAAAGCAGTGGATGTACTATTTCTGGACTTTAGCAAAGCTTTTGATACAGTCTCCCACAGTATTCTTGCCAGCAAGTTAAAGAAGTATGGGCTGGATGAATGGACGGTAAGGTGGATAGAAAACTGGCTAGATGGTCGGGCTCAATGGGTAGTGATCAATGGTTCCATGTCTAGTTGGCAGCCGGTATCAAGTAGAGTGCCCCAAGGGTCGGTGCTGGGGCCGGTTTTATTCAATATCTTCATTAACGATCTGGAAGATGGTGTGGACTGCACCCTTAGCAAGTTTGAAGATGACACTAAACTGGGAGGAGTGGTTGATACGCTGGAGGGTAGGGCTAGGATACAGAGGGACCTAGACAAATTAGAGGATTGGGCCAAAAGAAATACGATGAGGTTCAACAAGGACAAGTGCAGAGTCCTGCACTTAGGACGGAAGAATCCCATGCACTGCTACAGACTAGGGACCGAATGGCTGGGCAGCAGTTCTGCAGAAAAGGACCTAGGGGTTACGGTGGACGAAAAGCTGAATATGAGTCAACAGTGTGCCCTTGTTGCCAAGAAGGCTAATGGCATTTTGGGTTGTATAAGTAGGGGCATTTCCAGCAGATCAAGGGATGTGATCATTCCCCTCTACTCAGCACTGGTGAGGCCTCATTTGGAGTACTGTGTCCAGTTTTGGGCCCCACACTACAAGAAGGATGTGGATAAATTGGAGAGAGTCCAGCAGAGGGCAACAAAAATGATTAGGGGGCTGGAGCACATGACTTATGAGGAGAGGCTGAGGGAACTGGGATTGTTTAGTCTGCAGAAGAGAAGAATGAGGGGGGATTTGATAGCTGCTTTCAACTACCTGAAAGGGGGTTCCAAAGAGGATGGATCTAGACTGTTCTCAGTGGTAGAAGATGACAGAACAAGGAGTAATGGTCTCAAGTTGCAGAGGGGGAGGTTTAGGCTGGATATTAGGAAAAACTTTTTCACTAGTAGGGTGGTGAAGAACTGGAATGGGTTACCTAGGGAGGTAGTGGAATCTCCTTCCTTAGAGGTTTTTAAGGTCAGGCTTGACAAAGCCCTGGCTGGGATGATTTAGTTGGGGTTGGTCCTGCTTTGAGCAGGGGGTTGGACTAGATGACCTCCTGAGGTCCCTTCCAACCCTGAGATTCTATGAAATCAAAATCATGGTCATGCAAACTATACATACATTTTCATGTACTGACCCATTTCTTAAAGGCAAACATCATTTTACTTGTGCTTAAAGGTGGATACTTTCAGAATTGACAATAACTGGATATGATTACTTTAGTCTTCATGACTCAAAATGAAAAGATCTCAGGAAAGAGCAAATAAGTGTGTAGAGTCAGGTATTCCACTGACTTTAATTTTCAGCATTTTGTACTTTCAAGGTTACATGAAAATAAAAACAAAAATCCCAAATATTTACCGTCCCATTCTGTTGGCAGGTTGCCCTCTTCATACTTATACTCCTCTTGCTTTACAGCTTCTACTAGTCTTCTCTCTCGAATGGTCTGTCCTATTAACATAAATAAAGATTACATTTAAAAGTATACACCTATGTAACATTAACAGCCAAGCAGATTATGCTATGACAAAGTTGCTGCCCCAACACATCCCCTTCTTGACTAGCTGTGGCATTGCAGAGCCCTTGGTTCAGTTTCCCTCTATTACTCTTTTGCCTTCTCTGTCCAGACCACTTTAGAGTCCTGTGCCCTTTCTGGGACCACACTTCAGGACTGCAATGTATACAAAAAACAAACCTTCAGCCCACGTGGGCTCAACTGGCAGCCAGCTCATCATAAGTGTGCCCCTGCTGTTTTACATTGTCCTTCTGTACCTCAATCAACCCCATGATCCAGGGCCTGGCACCCTCCTCTCCTTATCCAGGACATTAGACAGGCTCCAGCCTAGCTCTATCCTGGAAAAGCATATCTGGTTTTTGCCCCTTTTTCTTTCACAGCCTTCCATCAGGCTGCTTCTCAGACCAAGGGAAGTTCCCTAACTCCTCTTCTCTGGAGTTCCCTTTCCCCAAGTGGGCTCCCCCAGCTCTTTATGGAAACAAGCCCTGTTCTCCCTGTGCATTCTTTCTAATCTGGCCTGGCCCACCCTCCAGGTGCAAAGAGGCAGGTTAATTGGCTTCTCAGGCCCATAATAAATGCTTTCACAGCATATGTGGGGTAATCACCCTATCACATATGCTTTCATTTGAACAAATGTTACTTTTTATGTTCACAAATATAAATGAGCCCCACAGACTAAAATGAAGGGTCATCATGCAGAGGGGAAAGATGGCCAATTAGACATTATAATTCAAACTGCTAAACTTTTTATATGTATTTTTAAAAGTTTAAGATCAAGTCATTCATAGACAAATTTGAAAACACAGTATTTCAATATCAGTTCATTGTGCAGAGTTTCCTGCATTAAGAATGTCACAGTGAGGACTGTTTGATGAAGCTTTCCCATAAACTGTATCTGACACACTCAAATATCATTAAGGCCCTTAATGGCCAAGGACCAGAATCTTTAAATGGTTCCATAATCAGACGGGAAGCCAGCATAGAGTGCAGGTGTGATGTCACTTCTGATTCGTCAGGTTTGCCTAAAACGCAGGCCATAGCATGTTGTACAAGACGTAATGTCCATGTTCCTTTCATCAGCTGCAGAAAAGGCATTTTGCTAAGTATTTCCCCCCCACATAAAATAAATGGAGCAGTAGCTCCAGTGGTGAGGAAATGAGAGAAGAGGAAAGCCATCACGTACCTCTAAAGGTTGGGTATAAGCAGGAATTCTACATATAATGACAAATGCAATTAGTTTAACTAATATGGGACCTGTGGGAGGAAGCAAGTTTGTGAAAGGAGTGCTGAAAACACAGCATCTGCACGGGGAAAGAGCTCATGTTGTCTGTGGTGTTTGGTGGTTGTTCTATGTACTGATACATGTCACTGGGTGGAGGTGAGTATTAATCTCCTTGTTTTTGTGGTAGGTATGTTCTGAGTAGAGCAACCTTCACTGATATAAAGCACATGGTGTCTTTTTGTTTGTTTGTTTTGTCTTGTAAAGATACTAGACCTGAGCCAGTATATCTCCGAGGAGTGAAGATATTTTCCTCCACTTCCTTGAAGGTATATAAAGTTTACATACATGACAAATTATGCATTTTGAACTAAACATGTTTCTTCTATTAGATCATTCTGATGAATGCTTTCTTAAAACAAATAAAAGTAATGGCATACTGAGGCTCCTTCCTCCAGTATTCATCCTCTGTACAACACAGGCCAGTCTTGTAACAATCAGAGCCTGGTGCCAAACGCCAAAAATTACTTCTCAAAGTCATTATTTTGAGGAATCATCATGACATTGGGTTGGTGGCTTTTACATCTTTTCTGCATCTGTGATGTGGACAGGATGCTAATTAACGACAATAACTGTCTGGTTTGCTTTGTCCCTTAGTTTTCCTTCGGCAGACTTTTGCTTACAACTAATTCACATTTATCTACTGAAGAAGATCATACAGAAGGCTTTTGGGATTTAAATTAAGCCCTTTTATAGGTTACAGAGGTACTTCTTCATAATCAGATACTGATATTTTGGGGCAGAAATTGCCTTAAAGCTATTCCATTTCCTAATACAAAGCCTGCTTGCACAATTAAGTTTTTTTTTTAAATGAATCAGGAATAACATTCATATCCATTTTGCTGTGTATGAAATTGTGCATTTATTCTAAAGTGCTTTCACATAAATTTTGTAATGAGGACATCATTAAGGTAGTTCAAGAAACTTCCCTTGCAAGGGTTACATATGTGAAGCAAACGCAAGTACCTACTCAAGTGTCACAGTTTAATATTCTATAGTTTAAATTTCAAAATGAACCCAATCTTCATGCAACATTAATAGATCTTAAACACAAATGACACAGGCTATTAATTAATCGCAATTAATGCATGCAATTAACACAAAACAAATTAACTATATTAAAAATAGTCACGACTAATCAGTTTTAATTGCACTGTTAAACAATAATAGAATGCCAATTTAAATTATAAACATTTTGGATCTTTTTAACATTTTCAAATATATTGATTTCAATTACAACACAGCATATAAAGTATACAGTGCTCACTTTATATTATTTATTTATTACAAGTATGTGCACTGTAAAAAAAGAAACAATTCACCTCATATAAGTCCACTCAGTCTTACTTCTTGTTCAGCCAATCACTAAGACAAACAAGTTTGTTTACATTTACGGGAGCTAATGCTGCCCCTGCTTCTTATTTACAATGTCACCTGAAAGTTAGAAAAGGCATTTGCATGGCACTATTGTAACCAGCATTGCAAGGTATTTACATGCCAGATATGCTAAATATTCATATGCCCCTTCATGATTCGTCTTGTAGGTCTAAAGTTTTACATTGTTTTGTTTTTGAGCACGGTTATGTTAAAATATATATATATATATACTAATTCACACTTGTAAGTTGCAATTTCACAATAAAGAGATTGCACTATGGTAGTTGTATGAGATGTAGCTCAAAACAGAATGGCTCAACTATCGCAAACAAACTCATGCTAGTGGCTTATTCTTCTGAGAGCCAATAAAAATTCTCTTTGCATATAGTTTTAAGAAGTCAATATCACCTTGTTTTTAAGGCTTTATTGATTAGTTAAAATTTTTCCAATACATTTTTACTCACTGTTTATAAAGTAATCATTTGAAAAAGAGAGATTTCGGTGCCACGCTTCTAAGTACATATACTAGGCTTAATCATGCAAGGTGTACTGAACCATGGCTGCATAAAGTGACACAAGGAGTGAGGGCAGAAATCTGGAACCCTTCAGCAGTCACCATCAAAATCACAAGCTTCTGCTACTTGAGCTTTCACTGGCTGTGAAATTTCAGCAGGTTATATAGTCACTGAGACCAGCCACTAAAGGGAGACAATCAAACACTAAGCCAATTCATTACATTGAGTCTCTGCAACTTCCACCCACACCAGAAAGAACTGAAGTGTTCATCTGTTCTCAGACTAGACCCCTTGTTTGTTATTATAGAGAAGTTAATGAGCCATGCTAATACTTTATTAATTTTATTTTTTTTAAAAAGTGACCTGGAAAAAACAAAGAATCACCTGGACCTTTTTAATAGATAAGAAAAAAGAAGTTGCATTGTATTTAGGGGCTATTAACCTATCCAATATTTCAGAAAACACTAGAATAAAGCAGAAATTTTAGAAGTGTTCCAATTAACTGGATGCTATGTTATTTGAAAGGAAGTCAGAAAGTCAGCTATATTCACTAATGAATTATATCATCATAGGTTGTTAAAATAATAAGTAGTGCATTACAACTTTCAACACTTCCTTCTTACCACCCACAGCTGGAGTGAGAGCGCTGTGCAGTTCTTAACCTCACAATTCCTCAAAATCCTTGGACTTTGTAGTTCTAGTTGTATATAGTTAGTAGTACCCTAGTATTAGTGTTCATTAGCTAGTTAAGTGTTCTTCCCTGGTGATGCCATCACCATGGTTGAAAATGGTTGTTTGTGTGTGGGGAAGGGGCTATCCCCAGCGATGGTCACACAAGATGCTTGCTCTGCTTAGATGAGGCTCATGTCAAAGAGCAGTGTTCAATCTGTAAATTGTTCACAAAACCGACTCAGATGGCTAAACACCTTCACCTGAAGCGGCGCCTGCTTTGGTATCGAGGCCTGTGTCATATCAGAGGTTGCCCTCGACTTCGGTGAGTGGTCCTGCACTCTACACTCTGCAGCCGCTGCCTCTCCAAAGAGGTGCAGAAATCACTCTCCTTTGAGTGTGCCAAAGAAAAGGTCTCATAAAAACAATCGGGACCACTCTAGGCCTCATGGAGACTCTTCTTCCTCTTCCTCCAAGGAGAGTATGGCCACTGCTGGTATGCAAGATGGAACAGGTCCTTTCAACTGCCCTGTTACTGTGCAGGTACCTACTTCCCACCCTCCCCCATATACCTCTTCATGAAATATTGCTCTTAGAGCAGGTACACTCTTTACTGGCTTTGGAGTGGTGGAGAAGGTTCCTGTGGAGCACTGGGGTCAAGGTTTTTATTCCCGGTACTTCCTGGTTCCCAAATTCAAAGGAGGAGTAAGACCTATTCTTGACCTCTGCAACCTCAACAAATGTGCTAGGTACTCGAGGCTCTGTATGGTCACCTTACCAGCTATTGTCCCTGCACTGACTCAGAATGACTGGTTTACTGTACTAGGAAGTCAATGTTGGTCCCCATCAGAAAATCAAGTTCATTGATGCCCTAATAGACTCTACAAGCTCCAACTGACTGTTTCCAGACAATTTGCCACCTTTATCTTGATCTCCAGTCTCAATCTTCCACGAGAGTTCAGATGGACCTGAGGCTCTTGGGCTACATGTCTGAATGCACACAGGTGGTTCAATTTGCCAGGCTGTGCCTTCACCATTTTCAAATGTGGCTCATGACAGTTGCCTGTCCTACCCTATGCCTTTTTTAAACAGGTTGGTCCACATCCCTCCGTTGATCCTGGACTCCTTGCACTGGTGGATAGCTCAGGGGAGTGTGTGTCAGGATATTCACTTTGTGTGGCTCTTATCAACCAGGACTGTTGTCACTATTGCCTCCCTGATAGGTTTGGAAGCACATCTGGGGTTGCTGAAGGTTCAGGGTCTGTGGTCAAAGCAGGAAGCTTCATTGCATATCAATCTACAATGCCTGTCATGCTTTCCTAGATCATATCAAAGGTTCAGTGGTTCACATACCGTACTTACCAACAATACTACAACAAAGTATTATGTGAACAGGCACGGGGGCACACACTCCAGGGTGCTCAGCCAAGAGGCAATTGGGCTGTGGCAGTTATGCATTGAAGTGTTTCACTCAGATAGCTCATCACCTGACCGGGGTTCAGAATCTTTTCATGGACCATCTCAGCAGGAATTTTTTCCTGAGTCATGAGTGGTCCCTGAAGCCCAGAGATCTATGAGTCATTTTCACCTCTTGGGGCATCCCAATGATCAACTGGGTCACTACAAGGGACAACATGAAATATCATCTGTTCTGCTCTCGAGGGGGCCTCAGTCCAGAGCCTGGAGAGGAGATAGCTTAGAAGCTGCCTGCTATCCTCAATACAAGGATTGTATGTGGACAAAACATAAAAGCTATAATATTCCAAGATGTTACTTCTGTTGTTCTCAGCCATGGCCTCAGAGTGGAACTGCCCAGCAGACATCATGTGAGTAGCACGTGTTCTGATTAATCTTAAGTGCCCTATTAGTGACCTTGACTGACTGTTGTGATGAGTTTGTTAATTATTTACAAATGAGATGTATAGGATTTGGGCTCTTCTCCAGGAATTTGATTACCAGAGCCACAAGTTCCAAAATTATGTCCTTCTGGTGGGTGGGGCTCAAAATAGTTTCTGACGAGATGGATGTCCATGATCATCTGTCACTGAGATAGAAATCAGGCTATTTTTCTGGGACACAATCTGGAAGATACAGACTCTCTTCTCCAAGGAAACATTTCACATGCCATCAACAATCTGTCAAATTATTTTGGGCCATGGGGATCAAAGAATTTAAATGTAGATATTCATTCTGAGACTTACATTAGACACGACTAGCAACTCAGAAATAACTACTACATATGCTACTAGGAAATAGACAAGCCATTGAACTCTCAGCATCCAAAGGTTCTACCAGTTTTTCCACCTAACAATAAGGGCAAGTAAGGAGGAACTGGGGAGTCACATTTAGTCCTGACCAAAGGGAATGAGGAAGGTAAGTCCTGAAGAAGTTTTGTTCTTTTTTTACCCTCCACTTCTGCTCCCACTCCTACGATAAAATGAAGCTTGAATTCCACTAATCTTTAAACATACCTGTTTTTACTAGTCTTGAAATGTCTTCAGTCCACAAAATCGCTGAGCCATTTAAAATTCAAAACAAGCCAAAAGCCACATTTGGCAACTTTGAAGGCCTCTGAAAGGATGCCTGCAACTGGATACACCCTTGTATTCACATCCTAAACATATTGTAAACATGTTTGTACAAAATACGCCTTGTGAGGATGACACAGTCTATACTATTATGGTCACCACTTTTACAAGACTCTGATAAATTTTGTACAAAGTATGCCCTGTGTGAGCTATCATTTGAAAACTCAATCTGCTGAACATTATGTTCTGGTAAAATATGCGTATCAACATTGTGTGTAAAGTTATACGTTTCTACTGTACAACATTGCTAGAGTTAGAAAGGCAGGCTCAAACCAGTTCTTCAGAGACAAAGACACTGGCTCCCCCAGCCTTGTAGAAGCATAATTAATTGGACGATCACCTAGTTAAAACAGGTATTGCCTGGCAGGAAGGAAGGTGTGCATAAGAAATTTACATTGCATCACATGAATATTTCAAACTTCATGTCCACAAGAGGTGGTTTGTTGCCTACACCCCAGTTGGGGGTAATCCTCGAAGAAGGGAGAGGGATATAAATATGAGAGACCGTGACCTCCAACTCACCTCTCCCCCTCCCATCTCTTTGTTCATGACATCAACGACTATCAAAGAGCTGAACTAAGGGGGAGTGGTTCCAGGCTGAAAGGAGACCCAGTCGATGAAATTTACAGCATCGTATGGTGAGACAAAACCTTTGCTTTTAAAGCCACTTAGCTTGTTAAATTAGATATTAGCTTGTGTATTACTCTTATTTTGTAACCAATCCTGACTTCTATTTATCAGTACTTCTAATCACTTAAAATCTATCTTTCTGTAATTAATAAATTTTATTGTTTTATCTTAACCAGTGTGTTTGGATTAAAGTGTGTGGGGAAACTCAATTTAGGATAAGACTGGTACATGTATTATTTCCTTTGATGAAATGATGGACTTTCTATAAGCGTACATTGTTCAGTAGCATACTAGTCAGTTCGAGATGCACATTTCTGGGGGAACAAAGCTGAGACTAAGAATTTGTGGGTGTTGTCCTGTGTGTCATTCATGAGTAGCTGATTAGAGTGCTCATGTATTTAGCGGGGAGTAAATTTGCATGCTGAAGGCTGTGTGAGCAGGCCAGGTGTGACTGCTCTGACCGCAAAATTATGTAAAAGGCATCCCAGGTTATAGAGATAAGGGGGCACCACTGTTCAACAGTGAAGACTGTATCCTGGGGAGTGTCACAGAGCTATTTGAAAACTAATAAGTCACTGGTCAATAATATTATGGTGAAATGTATGCAGCAACGGTGTATAAAATTATGAAATCCCCCGTAAATATAATATTAATAGGGCATGTTAAAACTCACGTAGCAAAAATTAAGCAAAATGGGTCAAGCAGGTCTTAAAACTAATGGATGTGTTTACCTCAAATGTATATATAAATTGTAAACAGAGTCCTCAGACAATGAAAGGGGAACACAGGGGACAAAGAGAATCTGCATTTCAGCAAACAGGGCCAAGAAAAAACAGCATGAGACTTTTCACCAGAAGACTTCATGCTGCCTGGCTCTCAGAACTTTTACCTAGAAATCACACTCAAGAACTTGCATTTGAAAGGGGGGAAATGAACTTCAAAAGTGAGGGGGCAAACACCCCTCTCTCTCTCCCTGTCCATTTCCCCCTTTGCGCCTAAGATGACAAAGGAAACAGCTGTTGGACTTTGGGGGAAGGCTCCTGACCTGAAAAGTTTGGTCAATAATGCTGTTGGAAGGATATGGTAAGGACTTTACTTTGAATCAAGTCATAGAATATCGAGCAGGACCAATCCCCAGACAGATTTTTGCCCCAGATCCTTAAATGGCCCCCTCAAGGATTGACCTCACAACCCTGGGTTTAGCAGGCCAATACTCAAACCATTGAGCTATCCCTCCCCCCCCCAATGATTCTTCAGACTGGCTCCAAATGGACAGCACTTGGAGGGTATCTGGCAGATGGTGGTTTTCAGGGATATGCTGCGTTGTGTGTGTGTGTGTACGCGCACGCGCGTGCAGGCTTACAACCAGGGATGTTACTGCTTTGTTAAAGACTCTTCCCCCACGTCTGATCTCTGAAGGACAGGACTTTGTAAGGGGCAACATATTCAGGGACGGAGCTTCCAGTTGTTTTGGGATAAAAAATAATCACCTGCAAAAACTAGCCTTTTTCTGGCACACCTAGTGCAGCGTGGCTAGACGAGGATACTCCACATTAGTTGTGGCTTCTCCTTGTGGCCACCCAAATTAGCAGGTTACAAAGCACAGAAAAGGCCCCAGGCTGTCCAAACCAAGGCCTGACATGCCAAACGCATGCAGATTCCCCCCCCCCCCCCATCTACTAGGAGCAATCTTTTCAGGATTGGGTGTGTCTGGGTGTGGGGATCAGGGTGGGTTAGACTGTGTGTGGTTTTGAGTTCCTGGATGCTGTAGCTCTGTTTGCTTTTTTATATCCATTTTTTGATAGTTTGGTGATAAATCTGTTTAGCCCATGTCTGTCTGTCTGTGCTGTTCCATTAGGAGGTAACTTCTGCTCCTGCTCTCCTCCAGCGGCTTAATTTTTTTAAAAAACAAAAATTGAATTTTTATAATCTAATTTATAAAAAAAGTCTAGTTTGTTAAGTTCGGCACTAGAAAGCATTTTACCTTTATTTTTCTCGTTACCATTTCTGATTTTTGTGCCTCATTACTTGTACTCACTCAAAACCTCTTTTTAGTTAAATAAACTTGTTTTATTCTTTAACTGAAACTAAGTTAAATTGTTTGGGTAACTCCATTTAAGGTGGCAAGTTGTTGAGAATTGTAGTGGGAAGCCAATCCAGAGTTTGGTGCAATAAATTAATTTGTAAAACAAGTAGCAAGCAGACACATAGGCAGACCCATCAATAGACTGGATCTGGTGTAATATCCATTTATGAGCAAGCTTTTAAGATGTTTGGTATGGCTATTCCCTAGTCTTATTTCCCTAGAAGACAAGAATCACTATGTGTTGATTGAATCATTGGCTGTAATATATATTGCTTCTATGAAGAGTAAGCAGATGACTGTTACACATTCCATTTTTAATACCTCACACTCAGAAGAAATTGCTAAGAACCATAAATACTTTTGATATCAATATCAAACCTATGCTCTCTCGGTGCCAGGGGAGCCTGGGAGGATGACAGTGCCGGCGGGGGGTTGAGTCCTGTACTGCTCCTGAGAGTCAGTGGCGGACCTCTTAAGGGGCTAGAGGCCCTAGCCAGAGAGGCATAAACACGTGGCTTCAGAGTAGCCTGGCAGCCTGGCCCAGGTTCCTTACCAGATGACCCTTGGTCCTTTTTGCTCAGTGCTGGGGAGCTGTGCTTTTTCATTTTCTTCTTAGGCACTGGCAATGGGGAACAGTGCCGGGTAGAACTCGGTGCCGGTGGCCAAGATGCTTGGCACGACCTGATGGGATGGCTCAGAAGCTGGGCGAAGGGCAGACTCCATAAGGAGAGCCCTCAAAAACAAATGTCATGCTTCCTCTGGGTTCTGAGCCAGGAGTTCTTACAGATCTGGTACTGATCCTGGATGTGAGACTCTCCCAAGCACTGAAATCAGCTGCCAAGGGGGTCACTCAGAGGCATAGGCCAGTTGCAGTCCATGAAGGGCTTAAACCAGTGAGACCACCGACTCTATCAACTACACTTAACAACTACTTAACTAATTACTATAAACAAACTATTACAAAGGCCATAAGGCTCGAAGTCAATAGAACAAGAAAAACCACTACGCTCCGACTAACTGCCACGGGTGCTAAGAAGGAACGGAGAGGGCATAGCGCCGGTGGCGCCTGATATACCACCACATGAGCTCAGCACTGCAGAGGGCGCCACAGCCGACCCTCCGGCTACTGCTAAGACAAAAATCTCCAACCACTGCGTATGTGGGTGTGCGCACACCTAGAATGGAACTGACATGAGCAAGCACTCAAAGAAGAATGTATCTGCTTTGAAACTCATTTCAGATCTCACCCATTATGTGAGTGGGATGTGAAAATTGTCCTGTGCACACTATACCTTTGGAAACTGCACAGATTCAGGTTTACCATGCAAATATACACAACTGACCTAAACACAGTTCTCAATTGGAGTTTGGCACTTTGCTTCTAGATATAGTGTTTGTCATCATTTTTAATACATATACATGAGTCAGAAAAGAGCCAAAATACTTCTGTTTTCCTACTGAACACATTAAGAGACCTATTATAATACATTTACAATGCTGCAAATAATTATATCACAAAACGTTAACCCGTCAAAAGAAAAGAATTAGCCAATTGCATTCCATAACTTTGTTCACACCAGCTATATGTTTTGTAATATTTTGTGCTTTTTGAATGTGAATTTAATGCCTGTAAAAGATGAATGAGTGAGTGACTGCTTTGGGGACTGACTGAAGTCCTTGGCTTTTATGAAGGCACACAGAGCTACTGCTTTTCAGGAAGTTTGTTGTACATCAGAGGCACTGAAGTGTTAAACTGAAGTAATAATTCTGTTTATTGTATTTTGTTTTGACACACAAATTCCTTCAGTGGACAATGAGATCTAAAACCTCTTTGTTAAAACTGCTGGTCTTTCTAGTTCCAACTATGCTCTTGTTTAGAATGCAGTAAGAGCTACTCAAATCCAGTTTTCAAACATATAAGTCACAGTGTTTACTGTTTTCTGCTCTTTGAAAAGCTTCTGACACTATTCCGCCTCAGCAAAAACAATGTTGAGCCTAATAGATACTACACTTTTAACATAAAAATCACTGTTTAGTAAATGAATTCCCTAATATGCTTACTACAAACATACAGTACTGCAATTCCTTTTTCAACAGAGGTTTAAATAATGTAAGTACACTTCTTAAAATCCTGATGGATCTTCAGCACTCTGGCATGTGGTGGTAGCTTTGTCCCAACTGCCTTTTTTTTTTGTTTGCCTATCTGCTGCAAAAAACAGTTTTCTACCAATTACTGTCACAGTATGAATAAATCCAAGATTAAAGTACTGAATATTTTCTGTACATTTATCAAAAACCTGCATAAAATGGGGATTTAGTATGTATAATGGGAATTTAGAAAGCAGAGAGGAGGTTTACAGTATCTTGTAGTCTATAAATAAAGACACAATGTGTGAAGATAAACAAAAAGGCAATCATGCAAGGAAGAGAAATGGGCAAATGACAGTGAGAGTATGAATAGCAAATGAAACGAAAAGAAAGTTACAGCTGGAGAGAACATCAATTAAGCAATATGACCCAACACAGCAGTGTTATGGTCTGGTTTGGATGATTAATTGCATTTCAATTATACATAATTTGCAAAGACTCATTTAACAATTTACTTTTTCAGAATAAAGTCAATTATTAAAGCTGGTTGTACAAATATTCTCAAGGAACTAAACCAATTTCTGCTTTTATAACAAGTTTAAATACGTTTTTAAAAAAGTGGTTTATTGGTTTGAGATTTGTAAAGAAATTCAGTAGTGTTCAAATCTTACATATTTACAGCTACATATGTACAATATTTTAGCACTAACTGCATCAGAGGACAGAATTTAATTTTTTTTAGTTCACCTCTTTCAGATATACAATGTAAAGAACAGTTTTTGGGAGAAATATTTTTTCCCACGAAATTACTAAACAATTTCTAACAAATTAATTTTAATAAGATTAAATCTAAAATATTTTGGAAGTTTCCTTTTCCCAACAATGTTTTGTTTTGTTTTGGTCTGGAGTAAAATTTGACCATTTAAAAGTAGTCACTATCAAACTAAAATATAGCATGCCTTTTCATTGCTCTTTAGGCAGTCATACCACTAAGCAAACATTTCCAGAAAAAAAATACTAGTAACTGAAAATGTTGAATTAACTACAAATATTATGTCCTAATATGCCACTTTAAAGCGCAATCCTAGAGAAACAAAAAGTAGCAAGTACATATTAAGGGTACATGTTAACTTTCAAGAAAATTAAATTTAAAAACAAACTGTTATAAAGCCATGAAACTTCTCAAATAAAGGTTTTGGTTTTTTCATTTAAAACAATACATCTGAGTTCTGGTTGGGAGAAAGTCTCCCCACAATGGAGAGACGCTAGACTCCTCCATACATTGCAGCTAGCCTTCTATTATAAAACCAGTTTTGACCTCTATATACTGTATAACTACAACCAATCCACCTGGAATTTCCAATATTGAAATATTTAATGCCAGGGTAATTACTTCCTGGAAAATTTACCAGACAAAGTGTTGGGGAGACATGGTAGGGTGCTTTTTGCTTTAAATATAAAATGAGATAACATGTTTTTGGCTATTATCCAGACATTTTTCCCTCATGTACAAAAACTTGATTTAGAAAGTGATTTTTTCTAATCTGATTCATAGATTCCAAGGCCAAAAGAGACCAATGTGATCATCTGGCCTGACTTCCTGTACAACACAGGCCATAGAACTTCCCCCAGAGAATTCCTAGACCATGTCTTTTAAAAATATATCCAATCTTGATTTTAAAATTGCCAGAGATGGAAAATCCACCACTATCCTTGGTAAATTATTCCAATGGTTAATCACCCTCACTGTTAAAATGTACACCTTATTTCTAGTCTGAATTTGTCTAGCTTCAGCTTCCAGACATTAGATAATATTCCATCTTTCTCTGCTAGCAAGAAGAGCCCATTATCAAATATTTGTTCCCCATGTAGGTTCTTACAGACTGTGATAAAGTCATCCCTTAACCTTGTCTTTGTTAAGCTAACTATATTGGGCTCCTTCAGCCTATTGCTGGAAGGCATGTTTTCCAGTCCTTTCATTATTCTCATAGCTCTTCTCTGAACCCTGTTCAATTTATCAATATCTTTCTTGAATTTTGGACACTAGAAGTGGACACTGTATTCCAATAGCAATTGCAGCAGTGCCAAATACAGACATAAAATAACCTTTCTGCTCCTATTCAAGATTCCCATGTATGCATCCAAGGACTGCATTTGCCCTTTTGGCCACAATGTTGCACTGGGAGCTCATGTTCAGCTGATTATCAACCACAACCCCCAAACCTTTTTCAGAGTTACTGCTTCACAGGATAAAGTCCCCCAACCTGTAAGTATGGCCTAAATTCTTTATTCCTAGATGTATACATTTAGCCATATTAAAACGGATATTGTTTGCTTGCACTCAGCTTAATCAAGTGATCCAGATCTCTCTGATTCAGTGATCTTTATTATGCTCTGCAGTCCCCCAATTTTTGGGTCATCAGTGATGATTTTATGTTTTCTTCCAGGTCACTGATAAAAATCTTAAATAGCATAGGGCCAAGAACAAATCCCCAAGGGATCTCACTAGAAATACCCGCTCAATAATGATCCCCAATTTACAATTACATTTTGAGAGCTCTCAGTTGGCCAGTTTTTAATATGTGCCATGTTAACCTTATATTGTTCTAGTGTTTTAATCAAAATGTCACAAGATATTGTCATGTTTTGGGTCAAAATTCAGATCAGTGACAGGTTCTGTCACCACTTGTCCTGTAAGCACAAGAGTCTTAGTATGCTCTGTTCTTGTAGCTCCCTGTCTCTATGCTCCCAGCCAAGCTTCCACTGAGAGTCGGGGTATTAAGCTGCCCTGGTTCAGCAACTCTGAATCCAACAGCCTGTTTGTTACACCACAGCCACACTCTAGTCTCCACCAGCCTCGGTGACTATTATTCAAGTGACCACACCACACCTCCAGTCCCAACCTTCCCCAAAACTGTCTGCCTGGAAATGTGCAGTCCTCTCTCAGAACATTTAGGGAAGTAATAAAGGTCAATAAAAGATAATGACTATTTATTAAAGTTGACAAGTAAAAGGAATAAAGACAAAGTGGTTACAAGCAAATAAAAGTAAAAATATGCTTTCTAAAGCAGTGGTCCCCAAGCTGTGGGGCATAACCCCTAGGGGGATACGGAGGAACATTCGGGGGGCACAGCAGGTCCCGGGCCAGCCCCTATGGGGGGGCAGGGAAGGAACACCACCCAGCCCTGCACTGTCCCCTGCTCCTGGCCATGGCTCCACTCCGGCCCTGCCCCCAGTCGCAGCCCCAGTCCCACCACCAGCCCCTACCCCACGTTTGGGGGTGGGGGAAGGGCAGGTGGACAGGGGCAAGTGTGTGGGGGGGTGCCAGTTAAAAAGTTTGGGGACCACTATTCTAATGGCTAAGATCTAACTTAAGCTACAGCCTTGATTCAGGGTAGATTTATTTCCAATCTTTTTCTTTCCAGACATAACTGACTTCCTCCCATTCAGAAACTTCCATAGAAGTACAAGTCACTGGTCTCCTTTGTCTTCCTAGGTGAAGAAGCTTTGCCTAAGCAGATTCTTAAAGACTCAGTTTCCAGACACTGCAACCTCCTTGTCTGAAGGATCCATCTTTCTCACCTTGCAGAAAGCTCTGGCCACTGGAGTCTGTCTAGTGATGGATACCAAGATGGCTTCTTCTCTCTATCTTTCCAAACTCACTGTTTTGGTCCAAAATTCAGGATAACCTCATGCTGTTGTGCCCTTCCTGGAGATGTCTCATCCCCCTGCGGATTTATATATAAATGAGGTTTCCATTGTTTTTGATCACACCACCTTGCTTAATTTCATTGTAGACAGGTAGATAGCTGCCTTCCTTACTGTCTGAGAGAAAGCCTGTTTCTCCCTGCTTTTTGGTCACAGACTTCAAACATAATATCAGTGAATATTCATAATTCCTCATACAGTATTAATATATTTTACAATAATATTAATCACCAGTGTGCAATTAGCTTTCAAAAAAGACCTTATTTGATACACTTTTATAATTCAGTAATATTGTATATGATCAGCTGATTCAATTATCATTTGAGGCTTGAAGAAGAGTTGAAGAGCAACTGGCAAAAGAGACAAAAAAAAGTTTGCTATTAGTTTTTAAGTATACCAGAACCAGGACACATGCCAAACAATGAGTGGGGGGTCACTGGACAATCTGAAATAGCAGAACTATTAACTGTGGTATGTAACCCATCACTTAAATCAACCTCTGTACCAAATGACTGGCAGATTACCAATGTGACAGATTTTTAAAGAAGGCTTCAAAGGCGATCCTGGCAATTACAGCCTAACTTCAGTACCAGGCAAACTGGTTGAAATGATAGTAAAGAACAGAATTATCAGGCACACAGTCAACATGGCTTTTGTAAAAGGAAATCATTCCTCACCAATCTTTCAGAATTCTTTGAGGGGGTCAACAAGCACGTGGACAAGGGTGAGCCAGTTGATGTAGTGGACTTAGAGTTTCAGAAAGCCTTTGACAAGGACCCTCACCAAAGGCTCTAAGCAAAGTAGGCAGTCATGGGATAAGAGGGAAGGATCTCTCTCATGGACCAGTAACTGGTTAAATGGTAGGAAACAAAGGGTAGGAATAAATGGTAAGTTTTCACAGTGGATAGAGGTCCCCCAAGGATCTGTACTGGGGCCAGTGCTGTTCAACATATTCATAAATGATCTGGAAAAAGGTGTAAAAAGTGAGGTGACAAAGTTTACAGATGATACAAATTACGCAAGATAGTTAAACCCAAAGCTGACTGTGAAGAGTTACAAAGGGATCTCAGGTTTCAGAGTGATAGCCTTGTTAGTCTGTAGCAGCAAAAAGAGGAGTACTTGTGGCATCCTAGAGACTAACAAATTTATTTGGGCATAAGCTTTTGTGGGCTAAAACCCACTTCATCGGATGCATGCAGTGGAAAATACAGTAGAATATATACACACACACACACACACACACACAGAACATGAAAAAATGGGGAGTGCCATACTAACTCTAATGAGACTAATCAATTAAGGTGGGCTATTAGCAGCAGGAGAAAAACAACTTTTGTAGTGATAATCAGGATGGCCCATTTCAAACAGCTGATAAGAAGGTGTGAGTAACAGTAGCGGGGAAATTAGCATGGGGAAATAGTTTTTACTTTGTGTGATGACCTATCCACTCCCAGTCTTTATTCAAGCCTAATTTAATGGTGTCCAGTTTGCAAATTAATTCCTGTTCTGCAGTTTCTAGTTGGAGTCTGTTTTTCAGGGTTTTTTTAGCACATATCCATAACTCTTTGTACATACCCTGTACATACATCACAGAAGAATATTAGTGATCAGTGAGTTATTACTTTTCCAATGACATATTACATTATACCTTTTATATAGATTATACCCACAGCGAGTTGGTCTGACAAGAGATGCTGACAGTAACGAACCAGCACTGCATCACAGGTAGACAGGTAGATAGCTCTTACTTCTGTAAGTCAAATGTCTTACAGAAGTCTATTACATGAATACTATTACTGTTATCAACCAAACTTGTAATCTCATCAAAACAAGGTATCATGTTAAGTTTGACAGGATCTGTTTTCCATAAACTAATGCCAATCTACATGGATTACATTATCCTCCTCTAATTCTTTTTCAAGTCCTGTATCAACAGCTCCATTATCTTGCCCAGAATCAATGTCAGACTGATAGGCCTGTGTGGCAGGGTTTACAGGTCTGTCTCATCTTACGCTGGGGTTACGTTCCGCAGTCAGCGCGTAAAGCGAAAATCGCGTATAGTCAAAATTACATTGAGTGTAATGGCGGACAGAATCGCCCATACTACAGAAACAGTATTTAAATTGTTATTTCTCTCTTTTTTTTCCTTGTTTTTGCTGACAGCGTAAAGCTGAAATCACGCATGTTAAATGCGCCAGACCTGTACTGTGCCCTTTGAGGCCCCCTGCTGGAAGTCTTGCACTCCTGCCACACCACAGAAAAGTAGCAGTGACGGTGAGTCCCTCAGGCCTCACTAGAAAGGCTGCAGGGAAGCAGCCAATCAGTGCCCAGCAGGCTCAGTTAAAAGGAGATCTGGAGCTTGGGCAGGTCAGTTCCTGGTTGGGACCAGAGAAGTAAGGAAAGGTGCTCCTAGCTGGAGCTCAAGGGAGAACCAGAAGATGGGTTCTGGTGGCATTGGCATTTGGTGAGGAAGGACAGGAGTGGAGAACTTCAGCTCTGAGGTAAGAGTGAAGAGAAAGTGGTTACGTGGGAAGTGACCCAGGGAATAGCAGCAGCAACTATAAAAGGAAGCAGCACATGGCTGCTACTTGTAGGGTCCCTGGGTTGGGACCCGGAGTAGTGGGTGGGCCCGGATTCCCTCACTGGCTATTGGCACACATTTTATGAGAAGCCCAAGCACTGGGCTGGAATTTAAAGGGCTCAGGGATGGGGCTGAAGACCCTGCAGAGGGCCAACCATTTGTTGCATTTTGTTACCCCCTGGAAGAGGACTGAACTTGAAGAAGTGACCTGGCTGGAGAGCTGTGGCAATAAGAACCGATAAGGCAAAGAGTCTCCAAGGAGAAAGCCCTGGGGGCATTGCTCTATATAAGGGCTGGCACAGACTTAAAGCTAGTCCAGAAGGGACTGAGGACTGAGCCTAGAGACAGGGCTAAAAACTTTAGCAACGTAACTGGGACAGACCCAGTTGAACATCTCACCCTGAAAGGGGTTTATTCATTCATATTGAGTATGTGCGACTTGGATGGAGGGCTGGCTCACTGAAGCCCCACCTGATGAGGTTAACAGCGAACAGAGGGTGCCGGGAGCAGAGAGAGTGAATGAACGAGTGCAGGTTTGCACCAAACTGACAGGAGGAGCTCACAAGAGGTGTGTGCGCCCTATCACAACTTGTAATTACCTTGGTCATCCCATTTACCCTTTTAGAAGATTGGCACTTCAAACCACCACCCAGTGGGGATGAACTTGTAACCAAAAGCAATCACAGCCTCAGTTTAGAACTAGCACCCTCATAACATGTTCAGACCACCACCTCCTTCCCACCCACACCATTACCATTCACGTAATATTGATCTCCTGTTGAGGACGGTTAATGAAAGATTTAAAATACCAGTTAAACATCAATATTTAGAAACCCAAGAACTGTGTACCAAAATCTTGATATTATGTACTGAACACTTATTATACTGATGAACTGAAGTGTATTTTCTCCTTATAGTCAGCTTTTCAAACTTCAAAGCTTATATTTCTGTTCAATGTAGTCGCTTTCAACTTGGGTATCTCCCACACTGCAATTATTGCCAGTAAGCCACAGATGTTCACCATATCAAAAAGAAAACATAATTGTGAGGGGTTCCAAGACAGTTCTGGATAGTAATTCCAGGGTATGATGCATTTGTGCCTTTAATAAATTTAGATTTTTTTCCTGGTGTCTACTAAAAGAATAGACCACTCATCTATTCCTCCATAGTTAATATAATTATTATACAGTACTGAGTACATTTCAGTGATTCCTTTGAAGATCTTGGGTAGGCAGCTACAAACATAAGCAAAAACCAAAACAATTTAACACTTTTACCACATTTTAAGTCTACAGTATAGGGCAGGGGCTCTCAACTTTTCCAGACCACTGTACTCCTTTCAAGAGTCTGTTTTGTTTTGTGTACCCCCAAGTTTCACCTCACTTAACAACTTACAAAATCAGACATAAAAATACAAAAGTATCACAGCACACTATTACTGAAAAATTGCTTACTTTCTCACTTTTACTATGGAACTATAACATAAATCAATTGAAATATAAATTTGTGTTTACATTTCAGTGTATAGTAGTATACAGAGCAGTATAAACAAATCATTGTCTATGAAATTTTAGTTTGTACTGACTTTGCTAGTGCTTTTTATGTAGCCTGTCGTAACACTAGGCTAATATCTAGATGAGCTGATGTACCCCTTGAAAGACCTCTGTGTACCCCCAGGGGTACAAGTACCCCTGGTTGAGAACCACTGGTATAGGGGAAATAAACAGGAGAAAAGATTCAGCCATAACTGTTAAAATTTTGGATTTCTGCTTTACAAATATTTTATTCAGTCCTGGATATAAAGATGGACTTTTAACCTCATTTTTCCATGAGAAACAAATGCAATGTTAGAATATTCTATACCTCAAAGTGTTATATATAATTAGGCTTGGCAGAATTCACTTTAAATTGATGTCGGTAAACACTGATTTCAGCTGAAACACCGAAATAGATGAAAAATGTTGATCAGTAACAGTTAGACTGTAGCCTCTGCAGGCCTTGCTGGAGCTCCAAACATAACTAACAGTATGAACCAAAGGCTGTAAATGAGAGTAGGCCAGGCCTTGGCAAAACACCACCACACTGGGCATTAGCTAACACCAAGACAGCACAGTCCTGACTGGAGAGGATGGTACAAAACACACGTCTCTCAAGTAACTGTGTAAACAAACTTCCATGGGATGTTATAAGAACACACCGACACCTTGTAAGATCAGGACAGGATGACAGGATAATGAATAAGGATGTTTGGTTCAAACAAGCAGGTACAGGGAAAAGGGCATGGGCAGCTCATGAACCTCTGCCTGTGGGAGGCTATCCCTCAGCCCCGCTCCTTCTGCCTGAGGCCCCGCCCCTTCTTCCATGCACCCTGGAACACAGAGCCCTCTCACCATGCCCCCCCCCCGCCCTGGAGCACCTGGAGGGAGAGCGCACAGCAGCGCTGCTGCAGCCTCCCCAGCCACGGGAAGGCGGGCGGTGTGGCCCCAGCCCCTGGAGCGCAGCAGCACCACCAAAGCGGGGCCCTGGGGGCTGAGTGTGGGCAGGGCCATGCCTGACTCTCTGGGGAGAGGTTCAGCCTCCCCTACCCACCACCCATGGATAAGGGTTGTAACTGACAACTTCTGGTGCATAATACATAACTGGTTTGTATCAGTGTATAAAAAGGAGAAATCATAGGAGGGGCAACTTTGTGCTAGCCTAGGGGACAGGATCCTGGTGTCCTGATTGAACTGGTACCATTGTCACGGACATACATGTGTTAGTGTACCTGTAGCATTTAGGGGGCCCAAGTACTGTGCTTTGTCGACAATAAACCTGGCTAAGCACCTTCACCACCAAACCGAGCCTGTGGTCGTTCTTATGAACAACATGGAGGTCTGCTGAATTAACATGTTGCACTGTGTGCTACTGTAGCTGACATTGGCACTCCTAGAACAGCAACACCGGCAGCAGTAAGCACACTGCAGCATCAGCAACATTCCACAGCACTAACAACAGCCTCTCCTGCTTGAAGCTGCAGGGATCAGGTGTCACCTCCTACACCCCAAACCCCTCATCCCCACCCCATAGCCCGCAACCCTAACTGGAGCCCCCACCCCTCCTGCACCCCAACTCCCTGCCCCAATCCAGTGAAAGTGAATGAGGGTGAGGGAGAGTGAGCCACCGAGGGAGGGGGAATGTAGTGAGCAGGGGGCGGGGCCTTGGAGAAGGGGCAGGGCAAGGGTGTTTGGTTTTGTATGATTAGAAAGTTGGCAAACCTATTGAAGGCATGAGTATCAACTGTTTTCAGGACCACTGCCCATCTACCCATTTTCCTTCTCCTTCCCTCATCTGTCCTGCCTAGCAATGCCTCCCCCTGCTTTTAACATCTCAAAATGGAGGATGCCAGCATGGCGCAGTCACACTTGTCCCCATCCCCCTCCTGTAGCAGATTTAAATAACAAAACCATTCATTTGTGCAAAGTTTAACATTTACTGAGACAGGGGTTACAGGAAAAAAAGTTTAGCTAGTGTTCATAGTTTATAAGAGGTATAAATGCTAGTAAAAGGTACAAACTATACTGTTCCCTGCTGAGGTACAAATGCCCTGCACATTCTAACAGACAATCATTGCAAGACCTGATCTATTTTTTTCAGCACTTCCCCATGTCTCTGGGGGGAGATGTACCAGAACTTAAGACTGAAAAATTGCTCTATTTTGTTTTGCACATCATAGGGAATAGCCGCACACCCATCCCACAGTTACAACTTGCCAGCTCCTTCCACTCTGGAAGAGCTTGAAGGAGACTATCCTGGGGAACAGCTTTACAGTATATCTTGCTGGTGTGCCTGTTGCCTTTTTGAATAAGACCAGTTTCTGCCCTCTAGTCACCCACCTCAGTATAATCTCAGAGTGAGGACAGCCTACAGGAAATGTAGAGATGATCATTATCTGGCTCAGCTCCCGGTGCCCCCATAATCCTCCTTAAGCCCTAAGACACCACAAAAGCACCTTCACCACACAAATAAAATTGCAAAACTAAAATGGGAACATAATTCCAACCTTTCCACCACCACCCACCCTACAAACAGCATAACAGTATCAATAGGAAACAGAAATCCCAATGTACCCAGCACCTCCTCACATTCAGATCACTTATCTCTGAGATTCCCCCAAAATTGGGAAGAGTCTCAGGGAGGTAAAGTCACATATATAATTTAAAAAATGTTATGGCCTTCCTGGAATATGAATAATAAGTGATTTTTTTTTCTTCCATCCCCCACAGCTATGGCACCTGCAACAGCCAGACTGTCAAGTACATGGCTTCTATCGACCACTAGGAAACTGGCCAACCTGAGGGGGCAAAAAAAGACCACTTGGGACGAAATGTTTGCAGAACTCATGGCAGAGTCTCAGAGGAAAACTAGCCTGGCTGAGAGGCAGAGGCAGTACATGAGAACCCAGAAGGAGAAAGAAATGCAGTTCTCCCAGGACATCATAACATCAACCAAGGATACCATTGCAGTGGTCAGGAACAGCATTGCGATAGTCGAGGCAACTCATGGATGCTCTCCTGAACCAGAATGCTCTCCTTCAAAACATGCTCCTGTTACGCCAGCAGTCCCTTACTTTGGTTCCCAGCCACGTCCTTCAGCCCCTGGACAAAACTGGCTACTAGACCAGCAGCAACTTCTCTCTGCTGTACCCCCACAGCAGTGCTACCAATGGCACTTCCCCTCTCAGAATCAACTTCTTAGCACCAGGAACACCAGCTCTTGGGATCTCAGCACTTAGGAGCCTTGCAGCGCTCCCAACAATTTTGATAAGAGGCAGCAGAGGGAAGATGGATACTCACCTGTGACTTTAAGCCCCTCTCCCCCGCATACACATATCTTGTTCTGTTTGTATTGTTGCACTTTGGGTTTTTTTGGGTTTTGTGCTGTTGCTTTAATTAAAGGTTTGCTTTACAAAAACACTTATTTTTCCATCTGTTTGATTAAAGCTTTATTTTTGGTTTTGTTATTGTTGTCTCATAATAAATTAAAATCCATTCATTGAGTCATTGTTGCATTTAACTCACAAAATCCTTGAAATAAAGCTTTAAATATATTTACAGCATTTTACAAAAGTACATAGGGAATGTTCCATTTCCACCACCCTTACACAACACTTCAGTTCTTACAACGTACCTCTCCCTTGCTTTCAAAACATCATGCATGCAGTTATAGTGGTCAGAATGTTTTTTTCTGCTGTTTCCAATCTATTTCATAAAGAGGAACACCTGTCTTTCAAACATCCAAATGCTCATTTGACTGCCATTCTGCAACTCCTCAGAAGACAGTTAAAATGTTCCTGCCTTCTGTCCAAGCAGCCTGCATATGGCTTCATTAACCAGGACTTTAGGGGATAAAACGGTTTTCCCATAATAACCAGTCTAACCACCACACCACTAACATCCACAGTGGTCCTGGGGGCAAACAGTCCTTTCTTCATTAATTTAAATAGAACTGAGTACCAAAAGATCTTAGTATTGTGGACCCTCCCAGACCACCCTGCGGTTATGTCTATAAACCTGTTGTGGTGGTCTACCAGTCCTTGGAGCACCATGGAGCAACCCTTTCTGCTCATAAATTCTGCATCCTGGCGGGGGTAAGGGAGGGGAAGGAGGAGGAAATGATAGTCACATGGGTTCCTGCAACTGCCCCAATATGGTCTGGGAACCCCATGCGTGCAAAGCCATCAACAATCTCCTGAGTACTACACAGCTCTGTGAGCCAGTTATAGACAGTACTTTATCCTCAGCAAAGCAGACTGGCATGGGAATGGTCCCAATCGTTCATCTTCCCACATGAAATTTATTGGCTATAGACCACTAGCATTCTGCGGTGACCAGCTACCAGATGGCAATGACAATGCGCTTCTATATGTGCATGAAGCACCACATGTTGGTACGCTGTTACTGCAGCTCCAGGGTCAGTTCTGCATAAATCTCAAAAGACAAAGCACTCCCCATCCTGCAAGTCTCCCACCATTGCTAGTCATCCAAGGTCTGCAGAATGATCCTCTTTCTCCAATCCATGTTGGTTTCCTGGACCCAGAAACAGCACTGAACGTTGTGCAGCTGACCCATGATCTGGTCCCTTAGTTCCATCAGCTCAGCATCATCCTCTACCTCCTCACCCTGCTGCCACCACTTGAGAATGTTTTCCTGCTGCCAAAGGAACTGCTCCTGCTACCACAGGATATTGTCCCACTCCCTCATTATCTGCTTAGTGATGCGACAGGCAAAGTGCAATGCCAAATTCATCCAGCATTTACTATTGTATTACAGCCCAAGCAGCCTCTATGTATTTGCACTTGTTGCTGTAGTGGTGTGGAGTTTTGCTGGGTCCATGCTGGCAGACAGCAATTTGAAAAAGATATGAACTCACCCAGAAAGGAAGCGTGGGGCAAACAGTGGAAACATGGGATTTAAAAAAAAATAAGAATCCATCCAGCTTCCCACAATTCACAGGAAAACAATCCAGGATGCACACTGCTCAGCAGTGAAACAGAGGACCATAGATAACCCTCAAGAACGCTACCTCTCAGTTTGCAGCAAACTACCGCCATGTGTTGACACACTGTGAATTGAAAATAAAACAGGCATTTCGTTTGCATGCTATTGGTGAGACTAGTATACTGCAAGTCAACCTGATGTGCATCAAAAAGCTTTGGATTAAAGCTTCGATGCAGACATATCCTTAGCTGCTCTTGGGCCTGCTGGGATCAAAGTGAGAGGAAAACGGAGAAACTGCACAGAGCCAAGACCATTGGAGTGATGTTTCTGCTGGTCTTGAAGCTGCCAAGACCAGGGAAAGGGGACAGTGGAGGGCCAACTAAACACTGCTTGGGAACTGAAACTTTCTACACTTGATTGAGCCTAGGGATTGATTTTTTCTTTTCAAGTTTGAACAATCTCTTAGGTCATTTTGTAGTTATGCAAAGATGAAAAAATATAAAACTTTCCCTTTTTTGCTTACACAGCTCAAGAGCAGTTGAACTAAACAGCTTGAAATTTTTAGGCTAAGCAGTTCTCGGAGGACTAGGCTCTTGCATAATATATAAATAAAATCTAAGGAAGGTTTAAGTGTTTTAAATCCAATTTTCATGCATGTATAGTAGTAGTGACCTTTTCTAATGTCAGGATCTGAGTACTAACTGCAGCACTACATACTGTAGCCAATAGCTCTGTAGAAACCTCTCTTTATATAGACTTTGGGGGTAGAAAGAGATTTTATATTGCAATTCTTCTGTTCCTGCATAGCTTCAGGCCTCCACAGAAGGAAGGTCCACCACTTTCAAACGATTCTGTTCCATCCTTTTTTATGTGGTGCTTATGATCAAAGAACAAATTATGAAATTCTTTTAACTCTGCAATCCAATAATTTCAGGTGAAGGGTACTTTAAAAATGTATACAATCTGCTAATTTAACAGCTCTAGATGTTCCCATTTTATATGTAAAACACAGAAAATATAAACTTTACATTCACAATGTTAACATTACAGTAAACTTTCCTAACTTTTGAGTTTTAAGTTACTATTAATTCAGCAATACTAATGAGTTAACCTGAATTCTTTATATATCTTCTTTTCCTGATTTGAGCATTTAGATTCATAATATTAATGTTAGGGTAATGTATGTTTTTGCATTTTAATATTTATACAGGTCCATTAGTTGTTAAGTATCTCAAAATGCTAAAAGGCTATACTGAGATACAAGACCATACATGAATCATGTATGTCAACACACTGAAACAGAACACTGCAATGAAACATGGGAAAACTACTACTAGACTACAGTTTAGGACAGCAAGTGATTAATACAATTTCCAATACTCTGTAGGGGGGAACTGAGGCAGGCAAAAATGTAGTTACCGGAATTGGAATTTGGCCAGGACACTAGGGTTCAAATGGCTACTCTTATAAAAAGTGCTTAGAGTTACTATGATGATTAGACTCTTAAGTTTTCCAATGACTTCCCTTTTAAATAAGGTGACACCTTCAGTTGCACAATACTTCTAAGGCCATAGTAGTGTACTGTTTAGGTACAGATGCTGAAGAAAGAGCACTGACTAATGAGAATTTTCCTCACTTCCTGAAACATCTAGGTGCCTTCTGAAAGCCTCTTATCCAAACATTGCTCATCCTGACCCTTGTGAGATCTAACAGGAGTACAGCACAAGGAGGCATGGCTGCAGGCCTTTACTGTATTTTTCAGAGTAAAGCCCTCAGAGTACAGCTTATAGATATAGCCTCCTCACTATGCATGGGGAGTTACACACACAAATCCTTATGCAACGAGATAAAACTAAACGTCTAAATGTTTAACTTTCTAGTAGTCTTGAGGTATGTGAGTATTTTGAAACCTGGCTGTTAAAGGAATTATATTCTCTCAAGGATGATAATAAATGAACGTTCTGAAAAAAGAATAAATCTGTTCAATTATTTTTACCTCGCATATATAAATGGCAATCCTTACTAATTGTTTTGTTAGCATTTAAATATCATAGCTCTGATTTTGTATTTGTTTTTCTTTTCTACTGTTTAAAATGTATATAGGATTGTTGCTACACAGAAAAATAAATCCAGAGCTTTTTATAGAGATAGTGAAGTAAGATTCTCCTCCCTCTCTCCAATAAAGACGACCTACTTTTGTGTGTTTCTGTAACATTTGTCTTCTATCTTGGCAAATTATTATAAAATCAAATTACCTGTATGATGAACCTTCTGTAATTATGAGTAAGTGTCTTATTTTCAATTTAAGGACATTTCTGATTTGTGGCTGCATTTTACTTATTTTACAAATGACTAAATGTATATTTAGGTATCAAATATAGACTTTTTAGTTCAAATCAATTAAACTGAGAATTATTCCCTTCTGGCTCCCTATATTTTTCTTTAATCTTGGTCAGTGTAAGACCTTATTACAAGTAATTTGCTACTATAAGGCTGAGGAAAAATGCTAGCCTCACAATTTTTGTCATTTCTCCCCCACCCCTCCTTCCCCTTCCCCTGCAGGCTGCTACTGTTGATGCCCTTTATGGAAATATAAATTCAATCAGCAGCTGCAAATTTCATGAGACGTCCATCTTCATGCTGAATTTCTAACTGAGTGTCAAAACAATCTGTGGATTTCTCCCTGATGAAACACACATTGAATTGTAAATTTCTGCAATTTTCTCATGTTTGAATTTCAGCTGCACTAAAATAGAGCTAGCCTAGATATAGTGCCTACCAGCTTGAGACAAGTAATTTTTTTTCTCATTATCCCTCCTTATCATTCAAAGAGTTAAACTGTAAAAACCCATAACACATGACCTGATTTATTTTTTTAAACAAAAAATTAAATTATATTACATTTCTTATTCCACTTAGTATTAAAAAAGGATATAAAGAACCCCAATGTATTTTTTAAAGGTTTTCAAATGAGCTACTTATTTGATCTCTGGTCTTCACTACTCATTTTATAGTATTTTGCAGTGATGAAAATCCAGGAATTAGCTGTGATAAAATTAAAGAATTTTCTATGGTGTCAAAATAGTCAAACATCTGAATAGAGAAGGTTCAGTTCAGAGAAACAATGGCTGCTATTTCCTCTTTCTTTGGTGTAAATCTTATTTTTAATTAAATATTGGTGGGAAAGAAAATGTGAAAATATAAAGTTAATTTAAATGGCTAGGATGGTTAGCACATACATCTGAACAGTTCACTGTTCTCTTGAGAGCAGCTAAAAGAAAATAATTTTCCATTCAAACTGCTATTTTTTACAATAGCTTAAAGAGATTGTTCACTAGACAAGGTTTATTATACCAACTCAAATATTTTACTTTAGAAAGACATCCATTTTTCTCTTCCAAGAATACTAATGTAAAATACGCAAAATGTTGTTTTGCTAATTGCAATGTGTCCTGGTAAACTTTAAGTAGCTTGTTTATTACATTTTCCTCTCATCACCACCTCACCAACATAGACATAATTCACAATGAAGTAGTCACTGTCTTAGCACATAAAGAGAACCCCCAAATATAAAATGTTTGTATATCTCTTTCCTCACATAGAAGCAAATATTAGCTATGGACTAACAGAAATGTGACAAACATTGCCCATGTCTCTGGCCATACCATTATGCACGGGAATAATTTACACTGATTTCTCTGGGCTCAAGGAAATGTAGAGACCACAGTTCATATTGCCCCGCTAAATTATTCAATTAGGCCAAGCTGCTAGATAAAGAACTTCTGACTCCAACACGAGCTATCATCATTAGCACCTGCCCTACTCAGATTATCTTGTCCAGTATCCTGCCTGACTGTGTGCAGTTCCAGATGCTTCAGAGATTACAAGAAACCTCAACAGTGGATAGATATGGAATAAACTACCCATGGAGGAAGGTTTTTGCTTGTTTGTGGCTGGAAGCACAAGGTTTTATAGCCCTTATTTATAAAAAGTTATCCTATCATTCTTTAGTCACACCCAACTAGGGTGACCAGATGTCCCGATTTTATAGGGACAGTCCCGACTTTTGGGCCTTTATCTTATATAGGCTCCTATTATCCCCCACCCCCGTCCCGATTTTTCACATTTGCTGACTGGTCACCCTACACAACTCTCCCTGTCACCCTGATTGCATCATGCTTTGCTTGGACTGGCAGAAGCGTCAAGTTCCTCATATTTCCTAACTTTCACAACTAGCTGACCTTTAAATATCCCTCCACTTTTTCATTGGGTAAAACATTTGCACAAAGACAGAGATTTTGTTGACATCTAGCAGGATGTTGATTATTAATGTGAATCCTCCATGTCAGAATACAGGTCAGAGGAACAACTTTATATAGCAAAGCCTGTTCAGCATTAAGTTTAGGAGTTACCTGTTCAAGAAGTGACCTTAATAAGTCTTCTACTCCCTCTTTGATTTCCCGATGAGTACCAAAATGCTAACATCCCACTCAGACATGACAGCCATTTTCTGCTCAAACTATAGCTCCAACTAATAAGATTGTTTGTGTCACCAAGTCACAAATCCTGATCAGATGATGCTGAGGAATTTTGTTTTAGTTTTATAAGGTTTTGCATATTGGTTGGTTTTAACAAAATGATTAAAATGTACACCAATCTCTTCCAGCACCAACCACGTAAAATAACAAAGCCTGTGTATTGACACACTAGTAGTTTCTAGTCACTAGTTTCAGTGTGTGTGCACCTAGCCACAGATGCTGTCAAAGTTGCCATAAAAAAGGCTTTTACTGAATTTTGTGTTTTACAATGGCTGCCATTACCACAGTATCTTGAGCATTACATTATTTCTGACTGTGGCACTAGCTAAAAACTCCAAGGAATGAAGGAAAGCTGTAAGAAGAGACTATGGCTTCCTGATTCTTGTGAGAGTGACATTTGTTCCTACTCCTTTTTAGATTCTTTTATCTGGAATACTGCAGAACATTATATAGCATCTCATTGTGTTGATCATTTTCACTTCATATCAGAAGATCAAACAATATTTCCACTCCATCCATATCCTCTAAGATCTGAGACATGATGCTTTGCTAGATCAGAGGCCAAAGCAATTCCAAAGGAAAGTTGCTAAAACTTCCATCTACCTAAAGCATAGTTGAAATTACTGAGTTCTGCATTTTTTTAAGTGAGTCAGATCTGTTACATCTTAGCTTTCTTTCAAAACTGAAAATACTTCTGTATTTTTTTAAATTTAAACACCAACATGCAATTTGAGAATATTGTTAAGAGATGATCAAAGAGCTGCACAAAGGAAGACATCTGCAGTGCACAAGTTTTTTGGTCCTACAAAACCCAGAAACTATGCTACATATTCTTGAGCATTATATACTGGCACCTTATCTATTAACTACTTAATGAACATCATTTATGCTTTTCTTCCCAATCTGACCGTGAAGACACTGAAAACAGCAATTAGTTACTAATTATGTTAAGCATAAAAAGTGAATATACAGAAATAAAATAATTAATCACTGGTGGAACAACTGTTTTTGTAGTATTATAGTGTAGTTAACATTTAAAAAAAAAATGAGTGGGGAGATTTGATTATAGATAGCTAGAAAGGAGAGACCAAAGAAATTGCATAAAAAATTAGATGTATTTAGGAGGAAGCAAACTGAATTTCTTCTAAATTGTCAGCAGTGTTTCAAATTAATAAAATTTCACTACTATTTTTTACTCATCAGCCCTGGTATACACTAGGAAATTAGGTCGGTATAACTACAACACCCAGAGGTGTGAAAAATTCACAACCCTGAATGATGCAGTTAAACCTATCTAACCCCCAACATAGAGTGCATTACATCGACAGAAGAATTATCCCGTCAACCTAGCTACCACCTTTTGGAAAGCTAGAGTTCTACACCAACAAGAGAAGCCCTCCCATTGGCATACGTAGTGTCTTCACTGAAGCAAGTACTACAGTGGCGCGGGTGCAGTGGTGCAGATGCGCTGCTGCAGCATTTTAAGTGTAGACAAGCCCTCAGTTGTGTTCCAGAGTCAAAAACAAGCCACCTACACATTCCATAAATTCCTTGACTTTTCTGTCCAATAATCTATAGTATTAATAGCTAATTTGGTTTTGCTTCCTGTAGTTTAATAACTCTGTAATATCAAGAATATTTTTTCCTGTTCCTAAGCTGACTTGCTAAAGAAGTTGAAATTAAATTGCTGTATTATGACAGCTGCAAGTTCACAGCTTCAAAAGGCTGGCTGCACTACAAAACATGGTAAAGTACATTATTTTTAAAATGTGAAGTCAGGGCCGGCTCCAGGCATCAGCTTCCCAAGCAGGTGCTTGGGGCAGCAATCAGCAAAGGGCAGCATTCCATGTGTTTTTGCCCCCAAGCTGCGCGCCGAATTGCCGCCTTGGACGGCGGGAGCAGTCCGTGTGCCCTTAGGGCAGCACGTGCGTTTCCGTGGCGGCGCAATTCAGAGGCAGCTTCTATGTTCACCTGTCCTGTTCAGCTGGCTGAAGACAGAAGCTGCCGCCAATTCGGTGCGCTGCTTGGGGCGGCAAAAACAGTAGAGCCAGCCCTGTGTGAGGTGGGGGAACAAAAAGAACTTGGGTTTGCCCATTAGTTTCAATAATTGTCAATGACTTTCTTATCAAGTATATTTTGTAACTCAGTCTTTAAATAAAGTTAAGATAATTACTCTAATCATTATACACTGAAAATTCTTTTAGAAACTGACATGAAGTTCAACTTGGAAGGAAAGAAGATAAGAAAAAGAGAAAGATAGGCAGGCAGGCTTAGGGAATAGGGACCTAACCATCTCTAATAAAATACTGTTTTCTTGGTAAGTGCTGGGCTCCCTTTGTTAATATTTTTAATTCCTTTTTTTTTTTTAAAGCTATTCCACAACTCCCTCAGCTGAGAGGCCCTTTCCTCCATAAATGGCCTCCCAGACCTATGTGAGTCAGGCACCCCAGGGAGAGCCATCAGAGAACCAAGACATATATGCCTGCTCAAGGCTCCACATATGGCTCTTGTTGGCACTCCACTGTCCCTGCTGTCTGGTAGAGGGAATGGAGTGCTGCCTGATCTTCCTGATAAAGAACAGAAAGAAGAGTGCTGAAAATGAGCCTGATGGTGTAGAAACTCCCTCACCATTGGTTTATCAGCACCTCCACCAAGAAGGAAGGATGGGATACACACCTTTCCTTTCAGTAGCCAAAGGGTAGGAAGTGAAAATGAAAATTCAATAGTGTCTCATCAGGACGTTCCATTGCTGCATGACAACAGAATCATGACAATGCAGCATCAAACAGACTGGATTCAATAACATGACTCCACAGATGAAGTGGCACTCCCAGTTTTAAAGGTTGGACACTGCTGCTCTTGAGGCTCAGTGTCTCCTTCATCTTATGGTCTATTATAAAAACCCAGTTTCAACTACAATTCAAATACATGTCAAAATACACTAATATAGTAGATAAGAGTATGACTATATTTAGGATAACATAGAACTACATAAGAAGTCAAGCTGCTGATATGCTGTATGAAGGCCATGGCTTTGTAAGTATTAGAACATTACGCCTTTAACCTAAAACTTACCTGCCATCCCGCCTAAAAATGAGAAATTATGTTTGCATACATCATTTCCATAGCCATAGTATTGGTTGAGGCTGGTCAGACTTAGCTGTAAAAAAAAAAAAAAGAAAAAAAAAAAAAAAAAAAAAAGGAAAGAAAGAAAGAATTCCAGCAGACAGAGGATTTTGTTACATTTTCCATTATAACATGAAATTGCAGGTCCAGAGAATGTTAAAATATTAATGTGCCTATGTTTAAAGTGCCAGAGAATGCAATATTAATCTGGCAACAGTTCACTTGGCAGCTTAATGTTGCCCTTGAAAAAAAAAAAAGTGCCATATAAAAAAAATACACCTCTACCCCGATATAATGCTGTCCTTGGGAGCCAAAAAAAAATCTTACTGCATTACAGGTGAAACCGTGTTATATTGAACTTGCTTTGATCCACCAGAGTGCGCAGCCCCGCCCCCCCGGAGCGCTGCTTTACCGCGTTATGTCCAAATTCATGTTATATCAGGCCGCGTTATATCGGGATAGAAGTGTATAGCAGATAGCATTTCTGTACTAATTAAATAATCTAAAATCCCATGCCTTCTTAGAGTATCACTGCATAGTACAGTGTATTGTCCCCTTCAGAAATCTGTTCCCAGTAGTTGTTAGGACATAGGCATATCTCAAATGTTCAAAGAAGGCCCCAAAATTAATGCTGGGTACCTAGTCTGCATACAGCCAAGTTTCAGAATCTTTAATGGGGGTCATTTGTTAACACTATCAAACACACAACATAGACCAACCTACTGCTGCTCCCATTTAATTCTACAGGATCTGTCCTATAGTTGAAGTAAATTATCCTTCTCTACAGTGGGGGTGTTTTTCAGCCGGGTGGGGGGGCAGAATAGGGGAGTAGGGAGAGGGCAAAATCCTATCCGCATATGATGCCCACTAAGAGGAACAGATAGTTGCAACCATAGGCACTGACTCTGTGGGTGCTCCAGGGCTGGAGCACACACAGAAAAAAATTAGTGGGTGCCTATCATCCACCAGCAGCCCTCTTCCCCACCCCAGTGCCTCTTGCCTGCCAACGGCCCCGCCGATCAACTCCTCACCCTCCCTCCCAGCGCCTCCCACCTGCCGCAGATCAGCTGTTCTGTGGCATGCAGGATGCACTGGGAGGGAGGGGGAGGAGCAGGGACAGGAAAGAGGCAGGGCAGAGGTGGGGGCTTGAGGGAAGGGGTGGTGTGGGGGCAAAGCCATGGCAGAGCGGGGGTTGAGCACTCTGAGAAACAATTGGCGCCTGTGCTTGCAACTGAATACCAGAACAGGAAATAGTGTAATGGCAGGAGTATGATGTTTTACTAGACTTCCACTGACTTAATAGTCATAATTGTAGCTACTCATTTTCTTTAAGCGAATAGGTAGCACATTCAAGCAAGTAACACTGGAAAATATGACAATAACTACAGTAATATTAAAAAACCCTACCTTTTGTACACTGTTTCAGATAAACTATCTCAATGCATTTTACACTCTAATACCTGTATTTACACCAACAGTACTAATAGTTTGTCTTGAAACAACTAGACCTGCCCATATTAAAAAATGTCTAAAGAAAAAAGTTTTAACAAACTTTGGCTACAATACTTTGTCATTACTTGATTTTATTATTCATTTGTTGTGTGATATACCACAGTCTAGAAAAACAATAAATCCACCACTTACGGTAATCCCTAAAAATACCCTAATTCCTAATAAGTATAAAATAATGTAATTACAGAAAGTTATTACATAAAAGTTTTAAGCATAAATTTAAGTTGCATATAAAATTTGAAATACTATCAATTATTTTTTGCTGTGTATTACTATACTAATTGCTGTGCACTGCCATATAACAGATGTGACCATTTTTTTTTTAAACATAATACTCACCCTATCAAGGGGGGGAGGGAGCTGTAGCCAATTACTTCATTTTATCATTCATTTATTGTGTGGTGTTATGATTAACATGTCATGTCATATATAATCATTGTATGTTAAATGGATTTAAGTTGTAGAATTATAAAAGTATAAGATTGATTAGTAGTTAAAAGGAATAAGTATGTATTAAGAAAGACTGAAATGCAAAGCCTACAGACTGAGGCCTGTAAAATGACAGCTTAGATATACGAGGCCATAGGCTCAAAAATGCCTGACATAAGTAAGTGACCAAAGAATAACCCTATGCCACAAGATTATGGAAAATAATGTGCCAATGGGCAGTACTGCAAAAAATTAACCATAAAAGTAATTTTGAATACAGAACACCCGATAATCACATTGTTCTAACACATGCCCTAACAGCAGGAATAAATGCTAAAGAAACTATAACCATCTTATAAAAAAATCAGGGTACCCCAATATTCTTGGGGAACACAATACAAATAAGAAAACCAAATTGGGTAAAATAAGTTCCCTCCAGGAAAATTCCAGCAGAAACCATCCCTCTACTAATGAGCAAATTGGCAAGGCATCCATCAAACCCTTAGAATATCATTAAGAATATGAGTATGGCTATATTGGTAACTTGTGCATAGGTCTTTACCCACCCATATAGAAATTCTATAATCATAACCTTAATTGTAACTTTAATAAAGTTGTAAAACAAACTAAACCTTGTACGTGTAAATGTATGTGTGGTCACTATTCACGTTCTTTGTGTTCCTAAAGGCTCTAAATCTAAAGCAAGTAGCAGAAGTAACTTTCAGTCTGAGCTTAAAACCATAACCATCAAAGCTGAACCCACAATGGTGTAATACAACATTACTAAAATCATTTTAAATAAAAGGTTACAATATACATCTGAATAAAACTGGCCTTCCCTTTCACACTTATAACTCTTAAAATATTTTGAGTTTTAGACATATTAAAATAAATGTTTTTGAAGTATAAAACAAGTCATAGGGGTAGCATAAGATGAAGGGTACTCCCCCTAAATATAGAAGCACCCTAAACAGAGTGAGTGGCTCAAACAATACTTACGTGGACTGGCTATACTACTTTTTCTGATTCAAGTTTTTGTTTTAGGGGTAAAAAGCCACAAAGAAGAATAATAAACTCTTTCACTTTTTTCCTGAAAATACCTTCATCTATATTTTGCAATGACTGTACAGTAAACATCATAATCAAGATACCATATACCCTAAAATCTTTTTACAAGTATTGCTCACAGTTATAATTAGCTTTAGTTTCCCCATCATGATTCACCTTTCTAAAGTCCATGAATTTTTCAAATACATCATGAAGTTGTACATAAATGTCATCTCAAATGTATTTTGCTTAGATTTTAGAAAGTCCAATTTTAAGTATCTCTCCTAGATACTTTGTAAACATTGGGACTATCTGCTGTCTCCAATGAGGTGGTAGTTTCTCCAGAGTTCAAGGACATAAAATAAATTGTTAGTAAATAAAATTCAGAATCAAGTTTTCACCCATCACTACAAGGAGCTTCATTTACCTTTTTATTATCCAAGGTATCTGCTTCACTAACTCATTCTGTGCCAGTTTATCCTCTTTAGTACCCATTAAACTAATTTTAGAGATGTTATTAAACTTTTTCTTCACAAAAACTGCTGGGAGGAAACTACTGAATTCTTTCATCATTTCCTTTCAGTACCTGACTTTGTTGCTTTATTAACAGCCACGCTTAAATTGGTAATTTATTTGACTTCCAGTATTTTGTGTGTTAAAGATCTATTATTTGTTTTAATTCCCCAATGTGCAGATTTTGTTCTCCAAACACACTTTTTACATTCTCATTTCAGTTTCCAACAGTGCTGCAAGTTTCTTCTCTACATACTGTAGTTTTCAGGAGCTTTATTTTAGCTCTCTGTCATTTTTAACAATTTATTACTCATCCACACTGATTCCCATATTTAGGTTTGCCCAACAGCAAACACTCTTTTTGAGCCAACTCCATGAACTCTTTAAACTTTAGCCAATTTCTCCCACTGTGTTTCCTGCTAAGAACATTGCCAGTCTAGTTCACTGGGTTCATTCTTCATTTTAACACATTTCACTTTTAAAAGCTTTAATCTACCAGCAGTTGTATTAGAGAAGCAGAAAATATTTTCTGTGACGCTCATACTCAAAGTTAGCCTCTGGTTCAATGCATTGTTGAAACCCATTATGGTAATTCTTCATTATTTGTAGTACCTTAGCACCTACAAGCCCTACTCACAGACCCAAACCCCATTGTGCTAGGCACTGTAAAATCAGAACAAAAAGATGGTCCCAAGAAGCTCACACTCTAAGTATAACACAACAATTATAGGCTGGTAGAGGAGTACAAGAAAACAATGAGACAATACTGGTCAACCCACAGAAGTTCAGAGAACATGGCTGAGGTTGCTCAATACATGAGAAAGAACCTCCATTCTCCTTCCCCCAAGTTATAAAATGAACCAGTCATAACTCTGTGGTGCGAGTTTCCCTCCCACCCTTTGCCTTATCTATTTAGGCTGTCAACTCCTATCTCTTACTAAGCATTTATACACCTAGCACAATGGAGCATCTGATCTTGACTGGTGTCTCTAAATGCTACTGCAATACAAACAAACAACTGAGTGCATTTACAATAATTTTAAAATGTTAATGTTGTTAAGAATTAACCAATTGACAAGAATTTTGACTTTCCAATTATTCCAAGCAGAAAGTTAAATCTGTTTTGGAGATACTGAGTGCTCTTTTATTATGGGTAACCATTTTTTTATTTTTATTTTTTTTTAAAACAAAACAATTTGAAATTGGAATCTTTCCACGGCAAAAGAAACACCACAAAGATAACTGGGCATTATCATATACCTTCATCAAATCAGGCTCAAAAGTACAGAACGTAACACACCCAATATATGTTGATACAGTAAATTTGGAGGAAGAAAGTATACTGGTGCCATTCAATGTAATGCCAACTATAGCTAAATGATGTGCCCTCATGGGGTGAAATTCTGTCTTTGCATGTACAACCTTACTAGCAATCTAAGAGATGCAGTGGTTGCTGTGCAATTCAAGGATTAGGTGGGGAAAAGGCAAGCAGAATCGATAGAGAATAGTATTCAACTATCAGTATTTTGTTGGTCATTGGGACACTGTAAAAAAGGCAGAAGACAACCTGTCATTTGAGGAAGGTTATGAGAGAAATCTTTCTTGTTAATCAAAGCTGTACCAAGAGAAGCAGGGAAAATCAACAGACAGATTATGCTGTCAATTTTAGATATGATAATGTGCTTCAGAGATAAAACATTCTTCATGACAATTGAACAGATGGAATTTTTCATTTTTTGTTAACTGGACCAATACCCAAAATATAATGAAAATGAAGCTTAAAGCTTCTCCTTTCTTCTAAAGAAGTAGATGTGTCACCCCAGAAACAGTGAACTGAATGCTGCAGAGATTAAATTGATATTATATCATTCTGTACATCTATGCAATATTTCAGTCTAACTGCTGATGAAACAGTAGACGTTTATGTGTCTAGTACATCAGCATGACAGCAGATACATCATAACCTCTGGTGAAAAAATGCATTAAAATAAAACTACCTTAAATTTCAGCATGTTGATTTTAGTCCACAGGAAAGAAGTGGGGGACAATCACCTTTACAGAAGGGCTGATTTTAATGGGGGGGGGAGGGGATGAGGGAGCACAAAACTAGTGTTGTACTTCAAAGCCTTTTGATATGGATGGACTGAAATGTAGTCAATCACTGTCTCATATCCAAGCTCTCACGAAGTCTTGTAACTTCCAACTCTGCCGTCTCTCTAAAATCCATTTCTTCCTCAAACATCCTAATTACTAAATCCTGATCTGATTAATGTCTTGGTCGTCTCTTGCCTTGACTACTGTAGCATGTCTTTTTTAAAACCGAGCACCCCTTGTCATCTATCAAAACTGCTGCTTTGAAAATCATATTCTTTTCCTGCATTAACCACATTTTTCCCTCCTTAAACTCCATCACTGCCTTCTTCTTCTGCATCAAGTTCAGTCACTTCACCTTTTCCTTCAAATCTATGCACAATTCTACCTCCCTTGATTCCTCCCCCCAACCAGCTCTTATCTCTTTTATCCCCTGTGCTGTGCCCTGAACTCTGGCTAGTCATTTTTTCTAAGTGCTCCCTTTGCACCCTGCAACTGTTGACTGAGTACCTCTTTTTATGCCACACCACGACTGGAACAGCTTCCTGTTTCCTGTGCATGCACCAAGTGACATCTTTCTCCTCTTCTAATTTTCTTAATTTGTTTCCATCTACTCACATTTTTGTGCATTACTTATTTGTACTATAACAGAACTGGACTCTTAGCTTAGCAGGGACTATGAAGCATATTTATAAAGAGGGATGTACAGTTATGGCTCTCTTAATAGTAATATAATCACATTAATAAGGCTAAAAGGAAGGCAGTCAGGTCTGAAAGAATGAACAGAGCGTTAGGAGTCAGGATTCCCTAGCTCTATTCCTGATTCTGCCACTGCCTCACTGTGTGGCCTTGGGCAAAATCACTTGACCCTCAGATTCTACATCTGTAACATGACAAAAGCATCTACTTACTCTCACGCCTTCTGATGATTAACTAGTTATTACCTGTATAGTGCTTCCAACACGTGAAGAACTATATAATTACCAAGTCAGGTTGAAGCCAATGTGATAAGTAATTTTCCATGAATGATAATGCTACTAAACATTCATATAACATTTTAAATTTTCAAAGCTCTAGAAAAACTTCCAATTAATCTTCACAACACACCTATGGAGGTAGGTACAATTTATCCCTAATTTACAGATAAGAAACCAGGGCTGAGAGAATTAGTGACAGAATTAGGATCAGTTATGTCATTGCTCTTATGTACTGTACACATGCACTAATAGAGGCCACCACACTACTCCCTCAATAACCAAGCATGTGCTCCAATTCGTTTATTTATTAACTGAAAGTTGTTAGATTGTACTTGCACCTCCAAGAAACAGCATTTGGGTGGGTTTTGCCAGTTAAGCTACAAGGAACAGTTTTGTAAGCATCAGCTAAAAGAAACTGTTACATGCTACACACAAATCCTTTAAGTTTTTCAATATCCATGGTGCTGAATAGTTTTATTTCAATGAAGAGTCAGATCCAGTTTTTAGAAAGCATGTATGCGCACACATCAATCTTTTGAATTATGAACAGTACTGAAGTATACACCCAACCCTAGAGATCACAACTCTTGGGCGGGTTTTGAGCAGTAAGACCTGACATTTTTAATGCCCTATATCATCTGATTGTAGCAACAGTTCTAGAAATATGTAATTTTAAAGTGCTTAACAATGTTTTTTTTCCCTGATGCTATTGCCTCTTAACATTTTGAATTATCTGAATAGTGAAAGCAGATACCAAATTTTGTAATTAAAATTAAATGAAGTGTAAGGAGGAAAAGCAAACAATGAAATAACTAAACAGATGCCAAACTATTATTGCTCATCACTAAATTGAAAGTAGTAGTATTATGGGGGAGCATTTACTGATCTTACAGGAAGCAGTGTTTCAAAATAATTTTATGTAGGAGGATTTATTTCTATTTGCAAGGGGTTAATTTCATTTTTTCTGCTGGGGTGTTTTGCCTCCTTTCATCGCCTGTTCCTTCAAGTGAGGACAAGACTACGGACATTTTAAGAAAGGCTGCCATTCCGGTGTCTGAAAAAAAAAACAAAAACCTCAAAAACAGTATTCCCTCCTATCCTCCCTTCACAAGATATTCACCTCATTCTTTTTTTCTCCCTCCTCTTTGGTGGCTGTCTACCTTCACCTCCAACTTGTCTTCCCATGGATTTTCTCTCTCTTCACTTTCCTTTCCATCTCACTGATTCCTCTGGTCCCTCTCTTTTATATTACAATATCCTCAGAGATCACTTGCCTCCAACAGCAACTCTGACTGATTAGAGCTGGAAATAGCTTCAAGTACATGTAAGTGCTGTGTCTTCAGTCAGAGAGAGGGAGTAACTAAGAACCATGAGGCACACCTTCCCTATAGAGGAAGAACATACTGCCTTCTCAGTATTCTGAATGGGAAAACAAGCTTCTTGACCTTGGATGTGCTGCCATTAAACCAGAATTCCTTTAGGTTTGTGAGTTTCTCTCAATGACATTACTTTTGTCTACTCCTTACTTTTTCCACTTGTTTGTTTTTGCCCTCATCCTCAAAATAGCCCAAGTGGAGGATTATGCTTCCTTGGCAGCACTAACAGGAACAAAGGGAAACAGGTTAAGTATTATGAAATTCTTGTTAGTTTGAATCTGGCCCTTATGTCAGTACTGGTGAGGCAGTGCTATGTGCGGCAGAAGAGTTATGCTTCTTTTTAGGATTCTTATGCTGTGCTAGGAGGTGGGTTGGAAAACAGACACAGATCTCTACAGGAAGATAACTAATTTGTGATAGAGAGAGTGTAGCAAGGCAGTCTGGCTCCCCGCCACCCCAGAGGGTGATGAGCCTCTCTGGACACCAAAGTGGGCAGAGCCAGCAAACCCTGTGCCCGCCCCTCAGCGGTCAGGGCGCAGGACAGGAAGTATAAAAGTCCACCCCCAGAGCTCACTTAGCTCTCAGCCACCGGAGCGATCAGACGCTTGTGGCATAGCTCCCGGTGGGGAGACCACGGTGATCGGCAGCTGACCCAAGGATTGGCCAGACCAGACACCACCGGAAGCTAGCCCGAGCCCAGAGACACTGCCAAGTCTGCCGCTCACCCATTACCCCGAGGAGCTGCCAAGCCTACCGCCCGCCAGCTATCCTGAGGAGCCCATGGTGCTAGATCCCCCGGAGGACACCACTGTGACTCAGGTACCTGTAGAGGGGGAGGAAGGAAGTAGCACGGGGGCAGCCAACTCTAATCTGGCTGCAGCACTGCCAGAGCCCCTGTCAGTGTGTTGCGGCCAGGATCCCCACTGACACAGCAGCGGGTCTTCTGCCACTGCTAGGGCCCTGGGCTGGGACGCAGTGGAGTGGGTGGTCCTGCGTCCCCCCTGCCACCCAACTCGTGGGTGGCAGTCTCCCCCTCTCCCAGGCCTTTGGAGGCTTGGGCCTACTACAGGTTGTTGCCCCGCCCTGACCCAGGGCCTGTGCCTGCTAATACTGACTGTTTGCTGCAGGACCATGCTAATTCTCCAACACACCTGACCAACGCAGTGAGGCAGTCTGGCTCCCCACTGCCCCAGAAGGGGACGAGCCCCAGCCAACCAGCCTACAGAGAGATATGAAATATTTTAGTTTGCTGTGAAATAAACTTGATTATACATTGAGTGAAACAAAAGACCAATGACCAAGTGTATCCAGCATCCAAATAATGCAGTGATCTTTATTTTAGAGGTCTTATTCTGTCTTAGACAGAAGAGGTCAAAGGGCTAGCAAATTCTGCCCAATGTAGTTTGTATCCTATTACCAGGTGTTAGTAAACAAATTTGGATATAGTCAAATACTAAAAAGTGCAATGGCACTGCACGTTTCAGAAGTCACAAAACGTCAGGAAGAGCAAAAATTTTAAGTTGCCACAACATGAGCTTACTACAAAATGTGCAATGTGGATCTCAGTCCTGTTTTTCTAAGTTAAGATGCTGTTTTCTCGTTATATATTTAACAAGAAAAATATTAATAGGAAATACTAGTGCACATGGATGCATGTACACACTGCTGTAGGAATTTTAAGTTTTTATATTTGATTTCCTAGTGCATACTCCTAAAAATAATCCACAGTTATGTGCTTTGCATATTTGCCACTGGAGCTTGTAAACTAATGCTAGGTAGTGGTTCAGCTCATGGAGCTTGCAAGCTCTACCAGCTTCAGCAGCCTAGCTTGTGAGCTTCTTGCACCAAATAGCTGTACATAAATACACAATGGATCTACATCCAACTATAGAACTATAGACACAGAAGCTTTCTACTTCTCAGTTTTCAAAATGGTCATCTTCTTGATATATCCGCTTCTATGCTAAACTGCCAAATGTGGCTTTTGGCACAGTGTTGTTGTAAACTATGTTTAGAATTCATTTAAAAAAAAATAATTTTCTCTCTTCAAAACAGGTGTTTTCTCCATGCTGCTCCAATAAAGAGTTGCAACCCCATGACCCTCCAACACTCTCCTCATTTCGTTGCCCACATTCTAGTCACCCTCATTCTCCTGACTTTGTCTATAATAACCTATTTTTCTTCACAGCTGGGCCCTGATTAGTACTGAATGAAAGTTGTGCAGTCTAGGATGATGCACAGTATTATAACTCTGTGGCAGCAGGGCCCAAGAACATGACTATTTTCTTCTGCAGATTCTGTGGGAGAACCGAGTAATCACAATCCTGCTAAAAATCCTGCTAATTGGAAGGTGAGGGCAGATGACTCTCCCTGAAACTCTTACTGTCCAGCAAAGTCACTAGAAGGAGGCTGGGCACTGTCAGAGAACCAACTGTTGGGAGGAATTCAGATTTGGATCCTTTAAAAAAAAAAAAAAGGCTGAGGTTCTGCACAGCTGTAACTCCAGTAGATTTAAGTGGGAATTTTGAATGTGCAAAGGACAAAAGATAAGGCTGAAAGTTTAGAAAAAGACACCAAACATTTCAATCCTCCAACCTTTATTATATTCACCTCTCAGCAGCTGGAACATTTGCCAACCAGCAGTCTGTTCAATAAAGTGGAGTATGTTTCCAGCACTTCCATGTTAAACACATTTTATTTTCCCCCAGTAACAGACTGAACATGACACAGAGCCAAGAACTCTTGAATACTAATATCATCGCTACCACTAATTTATTCAGAAAAGTCACTAGGGGCAAGGGGAGTGGCTATGAGGATTAACCTTTGTATACGACTTTGAAATATACAGCACTATGTAACCATAACACTTTAATACATAGCCATTACAAAAATTTTGACATGCATTTCCCCACTTTTTAATTACATTGTTTTTCGCCTGATTCAGTTGCCCATCATAAGGAATCAGGAAAAGTACTTGGAGAAATGTAAGTTCCATTCAGAATGTCACATGCTTGAAATTTAGCAACCAGAGAAGTTGAATTTCCCGTTCCATATATTAGAATTTTCAGTGATCTTTCATTTTACTGCCACAATCACACGGCCCTTACCACAAATCCTTCCTCTGAATCAGACAGAGAAGATTTGAAACCATGTCTCTTCCCTCCCAGTGAAGGCCTTAATCACCAGGCTAAAGAGTCTCTCTCTCTCTCTCTCTCTCTCCTTGGCCCAACAAATATTTAAGTATTTTATATATAAAGTGGAGCACCTTCAACAAGAGAGAACTGAGAGCAACCCAATTCAGAATAGCCTATAGTATTATGGCTAGGATACTCACCTGGGAGAGGGGAGATCCGAGTTCAAGCCTCTGCTCCAGAGAGGCAATTCAAACCTGAATCTCCCACATTCCCAGCAAGTGCCCTAATCCTGCTCCAGAAAGGACTTTGTCAGCAAATTGAAAAACATTTTCAGAACCTAATGGAACTAAAAAAATCTATTATTCACTCAGTTCTAGTGGTGGGGAATGGTGTGTTACAAAATACAGTAGCGGAAAAAGCATGTAGGGAAGCATAATTTTACCAAGCGCTCTCACTCTTATCCTCAGGCAGAGTTTTTATTGCACAGCACATTCTTTCTTACCAGTAAATAAAAAAAAAAAAAGAAGGATTTAGTACCATTAACAGGAGGAAACTGGTGGAGATATTAGCTGAAGTGTGTGCAGTGCACATGTGATACCATAACACTGGTTTTCACTTTCCTGCTGTTCTGGAAGAACAGAATGATGTGGTCACTACAAGAACTCATTTAAATAATGTAGTGTAATACCAAATGTTGATATGTGGTTAGTTAGGAACATTTAGTAGACCTAGTCTGGATAGCCACACAAAAACTCTAATCACCTACCCCACACTGAGCACCAGGTCACATGTGCCTACTTAAGGAGAAATACAAGTGTCATTAAAAAAAAAATTCCACAGCTGTAGAATATTTCTTCTCACACTTACATGGAGAGGGCTCATGTTTGCAGCTTCTCAAGGTCTGCAGTTAAACAGAACAAAGTACCACATAAATGAGCTGAACTTTGACTTGACTTCCACACTACATGCTATTAAAACTGTATCAATTTATTTTCTTCTAGTTCACACAAATGACTATTTCTACTTAATTCCCCATTTGTATATTTAGTCAGTTATTTTCCTTCAAGTTATGCCATACCCTTTCTCCTGAACAAATATTCTCTTTGATGAAGCCTTTGGACCCAGGATAATCATTATTTATATTGCCATAGCACCTAGGAGCCCTATTCATGAACCCGGACCTCATAGCACTGGGCACTGTACGAACACAGAACAAAAAGTTTACTGCTATCCCCAGGGGCTAGCAATCTAAGTATAAGTGACCACAGGTGGAGACACATTGACAGGTGAATACCAGAAAACAATGGGACAATATTGGTCAGCACGTAAGCAATGGTCTCTACACACACACAGCCTAACTTACCTAATTTTCAGTAGGCACCCCAACAAAGGAGAGTTTTGAGGAGGGATCTGAAGATGAATAATGAGATAGCTTTGCGATATTTATGGGGAGTGCTTCCAAAGCATGTGGGGCAGCGTGGGAGAAAGCACAGAGGTATCCACATGGATTTATGAACATGAAAGGGATTGTGTTCCCTTGCTCAAACTTAGAGAGACTGGAAATGATTGTAGTTCAATTGCTGAATCCTTTGTCTTGATCACTGGTCTATAATTTTTGAGACGTCGTCTACTTCAGAGATAAAATGTGCTATTTATTATGTATTTTGATGTGCTGAATTCAAATATGACAATTAAAACAACTGATTGGCTACTGCTTCTAAGATATTTAAGTTTACACATTTTATGTCTATGTATATTGTGTAGATAGAGTTTTAATCATAAATTGTAAACCTAGGTCTTTTTCATGTGTTTATGGTTGCTTTACATGATAATATTTCACCTGTCCTGTTTATGTAACACTTTAAAAATCAGCAAAAGGGTTATCTAACTAAAATTTATTATGAAACAAAAAGGCAAAAAACTATTATGTACATAGTTTAGTCCTATTCAGTGTCTACCCGGCGCTTCTTGGCTTGTCTCTTGTATTCATTAAATGGAGCATCTCTTGTCACTGTCCAGCAATAGTCTGCAAGCACTGATGGGCTCCATTTGCCCTGATAGCGTTTCTCCATTGTTGCAATGTCCTGGTGAAATCGCTCGCCGTGCTCGTCGCTCACTGCTCCGCAGTTCGGTGGGAAAAAAATCTAGATGAGAGTGCAAAAAAATGTATCTTTAGTGACATGTTGCAACCAAGGCTTTTGTATACCTTGAGGAGGTTTTCCACCAACAACCTGTAGTTGTCTGCCTTGTTGTTTCCGAGAAAATTTATTGCCACTAACTGGAAGGCTTTCCATGCCGTCTTTTCCTTGCCACGCAGTGCATGGTCAAATGCATCATCTCGAAGAAGTTCACGAATCTGAGGACCAACAAAGACACCTTCCTTTATCTTAGCTTCACTTAACCTTGGAAATTTCCCACGGAGGTACTTGAAAGCTGCTTGTGTTTTGTCAATGGCCTTGACAAAGTTCTTCATCAGACCCAGCTTGATGTGTAAGGGTGGTAACAAAATCTTCCTTGATTCAACAAGTGGTGGATGCTGAACACTTTTCCTCCCAGGCTCCAATGACTGTCGGAGTGGCCAATCTTTCTTGATGTAGTAGGAATCTCTTGCACGACTATCCCATTCGCAGAGAAAACAGCAGTACTTTGTGTATCCAGTCTGCAGACCAAGCAAGAGAGCAACAACCTTCAAATTGCCACAAAGCTGCCACTGATGTTGGTCATAGTTTATGCACCTCAAAAGTTGTTTCATGTTGTCATAGGTTTCCTTCATATGGACTGCATGACCAACTCGAATTGATGGCAAAACATTGCCATTATGCAGTAAAACAGCTTTAAGACTCGTCTTTGATGAATCAATGAACAGTCTCCACTCATCTGGATCGTGAACGATGTTGAGGGCTGCCATTACACCATCGATGTTGCAGGCTACAAGATCACCTTCCCTGAAGAAGAATGGGACAAGATCCTTTTGACGGTCACGGAACATGGAAACCCTAACATCACCTGCCAGGAGATTCCACTGCTGTAGTCTGGAGCCCAACAGCTCTGCCTTACTCTTGGGTAGTTCCAAATCCCTGACAAGGTCATTCAGTTCACCTTGTGTTATGAGGTGTGGTTCAGAGGAGGAGGATGGGAGAAAATGTGGGTCCTGTGACATTGATGGTTCAGGATCAGAAGTTTCATCCTCTTCCTCGTCTGACTCAAGTGAGAATGATTCTGGTGCATCAGGAACCGGCAGTCCTTCTCCGTGGGGTACTGGACGTATAGCTGATGGAATGTTTGGATAATGCATAGTCCACTTTTTCTTCTTTGACACACCTTTCCCAACTGGAGGCACCATGCAGAAGTAACAATTGCTGGTATGATCTGTTGGCTCTCTCCAAATCATTGGCACTGCAAAAGGCATAGATTTCCTTTTCCTGTTCAACCACTGGCGAAGATTTGTTGCACAAGTGTTGCAGCATATGTGTGGGGCCCACCTCTTGTCCTGATCTCCAATTTTGCAGCCAAAATAAAGGTGATGGGCTTTCTTAACCATAGTGGTTATACTACGCTTTTGTGATGCAAAAGTCACTTCACCACAAACAGCAGAAGTTATCTGCACTGTTCACACAAGTACGAGGCATCTCTGCTCACTTTGGCTAAACAGAAATGTGTCCCTTTGCAAAATCAAACACTGACAAATAAGAGAGCACGACACACTATGATTTCTAGAGCTGATATAGGGCAATTTGTTCAGCAGAGTGATGTAAGCTTCGTTATGATTGCATCATCCATGACTTCTAGGAATAACATAATGCAATTCATATCATGTATGACGCAATACCAGCTTCAGATTGCATCATTCATTGTTTTGCCTAAAAAGCAAGTACTGTCCAAACCCAGTCATAGATTTATTCATAGACCCAGTCAAAGATGTATTTTAGTCATTTCTGGTTTAAATTGATATCCCTTCCCTTTATAACTCACTTATCCTCCGCTATTCCCAAGTCAAGGGTCGTATATACTGACCCAATAGCATATATTGAAAACTAGAGCCAATCAACAATTTTAAGCATCATTTTTGTTCTCAGTGACCCAGAATTAGTAAAGTTTGACTACATTTATTTCAGAAGCATTTTGGCTGTAGAGCAGTCTAATTATCTAATTATTAGATAATTAGATAATTATTAGATAATTATTAGATCTAATTATCTAATTATAAGATAATTATAATGTATGTTTGTTTTCGCATCTCTATTATACACTCTTATTTAAGGGCCTTATGACCCAGCTGTAACAATATATTCCAGGCTGGAGATTATGGTCTGAGACTGGGAGCTGAATGTATTTAGCAAATAACTGTATTTGGATATTTGTAAGCTGTGGCTGAAATAAAAAAAAACTTTACTAATTTTACACATGATTACTGTGCCCTGAGATTGTCAGTGCTTCTAAAGACTGGATTTTGATGCTTAAGTAAAAGAGGACTATTTCTTGAATTTACTTAAGGAACAAAAGTTATGACAGTTGTACTTTGAAGTCAGACAGCCCTCACAATACTGGGTTTCAGAGAAAGCTCCCAATTTCAAACAGAAAAACAAAATACTCAATTTGATTGGACAGTGTAACCATCAGGAGGCCTATTCTAATGGGACAGAAGTATAAAGACACTTCCCACAGGGGCTCAATCTGGGTAGTACTATAAGGAGCAGAATGGGGTTCCAAGGCCATGCTCTGACCTTACAGGGCTGGAAGAGGCTGATGCCTTAAGACAGCATTCAGTGTTGGGATTTGTACAAAAACACTTCCTTTTCTTCAATATGCAGAGAACATTATATTACAGAGGCTTGACCTTTTTGCTTGTATGCCCATAATAAAGCCCTCCCAAAAGAACTCAAGCCTATATTTCACTGATTTAGCGTGGTAGTTAAATTGCAAATTGACTTTGCATAGCAAATAAAGTAAGTTGTATTTGTTGACTTCTCTTTTGGAGTCCCTGAGAACAATAATCATTTCAGCTAAGTATTAGTTTTTAAATATGTCTGATCCTGGATGGAGGATCAGGCTTCCAATAGCAGACTTCCTCTGTGAGGTAGAGGCATCCAAAGATCCAGTGCTAGGTTAATCAGGCCTCAGAGCCACAGCCTCTTCAGCCAGAAAGACAAACAGCATCACTGCTGTTGTCTCATGTCTATCTTCTGTACTGTCCTGGGGAGCAGTGGAAAAGGTGAGAAAACACATGGCAGGGACCTCTCTCACCTCTGAGGTCATTCACCCCCTCACACTCCAGATCCTGACACACACAGAAGCTGCAGGGCACTTGATTTACTATTTCCAGATGCAAAGAGGTCAATTACCAGCCCACCAAACTGACTTACAATGAACAAGGTATTTCCTTGTGTAGGAGCCACTCTGCTAATGACTTCTGCCATATAAGTCGTGGTATCGCTCTCCTCCTGGGTAGGCAGTATATCTAGAGATAGAAATATTTGCTCTGCCCAGGACAGGAGAATCTCTCTCCAGGCTAGGGCTGATAGTGTTCTTTCCCCTTATGAAAACCCTATCAGATGGATGGACTGTCAAAACCAGAACTGGTTTGTTACCCAGAGAGGGAGCAGTATTCTGAGATATCAATGAAGCACTGTTTCAGCTGATTGATGAAGTGTATGCTCTTTCTGGTATCTGTTCCCTGAACTGAAGATCCGTTCAAGTACAAATCTGATGCTCCACATTCACCATTTGTGGAAGTAGAAAACATACAACTGGAGCTACATCTGCCAATGAATGAGATAGGATGAGATGCAGATGGAAAACCTGGAATTACTGGAAGCTGTCATATGAACTCTGAATCACTGAAACATATCTGTCTAGGAGAAGAGAATTTTCAGTAGTCTCCAATAAGAATTGAATTTTTAATTGACATACCATTTGTGGCCATCTTCATCTTCTGTTTAATTCTTCTGAGATTTGACCTTGTACCTAATAGTTTCCTTCCTCAGCCCAGATCTATGATTGACTTCACTGATGCTACATGTCTGTCCCAAATCCAATATATTCCAGGAACCATATCACTGTTTGCTTCAGCTTTTCTATACAGAAACCTGATTTTAAAAACTGTCCAGGAAGAGATGAATGAAGTTTTCTTCTCAAAAGCTAATATTATTGCTATCATGGTCCTGGAGAGACCGTTTGGGAGCACAGGGAATATCAAATGGTAATGATAGAAGTTGGGAAAAGAAAAAGGCTGCCATCCATTTGCAAAAAAGTTGTCTGAGGATGGAAAATGGGAATGCTTTGAAGACAAGCCTCCCTTAGGCCCTTACTCTGCCTGTCCCCAATTCTCTAAAGCTAGATGTTCTGATATGGAGTAAATGATTGATGATTTTATTTATGTTGTAGCCTTTGCTGGGTTGCTGGGAATGGGACACACTGCTCCTGAAATTCTTGCACACGTCTATAGGGTATCCCCTTGGGACATATCTAATGTCCTCATTTGATCTAAGATAGAGGTGGCTCTTTTGCTCCATAACTGAAACAGCCTGGCATTGATCAGGATCTAACTCCAGATAGGGCTAGTTAGGAGACCTCAAGATAGCTCTAAGACAACAGAAGGCAGTTACTGACCCGCAGAAGGCTGTACTTATTCTAGCTACCACTCACAAAGAGGTATTTTCTCTTGTAAGTACTTTAAGGACTGCTTCAATTTGCCATATGACCTGTATTCCTCTCTACAGATTCTAGCAGGAATTATTTTAAGCTGACTTTTCTGAGGACTCTGAATAGTCTCAGATTTCCATAAAGTTTCCCATTGTATTACCAGACAGCTGTTAGGATGTCAGAGGAAATTTCACATTTGTTTATGTATTTCTGTTGGCTTAATATCACCTGTTTTCATGCCCAAAGGAGGGGGTTGATACAACGCCTGCCTGGACTTTGCTGCCAATGAAGGGCCTGTATAGGGAGGAGGCCACTCTTTCAGGTAAAAAAAATCTTCCCTAGTTAGAAGCACAGAGTCCTTGACCACCAAGGAAAATACCCTGTAGTGATATTTTGACTGGTGCACAACGAGGAACCTTCTGGACTAAAAAACTGAGGCCAGGAAAGGGTGCAGTAGAGTGAAAGAAATAGTGGGCCAAGAGGCCCCTTACTGCCTGACAGTTCTTCCACATCTTGGCTGCTATCTCTCTCCTTGATCCACAGTGATATCAGTGTGGGAGAGGAGGGGGAGGTGGTAGCGAGGCATGTCAACCTACAACGGAAGCTGGGAACAGTAATCTGAACATTAGGGGATGGTGACCCACAATGGCAGCTGGGAACAATATCTTGATACTTTCCCAGTCTTTTAGATGTGGCAGGAAATCCTTATTCATCTATTACACCTTTCCAGGGTGTATGGGAAGGAATATACAGCTATCACTTATACAGGGCAGCTGAAGACTTTTTAAGCATGGTTTCACAATACACAGTACACTCTTACCTGGAGAAGTCTATCTACTATTTTGATTTTTGTTTGTTTTAACTAGATTTTACTATTTGATTCTCTAATTCTGATATGGACTTCTGGCCTTCCTCTACTAAGAAGAAAATTCCTAGGGCAAAGGTGTGGAGTGCATACATGCATGCCTAGAGGAATCAGCATGTGCCTATGGCCGGGTGCTTTCTACACTGACCTGCCCTACTGCACTCTGTGAAGGTGAGCAGGCAAACCAAGTTCTGACAATTACCTGCCCCACCGCATTCCTTCCCTCAGCAGGGGAAATAGCGCTGTTTTTACTGCTCATTTAGCTTCCCTTTGGGAATTTGTCCCTCTAATCCTTCTTCAGATCATGGAGCAAAATTGACCTGAAAGTTTTAAAATGGTTAGCGATTTCTGCCCTGGAAGAGGCTGGTCTCATTCATTTCTCCGGCATTCACTGTGGCTGAACTCGAGCAAGAACAGCTCATGAAATATTGGTGCATCAAATCTAAATCCTAGCCATGAGCTGGCAACATTTGATCAGATACTGACATCCTCAGCCCATCCCTGGTTATGTTACCTAGCTGTAGGCTTGGAAGTTGAAGCTTTTATAAATGAGGTGGTCAATTTTGGCTAAAGCATATAAGCTTTTCAGCTGTTTAAACAACTTGCTACAAGATTAAATCAAACAAAGTCTCTCGCAAAGATGCAAAACTGTTAAGGTGATTAAGTGAGTCTTTTCCCAGTGAGATCATATAATTATGACTTGTTTCTTCAGCAGCTGTTGTGACTAGTTGATAATCATATACAAATTTTACTACTGAATTTTGTTTTATAAGACAAAAAACTGCATCAGTTTCACAATGTAACCAAATACTAAGCTTCATAAAACAATACTAACATCCTACAAACCTCCACTAGCTGTTTACATAGAGGTGCAAATAAATGTGAGGGACCCAGCTGCTCCAAGCTAATGGAATTACTCCAAGAATTGTGTTAGTGTAACTGAGATCAGAATCTGGCCCTCTACATCATTTCCCAGAACTACCCAGATCTCCACATGCAAATGGCCTATGCTTTCTTAGAAAATACTGTTGTATTTGAGGGTTTGAATTTAGGTTCTATGCAGCAAGGCTCCAATTTGTTTTTATTCAAAGCTGTCAGGGCAAAAATGGGAAAAAAAGTCATAACTGTTGTACAATGGTTCCCAGTATTTTAATACTGGGCTGTTTGTCATGGGCAATTATGAATCATGGGTAGGAGAGTTTGTGCATTAGCCTGCTAAACCTAGGGCTGTGAGTTCAATCCTTGAGGGGGCCACTTAGGGATCTGGGGCAAAATCAGTACTTGGTCCTGCTAGTGAAGGCAGGGGGCTGGACCCGATGACCTTTCAAGGTCCCTTCCAGTTCTAGGAGATAAAAAAAAGTCCTATTTTTTTACCATAGTAACTGTTTAAAGCTATTTAAAAAGTATGTTTAAACCCATTTAAAAATCAAGAACTTCACTAGAGCCAACATACATTGAGCCAAATATGTAAATATTCATGAAGCTCATTCTCTCAGTAACTTCTGAGAAGAATGGCAAAGCCCAGGGCCTTGGGAATTCTGCCACTGAGTTCAGTGGGTCCAGGACTTCTCCCCATGATAAAACACAGTTACACAGAGATAACTAGACAAAAAAAAATCACTGATTAAATGTAAAACTTAATATTTAAGTTTCTTATCTGGTAAAAACAAAAAAGCCTATTTATCAAAATCATGTCATATTTCCTGAAATTTTGTAATAATCATACATCTATCAATTCAGCACTGGAATTCTTAAGTCAGGACAGACAATGTTGTTCTAGGAGCTATGACACTAGCTCAGGTGAAGTTTAAAGCAGTTCTTGGTTACTACGCCGTTGAGATGATTATATCAGATTAGTGTCGAATATTTATATTTCAATTTTGATATATCAGCCTAGAAAAGCTCATCCCATTTCAAGTACAAGCAGGCGGACCACATCAGATGACTATGAAAATCTCCACCATAACATTTGTCTCAACCATAACACTGAAACAATTCTCATAAAATCTGTTAGTAATTGACTCTGGGTCCTAATCTCTCTCAATCAAAGCAAACCTTTCAGCAGCTTTTACAGAGCATGAAGCTCATGCAGGCATCTCATTTTATCCCCTTGCAAAACTGAATGCCTGGTTGCCTACCTACTTGGTAAACAGAATAGAAAGGAAGAAGAGTGGCTTGGTCAGGGTGCAGGGCCAAAGTAAGGCAATCCAAAATCCTAGCCACGCCCACAAGCCCTGTTTACAGCAGTGTGGATGGTCCCTGCCACTACACGTGCTATCTGCTTTAAGGCCTCCCTTTCTCCCTGGAGTACTTCTTTAGGTCATCAGAAAGACCGGGGACCATCTGGAGGAAGGAGGACTGAGCTCTCACCCAGCTCAACAGCATGTAAAGGTGCACAAAATAGAAACAATATGTGAGCAGCACAGAGCTGCTGAGTCCCCACTGCTTTGCAGCTCAAACAGCAGCAGCACTTGAGCTTCAACCCACACAGTCTGATGGGCCAGCTAGCTCAAATATAAAGCACCACTTAACTTGAGCTAGAGATTTTTGTGTTTGGATGGAAGTAAAGTTAGGAGCAGCACTGCAGTTATACCTTGCGCTAACACTGCAGTGAAGACAAGCCCATCCAGAGTTCCTCACTGAGGGATGTTGGTGGACGGTTTCAGAGTAAATGCCTCATTAAAATGCATGAGGAACTATTGTTTCAGGCCATCTCCAGACATTATTGTATTTAAGTCTTCAGTCTTCTAATGGTATTAAAATATGGAACTTTGAGAAGCAGCCATAGCGCTTGACAGGGTCTTCTTTTTATCATTTTCATTACGGATTGTGTGCAGTACAGATACTGTGTGTTAAAAGAGCACAGCAAAATAAGATTTACTTATAAGCAGTTCCTATCACATTTTAGTGCAGCTACACAAAACAATAATATAATTCTACAACCATCAATTTAGGACTGGAGTTTTTAAGTGTCAGCGTGTAGCACACTTAATAGAAAAATTCCTAGCAAAAATACACAAGTTTCTTACTCATATGAAGTTTAACAGTTACATCATTTTGCAGAGAGTCTGACTCCCTTTCATTCAACAATGACAGAATTAAAATTCTACTCAAACTACCAGTAAAGAAACTGGTATTCTAATCAAGTCACATTTAAGGAAACTTGCACACAGAAACACTGAAATACAATTGGGAAACTCACTTTCAGAGGCTGAATTAAATGCATAATTCAAATTCCCATAGTAGCAAGCAAGTGTCATGCTTTTCGTTTTCCCTACACATTGTGCTGAAACTGTACATTGTCACTTTACCGATAACAGCAAGTTAGGGTTAAAGTTGCAGTTTTGTGCTTAATACACCTATTCAGATAAGCAGCGCAGGTTCTCAGAACAGAATTGCAGTTTGCAGGAACAATGATGTCAGTTAAAAGCATAGACTAGCAGCTCTAACTTAGAATTTTCCCACTTTGAACTGATAAAACAATCTTTGTTTATGTTTTCTTTTATTTTCTATGGGGTAATGGAACCTGAAGATAGTAGGATTTATCTGCAGAGTGTGGCAGATTTGCTATCGTGATACTTACATCACACTAGCAGCTCAGCAGAGCTCATGTTCTGAGACTGAAGTACAGGTGACAGACAGGTACCAGTTACAAAAGTGACATGTACTACTAGAACATATGCCTATTCTTGGCCAGCTTCCTTCCCAAAGGCTGTCCTTCTCCTGTCTCCCAAGTTCCATTTATAAGCTCATCTGGGCAATCATTACCATGGGATTTGTATTGGTTCATCATATCACCATCTGGATACACACATGATAATGCTGAGATTTCATCAGGGCTTATTCAAACACACATTTCTTCTGCACAGTTATTTTAACCATCTAAAAAATTGTATTTACAGTTTAATGTTAGTAACAGTCACCAAAAGAGCTATTCCCATCTAAACCATTTTAACTGGTTGGCTGTGTAAAGCAGTATGATTGACAAAAAGGGAAAATCTCAGCCCTCAGAGTGTCAGCCGTTCGGTCAAGTGACTACAGGTAACAATTTATTGTTAACAGAAGTTGCACTAAATATAAAAATAAACAGCTACAAATTCAAGAAAATTAAGACAAAAGACACAGCACAGGAAAAAATGGCTGTGGAATAAACTTGAACAAAAAAACCACTGAAGGAACCAAACCTGGCCCTGAGGCCAAAAACAGTAGGAAAATGATTAAAGATAATGAATGAGTATAATAAAAAGTTTATTATTGTCAGACTGAATTCAACATGATCATCATGAACCTCGCTACTAGGAACTGAACCTTGCTACTAGGAACATAGTATTCAATACATGCTTAAGGCCTGGCTAGGCTATAGCAATAAATCAATGTTAAACACTATCATCTTCACTGTTTTCAGTCACTCGTGATTTACAAGTCAGTGAGATTAACACATCATGTCCCAAATCAATCAACTTCTAGGAATTTAAGACAAAAAATGAAACTGTCAACATTTTAAATAGGTTTTAAAAGCATAAATATTTGAAAAGAAATCTGTAGTGAATTCCTTGGAGTATAATTGCTTCAGCACATAGTACACGGCCCACATAGAATACCTGTACTGTCACTCCAGAATCCTTGTCCTAAAAGTTGGCAGTTTGTAATGCAAGGTTTATTTTTGGAAGAAAAAAAAATATACACCCAATTATTTTGCAGAGACTTTAAAAAAAATCCTATCAACTGTGAGGAGAAAACAGTACTTTTAATAAACTGTCAGTCCTGGACATCTCTGAAACAATGCTGCCTCCTTCTGGGCAAATCCAGAGTGTCAATTTTTTTCCATAAAATTAAAGGCAGTAAATTTTTCCTGCCAGAAAAACAAATAAACATCCTCAATGCTATGACAATATTCTCTTATTTTCTTATTCAAATGAATTTCACTTTACTATTTTGAACTTGGTCTAATTATTTTAAATGCTCACTGCTCATTTAAAAATAATAATTTTAAGTAAGTTTCCATAAGACTTCAGATTACATTAATCTAACTTTTTTTTAAAAAACAACTCATTTATTTTCACCAAAACTTGTGAAGTCCTCTTGAAAGAAGCTTTCACTGTCAAGCATCACTAACTTTTACAGATTCTAACATTTACATTTTTTTCCACCTCTTATTGTTGTAAAGCAACTTCCAAATGGGAACTAAGAGTAAACCATTGCAGTGTTTTCCTTCTAAATCTGCAGGCAGAGCTCCAACATCTGTTGCTGCTTATAGCTTCCAATAGCTGCAGCAATAATAACAGTTGATCAAAGACTTGTCAGTGTTCACTATTGCTAGTGGAAACTCCATTGGCAGCAGCAAGAGAGAAGAATTAGGCCAATGTCACTATGCTTGTGAACACTATGAGTAAAACCCTACCAAATTCACAGTCCATTTTGGTCAATTTCACAGTCATAGGATTTTTTTAAAAAATCATAAATTTCACGATTTCAGCTATTTAAATCTGAAATTTCACAGTGTTGTAATTGAAGGGGTCCTAACCCAAAAAGGAGTTGTAGGGAGAGTGGGGGGTCACAAGGTTATTGTAGGGTCTGTATGCGGTACTCCTATCCTTACTTTTGCACTGCTGCTTGCAGTGCAGCCTTCAGAGCTGGGCAGCTGGAGAGCAGCGGCTGCTAGCCGGGAGTCCAGCTCTGAAGGCAAAGCCTCTGCCAGCAGCACAGAAGGGTGGCATAGTATAGTAGTGCCACCCTTATTCCTTCCCTGCTGCTGGCAGGGCATTGCCTTCAAAGCTGGGCACCTGGCCAACAGCTGCCGCCCTCCAGTAACCCAGTTCTGAAGGCAGCACAGAAGTAAGGATGACAATACTGTGACCCCCGCCTAAAATAACCTTACAACATCCCCCACCCCCGCAACTCCTTTTTGGGTCAGGGCCTCCAATCTGAGAAAAACTGGTCTTCCTTGGGAAATCTGGATAGTATAGGGTAAAGGCACACAGAAGACTAGATTTCATGGGGGGAGAGCTGATTTCACGGTCCGTGGTGCGTTTTTCATGGCCACGAAGTTGGTAGGGCCCTAACCATGAGCATCAATGGAGTCAGACACTGGGTAAGAGAACCTAAAACGAGCAAACACAGATGACACATTAGCCAAGATTCACAGCACAAACACTACAAAAGCCAAAAGTCCCTGGGATTTGGCTGCAAAGAAAATAAAACAAGAATGTTCTTCTTTCCTCCTAGCACCCAGTGTTTTAGACATCTACTAGCTGGAGGCTGCAGAGATAGAGCCCATGAATAGTATACAGGGACAACATCTCATAGGAACTCCAGCATCCTCCACTTTTGCAGCAGCTTTGTGGACTTTTTTTTCCTATTTTATTTTGGGGGGTGAGGGAATAACGAGGGAAGATTGGCTTCTTTCTTGGGAGTTGTCCCTGAATGTTGAAGCCCCCAATCTATTGAAGAAGAGAAAAGAAGCCAAAAAAAGAAAAGGGCTTAATAAAAGTAAGAGATGTGTAGTAAGAAGCATTAAAGAGTTTAAACAGAAAGTTGATTACAGTGTTACAACTAAAGCTTTCAATACACTGTGCACAAACATTTGATACCTTTGTGACCAGATTCTAACTCACATACTTACATGAGGCTTATCTAGATGAACAGTTTAGTGAGCAGCAAGTTGGGGTATAATCTACAGCGCAGTAGTACGCCGCAAACTCACTGTCTGTGTGGACTTTGCCGCACACGGAGAAATTCCTTAGCGCACACTGACCTACTCCCATTTCAAAGTGGAGTAGATCAAAGCACACTAGGGATCTATAGGGACAGTTAGAGCGTGTATACTAGTGTGCGATAGGTTTACAACCTGTTCATCTACAAGCCCTTAATGTACTCACATTGGATTTCAATGGGACTACTTGTGGTGTGGAAAAAGGTACTACTCAAAAGTATGGGAAGAAGAATCTAGCCCTTAAATTGCAGGAAGCATGGTGGGTTGGGTTTTTTTTGGGGGGGGGGGGGAAGAGGAGAAGGGTTGGGGACGGACATTTTTCTCCTGGCTAGTAAGCACCATGTCAAGTTCTCAAGATCTGCTTTTCATTGTAAAGGTTACTTTTTGCACTTTACTCTGAAAATATACTAGTAAATTTTACTTTGCACTTCTCATACACAAATACAATAGGTTTAATTGCTGTGCAGACATATCCTTGCAGAGATGTGATTCAGAATTTTTTCTTCCACAACTAGTTCTCCCACTGATTTTTATAATAAAAATAGTAATCCACTCAAGCACCAACTATAGTAGTTCTATTTTATTCCTCCCCTCACATCCCTGGAGGAATGGAATTTATTCTTACCCAGGCTGGAAGACTGACAGCAATGTCAAATCAACTTTTAAAGAGCAATTAAGGCCAAATTCATCCCTCATGGTAACTATGTTGACTTCAGTGCAGTTACATACCCTGAAAACTGAAAATTAATGCGATTGAGAACTGGCTGTCCTTTCCTATTTATGCAACTTTTTTGTTGCTACAGCAGATGTTGTTGGTAGCTATTTGTTTAATTCCCAATATCTGAACATACTCCTGCCAGACAAGTCAAAGCTCAGCACATCACGGACCCATACCACAGGAGCCCAATGATTTTGGGGCAGATGCATATCCAGAAACCTATGCACATTACTCAAATTGCTCTAGGCTGCTTTGCTGCAGGCCCTGGTGAACTGCAGGCCAGCCCGACCCTCATCTGCCATTTCCCCTTCAGTTACGTCGAAGATCTTATGCTCCCCTAAACATTTTCCAAGGTGATGCCTTCTTCTTGGCACCCAGAGGAACATCCTCTCTTGATAGAAATCAGCTAATTTGGTGATCTTTATTATTTTTTCAGTGTGCTTCTAAAGCCTTGTGTTGTTTCAGTTATTTTTATGCTTCATTACTACTATTTTTTTTTTAAAGTTACTACCTACACTTTCACTGATCTGCTACCCCATCTATTACAAAAAACTTAGAAAGTATAAATGAATGTTTCATAGAGCACATACATTTCAAGTTTCAGCCATTACTATGAATGCCAGCATAAATAAAGTTATTTCATAGTTTGACAAATAAGTTGTGTACAAAGACACTATTTATAAATACCAGTTAGAAAATATTTAGATATTAAGTGTTTAGCAGAAAAGCCACCACAATAATATCTAGACTGAGCAAGAGGGTATGGCAAAACAAACTGACAGAACACACAAAGATCTGTGTCTCGTGCATGTGTTATCAGCACACATTTGTATGGGAGCGAAACATGGACCTTATACTCTCATAAGGAAAAGAGGCTTAACAGCTTTCATATGTGTTGCCTTCGTCGAATCTTTGGAATCTCCTGTAGGGACAGTCACCAACACTGAGGTGCTCAAGCGGGCCAGCATACCCAGCATGCAAACACTCCTCAAACAGACACGCTTCCCCTGGTTTGGGCATGTATGCCGAATGAATGATGGACACATCCCAAAGGACATCCTCTACATCGAATTGGCATCTGGAAAATGACCCATTTCAAGGATGTGTGCAAGCAAGACTTCAAAGAAATGGACATGGATGCGGACAACTGGAAAGATCACACTCAGGACCGCAGCCGTTGTAACCAAGAGCTCAATAAAGGTCTCTGAAGTTACAAGAGGAAGCAGTCCAGCTTAGCACAGGAGAAAAGAGCTACCTGAAGGCAGAGCCCAAAGGGTCAAAACATCACCTTTAAAAGCGACAGATGCAGCAGAGATTGCCTCTCTCGAGGGGATCTCTTCAGCCACAGCTGCCATAAAACCAACTGAGTAAATTCTTTACCTCACAGGGACACATACCCAGGATCTCTCGAGCCTGAATAATACTTACTGCTAGTGCATTTTACATTGTTTAAATTTTTCTCTTTAACTACGCCCTAACAATCTTCATATTTACGAAGTTTTACAGTGGAAAATGGGATCAGTTATCTCCTATGAAATATATGCAGTTTTAATAAAATACATAAACTGTATGAGGAATTTTAGCAATTATTGAACTATGAATAGTTTAAAAATCATTGCAGGTTGTAGAGCAAACAATTCATCATGTAGCCAAGCTATGGTGATGCTCTGACAGTGTGCTATACAGTTAAAAAATAAATACATTACATAGATTAAGCTACCCTGTTTAGTGAAATATTTGTCTGTGATACTAAAATTAGTCATCAATCACTGTTACCTAAATGTCCAAACTCACCTTCTATCACATCCAGTTTCAGGACTGGCATCTGAAGTGTAATCTCAGAATTAATGAGTTATACTGGATGTTCCTCTCAAGACAGGCATGATGAAATTGTACTATTTAATCACTGTCATCAATTTTTTACTAATCTTTGAAAAAGTTTTACTTGTAGCATAAGCTTATTTGGTAGAAAACAACCGAGTAGTACTGTTGAAGATTTACATTTATTTTCTAGAGACCATGTAACATTTCTGCTTTAACACAAGGGTCTGAGAAACAATACCACATGAGTGTGTTTTCTGCCCAGTTACATCTGACATTTGAATTTTCTGTGTTTTAGGAAAATGAACCGCTATAACCCTTATAAATTCTCTCGCACTACTATTAGTCATACTCTCCTTCTCAAAGTCATCCTCCCTTGGCTTCTATGACTCTGTCCTCCCCTGGTTCCTTTCCTACCCTTTTCCATTCCTACTCTTTGTGGTGTCTCTCAGAGCTCTGTTCTTTTCCCTTCCTTCTCTTTCCTCTCCTCAAAGAACTTCAACAACTTGCAGACTCATCTAACATCATTACATTGATGGCTCACAAATGTATCTTTCCCTTCCATAACTTTTTTTTAACAGCAGAGCCTTTTTTCAGTCGACACAGCAAAAACTCTAGTTGGGAACTCATCATCTCACATGAACTTTCTTTTTTGCGATGTCCTAAACACCACATCACCACCATCCCTACCCCAACTTCCGGGCATATATAGTGCAACTGCTAAGATCATCTTCTTTGCCTGTCATTCCAACAGCCATCCTCCTCTCTTTGAATTTCTCCAATGGTTCCCTCCCAGTCTTCCACTGCAAAGTCTAGCTGCCTGTCCGCATTATTGTTAATCATTTCTATTTTGATAGCACCCCGAAGCTTCAAGCAGGTTTGCAACCTCAAAGCACTTCACCATAGAGTAAAATTAAGTCCCTGGCCTGAAGAATTTACAAATTAAATAGAGGTAAAAGATAACGAGTGGATGAAGCCTATAATGGAAGGGGTGGGGATTTGGGAGGAAGATGAGCACAACAGCAATAGAAACAGCTGACTATATAGACTCGCTATGTTCATAAATGCAGATCTCATTTTTTAAAAATATTTTGAAGAAACCATTTAAGTGCTTTCAACGGGCCACTCGCTCATCTTTAAACTTTTCACCACACTGTCTCTCTCCTTATCGGTCATTTTATTGCATCACCCTTGCATATTATTCCCTCTTCTCTGCCAATACCACCAGTATTGACAACCTGCTTGTCCACTTCTTCCACAACCACCATTGCATTTTTTTCTATGCCACTCCTTACATATGGAATGCCCTTCACCCATTATATATGGAACCCACTTCTCTAAACTAATTCTTCAGATTTTTCAAGATGAGATATTGTCAAGGGAGGGCCAGGGTGCTGAGGTGGCACCAAGCATTCTCTCTCTCAGGTCCTGTAGTACTTTGGTCCATTTTCAGTTGTTTGGAGTTAGTGTGTGGGTGCTGTGTGGGATGTTAGTGGCCTGTGATATACAGGAGATCAGACTAGATGATCTGCTGGTCCCTTCTGGTCTTAAATGCTACAACAATTTTACTTGATTCCTTCAAGAAATCACTCGACTAATAAGAGTCAGTCAGAAAGTTTTGCAGGGATATTTCCCCTTTTTTTAAAAAACTGGTTGTTCATTGTATCCCTCTCCTCTAACTGTTAATTGTTAAGTCTTCTTAGATCAGGAATCGGCAACGTTTGGCACGCAGCCCACCAAGTTAAGCCCCCTGGCGGGCCGGGCCGGTTTGCTCACCTGCCATGTCTGCAGGTTCGGCCGATCGCAGCTCTCACTGGCTGTGGTTCGCCATTCAAGGACAATGGGGACTGCAAGAAGCTGCGGCAAGCATATCCCTCGTCCTGGGCCACATACCAAACGTTGCTGATCCCTTGATCCCTGTCTTAGATTATGAGATCTCTGGAAGAGGTACTGTAGCTAACTATTCATCTTGACAGTACCTAACACATAGTGAACAAAGCATGCCGCAAAAATAACTAAAGTACAAATAAATAATACCAGAAGATGGAGTGAGCGTTTTCTACAGTGCAACTTTCCTTTAAGTCAAGTCCCTACCACCATCAAATCCTTTTCCGTTATTTTAATTTTTTGTTTTCTCCAAGACAAAAAGGTTTATTTTAGTCTTCCCTAAGATCCTCTTTCTAAAAGCCTGAAGACATTTTCTACTTGCAGTAATAGCTGCAAAAAGCATGCAATTTAAAATTATTCACACAAAACAAAGTTGTTCTAAAACTAGCATTGTGATCTACAGAGACAATTTCAGGGCAAATTAGTTACTAAGGCTCATAGCTAGTCCCATTTTAAAAGACTACAGAAAACCATAATGATTAGGACGCTAGATAATCTGATGGAACAATTAAGATTAGTTTGACATAATTACAGAACATTCCAGGACCCCAACCGTACTATATCACACTCTAAACTACACTTAATCCAAAACTATGTGCTGGGGAAGGATGAGAAGAGGCTGCATGAGCTGCCTGGATTGAGGAATGTGGGTATGTGCAATGTAAGAAATGAGTAATGTCTGTAGAGAATTGTGGAGTATACTCTGTGGGAGCAGATACTATTAGAAGCATTTATGGAATAGTTTATACAGTTTAGGGAGAATAGGCCAAAGAAAGTCAGACTAGTTTCGTGTAAGTTTCCAAAGAATTTCACCTACATGCATATCCTAAAAAATATCCTGAATGAAAAAGAAGTCTTTTAGAAAAGTCTGTTTTGACAGAGGTAAAAGCAAAGCTCTAAGATCACCTGATGGGTGGGTTTATCTTTACGTACTTTAAAACAAGAGTCAATTTGAAATCGGTGTTTTCTTTAACGAGTTTCATGTTCTAGACCCTTCCCCACTCTCTTATTTAAAAAAAGGTTTCTCTTCCCTATTGTCCTGTGCATTAGCAACTGGGAAGCTAACAGACTACAGAAAGAGTGAAAAAGGTTACCAGAGTATACCCTGGTATACATCCCCCCTTTATCCGTTGTTTTGGATATCTGTTGCTCATCAATAGGGGAATGTGTTCCAATTTACATTGGTCCTGATCCCATATCCATCATTTGCATGGATAGGGACTGACGTGAATTGGAACACGTTCCCCTATTGTACAGTACAGTACTGTACTTGCGTCTGCTGGCCACGTTCAAGGCTTATTACCTATGGAGGACGTTCTCCATGTTGATTAAGGAGACAGCAAGTGAAGCCCAGTGTAAAGGAGTTTAGGAAGTCCTACAACATCTTGAACAGCATGGAAAACATTGACACGTCGTGGGAAGAAGTCACTTCACAATGTATGAATGATGTTTGGTGCCATGCATGGCCAGATGCTGTCCACAGCTTCATGGGATTTGATGCCATTCCTGCTCTCAAGCAAGAAATTGTCAAGTTGGCGAAGCATGTCAGCTTCAAGGAGGTGGAGGATGTTCAGGAGTTGTTGGAGTCTCGTGCTGAGCAACTGACAAATGAAGAATTCATTGAGCTGGACCAACAACGGCTATCTGAAGAAAGCAAGGACGATGACATAGGGCAGGAAGTCAGGAGTCTGATGACAAAGAATCTCTCCCATTTCTTTGGATTGCTGGATGAGATAACAGAAATCATACAGAGCGGTGATCCTTTTCGTGAACGGTCTGGCAAAGTTTCCAGGGCTCTCAATGATGCAGTGGCTTGCTACAGGGAAATCTATTGTTCAAAGATTCATGCAGGAGAGCAGACATCGTTAAAATCCTTTTTTAAGGCTTCTGCAACCAAAAGACCAACCATGGAAAAGCCAGCCCAAGAAAACCCAGCCGCCACCCCACCTAAGTTTAGTGTAATTGACACTATTTTATACTGTATTATAGTACTGTATTTACTTCATTAAAATATTCTGTGTGTTTGAATAGTGTTAGTGGGGTTCTACATTATTTTATTCAATGTTTTATATGTAAAATGTGTACTGTATGACCTGTCATTGTAAAAAGGTACACTGTTTAGGTATACTGTTAAGGCAAAAAGAACATTATCATAGGCAAGTGCAGTGAAGTTGTGAACACATCCCCCCTTACTCCATTATTTCTCATGGGGAAAAATTCCCTGGTATCCATCGTTTCAGTATCCATTGCCCTTTTCAAGAACGCACCCTCAATGTATACAGGGGACCCCCTGTATATACATTAAGTATTATGAAATTAATCTAGTTAGTCTTTCAAGCCTGGTTCACTTATTTCCTTCTTTTATATATAGCCCTCTAATATGGCTAACGTAAGTCTTCTCAAATTCCCCCCCCCCCCCAATGGAAATAGCATTACTTAAAACAACAGTAATAGAAAGCACCAGGACAGGGAACAGAGTCAGACTAGACCACAAGTTAAGAAACTGATTCAATATTACAGCGCTATTAAACAAATTTAGTTCAGAGGCACATCCCCCCCTTTTTTGTCTTTATCAAAACAGCCCCCAAAATACAGTATGCTGCTAGCTGATCTGAGAAGGAACACAGTACAAGCTTCACAGTAGTGGCAAAGTTGAAGGAAGAAAAAAAGTACTTGGGTTAGGAGCCTAAGGAAAACTATAAACAATGTGGGGGTGTATAGGGAACTAAGGGGAAGAAGGAGAAACACCTAAAAGACATGCAGGGGAATTTCCAGGCAATGTACATGGAGAATAAATAATTGGGCAGGAAACAATCTATGAAAGAGCAAACCTATGGACATGGGGTGGACCACATAGGCTGGTGGAGAGGAAGTATTGAGAAGTTGTAAGGATGGGTATTCTGGGAGATGAAACTGGCAAGGGGTAGGATGTAAGCAAAGGAGACTATTGAGGGAAGTTCAAGGTTTCAGTTATTATCTTCAAAGTTCTCCATGTTCTGGGTGCACAATCCAGGATATATGAAACACAGTCTAAAGCTCTGTGATGAAGACCATGTTGATGACTTCACTCCTCCCGCCCAATGGAACCCACAATGGTAAGAATAAAGTTCGTGTCTGCAGGAGACAGAACTCTGTCCAGGAGCGGTCCTAGGCTGTGGAATGAAGTCCCCTGGGAACTAAAGGCCATCACAAACCTCACCACTTTACATTCCAAGTGTCTGGCTCATTTCTTTGACCTTGCCTTCTCGAATATAAACACACAACCATATGTATATTTACTTGTTTAAAACTCTGACCACAAGAAGACAGTGTGCGGCACACAGGTCTCCCCTGGGAAGAAGATGAGAGAACAAATATGTGACAGATGTGCTGTCATGCTGCTTAATGAACTACTGGAAGGCGCTCAGGCACTAGGATGATTGGTATATCTCCAATTATTACCTATTACCTATCTCCTAGAACTGGAAAGGACCTTGAAAGGTCATTGAGTCCAGCCCCCTTGCCTTCACTAGCAGGACCAATTTTTGCCCCAGATCCTTAAATGGCCCCCCTCAAGGATTGAACTCACAACCCTGGGTTTAGCAGGGCAATGCTCAAACCACTGAGCTATCCCTCCCCAGGCTGCCGGTGGCGGCTCAGACTCCCTCTGCCTCCCAGAGCAGCGGCCGCTGAAATGCTTTTTAAAAAATGTAGGAGCGCTGCTTTTTGGCGCCCCCAAATCTTGGCGCGCCCCAGGCCACCGCCTAGTTGGGCTAAAGGGTAGCACCGGCCCTGGATACAGGGAACAATGAGGGAAGCCTAGGGGCACGGGGGGCCTGGGGAAGGCTCGGGGCAGAGGGAGTAGGGTGCCATGGAGGCAGGCGAGGTGGGTTTGAGGGTGTCTGGGGGAGAAGGCTGGGGGCAGGAAAGGTGCCTGGGTGAGGCTGGGGACCCGGGCGCAGGCGGTGAGGGGACGCTATAGGCGGGCTGAACTGCAAGGGGGGGGTGCTCTGCAGGAGGCAGCCCCGCAAACCCCCCCCCCCCAAGAGAGAAAGCTGTGGAGCCCCGCCCGCCCCCCCCGCTCTTACCAGCCCAGGTTTGGTGTTTGGGGATCGTGTAGTATTTGTTTCCAAACTGGTCGCTGCCCACGAGCTGCTTCTCTGGCCCGAGGAGATGGAGCCGCAGGGCGCGCAGGAGCCGCCAGGGCCCGCTCATCCTGCCGGGCGAGACCCGCCCACTCTGCCGCGGTCACCCCCTCCCCAGGCGGTCAGGCCAGCGGCTTCCCAGGCCCCGCTCCTGAGCCCGAGCGCGCCAAGTACCTGCCCCGCCCCTTCCGCTTCAACCCCGCCCCCAACGCTGAGAGCTCCACGTACGTACCACGCCCCTTCCGCTTCGGCCCCGCCCCCATCGCTGTGACCTCAAAGTACCTACCCCGCCCCTTCCGCATCGGCCCCGCCCCCAACGCTGAGAGCTCCACGTACGTGCCACGCCCCTTCCGCTTCGGCCCCGCCCCCAACGGTGTGAGCACCGCGTACGTGCCCCGCCCCTTCCGCTTCAACCCCGCCCCCAACGCTCAGAGCATCGTGTACATGCCCGGTCCCCTGTCTCGGTCTCGCTGGCTTAGAGGCGGGCTGCCGACTATCCAATAACCGCGCTCTGCATTGGTCACGGTCGTTTCGCGCTGAGCCAATCGGCGTCACCCTATTTACAACATGGCGGCGCTCCTGGGTCTGGTACTTGCCTGGTCCCGCCATGTTGGCCTTCATTTCGGCCCGCCAGGCCGGTCTCGACGATCCGCTGCGGTTGCGCCGGGCTGAGTCCACGCGGAGGTAAAGAGTCTTTCGGCTCCTGCAGTTCAGTCTCTTCTCGGCTGGGGCCTGACTCGGGCTGTGGGAGGCAGGGCCGGGTGACGGGGCTGTGCCTCAGTGTCTCCACCCGGGGTGATGTCTTTACACCAGTGTCGTCCTTTGCCCAGCACTAGACGTCGACAGGGCCCTGCTGGGCCAGAGCTTTTCACTGGGAATGGGATGGCAGGACCTGACACTGCCCTGTCACGGCGAGCGTTTGGGCATGACATGTCGGTCTCGTTTGTCTGTATTTTACCCTCCTTTCCAGGTTGAGAGTCAGTGGATGAAACCAAGGGTCAGGCTCTTCCCCTCTATTTCTGCTTCCTCTCTGCCCCGCCCCTTTCCAATTAAGCTTTTTTTTTTTGCAGCTCTGTACCGACGTTTGTTTGAAGAAAAGCTCAGAAAGAAGACGGTCCATTTATTAAATGATTTCTTCAGATGTGAAGGACTATATTAATTGGTGCTATTGTGTACAACATTGTTTCTGAGAGTAGTCACTCTAGAATAGGTGTTCAGTCTAGAGGTGGTAGTAGTAGTGCCAACCCCAAGTATTCAAAAATCATGCAAGTCCAAAAATAAGATATTTAAAAGCATGTATGTTGGGTTCTTTTTACTTACCTTCTGGATTTTGTGTGTTTGGATTCACATGTTTAAACTTTAATGTAACCACTAAGGCTGGAAACTTCCTTCTTAGAAAATGAAAACTGAGATTCTCATGTAATCACACAATTCATGGAGCTGGGGCTTTAATTTAAAAAAATTACAACTATTACTAAGACTTGTGATAAAATGAGAGTTGGCTGCATGGAAGTAGTGATCTAGCCTTTGTCCTTTGGCTGGACAAAGTTATGTATAGTACTGGCTGTTATCATTTCAGTTGCACACTTTAACTGTGTTATATAATGTTTTAAAATTACACAAGAATTATGACGAGGAGTCCTTGTGGCACCTTGGAGACTAACAAATATATTTGGTCAAATGCTTTATAAATTTGTTAGTCTCTAAGGCAGTGGTCCCCAACCTTTCAGTGTGGCAGGCGCTGGATGACCAGCCGCCGAAATGCCGCCGAGACGCGACGTCATCGAGAAGCGACCCTTCCAAAATGCCGCCGAGAAGCAGCGGCATTTCTGCAACAACGCTTCTTGGCGTTGCCGCTTCTTGGTGACGTTTCAGTGGCTGCTTGTCCAGTGGCCGTGCTCTTCGGCGGCGGGCGCTCCCTTGTCAGGAGGTGGGCGCACATAAATGCCCCAGCAGATGCCATGGTGTCCGCGGGCACGACGTTGGGAACCACTGCTCTAAGGTGCCACAAGGACTCCTCGTTGTTTTTGCTGATACAGACTAATACGGCTACCCCTCTGAAACAAGAATTATGCTCTACCCCAAATCTGTGTCAGACTCATGCTTGCTACCTTCAACTACCTAGTTCATGCAAAGTGGTTTGGCTTCAGTGAAGTACGTTTCACCACAGCAGCCATTGCAGTGCCTGGTGATATGATGCTGTTTTTGCCAAAATGTAGCATTGTGTTGTAACATGTTACAGTAAACCCTATGACATTGTAAAAACTAAGTTGCGTCCTACACGATGAACACATTAACATAGCATGCTTATTTCCATCCCCCTAAAGTGTATTTGTTCTGTATCCTTTATACAGTACATGTTTGCAGACACTAATGTGAACATCTTGAGCTTCATATCTTAAAATAATTTTATGTGGCTTCTCCTTCTTTCTGAATATTTTACAGATAAATCACTGAGTTATGGTTGGACCTTGTTGGACTTCTCAAGTCACAATTCTTTTCATTTAGCTATAACAGAGAAGCTTTTCTAGTGTAGACTAGGCATATGTGAAAACCAGTACATTAAAGCCTCATGAATCTGCAGGTACACTAAAACAATAAATAAGGAATGAATTTCTCTTTTTATCTCAATTAGATGTTAATTCTGAAACCTAAAGATGACAATTTTAAATGTCAACATTGTTAAAAGGGTCACTAGCTGAATATTTCTGCTAAAATTATAATCAGTCTTATTATCCCATAATTAGGGCCCTACCTAATTCAGTCCATTTTGGTCAATTTCACGGTTGTAGGAATTTTTAAATAGTTAATTTCATGATTTCAGCTATTTAAATCTGAAATTTTACAGTGTTGTAATTGTGGGGGTCCTGAGCCAAAACAGAGCTGGGGTGGGGGTCAAAAGGTTATTGTAGGGGGTGTTGTAGTACTGCTACCTTTCTGTGCTGCTGCTGGCGGCGTCGCTGCCTTCAGAGCTGGGCTTCTGGCCACCAGCTGCTGCTCTCCAGCTGCCCAGCTCTGAAGGCAGCGCCGCCGTCGCCAGCAGCAGCACAGAATTACGGATGGCATAGTATGGTATTGCCACCCTTATGTCTGTGCTGCTGCCTGCAGAGTTGGGCCCTCAGTCAGCAGCTGCCACTTTCCGGTCACTCAGCTCTCAAGGCAATGGAGAACTAAGTGTGGCAACACTATGCTGCCCTCCCCCCTTAAAATAACCTTGTGACCCCCCTGAAGCTCTGTTTTGGGTCAGGACCCCCAATTTGAGAAATGCTGTCCTTCCTCATGATTGCTCAGTAGAATGTAGATTTTTTTCATAACATGGTAGCAGGACTTCTAACTCCACTTAAGGAGCTGGGTTTTGGTGCATATCACATTTTCATAACTAAGAGGAGCAGTAACTCATTGAACCAAAGAACTTATCAAAGGTGTGTCTGGTTATCACCTACCTTGTTCAAAGCTAGTTTCACTTTGCAGTAATTAGAAGACATCAGTTAAAATGTGAAAGGACTTTCATAGAAATATTTTAATAAACCCACAACTATGAACTCACCATATTTTTCTCATTAATTTTATTTTGCTATTCATATGTCTTTTGGTCAAATAACTGCTTAGTGTTTTTCTGAATCTATAAAATGCTGAGTCTCTTTTTTTGGTGGTGTTTCATCCTGGATAATAAACCCAGAGCGTGTTGTGATCTCAGCAACACACTTTTTTGCTTAATTTGAATTTTTTTTAAGACCAAATATCTTTCTTATCTTTGATCAGATGTTGAGGAGAATTGTAGTTATTCTTGTCAGTTACAACAGTAGGAAATTGCTTGATTGACACTTGCAACAGTAGCTGGGTTTAGGTGATCATACAAATTAGGAGTAAAAACAAATCTTGTCCATAACACAGTGAATGTTTCTGATGTTTCATTAGCTGAATTTGAATTTTTATCAGAAATAATTTTCATGAGGATGTCATTTTTTGTTTCTTTCTTAATGATACAAAAGATGTGGAAAACATTTAATTTTTTTATAATTATCACGTGGTGGTAGTTTTCTTATTCATTCTGTATAATAAATCACTTTTTCATTTACTAAAATAACTGGTTTGTCCACTAGGTGTCCTAGTTTTATTAAATAAACTACCAAATGATCATGGTTGGGATGAAGACTAACTAATTTGTGAATATATTAGGTATAAAAGTATATAAACATTTCATTTAACTTTTTTATATTTCTGATACTTGTATAACTGAAAATTGGCATTAATACATTTGTTGACATTAATTGCTAAATAAAGATTTGTAGTCTTCCACCTCCAAATAATATTACAGTGTGGTAATTTCAGCCAGTCACACATTTCTTATTTTTAGTTCTACATGTACTTTAAAATGTAAAGGGTAATAATTGAATGTATTGAGTCAAAGAAGAATTCTGAGGATCACAAATTTGACTTCTTTTGTTGTACTAAAGAAAAGGTAAAATTCAAGTACTTTCTGATTCTCACTGTTCATGGTTTGATATATTCTGTTTTTTTTAAAGGGTACTAAGCTTGGAGCTAAACAAAGATAGAGATGTGGAAAGAATCCATGGGAGTGGTGTTAACACCTTGGATATTGAACCTGTTGAAGGAAGATAGTAAGTAAATTATGCTTTTATATTATCATGTATATTTTATAGAAATGACTTTGCTGAATGTGAACATTCAGTTACTTTGAACACATTGTGAGTGTAGGATATCTAAAAGCTATGTTATGTTTGTTCTTACAGCATGTTATCAGGTGGCTCAGATGGTGTTATTGTACTTTATGACCTTGAAAACTTCAGCAGAAAACCATGTTATACATGTAAAGCAATTTGCTCTGTGGGCAGGTATGTATCTTTTTTTTTTTTTTTAAATCACTGTGAAATATTTTTAGCAATTTTATTGTATATTTTTGCACTGAATTCACAAATTGTTGCACTTTAGTATTTTACAGTATTTTACTTCCTGCATAAAACCCTAATCACACATAGGACCAGACAACGTTGATAAAAAAAAAATTGATGACACACTCAGTTAAAAGTATAATATATCAATTCTGAAGTTGTAGGAGCAGCTGTTCGGGTTTATTTTGTTTTGTTCTTTAAATGTTGGCTAGTCTAGTTGTTTCATTAATAATACTGTAAAAATAGGAATCTACTGATGATACAGTTGTATAAAACTTTTCATCCAAGGAGTTCAATATTGTAAAACATTGGATATTTTTACGGAGAGGAAAATTGGAGGCACACAGAGATTGTATGTTGCCTATGACCTCACAGAGCATCAGTGGCAGAGTCAGCAATAGAAGCCCAGTCTCCTGATTTACAGTCTGTTTTAACCACTAGAAACCCCTGCTTTTCCTGTTTTCAACTCACAGATTCCTTATTCTGGCTCTTTCATATTATCCCACACTGAAATTGACCATGTAGATGTACAGTGCTATATCTAGGCATAAGGACAGTAATTTACACTTTACTCTCTTAAGTGGACTGGATAGAATCTAAAATAATTTGCAGCTAGTTACTTATGAAGTTGGAAAAACTATTTTGAGGATTCTAGACATAAATGATTTATGCAGTGGTAATCTGGAATTTGCCAAGGTCATGGTTGAATGAGGACGGTCCCAATATTCCTGGCAAAAGGGAGGCCATAATTGTATTCACAATTCATTCTACAATATTACAGCTAAACTGACAGAGAACTCGGTATATATGGTAGCCCTGTAGTAGAATTAATGCAGCTGTATAACCTACTCACAGGTCCCCAGTGCCCTTACAGATTTGTCAGACTTTCCCTGCAGGTCATACGGATTTGTTCTCGTTATGTATTTGTTGTTTCCCATCCTTGTACTTAGGAAGTTGGGCCCTCCCATAAGCAAAGACATTTTCTGTGTCTCATGATAGTTTGGCCTTCCCTGCAGGAGTTAGTGGGTACCCTTTCCCCGTATTCCCATGGCTGGATGTTTGAGGCCTAGAAGCTGGGTATGTGAACTAGATACAGCGTTGACTACTCAGCAAGGATGACCTACAACAGCAGAAAGGCCTAAATTGTGACAGGAAAAGAAAAAGATGCTAGAGAATGCATCAAAACATGGTACAGATACTGTTAATAACCTGCAGTCTCTAGGTGTCCATCCTTATGAGTGTCTGGACAAACTAAAATGATGATTAACATTAAGTGAATAAATCCCAGAATTGGAACAAACTCTTAAACATAACAAAATTACATAATACACACTAACAACATAAAACATTAAATAAGAGAATAATTCTGAATCCAGCCTTGAACGATGCCATCATTGCACTTCTTAGTGTGTGTCAAGAATCAGTGGAATATTCCATAGCTGAAGACCCTGTTTATGGCCACATCAAGACTGTACTGTTAGATGGATGTCAGTTTGTTTCCACAACAGGCACAATCCTCAGATAGATACATCCCTTATTATTTCCAGCTTTAAACACTAATAGTAAAACTTAATCTCGTTCATTAGACTCTATCCAATGATACAATAGGAAATACATTTTTACAAAAGAGAATTAAAATGAGGCAAAGAGCCTAGTATTATTAAATATATTAGAAATCTATATGAATTATAGATAATTACAATATCTGGCGTTAAACTAGCTAGGGGAAATAATTATCCCTCTTCCTAATTCAGGACATCACAAGCCAATGCCTGCCATTAAGAAGAAGACAAGAGCCTTTAGTACTTGTGCTGCTGTGTTTTACAGAGTTGTAATTTCTATTTGTCAAGGGGAGCCCTGAATAAATTGCATTGGAGATCAAAAGAATCTAAGCCAGTGTTTCTCAAACTGGGGTTGCTGCTTGTGTAGGGAAAGCCCCTGGTGGGCTGGGCAGGTTTGTTTACCTGCCCCGTCCACAGGTCTGGCCGATCTGGTTCACCGCTGCAGGCCAACGGGCTGCTAGAAGCGGCAGCCAGTAAGTCCCTCAGCCCGTGCCGCTTCCAGCAGCTCCATTGGCCTGGAGCAGCGAACCGTGGCCAGTGGGAGCCGTGATCAGCCGGACCTGTGGACTGGGCAGGTAAACAAACCGGCCCGGCCCGCCAGGGGCTTTCCCTACGCAAGCGGTGACCCCAACTTGAGAAACACTGATCTAAGCACTGTGATAATTTTTCTTGAAGATACGACTCTTAACAGCCTCCAAATATTTGAGAGATTAAACCTGTGCTTCCATTTTCATCTCATGGTCAAAATGAACTATAGATTCTGAGCCCTGTGAATCTGCTTCAGATGGTGATTTTTTACTAAAAAGACATCTGCCTACTGTAAGACTAGACACTGCCTAGCATAGCAGAGACTGGTTCTAATATGACAGATTTTTCTCAGCAGACCAAGAGACTGGCTTAAGTGTTTAAACTAAGAGAAGGCTTCATATGGAGAGGAAATTTTGGATTGTACACTTCACCTGTCTCTACAGCTCCACTGAGTGATTCTGTGCTGTAGCAAAGACAGATATTCTCCTCTGTATTGTAATGCCATGATACATCTACATATGGACTTGATGGAGGGTATCATAGAGTCCTAAAGTTCACCACTTCACCATTGTTCTAAATCTTGATCTCTGCCATTTTATTTTCCTGAGTTCACTTGTAATGACAGTGAGCTTTGGGAACATCTAAAAGGGATGAGACTCTCAGTGATAAGTATACTAATAGGAGCAGAGATCCAATTATAGTTCCTCAACAACCACTTGAGATTCTAATATGTTATCTTAAATAGTTCACCAATTCTCAAGATATCATTACATTGAAATGTATTTAGGAGCCTGTGAAGATGAAATCAAACAGGACCTGTGTTGCAAGATACTATCTAAATTCCCTTAAGTGTTGATCTGACCTAGATTACTACTGGAACTAAGACAGTGTGGTTAGCAACATACTAAAATAGTAAAATTTTGTGGCACTTAAGTCATAGTTGTGATTTAACATTACCATTAGCAAATAATTAAAGACCCCGCTCCTGCAAACTTGTGCATATAATATGGAGTCCCATTTAAGTCAGCAAAGCTCACCAGGGTCATAACTGTTTGTAGAGTCAGGCCCTAAAGTAATATTTAAATGTCGAAGCCTACATTTTTCAAGAGTGACTACAGATTTTGTTGTCTCAGTATTTGGGTTCCCAACTTGAGACACGTCAAAATAGCTTGGTTTTGAGAGGGCAGATGATCAGTACTTTCTGAAAATCAGCCCCAAGGGGGCTCAAATTGGTCACTCAGAAATTGAGGCACCAAAATTACTGGTCGCTTTTGAAAATTTAGACCCAGTAGTTTAAAAAAAAAAAAACCCTAGTAAAAATACTTTAAAAAAAACAACAACCCACCTTGATCAATTAGTATCAAATCAAAAATACACTGCTGACCCTAACCAGTACAATTTTATTGTATTATAGGAGCCATCCTGATGTACACAAATTCAGCGTAGAGACAGTTCAATGGTACCCTCGTGACACTGGCATGTTTACATCAAGCTCATTTGATAAAACACTGAAAATATGGGATACAAACACATTACAAGTAAGTAATTACTAATCATTTTCATAACTTCCTATGCGCTCTATCTTATGGTATGCTGAGCACCTGTTTTAAGAGATTGTGTTCCTGAACTTCCCATTGAGCTCAGTGAGAGTTGCTCAGCATTTTGAAGGATGAAAAATGTCAGGTTGGTAGCATTCAAAACTCTAGGTACGGAATACAGTGGCAGAAGTTTAGGCACTCACATACTTACCAGCATGCTTCAGCCTTGTTTTAGAAACCACTGATACGTTACCCATAATATGGTAGTTCAGAGTCTTCGTGATTGCTTGGTTTTTCTGCTTAGCCTGCCAATAAGAACGTGATTTGTGATTGGTAGACTTTGTGGTATGTACATTTGTCCAGCAACAACTGGTTTGAGAGCATAATTTATTTCTCGTGAGGTGTTGAACACCTATTGAACAATATTAATTGTTGGTTATCATCTTATTTGCGTAGCACTGGTAGTATACCATGGGAGCACATTTGTTATAATTATAAAAAATATGAACAGTGTCTTTGATGGCTTAAACCTTTTGCCATATTTGTGTGAAAGGATTTGTAAGCTTAAAACAATAGAACAAAGGAAACCATGAGGAGAAACACTAACCAATTTGTCATTACTAAAATAAAGTTTGCATATTACAGCTATTAATCTGCTACTAAATTCTGTCCTCTAATAGCTGATATATGAATTTTGGACTGTGGTTAATCTCTTTTATTTCATGTATCAATGGCCTTACATTGACATTGTTTGTTTGCCAAGAATATTGCCTCATGCATTAAGGTGAAAAGATCATGAAAACTGGATATTCTGTTATCCCAAGGACTCAATAGGCAATATTTATATGATCAAATGAGATGTGAAAATTTATTATTTTCTAAACCTTTTAAAAAGTGTAATATTGAGATGTATAGCTTTATTTTTGTGGCGGGAGGAGATAGTGTTGCTGTTTTGTTGTTTAAAGTGTGTTGTGTGCTTAGCAAGAACCAGATACTGCTTTAGACCATCCTCTTAGAATGAGTTACAAAATATAAACAGTATATAAAGGAGATTTGGTTTATAAACTGCTACAAAACGGTGTATTTCCAAAAGATTTGAGTTCATTCTTTAAAATAAAAACAATTTTAAACTATTTTTAAAAAAGGAAACATTGTCCACAATGTTAAAGATGAAGTCCCAAATTTAGACTGTTGTACTTCGTAATTGTTAAAATGTCAGAAGGGCACAATGTGCCGCTAAACATAAACCCTCACATTAAACCAGTGTTTCCCAAACCGTGAGCTGTGGCTTCCTTGGTGAACCATGAAAGGTCATGCGGGAGCCCTCAGTGTTTGGGGGGGGCCCCCCGTGGGATTTAATCAATAATGCCCATTTTTGTTTTTCTAATTAGGAGACTATTAACTAGGCTTAAAAATCCCCTATTAAGCTGTAAATCAGCCTGTTTACCTAGGCTTAAATGGATCTGTGTCTTATGTAGTGCTGCTGTTAGGCTGGAAGCCTGTTGTGCCCTCTGCTCCTGCAGGGGACCTTCAGCAGAGAGACTTCCTTCTGGAGGAGCATTCAAGAAGCCTCTTGGCTGAAAGCCCCTGGTGGTGCAGAGGGCAAACGGAGGCTCCCTGCCCACTCTTCTGGCACTAGCAGATGGTTGAGGGGTGGAGAGAGAGACAGGTGGATCTTTTCTTTATAATAGAATGATTTTGACCACGTACTAAGACTTGCATGTGGCAAATCTTCAGCTGAAGATGAAGATTTTAATAAAGTTAAATGGAAAAGGAAGAAAAGTAGACAATATGATGATAGTTACTCTGTTTGGATTTTGTGTCTCAATATTACTGCAAAAAGTTCACAGCCACAATGTGGCCTTTGTTTTCAAGTGTTAGTAAATGAAAGTATGAAGCCAGGGAAACTACAGAGACATTTAGAAACTAAACCCCTGGAATTAGTAAACAAGAGCCACAAACTTTTCCTTCAGAAACTAGAAGAATAAAAACAAACAAAGAAGTCATGTCTAAAGAAGCAACTGTTCTTCAAAAGCCTTAGGCTCATTTTACGTTATTGTGAATTACAAAATGCAAGCAGGCACACACCATTGGCAAGACCCTTACACTTCAACCAGCAATAGCCATATGAAGAATTAAGTTGGGGAACAAGCAGTCACGGCACTGAAAACCATTCCCATGTCAAATACCATCCATTGATGCACTGATGACATTGCAGAAAATGTTCAGGACCAGTTGGTAGATGGCTACCTGATTAGGAATGGCAATATCAGATTAGCAATGGCAATATACAAAAACCTGTAGGAGAACACTTCAGTCTCCCTGGACACACAATAGCAGATTTAAAGGTAGCCATCCTGCAGCAAAAAAACTTCAGGGCCAGATTTCAAAGAGAAACTGCTGAGCTTCAGTTCATCTGCATATATTTGACACCATCAGCTCAGGATTAAACAAAGACCGTGAATGGCTAGCCAACTACAAAAGCAGTTTCTCCTCCCTTAGTTTTCGCACCTCAACTGCTAGAAGAGGGCCTCATTCTGCCTGATTGAACTAACCTCGTTATCTCTAGCCTGCTTCTTGCTTGCATATATATACCTGCCCCTGGAAATTTCCACTACATACATCCGACGAAGTGGGTATTCACCCACGAAAGCTCCAATACGTCTGTTAGTCTATAAGGTGCCACAGGACTCTTTGCTGCTTTTACAGATCCAGACTAACACGGCTACCCCTCTGATACTTGACACCAGTGTTATCAAACTTTTTAAATAGAGTGAAAGTGATAAAAATGCTATTAAAGACCGAATATTAACTCATTTATGGAATCATAGGGTCAGAAGGAACTGCAAGGTTTTTTGTTTGGATAATAATCTTATTTTGATTGATATTTTCCTGGAATTGAACATGAATCTCTGGATACCAACTGGATTCGAAACCCCTTCTCACTAACATTTGAATCCATTCCAACCTTTATTTTCTCTTGACAATTCTAATTTTGTTTTTTTAAGCTGAGATCTTATTCAGAAGGCCAGGTTTTCAAATCTTACAGATCAGGAATTCTAGATTTCTGTTGAGAGCGCAAAGAACTCTGGTATAGCTATGAAAGTGCTGCTTCCTTTCACTTCCAGTTTTCTCTGAGTCTAAGTAGTCAGCAACAATTTTTGTGAAAACTAAACACAGAAGTAAGTTAAATTTCTAAAATGACTGATGCTATCAGAGATTCAGTAAAACATTGCACAACTATGTAGTTTGAAACAGGTCTGTTCTTACCAATAAAATCTTAGGCTGTGTCTAGTCATGCCAAAAAATCCACATTTTCAAATTATAGTTTTAAAAACCCAGATTAGATCAGATTATGTAATAAACAGTATGTAGTTGAATAAAATCACAAAAGAGTCCAAACTCATGTCCTTATTTGGTTGTAAGGAGCCACCATGCTTTAAAATATCAATAAGGGGGAGACGGTACGAAACAATTTAGGAACCGAGACAATAATGCAACAGTGATGTTGAAAAATTAAGGTCACTGGTGAGGAAATTTGAAAAGTCAGGGTTCTTAATGGTAATATTATCAGTCTTCTTGCACATAATGTGTATTTGGTGGCTTATATTTTAGTATGTAAACAATAAAACAGAGGTGATTTCAGGAACTTGTCAACATAGCTCTTGAGTCCCAACAGAAAATGGGGAAAATATATAAAATAAGGGACCAACTTTAAAATTAAGGTGACACTTCAATTTAGCCACTCACTATTTATTTATTTGCGGTAGCATGTTTTGTATGTGATTGATTAACAAAGAGGTATTAGCTCTGGTATGCAACATTTTCTTTCCAGCTATCGCTGATTTCCATTTCCATACCCCACCTTCTTCCTTGCTACTTTTTCTTCCTCCTTTTTTCCCCCCTTGTCACTGTAATCAGAGCATTTTCTTCCAGACTTTAGTACTCTTTGGCCACGTCTATACTTACCCGCCGGGTCGACTCGGCGAGTTCGACTTCTCGGAGTTCGAACTATCGCGTCTAGATCAGACGCGATAGTTCGAACTCCGAGAAGTCGAACTCGATAGATCGAAGTCGAACGCGATAGTTCGAACTCCGGAAGCGCCGCGGTCGACTCCGGTACTCCACCGCGGCAGGAGGAGTTGCCGGAGTCGACCTTGGAGCCGTGGAGTTCGCTTCCGCGGCGTCTGGACGGTAAGTCATTCGAACTAGGGTAGTTCGAATTCAGCTACGTTATTCACGTAGCTGAATTCGCGTACCCTAGTTCGAACCAGGGGCTGTGTGTAGACCAGGGCTTTGTCATGTTAGCTCCATGACCTGCCAGTGCTGGATGTCTAGTTCTGATAGCATGACTATTTGCATGATTAAGCACTTAGTCAGTAGAGAGTTAACATGTGAGCAGCCCTGTAAACAGTAACTCTAACATGAAAAATGCTTAACAATTTTAAAGAAGAGATTCAAATTCTCATTATGATATTAATCAACGGGCAAAGCTGATAGATGTTTTCTTTTAATTACCAGCCTGCAGATGTGTTTAATTTTGAGGGAACAGTTTATAGCCATCATATGTCTCCAGTTGCTACCAAGCACTGCTTAATAGCAGGTATGTATACATTTTTAAGAAGTTCCTATCTATATTTGGGTTGAAGAAAGAGGCAAATGATTAAAAATTAGAATTTTTTCTTCTATAATGGCTTTTTACCTATGCAACAGTCTTGTCTATTTTCAAGCAAATAATATCAAAGGCTTCATAAAACTGAGGTCATTTTTTAAATAAAATCACTTCATTTGGGCTTATACTGTTATGAAAGGAAAGTACCCCCTTTGCATTTCTGAAATGAGCAAACCATGCACCACCGAGTTTGCATGGGTCAGCTAGTGTTTCTAAATACACACAACTCAGATTAATGCAGCTAAATCAGTATTTGGTCTTGAGATCTATTGGAGTTGAATGTGTACTGTATACTGTATGTATTTACTGTTGTCTATTAATAAAAAAATTCTTTAGAGAATGGACCATATTCTTAATTCATAAATCTAGAAAAAAGAGCAGCCTTGTTTCCCCTACAACAGCGATTCTCAAATTGTGGGTTGGGACCCCAAAGTGGGTCCAGCCCTGTTTTAATGGGGTGCTAGGGCTGGATTAGACTTGCTGGGACCTGGGTCCAAAGCCAAAACCTCAAGACTCCTGTCCTGGGCAGCAGGGCTCAGGTTATAGGCCTCCTGCCTGGGGCCGAAGCCCTTAAGCTTCGGCTTTGGTCACCCTACCTGGGGTGGTGGGTTTTGACTTTGGCCCCCACACCTGGGGCAGCAGGGCTCAGGCTTCGGTTCCTCCTCCTGAGGTCTTGTAGTAATTTTTGTTGTCGCAAAGAAAGTTTGAGAACTCCTGCCCAACAACCCTTAAATATATTGTTAATGTGGGAAATTTAGTAGAATTGTATGCAGAAACTTTGAAAATATAAATCTATTGTAGTTGCAATACATTTTTAAAAATCTATTCGGTAATTTTATCAGTTCAAATGTGTGTGAAATCTTCTGAAGCTGATAGTTTCTTTATATCTTTGTAGTAAGACTTGTTAGACTTTTTATTCCTTGTTAAGAGTTGGTTTTTTTTACATTGTTTTGTTTTTCTTGTTACAGTTGGTACCAAAAGCCCCCAAGTACAGCTTTGTGACTTGAAGTCTGGATCCTGTTCTCAAATTCTGCAGGGTACTTCTTAGTCTGAAACATAATTTTTAAACAATAACTACTTTGAGTAGACCAGCCACTGTAAAGAAACACTATCCAGCCAGTGTAAAGAAACACTTTAATAATGTGTTCTCTGTAAGTAACGTGACTGATGTGTTTAGTACCAGTTGTGAAAATTACACAGTGAAAAAGGTTGTTGTGTATTATTCTAGTACTACTGAATTGGAGAACACAAATACTATTTAAAGAACAGCTATCATTTTAGGGCTATGGGAATTTTCATAATAAACCCTGATTTCTGGAGTACTAGTTAGTCTTAAATCATTCTAGTGTAACTAGACGTGTTTGAAACCAGTTTGGAGGAAAATTAGTTTGTGTTTAAAATTATAAAAGCACGTTCAAAGGTATTTCCATTTGCATAACTCAGACTTCTTCAGTCAAAATATTAATTAGCTGAGCAAAAGTGTTATCTAGTTAGCATAGCTTATTTTTAAAAACAAATTATGAATTTGAGATATGAAAGTTTTAAGAGACTTTTGGGGGCTTTTTAATTTATCGTTCTATAAAAAGGCAAATTCCGTATAGCATCCCTTGAGAATAAGGGGCCCTATTTTCAGCTAGTGAAAATCAACACAGTTGTACCAATTTACACCATCTGAAGTTCTGACTCGGTATAGATTAATATTTGTTTAAACGTTGTTTTATGACCTCCAGGAATGTTGTACTTGTGTTCATGAAGATTTTGTGTGTGTGTGTGTGCGCGCGCTTTTTTACAAAACCATAATATTTAAAAACAAAATATCCTCTAGAGATTTTGTATGGATGTACTTTCTTTAAGACTCTTTGGCTTTAGAGGCTCGGGGAGTAAGATATTACTCGACATAAGGAGAGCAGTATCTGAACCTTTAAGTTTATCTAATAATGTTAGGAGGCCCTAGGGCTTTATGCTGTGGAAAGCCTTGGTGATGAGTTGGTTGTGGGTAATTGAAATGAAATACTATAATGGAAATATAAATGATGAAATGTTGAGTGTACTGATATAGATGTACAGAAGGAAGTGGGGTAAATAACTCTTGGTTATGAGGCCAAAGATGGATGTATATGATCTAACCTACTTTTTATCAATCAGATTATTTGCTTGCTCATGCCCATTTTATTATAAGTGGCATAGTACCGACGCTATATTTAGATTGCCTAACACTTTCTATTGTTTATAGTTTTTCTAAATATCTTTTTGAGGAGCTCAGAACCCACTATGGTTTGTTAATAAATATATTGTATCACCACTCAATAAGCAGCGCATGATCCTCATGCTGCTAAGAGACCAAAAGAAAACACACACTTAACTTCAAATTTGGGATGTTGGTAAGGAGTAGAATAAATAAACTAGATATAAGATCTGCTGAATAAACATATATTTAAAAAAAAATCTGCTGTAAACACGGTGAAATAGCTCAATAAAAACTGGCACTAAATTGATTTTTACATTTATGTATTTAAAACATTATTGTTAAAAATTCTGTAACTGTAATGGAGTAGTCCTAGGAGTTGTATGTGCTATTCTTTTGCTAGCATAGCTGTAGAATGATAAAGTCGTCTGGGCTAGTAAAGTATATAGAGAGAAACTTAGTATTCTTCAAATCACTTTCAACTGAAAGCATTCTTACCCAAGCAAAGGGGAGGCGGGGGAGAGGTAAACTGCCAATAATCCAAAATAAGGAACACTCTTCCCATAAACTCCAAATTAATACCAGAATATTGATGGTAGTTGCAATTGGACTAATCTATCAATTTACATTTCTCTTGGATATATGCTACATTTACTTATATCAGAAAAGTTGTTTATCAATAAGTTACCTGAAATTTCTCATGGTACCATATTTCTAGGTCACAGACAAGAAGTGCTGGCAGTGGCCTGGTCCCCACGTTATGAGTATGTCTTGGCAACTGCAAGGTAAAAACTATTTCTGTAATGTAAATAAGCAGTAAAATGGCTTATAGAAAGCATTGTAAACTGACTTATTTAGAAAAAATATTTTGATATACAACAGCCATGAAGTTTAATATGCATTTGAGGTAAAGGTCTGCATTAGTATTTATACTATCATGATACTGTAGATCCTAGATGGAAAAAATTGCATTGAAGAGCTATCCAAATGGTGCACACAGGGTTGGTCTACACCAGAGGTGCGCAAACTATGGTGGGACCATCCTGCCCGGCCCCTGAATTCCCGGCCGGGGAGCCTAGTCCCAAGCCCCTCCCCTGCAGCCACACCACTGCTTGGGCTTCGCTCTGGCCCACTGCTCCCACTGGGCAGTGTGGGGAGCGCAGCTGGCTCTGGCCAGGTGTCGCGGCTACGAGCTCCTGATGCTGGTAAGGGGGCGGGGAGTGGGGGGTTCTGAGGGGAAGTCAGGGAGGAGGGGATGGTTGGATGGAGCAGAGGTTCTGGGGAGGCAGTCAGGGGATGGGGAACAGGAAGGATTGGGAGTGGGAGTCCCAGGGGGCCTGTCAGGGGGCAAGGATGTGGATGCGGTCAGGAGGGCAGTTGGGGGAAAGGGAGCAGGGAGGTTGGATGGCGGTTGTGGTCCCAGGAGAGGGCGGTCAGGGGACAAGGAGCAAGGGGGTTGGATGGGTTGGGGGTTCTGAGGGGGGAAGTCAGAGGGCAGGAAGTGGGAGGGGGCAGATAGGGGGTGGAGGCCAGGCTGTTTGGGGAGGCACAGCCTTCCCTACCTGGCCCTCCATACCGTTGGGCAATCCCGATGTAGCCCTTGGGCCAAAAAGTTTGCCCACCCTGGTCTACGCTTAAGTTATGTCAGCATAGCTATGTCGGTTGGGGTGTGAAAAATAAACACCCTTGACTGACATAGCTCTGCCAAGAAAATCCCCAATGTAAACGCAGCTACATCAACGTAGCTAATGTAATTCGGGGAAGTGGTCTTAAATCGGCAGAAAAACACCTCCTTTCAGTGTAGGCTGCATCTATGCTAGAGGGCTGTTCTAGCCATAGTGTAGCTATAGCCTAAGATTATAGGTTGAGTTTGTGCATGGGTGGCACGTATAAGAGACGGGTTTGGTGGATGATACAGAAGATGAGGTCATGGCACACGGATATAAGGGATGCAAGTGTCTTTTCCTCTCTTTGTTCTCCCAGCCAATTATCTATGCAGATGGTAAAGTCCAGAAAGAAGTCTAGACCTGCAGGCATCTCAGACCAGTTCATCTTTGATTTCTTCCTGCAACCCCTGCCAGAATTGGTACTAACGTGTCTCCTGTCAGCAGGCTGATACTAAGGCCACCTTGGCCTGGTTAGAGACACAGATTTGGGGATGTATCTGAAACAGAAGCTGGCATTGGCTCATGAAACTTCAGAACTGCTGTCAGTTCCTATCTAATTGTTCGGGCAAAGGTCTCTGTTCAGGACAAGGCCCTGCAGATAGCGTTGACAGAGTGGTATTGTCAGTGCTGAGCTGCCTAACTTGCTCCTGCTGGCACTGGTTATCTCTTGTCAGCTATGCAACATGAGGCTGCCATGCTTGATTATCCACCTGGATTATGCATTTGGGGCAAGTCCGATGCTTCTGGTGGCTATGGTGGTGGTGCCAGGTCCATCCTTCTTGCACTGGGCTTGGTCCCACAGGGTCGTGGGTGGCCAGACTAATAGTTGGAGCCAGAATCCACAGCCACAACACAGGAGTCAAATGTCAGCTATGTCAGGATACTGAGAGGTCAGAAGCATGAGCCAAACTGTAGGTCAGGAATCATAAGTCAGATGCCAGGAGTCAAGCTGCGTCGGGATGCCAGTATATCAGTCCAGGGGAGAGGGAAGCACAAGGCATTCAGTGTAGCAACATTTCTCTATGACACATGTATTATTTTCATATCTCCAATATCATTTGTTACATCAGTAAATAATGATGCAATTTTTTAGAAGATTTACTACTCTTTTGCAGAAATCTAATTCACTGGCTCTTTTAATGTAAAAAATTATTTAATTTGTGATAGTTCATTGCGGCTTGAGAGGGGCTTTGAGGTCTTCATTCTCAAAAAAATTAGCACTGAGTGTTGCTACCTCATTCTTTTCTTACACTTCTACTTGTAATTGGGTCATTACACCAATTGAATCTATTTCCCTATGTTAAGTTCTCCTCACACCTTCTATGGGCCATCTTAATTATCACTTCAAAAAGTTTTTTTTCCTCCTGCTAACGATAGCTCATCTCAATTGATTAGACTCTGCCTGTTGGTATGCATACTTCCACCTTTTCATGTTCTCTGTATGTATAAATATCTCCTGTCTGTGTGTTCCATTCTATGCATCCGAAGAAGTGAGCTTTAGCTCACGAAAGCTCATGCTAAAATAAATTTGTTAGTCTTTAAGGTGCCACAAGTACTCCTGGTTTTTTTTGCGGATACAGACTAACACGGCTGCTACTCTGAAACCTGTCATTCTACATCCTGTAACTCTTCTGTAATCCACAATTTGAATTGCTATGCATTTTTAGACAATGGGTAACATTTTCAAAATGTCTTAAGTCATTTAGGCAAAGCTGAAAATTCCTGCAAAGTTTATATGACTCTCAAAGTAAAGGTTATCTCAATACTTAACAATTTTATATTTAGAGTGACTTCCATAACAGAAATGGGGAAAACACTAAGAAGAGTGTGTTGCAGAATGTGACACATTACTTTAAAGAACATGAATATTCCTATTGCTGTAATTTGAAATCCTCCTCTGTGGTTAAGTACATTTTTGCAGTTTAGATATTTTGGTTAGAGGTGAAACATTGTCATCTAAAGATGAGTAATGTTTTTGTCGTCAAACCCATTTGCAATCAGAAGTTTTGGTCAGGAAAAGATTTGTCATCCAAAGCTTTAGATGACAAAATGTTCATAGAATTTTAGTCCAATAACACTTTAGATGACCGAGCATTTCATCTCTAAAACTGCAGATGTGACTAACAGGTTTAACATGAGATTTGTTTGTCATCTAGAGGTCAAAAGTTTTGCAGTCAGCAGTTTTAGATGCCAGTGACTTTTTTTGTCAGCAAACTCATTTTCACTGGCATCTCTGATATACAGCTATCACCTAACTCAGAGAAATGTGATATGTACAAAACTCTAAATATTGATTATAAAAACCTATAACAATCACAATAATGATCCATAATTGATAATTTTATTCTTTTTACCACAAAACAGCGTTCACATTTAAGTGGCTGAAAAATTGAGGTAATTTTTGATTGTTAAAACCATAGATTGAGTCTTTGCCATATAATAATAATTATATATCATTCTAATCTTATTCTGAAATATTCTACACACTTTCATTAATTCAGAGAAATTCCAGTCAATGTGTCCATCAACCAAAATTTTGAGGGAGAGGTTCAGAATATGTCTCTTAATGGAATGTTTGCAGCAAACTTATTTGTGGCATTGGAATCAGCTGAAGCCCAAAAAAGAGGGACATGCTTGCTCCCTCTTCTCTTATTATCTTCTGCTCTCCATCTGCTCTTCTGATTCATCTGTACATAAATGTTTCCCAAGATTCAGCCAGTTGTGCCATCAGACTCAATTACAACTACTTTTAAATTCATCAAACTAAAAAACAGCAAACTAAAGTAATAACAAAATAAATCAATTTAGCATAGTGAGAGGTTCTTTCTTACAAGCTGCATCCAGCACACTTATTCTTAGTATTATTCTGAACCAATGCTAGCTACAGTTGCTTCCAAGTAACAAGTCTCTTTGAACTCTGCATTCAAGAATTTAAGGTACAATAGTCAGTCACCAGCATTCTTAAAGCACCATAAACCACAATAATAGATACTAGAAGTGCAAACCAAGCATAAAGGAATAAGAAAGAGACACACAAATGATCGTCTTCTAGTAACAGCAGTTCAGAGTCAGCGTCAGAAGAAAAAGGGAAACCATGATAATCTGAACTGGCTGCCTTATAGAAAGAAATCTAGAACTGAATATGTTCTCCATATTTGAGAGACTACTTACAAAACTTCATGTAGATATCAGCAAACCCTCACAAGAGAAGAGTATTGTAAATATATAGAATGTGGTAAAAGTTTCACTCAGAAGTAGTATTTTGAAATACACCAGCCAATCCACAAGAGGAAGGGAATATAATCTGATTTTATGTGGTTTGTGTATCAAATGTTATCTCATATTGCTCTATTAGATGATGATGATTGATACTGATGATGCACTGACAGCAAACTGGAGGAGCTATTATCTTCTTAATAATAGTTGGCTTGTAGATTTGGACAATATAATCTGATTTACTGAGAAAAGAAATATTAGCCAGGACACTGGGATTATCTCTTACAGCAGTATGTGAAATTGTTACTAGCTTTGAGCTTGCTGGGTGACTGACCAGGATTCCCTGATGCTGTTTCAAAATAATCTGATAGATGCTTGGAGTGGAATGTCTGGCCATACATATGTAACCCAGGCCTGCTGGGTGTGGAGCTCTGTCCCCCACTAGTGGCACCTAGACCACTTAGAGATTAATGAGTCTACTACAGCCTGAGCTTTTAGCTCATGCTTTAGAGGCTCATACACTAAGCTTCAGAGGTCCCAGGTTCAATCCTGCCCACTGCGTTACACACACAGAATTAGCTAGAAGAAGGCACAGAGATAAGATAGAGAAGAAAACAAATGGTAGCATTAGATGTTCTCATTTCCTTTGTCAATAGTGAAGATGTGGGGCTTTAGAAATCAGACCAAAGATATGATTTATGTATGTTCCTTGATGGATGACCTGCTAAGGGTGACTTTCTCCCAGGATACAGTTACAAAGGACAGAGAGAGAACCTTCATCTTTCTTCAAGAATACAGTAACTCCTCACTTAAAGTCATCCCGGTGAACGTTGTTTCGTTGTTAACATTGCTGATCAATTAGGGAACATGCTCGTTTAAAGTTGTGTAATGCTCCCTTCTAACATCGTTTGGTAGCTACCTGCTTTGTCTATTGCTTGCAGGAAGAGCAGCCCATTGCAGCTAGCTGGTGGGGGCTTGGAACCAGGGTGGACCAACAGCCCTCTATCAGCTCCCTGCTCCCCTAAGTTCCCTGTGCAGCAGCTGCCTGCAGTTCAGCTGTGTCCCTCCCCCCTCTGCCTTGGAGCTGCTCCACAAGACTCCTGCTTGCTGTGCCGGGGGGGGAGGGAAGGAAGAGGGGGGGCTAATGTCTGGGTGTCCCTCTACTCCCTGCTTGTGCATCCCACTTACCCCATCTTCCATAGAGCAAACCCGGGCTGCAGTCTCAGCAAGCTGATCTAATTAACAAGGCAGTATACTTAAGGGAAATGCGCATATCTCCCTCCATTCCTGCTGCCTTGCAGAGGGAGAGAGTTAACCCTTGAGGGCGCAGCCAATTGCTAGTTCATCATTTAGTAATAAGGGAAATATCCCACCCTCTGACTCCTCCTTCACAATCATCATCACTGTGTACTAGTATTAAATTATTTGTTTAAAACTTATTGTGTGTGTGTGTTTGGTTGAAAAAAAATTCCCTGGAACCTAACCCCTTCATTTACATTAATTCTTATGGGGAAATTGGATTCGCTTAACATCATTTCGCTTGAAGTTGCATTTTTCAGGAATATAACTACAACGTTAAGTGAGGAGTTACTGTACTGCTTCGTAAGAACTTGGTGAAGAACTATCTAGCTGCAGTAGAAAAACGGGGGCTGATTATAGGTGCAAAAGTGGGGAAGCTTTTCAGAGAAGAGAAAAAAATGTATGATCCATCAGATTTCAGCTGGTAAAGCTGTCGTTTTCTGAATGTTAATAAAACTTTGAGAGAGTTCATATGGTGTTTCCAAATTTAGTTATGAACTGAGTTCCATCTCAGGCCTCTTTCATGGGTTCCTTTTTCCTTTTTAAGCTAACTTTACCTCTTGTTGAAGGCATCTCATTCCTGGAGTTCAAAGTGTTTAAGTAGTCCATGTCCTGCTGACTTCCTTACTACATCTAAATATCAGTGTAGCAGCTGTGAGCAGAAATGCCTTCTAGCACTTTCAGCTGACCACCTGACTATGTCCAGTCACATCTGAATAGACCTTGTAACACTGATTCACAAATCTGTCTCCTCTGGAGTAGACAGCTGTTACTCTATTTCAGACAACCTAAGGAGCCATCAAGAAACTCGGGTGGTTGAAGCCCATATTTTATGCAAAGCTGACCAGCATTAAACTATCACACAACTGGTTCTTACTATGCTTGCTGCCAATCATATTTAAGGTTCTTGTTCTCTTAATCTTTCAATGAGCTAAAACATAATTACAGTATCTTGGCAACTGCCTGTGTCACAAGTCATTTGAATGGCTGCTGTGCTCAGTGGGGGACTCACAGAGCTCAAGTTTCAATGTGGATTTGTGACCGCATCCTTGGTGAAGGACATATGGTTATGGAACATGCTTCCCACAGGAGACTGAGCGAACCATGAATCTCACCCCCTTCAAACCATGCAGCAAGCTATGCCTGTTTAAACAAGCATTTCCTCAGCACTCATGTTGTAAAACACCCAGCACAGAGGGAGCCAGTCACCAGCACTTGGTTATTGTAAACAACAGGTTTAAAGAAGAGGGAAAGGAAGCTCTACTTTTTTTTTTTTTTAAACCTCTATTAGTGGTGCTTGATGTGTATCAAATCTTGTAGGCTGTTCAGCGACTACAATGAATACATTTAAATACATATATTTTCAGGTAGAGAGTCTCTTAAGATGAATGCAAAGGTTTGAGTTCCCAGGGAAGTTACTCAGATTTACTAACATTCAACCAGTACTGACCCCAGAAGTGAAAAACACATTTAACCAGATTCTCTGAGCTTGACATAAAGCATTCAGAGATCCCTCTGCTGGGAAGAAAATTTTCTGTAGCTGGTTACCTGTAGCTCCTGTTGTTTTCACTATAATTCAGTATACCTGGAATCTGTGAAGCTACAGGTGTTTACACTTTGCCTAATTTTAGCTGAAATAAAAAAATTGGAAAAAAACAAATTTTGGCTAATTTGGAAGTATACTGTTATAGTACAGCTGTGCATTGTCAGGTTGTGAACCTAAGGAAACTAGCCACTGCTGTATCTTTTGCTTAATATTTCCATTTTTAAAAACATGTTTTCCCTACTGGCTATATTGAGATCGTGGATAAGCTACTCTTGACTGTGTCCCTCTGCTCACTTTTTGTGACTGGACCCTTTTTTAAATTATAGGAATCCGGAGAGAGACAGATTCTTGTAAACGTCTGACCTATCTTCAAGAATAGGGAAGATAAAGCCTATCTATAAGAGCTGCAGAGAAAATTGATGCCCCAGTATTTTGTATCTTATTCACTCAGGAAGGCAGAACATTTTCTTATTGTAAAATTTTGTTGTTAGCCGCCTTTTTCTTGGTGGGGGGGGGCGGTGAGTGAAATCAAGTAGACTTTGTGTCACCATAAATATGCAGTATATAAAGTGGGTACAATTTGGGGTCTCTCTTCCAGAACAAATGTGTGTTTTAATATTCTCAGCTGAAGATAAAATATGCTGCTACCTTTATTAATCCAAATCTATTTTTACCCAGAAAACGTTGTTGGAAATACTTGGTACCACTAATTCATAAGCAAAATGAAAAGCTGCTACTTTCAGTTGGTGCACTGCTGCCTTTTCAGCATACATTCAGTGTGCAACATTAGCAGAAGAAAACTGAGGAGAAAAAACAGCAAAGCAAATAACGTATTTCTTGTTTACAGAATAGGGACACAATTAATCTTTTCCTGCTTTTATGCTGTTATTTTTAATTACATAGGCATATTGTTTCTCCAAGGACTAGGTAGACTTGTACCTTGTTCATTTTTGCCACCACATTCTATTTGTTATTGTACTTGTACAATATTATTAACAAGTACAATAATATTGTACTAGTTATTCAGACATTGTGTTGATGAGCAAGAAGCTCAAAGTCTGCCTTGATGTCCACTCTGCATTCTCATTAGCTTGACTGTGATAGCACAAGATGCAAGTCAGGGCAGAATCCAGCCCAAAATGGGAACATCATCTGGACCCATAACAGCAAGAGATGGGGATGTTTGGAGGCAGTTTCTCTAATTAATAAAGTCATACAATTTATTTTTCTTAGTGCTGACAGTAGAGTAAAACTCTGGGATGTAAGGAGAGCATCTGGATGTCTGATTACTCTTGATCAGTACAATGGGGAGAAGTCAAAAGCATCCTCTGAAGCAGGTAATAAAGAATATATTTATAAAGGAAATATGATAGTGGTGATATGCTACATCTTTACCTAGAAACATTCGTGAATTTCATACCATCACAGTTTTTAATGCAAGAAATGACCATTGTGATCATCTGGTATGATCTCTTGCATAACACAGGCCATAGAATTTCACCTGTTAACTCCTGCATTAAACCCAGTAACATGGGGCTGAAATAGAACATATCTTTTTAAGAGGCATACTGGATGAAATCTTGGCTCTATTTGAAGTCAATGGGAATTTAAAGTTTTCAAATAATGGAGAATTGACTACATCCCTTGATAAGTTGTTCCAGTGGTTAATTACCCTTACTGTTAAACAATGTGTGCATATTTCCAGTTTGTTTGTCTAGCTTCAGGTTCCAGCCACTGGATCTTGTTATGCTTCGGTCTTTTAGATTAAAGAGCTCTCTATTATTAGATATCTTCATCTATACTAAGCAAGACGTGTATTAATTAGTTATAAAATTCAAAATTTATTTTTAACTTTGCTTAATGATAAATTGTGTTACTCGAATACTAACAAAGGTGCTAGGCCCTGGAATATACTAAATATGCCCTGGTTAAAACATTAACATTATTAACATTTTATACGAAAGAAGCTAAACACAATTTCTGCACTTGGGAAGCAAACTAAATTAAAGGAACAGCACTGTACTTTAAATTGTAGTTCAGAAATTAGTTTGGATTAATTCTGGATCAAAGTTCCGTATACTGGGCAAACAAAACCAAATATTAGATCTCATAAAGCAGCTTCTGAAACGAAAAAGGATGTTTTATTTAAAAACAGACAAAGTAAAAGACTGAGTCTGTAATCCTAATCCTGAAAAGATTAACTCGTGCCTAAATTTAAACACTGTGAGCAGTCCCATAAATTGGACTAATTACAGTGTGTAAAGTTAAGCATGTAGGATCAGAGTTTTATTCAGGAAAATACTGATGGTGGATTTATACATAAAACAACATTTGAGTTTGTTTTGTAGGCTGTGGTTTAACATGCTGTGTCATGTTCTCTGTTGCATATATAGAATATTAATGTTTGGTTTTGAGAATTAAAAATGTCATTGACACTCAAAAGTTATTGAAATGACCACATACTGGGAGAACTAAGAATTTCTTTTTAATTTAGCTTACAACTTTTGGGTGCCAACAAATGGACTTGTGTACATTGTCTTAAAATGGATTAATGAACGTACAAAGATCGATAACTCAGAGAGGTGCTTTAAAAATGCCAAAGACAGGGGAAAAAAATCTGTTCTCTTGGATGACTGTTGTATGTTAGAAATTTAAACACACAGTTAATTCCTCTGCTCCCCACTTGATTTTTTTTTTTCTTCTCTGGAAGGACAAATTTTGAGGTGTGTATATAGTTTAATGAGAACTGTTAGGTTTGTGGTGTTTTTAAAATAGGAACTGAGGAAGAAATTGTGAACAATGGAAGAAAAAATCAAGAGAAAAATTTGAAATATTAGGTCAGAACTGTAAAATAAACTTAGCTCATTAATTTCTTCAATAATATTTGCAGAGCAAGTAAAGCAGTTTTAACAAAGTAAAATGGAAGCTCCAAATTACAGACTTGGGGGCTGGGGGGAAGAAGACTAAGTATGTGCAAAAGACTTCTTCACATATATAAAAAATGTAGATGTAAACAATCTTTGTGGCGGGGTGCTACAGAACAGATCATTGGACAAATAGGCTTTTACATCATGTTCACAAAAAGCTTATATTTTATGCTGTAAAAGAGAGATATATTTTTATTATAGATGGAAGAAAAGCTGTCTACAGAAACACTTGTAAACCTTTAAAATGGTGTCAGATCCTACATTCTTTCTGCATCCAAAACAACCATTAAAGTCAGTCAATGTTTTGCCAAAAGTTCAGGATTGGGTCCTTTTTGGAAGTTGTCATTAGCACTTGATGTTACTATAAACAGTAGAGCAATGTCATCTAAGCATTGTGATATCTGTAGAAAGTGAAAAGGGCATTGAAACTTCTGTATGTTTACTCTAATTTTGAATGAAATATGTTCAAATGCACATAATACATTTACCATATAGAACCTAACATATAAGGAACTTCATCACTTGGTATCAAAATCCAAAGGTTTTATAATATATATTTCATAAGAAACTTTGTTGCTTTCAAATAAACATTTATGTATTCTTGAGTGAAAGTTGTTTGAATATTTAAATAGTGCATTCAGTTCTACAGGTGTACAAAATAAAATAGTAAATCTTCCCTAAAAAAACTGAACAGGCTCATATTTTTCTGACAGCAAACACTGCTCATAATGGAAGAGTTAATGGCTTATGCTTTACAAGTGATGGGCTTCATCTTCTGACTATTGGTACAGATGACCGGATGAGACTCTGGAATAGTTCCAGTGGGGAAAACACACTGGTAAGGTTTTAAAGGACCTTCCGTTGCATTTCTTGGTTACTTTTAAGAGGGTAATAGACCAGTGGTCCAGTTATGATACATAATTTTAGCTTTGGAAGTAAATTTCAGTTGATCTCTATATTTTTAATCAAACTAATGTATTTTCTATCATTTTGTCCAGTGAAAATTAGTAACTAAGAGTCTGCATGGCCCACCAGTTTGAAGATGAGACTATAAAACCATTCATTTGTGACAGTAGCTCAAAGCCAGATCAGGCTGGCAGTAACCAGAAAGAACTAACATCTGTTGGCAGCTTGTCTGAAATAAATTTGGTTCTCAGTCTACTTTTTACTGGGTGGATGTCCACATCACAGACTGAATAAGTATGGAGACTGAATTAATCTCTTGTCAGTAGGTGTAGCTGTTTCCAAATAAGTTTGACACACACTGGGAGAAGTAGGCTGCAGCTAGCCCTCTTTATACAGCCCGGTGGGCCCATATTGTTTTCTGCGTGCTCCCTCTCAACCGTTTTAGCCACTGGAGGGCCACTTCTCATTGGTTCCACCCATAGCGGATCCTGAATGGCCTTTTTAGGTAATTCCTGAAGGCCATCTCCCCACCCTCCACCCCGAAAGGACACCTTCGTGTAGAGTGCACCAAGGAAGTGGGTCATCCAGTAGGGGACAACTAATGCCTGGTATCACAGATCACAACAACCTTTCAGTATGGATACAGATTATATCCCTTCAGCTCTCTATTCTCCCTGCCCCCAGTGCTCTCGTGCCTGCTTTAAACTGCTTCTGCAGCTTCTCCCTAGAGAGGATTAGATATACAGTCCCAATGAAAATACAACTCTAGTAATGTAAAATTAAAGTTTCAGAACACTCTAAAAACATTTGATTAAGAATTTAGATGAGTATAAATGGCAATCCCCACCCAAAAGTACAAACTGAGGGCCAAATCCTGCTCCCATTCAAGTAAATGACAAAAAACTCCTGTCAGTGGGAATAGGATAAGCCCGAAAGTGAGCGTTAAAAACTGGCAGCATCTTCCTGTTAGCAGGGGTTGAACTTGCTGGGAAGAGATTAGTGGGTTCCTTCTGAGGCAAAATGGCTCAGTATCCCACCTAGATATTCTAAGGGTATGTTTTCACTGCAGCATTAATTCAGCACCAGCATTAATTGATCGGCAACAGGTTCTGAGCATCTGGTTTAGCCTGGCCTGAGTTTGGGCAGCCACACTGCAAAGGTCATATCTGAGTTACCAGTACTTCCCTTTGGTGCTACATTTACCCATGTGGGCTGCTGAGACTTCTAGGGGCATATCCCATGCTGCTTTGTGCTACTATAAGATGACCTGCTTATGATTTTCTCCCAGTGAATTGTGGGAAAACTTGTCTGTTTTTCAGGGCACATTGTGGGGAATTGTGGGATATGTGATTTAGGCTGCATCCTCATTGTAAAATGAGTAGGTTACCAGCCCAAATTAAAGCCTTGCTCAGGTTTTAGCCTACAGCCCCATATAAGCAATCTGGCCCAGACTGAAAGCACCACTACACTTTTGCCTATGGATGGGAAGGGGGTGAGGGGCAACACCTGAGTAAGAGCCCAAGTGTTAACTCTGCTGTGAAGACACCCTCCAAAGGGAGGTGGGAGTGTTTCTCCAGAGAATTTATATAAAAGGTGGGCTGAGAAGCTCTGAGGTAGGAGCCCTGGGAGTAGCGACGACTATGGGGAAGGCTTAGAGCTGAAACTGGTCTTTGATAATGCTGTCAAAATTCCAGAAAGAGGGTGATTTTTGTCTTTCCACAGCTTGTAGGCTTTGTTATGGAGCCGGTTGAGAGAAGCATTTTTTCAGTGTACCACAAGAGTTCCTCTGGATTCTGAGTAAATATTGGTATCCCTTTTGAGTTGGCAAGGAGTTTGGCTTATAGAACTAGTTTATCTTCTTATTGGGAAAGAAATGAGTGAATGCAAAAAGAGAGAATATCTAAGTATTTGCGCTCTTGAATAGGGATTTTGATTACAAAAGCAGAAGCAAAGTTTACCACTTCTACCATTCTTTGTGTGGATCCCACTTAACAGTGTGCATGCATCTCATGTGCACAAGATCAGAATTTTTGACCAGCAGTGTCTGTTGGGGCTGCAACTGTGCCCTGCATGATTTCATGCTCTCCCATTCAAGGGAATATAGGGCAGCCGATCTGTCGTGGGGGCTGGTAGCCAGCCCGCGGCCAAGTGTGGCTCCACTCCCAGCCCCACCTGCAGCCAGGGGTGAGGGCGGGACCAGGAGTGGAACCACACTGAGGTTGGGGATGGGACCAGGAGCCAGGGACATGGCTGCGGTCAGGGCCGGAGCAGAGCTGGGGGCGGGGAGGGGCTGGGTGTCACTCCCTTCCCAACCCCAGTGGTGGCTTGCCCACCCCCCTTCCCCCAAAGGTTCCATCGCACCTCTGCCTTAAGGTTAAAGTTCTCAAGTCCTCTCCCTCTCAGCTTACACAAATGCAGCCAGTCGAACTCCGTTGACTACAGAGGAGCACCTTTCAATGGCCCTCTGGTCCCAGCCACAAACTACCCTGCAAAGGCCCAGCAACACCTTTAATCTGAGCCTACTGAGCTCTGACTGGCTGCTTCCATGCACACAGTGACTTAATTTATCTAGCTCCCGCTCCCCCTCCCTCTCAACTTCTGCATTATGGAGCAATGGTAGCTACTTTATTATAGTTAAGAATGTGACTCTGTTTTCATTATTCAAGTTGGATTTCAACCCTCCTCTCATTTCCATGAGTGTGGAAATATTTTTTTAACCTGAAATTTCTTATATGTGAATTCTGGCCAGAAAAGAAATGTTGGGGAAAAGGAAGTTAGAGAAGTTATTGTGTGTGTGTGTGTGTGTGTGTGTGTGATTTTTGTTTTGTATTTTTGAGTTACGGGACTATGAGGGGGGGAGTGATTATTTTCACATTTGGAAAAAAAAATTTCTTTATATTGTCATCTATAGAATAGCTTGGTTAGAGATTCCAGAATTGTATGATTGTTTCATTAATGTCATTTAAGGTTCGGTGAACATTTTTGATTTAACTATGAAAATATGAATCTCTGAGAGTCATATGTTTAATGTCCTTAGAAACTTCTTCATAGGCTTGCAGAATATATAATCTTCCATGGAATAATCTGAATCTATTAACTTCATAAGCCACATGGTTCTGGTTCAACAATTTAAGAAGTGTCTACAGACATCCTTGGTAGAGCTTTTAATTTCTGGAAGGTAAATAGTTCTAGTTCAAGGAATGTGCAAGCAATTACTTGTAAATTCCATGGGGAAAGTAACTGGTTTTGCATCAGAAGGGCTGCACAGAACTCTTTGTTCAGCAGTGATTTTACAGAGAACTGATTATACGATTGGCAGTAACACCAAAGAGCCTGTATGCATTAATTTAAAATTCTAGCATTTGGTTTTAAATCACTAACAAATTATAATGTCAGAGAAATCCATTTACTTGACTTATTTTTGAAATATTTGACACACTGCCATTATGAGGGTTAATCAAAAATTTAAACTACTATAAGAAATTCCTAAACAAAAAATAATTGAGATAGTTATGGATAAAAAGACATATACTTGAACTTAAAATAGCCGTATTGAGATGTTGGCCTTTGGAAGAAATTAAATGTTTGAAAGTCAGATTTAAAGTTCCACAGTCTTAATACTGGCCATTATACCATCCCATGAATGCTCTTACTAGTAACCATCTTCCACTTACCAACCAGAAAATGCCATCAGCATACCTAATCTACCCTTTTGTACTTTATGTTGTGATCTTGGGCCACCTCCTGCCCAACACATATCACCTATCAATCCCAGTTGAAACCCCCCTCACTCACCTGTTCAGAATGAGAAGAAATTAGATCTTTTATACTTCAAATAGAGTACAGAAACTACATTGTCCCATATCTTCTACTCAGCACAATTTATCCTATTCATTATGCTGTTTTCATTAACTTTGGAACCCAAAACTAAGGTGCATGCATTTGGGAACCTCAGAGTTGTGTTAAATTCCAAAGTAGCAGGATGGTTGCATAACCATTGCTTTATTGAGAATTTAACTAGTAATTTTAAATTTGTTTTAATAATTTAAACCACAAGAATTAGCTTTGTATAATAATAGCTAACAGCTTAATCGTGCATCCTACAGGTGAACTATGGGAAAGTCTGTAACGAAAGCAGAAAAGGACTCAAATTCACCACCTCTACTGGCTGTGATCCAGAATTTGCATTTGTACCATATGATAGCACCATTGCTGTTTATACAATCTACTCAGGAGAACTGATAACTATACTTAGGGGACATTATAATACTGTTGATTGCTGTGTATTTCAGCCTAATTTTCAGGTAAGTGAAGTATTTAAAAGAATTTAGAATGTTCATAAAATAATGAGTTCATAGATTTTTAAAGCCAGAAAGGGATCATCACATCATCTAGTCTGATCTATATAACATAAGCCATAGAATTTCATCCAGATACCCAAGTTACTTGACTCAATATAGGAGTATGTTAGCTATCTTCTCAACTTGATTTAGAAACATCAAGAGAGGGAGAATCTACCTCTCTCCTTAGTAGTTTGTTCCAGTGGCTATCTAGTTAATCACTCTCCCTGTCCAAAAAAAAAAACCAAAACCTTTTTTGTAATTTTAATTTGGCTGTAACTTCCAATCATTGGTACTTGTTCTGCCTTTCTCTGATTAGATTAAAGAGCTTTTAGTACCTTTTATTTTCTCCTTGTGCAGCTATTTTTACAACATAATTAATTTACCTCTTGATATTTTTGTTAAGGAGCAATCTGTTTAGCTAATCAAGTCTCTCATTTAAAGATATTTTCTACAGCCCTCAAATCATTTTTGTGGCTCTTCTCTGCACTCTCCAAATTATAACATCCTTTTTAAATGGGAACAGCAGTACTGGATGCAGTATTCCAGAATCAATCTCACTAATGCTGCATACAGAGGTAAAATTAACTCCCTACTTTACTTTATATAAAAAAGGATCACATTAGCCATCTGCCACAGCATCACACAGGAAGCTCATGTTCAGTTGTTTATCCAGTATGATTTCTAAATCCTTTTCAGAGTCCCTGTTTTCCAGAATATAGCCTCCCATTCTTTGCCTCCTTGAATATTGGTACAACCTGAGTACTCTTCCAGTTTTCTCCAGTGTTCCAGGATTTATTGAAAATTAACATCAGCAGGCCAGAGATCTCATCCACCATTTCTTTTAGAAGTCATAGATGGAAGTTATCTGGGCCTGTGGATTTAAAAATATGTATCTGTGGTAGATATTGTTTAACATCCTCCTGAGTTATTAATATACTGGAAAATTAGTTCATCCTTATGTAATATGAGTGCATCATTCTACTTCTTCCCAAATACAGAACAGAAGTATTATTTGAAGACTTCAGCCTGTTCTGCATCATTATAAACAATTCTACCATCTCCATCTAGCAATGGGCCTGTACTATTATTAGGATTTAATTTGTTCCTAATATACTTAAAATAAAAATTGCTTGTTGTCCTTAGACCTGCCAGGTATGGATTTTTCTGAGAGGTCTTTAGCTTCTGTTATCTGTGTTCTACACATCCATAACTTCCAATTTTATATTGCTTGCTGTTTATTTCCCCTTTTCAAATATGTTTGTTTATATATAATTTTTAATTGTTACCTTCACTTCCTCTCTTAACCACATATATATCTACTGGTTGGGATTTGTCCTCTCTTTGTCCATGAATGTCATGATCATTGGTCCCTAGAAAACTGGACGGAAAATTGGTGGCTATCTATTCATCTTTATCTATCATAAAGAGATCTAAAATAGTTACCTGACATTGCTTACAATACCTTCTTTGAGTTGTTGTTATATATACCTACCTTCAAAGAATGGTGTCCCGCTTAATTCATATTTATATATCACTGTGAGATACTGGGAGTAAAGATGCTACAAGTACAATACAGTCGAACCCATTTATGTCGACCTCGGTTAACTTGCCAATCCTGTTAAGTCGACGGTTTACAAGTGGAACCGCCAAACTCCCTCTTTGGCTTATGAGTTTCTCATCCGTTATGTCGATTTGCCGAACCCTAATATCTCGAGCCCGTCCCCGACCCACCGTGTCCCCAGCCGCCGGCTCCCCGGCTCTCCAGCCGCGCGGTTCCCCAGCCGCCCGCTTCCCGCGTCCCCAGCCGCCGGCTCCCCGGCTCTCCAGCCGCGCGGTTCCCCAGCCGCCCGCTTCCCGCGTCCCCAGCCGCCCGGCTCCCCGCGTCCCCGACCCACCGTGTCCCCAGCCGCCCGCTCCCCGGCTCCCCAGCCCCGCGGTTCCCCGCTTCGCCGCCCGCCCGTCGCCCGGCTCCGCTTCCCCGCCCGCCCCCGTATACCCGGTCCCTGCCTGTCCCCGCCCGGCCCCGCATACCTGGTCCCTGCCCGTCCCCGCCCCACATACCTGGTCCCGGCTTCTCCTGCCGCCCGCCCGCCGGCTCCGCTTCCCCGCCCGCCGGTCCCCGCTTCCCCGCCCCCGCATACCCGGTCCCTGCCTGTCCCCGCCTGCCCGCCCGGCCCGCATACCTGGTCCCTGCCCGTCCCCGCCCCACATACCTGGTCCCGGCTTCTCCTGCCGCCCGCCCGCCGGCTCCGCTTACCCGCCCGCCGGTCCCCGCTTCCCGCCCCGCATACCCGGTCCCTGCCTGTCCCGCCCGCCGCCCGGCCCGCATACCTGGTCCCTGCCCGTCCCCGCCCCACATACCTGGTCCCGGCTTCGCCTGCCGCCCGCCCGCCGGCTCCGCTTTCCCGCCCGTCCGTCCGTCCGCCCGGCTCCGCTTTGCCGGATCCAGCCACGTGCAGGCAGCGCGGTAAGGGGGCAGGGAGGGGGTGGGGGGGTGGATAGGGGTTTATCTCGATCATTGGTTATCTCGATGGCTTTTGGCAAACCCCTAGGCCGTCGAGATAACAGGGTTTAACTGTATTATTATTGGCTCAAATTCTGCTTAAGCAAATATCCCATTGACATTGATGAGATGAAGTATTGAGGACTGCAGGATTTTGCCCATTATTATAACCGAGAGGTTTGGATGATTTCGGAAGTTGTGCGGAGGAAAGCCTGGTTGTGAAATCTGCTATGGGAGTTTAGTGTTTTGCATTTAGTGTCTGGTATTCAGATAATAAACATGATTTGAGTTCCTGACTCAGTCAGGAGTAGGGACAGTGTCTTGTCTGTAAAGCACCATGCAAACCTAAGGAACAATATAAATAAGGCTATGAATCTGTCATAGGTTCCATGATTTTATGAGACCTCCATGGCATCTTGAAAATTCCAGTAATTCAGCTTTGGGTAGTGGGGCTTGCTCTTCAGCTTCAGCCCTGGGCAGCGGGGCTCAGGCTTGGCTTCAATAAATCTGTGATTTATTATTTATTGCCTACATCCTGTCTGTGACTTTTAATAAAAATACCTGTGCCAAAAACATGGTCTTAAGTATAAAGTGAGTCCCTGATGTATCAAGAATTGAAACTTCATTGGAAAATTTAGCTGCTTTCTTCCTGAGACCTTGCGTTTTTGAACAGTAAGTATCTATGACAACTACCTACAAAGGCACTTGATGACCTGCCCTGATGTGGCAAGTCAGTAAGTATACAGAAAAATTAAGATAATTACAAACTAAACAAGGCTTATGTGCATTCTGTGTTAGGAATTCCCAGAATTACACTATACTGTGCCATAGACGTGCATGGTGCTTTGCAGTCTACATATTGTTCTGCTCTTAATTGAAATATAATTACATTATATTTAATGTAAACTGTAGGCTAATTGAAAACCATATAATCCTTGGACAGGAAAGCAAGACAGAATAGTTGTAATGCTCACAGTAAATGTAGTGATGTCCCCATTACACTGCTCAAAGGGAAGATTGTTGGGTTTTTTTATTTTTTTAAAGCCTTAGTAATGATCTACACTTTACTAAAGACTAAAGTGTTTTATTTCCAAATTTGTTTTTAAGTATATAATCTGTGAAAACAGTACATGCAGAATATTCACAGCTGTACACAAATCCTAGTGATTTAGCATTGTTTATAATCTTTGAATACATAAGGACTGACTTGATCTATAATATCCTTAAAAATTGTGTAGAACACTTAAATGCACTGTTGGCAAGATTAAAAGATTCCACGTTAGTGTCTGTATAGCACAGCATATACCTATTAATCATTAAAAAACAAAAAGAAAAAAACTGTTTTGCAGGTTCATCCAGAGGATTATAGGATCCAGAGGATCTTGCAAACGCTTACACGCACAACTTTACGTGAATAGTCCCATTGAGGCCAGTGTGACAACTCACATTGAGAAGTTGTTCATGTGCACAAGTGTTTGCATGACTGGGGCCATAGAATGGGTATCAGGTTTTAATCAATTCAGCCTGTATTGGAACTTATTTTAGATATAATATGAAAAGAGAGCCTTTGGAAAGAAGGAGCAGTGATGATCCATTTTAGGTACCAATAAGTTAACTTGCTATTTTGAAGGCATCATAGCAGCTCCATAGCTAAGTTAAAAGCCAATGCTTCAAGCAGAATTTATATTATTAACTTAAATACAAAAAATTATACATAGTATATTTCACTGCAGCTGTTTAAACATGCAGCATTTCTTGTCTTAAATGTGCTTTGTGAAACATTAGTAACAAGGAACTGTCTGCTACTCTGTACAGTCTAGCACAATGAGGCCCCATTCTTGGTTGGTCCTTAGGCAGTACCATAATAAACATGACCAGCAATAATAATGAACATGTTTGATTTTTGCCTTCCTAACATGATACAAGCCTCACATTATGTTCCTATTCTTTTCTCGCCCTGAACAAAACGAGATTTCTCCCACCTCCTTACTGCTCCCATAATTGCACATCTAAGACAGATATGTGCACAGATTATTTCCAGTTGGTTAATTTTTTTTAATACGTTGTTATTAGTAAACAAATAAGATGAATATCTGAACCCCTAGTGGCATCTGCATAATTGAGATTTTGTCGGTATGGGGAAGGTGGGGGGAGTTTAATCCACAGCTTTTTGATGGATGTCAGGTAACACATATTACATAAACTGCACTAACAGCATGTGTGTTGGATGGCGTGCCTTCTTTCATTGCACATCATTGTGTATATACAGTGGTGGCTTACTTCATACTAAGGGTGTGGCATTCTTGCAGGGTATTCTGTGGTTCTTTGCTTTGCTGCTGAGTAGTGTGCATTCTGAAATTTTTCTACCTGTGCATTGTGAGATGCATAGCAGAAGCCAGACAAGTTCAAATTTTTAAAAAAATCCTGTTTTTTTCTGTCTCCATCCTATACTTAATTTTTGGCTGGGATAGTGCCATTTTCCAATTTTTGTCAGCCAGTATGGCCCCAATAATGCTCCATGCTGGCAACAGTGAATGAACAAAAGCTGCTTCAGCTGTGTTTCAGCATTCAAAGCTAGATGAATTCAGTTATGGACTTTCCCCACCGTACCAACAATCAGAAGATGTGGCAGCAGCTGCTCCTCTAACAGTAGCAGAAATTTTAACAGCAGAGGAAGCAGTACAAGGAAGAAAAGATAGACACCAAGCAATTGATAGTACAGGATCGATTCCTGGAGCCAACTTCACCCTGTGCCATGCTGTTTGGATTGGTTGGAAAGGTTGTTATGCAGATCTGGGATGACCAGCAGTGGTGAGAGAATTTCCTGATGGGGAAGGCAACCTTTTTGGAGATATGTGCTGAGCTATGAGGAGCTGCAGTGGCAGCATACCATCATGTGGTGCCACATATTTGTGGACAAGTGGGTTACTTACCATTGCTGTCTAGAAACTGGCCACCCCGAAATGCTGCCAGTCTGTAACCAGCCAGTTCAGCATGGGGATATCGGCTGCTGTCATGCAGGTATGTGATGCCATGGAAAAGGTGCTGTTGCACCAATTTAGAAAGCTTGGTGTAATGCTCAGGAGATTATTGGTGGCTTCGCATACGTCAACTTCCCAAACTGTATTGAGGCAATTGATGGGACCCATGTGCCTATTCTCCTCCTCCTCCTCCCCCGGCCAAATCAGGGATCAGAATTTATAAACAGAAAGGGGTATTTCTCCATACATGACAGGTTTAAAGAAATAAAAACAGTGTTGTCTGGAACGGCTCACAGTGCTAGTATCTTTCAGAATTCAGCTGCTTACCTTAATGGAGAAAGGAACGTTTGCCCCCAGGAGCACTGTGGACATTAATGGAGTTGGCATTGCTCTGGTTATCCTGGGAGACCTGGGTTATCCTCTGCTTCCTTGGTTAATGAAGCCATTCGTGGGCTGCATGGACAGAAGGAACAAACTGTTTAACTACTGCGTCAGTAGTTGCAGAATGATAGTGGAGTGTGCGTTTAAAAGGAAGGTGATACTGTTTGTGGAATAGGTTAGACACAGCAGAAAAGAAATGCCAAAAATTGTAGCAATATGTTATATTTTGTGCAGTATTTTTAGAGTAAATGAGAAAGCCTTAATGATAAGTGGGAGACTTGGGCATAGCATCTTGCTCAGCGGTTTAAGCGACCAGCAAGGCATCTAATTTAAAATAGAAACACTCAGGGCAGTTCTGTCAAGGATGCGTTAGTCTTAATTTTGAGTCTCAGGACTGGATTGAGAGCAGCTCAGTGTTTTATGGACAGAGAAGATGCAACGTTGTGGCCAACCTATTTTACCTTGTGTTTTTGCTTAGATGCTTTGTAAAACCTTATGTATTATATAAAATGTAAGGCTTTTCAGTGTAAAATGCCTTGTTGACTCCTTATGAAGTTTTTAAAGTTTTTGTTGTTAAATGATATATTGTATAACAAACAAAAATAAACCTCTAAATGAAACAATAATGAAACATTTTAAATTATGTAACAATAACAATCTATTGTCCAACGACTATAAGTAAACTTGTAATTAAAACAATAGTGAACCAGAATACCAAAGTGCAACAGTGCAGTTCTGGGCACAACACTAGGGGTGGAGAGGCTTAAAGTCATAGGTGAATATACATTTTGCATTTATCTCTTCTTGTTTGTGAGCCTTCTGATATTTAGTGGTGAGGCTCAAAGGTATCAGGAGAGCTACAGGGCTCAAAAGAGCTGGGATCCCAGGTGCAGCTGTTCTCAGAGCCCTATGAAGGGAATGGCCTCTGGGAGCACTGCTGCAGGGCACAGTGGGGATAATATTGTTGTTCCCAGTAGTCTCTTTTTGTCTAGGGGCTGCATAACATGGCTGGGTGTGAGGATAGCAGGCAATGCAGACTGTTCACAAACAGCAATGTGCACTTCAGCAGGGCATTCTGGCTTTGTATGGCCTCGGCATTTCGCTGTCTTTTTTGGAGCTGTTTTTGTCACGGCAAGGCTGCCCCTGGCAACTGCCATACTGTCATTGGCCACTCCCACAAATCTCTCTCTAGCGCTCTGTCTGTCTTTCTCTCCACCCTCAAATACTGTCTGCACCTCTCTGCTATTTTGGGGGGCAAGGGAGTGTTTTGTTTGGTGTTTTTGTGGTACTGGGAGGAACACTGCAATGAGGTCCAACATTTCATCACAAATTTTCTGATTTTTTTTCCTCCTTTAGGTTAGCCACCCTACTCAGTCCCTGTCCTTGAGTGTCTGGCCAGTGTAGGTGCCATAGATGTGGGAGTATTAATAAAAATCACAATTGGTTATTCATATTCCAGAGAGGCTGTGACAGCATTTTTTTTAATAAGCATTTCTGACTTCACCTCCCTGAAATTCTTCCCAGTTTTGAGGGTACCTCAGAGATAATCAGTGTGTGCACTGACATTTTTGTCTGTGCAGGATATGTTGTTTGGCTTTGCTATTGTACCTGGGAGTCTGGTGTTTTTAAGAATTATGTTCCTGGTCTTGTGGTGGCTGAGGGGAATTATGGAGGTGTCTATATGGTGTCAGAGGGCTTAGTAGGGTGCATCTGAGTACAAGTTAGATAGTAAACCCCCCCCACACACACACCCCTTTTAGGTTGTCCTGACTCTGGATAATGTTACACGGGGACAGGTGATTGGCAGGCAGAGAATGGCATTATTCAAAAAGGCAAAGGGCAGGCCAGGAAGATACTCTGTGAAGTTATTTACCAAGATGGTCTCCCCAGAAGTGCTATAGAAGTGGGAATTGTGAGCTGTAAAGGGGAATGACTATAAAGCTATTCCTTACTTTGCATTTATCAACATTGAATTTCATCTGCCATTTTGTTGCTCAGTCACCCAGTTTAGGGAGACCCCTTTGTAACTTAGTTAAGTCCAAAGCTGACTGCAATCTTGAATAATTTAGTATTGTCTGCAAAATTTGCCACCTCATTGTTTACCCCATTTTTCCATATCATTTATGAATATGTTGAACAGTTCTGGTCCTAATAGATTGGTACAGAATGATTTCACTTTACAAAAGCTGTATTGACTTTTCCCCCAACATATCGTGTTCATCTGTTCCCCTATTGTTTCAACCAGTTTGCCTGATACTGAAGGTAGGCTTACCGGCCTGTAATTGCAAGGATCCCATCTGGAGGCTTTTTTAAAAATCACTGTTACAGTAGCTCTCCTCTAATCATCTGGTACAGAGGCTAATTTAAGCGATAGGTTATATACTACAGTTAGTAGTTTTGCTCTTTCATATTTGAACTCCTTCAGAACTCTTGTGCATAGCAGTTGGTCCTGATAACTTCTTATTGTTTAATTTATCAGTTTATTAAAAAACCTTCTCTATTGATACCTCATTCTGGGAGAGTTCCTCAGCTATGTCACCTTTTTAAAAAAAAAAAAAAAAAAAAAGGCTCAGATGTAGGGAACTCCCTCGTATTCTCTCCCTGAAGACCAGTGCTAAGAATTCATTCAGCTTTTCTGCAATGACCCTGTTTTCCTTGAGTGCCCCTTTAGCACCTCGATCCAGTGGCCCCACTGACATTTTGGCAGGCTTCCTGCTTCTGATGTACTTTGCTATTACATTTTGTCTTTAGCTAGTTGTTTTTCAAATTTTTTCTTGGCCTGCCTTATAATTTTATATCTGTTTATGTTCCTTTCTATTTTCCTCAGTAGGATTTCACTTCCAGTCTTTGAAGGATGCCCTTTTGCCTTTACCCACCTCATTTACTCTGCTGTTTAGCCATGGTGGCATTGTTTTGGTATTTGGAGTGTATGTTTAGATTGATCCTCTATTATGGTGTTTTAAAATAGTCTTCTTGCAGTTTACAGGTATTTCTGTCAGACTGTTGCATTTAATTTCTGTTTCGCTAGCTTCCTAATTTCAAAGTTAAATGCTACTGTGGTGACTTTCTTTGGTATTTTCTTCCTTAAATGTTAAATTTAATTACATTATGGTCGCTGTTACAGAGCAGTTCAGTTATATTCACTTCTTGGACCAGATCCTGTGCTCCACTGAGGACTAAATCAAGAATTGCCTCTCTCCTTGTGGGTTCCAGGATAAGCTTCTCCAAGAAGCAATCATTTATGGGGTCTAAAAATGTTATCTCTGCTAAGATAACATATACCCAGTCAATGTAAGGATTGTTGAAATCCCCCATTACGAAGCTAGAAGATGCAATAATAGTCTCTCTGATCTCTCTAAGCACCTCACAGTCAACATCGCCATACTGGTCAGGTGGTCGGTAGTGTATTCCTACTTCTGTACACTTACTATTCAAGCATGAAATTTTTATCGATAGAGAAGTCTATGGTAGTTGATTCATTTAAGATTTGTACTTTATTTGACTTTATGCTTTGACGTATCATGTCACTCCCTCACCAGCATGACCTACTCTGTTATTCCTATGTATTTTGTAGCCTGTTATTTCTGTGTCCCACTGATTAGCCTCATTCCGTGAAGTTTCCATGATGTCTGTTATTTCAATGTCCTCATTTCATGCTAGGCAATGTCATCCCTTGTTTTAATATAGATCCTCCTGAGCTATTTGCTCATTATCTGGCACTGATCAGCATCCTAGTCACAGACTTCTGCTTAGCAATGTCCACAGAAAAGATCTTTATTGCAGTGCCTGACCACAAGAGTTTACGGCACGGATTCTCCACCTCAGGTTGTGATGAGATTCAGGGTCTTAACACGGCTCCAAGCCAGGGCTGCCCAGAGGGGGGGTCAAGTGGAGCAATTTGCCCCGGGCCCCGCAGGGGCCCCCATGAGAATATAGTATTCTATAATATTGCAACTTTTTTTTTATGGAAGGGGCCCCCGAAATTGCTTTGCCCCAGACCCCCTGAATCCTCTGGGTGGGCCCTGCTCCAAGATGGTGCTTGAGGCATGTTATAGGGCAGAGGTAGGCAACCTATGGCACGCGTGCCGAAGGCGGCACACAAGCTGATTTTCAGCGGCACTCATGCTGCCTGGGTCCTGGCTACTGGTCTGGGGGGCTCTGCATTTTAATTTAATTTTAAGTGAAGCTTCTTAAACATTTTAAAAACCTTATTTACTTTACAGACAACAATAGTTTAGTTATATATTATAGACTTATAGAAAGAGACCTTCTAAAAACATTAAAATGTATTACTGGCACGCGAAACCTTAAATTAGAGTGAATAAATGAAGACTCGGCACACCACTTCTGAAAGGTTGCCGACCCCTGTTATAGGGCTTCCAGAGTAATATTGTAGTAGTTCTGATATACTAGAATCCAGGAGCAAATGGGCAAAATCTGATCCCATCCCAGCTTTTAAACAGAGGATAGAACATCAGCAAACTTGACGCCAGAGCAGGGGAGGGCACACAGTTAAACAGACAAGTCAGTAATGGTTGCTTGGAAAGCAGTGTGGGATAACTGTTTGAGAACTGCCAAGTAGTTTGCAGCAGCATTGTGTGCACATGAACAATACACTGTACTAACTCAATTCACAGCAAAATTAGTTCACTTTGAAGGACTCCAGAGTTTATTGTAAATGAAAAGTTAGTATACTACAGTGGATTGTGTCAGGTGTATACAAGCATTTTCAAACAGAATTAACTCGACTTAATTTGGTTTAAACCCTCCATGTAGACAAAACCTAAATTATTGATCTATGGTGTCAAAGGAAGAAGTTTTGCTCTGAAGAAATTTGGAATACAATTGGTAGAGAGATGAGAAATGAGTTAAATTTAACAGTAAAGTCAATTTAAATGGTAGCAATGCTATTTTGGTAAATTCTTCCTAAGGAAATTAGCAGCAGTTGTGTCCTATTGTCTTTTACGTTTTAAAATCTGCAGTGATCTAGATTACATTACAGATTGGATTCTAAGAATGTTTCTTTATTTCTAAACATTAAACGTCACTTAAATGTAATTTTTCTCATAAGCATTTCTTGTTCGATATTCAGCAAACACTGAGTGACATTATTTTTGCTTGCTTTCTCACAGGAACTATATAGCGGTAGCAAAGATTGTAATATACTTGCGTGGGTGCCAGCTCTACGAGAGCCAATGCCTGATGAAGATGCTGCAAAGGTATAGAATATTCTATGAATGTCAATTGTACTTTGTTTTTTTTAAACAGCAAAGGGAAAGTTAGATATAAAGAAAATATTTCCCTATTGCCCTTTGCAGTGAAGACTGATACACAGAAATGATCTAGCTGTCTTTTCTCTGCAATGTGCTTTTCCTCTAGTGCAGAGTAGCCAGTTCTCTACTAGACTTCCTGCTTCTCCTGTATTTAAAGTGTTTCTTGTTTTTATGTTGTTTGGCTTTTTGACTTTCTTCTTAGCCTTTCTAATTTCCATACCACATTTTACCTGCCATAGTTTTAAGGTCCTTTGGAAATACAGTAACAAAATTAAAAATAAAAAGTTAGAGTAGTAAACGAACAGTAAGATTAAGGGTAGCAGTTTTTCACATCCAATTACTGTTGGATCTGGAAGTACATCAAGAAAATGCTAAGCAAGCTTACTCAAGAGTCTGTCAGAGACAAAAGGAAGGTGGGGCAGGTATCCAAGTTCCCAAGACACTTTTGATACATCTACATATTTTTAATGAATCATTGAAGCCTATTAAACAAAGTCTGGAAATCTTTGTTTTAAAAAAAAAATCTTATTTCTTATGCATTATTGTAAAGTGAATTTAGATGTAGACCATCTACATTTATGAAATGGGGTCCAGTTTATCATCCTTTTTTTAAACTGGAGATCTGTTAGCTGTTTCATGATTTATAGTTGGTACTGCATATTTGTAAAGTTTTTTTTTTAAAAAGTCTTTATTTTCTTTATTTTGTAACTATTCTATGATAACTAGAGTAGTGTGTTTTTCTCGGTAGCAATACTTCTAATTTCAGCTTCCAAACGGAAAACCTAAGCACCAGTACCTTCCAAAGGCATATACATTGCTTCTCTCACTTATTGGTCTCTAAGGCTTGCTGTCATCATTAAGTCTTCATGTCTGTCACGTAAGTCACAGATTCCGTGACTTTCTGTGACCTCTGATTTCTGCAACGGCCAGTGCAGTTAGCTCTGGGGCTGCCCGAGCAGATGAGACAGCCCCTGGGCCAGTTGCACCAGCCACTGCTGGGGTAGTTCGGTTGTGGGAGGGGCTCAGGGCTGTGGTTCCCAGCCAATGGGAGCTGCAGAGTCGGAGTTGCAGGGACATGCCAGCCACTTCCGGGGAGCTGTATGGAGCCCATTAGGGAGCCTGCCAGTCCCAGCAGGGGTCCCTGGCCATGTGCCGCCCCCTCCCCCAGCACCAGCCAGGGCCGCGGGCCGCTGCGCGCCTCCCCTCAGCACTAGCCAGGGTCCAGGTCACCCCCCACAGCACCCATGGTGCCCCGGACTGCCCCCTCAGAGCACCTCTGGCCCAAGTTTTAGGGGTATATAGTACAAGTCATGGGCAGGTCATGGGCCGTGAATTTTTGTTTACTGCCCATGACCTGTCCATGACTTTTACTAAAAATACCCATGACTAAAACATAGCCTTACTCGTCATCAAAGAGACACGTGTGACTTTTAACTGCCACTGAGTTTTGAAATCCGTTCTAGATTTTTAAGACCACCAACACAAAACTAAAGTTGGCTACTGTACTTAATATATTGGAAGTAATTTCAGATATTCGTAAAGTTTCAGCAGCCCAGCATCAGCTGCGATTCTGATACATATTGGCTACTCCTCTCCTGTCTACAGTTTCCTGTGACAGTTAAAAGATGCAGCACTGCCTGTGCAAGCCATACCCCATCTCCTGTTTGCTGCCAGATCTTCTGCTGCTGCTACAGCAGTCAGTTGGTGGTTTTCATCATTCCTCTCCTCCTCTTGTTATATGTACCTGTTTTTTTGGACAGTTAAAGCGTTTTTATTTGTTTTCAAGCTTCAGTGCCTCCTTCTGGTCTGGGATGTGAGCAGCATGATGTTCACAGCCACTCGGAGCCTCCCCAGCAGTGCCTAGGGTTGCCAGTTTTGATTAGACGTATTCCTGGAGGTTTCATCACATGACATAATCTTTAGTTAGAGATTAGTCTTTAATTCCTGTAGACTCCAGGGCAATTGTGATGAGTTGACAACCTAAATTCCCTCTAAGGTGAGCACCTGTGTGACCGTGCAGGAGACCACCAAGGGAAAGCACTTAACTCCTCCAGCTCTGGGGCCGCAGTGCAGCAAGGAGCGACGCCCCTCCCTCCCAGCTGCGGGGCCACGATGCAGCAGGGAGCGATGCCCCTCCCTTCCGGGGCTGCGGCGTGCAGGGCGCAACGCCCCTCCCTTCCGGGGCTGCGGCGTGGCAGGGCGCAACGCCCCTCCCTCCCGGCTCCGGGGGCGCACCCATGGGGCGGGAGCAACGCTTCTCCCTCCTGGCCACAGAGCTGCTGCAACGGAGAGGCGCCTCTCCCCTGACCCCGGAGCTGCTGCAGTGAGAGACCGTGGCGGGGTGTCCTCTCTCTCCCCGCCGCAGCACCGGGGCAGCCTACACCCCAAGCCTCTCATCCCCAGAGCCCACACCCCAGGCTGTAGCCCTCACCCCCCTGCACCCCAACCCTCGGCTCCACCCCTGAGCCCCCTCCCACACTCCAAACCCCTTGGCTCCACCCCCACCACACATCTCCTCCATATTGGTGTATATAGCAAAATTAATTCTGCACATGGATGGGAAAAGTTAGAGGGAACATTGTTGGCAACCCTAGTAATGCCTCCTTGCCAAGCTCCTCTGCCCTCTTTCAGGTATGGCAGAGCAGCTGCACAAACACCAGGCAAAATCCAAAAGGTGCTCTATATATGCATTAAGTTTCTCAGGCTTGGCAGAAGGTAAAATGTGCCCAGCCAGCCAGCCAACTCTCTCTGCTAGGGTAGGGGGCTCTGAGTCAGACAGGCATGTTGGGGGGGCCCCCCCTCCTCCCCAGGTAGCTGCAACTCCACTGCAAAACCCAACCAGGGGAGACAGAGCAGATTGGGAGGAGGCTCTGAGGATGAGGAGGACTCAGTCCAGGGGGTAAATACTGGAGCAACAAAAGCTGCGGGTCACCCCACAAGTCCTAAAATGGGTCCTAGAATCTCGGGGGAGAGAAGCACAGCTCCGACACAGCTCCGCTTCCTCACAACGTGAATCCAGATTCTCACCATACGCTCTGGATTTTGCAGGACTTGTCCCAGAAAGGCAAAAGCAAGAGTGTCCTGCACAAGGGAGCAAGTACTACTGTTGTGGGGGTGGGGTGAAAATCCTCCTTTGCCGAGGATCGCCACCTTTCTAATTGCTGGTAACCGGACCCCCGAAGCCCTGCCCCTTTCTCCGCCTCTTCCCCCAAGCTCCCCCTCCCCCCCCCAATCACTTGCTCCTCTCCCTCCTCCATTGCTCTCTAGATCAGGGGCCAGCAACCTTTCAGCAGTGTTGTGCCAAGTCTTCATTTATTCACTCTGATTTAAGGTTTTGCGTGCCAGTAATACATTTTAACGTTTTTAGAAGGTCTCTTTCTATAAGTCTTTAGTTATATATTAGTTTATATATATAGTTTAGTTATATATTAAACTATTGTCCAGTGGCCAGGACCCGGGCAGCGTGAGAGCCACTGAAAATCAGCTCGCATACCCCCCCGCCCCAAGCTGGGCTCCCTCTGCCCTGTGGCTGGGACAGGAGCTGCTGCAGCCTGACAAGGACCCTTCTTGCAAGTAGGAGGGAGCCCCGGTAAGCAGGGGCTGGTGTGGGTTAATGACCTGGCACCTCCCTCTGCCCTGCGGTAACTGGACATTTGGTGTCCGGTCAGTACATCTGACCAGACCCTGCCAGGTTCCTTTTTTGACTGGACTTTCTGGTCTACTACCAGACACCTGGCAACCCTAAATGGCTCCTGGACAAGAAACCAAAAACCAGACTGTCTGGGTAAAACCTGGGCAGGTGGCAACCCTACTTTTGTCTTCTCCTCCTGAAAGAGTGTTTGCTGGGGCTCTTTTCCTGCATGAAGTCTCTCCCTGTGCACTGTAGCATGCTCACTGTCCCTCTCCCACCCTGCAGCATGTCTAGGCACGCAGAGAAGCATCTCCCTCCTGTGCAGCCCTGCCTCGGGCTGCAACCTCATATGAATTGGCTGCATGGTCTGTCTGGCTTTCAGCCCAAGGACTCTCACTCTGCCAGGAAAGTGGCTCAGATTTGAGGCAGCAGCGGAATGGGAATTGTGCCCTCTGAGCATCAGCCATAACTCGTGCTGTGCCATGAAAAGGGCCTCCGATGCTGAAAGGTGGGGAAGGGTCTCTCAGTGCCCCTTCCCAGGTCCACAGGGTGGCTCCACATTAAAGCTTTGAGCACTTCAGGCAGTCTGTGACCAGAACAGAGGCACTTTTGTAGGATTACGTAGGGGTACGTGACAAATCCCTTCCCACGTTCAAAGTGATACTGATTTCCTGAGTATATCTAAGTGGTACTGGGTTGCTCATATAGTACTTACTAACTAGGAGGAGCAGGCAGACAATCTTTCAAGCTTCTGGGACCTCTAACAACTATTTTCACAATTGAGAGATGTATAAAGTACCCCTCTATTGTACAGTCCTCAGATCAGGATGAATAGTGTACTACTTCACCCTATAAGCAGCCGGGGAAGAAAAGAAAAAGGCATTGCCTGCCAGGACCGTCCTTAGGCATACGCAGCTGCCTAGGGCACCATGAAATTTGGGGCACCAGCCCTATCCCTCGGCCGTCCCTAGGGGGATGCGGGGCCCCGGACAACTCCCTCCGCCCTGCCTCTTACCTTTCCCCTCTGCTCTGCCCCTGGCCCACCCCCATTCCACCTCTTCCCCCAGCGACCCCGCACTCACCGGCAGCAGCGGGAAGCGAGGCAACCCAACCCCAGCCTGCTGTACTCCACCAGCTGCAGCGCTCCGCTTCCTGTCACCAGTGAGTGCAGGGAAAGGATTGCCTCCCGCACTCACTGGTGGTGGTAAGTGGAGAGACGCGGCCCCAGCCCGCTCCGCTTCCCTTGCCCCGGCCTCAGCTATGTCCCTCGGGTTGGGGAAAGGACTGCCCCCGGCTCTCACCGGTGGCTGGAAGCGGAGCGCCACGGGTGGGAGCTGGTGCGGTAGAGCAGACTGGGCTGGGGCTGGGCTGCTCTGCTTCCCACGGCTGCCGGTGAGTGGGGGATCCCTTCCCCCAATCCCCTTCCCCCGAGCGACAGGTCTGGGGCAGGGATGAGGGAAGCAGAGCAGGCTGCTCCCAGCCCTCTGCTAATCCCCACAGCCAGCTCCTACCTTCCAGACCCTTGGAGGGGGAGGCCTGGGGCCCAACACAGCCCTCCTGCGTAGGGCACCCAAATGGCTAGGGACAGCCCTGTTGTCTGCATACGCGAACAAACCAAAAAAAACCCTGCAGAACCAAGACCAGATGTCTGTCAGTGGCCTGGAAGAAACTTTTTATTAATAGATCTTTCTTTTTGAGCATTATGATGATGCATGTTTTCCCACTGATGCCTTCTTTCAAGGTATCACGAGCAAAATGAGCACACCTGATTAAACCAAGTCTTAAACTAAAATGTGTTTTTATATTTATATTAGGGCTGTCAATAAATCACAGCTAATGCATGCAATTAACGCAAAACAAATTAACTAGATTAAAAATATAGTCATGATTCATCATGGTTAATCGTACTGTTAAACAATAATAGAATACCAATTTAAATTTATTGTGTATTTTTGGATCTTTTTCTACATTTTCAAATATAGTAATTTCAATTACAACACAGAATACAAAGTGTACAGTACTCACTTTGATATTTTTTATTACAGATATTTGCACTAAAAACATAAAAAGTAGTATTTTTCAATTCACCTCATACAAATCCACGTAGTCCTACTTCATGTTGAGCCAGTTGCTAAGACAAACAAGTTTGTTTACATTTATGGGAGATAATGCTGCTGCCTGCCTCTTATTTACTCCACCTGAAAATGAGAACAAGCGTTTGCATGGCACTGTTGTAGCGACTGTTGCAAGATATTTACGTGCCATATATGCTAAACATTCATATGCCCCTTCATGCTTTGACTTGTAGGCTCTAAACTTTTACATTGTTTTGTTTTTGAGTGCATTCATATAAAACGTAAGTTGCACTTTCATGATAGTGATTGCATTACAATACTTGTACAGTGGCATGGGGAAAAAATCTGAAGCAGAAGCTTCCAAGGAAACCTAGATCAGTATTCCTCCAAACCAACAAAATCCTCAGCATAACTAAATCCTTCTTTCAGATTCACCCTCTGCACCCAGAGTCCTAAGTGGCTGGTTGTACAACAAGGCACAGCTCACAAACCACAGCATGCAGTGCCACAACCTAGACTCTGGATTATCTCCAAGCACCAGTGTGACAGGTTCTCTGTCACACTCCTCTTCCAGAGCCCGCTGGCTATCCCAATAAAGTGCAGAGAGGCTTTCAGGTATGCAGCACCCCTGGCTTTATTTACACATACACAGTTCTCCCACCACCAGCATTGAGCTATATACAAAGCTTACAGGGTTAGTTCCCTCTTTTCCTGCAGTCAGCCCACAGCTAAGAGTCTGACCTTTCCCTGCCTGGCTTTTCTTCTGGCTCCCAGTCCTTATAACTGCTGGCTTGTCAGGCCCACAGGTGGAGCCAATCCCCAGGCCAGGCATCAGGTCTGTTTCACCAGCCCCAATATATTTCCCTTGATTGGAGCTGGCTGAACAGGTGTAATTAGGTGCTTTTGCACCAACACTCTGCTACAACCAGACTTTGCAATAACACCAGGAAAAGCTCACTGATTCCTTAGACAAACATAATTCACCTAGCAGTGGAGATGCACTTCAGTGACAAAGATCTACCCATCTAGACAGGTTTCAGATGATCCAAGATCTCATATCCATGCTGGACAAATGCATGAGGCCAACCATAGCTCAGCGTCTCTATCCACTGGGCCTTCTGCTCTCATACACATGGGTCTCCCCAAGGACTAGGTCACACATCTGGTGTCTCCAGGCCTTTCTTCTGAGAGTATGGGACCATTCCTTGGAGCGAATGCAAGATTACTTTCCAGTTCCAAACCAGGTGCTGGAATCCCTTAAGATAATGGATAGTCTCAGAGAACATCCACTGGGATCTTCCCATATACCTTCCAGGCCTGTAGGTTTTCACAACAGATGCCAGGCTGAAGAGAGGGGGAATGCTTCTGGGACCCAGAACAGCATAGTGCATCAGGAGGGCAACCATGTCTTGGTTCAACTACGCAGCCACAACTGCATACATAAACAACCAAAGGGGAATGAGGAGTGTAGCTCTACATGCAGAAATGATGGAAACAATGAAATGGATAAAGAAGATTCTCCCTTCCCTAAAGGTGATGCATATAAAGGGGAGAGCTGAACCTAAAGGAAGACTGGCTCCGCAGATGCAAAGTCAACTATTCAGTGTGATGCCTGCACCAGGAAGTCTTCACTCTGATCTTTGCAGACCTTCGGTCTCCCTTCAGTTGTCCTGTTTGTCAATTTCAAGAATACAAAATGGCCAAAGTTCTTCACATAGCAAGCAGACCCCATGGGGACAGATGCTGTGTTGCATAGATAGCCACAAGGCCTGCTACACACATTCCCACCCTTTCATCTTCTAGGGAAGGTGATCCAAACTATAAGGCAAGAAGAAGGAGGGGAGACAGTGCTAATTCCATACCAACCAAGGAGACCCTACTACTCTAATCTAGGAGAATTAAAGCTGGAACCACTGTTGCAGCTTTTGACAAGACCAGACATCTTCTTTCCAAGACCCATTTGTCCACCCAGACCCAGATAGTCTTCAACAGGCAGCTTAGCGATTGAAAGAGGGAAGCATTAGCTGCTCTCAGCGAGTCTTCTAAAGTGATCAGGATTCTACTCTCATCCAGGAGAGTTTCCACCCTAAAACCTGCTCCTACATATGGACCAAATTCAGTTCATGATGCAGGAGCACAGCGGAGATCCAAGGGATTCTGGCCACTCTGGACTTCCTTCAGGAATGTGTGGATAAAGGTCTTTTGCCCAGCACTGTAGCCTACCAGCTGCCAGCCGTAAGCAGTGTACTATTTGCAGGATCCTTGGGCTCCTTGGCAGAACCCTCAGGTATGCAGATTTGTCAGAGAAAAACCAGTGGTCAGACCGATCTTCCCTAAGTGGGAACTACCACTGGCATTGAAAGCCCTAACCACTCAACCAGCCTTTGAGCCTCTGACTGTTCATTCTGCCCATGGCCACAGCACCTGACCAAGAAGCAGTGGCACACCCTAGGTGTCAGAAGAGCACTGAATATTTATATCAAGCATACAGAATCCTTGAGGAGATCAGGCAGTCTTCATTTCCTTTCATCCCGAGGTGCCAAGGCTTAGTATCTAAGCTATCCCATACCAGGTGGATAAGACTGTGCATTGCTGAGGCATACAAGTCATTCAGCGTGCCGGTTCTGGAAAATCAAAGTGCATTCTACAAGATCCATGGCAACCTCATGGGCCAAAAGAGAGGCACTTCCATGGCAGAGATCTGTGGAGCAGCCATGTGATCATTGGCTAATGCCTCTATCAGACACTATAGGATGGAGTTTCTGTATCCACAGAGGCCTCTTTGGCAGGAAGGTGCTGCGGGTAGTGGTCCAGACATAACTTGGCCATTTGAACAATTCAAAAAGTGGGGTATATCCTGTTTCTTATATTCACTTCTCTGTCCCTCCCTGTTCCAGTTCACTGTGTGCTACTTCTCATACATATCCAAATTGTGGGAGATGCTGGGCTGCAGAATGGAAAATTTCTTACCCAGTAATTTTCTGTCTGCTAACAGGATCATCCACAGTTCTCCCCTGCTGGATGGCTTCACAACCAAGAGTCAGCATTTTATCTGGATAGTCACCATGTAGGCAGTGGCCTACTGTACATAATTCATTAGTTGGCACTGAAGTTTTTTGTTAATTTTGTAGGAGGTTTTTCACAGCTGTGGAATGAATCATCTGGCAGCAAGCAGGAGAAGGTGTGTGGCTAGCACAGGCTCTGCTGCAGCTTTGAGCTGCCTCTGCAAATTGCAGGCAGGAAGGGGAATAGCCCATATGTAACAGAATTGTGGAAGATGCTGTTAGCAGAAAGGAAATTACTGGGTAAGATATTGTACATTTCAATCCATGTGCCAGAGACCTTGTGACTACGTCAGTCATATGCAGCATACTACTTTATTTCATAATTTACTCTAATATATTAATTTATAGGATGGACAACCATCTGCTTCAAAAATGCAGTAAAAATAAGAGAAAATGAATAGTATATATTAAATAGTAATATAAGAAATGACTTGAGTGGTGACCTTAATTTAGTTCTTCATAATTAAATCTTTATTAATTAAATCATAATTAAATTTCAGTTTTTTCACTCCGTTTTTAAAAAGCAAACTATTGAAAAAAAATTATTTTATCTCCTACCTCAGCAACGCTTAAATCCAGCATTTGAAGATGGATGGAGCAGCAGTGATGATGAAGGATGAATCTCAATTAGCTGTTGATATAAAACTGACATTCATGCACCATGTTTGTGAAGAAAGGACTCTATCTGCAGAATTGAACAAGTATTTGTCATCAGCTTCTTTTGTAGAGTTCCTTAAAGCTCAGCCTTTCAGAAATGAGATTTTCTTGTAAAGTTACTTTCTTGTACTGTCTTAATGTTTCTTCTGTGTTGTTACTATATTTTGAACTAGTATTCTTTTATTTCACCTGGCCTTCTCACTCTCTTCCCACCCACCCCCAAACTTTAGGCAAAGCAATTTGGTATATTGTACCTAGTTGTTGAGCTGAATATTAAGAAAAGCAAAATTTCTGATCATCAGATGCTAGTACAACCCATCTCTCTTCTTGTGTCACTAAAATAGTGAGGCCTGACAATTCCTTCTATTTTCAGGGGTTCTAAATTGGGCAGATTGGGACGAGATAAATGTGGAGAGGAGCTGGGGTGTGTAAATCCCAGTTCCTTTGTATTATCCCCATTTTACAGATGCCTCTCCATGGGTGCAGTATGGAATCCAGCTTCCTCAATTAGAAGGAAGCAAGGCTGGTATTCTCTATCTAGGTATTTATATAGCCCCCATCAATTTAATATCTGACCCCATCCCAGGTATTTAAAAATAGAAGCAAAGTACATGGAATAGGATCTTATTGGTCCTTTTAACATGATAATAAGATCAGTGGGCATCCTCTGCTGCATGAAACCCCTACAAGTGAAGGGGAAAATTCATGGATAGCAGCAGGCAAACACTGAATGGGGACTTGGCTTCTGTGACAGCCAAAGAGTCAGGATGAGGAGGAGAAAGGGAAAGCTAGTGCCGAGTCACTGGGCCTCTGCCAGTGTGCTGTGACTTAGGAGGTTGAACCTCCTGCATGTTCTGGGTGTGCAAGACCAGATCTCCCTTTCTCATCAAGATGATTTAGAGGACTCTCAGCAAGCTGAGAGTCTCCTGTCTGTGCTGGGTGTGTTTTCCCTCTTCGGTTATAATGTAGCCTTCTGGATTTAACAAGCCTCAAGTCAGAAGAAAAATTTGAATAAAATGGAAATGTAAAAAACAGTCCTTCAAAATGTCTTCATTTCAACTGAATGTGTTAGTAGGGTTTTTGCTTTGTAATGTCATGCAGGAGGTTTGGTGGGTCAGTTCTTAGCCCAGTGCTGGGCTGAGTGTGCTACAGGAGCAGCACTCGCTATTCCCTGAGGACTGAGTTAAGGAGCTGCACTAAAAGGCTTCCCATCAAGTGGAGGAAGGATAGCTGGGATGCAGTACTTCCAAGGGAAAAGTTCATACCAAATGGAGGGGCAGGATTCAAACAAGAAGGGAAAAAGTGTTAAGCAACTGGATGAAAATTATTTAGCCTGTGTACTGTATGTCACTAACAGAATTAGTGCACATTTTAGAAATACATTTGTAAAAAATTGCATACTATTATTCCATATACCAGTCCAGTGAAAGGAGCATGGAGAGACTCAAGGAAATCCTAGTAATTCAGAAGTGTTAATATAAAAATACTAAGTTTACAATTGCCAGGAATGGTGAAATCCAAAATTTGGCCTCCCTTAAAGTTGTTATGAAGCTATACTAGTTGGGGGCAGGGAGATTCCCAAAAGCTTCACTTAATCGTAGTTCAAGGGACCAGCCGGACCCAGTAAGTGTAGGGGAATATTAGAAATTGAAATTGGCTTCTTAAAGATGAAACTTTCATTTAATTACCACTTGTTAGTTCTTTTCCTCCCAAGCCTAGGGAATCTTGGTAACTTAATGAAAATAAGCTTTATTACAAAACAAAAGCAAAATGAATAAACTATTTGTATTATTGGGCAACATTTTTGTTACATATTATGTGTATATACAGATGCTACATACTGTATATCATATTTGTACTTCACATTTTCAAAACTGAGTAAAAAGGTGGTTTTTTGGTCTTGAGAGGAATGTTCATTAGATCCTGTGTTTTTTAAACCACTCTCCTTAGTGATCATCTGATTTGTGAATTACTTCAGAGACAGCCATCAAAAGGAGAAATAAATTAAATACTAATCAGTTCTTCCTGAGCTGTGTAGTGATCATGGAAAATGTTGGTACTTAAAGAAGCAGACCCAGGGTAGTTTTTGTGTTCCATACCCAATGGGAGGTAGAGAGATCCAAATTTGTCAAATGGAAGAAGACAAATACGGTAAAGAAAATTTTCATTTTCCAGCCAGGGTTCCAAACTGACAGCCATTAACTATATCTCCTGTGTGTGGCACTGCCTTTCTCTTCCAAATGAAATGCTACGTGCTTCCCATTCCCCCACTTTCTGAACACTTGGGGAATCTCTGCTTGGCTTCATTCTGTGTAGTATTGCAGTGTACCGATCCTTTCCCAGCCTGAGAACCTCTTGGCTGTTGATGCACCCTGCTGGCTTTAGTTCCAAGCTGAAGGGAGAGGAGTTTGAGAGAAGGTGGGGCCAGTTTGTATTCACTGACACCAGGCAAAAGTCCTGGCCAACTCCCACCTTCCCAGCAGCCAAAAATCTTAAATCATACTGGCAGTGCCCCATAGCATATGGCTAGTTCCCAAGTTATTAAACACCTGGGCACTAGACAGCATCTTAATTGTCGTTACACAAATTCTGGACAAATTCTATTGCGGGTAATTGTTTAGATTTCCCCTAAAGATTCAATTTTGACATTTACTTCCTTCCCTAAAATATTACAGGAGATTTTATTGTTTTTTTTAATTGCTGCTGCATTCTTCAATAGTTACTATAGTTCATTGATACATTACGTGGTTAGGATTCTTCTGGGTGAAATATGCCATATAAATGTAACAGGACTGGTGCAGTAATTTTTCCCTCAATTTTATGACAGAAGACCCCAAATACTGAACAAAGATAGAACTGAATGCGGTGTAGCAGGATTTGAAACAGTGCCAGGTATAGGCTACACTGAATTGTAGAAGCTGTAGAACAGTCCCAGTTCTCATGTCTGTGTGCCATTCAAGCCTAAGACCTTAAACGATTTCTGTTCTAATTCTTTTTACCATCTCCATCTCCATGGTATCTGAGCATCTTTATGAAATACTGCCTGATAGTTTGAGAGAAATTTGGAAGCTCAGATCAACTTAGAGGAGGGAAATTCTACTGCTTCTGAAAGCAAGTAGTTCCATAGAGAAGGAAGTAGTTTACTGAGGTCACTTCTACTACAGCAGTGGGTACTGGGATAATGCTTAGAACAGGAGCGGAAGAGGTTAATTCCCTGCAGGGAAGGTCAGACCAGGAATCTACTCTGGCCAGAAAAGTTGCTTTGCCTTCCAGTAAAATAGGAAGTTTTCCACCAGGACTTGGCAGGACAAGTACTGTAACATGAAAAGGAAATGATTTGCTCAGAGACCTTTCTCCTTCGCTCTTCCGTTTTCCTTCCATTCTAAAGAGGGAAATGAGCCAGGCCTACTGAAGAGCCAGGCAACCCTTGGAAACAGCCTGCTTCATCTCTGCGTGAAGCCTGAACTCTGTCCAATGAGACTCTTAGATATGATGTATGATTTTATGTTTCTGTTTGGTTATGGATTGAAAGGAGTCTGCTAGTGGTTTAGCATTGGACCCTTCCGAATGACTCAAGACAGAGGAAAACGGTTCTTTTTCCTTATAGCCAGGGCTGAGGTTCAAGGGGCCAGCCAGCATTGTCATTTGAAGCCATCAATATTGTCAACTCAAGCGTTCAAAAATAATGTGTTAAACCCCTCAAAATCCATGAAACTAATAAATGCAGGAGTCTTTTGTGTCGTCTTGTTCTGAGCTGTTGGGGTTCATGTTTTCAAGCTTTTCTATGCAGTCATGAGGACTATATTTATTTAATTGAAAGTTAAGATTTTCATCTCACTTATCTCCAGCAATCTTCAGTAATCACTTTACTCCAGCATCTGGGGCTTTAAGAAAAGCAACAAATATCGCAAGACTGATTAGGAAATTGTTAGATCTGGCAACACTGGGCCAGAGACCCTTAAAGTGATAGTTATAATTTTCCTTTGTGGCATTTTTCCTTTATTTTTTTTAACCCAGTGCTACTGTCCCTCTGCCTTGCACATGTATGCTAGAACTATCACACCATTTGAGAAAGGGCCTCAGTTGTACCCATGTCTCATTTTTGTAATGTAAGTACAGCCCTAAAGGCCCCCAGTGTAAATCACTAAGGATCAGTACAGTGCTCATTAAACTGTAAGTTCTTCAGTGCAGTCTTAGTATGTGTGTCCAATATCTGATGTGGTGGGACCCTGATCGAGGCCTCCTGACATTACTGTAATACAAATAACACAAGTTACACCTTTTGTGGCATGCTAGCTGAACAACTCGATGTGCATTTAGCTTTCTCTAGCTGGAAGATATTCTTGAAGACAGTATATTGTTTCAGAGGGTAGCAGATTCCTTCCTGTATTTCTACCATTCAGTATTTCCCACCCTCTATCAAAACATAACATAAGTAACTCTTAAAACACAAATAATTTAAGATTGATTGTACATAAAAATGTACTTCATTGCTGTATGAGTAAATATTTAATGGTAAGCTATAGAAAGGGCTTGTGTGGCTTTTTTTGTTTTGTTTTGTTTCTTTTATGTGCTTATATGTAAGAACTGAGGGGGTTTTGTTTGTACAGAAAAACAGGAAAGAATTGGGATTCTCCTTTTTTTAATTATTAGTATTAGAAAGTCTAGCCTTATCTGCCTGTGAAAAACTGTGGTGGCTAGAGCACTAGTGCAAATATGACATCACAAGAGTAAAGTAACAAAACTGAGCAACTTTTAGGGAACCTGTTTTTCTTAACTGCTATTTGACTCCAATGACAAATGAACATTGTGGAAGAGGTTATTTAAAATTTAACATTGTCATCATATAAGCTGATGGGCAGGTGCACCAGCCTCAGTAGCCAAAATAAAACCCAAACTCGAGTTCAATTCCATGTCCCTTTCCTGTGAGCTGGTTTTATTAATAAACAGAAGATCCCCAGTGTTGTGTATTAAGGCTTTTGTAAGAGCCCAGTCCTGCTTACTGCAAGCTGGGAAGGGAAGAAGACAACCTTCCTGGCTATCCTCTAGAAGCCTCCTGCAAGGTTCTCATGACTGACTTCCTTTAGGGTCTTTCCTTGTTAGATTGTATGAAGGAATAACCCTGGCTCTGTCTCCAGCACATGGTGTTTGGTTAGCTGACCCTCCCATTAAGTGACCTGAAAGAGTACAACTCCCAGCAACCGCCTGATACAAAGGCCATATCAGGCATCCTGAACCATGTTGATGTACCCCAGGGCATCTGTTACACACCTCTTCAATTAAAGTCTGATTGCTCACACATTGCAAGTTCTGAAACTCCCAAGAATGCCTGCAACAAAACCAAGAAATGATATTTCTTTAGAAATATCAAATGTAAAGTAAAAATAGACTATTTTAAAAATAAAACCTTTTGGACCTTACATAATAAAAGAAGCCAAAAATAATGCTAGGTCCTATTTTTTAAAAATGTCTTGCTTTTCTCTTCTCTTTAAAAAGAAACGTAAAGGGGAGGAAAAGAAACTGATTCTGTTTTGAAATTTTAAAAAGTTAATACCACCTTTCAGTGCTGGGGAAGATCCTCTAGCTCTGTGCAGTTGGCAGATCATACCTCCTGCCATTTCCCTGGGTCTGTGAGGGAGGAGCACAGTGTTTTTTTCTGCTCCTTTAACACTAAGAAGAGTTTGTAGTAACTTTTCCCACAAAGAGATAAACTTGCTGTAGGAAAAATTGGAGTCACCAATTTAAAAATTGGTCTGCCCTGTTGCAAACTACATTAACGTGTGCAAGCAAGAACAGGTAATTCAGCTGGCAGGAACACAAAAATTATACATTTGTATTTTTTGACATAGACAACATTGCAATACAAAAATTACACCTTTCTACTTTTCCTCCAGGCTTTGTGTTCACTAGGCAGCCAGCCATGCAAACTAATGAGTGCTTTCAGTTCCCATTGACTTCAAAAGGTACTCAACACTTAGCAGGATTGAATGTACCTGAAGTAGTAATGCAGGGCTTGAGCTTCACTGGCATTGTGAGGAAATTGTAAGCAAACATGAACACATCCTTTTAGCAAATTTAGTGAACATTTTAGACAAAATAAGGAGAGAGGAGAAGTGGGTTTTTGTGTGTTGGGTTTTTTTCATTTAGTGGAGACTGTTGGCAATGGTATGACCGCCCTGACAGCCACAAAACTTCAGTTGTATACACAGTTTTAAAGCTGATTATTAATCCTCTGTTTGTATTTCATCAGGGCCTCTGAAGACACAGTAGTTTTTGAACACCACAAACATGAGTTAGGTTGCCAAACACGTAATCCTTGGTCTGTAAGAATTTTTAATCTGTCAGATGCCATTTTAAGAAGGGGGGTAAAGGAGGGGGTGTTAAAAATGTAGAAAACTAACCCTCTAGCTAAGATGCAACTGTCATTAATTCTCTGTGAGCCTGATCCACAGCCCACTGAACTCCATGACTAATGGGCTTTGACTCAGGCCCTATTACAGTGGAACCTCAGAGTTATGAACACCTTGGGAATGGAGGTTGCTCATAACTCTGACACGTTCATAATTCTGAATAAAACATTGTGGTTGTTCTTTCAAAGGTTTGCAGCTGAATATTGGCTTAATACGGCTTTGAAACTTTTACTGTGTGGAAGAAAAATGGTGCTTTCCCTTTTTTTTAGTAGTTTAACACAGTACTGTACTGTAGTCACCTTTTTTTGTTGCTGCTGCCTGATTGTGTACTTCTGGTTCCAAATGAGGCGTGTGGTTGATTGGTCAGTTTGTAACTCTGAGGTTCTACTGTAGTGTTAATCTGAATAGTCATGTTGCATGTGCTGCCACAGAAAATTAATCTACACTATGTACTGCCTGCAGCAGTAAGTTGTTCTGACCATCTGTCCACTTTTCTCTATGGATGCTCTAGCAAGGATGTAGAGGGAATTCAGCTCCTGGAAGAGTGCAAGTTGATTTTCCTTAAAAAGTTATATCAGATGGTGTGTGGCAGGAACATTGCAAAGAGGGTCTCCAAAGCAGTGGGGAGGGAATGTCTTGTGTTCCCCAACAAGTAATTAGCATTGCTAATCCCACGCCAGTCTGCTGCAGTGCCTGTAAAATATCAGTTTATTAATGCTGGCTAGCATTAGGAGATTCTATTCCCCTTTTGCATACATTTGCACTTTTAAAAAAATATATAATCATGTCTATTTGATTATGCCTCTCTCCCCAATCTTTTGGATGTCACTTGCCAGTTTAAATAGTAAAGGGTCTAGTAGAGAGAATGTTTGTGTGTGTTTGTTCAGCCCCTGGCACAACAGAGTCCTGATACTGATTGGGACCTCTGCATGTTACTGTAATAAATAAAAACAATGGTTTTAGGACAGTCTGCATTAACTTATGCAACAAGTCATGGGGGTAGGGGGGAGCAGCGTTTTTCCTTAGAAAGTAATAGTCCTGCCCAGCTGCAGACTCCCAAGCCTAATAGATTGGCTTTGTTGGAGAGGAAATAAGTACAATGCAGAGCTCTCTTCACCTTTGATCTTTAGCTCACATTGTAAGAAGTACTGATAAAGCACTTTTGCTAAACAATACCCTGGGCAACTTCCAGCAAGCACTGAGAAATCAACCAAAATATCACTGTATATTAGTGTTAGTATACAAAAACTTAGGACCTAGTTAAGATTTTGTGTGTGTTATCACTGGAGTCTCCCTAACAGACAAATGTGTTACTTCTAGAGACTAAATCGTCTATCAGAAAACCCCAGTATAACTTAAAAAAAATCTGTTTGCAGGTATGGAAATTAATAATTAAGAGAGGTAACCACTTTACTCAGCCACTATTACCTAATTCACATTATGCCTGTCACCCAACCTTAGTTGTGCCCCTTCGTGTTCTGAAATAATATATTGCATATCTACAGAAGTATGGTATTTAATTAGAACTCATTTCACAATTCTACAATTTACTCCCAGCCTGTATTAGCCTATGTCCATATGTTTTCTGCTAGTGTGGTGTAAATAAGATGTTTTGATGAATAAAAGGGAAAACATTACCTTTGGGGTGATGAAATGTGATGGAATTGGTATGATTACAAAAGTTAGTTTATACTGGTGGGTGTTTTATTTTGAAATAGTACACTATGTTACAGCATATTGAAACAAACTTTTGGAAAAGGAAATAGGGTTTACAATAAACTAATTTATTCTTGCTAGCTTTGCATGCATATATACAAGTTGTAGGAACTGTCTCCTACTGTGTATTTGTATAGTGCCTACCACACTAATGCTGATCCTGACGGGGGTCTCTGGGTGTTAATGCAACATACGTTAAATTGCATGTGAAACAAACAAAACCCCGGACTACTTTAAAAGAAAAAATAGAATTAAAAATCACAACATGTCAGCACTAAGAGGAAGAATTAGAGAAGATTTCATGGACAACGTCGCTGCTGGTGTTTCCTACCATCTGAGTGTTTGACCTTGCAACCTTAACCTTCTTCTAAGACAGGGGTGGGCAAACTTTTTGGGCCGAGGGCCACATCTGGGTGGGGAAATTGTATGCAGGGCCGGGGCGGGGGTTGGGGCACAGGAGGGGTGCAGGGCATATGAGGGAGCTCGGAAGGGGGTTGGCGTGCAGGAGGGGTGCTGAGTGCGAGAGAGGGCTCAGGCCAGGGGGTTGGGGTGCAGGAGGGGTGAGAGGTGCAGGCAGAGGGCTTAGGCCAGGGAGTTGGGGGGCGGGGTGCAGGAGGGGTTCGGGCTCCGGCCCGTGCCACTTACCTAAAACGGCTCTGGGGTGGCAGCGGTGCAAACCTGCCCTGGCCCCACGCTGCGCCGTTCCGGAAAGCGCTGTGGCCCCTGGGGGAAGGGGGGGTGGAGGGCTCCGCATGCGCTGCCCTTGCCGCGCCTCCAGGTACCTCCCCCAAAGCTCCCATTGGCCATGGTTCCCCGTTCCCAACCAATGGGAGCTGCGGGAGGCAGTGCCTGGCGGCAAGAGCAACACATGGAGCCCTCTGCCCCCCCGCCCCTGGGGGGCTGCAGAGAAGTGGTGCCGGCCGCTTCTGAGACCGGTGTGGGGCCTGCAGCACCACGGGGGGCAATCCCACGGGCCGGATCCAAAGCCCTGAGGGGCCGGATCCGGCCCGTGGGCCGTGGTTTGCCCACCCCTGTTCTAAGACCTGGTTTTCTATATAACTTTGACTTCATCACCTAGATTGATTGATCCTGCAATCAAATCCAGACAAACCCTTGTGGAGCTCCATTGAGTTCAGTAGGTCTGGATGACTTTGAAAACTGGAGTAATAGCAATGGGAGCTCGAATGGTATTTAATAGTGCACAGTGCAAGGTCATGCACTTAAGGACTAATGCTTGAAATTAAATGAAATTCTAACCACGAGAACAGTGAAGGTCTGGAGCAGCTTTCCAAGGGGAGCAGTGGGGGCAAAAACTCTAACTGGCTTCAAGACTGATCTTGGTAAGGTTAGGGAAAGGATGGTATGATGGGACTGGCTACATGCCATTGTAGGCAATCTGCAACTGCTATTAGCAAATCTATCCAACCGCCGGCAATGGGACACTAGGCTCTGAGTTAGTATAGGGAATTCTTTTCCAACTATCTGGCTGGTGGGTTTGTCCACATGCTGAGGGTCTAACTGATCGCCATATTCAGGGTCGGGAAGGAATTTTCCCCAGATCAGATTGGCAGAGATCCTAGGGGAGGTTTTGCTTTCTTCTGTAGCATGGCGCACGAGTCACTTTCAGCTTTAAATTAGTGCAAATGGCAGATTCTCTGTAACTTGAAATATTTAAACCATGATTTGAGGACTTCAGTAACTCAGCCGGAGGTTATGGATCTATTACAGGAGTGGGTGGGCGAGGTTCTGTGGCCTGTAATGTGCAGGTGGTCAGACTAGATCATCATGATGGTCCCTTCTGGCCTTAAAGTCTATGAGTCTATGTAGGTGCACCAATCTGATTACAGAATGAGGGCTACTGTATGTTTCCAGACTACACTAATTTGCAGATGCTTGCTGGAACTGCACAAAATTGAGCATGTTCAATAAAGCCAGGGTAAGATATTAGGATCATCTTAAGCAAATCAGTCAGGGTTCCACCAAGCATGAGGTGCCTATCTTAAGAAGGAGAATAACTGACAGACAAACTTGCAGCCAGGGTTTGCTGGACTCTTCGCTTTGTATTTTATTCACGGTGGTTTTCCACGGAAACCTTTCAGAGTATTTTAATTGTTACACAACCAGCCACTGTGCCCGAGGACCAAGCTGAATCCTATTCTTCTGCTATCAGTTCAACTAAAGATCCAAGTAAAATTTAGGATGAGTAATGAAGTGCATTAGTTGCACTTAATTATTAAATGATGGTACCATATTAAATGTGGTTATCTAGGGTACAAGTTGAACAGCTACTATGAGTTAAGATTTATATTGCTGTCTAAACAAAAATGCAAATATAGCTATCTCACAGAACTGGAAGGGACCCTGAAAGGTCATTGAGTCCAGCCCCCTGCCTTCACTAGCAGGACCAAGTACTGATTTTGCCCCAGATCCCTAAGTGGCTCCCTCAAGGATTGACAGGGCTGCCCCACAGGGGCCCCCAAGAGAGTTTTTGGAGCCCCTGGAGTGGGGTCCTTCACTTGCTTCAGGAGCCCCGGAAAACTCTTGGGGGGCCGGAGCCAGCGAATTACTGCCGAAGACCCAGCACTTCAGCGGCAGGTCCCGCTTCGGTGGTAATTTGGCAGCGGGGGGCCCCCGCCGCGGGTCTTCATGACACTTCGGCGGCAGGTCTTGGAGTGGAAGGACCCCCCGGCCACCGAATTACTGCCAAAGCGGGGGCCCCCCACCGCCGCAGACCCCAGGCCCCCTGAATCCTCTGGGTGGCCCTGAGGATTGAGCTCACAACCCTGGGTTTAGCAGGCCAATGCTCAAACCACTGAGCTATCCCTCCTCCCAAAGTTTAATAACTGTGTTTTATTATATTTATTATTATTTCATGTTCTCTGTATGTATAAATATCTCCTGTCTGTGTGTTCCATTCTATGCATCCGAAGAAGTGAGCTGTAGCTCACGAAAGCTCATGCTACAATAAATTTGTTAGTCTTTAAGGTGCCACAAGTACTCCTGTTCTTTTTGCGGATACAGACTAACACGGCTGCTACTCTGAAACCTGTTATTATAGATTGACACCTCATGAGGATTACATTATGTCTCCTATATACCTAGATTCTCTCCATCTTTTGTAATGAAGGGATTATTAATTCATCTCTATGATTTATTATTCCTGTTAATTACAGAAGTACTATGGGCTGCAAATAGGGTGTGCACTCTACTGAAAACAACATGCTAGGGCTAACAATGAGTGACCCTAGCATAATGGTACATAATAACCTGCATTTTCTCTGTTTTGTCCAGTCCAGTTCAGGTCAAACTCCACGTGAATTCCCAGCTACTGCCCCATCTTCCTTAACCTCAGTCATTATCCTTGGTGTGACACCTAAAACACAATTGCCCTGGGGTAAGCAAAATTATCTACAACTTTAAAAAAAAATTATCAATTTTCTGAAAATCAAGAGTTCCTGAAATTTTATCAGTAAATGAAAAATGTTGATACTGAATGTTTTTTGAAGTCATGAACATTTTAAACAAAATAATTCTAATTAAAAATGTTGCAAAAAGTTTTGTGGAATGTTTCAGAAATGCTGACAACATCCATGAAAAATTTCATTTTCAAAAAAAGACCATTTTTCTGTTTTAAAAAAAAACCTTATTTCAGTAAAGATGTCTACCAGCTCTACTCTTTATGCAGATGATTTGTAAATCTGCTCCTCCATGCCTGACCTGTCTCTCTATCCAAACTCACATTTTTACTTATCTGACATTTCCTGAATTCACCATGTCAGCTTATACTGAAGATGGACCAGACTGCACTTTTTACTTTCCTCCCAAAACTTTTTCATCTTCTGTCACTGAAGATGACAGCAGCAGCCTCTCTGTCACTGAGACCCATGCACTCTTCTGTTACCCAACAGATCCAAATCTTGCCAGGGTCCAGATCTTGCCACCCCTTCCTCCATAACTTTTCTAAAGTCTGACCTTTTCTTTGTGATGAGAGTCTAAAAACTTTGTTGATTACCTTCTCTTCCATCTTCATTACTTTGCCCATATTGCCATCTTCTCGTGTCTATGTAAAATAAAGCCACTAAGATAATCCTAGCATAGTGTGTATGTCATCATTCTCTCTGAATCTCTCCAGTTGATATCACCATAGCAGTTTTAAGTTTCTTGTCCTTGCCTTTAACACATTGCATAACTCAGCCCCACACTACTTAAAAAGCCATCAGTGCCTTGTTTGTCTGCTTCTCCTATAATCATCTCTGCCATATTAATCAAATTTTCTCCTGAGGTGAACTACCAAGCAGGTTTCCTCTGATTCACACCTGTTTTTCAAGACCTACTTCTGTCTGATATGATGCCCTCAAGTGAATCAGATATTTATTTATGCTTGATAAGTACTTTACCATGCTATGCATAGCTTTTTCTGAGTAATTATGTAATCTCATTGTTTTAATCACCATTCTTCTTCCTCTTACCAGTCCTGGGTGTTTTGTTATCCCTTTACTACATTAGGGCCCTTGCTCTAAGACAGCTAGCACACCTTAGAGCAGATGTCTCAAACTCAAATGACCACGAGGGCCACATGAGGACTAGTGCCTTGAACTGAGGGCCACATCACTGACACACCCCCTTGCTACCTATGGTCCCGCCCCCACTCCACCCCTTCCATTAGGCCCTGCCCCTGCCCCACCTCTTTCCACCCCTTCCCTGCCCCAATCCAACCCTTTCCCCAAAGTCCCCACCCCAACGCTGCCCCCAGGGGGTGCAGGTAGTGTGCAGGGTGCGGCAGGGGGCTTAGGGCAGGGCGTTGGTGGATGGGGTGCAAGAGGGTGAGGGGTGCGGCAGGGGGCTCAGGGCAGGGAGTGTAGGAGGGGTGTGGGATTCAGCAGGGGGCTCAGGGCAGGGAGTTGGGGTGCAGGAAGGGTGTGGGATGTGGCAGGGGGCTCAGGGCAGGGAGTTGGAGTGCAGGGTGCGGGCTCCAGCCCAGCGCCGCTTACCTAGAGCAGCTCCGGGGTGGCAGCGGCACGCACCGGGGCCAGGGCAGGCTCCCTGCTGGCCCCGGCCCCGCGCTGCTCCGTTCCAGGAAGCAGCTGGAACCCTGTCCCTGCAGCCCCTGGGGGAGGGGGAGGGGCTCAGGGTTCTGTGCGTGCGGTGCTCTTGCTGCTCCTCTAGGTACCTCCCATGAAGCTCCCATTGGCTGCAGTTCCCTGTTCCTGGCCAATGGGAGCTGTGGGGGGGCAGTGCCTGGAATGAGGCAATGCAGGAGCCCTCAGCCTCCTCCCCCGCCCCCCCGACCTGAAGGCGCGTGCTGCCAGCTGCTTCAGACAGCGGCACGGGGCTCGCAACGCCACAAGGGGCAATCCCGCGGGTAGGTGTGGGCCAGGGCGCAGGGAGCTTGGCGGGCCATACGCAAGAGCCCCGTGGGCCACGTGTTTGAGACCCCTGCCTTAGAGCACCATATAAAATCAGACTAATAATCATACCAAGTATACCATGAAAAAGTAAACATACTGGACACACAAATATTTGCCTAACAAATTAACAGCGAATCAAATGTTTACCTTGAGCAACATTAAAGCATTATACTACATTTATGTGAATTGATTTATTATAAAAAGAACTAGCAGATTTTCAGCAACTAGGACATGGGGGATCATGCCTAATGGTTGGAGCCAAGGATCAGAACTGGAGTCAGAGTTCAGGAATCAGACCTAAGGCTACACTTACATAGAGAAAACAAGGCAGAAGCTGTCACAGCCAAATGCCTTGAGCAGTCACTCACCTGCTGCTGATCTTAAGAGCCAGTCAGCTGACCCTTGCCCTGTGCCGCTGTCTGAAGCAGCTGGCAGCACGCGCCTTCAGGTCGGGGGGGCGGGGGAGGAGGCTGAGGGCTAGCAGTGTAGCCAATCAGGCAGTCTTCTACAGGCCAGCTGCATTTGACAGGGAGCCCAGAGACTGGTTCTTCTGCAGGCCCTGATTCCTGACAGAGATGCACAGATGCAAGAAAATAACTTTGCCTGCAGAAAGGTGAAGTAATCAGGCTTTACACAGACTCAGTGTGCAAGGAGGACAGTGGAATCACAGTCCAGGTTAAGATACAGGGCTGAAATGCAGCTGTTACTCTCTATCCCCAACATGAAGGCTGCAATTGTGGCTGTAGCTCTTGTTTTTGTTTTCTTTTACCCACAAGAAGGTGAGCATGGCAGTATCCCCAGTATATACCCGTGTTTCAATAAGCAGAACCCATAGACTTCAATCAAGTAAGCATGTGTGTGCACGGTTTTATAGATGATAATGAGGGTTTTAATATATTTGATGTTGGAATCTCTTTAAAGAAAGTGGGCCAAAAGCTCTTAATCAGCAACGCTATCAGTCTCTTCACTGCACCAATTTCTAGTCCCTGCTTTAGGCTCATGTCTGTTCCTTTTTGGCCCAATTCAGTATTCCCCTGTGTACTTATTGACGCCTGTGTAAAACATGACCAGATAAGAATGGTAGCATTAGACACCCACTTTGCTCAGGTGTTAGTGATTTCACAAGATGTACGGCAATGCTGATTCAGACCTGTTTCTCAACTCTTTCACTCATCACAATCCTGTTCCCACAATCACATTGTGCAAGTCTCTGGGAGGTGGTTGAGTGCTTTCTCTCATTGGAAGAGGGTTCTACTTCTCTCATTCTACTTCAGGCCTGGTCTACACTAGGACTTTAATTCGAATTTAGCAGCGTTAATTCGAACTAACCGCTCAACCGTCCACACCAGGAAGCCATTTAATTCGAACTAGAGGGCTCTTTAGTTCAAATTTGGTACTCCACCCCGACAGGTGGAGTAACGCTAAATTCGACATGGCTAGCTCGAATTAGGCTAGGTGTGGATGCAAATCGAACTTAGTAGCTCCGGGAGCTATCCCACAGTGCACCACTCTGTTGACGCTCTGGACAGCAGTCGGAGCTTGGATTCTCTGACCAGCCACACAGGAAATGACCCGGGAAAATTTGAATTCATTTTCCTGTCTGGGCACTTTGAATCTGACGTCCTGGCTGGACATCGGGGTGAGCTCCGCAGCACCTGCAACGATGCAGAGCTCTCCAGCAGAGGAGTCCGGCCAATCCAAGAATAGAAAGAGGTCCCCAGCATGGACAGACCGGGAAGTCCTGGATCTGATCGGTGTGTGGGGCGAGGAGTCTGTGCTGTCGGAGCTGCGCTCCAGCAAGCGGAATGCAAAGACCTTCGAGAAGGACTCCAAAGCAATGATAGAGAAAGGATACAGCCGGGATGCAATGCAGTGCCGCGTGAAAATCAAGGACCTGAGACAAGGCTACCAAAAAGTCAGAGCGGCAAACGGACGCTCCGGAGCCCAGCCCCAGACATGCCGCTTCTACGAGGCACTGCATGCCATTCTAGGTGGGTCTCCCACCACTGCCCCACCAGTGACCGTGGACTCAGTGGATGGCATAGTGAACCTGGACAGTTCCTCCTCGATGTTCGCCGATGGGGAAGATGAGGAAGGGTCTGTGGAGAACGGCGCAGGCGACAGCGAACACAAAACCGCTTTCCCTGACAGCCAGGATCTCTTCATCACCCTTACAGAGATCCCCTACCAACCCTCCCCGGCCGTTAACCCGGACTCTGAATCAGGGGAAGGATCAGGCGGTAAGTGCTATAAACATGTAAACATTTATTTTTTTATAAAACAGGTATAAAAAAATAGAAATACTATATATAACATTTTCAATGAAAAACTATATGAAAAGTAGGTCCACACATATAGGGATTGAACAATAATCCTCCAGGGACAATTCAAGAAAGGTCTCATTTAGGTCCTCGAAAAGCCTCCGCAGGAGGTTCCTGGGGAGAGGTGCCTTGTTGGGTGCTCCGTGGAAGCACACTCTTCCGCGCCAGGACATCCTTATGTAGATGGGAATCATCGCCTCGACAAGCATGGCCGCATATGGTCCTGGTCTCTGCAGGGCTTCCCTTAGCATCCGCTCTTTGTGACTCCGAGGGACCCGCATCAGGGTGATCTCGTTTATGAAATGCTGCATCTAATTAGGGCAATTAGTGTATTGTTACTGTTGTGAATGGTTGACTTTTACTTTGCATAACAATGACCCTCGCTTAACAGCCACGTGTTGTAGGCCAAATAGGAAAAGCATACATTGATCTTTCCCGTGCACTGGCGGGAGTGGCTGGAAAAGGGTCAGAGTATATGATTTCCAGATTGCCTTTAGCGGGAGGGCACAGCTATCCATTAACTGATAAGCAGAATGTACTGTAAGGCTTACCAGGACTGTCTGCTAGACGGATTCAGCTGTCTCTCCCCACTTGTCCGCTCTCCTGTGCAATGCCGCAGCCAATGAGAGCGTATTCCGAAATCTCGAACTTGGCCTGAGATCTCGTGAGACTTGTTGCCCTGTATGGTCTTGTTCAGAAAAACTGACTAGACTGTGTTCACTGTTCGCAAACATGTATCTGTTCAAGGAAATCAGTTACTTTTCCCATCACACAGCTTCGGCTCTTTCCCGGACTGCCCCGGCATCCCCCTCGCAGAGGCTGGCGCAGATTAGGCGGCGAAAGAAAAAGACTAGGGACGAGATGTTCGCGGAACTGATGGCCTGCTCCAGAGCCGAGGCGGCAGAGCAGAGACAGTGGAGGGAGACCCTATGTCAACAGCATCGCACACACATCGAACGGGAGGACAGGTGGCGGCAGGAAGACCAGCAGGCGACTCAAATGCTGCTTGGGCTAATGAGGGAGCAAACGGACACGCTCCGGCGCCTTGTTGATGTTCTGCAGGACCGCAGGCAGGAGGACAGAGCCCCCCTGCAGTGTATCTGCAACCGCCCTCCCCCGCCAAGAAGTCCTGCCCCCCCTTCACCCAAAAGTACAAGACGGAGGGGCGGTAGGGGCCGTGAGAACTGTCACTGCACCACTGCATAGCGCTAATGTACCACACACCTCTCACGCTATACATTTGTAGAAGTGCTTCCCTTACAGGCTCACCCAGTCCCAAATCCAAGTTTCATCCCCCCACTGTGTATTAGATTATTAAAAGCTGTTTGCTGTTATTCACTGTTTCGGTCACGTCTTTCGTGTCAGAGGATTTTTTTGTGTAGGGGGGGGGGAGGGGATTTATAATTGCACGGTATAGCCTACATTACCAGGGTACAGACTTGGGGGCATGATCAACTGTAGGGCACACACACACTGCAGTCAGTAGGCACCAGGGTCACTCTGTGTGGTGTATGCTGCCCCGGGTCATTCTGTGATGTGTATGCTTGTCCAGGGTCCTAGCGCCTGCCACCCCCTTAATGTTAAGGCACGCTGCCCTTACCATGCACTTCCACCGTAGCAACGAGCCTCTCCGCTGCCCTGAGCCCCAACAAGAGCCCTCATCCACGGACAGATACTCACCCTTCCCCCACACCCCTCACCCCTTCCTACGCCCAAACCCGCAGCCCACTGCCGTCATCCAAACCCCTATCCAAAGAAGGCACCACTCGCCCCTTCCTGCAAACCCACCCCTTCCTGCAATCCCTCCCCTCCATGCACAACCACTTGCAACCGTCCCCCACCCCAGAGACCTATGTAGGAGCAGGAGGATGTCATTCCTCTATGGAACAAGCGGTCTGTACATCAGTGCACACCGTGCCCAGCACAGTATGCGTCCATGTTTCAACACCTGAACAGAAATGCAAAGTAAATCAAACATTTATTAATAATGAGTGTAACAATTAATTTGCTTTAAAACATGCTTTGGAAGTGGGGGAAACTTGGAGAACGGGGTATGTAACCGCAGATCTCACTCAACACATAGAGACACAGGCCCAGGGTCAGTTTCTCTTGAAAGCAAGTGGAGAGTCATAGGTTACCCTGCTCTCCGAGGAAACTTGCTTTCAAAGCCTCCCGGATACACAGCGCTTCCCGCTGGGATATTCTCTCGGCACGGGTGTCTGGCTGAGCGTAAACTGCAGCCAGGCGATTTGCCTCAACCTCCCATCCGGACAAAAAGGTCTCGCCCTTGCTCTCACAGAGATTGTGTAGCACACAGCAAGCAGCAATAACTACGGGGATATTCTTTTCGCTGATGTCCGAGCGAGTCAGTAAACTCCGCCATCTCCCCTTGAGACATCCGAAAGCACACTCCACCACCATTCTGCACTTGCTCAGCCGGTAGTTGAAGAGTTCCTTCTCTTTGTCCAAGGCGCCTGTATAGGGCTTCATGAGCCAGGGCATTAGCGGGTAGGCTGGGTCCCCGAGGATCACTGTAGGCATCTGCACATCCCCAACCGTTAGTTTGTGTTCCGGGAAGAAAGTACCTGCCTGGAGGCGTTTAAACAGACCAGAGTTCCTGAACACACGCGCGTCATGAACCTTGCCCGCCCACCCAACGAAGATGTTGGTAAACCGTCCCCTATAGTCTACCAGTGCTTGAAGCACCATTGAAAAGTAGCCCTTTCGGTTAATGTACTCGCTGGCCTGGTGGGCTGGTGCCAGGATAGGGATGTGAGTCCCATCTATAGCCCCACCGCAGTTTGGGAATCCCATCGCGGCGAAGCCATCTATGATGTCCTGGACGTTTCCGAGAGTCACTACCTTTGAGAGCAGTTGCTCAACGATTGCGTGGGCTACTTCAATCACAGCAACCCCCATGGTAGATTTGCCCACGCCAAAGTGGTTCGCTACTGACCAGTAGCTGTCTGGCGTTGCAAGTTTCCAGAGGGCTATGGCCACTCGCTTCTGCACACTCAGGGCTGCTCGCATCCGGGTGTCCTGGCGCTTCAGGGCAGGGGACAGCAAGTCACAGAGTTCAAGGAAAGTGCCCTTATGCATCCTGAAGTTTCACAGCCACTGTGATTCATCCCAGACCTGCAGCACTATGCGGTCCCACCAGTCCGTGCTTGTTTCCCGGGCCCAGAATCGCCGTTCCACACCATGAACTTGACCCATTGCCACCATGATCTCCACGGCGCAGCGTACCCTGCTTTGTGAGAGGTCTGCGCCACTCTCCTCACCGCGCTGCCGGAGCCTCCTCGCCCGATTTCTCAGCAGCTGACTGTGGAAGAGGTGGACGATAAGGTGCGAGGAGTTGACAACGGCCATAAGTGCAGCGATGATCGCTGCGGGCTCCATGCTCGCAGTGCTGTGGCGTACGCGCTGTAACTGACAAGAGAAGGGCGCGAACAGATTTCCCGCCGGAGCTTTCAGGGAGGGAGGGCGTGATTGACGGTTCAATGACAACAGTTACCCAAAAGCACCCTCGACACATTTTTCCCCCAGGAGGCATTGGGAGCTCTACCCAGCATTCCAATGGGCAGCGGGGACTGCGGGAACTGTGGGATAGCTTCCCACAGTGCACCGCTTCCAAAGTTGACGCCAGCCCCGTTACTGTGGACTCAGAAATTTGAATTAGTGTATTTACTGTGGATACACAAATTCGACTTCATAAGGTCGAATCCACAAATTCGACTTAAGTAGATTCGAAATAGTCTTGTAGTGTAGACAAGGCCTCAGTCTTAGTTCCTAAGATCCATCTCTCTTCCTTGCTACAGGCTTTGTTTCATCAAGTGTAAAATAGATTAACAGGGTGTGATTAAGTAACAGGACTGTTAGGCAAATTTATTTCTCTTAAATAGAAAAGATAAGCCTTTTTCCCCAATGACCATGTAAACGGATCACCAGATTAGCTTCCCTATATTCCTTTGGAAAGAGCATAACGGTTGAGCAAATTTTACTAAGATTTAAAGAGCTAGATCCAGATCTTCATGCTCCCACACCCCTTTCCAGCTGCTCTGTGTCACTCTGATAATACAAAGCAGCAGATCTGGCTACTTGCAGATTCCCTTGTGTAGAACTGGCATTGGCAATTCTATCGCACCCCTTCTCAGGAGTCTGCACTAACAGCAGGTAGGGCAAGGTGTGGGGAAATGGGTGAACAGAGCTGTGGTATAGCCAGCCCCAGAATAGCCCCTGTAGAGGCTGTTAGAACTGGTGGAACTTAGAGCAGCTTGAAGCTGCTTTAAATCATGTTGAGGGCCAAACAGGCCCACACAAGCCATGGAGATTGCGGGAGAGGGGGCACAAAGGTGGTTTAAAGTCACCTTTGCCTCTCCGTTTCTCAGTGACACAAAGCAAAGCTCTGTTGTTGATGAGGACTGGGTCCTTCATTTTCCTGCCATGGCTTGGCTGAGTCTTAAGTCTTTCTTTAAAAGAAATCCAGGAAAATTGAAGGAATTTGTAGTGAACAGCTCTTCTCTACTTATAATATTTCCTTCATTGTTTCCTGTCTAGTCTCGCTCCCTTCCATATTTTTAGCATGTTTGCTCACTTCTGCTATCCAGCCACCTAGAGTATGTCTGCACAGCACACAAAAGGTATGCTACATGTACAGCACTGCAGTGCCACCAATACTGCGGCGCTGCTGAAGCACTTCTGGTGAAGATGCTCTATGCTGATGGGAGAGAGCTCTCTTGTTGGCAGGAGAAGCTTTCCTGCTGACATAGCACTATGCACACGAATGCTTATGTCAGTATAACTTATGTCACTCAGGGGGTGGAATAATCACATCCCTGAGTGACATACGTTTTGCCAACATAAGCTGTGTCTACACTACTGCCTAAGCCCGGGGCAGTGTGACCTACACCTACGGCCTCTGTTTCCACACCCACTCTCAAGCGTCCACACTACATTGCAATCCTGGACCTCACAACCGTGCTGGCACTATACAGACCTGAATCAGAATTTCAGCTTCTGTGAACATATACTATCAGATCCCAGGGTTCTTAGCAGCCTCGCCAGCTGAAGCCAGTCTAGGGCTTATTTCATAGTGGGCTGTGGGAGAATTTGTTTGTCCATCCTGTGGGAATTGACCGAAGTCTTTTGCATGGTTTTTGCCTGAAAACACATCCATCTGAGTCATTTTGTGGCCGCATGCTCCCAGCAGCCATAGCCATCAATGTGGGTCACGACCCAGTGGAAGAAATGCTCCACCTGGTGTGTCAGTCCTATTTTAGGAATCAGCTAGAGCATGTGCAAGATGCTGGAGAACATTTTGGAGACCATTTTTGATCGGCCAAAGGCACTGTTCAGAGGGGGATGCAGATATGCCAGACGCAACCCAGCTGATGCTGCTCAAGAGGGTTGCCTTAGTCGCAGATTCCCCTATGTAGACCAGGGCCACAAGCACAGACTGGTGGGACCACGGTGTTATGGAAACTTGGGTCCAGAATTTTCACACGAAGAAGCAGACCTTCCTGGAGGTTTGTGATCAGCTTTCTCCGACCCTTCCGTGCCAGGACACCGACAGGTAGGAGGCCAGTCCAGTCCAAAAGTGGGTCACAATAGCTATCAGAAAGCTGGCTACCCAAGACAGCTACAAGTTCATGGCTAACCAGTTTGGAGTTAATCAACTGTTGGGGTTGTTTTGGCCAAGGTTTCTGAGATGATCAGGACTTTGATTGACCCAAAGATGATGGACATTAAAACACTCCTGAAATTATTGTTGGCTTTCAGAGAATGGACTTTCCAAACTGCACTGGGGCCATGGATGGGACTCATGCCATGAATTTGCCTTCTGCAAGAAGCACATAAGTACACATACTGCAAAGAGTACTACTCCATTGTTATGCAGGCTCTGTTCTATCACAAGGGCAGATTGATGGACAATAATATGTGCTCTACTGGCAGGGTGCACGATGCCAGGGTGTTCCAGAGATCAGGACTTTATCTTTATGGAGAAGCTGGGATATTATTTCCACAAATGACATTGTTATAAATGAAGTCACTGTCCCCACTGTTATTCTAGGGAACCCAATGCACTCCTTGTTTCCATGGCATGAAACAGTATCCTGATTTCAGAGGACCTGGCAAAATAAGGTTCAGTTACACACATTAGGGTGGTGGTGGAATTGTGCATGTGGAAGAGTGAAATCTCATTGGCACTGCATTAAAAACTATTTGGATACCAATGTCATCAATGCAGTCCTTGTTATTGTGGGCTACTGTGCTCTGCACGATGTCTGTGAGGACAAAGGGGAACCCTCTCACCAGGAGAGGACTCAAGACACTGCTGAATATCTGAGCTTGTACACACAGCCAGACAGTGCTAGCTCGTCATGTGCAACAGAACTCAGGGATGCTTTGCGTGTCCACCTAATGGTTTGAATGGTCCCATTCATGAGGGGGGATGAAATAGTATGTGAGATTATGCTGTGTATGGCCGCAGTTGCCACTGGGGAAGTGGTGGGACAGTTAGACTGCAGCACTGGCACCTGGAAGGGGGGAGCTTGTGTTAAACCTGAGTCAGGATCTGAGCACAGTGCTCTGTGTAGACATACCCCTCGTCTCTGAGACTGAAAGGCCTTTTGGAAAAAGTATGTGTGAAGGAGGAAAGGATGGATGCATGGCAACTCAAGCCTGGGCGGGGTTGCTCTGAGATAAGCATGAGAGAGGACAGAGAAGGGGGTGGTCTGTACCTGTGGTTGTACTAAAGTGATCACCTAATACATTGCAGATATATAAAGATTAATGCTACTGCACTGGTGGTAGTTTCCCAAGCAAAGTCCTTTCTCATGTAGTGCTTGTGTGCCAAAATCTTGGCTGGTGTAAATGGGGACAGCTCCACTACTTCAGTAGATTTTACCCCTTTATATCAGCAGAGAGTTGGGCCCTCCTCATCTGTAAGATGATCAAAAATAGTTTCTTGCATTCATAGATGTTTTACTCTGAAATGCTTTGCTTATTCCCTCTTTAGCGGTAATAGCACCTTCATTTCTGTGTGACAAAAGAGTTATGTTAGATTTTATTTAGCTGTTCAGAATAGTGTGGCTAGATTTTTAGGGAGAAATAGTGTCAGTTAAAGCCAGGCTTTGAAGTCCCCTTGATTCTGAGAATCTCTTAAGTCTTATCTCAGTTTTAATTTAAAAAGAAAAACGTATTAGTTCTTTTATTGTTAATATATTTAAATTCCAGTGGAGCCTAGAAGGCCCAACATGATTGGGTAGGGTCTATCTAAAAAGACAGGACAGACAGAGTAGGAGAAAGGAATTGTTACTTTTATAATTGTTAATTAATGGTAGATGTAATTATTAATGCTAGAACAAATGATAGAAATATCCACAACACAAAACCTGGTAATAATGGGGACTTTGACTACTCAGATATCTGTTGGAAAAGCAATACTGCAAAAAAAACAAACCCACAAGATGTCCAGTAAGTTTCTGCACATAGAGTTCTTGTAGCAGTGTTGGCTCCAGGATATTAGAGAGACAAGGTAGGTGAGGTAATATCTTTTATTGGACCAACTTCTGTTGGTGAGAGACAAGCTTTTGAGTTTACACAGAGCTCTTCTTTAGGTCTGGGAAATGTACTCGGAGTATCATCGCTAAATACAAGGTGGAACAGATTGTTTAGCATAAGTAATTAACATATTTCAAGGGACCATTCAAGATGAAATGGCCTCTTAATACCTCTTCAGTAATTTGGGGGGGGGGAAGGAGCTGTGTGGGGCGGGATATGTGGTGGTAGGGTAATGGGTTATAGACTGTTGTAATAGTCTTGTCTCTGTTCAGTCCATAATTTTTAGTGTCCAGCAAAGTTATGAATTTAAGCTGCCAGACTTCTTTTAAAGATGCACAACACCTTTGTGATGATAAATAATAGCCAACATGGATTTGTCAAGAACAAATCATGCCAAACCTACCTAATTTTCTTCTTTAAAAGGGTTACTGGCCAACTGCATGGCACGAAGTGGTAGACACGATATCTTGATTTTAGTAAGGCTTTTGACACAATCCCATATGACAGTCTCATAAGCACACTAGGGAAATATGGTCTAGATGAAATTACTATAAGATGGGTGGACAACTGACTAAAAAAAATGTACTCAGAAGTTATCAATGGTTCACTGTCAAACTATGAAGTCGTGTCTAGTGGGGGTCCTGCAGAAGTCTGTCCTGCATCTAGTACTAGTCAATATTTTCACAAATAACTTGGATAATGGAGTGGAAAGTATGCTTATAAAATGTGTGGATCACACCAATCTGGGAGGGGTTGCAAGCACTTCGGATGAGAGGATTAGAATTCAAAATGACCTTTATAAATTGGAGAATTGGTCTGAAATCAACAAAATGAAATTCAATAAAAACAAGTGCAAAGTATTACTGTTAAGGAAGAATCAAATGTACAACTACAAAATGGGAAATAACTAACTAAGTGGTAGTAGTAGTGCAGAAAAGGAGCTGGGGGTAATACTAGATCACAAATTGAAAATGTGACTAAGTGATGTAGATGCAATATATACCAGAATGGTATTTGCCTGACAGGAGTGTTGTCTGTAAGGCATGGGAGAAAATTGTTCCACTGAGAAGCAATGGAATTCTGTCCACCTAGCACTGTCTACAGGTGGTGATACGGGTAGCTTAACTACATTACTCAGGCGTGTGGATTTTTAACATCCCTGAGCAACATAGCTGGGTCAATTTAACTTTTGAGTTTGGACCTGGCCTTTGGTTAGATCTTAGGGGGGGGAAATTATAAGGATAGCGAGGGAGTTAGGGATTGCACAATCACTGGAGGTTTTTGAGAACAGATTAGACAAGTGTCTGTCAGGGAGGGTCTAGGTATATTTGGTTCTTCCTCAGCACCGGGAGGTGGAGAAGATGACCTATTGAGGTCCCCTCCAGCCCTAAATGTCTGATTCTTTCCACTTGGCTCCAGGACATGACAAGGAGACAAGCACTTGCTATTTCAAGCTATTCTTTATCCCACTAATTCTGGTTTTGAGAAAGGAGAGAGAGAATGCGCAAATTAACATCAAGCTATGACTAGGACACACTAATGCAGCAATTTAGTTCTTTCCCAGTGACATAGTGACATTATCTCTGAAGTGACAGATTTCCATTTCATACATATGCATGAATTTAGCAAATGCTGTTGAGCCTTTGAGCTTATATTATATAAATAGTAAGTAATAAGACCTAGCCCAGAGAAGTTCAAAAGAAAGGAGCGTGAGATTTTTGTGCAAAAGTTTGGGATAAATATCATATTTCAGTTCTGTCATTTTATTGACAATTTGATAGTGATTTTACCTCACCCACAATGGGTCAAGGATGAGCCCTGGTGGAGGGCATTGTCAGGAATTGGTGGGAAACAGCCTCCGACAGTATTTCCACAGCCACGTTGAGGAGGACAGAAAAAAATGGTGTTGTGCCATAGCTCTCCTCCCGGCACCCTATCTTACTCTTTTAGTATGTGGGCTGTGGTTCCTGTTGTTAGTCAGGAAACTTGCAGCAAAGACGTACTTGATGCTAGCTGGATCTAATTTTAAAAGGCCTGCCCAGTGTCAAAACAACAACAATAATAATACTCTGCATGTCTACAATAGGACCCAAAGTACAAGGTGAATAACTAAGACGCAGAACATTCCTGTGAATTAGAGAATAATTATAGCCAATATTTTACAAATGAGAAACCTGAGTCACAGAGGAATTTACAAAAGATTCTTCGGGTACTCAGCAGAGGAGGTGTGGTCCACTTTTAGGTACTTAAACAACAAGGAGAATTTTAAAGGCAGAATGTGGATGGTGTTTGTCCCTGAAAAAAAATCTATTCTCAGTACTGGGTGCTCAGGGTCAGCTGCACACCTAGCCACTGGGGATTCTCAAAACATCACTGCTATGCTTATGAGGCACTGCTGTTTCTTCTTCAAGTATGTGTCATAGATTCCAAGGCCAGAAGGGACCATTTTGATCTTCTAGTCTGACATCTAGCATAACACAGGCCACAGAACCACCCTAAAATAATTCCTTTGAACTAGAGCCTATCTTGATTTAAAAAATTGCCAGTAATGGAGAATCCACAGCAACCCCTTGATAAATTGTTCCAATGGTTAACAGTCCCTCACTGTTAAAAAAATTTATCCCTGATTTCCTGGCTTAATTTGCCTAACTTCAACTTCTAGCTGTAGGATCATGTTATACCTTTGTCTGCTAGACTGAAGAGTCCATTATCAAATGTTTGCTCCCCATGTGGGTACTTACAGATTTGATCAAGTCGCCCCTTAACCTTTTCTGTTAATCTAAATAGATTGAGGTTCTTGAGTCTCTCTAAAGCACATTTTCTAATCCTTTAATCAAGACATGGCTCTTCTCTAAACTCTCCAATTTATCAATATCTTCCTTGAATTATTGACACCAGAACTGGATACAGTATTTCAGCAGCATTTGCACCAGTGCCAAAAACAGAGATAAAATTACCTGTCTACTTCTTCGAGATTCCCCATTTATGCATCTAAGGATTGTATTTGCCCTTTTGACCACAGCATTGCCCTGGGAGCTCATGTTCAGCTGATGATCCACCACAACCCCCAAATCTTTTTTAGAGTCTCTGCTTCTCAGGATAGAGTTCCCCCACATTCTTTGTCCTGGATGTATGAATTTACATTTAGCTGTATTTTTTTTTTTAAAGTGCCACACAGTTTGCTTGTGGCCAACTTGCCAGTTGATCCAGATTGTTGTGACCTGTCCTCTTCAGTATTAACCAAAAACTGAGGGAATCATATTCTTCCATATCATTGATAAAAATATTAAATAGCATAAGGCCAAGAATGGATCCCTACGGGACTCCACTACATACACAGACTTGATGATGATTCCCCATGTACAGTTACATTAAATGGATAGGTCCCAAAATGTATGTCTTGTTAAATTTGTATTCTAGTTTTTAAAAAATCAAAATATCATGCAATACTAAGGCAAATGATTTACAGAAGTTTAAGTATATTACATCCACACTATTACCTTTATCAACCAAATTGTAATTGTGAGGCAAACCTGCAGCCAAGCCAGGGCTGCTCACTCAGCTGCACCTCCAGAATTGTGAGGAGTCACCACTCAGGCATGCAGCAACAACCCAGCTGCACTGATTTGCCCTTCCAACAGAGCCTGCAGTGACTCAGGCCTCAGGTACTCTGCCCTGTGCTGATTGACATTTTGAGATGATTTGAAGACTGGAAAACTTTCAGCTGTGGGAATGAATAGGAAAGAACGTGTCTTAGTTATGCAGACAAAATCTGCAAGATTTAGGCATAGTCTGGATGTGAGGACCCAGAGAGTGACATGCAGGTTATGGGCCAGCATGGGGAGTTGAATGATAGTATTGTGCACAGTGATCAAGAAAAGAGGAGGCAGGGAGGGGAGGAGTTGCGGGGGGGGGGTGAAGATTAGGAATTCTACTTTAGCCATGTTGAGCTTGAGCTGATGGCTAGAAGTCCACAAAGCGATGTCGGAGACAGGCTGAGATTTGGACAGAAGGAAGCAGGCCTGGAGTAGAGGGAGATCTGTGATTATTCTACATAGAGGTGGTAGTTGAATTTGTGTTTGCGGATGAGATTTCCCAGAAACAAGGGAGACAGTAGAAGAGAAAGGGACCAAGGACAGAGCCCTGTGGATCCCTCATAGAAATGTGGAGGGAAGGGGGGGATGAGGGGGATCCAAAGGATGTGCTGAAAGAGCAGTTAGAGAGGTAGGAGGAGAGGACAGCATCCTGAAAGCCAAGGAGGACAAGATTTTAAGAAGACCACCATGGTTGACTGTGTCAAAGGTGGCTGACAGGTCAAGGAGGATGAGACTGGAGTACTGATTGAGATTTGGCTAAGAGGAGTGTCACAGAGTACTATATTCACCACTGCGGTATTTCGTATTGGCCATGGCTGGGGACTTGCTTTGCCAGTCTGATGCCTCTTCCTGTGGGTGCTCACTATCTCTCTCTCTGGATTTGACTGCTCCCTCTTCGTGGCTTGGCCCTCCAGCCAGGTAACTGTTGTTTTCCCTTTCCGGGTGTGTGTGTACCAAAATCTCTCTGTATAAGCTGTCCCAGGCAGTCTTCCAATTCACTGCTGTTTAGTGGTGCCACTTCCCCAGTGGCTTGTGGGGGAACCCAGGCCTGCCCTCTTTGCTGGGTTCCAGCCCAGAGACCCTACAACCAGCAACTAAAATCTGTATTGTCCCACATCTTGCTGCTGTTTCCCTGGACTGCTTACGACAATGTCTTTATCCGCCTCCTTGTCCACCCTCCTCTGGGCCAAGCTCCCGCCTTGTTTTCTGAGAGAATGATGGCAGACCTCTTCACTGCAGTTCTGTTCTGCCCTCAGCTACCTGGCTTTATACAAAGCCCCATGTTTTCCTGTCCAGGTGAGCTTCATCCTTTAATTAGTCTTCATTGCTCCCTGGCTGCTCCTTCAGGTGCAGCTTTGGCAGTTAATTGGCCTCCCTAGCCCCTCCAGGGCTGGTGTGGGAGTGAACACCCCATCACAAGGTAATTAAAGACTCTGAGAGCAGTTCCAGTTGAGTGCAAGGGGCAGAAGACACATTGGAGATGGTCTAGGATGGAATTGTAGGAGAGGAATCTCCAGACAGCACATTGAATAAGCTTAGAAATGAAGGAGAGAGAGAATGTGGGAGGAAAGTGGGGTCAAGGTGGTTTTTTGTTTAGTTTTTAACATGGGAGATATTAAAGCACATTTGTATTGTAGGGGAAAGAGCCAGAAGAGAGTGAGAGGTTAAGGAGAAGAGTAAGGGATGGAATGAGAATGGGTGCAAGGAAGATCAGGAGATGGGATTGGGTCACTGGGGCTAGTGAAGGGGTCAGAGGAGGAGAGCAGATGAGAAGTTTCTGTAACTGTGATGGGGAGAAGGGGAAGAGAGTCATGAGAAAGGGGAAGGAAGGTAGGTGAGTGGAGGGGGAACTTTGTGTATCATTTTGTCAGTTTTGTAAAAAAATAAAATATATTGGCAACATCCCTTGATCATAGAGAAAGTGGAGACAGGAGGAGGGAAGAGTTTGAGGAGTGAGGCATAGGTGGCGAAAAGGCAGCTGGGATTGCAGGTGTGAGATTCAATTACATTGGAGAAACAGATTTTTTTAGCTGGGAAGATGGTAGCAGGGAGACTGGATTTGTAAATGGAGGAAGGCTGTCTGGTCACAGGACCCCGTACAGCAGTGCGAGAGCAGGAGCAGAGGAAGCAGATGTTGCAAATGAGCCAGGACAGGGAGTTGGCAGAGCGGACCTTGCAATGGGAGAGAGAAGCAGAAGAGTCAAGAGTGGAGTAGACAGAGGAATGCAGAGAATCAACAATGGTATTAATGGAAAAGAGGTCAGGAAGGAGAGCAGACAAGAAGTCATCATCACTAATGGACTGGAAGTCAAGGAAAGACTGAGTACTGGGTTTGAGGGAGGAGGCTGATGGGCAATGCTGAAAGAGATCAGATGATGATCAGAGAGGGAAAACTCAGCAAGAGAGGTCAAAGAGAGAGCAGGGATTGATGAAGACCAAGTTGAATAAATGGCTCTTTTGGTGAGTGAGAAAGCTGAACTAGGGCTGCAGCTTGAAAGAAGAGGTGAGGGTGAGGCAACATGGAGCTAAGGGGGTGGCTGGGTATTCAACATACCAAAACTGAGTGTGGGAGACTGAGGAGAAGGAGAGAAAGAGCCAGAAGTCCAAATCCAAGAGGAAAGCTGATGGGGAGGAGTTGGCTGGATGGTTGATGACAGCAACATGGAGTGGGAGAGGAGCAAAGAGTCAGATGCACTGCTGCTCCAAAAAAAAAAGGGGGGGGCAGGGAAGGGTTGGAAGTGGCAGGAATGGGAGAGGAATCCAACACCCCCACCACAGTCTGACCCAGAGCAGTGAGAGAGAAAAGGAGATTTGGTAATCTATATAATGGGTTGAAAAGTAAAGCTGTCCTATATTCATTGGGTAATCACATTTGCTGTACGCTGTACCGTCACAATGCTTGAGTAATGCATTAAAAAATTGTATATTGCCATGCAGGCCCACCTGGAAGCAGTTATAGACGTGCTCAGAATGACCATTCCATGCATTAGCCACCAGAGTGCTACCTGTATGAAACCCCAAGACTGGAAGAAACGCCCCCTGCCCCCACAGTACTTGCCTGACTACTCAGTCAAGGTAGTAAACATGTAAGAAGTTTCAGTGATAGCAGTTTCTCCCACTGAAAAACAACAGCTATGTATTACTACATAATAGTGTGCCCAAGGCTAATGCAGAAGTTATGCTTCTTTAAATACTAGCACTTATTAATAATAAGCTTATTTCAAAGCTCCAGAACACTATACTTAAGGTTTTATTTATTTCAGACAATTTCTAGCAGGGCTGTTTTCGCAATTCATTGTTTTGCCTGTGGTTACTCTGGCATATCAAAACTTGTTAAACCGGGTGGGGGCCCACAACAAAATAAACCCACAACAATTTTAAAAATTAACCAAATAGCACTCTGCAATCTGAAGGAGAGCTACCAATCCAGCCTCCACCTGTTCATTTTAACATATTTAATCCTCTGGACTCACAGTAAAGAAACTACAAAAGGAAGGAGAGAGAGGATTGGCAATCCTTTCCCCAGAGCGAAGTCCCACAGATCGTAACACCAAGCTCACCCTAAGCATGGAAGCTGTCACATGCAATCACCTGCTAATTTCCCAGATACAGGCCATAGAAGATGACAGTGGTACTCTGGGAGAAAGTCAGCTGCAATGCTGAATGCAGGAGTATCTGCCTCAGCAATGAGAACATCAGAATGGCCACATGCTTTGAAGGAAAGGAATGTAAAGCTTTTAGGGGTGAGGGATAGGTCAGTGGTTTGAGCATTAACCTACTAAATCCAGGATTGTGAGTTCAATTCTTGAGGGGGCCACTTAGGGATTTGGGGCAAAAATCAGTACTTGGTCCTGCTAGTGAAGGCAGGGGGCTGGACTCCATGACTTTTCAAGGTCCCTTCCAGTCCTAGGAGATAGGTATATCTCCAATTATAGAACAGGGCAATTGTCAAATGATCTATCCCCTGTTGTCTAGTCCCAGCAGTCAGAGGCTTAAGGACACCCAGAGCATGGGGTTGCATCCCTGACCATCTTGTCTGATAGCTACTGATGGACCTGTCCTCCATGATATTATCTAATTATTTTTTGAACACAGTTATACACTGCCCTTTTCTGGGGTGGGGTGTGGCAGGGCCATGAGGCCTCCAGCAGGGGGCCTCATGGCCTGTCCGCCCCATCACAGGTTCCTAACGTTCTGTTAGCTTTTTTGACTGCTGCTGCACATTGAGCAGATGTTTTTAGATAAATTGCCCATGACTCCAAGATCTCTTTCTTGGTTGGTAACACTTAATTTAGACCATATCATTTTGTATGTATAGTTAGAATTATGTTTTCCAATATGCATTACATTGGATTTATCAACACTGAATTTCATCATTTTGTTGCCCTGTCACCCAGTTGTGTGAGATTGCTTTGTAACTCTTCACAATTTGCTTTGGACTTAACTACCTGGAGTAATTTTGTATCATCTGCAAACTTTGCCACTTCCCTGTTCACCCCTTTTTCTAAATCATTTATGAATATGTTGTACAGCACTGGTCCCAGGATAGATCCCTCGGGGACATTACTATTTACCTCTCTCCATTCTGAAAACTCGCCAGTTAGTCCTACCCATTGTTTCCTGTCCAGTTTACTGATCCATGAGAGGAAGCTTCCTCTTATCCCATGACTGCTTAGTTTGCTTAAGAGCCTTTGGTGAGGAACCTTGTCAAAAGCTTCCTGAAAGTCCAAGTACACTATATCCACTGGATCACCCTTGTCCACATGTTTGTTGACACCAGGGGCGGCTCCAGGCCCCAGCACACCAAGCGCGTGCTTGGGGCGGCAAGCCGAAGGGGGGCACTCGGCTGGCGCTGCGAGGGCGGCAGGCAGGCTGCCTTCCACGGCGTGCCTGCGGAGGGTCCGCTGGTCCCGCGGCGGGTCCGCTGGTCCCGGGGCTTCAGTGGACCTCCCACAGGCAAACCACCGGAGACAGCAAAATCCCTAGAGCCGCCCCGGTTGACACCTTCAAAGGCCTTGTAGACTCTTCCCCAACAAATCACATTCATCTATGTATCTGACAATTCTGTTCTTTACTATAATGTGATGTGATGTGTTCTCCACACTCACCCTGAAGAGGTTCATGTAGGCCAGATGGGCCAATTAACCTGTTAGGTTTCAAGATGGGGGAAATTTATGCTGAGACAAGAACCCTAATTAAAGGAGCCTTTCCTGTGGAGGAATAGAAGGAACTTTTATAAAACCAAGTGGTGGTATCAGAAGAGGCTGTAGTCACTTTACTTGGGACAAGGGAGAGAAAGAGATTTAGACACAAGAGGAAGAGTTTGTCCAGCAGACCCAGAGGAAAGGGGTTTAGTTAGTAGGGTGGAGTATGAGAACCTGAGAAAGGCAAGGTAGAAAGTATTCCAGGGGAGAGGCAGGAAGGTTTGAGGTAGTACAGACATTAGCTTCTGGAGATAGGACCCTCAACTTGAACCCTGTGTGGAAGGTGAGCCTGGGTTCCCCTACCAGCCACTGAATGAGTGGCCCAGTCTGGGCAGTGATCTTGAGGACTATCTGGGATCATTTGTCCCAGTCACTGAGGGAGTGACTTAGCGAGGGCAGTGGACTTAAGGACTGTCTGGGATGCTGTGAAGGACTGTGATATACAGGACCGGCTCTAGGCACTAGCAAAGCAAGCATGTGCTTGGGGCAGCACAATTCCAGGGACAGCATTCCGGGTGGTTTGGGGGTTTTTTTTGCAGTTGCGCTCTTGGAGATTATGATTATTATTTTTTTGCTTGGGGGCGGCAAAAAACCTAGAGCCAGCCCTGGTGATGTAACCCCAGAAGGGGAAGACTGTTGCGACTTGGCCGGTGGGCTAAGCCACGAAGCCTAGGTACTATAGCTCCTGAGTAGCAAGAGAGGGGCTGCAGGGTGACAGAGTGAGACAACAGGTTGAGAAACTGCAAGAAGAGGGCATCAGGATGAAAGAGCTAATCCCCAGAGCAACCAACAGGAGGAACCCCTAGTGGTGAGTAGTGAACTTTGTGACCTATAGTTTCAACCAATTTCCCTGGTACTGAAGTTAGACTTACTGGTCTGAAATTGCCAGGATTGCAGCTGGAGCCTTTTTTAAAAGTTGGCATCACATTAGCTATTCTCAAGTCATCTGGTACAGAAGCTGATTTAAGTGATGGGTTACATATCACAGTTAGTAGTTCTGCAATTTCACATTTGAGCTCCGGAACTCTTGGGTGAACACCATCTAGTTCTGGTGATTTATTATCATTTAACTTATCAGTTTGTTCCAAAACCTTCTTTACTCACCTGTCAATCTGGGACAGATCCTCAGATTAGTCACTTAAAAAGACTGGCTCAGGTGTGGGACTCTCCCTTGCATCCTTTGCAGTGAAGACCGATGTAGAGAATTAATGCAGCTTCTCTGCAATAGTCTTACCTTCCTTGAGTGCTCCTTTAGTACTTCCATCGTCCAGTGGACCCACAGATTGTTTGGCAGGCTTCCTGCTTCTGAAATACATAAATTCTTTTGCTGTTAATTTGAGTCTTTTGATAGTTGCTCTTCAAATTCTTTATTGGCCTGCCTAATTATAGTTTTACACTTAACTTGCCAGAGTTTATGCTCCTTTCTATTTTCCTCAACTGGATTTGAATCCACGTTTTAAGGGATGCATTTTTGCATCCCTTTTACTCTGTTTAGCCATTGTGAGGTTTTTTGAATCCTTTTCCTATTTTTTTTTTAATTTGGAGTATACATTTAATTTGAGCCTCTATTATAGCATATTTTAAAAGTTTCCATGCAGCTTGCAGGCATGTCACTCTTGTGATTGTTCCTTTTGATTTCCATTTAACTAACGTGTGTGTGTGTGTGTGTGTGTGTGTGTGTGTGTCCCTTTCTGAAGTTAAATGCTACCGTGGTGGGCTTCGTTGGCATTTCCCCTCGCCCTCACCCAAGGATGTTAAATGTAATTATATTATGATTGCTATTACCGAGCAGTTCAGCTATAGTCACCTCTTAGACCAGATCCTATGCTGCACTGATGACTAAATCAAGAATTGCCTCTCCCTTTGTTGATTCCAGGACTAGCAGCTCCAAGAAAGTTATTAATGGTGTCAAAAAACTTTACCTCTACACCCAGTCCTGAGGTGACCTGTATCCAGTCAATATAGGGATAGTTGAAATCTCCCATTGAGTTTTCTATTTTTATAGCCTCTCTAATCTCCCGGAGCATTTCCAATTCACCATCACCATCCTGGTTAGATGGTAATGTATTCCTATTGCTATACTCTTATTATTCAAGCATGAAATTTCTATCCATAGAGATTCTATGGTACAGTTTAAGATTTTTATTATATTCCCAGAAGCTGGGAATGAGTGACAGGGAATGGATTGCTTGATGATTACGTGTTCTGTTCATTCCCTCTGGGGCACCTGGCATTGGCCACTGTTGGAAGACAGGATACTGGGCTAGATGGATCTTTGGTCTGACCCAATATGGCCATTCTTATGTTCTTATATTTGACTCTATTCTTTCTTTCATTCCCCACCAAAACAATCTTCTCTGTCATTCATATCTCTTTTGTACCCTGGTATTACTGTGTCCCATTGATTATCATCATTCCAAGTTTCTCTGATGCCTATTATATCAATATTCTCATTTAATACCAGGCACTCAATTTCACCCATCTTAGTGTTTAGATTTCTAGCTTTTATATACAAGCGCTTCTTAGTTGTCTGCCTTCATGTCATGTAATTGAATGGGACTGTTTTTCACTTGACTGTTTCTCCTCAGTTCCTACCTGTGTTTTGTCAACTTCTATGCGCTCCTCTTTACTAAGATGTAGAGAATCCCCATTAGTAGATCCTCCCCATGGATGTCCCTGTCCAAACCATGTGCTCCTCTTCATCTGTTGACTTCCACCCAGCCCTTAGTTTAAAAACTTCTCTATTACCTTTCTAATTTTACATGCCAGAAGTCTGGATCCATTTTCCATACTTCCTGTACAGGCTCCTCCTTTCCCAAAAGGTTCCCTAGTTCCCAATAAACCTAAAACTCTCCTCCATACACCATTGTCTGATCCATGCAGTAGACCCTGCCATTCTGCCTGTGCAACTGGCTCTGCAAGTGGACCTGGAAGCATTTCACAGAATGCTACCATCAGGGTCCTGGACTTTAATCTCTTACTTAGCAGCCTAAATTTGGCCTCCAGGACCTCTCCTACCCTTTCCTATGTCATTGGTACCTACATATACCACAACCACCTGCTCTACTCCAGCACTACACGTAAGTCTGTCTACATATCTCGAGAGATCCACAATCTTCACACCCAGCATGCAGTTCTCCCCGTCATCACAAACCCAGCTATCTACATTTCTAATAATCGAATCCCCCATTACTATTACCTGTATCTTCCTAATAACTGGGTATAGCAGGTGGGTCATGGGTGGTGAGATCTAATAGTCAAAGCCTGAGTCTGTGGTCACAAGACAGGAGTCAGGATACCTGGCGATCAGAACCAGGAGTCAGATACCAGGAGTCAGGCCAGGATAGGATGCCAGGAAATCAAGCCAGGTGAGCAGGAGGCACAGGGCACACAGGACAGGGTGGGACCTAGTTGTTCAGACCATTTCCTGTTCCTGATGCTGCTTAAGCAGGGCCAGCAGGCCAATCAGCTGCTCTGGGACTCTGTCAATAGGACTTAGGGGCAAATCCTCAAACTGGGGCTGGGTTTCAGGGGTCCCAGGTAAGCAAGCATCAGTAGGCTGCCGGATGGAGGGTTGGAGCATGGCTGCTCTTATAAAACATGCAGACCCAGGTTTGAGAACTATGGGTCAAGCCACTGGGATTCCCTCCCTTGGAGAAGTATTGTCAGTGTGAGAGGTTACCCACATCATCTGGAAGGAGGGTTCCAACTATCTTACAATGTTTAAACCATGCATGATGGACAAGTCCAAAGTGAAACTTTCCTATTATAAATAAATAGAGATATACCTATCTCCTAGAAGTGGAAGGGACCCCAAAGGGTCATCAAGTCCAGCCCCTGGCCTTTACTAGCAGGACCAAGTACTGATTTTACCCCAGATCACTAAGTGGCTCCCTCAAGGATTGAGCTCACAACTGTGGGTTTAGCAGGCTAATGCTCAAACCACTGAGCTATCCCTCCCCCCTTAGTATGTTCTTTGGTATAGATCCAGCTATACTGACAAGAGTGCTTCTGTCAACACAGCCAATATGGTTCAGGGCAGTGGTGTTGAAGCTGCATCTACATTAGGGTGTGCTGCCAGTATATCTATACCAGCAAAGCATTCATAGTGTAGACAAGGCCTCAGTTAGAATTTGAAGACACCTACCTTTCTTTTAAGGAACCATGTTGGTCAAAGATTTTTTTTACTGCTTTTTTGTTGTTTCTTTCTTAACTTTCTTTCTTCATTTACTTTGGACGTTTTGAGCAGAACACTCAGGTCTTCTGACAGATCTTAAAAGAACGGGGGTTCTTGTTCAATATGTGCTACATTTAGGCTATGTCTACACGAGAGACCTTGCCACTCTGTGCCGACAGGACAGCTCTCCTGCTGACCTAGCACTGTCCACACTGGCAATTCTGTCAGTATAACTTATGTCTGTCAGGGTGTGGTATTTTTTTCCCCATACCCCTGACTGACAAAAGTGCTAGCGTAGACATAGCCTTAGTTTCTGAAAACTCCCCTGAATGATTGTTGGTTGACAGCAATGTTGCAAGCATTTAAACAAATATCACCAGAAACTACCTTAGCTACTAAAAATTAGTGTTGTGTGCTGTTTCCTGAGGGCTGGTCTAAACTGAAAAGTTTCATTGGCATAGCTACATAGAATCATCATAGAATCATAGAATCTCAGGGTTGGAAGGGACCTCAGGAGGTCATCTAGTCCAACCCCCTGCTCAAAGCAGGACCAAACCCAACTAAATCATCCCAGCCAGGGCTTTGTCAAGCCTGACCTTAAAAACCTCGAAGGAAGGAGATTCCACTACCTCCCTAGGTAACCCATTCCAGTTCTTCACCACCCTACTAGTGAAAAAGTTTTTCCTAATATCCAGCCTAAACCTCCCCCTCTGCAACTTGAGACCATTACTCCTTGTTCTGTCATCTTCCACCACTGAGAACAGTCTAGATCCATCCTCTTTGGAACCCCCTTTCAGGTAGTTGAAAGCAGCTATCAAATCCCCCCTCATTCTTCTCTTCTGCAGACTAAACAATCCCAGTTCCCTCAGCCTCTCCTCATAAGTCATGTGCTCCAGCCCCCTAAAAGGGGACTGGATAAATTCATGGTGGCTAAGTCCATAAATGGCTATTAGCCAGGATGGGTAAGAATGGTGTCCCTAGCCTCTGTTCGTCAGAGGATGGAGATGGATGGCAGGAGAGAGATCACTTGATCATTGCCTGTTAGGTTCACTCCCTCAGGGGCACCTGGCATTGGCCACTGTCAGTAGACAGATACTGGGCTAGATGGACCTTTGGTCTGACCCGGTACGGCCTTTCTTATGTTCTTAATCATTTTTGTTGCCCTCCGCTGGACTCTCTCCAATTTATCCACATCCTTCTTGTAGTGTGGGGCCCAAAACTGGACACAGTACTCCAAATGAGGCCTCACCAGTGCTGAGTAGAGGGGAATGATCACATCCCTCGATCTGCTGGAAATGCCCCTACTTATACAACCCAAAATGCCATTAGCCTTCTTGGCAACAAGGGCACACTGTTGACTAAAAATTTTTTAAATTTTATTAAAAAAATACAGAGGCTAGGGACACCATTCCTGCCCATCCTGGCTAATAGCTATCGATGGACCTATCTTCCATGAAGCTATCTAGCTCCCTTTTCAACCCTGTTATAGTATTGGCTTTCACAACACCCTCTGGCAAGGAGTTCCAGAGGTTGACAGTGCGTTGCATGAAAAAAAATACTTTCTTGTGTTCGTTTTAAACCTGCTACCTATTAATTTCATTTGGTGACCCTTTGTTCTTGTATTATGAGAAGGAGTAAATAACACTTCCTTATTTACTTTCTCTATACCACTCATGATTTTATAGACCGCTATCATATCCCCCCTTAGTCATCTCTTTTCCAAGCTGAAAAGTCCCAGTCTTATTAATCTCTCCTCATACGGAAGCCGTTCTATACCCCTAATCATTTTTGTTGCCTTTTTCTGAACCTTTTCCAATTCTAATATATATATTTTTGAGATGGGGTGACCACGTCTACAGGCAGTATTCAAGATGTGGGTGTACCATGGATTTATATAGAGGCAACATGATATTTTCTGTCTTCTTATCTATCCCTTTCTTAATGATTCCCACCCCTAAGCGATGTAGGTAAGCCAACCTAACCCCTGATGGGAGAACTCCTCCATCGCTGTATTGGTTGTCAACTCTGAAGCACTACAGTGGCACAACTGCGATGCTGAAGTGTTTTAATGCTATGTCTACTCTTGAAACGCTACAGTCGCACACTGTAGACACTTGCTATAGTGATGGGAGAGGTTCTTCCTGATAGATGGTAAGTTTGTTGATCTAGTGTTGTCTACACCAGGGGTTAGGTCTCCTGAACTGTATTTAGGGGGTGTGGATTCTTCATAACCCTGAGAGATGTAGCTATGCTAATGTAGCTTTTACCGGTCCTACAACAAGGGTGGATTTTTCACACCCCTGAGCAAAGTAGCTGGGTCAACCTAATTTCTTAATATAGATGTGGCGTAAGTATAGAGATAGCCTTACTGTGCTTTTCTGTTGAGTAACAGAATTTTCTGTGCAAGGAAATATTCAAAGACTATTAACGTCATCTCTGCAAGCAATCTATGCCTACAAGAAAAACTCTTAAGATTATGTTCAAAACACTTCTATGACAAAAAAAGATGGCTATGCCTTCCAGATCAATGATCTTATGGGAATGTGCCTGTGATTGGATAATTCAATCAAAATTACCTCTTTGTATTTAGGGCTCTATCAGGTCCGTCATAGGGGCCTGGGTCTCTTAGTGCCTCTTAGGGGGAATATCCTGCTGCACCCCATACAGTAGTGTCCCTACAAAGAGGTAAAGCTGAACTAGGTAGCAGCTTGGATTTTGTGGGTTAACTCAGAGCAATCTTCAGTTATCTCAGGGAGATTCTCGCTAGTTGAGCTAATTAGGTGCAGATGAGCCTTAGAGAGCAAATGAGCACAACCTTGTGAGAGAGGATTCTGACTCAGAAGCTAGGGGTGAAGCTTAAGCAGGGAGGGAGGGTGTTTGTTGGGGGTATGTGATTTGTATATTTGGTTTGCATGTTGGATTTAATTGACAATAAAGTTGCAAGGAAAGGAGGAAAGTAGCTGCAACTGCAAGAGATCTTTGAATAACAGTTTTAGTTCTATGGAATAGTTCAGTTCCAAGAGGAGATTGATGCTGGAAGTTTTTATTATATAACCCGCAAAATAGATGTGTGTATTTGGGTGTTTGTGCATGTACTAGGTGACTTATGGTCTATTTAAGAGAGCAGGTTTCTGCCCTGAAGAGTTTTTAGTCTAAAATTTAAAAAATGGCACACCTGAAGGAAATGAATAAAGAAGGCGTGTGTGTCAAGGATTATAATAAGTTAATGCCATTACTCAGTTCTGCCACGTGCATGTAATTATGTTTCTTTTACATTGTTATAGCTGGAGTGTGTTGCAATAGCTATGGTTAAGGTGACCAAAGCTTTTCCCTTCTCCAGTTGCCTTGTTCTGTTTATTGCTCTGTCAAATTTGCACTTTTCTGATGGTTTTTATCTGCCTGCCTGTGGTGGGGTGTGTACCCCACACAGACCCTGAAAAGGGTTAATGTGGACCTGAGAGTCCATTTAACATACTTGGCAACAGTTGGGAGGGTGGGGGAGCGCTAGATCCAACTGATAATAAATGCTGTTAGAGTAAACATTATCAGGGAAACAACTCTAACATGATTTTTGTACAGGACTTCTTGCAGAAGTTGGCTTCAAGTTGTTACCCACAGTAAGGTTTACTGACTAGCAGGACTTTGATTAAATCTGCACCATTATCTATCCCAATACTGGAATTTAGACTTTCCAAAAGCTTTTTTTAAAAACTTTCCCCTCCTCGGAGAATTAAGCTTGGAGGCTGCTTTCAGATTTTGAGATTTTTTTTCCTATACTGACACTATCAAAAGCAGGAAGCCTACTAAACAACCAGTGAGGCCACTGGGTAATTAAGATTTCCTTAGCCCCTTGGGACACCCAAAAAGAATAAAGCCAATATAGAAGAACTAAAGAAATTTGCATTCATCTTTACAGTTAAATTATAGTAAAGATTAGTTTACTAGAATTCTTTGAGAGGATCAACAAGGATATAGACAAGGTGATTTAGTGAATATAGTGTACTCAGATCTTCAGAAAGTCTTTGAACCCTTACTGAAGGTTTTAAGGCAAGGTGAGCTGTTATAGGATAAGAGAGAAAATTCTTTTCTCTCAATAACTGGTTAAAAGATAAGAGACAAAAGGCAAAAATAACTGATTAGTTTTCAGAATGGAGGGAGGTAAACAGTGGCATGTCCAGGGGTTTGTACTGGGAAACGGCAGTACTGTTAAATGATCTATGTATTAAAAAGGCAAACAATGAAGTGGCAAAAATTTGCAGATGATACAAAACTTCAAGTCCAAAACAGACTTTAAAGAGTTGTAAAGGGATCTTACAAAACTGGGTGACTAAGCAGATGAAATTCAGTGCTGACAAATGCAAAGCAATGCACATTGGAAAAACATAATTCCAACTATACATATAAAAGAATTGGGTCTAAATTAGCTGCTACCACCCAAAAGAAAAAGGGTTTTGGAATCATTGTGTATAGATCCCTAAAAACATTCACTTAATGTGCAACAGCAATATCTGACAAAAAAAGCACAGAAACAAAGCAATAAAAATAATCAGGGGTCTGGAACAACTTTATATAAGAAAAGATTAACAACACTAGGACTTTCCAACTTTATATAAGAAAATAGATAACTAAAGGGGGAATGCAGTAGAGGTCTATGAAATCCTGACTATTGTTGAGAAAGTAAATAAAGTGTTGTTTACTTCTTTTATTTTATAACACAAGAACTAGAGGTTACCAATTAAATTGCTAAGCAGAAGGTTTAAAATAAACAAAAGGAAATAAACACAGGAAAATTAGCCTGTGGAACTTCTTGTCAGAAAATGTTGTAAAGGCCAAGACTATAACAAGGTGTTTTGTTTTTTGTTGTAAAAAAAAAGAGATCAATTCATAGAGGCTATTAGCCAAGATGGGCAGGGGTGGTGTCCCTGGCCTCTGTTTGCCAGAAACTGAGAATGGGCTGAGAATGGTTACTTGATCAATACCTGTTCTGTTTATTTTATCTGAAACACCTGGCATTGGTCATGGTTAAAATACAGGATGCTGGGCTAGATGGACCTTTAGTTTGACCCAGCATGTTTTTATGCTTATGCCCCTAAGAAGGGTGCTCACTGTATTGAAATTTGAGTAACTTAACAATCTTCTGGTTTATTCTTCAGATGGAATGCTGTGCCACAGACAGGTCTAGTAATCACATGGCCAACAAGCCATAACAAATTTCACAGCATACTTCTTGCTTCCATAAATGTATAGATTAACCTGCAAAAACATAAGCAAAACCAAACAAAACACACAAGGCCTCTGACCAGACCTTATAGGTTAGTACATACCGTGCATTCATTTCTGAAAATTGGATTTGATCAGAATGTTTTACATATCTCCATCTAGAGTGGATACTAATACTGCCATGGGACTGGCTTTATACTTAACTGTTAAGGGTTTATTTTACCTTTGTTTACCAATTTTAAGATCATTGTGTTTTCTATTTTTCATCGATATTTTAATTATTCCTTTGGCTTTTCATTTTGTTTGTGTTGATTTCTCTGTCTAAATGTTTTCCAATGTTTGCATCAAATTTGTTACCCAGATCTTCTTTTGTACCTGCTCAGGCATTTGTTTATTTGGTGTTAACAGGAACTCAGGAGTTCTTATAATTTAGCTTGTTATTAATTCAAAGAGGTTAATAACATCACCAGTGATGAGCTGCAAAAATCTTAGGAACCGGTTCCCTACAGGTTCTTCAGCGGCACTTCAGTGGCGAGTCCTTCACTCGCTCCAGGTCTTTGGCGGCACGTCGGTGGCCGTCCTTCAGTGCTGCCAAAGACCCAGAGCGAGTGAAGGACCCGCCTCCAAAGTGCCACCGAAGAACCGGTAGGGAACTGCCCAGTGAGTACAAGCCCCCCATGCCTCCCAAAACTACCTATTCCCCCCATCCGACCCCCACCCACATTCTGCCCCCGACTGCCCCCTTAGAACCCACAACCCATCAACCCCCCCTGCTCTTTGTCTCCTGACCACCCCCTCCCGAGACCCCCGCCCTAAAAGCCCCCCAGGACCCCACCCCCTACCCAACTCGCTCCACTCTCTGTCCCCTGACTGCCCCGACCCCATCCACCACCACCCCGACAGACTCCTGGGACTCCCACGCCTACCCAAGCCCCCCGTTCCCTGTCCCCTAACTGCCCCCCCAGAACCTCCGCCCCCTCCAACTGCTCCCTGCCCCTTATCCAACCCCTCCTCCCAGCCCAGCCTTCTTACCACGCTGCTCAGGGCAGCGTGTATGGATGCCGTGCAGCCCGCTGGAGCTCGCAGCCCCACCCCCTTACCATGCCGCTCAAAGCAGCAGGGAGTTGCAGAGCTGCCCAGAGCGCTGGTGCTGGCGGCGCGGCATGTGGAGGCTCTGCAAGGGGGGGGGGAAGGCGGGGGAGGGGCCAGGGGAGCCTCCCCAGTTGGGAGCTCAGACGGGCCAGACAGGACGGTCCCGCAGGCCGGATGTGGCCTGCAGGCCAGTGTAACGACAGAAAAACCTCCTTCTCCCAATTGCCCACCCCTTTAACAACCGGTTCTAAACCGGCCTCTAAATTTAACAACTGGTTTGCGCGAACCTGTGCGAACCGGCTCCAGCTCACCACTGAACATAACAAAGAAACAAATAACACATTCAGTACAGAGAACCATTTAGCCCTGGCCACTGCTCTGGCTGTTATAACTGGAAGGTTGGCTACAACAAGGGTAGATTTACAATTATATTTTTATAATATAATCATGGGATGTCATCTGCCATCTGGTTTCTGTACAAGGAGGTTGTGAAGGCTAGGACTATAACAGGGTTTAAAAGAGAACTGGATACATTCATGCCATTAATGGCTATTAGCCAGGATAGGTAAGGAATGGCGTCCCTAGTCTCTGTTTGTCAGAGGGTGGAGATGGATGGCAGGAGAGAGATCACTTGATCATTACCTGTTTGGTTCACTCCCTCTGGGACACCTGACATTGGCCACTGTCGGTTGGTAGACAGGATACTGGGCTGGATGGACCTTTGGTCTGACCCAGTATGGCCGTTCTTATGTAAGCCAGATTGGGGAGTTGCAGGGGCTTTGACACTTTAGTACTACCTCTTGTGCTTTTAGATCCCACAACAGGTTTGTTTTTTACATGGGGAACAACTTTTGCTGGATAGGAATACTGAGGAGTTGACTTTACATATTTTTTTTTCTTCACTATCTTTACCACTGCCTTTTCTTCCTAGCCCAAACCATGAGAAATTTCCTTATCCACTTATTATCTGGCAGTGCCACATCTGCCATAGCTTTGCAGGCTCACTTTCTCAATCCTTCTGAAATAACCTGGTCTCTTTCTTCACAACCAGCCTTTCTTCCAAATGAATCATTCACTTTTTCCTGTTGTACAAGATCTACTTTTAATATGGCTTTTTCAGTTATGCTGTTACAAATCACTGTATTTATTTAATATTTAGTTTGATCTACTACCCACGGCAGGTATTTTAATACTTTAAGTTGTCTTTGCTCCAGTGTTAACTAATGCCAGCATTAAGTATATGTTTTCTTCTGTCCCTCTTCCATGTAAGATTTACCAATTATGGGAGGCTGTAAGTCGGCTACTAACATTTACCTTTGGGGGTGAGGTTGCTAAAGGTGAGGCATTTTTCCTGCCCTGTGGAGCCACCCTGACAGGGAGCTGCCAGTTTCAGGGATAACAAGCCATAAGAACTCACCAGCAGATCTTCTGTACCTGTTCCCATGGTCTCAACAGCCTTAACGCCTGGTTGTAGCGTTGACTGTGATCTAGTCCTTGCCATCAAATCACTTAAAGCAGCTAGCAAAGTCTCCAGAGGTTGTCCATCCAAACTGGCCATATCTGCCCCTCTTTCCTGAAGTTGAGCCCATACCTGAGCTTGCAATGATCCCCCACTAGATACTTCATGTCTCCTACCATGCCGTCCCCGGCCTTGTCCTATTTCATTGCAATTACCACATCCCATATCAGTGTGGTTGGAGCCATTACAGCCTGCTTGATTGCTGTAGAGAGCCTCACTAATCACTCCACTTGCTGCCCTTTCTGCCTCCCGAGCTGCTTCAATCAATTCAACCTGATCTAAATCCATCCAGGATCCTATGAACACCTTAATAGGTTTCCTTAAACCATCATAGGTCAAATCTGTCAGCTGTTTTTCCTCGATTTCAGCCAGAGAGCATACCAACCACAACCCAGTCCAATAAGCCATAACAGATTCTTTTTCCTTCTGATGAATTAACAAAAATACTTGTATTGTCCTTCTCAATTCAGAGGGGGTCAGAAAGTATTGCACTACCTTCTGGATAACACCATCTCTGTCACCTTGGTTTAACCCTGCCTCAATTTCTGCCAACAAAGATGTTCCTTCCGTAGGACCAGCACAAGTTAGCAGTTCTCTTAAATCTTCACGATCTAAATGTTTTCTAACCATGTATTCCAACAGCCAAGACAAACATGTTCTCTTAGTCAAAGAGTCCATTTGTTTAGCCAGTACTTGTTTTTAGTTTCAGTCAGAGGATGATTTACTTCCTCTTGTATTTGCCATAAAGGCTGAGGCATTTTGCTATCACTACTGCCGGAGGCCCTGACAGGGGCTTCTCTTCCTCTTCCACCTGTATATTTATTCTTTCTGGACATGTATGGGTTAAAGCTGTTACCTGCTGAGCCTTGGTTACATTTTGTGCTACAGTAGTTTGCAAGTCACATTTCAGGCTTTCATTCTGCAATTTTAGTTTTTCCAGTTCCTGTTCCAAACTTTCTTCCACAACATCTCGCTTCTTTACAAGCATCCTTTACAGATGACATGTGCTGCTGTTTGGGCTTTCTCGGGAGTGTAATCCTTTCAGTACCTCAACAGCAAGTTGTCCAAAACTTCGTCATGCGGCATGGGGACTGCATCAGCCAGACATGGATCAGACCCCAAGCTTTTAAATACCTGTTTTAACAAACACTCATTAACCATACCCGGAGGATTCAGGGCATCCCCCTCATCCTCCGGTTCGACGACCCTTCCCTGTCTGCATTTGTGAAACATCATCGACTCTAGAAATGACCAATACAACCCCGCTCACTAGTATATTTCCCTCTCTGTGCACTGTAACTAAATCTGGTCCCTGAGCTAAAATTAATATGTCAGAACTGATTCACTGTGTTTAAATTAGTTGGTTAACACCAGTGATTCAGGAGACCAAGCTCTTCGCAGGCAACCAATTCAGAAACAGTTTCATTCAGCTTAAAGATCTCTTTTTCTTGGACACCACAGTAACTATCCTCTGCTACCAAATGTTGGCACCAAGGGGCTACTACCCCCAATGGATCTTTAATGGCTCCCAGTGGAGCAGATTACTGTCATTCCAGTGAAAAAGGTCCACAGTAATTATCTTGCATACAGTGCAGTTTATTTGAGAAGGAATTACACAAGCGGGAAAGGGTTACATTAAGCACACAACTCCTATGTTAGACATTAAGAACTATGCAGTAAGAGCTATACATTCCTCTTAGTGAACCTCTCTTTCACAAACATACACAAACAGGCCCTGGGCTAGCCTCACACAGTTCCTGCTTGGCAAACAGAGAAGGTGGTTACCAATTCTATGGATGACTTCTTCTCTCCAAGTCTGGTCTCCTCAGCCCTCTGGTCTGTCTCGGATTCCCTTGAGGCAAGGCCTTGGCTGTCTGTAGATCTCTCTGGTTCACAGTCCTACTTGAGCCCACGGAGCAGAGTTTTGGTTACTCTGGCTAGCAGCATTGCTTCTTTAAACGTTAATTAAGGAATCCCTCCACAGTAATTTAATTTGCTTGATTTTTATACTTTTTCCTCAAAGGAGTCACACATTCTTAAAAGCATGCACAGTGGGCATGGGGTTACTAATTTTTACCTAATTAATACTTTAGGAGGAGACTGCAGAGTGGTGCCAACTGAAAATTACCCAACATTCACTTCCTTATCAATCATTCACTTCAGCCCCCTGTGTGATGTCCTTCAACAGGGTCTAGATGCCCCGGTCAGCCCAGGCTCCATTCAGGATGTTCTCCATGTGTTGTTTGCTTTCAAGTGGACATATTTGCTGACTCAAAGATCAGTACTGATCATGCATGCAGCATGGAGCGAGTCAGTTTCACCTCTGGCATCTGCCTGATGCTAAGAAAGGATTCCGTGCCCAGAATCCTCTTTTGCAGTTCAGTCATGTCAAGCCATGTTATCACCATTCATTCAGTATGGCCACACCAATTTGGCACCATCCCAACAGCGTTAACAGCGAATCAACCACCTCCCACTGTTCTTATGAAGCATGCAGGGGTGTCTGCAAACTGTATATAAGTGGCTGTCCTACAAAAACTTGGTAAGACTTGTGTCAGTAACTGTGTACACATAATCCAGCCTCATTCAATGTGTAAAACCAACTGCCAGTGACCATAAAAGGAGCTGCATCAGGTCTTCAATGAGGCAAGCTTCTTCACTGTGCAAAAGGCCACCCTAAGGCTTATATACCACGTAAGCCCCAAAGAGTTTATGTGCTGCATACATGTTCTGCTTGCCCTCCACACAGATGACTATCACTCACAGAGTGTACATCTTGTGCAAGACAGGGCACATTAGTGCTATGTGCCTGGTATATGTACTTCATCCCCTGCCAGCTGAAGAAAGGATTAGTAAACTTCCTTGAAGGTGAGGGACTACCAGACTGAAGGGAGTGTACAGACTGTCCTTCTTGGAGGAAGGGACTGACAGCTGGACCTCCTTAAGGAAGTAGTCCTGTTTATATACATTTTTAAAAAGGGAGGGGGAGGAGAGGAGGACTGGACTTCAGGAGAAGACCTTCCTTGGAAGGAATATGCTATGCCTCAACCCCAGGCCATGATAACTTCTCCCCACCGTACTTGGTGTAGTTAAAGTGGAGATAGTGAAAGACTCTGAACTTAGTCTGCTTTTTCACCTACAGACCAGGTCACTGGCTGTGTTATTCCAGACAAGTTGAAGGGGTTTAAACATCACTTAGTGACCAACTGTGTTTGAGCCTAACTTTGTAAATCCCACAGCCACCAGAATTCTAGCAACTTGGTGGATGCTAGTCATCCTGTAGTCCCATATTAGAACATATAAAGAACTTCTATAGTTTTTCTTTTTCTTTACTTTTCTTTTTTTAATAGCTTCTTAGCAGGGCCGGCTCCAGAGCCCAGTGGGGCAAGCACCCACCTGGGGCGGCCCTTTCCCGGGGGGGCGGCAGGCTGGGCCGGCGGACCTGCCGCAGTCATGCCTGCGGGAGGTCCACCGGAGCCCCGGGAGCAGCGGACCTCCCGCAGGCATGACTGCGGACGGTTCGCTGGTCCCGCGGCTCGGCTGGACCTCCGACAGGCATGCCTGTGGCAGCTCAACCAGAACCGCCGGACCAGCGAACTGCCCGCAGCTGTGGGAGGTCCAGCCGAGCCACACGACCAGCGGACCCTCCGCAGTCATGCCCGCGGGAGGTCCGCTGCTCCCGCGGCTCGGGGGCGCCTCCCGGGCATGACTGCTTGGGGTGGCCAAATTTGTAGAGCCGCCCCTGCTTCTTAGGAAATTTAATTTCTTACCAACATTAAGATTACAAAGTTAAGTACTCAAGTCAGGAAATGCCAAAGCTAATCACTCAACTTTTACTATGCTCTCTTGTGCTTGTGTATTATAAGATCCTTTAATTACATGATTATGTACTTCTATTTCCATAATATCAGCCATCATTCAGTGCCCAGTTGGAGGATACACAAGTATTGAGACATTCTATGCATCTATGTCTCATTCTTGGTTAAACTCTGTTTGAATTACCTCTCTGGTCTTTTCAAAGTAAACTGAACTAATGGATTTACTCCAAATTTACATGTATGCAACTGAGCAGAGGTGAGCTTATATGCACAGAGTGCTGTGAATAAACATCACCATCAGGGCAAATCACAAACACTTGCAGATAGAGTGCCACCTGGACTGATCTCTAGCAAGGCCCTTGATAATCTGACTGGATATTTATTTTGTCCATCACTGGTAATCTTATTGAGCCACCAAGGCTTTTGGGGACCATGTACTCATCAACTGTGAAGTGGCATTTCTTTGAAAATGTGCTTTGTAATTCATTGACCTTCAATTGTAATATATCCATTCCAAGAAAGCTGCAAAAACTGAACCAGTGCTGATGGATGCAGTTGCTGGGTTCAACTACATATATCCTCATTGTTGATCTTGTCTGCCACTTAATATGGAACAGCTGATGAACATGATGAGAATCAAAAACATCAGTCTGCTACTCTTCAGCCTTCATCTGTGCCCACGTTTCACTGTTGTACAATAGAGTTGGTATAGATGTAGTTCTATATATCCACACCTTTGTGGCATGACATCCTCACAGAGGCTGTTGAAGGGCCCAAAATATGGTGGCAGGTGCTGCTATATGAATCTCCTCATCTTTTGAGCATCCTCTAGTACTGTTTGTAACACTGCCAAAGTATTTGACAGTTGCCACCTGCTTGATGTCCCATTCCAAAAGGATCAATCTAATATCCTGCATGCTGGCAACAAATGTACAATTGGTGCCTAGAATGTTAGAGCATTGTTTGAAACAGCTAAAGCTGTCCTCCTTGCCAAGCAGTTTTAAAGCTGGAATATTGATATCTGTGTCTGATCTGAAGTGCACTGGCCAGGAAGTGGTGAAAAGAAAGTTGAGGACTATACGTTTTTGTTCTCAGCTCCCCTGATGGGTTGCTCGAGCAAGAGGTGGCCCTTGTACTTTCACACTATACCCAACAAGCCTTGCAGAGTTGGTAGGTGATTAACGAGCAATTTATCAAGGTCTGATTCTCTACCAACTGTGTGCATCTTATCATCATTGGAGTGTATAGTCCCACTAATGTCAAGGCCAATGAGGCATGGCACATAAATTTTACCAGCAACTGCAGTCAGTCCCTAATGCAGCTTCAAGAAGAGATGTTGTCATGGTCCTGAGTGACTTTAATGAGCATGTAGAAAAGGATAACACTTGGGGAAGTACCCTCAGGAACTCTGGTATCCAGCAGAAGAACAGAAACGTGCTATGACTGTGGAATTTGTGGCTGCCAATTACATGGTCACTGACTCACTGTTCGGTCACTTGAAGATTCACAGAATAGTAAGCATTGCTCAGCTGCCTCATTCTTATGTACTGTTGACCCTTTTGGATCTGGGTGGTTAGGCAACATTCAGGGCCTTGCTGGATTGTTTCCTTTAGGGGGAGAAATTGATGATATAAGTCAGGTATTTCTCAGTCAGTAGACAGGATTGCATCAAAGTATGTACACAGAGTCCTGTTTCCCTGAACACAATAGGAACAAGGCAGCCGGTTTCCTTACTCAGAAATCCAAATCTCACTTTCCAGCATGTCCTGTCCCCAAGAGAAGGTCTCTCTCTTGTCTTCCTTCTGGGGCCATGCTCACCACTGCTTCTCACTTTCTTCTGGTTTTCTGTCCCTCACCCCCACATGCAATCAATTACTTAGCCCCTATGTTTGCAATCAGTCCCAAGGAAACCCCTCAGACCACACAGCTTAGCCCTGCTCAGGCTTTGCTATGTGGCTGATTGCCGTGAGTGGTAGCTAGAAATAATAGAAACTATCTCACTCCATAAAAGGGCTTAATTGCTTCTTCTATTCCGTATGGAAGAAGGGCACTTAATACACCCGTCAGCTTGGACCAAGACTTTAACTATATAGATCAGACTGCTTGATGTCAGCCATTCCAGTGTCACAGTACAATCTAATGTGCACACTGAATGAGCTGGGTTTCTGTGGAAACAAATATGTTATCATTTAATCAAAAACTATTTGCGACATTACCCAGGGTACAATCCGGGCTAATGGACAGCTGTGTCCCCTTAATTCCCCAGCCTGGGGTGCCTTTTACACTGCTTCACTGTGAGAGCAACCACTCCTGGTCTGCTCACACACAGCCCTCATCATGTAAATCATTCCCAGCTGTTCTGTATGAGTGCTATAGCCAGTTACTTATGAATTATACTGCAGAGCAACACCAGCAAACTCCCAGTCCCTGACTTCCCCCAGAAATGTGCGTCTTGTACTGCCCAGAACCCCCCTGGACAATACAAGCTCATATAAAGTCTATCATTTATTAATAGAAAATGATATGCACAAATCTTGTTATCCCAAATGGAGTTTCCCAAACACACTTATTTAGATAAAACAACTACATGAATTTATTAACTACAGAAAGATAGATTTTAAGTGACTACAAGTAATAAGGTGCATAAATCAGAATTATTAAAGGATTAGAAAACATGCCTTATACAGACTCAAGGAGCTCAATCTATTTATCTTAACAAAGAGAGGGTTAAGGGGTGACTTGATTAAAGTCTGTAAGTATCTACATGGGGAATAAATATTTAATAATGGGCTCTTCAATCTAGAGAGAAAGGCATAACACGATCCAATGGGTGGAAGTTGAAGCTAGACAACTTCAGATGGGAAATAAGGTGTAATTTTTTAATAATAAGAGTAATTAACCACTGGAACAATTTAGCAAGGGTAACAGTGGATTCTCCATCACTGACCATTTTAAAAGCAAGATTGGATATTCTTTCTCAAAGCTATGCTCTAGGAATCATTTTGGGGAAGGTTTATGGCTGGTGTTATACAGAAGATCAGACTACATGATCAGTTTTCCCTTCTGACTTTGGAATCTATGAATAAGATTCTTGCAGTCAGCAGCAAGTTCCAGTCCCTCAATAATAATTTATTTTCTCCTTGATTTCTTGCAAGATAGGAAATCTGTTACCCATATCCAAAGTGTATAGGTACTGGGAAGGAGTCTTAACATCTAGGGTTGCCACCTGTACAGATTTTCCCCAGATCCTCGTTTTTTGAGGTAGCTGTTTTGGGAAATCTGTAAGGATGCTCAGTACACACTACCAGCTGTCCAGTTTTGCAGGATCAAGATTATCTCTGATATCCCAGGGGGCTTTTGTATATCAGAGGTGGTAACCCTATTCATATCAGACATGTCTTGGCACAGCATTGATCAACAACTGAGTCCTCAGGGCTTTTTCCAACTCCCATATTTATAACTCTTTTCCTCTGAGCTCTGGCTGGCTCTGCTCTCAGATGGTGGACAAGGGCAAAAAAATTTGCAGGTTCCACACAGTGGAAACTTTCTGTACAGCTTCAGAACCCATTACTGAGCACATCTAGTAGTAACTACTACACCCCCTCCTCTAAATGTCTCTCAACTCTTCTACATTGCCCTGCACTTCTCCTTCTATGTGTGCAGAGTAGAAGGTGCAGTATTGCACTTTCTCTAAGCCAAATCTTTCAGAACTCTTGGCTTGCATCCCCTTCCTCCCCACCTAGGGTGACCAGATGTCCCAATTTTATAGGGACTGTCCCGGTTTTGGGGTCTTTTTCTTATATAGGCTCCTATTACCTCCAATCCCTGTCCCGATTTTTCACACTTGCTGTCTGGTCACCCTCCTCTTCCCCCCCCACCCCCGCCAAAAAAGTTTGTATTTTAAAGTGCCAATGTGAACTCCTTAACTGCCCTTCATACGAATATAGAAATGTAGGGCTGGAAGGGACATTCAGAAGTCATCCAGTCCAGCCCCCTGTGCTGAACTGGACCAAGTAAACTTAGACATCCCTGATGTTTATCCAACTGTGCTTAACTTCCAATGATGGAGGTTCCATAATCTCCTTTGGAAGCCTATTCCACAGCTTAATTACCCTTACAGTTAGAAAGTTTTTCCTAATAGCTAACCTAAATCTTCATTGCTGCAGATTAAGCCCATTACTGCTTATCCTGCCTTTAGTGGGCCTGGAGAACAATTGATCACTATTGTCTTTGTAAGAGCCCTTAATGTATTTGAACACTGTCATTGGGTTCCTCCTCAGTCATCTTTTCTCAAGACTAAACTTGCCCTTTTTTTTTTTAACCTTTCCTCATGGGTCAGGTTTATTAAACCTTGTATCATGTTTGTTGTTCTCTGGACTGTTGCCAACTTGTCCACATCTTTCCTAAAGTGTACACGGCACTCCAGCTGAGGCCTCACCAGTGCCGAGTAGAGAGGGACAATTATCTCCTGTGTCTTACATACAATACTCCTGTATATTATATATATATTACCCCAGAATATTAGCCTCTTTGGGTTTTTTTTGCACAACTACATCATATTGAGTCATAGTCTTGTTGGGTTGAACATTGCGGCAAGGCCTCCTCCCACTCTCTCAGCCCTATCAAGTATGGCAACATGGAAATTACAATATGACAAATATCTCATCTGCTCTCTGAGCCATACAACTGCATCCCACTGGATAGATCAAGACACCTTGAAGTGTCTTAAGGTTACCAAAGGCTTTTGAGCAATTGGGTGGTTCTTTTCCAACTCAGTTGCCCCATCTCATAATCTGGTAGGAGATAGACTTGAGCCAAAGACCCAACAGAAAGCTTCAGTCTCCTGTAAGTGGAAGGTTTTTCCCTAGTAAGACAGCTTCCACATGGTCCTTCTGTGATGCTTTGTACCTCGGGGGAACATCCTACACCCCCATGTTAATCTTTATAAAATGATTGTGTGGTATCCAATGCAAAGTTTGTCATGTTGGGTGTCTTCGGAAGGCTCATGATGCTCTTAGCATGGTTGTTACAGTGATGTAGTAATTGTTACATAATGTTATAGTGATGTTATAGGTTATAATTTTGTGTATATAGTTATAAGGCTGAAAATATATCCTCATGGCTTAAAGGAAGCCCAGACAAAGACTCTCCAGAAGCAGAGCGGGCAATTCACACCTCATCAGGGCGTGGATGGGACAAACCCAGCCCAGCCTCACAGGAACAAAGGACGCTGGCCTAGGCAGCAACGAAAAAATCTGTTAGACTCTCAAGGGAGTCACTCCCCCCTCCCCCTCCTTTCATCAGTTTGGAACTGCAAAGCCAAAAGGGAAGAAAGGACATGATAAAAGGGAGAGACATTTTCCATGCTCGCTCCCTCACTTCCACCTACATCTCCAGACACCACACCAAGCTACTGAAGCACTGATCAAAGGGGAGAGCCTGGCTGAATAGCAACCAGCCAGCCTGTGGTGAGAAGCATATAAGTTTGTAAGGACACTGAAAGTGTTAAGATCAGCTTAGAACGCATTTTGCTTTTATTTCATTTGACCAAATCTGACTTATGTTTTGACTTACAGTCACTTAAAATCTATCTTTATAGTTAATACATTTATTTGTTTATTCTACCTGAAGCAGTGTGTTGGTTTGAAGCTTATCAAATTCTCCTCTTGGGATAACAAGCCTGGTACATATCAATTTCTTTGTTAAATTGACAACTCATATAAGCTTGCAGCGTCTAGCAGGCATAAATGGACACTGCAAGATGGAGGTTCCTAGTGTTGTGTCTGGGACCGAAGATATTGGCTAGTGTCATTTGGTTCCAAGTAGCTGAGAGCAGTTTACATGCCAGAGGCTGTGCATGAACAACCCAGGAGAGGAGGTTCCCACAGCAGAGCAGGGTAAGGCTGGCTCCCAGGGGCGGCTCTAGAAATTTCGCCGCCCCAAGCATGGCGGCACGCCGTGGGGGGCGCTCTGGCGGTCGCCGGTCCCACGGCTCCGGTGGACCTCCTGCAGACGTGCCTGCGGAGAGTCCGCTGGTCCCGCGGCTCTGGTGGAGTATCCGCAGGCATGCCTGTGGGAGGTCCACCGGAGCCGCGGGACCAGCGGACCCTCCGCAGGCACGCCTGCGGGAGGTCCACCGGAGCCACCTGCCGCCCTCCCGGCGACAGGCAGAGCGCTACCCACGCCATGCCGCCCCAAGCACGCGCTTGGCGCGCTGGGGTCTGGAGCCGGCCCTGCTGGCTCCCAGGGTCAATGATTGGAGTGGCCTAGCAGATCACTGGTCTAGATAACACCAGAGGAGAACGTCACACCTTCCCCACCACACCTAGAACTCTTCCTGAGGTGTCCTTTAAAGGCCATAGAATGTCTTCATTCCCCAGAACACTAACATCAGTCCCACCAAGAGCTATAGGAGAGAATCAGACACTCCAGGTCCTCCTTCCGGTCTCTGACTGAACTAATAAAGGATTTCTTCAAGCCATGAAGGTTCTGTGGCCTCTCCATTACCAACATGGCCTTTCCCTTCTGGACCATCTTTCAGACCTAGCAGTCTGTGTTGGTATCTGGACTCTAATTACCAAACTTTCTATATTGGCTTCTCTCTGTTATTGTTTCCAAATTAGGGCTATCTTTTAACCCATAGGCCCCCTCTGTACCAGACCACTTCCTGTCATGCATCTCACTATATCATTTCTTTCTTTCTTTCTTTCTCCATCCTCTTACCTTCCCTCCACATCTCATGGGGCCTCTGTATTCCTCATTAACATCTCTTCTTCCCCATTGCTTCTTTCCTCTGATGATCACAGCCTCTTCCAACCTTTTCCAGCTCAGTTGCATTATCTCATAATCTTTTCACCCAGGCTATCCTTAACCACCTCCCCAGCCCTCCAAATATCTGGAGCATTTAGAAAGTATGCAAACCAAGACTATCAACGTGTTTGTAGTTTTTAGACACTTTGTTACCCTCTGCTACCCCATATTTTCTATTCATTTTCCTTGTATTAGGAATTATCCTTTTTATCACTGTCATCCCCTGCATCTATGATGCCTCAATAATAGGAAAATATAGATTGAAAACATTTTGGGGCAGAAGCCAAGTCTAACGTACCTAACACATGTTGGATATGGCATTAAAAATTTGGGAAATTCAGCAACATTGTCTCCTCCCAGATTTATCTGCCCTCAATGAGGCTTGGTAGTCATGGGTTCTTTAGGATGAAGAAGTCATGATAAAATTATGTAATTCTCCATGTTCCGTTACTATACTAGTGAGGGCTGTATAAGTACTTGAAGAGAGAGACTCATAGACTTTCAGGCCAGAAGGAACCATCATGATCATGTAGTCTGATTTCCTGTACATCACAGGCCATAGAACCTCACCCACCCACTCCTGTAATAGACCCGTAGCCTCTGGCTGAGTTACTGAAGTCCTCAAACAATGCTTTAAAGACTTCAAGTTACAGAGAATCCACCATTTACTCTAGATACTTGAACACCACAACAGTGCAGATCATCCCGATGTTGCAGAAAGCCAGCATGTTCATGTAGTTAATTGATTTTCTATTTTTATAGGCCACACTATACTCTTGTGAACCCTCAGGGGAAAGTGAGGAAAGTCTAAGCGGAACAGAACTGATGGAAACTGCAATTGCACAGCAATCCTCTCTGGCTTACTGCTGTCTCTGCCTGTTCATATGTAAAGTGATGTGGCTGCAGGTCCTGCTGAACAGTGCCTGAAACTAGTCAAGGTGTTTGGATGCAGAGGATTGACTGATACTGCTGGCATCTCTAGTGGTCCATTAGAATGAGTTCATACGACTATCATAGACCCGGACATGTTGTGGCTTGGCTGGCTCATCCACTAGTCTTATTCAACTCATTGCATATTTGCTAAACCACTTCTTGGATCAGTATCGCTGAAGCACCACTAACTTTTTTCATGTCCAGGAAAGGTCTAGTTTTCAAAAGTGTCAAAGTGATTTAGGAGCCTACATCCCATTTCCAAAAAGTGACTTAGATGCTTAGAAACCTAAATTTATTTGAAAGTTAATGGAAATCAGGCCTGGTCTAAACTCAGAAATTAAGTTGGCATAACTACATTGCTCAGGGGTGTGAAAAATCCACACCCCTGGGTGGCATAATTAGGCTGATCTAAATCACTGCATGGACAGTGCTAGTTGAACAAAAGAAATCTTCTGTTGACCTAGCTACCACCTCTCAGGGAGGTGAAGCGCCTATGCCTATAGGAGATCCCTCCCATCGGCATAGGTAGTATCTATACAGAAGAGCTGCAGTTGTGCAGCTGCAAGTGCAGACAAGCCCCTAGGTTCTTAAGGGCCAGATTTACAATGGTATTTAGGTGCCTAAAGATGCTGATAAGTATCTACTGGGATTTACAAAACTTCCTAAACAGGTTAAATGCCTAACTTTCATTGAGGTAGGTACCTAATCTGCTTAGGCCCTTATTTAAATCCCATTAGTGAATAACAAATTATGTACTTTACTTGGTTCCTGCCCATGGCTTAAACCAAGGGCTGGCAAACTTTTTGGCCTGAGGGCCACATCGGGTTTCTGAAATTGTATGGAGGGCCAGTCAGGGGAGGCTGTGCCTCCCCAAACAGCCAGATGTGGCCTGGCCCCTGCCTCCTATCTCCCTGCTTCCCGTTCCCTGACACCCCACCCCCCGGGAATCCTGCCCCATCCAACCTCCCCTGTTCCCTGTCCTCTGACAGCCCCCCGGGACTCCAACCCTGCTACATCACCCCTGCTCCATCCACCCACCCCCTGCTCTCTGTCTCCTGACTGCCCCGGACCTCCCACCTCTGACTGCCTGCCGCTGACCCATCCAACCTCTCCTCTCATTCCTGACTGCCCCTCCAGGACCCCTGCCCCCATTCAAGCCCCCTGTTCCCCACGGTCTGACCGCCCCCGACCTCTATCCACACCCCCGCCCCCTGACCACCACCCCAAACTCCCCTACCCTCTATTCAACCTCCCTTCTCCCTGTCCCCTTACTGTGCTGCCTGGAGCACCGGTGGCTGGCGGTGCTACAGCTGTGCCACCCAGAGCACCAGGACAGGCAGCTGTGCCACCTGGCTGGAGCCAGCCATGCCACTGCGCAGCACAGAGCACCGGGTCTGGCCACGGTTCTACAGCTGTGCTGCCTGGCAAGAGCTCGCAGCCCCACCACCCAGAGCATTGTGCTGGTGGTGCAGTGAGCTGAGGCTGTGGGTGAGGGGGAACAGCAGGGAAGGGACCAGGGGCTTTCTCCCTAAGCTCCTAAATTCCAAAGTTACTTTTGAAAATGGGACTTAGGCACTTTTAAAAAAATGACCTGGAGTTCTTATGGTCTGAGCATCTTCTTTTCTGTCTTTCCTCTGTTTCTACTGAACGGTCAGCCTCAGCACTGCTTCTTTCTGAACCTCCTCCCTCTCCCATTCTATGTGTGATGTTTTGGTGACCACCCAGACCAGTAAGTGGTTCTGTCACCTGTTGCCCTGTAACCTTGCAGGCCTTAATTCTGTGCATGGTTCAGTAGCTTGGTTCTGTAGTGTATGGTTCAGGAGCCTGACTGCAAGAATAAGGTCTCAGCCTGGCTCTCATCACCCTAATTACACCTTAAAAGGTGACACCAAGAGGCCTTTCAGTCCAGAGTCTCCCAAAATATGTCCTCCCTGAGTTCCTACTATGGGAAACTTATAGACTCATAGACTTTAAGGTCAGAAGGGACCATTATAATCATCTAGTCCGAACTCCTGCACAAAGCAGGCCACAGAATCTTACCCAGCTTGGATCATTCCCCTCTGGTTTGTCACCCCACAAGTGTGAAACCAGCCCCCCCAGATACCAGCTTACTTTGGTGCACACACTCCATGCAGTTTGCACACCAGAGAACTGCTTGGGAAGAAAATAAACAAAGTTTATTTAATAGAAAACAACCACAGATTCAAAGATGAGACAGTAAAGGAAGCAAACCTACTCAAGTTACACAGAAAATAAACAAAGTCGCAACCTCAGTCTTTACACTTTCAAATTAGATAAAATCTCTTATCTTAAAACAGTTTCCCATTGTACCACCTGGCTAAGGGGGGGATCTAGCTTTCACAGACAGCCTCCACCTGGACAGTCGCCCTCAAGTTCAGGATAAAAAAAACTCTGTTCCAAGCCTCTTTTTAAATGGTGGTTTTCGTTTCTTTTCTTCCCCTCCTCCTCCCCCGCTTCCCCCAACACACACACCATATTGACTAATGGTTATTCAGATTGGTGAAATTCCCTCTTGACTTGATGCTGGGGGGGGGGGGGGGGAGGGGATTTTTTTTGCAACTGTAGGTTATCTCAATGTCTTTCTATTAACTCTAATGGTCAACCATTGTCCTTTCCCTACAATGGATAATTAGGTTGTGTAAACAACTGGCTTGGAAAGTACCCTCCCTGCTTGATTGCTTCACCACCCTGATGTGGGGTGTAGTTGACTTGGCCCCACAGATTGAGCACAGTTTTATATATATTCAAATTCATAACCATAGTCTGTATATTTCATAATGAGCATCAAGTTCAGAACATTACAAGCTCTCATAAAAGATCTTACTCGATATATTTTATAATACAATAACACCGTATGCAATCAGTTGATTTTACCTGCTTATTTTTTGGGTAAACCTTCTGTTTTTCCCTTGTGGTGCCTTGACCCAGCTTGTTACACAGCCCCTTGTGAGTTTGATGCTGGAGTTTTGGCCACAACATAAGGTTCACCTCTGCTCCCTTTTTTTGGATAGGGTGTTGGCTATTTTGTTCTGCAACCCCTCCGCACGTTTAATCTCCACATCCTACTCCTACAAAGCTATGTTGCAGCATAGCAAGGTGGAGTTGTTTCCTTTTATTCTGTGGAGCCATACTAATAGTGAGTAGTCTGTTAACAACTGGAACCACCTATTGAACAGGTAGGGTCTGGGTTGCTTTACAGCCCACAGTATAGCATAACATTCCTTTCTTATTATGCAATACTTCTGCTTAGTGGGATAGTTTTTTGCTGAGAAATGCCATGGGGTGTTTCTTGTTATCTTATTCCATCCCCCTCAGATTTAATTACATCTCAAATGACCACCCTAAACCCATAGGTTAGGGGACATCTTTCTCCCTCCTTGACATCTATACTTCTCTCAGTGCTTGTTTCCCATTCTTTTCTGGGTAGCATGAATTTGCCCGTGCTTTTATCACCCAGAGTCTTCCTCATTCCAGAGCAGCTCTAGCACCGTCACATAACAGCCATGCCTAGTTTTCCTGTTCCTAGTGGCGTTCTGGCTCACAGCACCTTTTAGTACCAGTGTCTTACCACACCTGGCAGTCTTCCCTGCTGCCAACAGAGTTCTGGCCCACAGCATTTCCTAGCTGTACCAGTGACTCCCTGCTCCCAGAAGATTCTGGGTCACAGCACCTTCAGCTGTGCCACAAACATACTCAGCACTTGCCAAGGTAGAAAGTGAGTTCATTCCCTTGACAACTGAGTCTGGCCATGGCAGGCTTGTGTCTGAGTCCTCAGGGTTTAATCCTGTTATATAATAATGTTGGTGTCGGCGACAATAACTTCCCACATTACCACCAGCAGAATCTCAGAACAAGCTTAAAGTCCACAATGACTCAGGCTACAGACTGAATGAGGGGGTCAACCGCATCCACATCTGTTTGTCTGCTAGCTCTTGATCAGGCATATCCTTATGTCCTTCCTTCCTGGGTCCCTGGGCCTGCCTTGACCCTCTTCTGTTCAAGCTGCCTGTGTTTGTCCTGCTCGGCAAGCTTTTTGTGGCACCAGCTCTGCCCCCTCTCTGTGACGTCAAGCCTCCAGCTCCATCCATCCATCTCTCCTCCTCGAGCAGTCTTCTCCTCTCCAGATCACCACCTACCTTGTGACATTGGGGAGCTTTGTGCTGTGCAGCTATGGTGCAGATCCCTGATGCTATAGCTTGTCCCCAAGCATAAGGTCTCACCCTAGTTCTCATCAGCTTAGTTACTCCTAGTATAGTGACACCAACAGCCCTTCCAGTCCTGAGTATCCCCAAATACATCCTCTCTGAGTTCCTAACTACCAGACACGTGGACCGTTCTGCTCTGCTCTGCTTCATTACCCCTAAAGGCATGGCACCAGTCCCTCAGATACCAGCTTACATTGGCATATACACTCCATACAGTTTGCAGCGAACTGCTTGGGATGAAAATAAGCAAAAAGTTTATTTAACAGAAAAAGCACAGAGTCAAAGATGAAATAGTAAAGGAAGCAAAGATACCCAAATTACACGGAAAACAAACATAGATGCAACTTCACACTTTATACTTTCAAATTAGACAATGGATAATTATTTGAAGCACGTTTCTTCTGAACAACTGGCTTGGGAAGTGCGCCTGCCTGCTTGACCACTCTATTGTGAGGTGTAGTTGAAGTTGACCCACAGATTAAGAGCCCCGTTTTCTATATATATAAATTCAGAATCATAGTCTGTATGGATATTTCATAGTGAGCATCAAAGTCAGAATATTAAAGCTTTCATAAAAGACATTGATATATTTATAGTACAATTAGTTGATTTAACTGCTTATTTGTTGGGTTTAAACCTTCTGTTCTCTCCTTGGGGTTGCTGGAGGCTGATTATCAAACCCTATCCATGATTACAACCTTTTCTCTGGTCTAACAATGCACCAAACCTCTCCTGCCTCCTCTTCCCACTCCTTGCAATTCTACCCTCACATCTTCTTGCTCTTGCAGGTCTCTGGGTACGTCTACACTACGGGATTATTCCGATTTTACATAAACCGGTTTAGTAAAACAGATTGTATAAAATCGAGTGCACGCGGCCACACTAAGCACATTAAATCGGTGGTGTGCGTCCACGGTCCGAGGCTAGCATCGATTTCTGGAGCGTTGCACTGTATTCCGTAGCTATCCCATAGTTCCCGCAGTCTCCCCCACCCCTTGGAATTCTGGGTTGAGATCCCAGTGCCTGATGGGGCAAAAATCATTGTCGCGGGTGGTTCTGGGTAAATGTCGTCAGTCATTTCTTCCTCCAGGGAAGCAACGGCAGACAATCATTTCGCGCCCTTTTTCCCTGGATTGCCCTGACAGACGCCATATCATGGCAACCATGGAGCCTGTTTTGCCTCTTGTCACTGTCACCGTATGTGTACTAGATGCCGCTGACAGAGGCGATTCAGCAGCGCTACACAGCAGCATTCATTTGCTTTTGCATGATAGCAGAGATGGTTATCAGTCATTCTGTACCATCTACCATGCCATTGTAAATTGGCAATGAGATGACGGTTACCAGTCCTTTTGTGCTGCACCATCTGCTGCTGTCATAGGTGCCCCTGGCTGAGATCGGCCGGGGGCGCCAAAGACAAAAATGGGAATGACTCCCCAAGTCAATCCCTCCTTTCTGGTATCTAAAAATAGAATCAGTCCTGCCTAGAATATGGGGCAAGTGTACTAGAGAACCAGTGTATCAGAGAACCAGAGAGCACACCCGCTCCGTGTCAGATCCCGCAGTAATGATGAGCTGCATGCCATTCACAGGGGGTGCCCCTGCAACAACCCCACCTGTTGATTCCCTCCTCCCCCAGCCTTCCTGGGCTACCGTTGCAGTGTCCCCCATTTGTGTGATGAAGTAATAAAGAATGCAGGAATAAGAAACAGTGACTTGTTAATGAGATATGAGGGGAAGGCAGCCTCCAGCTGCTATGATAGTCCAGACAGGACATTAAGCAGTGTGGGGGAGAGGAGCCCAGCATCCCGCTGCTATGATAGTCCAGACAGAACAGAATCTTTTCTTTACACATAAAAGGCAGGGGCTGATGGAGCTCAGCCCCCTGTTGCTATGATGAAGATGGTTACCAGCCGTACTGTACCATCTACTGGGAATGATCAGGAGTTTTTTACCCAGGCGCCCCCAGCCGACCTCACCGGAGGCCAGCCAGGAGCACTCACGGGCTGATGATGGGGACAGATACCAGTCCTTTTGTACTGCACCATCTGCTACAAGGCTGATGATGACGATGGATATCAGCCATATTGTACCATCAGCCACCCATGAGGGGGGGCGAGGATGCTGCCGTTGACTGCTGCAGTATCGCGTCTATCAGCAGCATTCAGTAAACATAGGGTGACATTTAAAAGAGTCAAGAGAGGATTTTTTTCCCTTTTACTTCTGGGGCTGGGTGAGGGGGGTAAATTGACGAGCTATGCCCTGAACCACCGCGGACAATGTGTTTGACACTACAGGCATTGGGAGCTCAGCCAAGAATGCAAATGCTTTTCGGAGACTGCAGGAACTGTGGGATAGCTTGAGTCCTCAGTCCCCCCTCCCTCCCTCCATGAGCGTCCATTTGTTTCTTTGGCTTTCCGTTACGTTTGTCACGCAGCAGAGTGCTGAGTCCCTGCTGTGGCCTCTTTCTGGAGATTTTTTAAAAATGCTTTGGAAATTCGACTTCTGTAATGGAGCTCTGATAGAACAGATTTGCCTGCCCATACAGCGATCACATCCGTACGGTCCATGCTGGAGCTCTTTTTGGATTTTGATTTCGGACTGCATCGCCACCCGTGCTGATCGGAGCTCCACACTAGGCAAACAGGAAATGATATTCAAAAGTTCGCGGGGCTTTTCCTGTCTACCTGGCCACTGCATCCGAGTTCTGATTGCTGTCCAGAGTGGTCAGTGGTGCACTGTGGGATACCGCCCGGAGGCCAATACCGTCGATTTGCGGCCACACTAACCCTAATCCGATATGGTAATACCAATATTAGCGCTACTCCTCTCGTTGGGGAGGAGTACAGAAACCGGTTTAAAGAGCCCTTTATATCGATATAAAGGGCCTCTTAGTATGGAGGGGTGTGGCGTTAAATCAGTTTAACGCTCCTAAAACCGGTTTAAACACATAGTGTAGACCAGGCCTCTGTGTTCCCTGCTCTTTTCTAAGCTGTAGGGGATGACTTAGCACTCTATGGAAGGCTAAATGGGAACTATCTCCCCCTGGGCCTACTATCTTTTATACTGCACCTCCATGCCTGACCTACTTGCACCTGAAAAGACCTAGGTTCCCTTTGCCCAATTATTAATATATATATGTTGTCCTTCTTAGTGCTTATTCTTTCTGGCTAGGCTAACAACCCCTTTGGACACAGCTATCCACCCAGCAAGAACATGCTCAAAGAAAAGATCCACTTCTCTTTGTCCCAGAAAAAGTGTCCATCTCTTGTTTATTCTCCGTAAAGTGGTAGTCCTAGAGATTAAGGCTAGTAGGAACTGCCAGATCATCTAATCTGACCTCTGTATATCACAGGACACCAACACCACCTGCACACTAAGCCGCACAGCCCCAATTAATTTTATTTAACATTTGCATATTCATTGAGCCAAGCAATAGCATTCTCAGTGTCCAAGTAGAACTGTCTGAGTACACCTCTGAATTTGGATGGTGGACACTCCTTGACAATGTGTATCATTGTTTGATCTGTGCTGCAGCTTGGATTGTCTCAAAGACCCCAACAGTGCGGGGCTGGAATTGGTTAAGAAGGGCCCACTGATGATGTGGCAGGTTGAAGCTGGGCAGGTGAGCAGTAGGGTCTGTGACAAGGAAGGAACTGATTGGTGGTTGATGTTAAGCGCCAGTCTTCCTGCCACAAGGACTGTACTGTCATGTCCTGGTGGCAGCCTCAACCACAGTGGGTGTCATGATGAAAGATGTGTAGCTGAACAAGGGCAAGCTTGGTTTGGCATGCAGCTTCTCATGGAGCTTGCCAGCTGCAGTTTCCCTACTGATGTAAGGGGGAGCAATGTGGCTCAGAACTGGAAACCATGGAAGATGAGTTGGTCGGAGAGTTCTTGTGATGACTTGCATTGTTGAGTTTCACGTCAACAAATCTGGTGTGTGCTGAGTGACTCCATGCTGGCATACAATACTCTGGGTGGCAATGGATCAACATTCTCATCACACCTCCTGTCAGTACCTAGCACAGTCTGGGAAAGCTAATGATCCTCCTAGCAAACTGAATTCTGGTAGCTCATGCTTGGAGAATCCCAGTAGCACTGCTTCTGGTAACCCTAATGTGCAATCCCACGGCTTTCATACCTGACAACGTTGAGGGTTTGTTGATAGCTAACCCCAACTAGAACACGATATTACAGCTTGACTATTATGTGCCACAGGAAGAGACTAGACTGAACCAGTGCACCAGTGCCTGAGAGACCCATAGTGGCAGGAAATTATTAAGTGAGATACACCCAGATAATCCTGGCAAGTGACTGCATGCTGCAGAGGAAGTTGTAAAAAACCCTGTGGTCACTGCCAATTGGAGCTGGGAGAAAATTCCTTCTGACCCAACATGTGGCCAGCAGTTAGACCCTGAGCCTGTGAGGGTTGAACCAAACCCTGAAAGGCGGGGGCGGGGTGGGGGTGGTGTACTCCATGCCACAGCAGGGCTCTGGCTGTCTGGGTCCAATGTCCCATCTCCAACCAGGGCCATCCCTGATGCTTCAGAGGAAGATGATTTCGGAGAGCTCTTGGGAGGCGACCGGGTCATGTCCAGCCATTTACAAGTTTCCTCCCAGGGCTTCTATAAAAGGGGGTGGGGTGGGGGGCTGTGCAAAGGAGAGGAACGGATGGGTGCGCCGGCTCCTGGGAGCAGGGCGCAGCCAGAGGGCGCCGGAGTGGCTGCCTAGGGGCTTCGGGACTCTGCGCTCGCCCCTCCGGGCGCCTCCGGCAGGGCCCCCCAGCCCGCGAGCGGCGACTCCCACCTGCCGCAGCCCGTGCGGCTCAGCCGGAGGGGCGGGCGCTGGGCTGGCCCAGCAGGGTGCAGCCCGGCCCAGCCGGTTACATGGGCGGGGCCGGGGGGAAGGTGACTCAGGGCTCCCCCTCCCAGTGGGGAGCGTGTGTGTGTGGCCGGCGCCGCTGCCACTAGCGCTTGCTGGCTGCCGGGCAGGTGCGGTCCGCGCTCGGGTCTCGCCGCTGGTGAGTGGCCGCGGGGGCTCCGGGCAACTTCCCGGAAACTTTCGGGCCGGGGCGTGAGGCTGGGTCGCCAAGGGCGGGGGAAGGTGGCTGGGCTGGGGGGCAGGCAGGGTGCGGAGGAGGGAGGCTGGGGAAGGGGGATCTTAGGGGCTGCGGTGGGGAAGGGAGTTAGGGGCTGCGGGGGGTGGCAGGTCTAATGGGTGGGGGGTTTGGGGAAAAACGCTGCTCGTTTCCCATCCCCCTTCAGGCTTTGGGCGAGGTGAGACCCACGTCCGGCTCCGGGAAGAGGGGCGGGGGCGCTGCAGCCACTCAGCTGACTCCGCCCGTTGCCCGGGCCCCGCTCTAACAAATGGTTGCTGACTGATGGGATTAAAGCCTCAGCGGCTGCAGGCTGGACGTAAGGGACAAAAAGGTGTTTCTAGGCTGACCTACAAAGGCGCGGCAGCATGGCTGCCTGCAGCTAAAATCGCCTCCCCGGGGAATGCGCGCTTGTTTCCCTGTCCGGGAGGGCAGGAGAGGAGAGACAGGTGCAGGGGGTGTGTTTGTTCTCGGTTCAGTTTCAGGTCGCAAGCCCTCCTCCCCGCTGAGTAATGTGTGACTTTCACTGGAACTGAGCAGAGCTCTTTCCTGAGAGAATCCGTCCCACTCCTACCCGGTACTGGTCTGAATTCTTCATATCTCTTTCCATTCCCTCACGCTCCTACGGCACTTGTGCTCATGAAGTTGGTATAAACTGTGGGTTGGGCTTGCTTGACAATATCCCTAACTCATTCTCTTTCCTCCAAACTGCTGCGTGCATTGAGATAATAAGCCCAACTTGCAGAACAAGTCATGCCGAGGATGGAAGAGGGGAACAGAACACATTTGTATTGTGCAAGAGACTGCATCAGTGGCTTTATCTGCTGGGAAATGTGTGGCTGGCTTTTAAAAACTCCACACCCTGCCCAAAGAGAGAGAGACTCAAGGGAGGGACTGTAGATTCAAGACTCCTCAATAGGCTAAAATGGGGAGGGAAGAAGAGGATGTCGGGATGGTTAAGGTACTGAGAGTCTGTACACTTGGATTTGCTGTAGACTTTGTCTGATGCTGTTGGACAAATCACTTAGTGCAGGGGAAAGGAGGCAGAGAAGCTAACATAGGACTAACTAGATCAGGGCTTGAAAAATATACTTGACACTTAATAGACTGAGGACTCTACCTATTAGTTAGACCAGACTTCTCTATATGGGGGAATTAAAATGAATTAACTAAAGGTATAAAGTTAATTGGCATACATTAAAGTGAAATGGCCTTAATCCAAGGAATATTAAGGCTATGTCTACACTTAAAATGTTATAATGGTATATTTGCACCGCTTCAGCATAGACACTACCTACACCAACAGGAGGGGAGTACTTGAGAGGCGGTAGCTAGGTTGATGAGAAGAATTATTCTGTTGACATAGCAGTGTCAGCACTAGGTGTTAGGTTGGCTTAACTAGGCTGCTCGGAGCTGTGGATTTTTCATATCCCTGAGTTACACAGTTAAACTGACTTATTTTTCTAGTGTATGTCAGACCTAAGCTACAGCAAACTAATGCCATTTCACTTCTGAATTAGTGCGCACATGGGAGTTTAATGCACTTTAACTTTTGACAGCTAACTTTGCACCTTTAGTTTATTTGTATTAACTTTCCTGAGTGTCCCTGTATAGACAAATCCAGGGTCTAAAACTGAAACCTGTGCCTGCTATGCTCCTCCAAGGCTGCATCCATTGCAACAGAAAGGAATAAAACAATTGTATGTTATTTCATTGTACCATTGTCAATCAAGCTTATATTGAATGCTTACGTTTTATTAGTACAGTAGGGCAGGTTGAATAGCAGGAAATGCATGGAATGTATTTCAAAAATTCCTTTGGTATTAATCTACTAATTATAGCTGGTTAAATGCTAGTCAGCAAGTAAGGTAGCTGCATACCACAAAGTATTAATCAAGGTAGTCAACAAGTATCAGTAAAAGTAACTAAATAGATTTTTTTTCCTAAGCACTATGTGACCAGCTCTACTTAGTACATTTCCCTGATTTTTATTTTTTTTTCTTATCACCTTTTCCTTCTTGGCTTCACTCTACTCTTTTTGCTACAGTAATCTATTGTATTTGCTTTTGTGAGTTGTCTTCAGTGTCTTTCCTTCTTTTTTCCCCTTGCTCCATTACTATATTTTTTCATCTCTTATCTTTCTTTTCTTCTTTCAAACCTTCTTTCTGTGCACCACTTCCTTTCTCTAACTTACCTAATCACTCCTGCTCATCTCCATTTGTGCACTCACACACAGGATTTTGAAATTTGCCTAAAAGCCAGAGAACGAACTATATGAGCCTAGGGTGACCAGACATCCCAATAAAATTGGGACCGTCCTGATATTTAGGCGTTTGTCCCGTGTCCTGACCGATCTTTGGTTGGGACGCAATTCATCCCGATATTTCACTCTGCTGGCAGCACTGTTTTTTTGTTTTTTGTTTTTGTTTTTGCTCTGCCAGCGGACCCCCTCCCCGCCCCCCCACCATGTGTCCCGATATTTTCTTCCTCTCATCTGGTCACCGTAATCAGCCATAGATTGATACAGAGTGTGGGGGTGGGGAGGAGAAACAGCAGAGATGAAGTCTGTGCGATTAGGGTGACCAGACAGCAAATGTGAAAAATCGGGACGGGGTTGGGGGTAATAGGAGCCTATATAAGAAAAAGACCCCAAAATCAGGACTGTCCCTGTAAAAACAGGACATCTGGTCACCCTAGAGCCGATGCCCTTTCTATGTGTAGGAAGCAGCGGAGTGCTGGGATCCTTACCCTGAACTTTGCTTAGGTACTCTCAGGGGCGGCTCCAGGCCCCAGCATGCCAAGCGCATGCTTGGGGCGGCATGCCACGGGGGGCGCTCTGCCAGTCGCCGGGAGGGCGGCAGGCAGGCAGCCTTCGGCGGCGTGCCTGCGGAGGGTCCGCTGGTCCCGCGGCTTCGGTGGAGCCGCGGGACCAGTGGACCCTCCGCAGGCACGCCTGCAGGAGGTCCACCGGAGCCGCAGGACCGGCGATGGGCAGAGCGCCCCCCGCGGCATGCCGCCGTGCTTGGGGCAGCAAAATGTCTAGAGCCACCCCTGGGTACTCTAACTTTCATATCAGCCTCCAGAGCTAGTAGGTGCCTGATAAATTTACAGCCTCTCTATTCAACTCTACAAAAAACGGGAGAAGGACCAAGGTGTCTCATAGGGTTTCCCCCATCCCTGAGCCCATTAAATGATTTGGAGGTGGGGTTTTTCACTGTCTTACACCTCCTCCTGGCTACTGCAATGAGAAGGGAGGTTCTGCTACTCTACCTTTCCCACTCAGCTTTAACAGCTGCTCTAGTCTGCTATTGCTGGAAGTCCTCTCTCTCTCTCTCTCTCTCCCCTCTCTGTTTTAAAGCTGCAGCAGAGTAGAATTGATATTAAAATTTGTCAGTTTTACTACGGTGGGGATCTGAAAAACAGTGAAAACTGACAACACTGAAGTTTTCACCCACAAAAGCTTATGCTCCAATATGTCTGTTAGTCTATAAGGTGCCACAGGACTGTGTCACTTTTTACAGATCCAAACTAACATGGCTACCCCTCTGATACTGTTGTTATGAAACAGATCTAAAATATGTCCAAGTCTCATTATTATTTTACATTTAACGTTAATAGTTTCTGTCAAGTTTTTTAAATAAAATCATTTTGTGTCACTTAAAAACTAAGTTATTCTGCATTCCCTTACAGCCCTGGAAATCAGAACGTGACATCATTGTACTTGTGCATGAGGAGGGGAAAGTGAAACTGACCAGCCAACTTACTTTTATTGTCCAAACTTGAGTGTGATTAAAAAAAGGTAAATGCAACATTAATGGTGAAAATTAAACTTTAATTTTTTAGTATTATTGGATTATTGAAATAAATAAGATAATTTATTTTGTAAAACTCATGTTTCTTTTGAACAAGAAAATAGAAGCCAAGAAAGGTAATACAAGACAACTTTATTTTGCATATTCTCTGTCATGCATGCTGTACTCAAAGTGCTTTACGGAACTGAATGATATAATAGTTAAATAACAAAGGGGGAGAAAAATTGAGGTAAAATCCAAGAATAATAGAGATTATTTAAGATAATACAAAACCTGCAGTTTTTCATCCAGATCATGCCACTAGTCTGTCTGAATGCTGTCGTCTTGTTTGAGCATTCTTTGGTTTCAGAATATAACTTTACCTGCTGCAGAGGTAGTATTGTTTTACTAAAATCATGTTTAATATAGTAAAAGCTGTTCTGTGTGCACTGCTGGAGTATATCTGGAATGGGATTTTATTAGTTTCATATGCTGATGCAACTTTGTTAGCTACATCTTGGCTGCTTATGAAGATGAAGGTCAAACATGGGCTAAGATACATGCACATTTTAAGTGATATTAATGTTTTTTTAATGGAAAATGACCATTATGTTTTAAGGCCTGTAACTAGCAAAGCTTAGTTTTGTTCTGCTCTGAAAAGCAGCTCTGTAAAAATAGCATTGATTTTCAATTATCTTAATTTTCTTGTAATTGTGCTCAGAATACCAACGGGTTGAATTTCAGTGGGATTTGGGTGCCTAACTTGCTTAGGCTCCTCTGAGGATCCCCAGCAAGATATTCATTTAAATGCCACTGAAGCAAACACAAGGTATGGTCTCTCTTCAGGTACTATTACTCATAATAAAGGTTATCCAGGCCAATGAATCCCTTGGTTCCAACTTTGCAGCCCTATGGTTCTCATTACGATAACTGTTCAAACTCAGGTGTCAGTGAATGGAACTCAGTGAACTGTTCTGATGATTCACAAGAAGGAGTGGAATGAAGACTATGCAGAGCTAATGCAGTTAACAAAAGTACAAAGCAGTAAAAATGTACCTTTTTTTTAATTTAAAAAAACAAAAAAAAACCCCAACCAACCAAAAAAAAACCCTGTCTCCTCTGTGGAAACAATGCTACCATTACTGCACATTAGTTTAACTTTCCCTCAACTTGTCAGGAGTGCTGGAAGCTCCTGAGAAGTGTGTGTGTGGGGGGGCTCACCGGTGCCTGAACCGTGGCCCCCCACACCCTCGTTCTGCTTTTCCCCCCAGGGCGCTGCCCACTGCTTACTCCTCTCTGCCCCACCCTGTTGCTCACCCTTAAGGCAGGAAAAAATTAATGGGGACATGGCCTTCTAGTCCTCCCTCATCCCGCCTGCCTGGTCTGGCCCCTCTGCACTTGAGAGGAGCTCTTTGTAATGGCTCTATAGATTTTTACACTGATTTTACACTCAGGTTTGCTATGTCTGCAAATCACTTGACAGTGGTCATGCAGCTCATGTAATATGACTGCTACTTTGTCCTCCTCTTACCTCTTATGTTTTGTCCATTTGTTTTATAGGTGTGTATTATTGGGGCAGGCACTATCTTTCTTATGTGTGTACACTACCTAATAAAATGAGACCTTGATCCCTGATAGGGATCTCGAGGCACTACTAGAAAATAAATGATTCTGAAAAACCAGAGAATAGATGCGTTGAGTGAGGTTATAATCTTGCAAGGTTTATGTATATGCTTAACACCTGCATTGAAGTGAATAGGGCTACTCACAGTGCATACAATTAAATATATATGTGAGTCGTTGCAGGACCGGGACTTAAGAAAATACTACTTTTTGTTAGTCTTTAAGGTGCCTTCTTTTTGCGGATACAGACTAACACGGCTGCTACTCTGAAAACTACTTTTACCATTACTGTTTACTGTACTCTATGAATATCTCCAAGACAAGAACACAGCTACATTGAAGAATTCCCTCCCTGTTACTCTTGTCTTCTAACAGAAGAAAGGAACAAGCAGTCCCCATTGCAAGGTCTGAAACACCAAGGATTGATTTGTTGTTGACTTGGCAATAACTTGGATTATAAAGTGAAAATCCAAAAATGTCTTAAACTAATGCCAGATTAATTTGATTTAGTATTTTAATGCGTTCTTTTTTGGCTTGGATATATTCCATGTTGGAGCCCTCCATTTGCTTGTGTTCATATTTTTTTCTCTCTAAGAATTAATCTTCATGTAAGTGAATTTTTAGATTTTATTTTATTTATTTTATTTATTTTTGTCTTGTCACTTGGAGAATGAAAAAATGAAAGTGTTTGTAAGTGGCCAGAATTGATGCTTTGTGACTTGTAACTGTTAGGAATACAGGACACCCAATTAAAAAAAGATCTTGAAATATTACCATTGGAGCTGGTTGGGAGAGGGGGGGAGGGATATTTTTCATGAAAAAGTTTGTGGAAAAACTTATCCCTACTTTTTGTTAAAGTTTGAAATACATTTTCCACCCTCTAATGTGCATTTATACACTTCACGCAGCCCTTAGTCAGCCATCACCTTTTTTCAGCCATTTTTCCTGTTTTCTTTTCTTAAACAAGCTTTGCCTATTGGAAAGGTGCTAGCGCAAACATCAAAATATGGGGTTACAGTTAAGACCTGCTAATTTTTATGCTGTCTGACATGTATTTGTTCCATCCCAAGGGTGCTGTGAATAGGTCATTGGTAATTATGTGGGAACAATGATAGTGTATTTTTAAGGTGAATATTGAAAATTGAATGCTGAAAATATTTTTCAAGTTGAACTCCTTTTAAAGTGCACTTTACTCTAATCATTGGATGATTCTGCCTTAAGGATTGACAAGACTGCATGTTGCTCTCTTCTGAGCAAATATTCTGAGTAATGGTATAAAGCTGCTTTAGATTCTCTTGTGGAGCTATTAATGATTGAAAATACATTGCCAAAGTTACGTTCTGTACCTTGATTTTTACAATGTTCATAAGGAATATTGGTTGGTTTGAGATACCACATTGGAGCTGGATCCTGTGTGAGTTTAATAAACGGATTTTTTTATTATTATTAAGGCCAAAAATTGTATTCTCAGCCTGCTTCTGCTGAAATTAATGCCTTAGGTCACTTAAATTTATATTAATGTATCAATAAGACAGAGCCTTTTATTCCATATAAAACTAGTTAAAAAAAAGTCTGCTTAGGTTTAAATTTTATTAAACTTTTTTCCTTTGAGACATAATATTACTGGTAGGAGAATCTTGGAAATCACTTAATGTATATCTTTGGTGTATTTGACATGTTCTTAATTGTAGCAGTCATTTAAAAATAAACTCTGGTCTTGAATCCCTTAGCACGTCAATGGCAGAGGAGAGCAGTCTTCATGGGATACATTGTTGAATAGCTTTGCAGTTACATTATGTGTGTGTAAAGACAAACTTCCCTCCCTGAGAGTTGGAGGGAAGCTCTGTTTTTCTAGTTGGAGGGAAAAACTTCAGTCTTCTTTCTCCCTATCCCCTTTGCCAGCTGCTGGGAAGCGGTGTATGTGGGGAGTTCTTACATCCCATTTCACTGAATTTGCAAGTGAAATATGTACTGTAGGACACCAATTATGACATGGGCTCTAGCAATTGTCGGCATTCTCTAAAAGTATCTAGAATCCTGAAGGAGCCCCTGTAAGCTCTTTGCAACAAGCTTTCTTTTTTTTCCTTTTAGTATTCTTTTTCCCCTACTATAAAAAAGATGCTCACGCTGCACAAATAATAATGCTTGAAAATGGGAAGATCTTTCTGGATCTGAGTCACTCAGGCCAGAAGAGATGAATTTGTTGCCACAGGTCCTTTTTTTAATGAGAAGGCATGGAGATTACATATTTTATATCCCAAAATATAAGAATTTCTGTACTTTGCAAAGCAGTACAGTTTCTATTACCTTGATTTGACAGTGAAGAAACTGGCAATTACTTGGACAGTCATACTGTATAGCCGAATGGATAGACTGGACTGGGATTCAGGAGACCTGGGTTCTGTTCCTGGCTCTGCCACTTGCTGTTATGTGACCTTGAGCAAGTCACTTCACCTCTCTCTACCTCAGTTTCCCTATTTAAAAAATGGAGATGATGATATGGACCTCAGTGAACTGCTTTGAGATCTACTGATGAAAAGCACAATGTCAGAGTGAGTTAGTTGTTAAAATATCTATTACAAACTGTGAACTGATACTAGACTTGTGTTCATGTTTGCCTTGAAAATACTTTTTTCAGTCTTGGGAAAGAGAGCTGTGGGTTTTTTGTTGTTGTTGGTTGTTTTTGTGTTTTTGTTTTTAAATTTTCTTCTAGATACTTCAGTAGGTGGATGGTTTTTTCACTAATGTAGTTCAGAAGTCTCCTTTTTGCAATGGCTAATATTTTTGGGCTTATGCTTTAGATTAATAGATTCCAAGGCCTCCTCTGAAGTTGTCTTGCAGTGATGTAGTGACCAGAGCAATAGCTGTTACCATGCTCAGAAGCTTCACATTGGAGTAAAATGATGAAGGCAGTGGTGCCATTCTTGGTTCAGACAGTCCTGTGTAGAGAGGCAGTGTTGCCTAGTGGTTAGACAACTGGACTGGGACTTGGGAAACCTGGGTTCACTTGCTCAGTGACCCTGGGCAAGTAACTTTCTGTGCCTCAGTTTCCCCGCATGTAAAATAAGGATACTGACCTCCTTTGTAAAGCACTGAGGTTTGTGGATGAAAAGTTGTATATAAGAGGTAGATGCTGTATATGATAGTGAAAACCTGATAATTAAAATAAAGTATCTTGACAAATTCTTTGTCTTCCACTGTATTAGAAAGATTCTAGTGTTTGCCTCTTTGCCCCACCTGATCACTGGTGATTAGACCAGTGCTTCTCAAACTCCCTTGGGGAGCTCTGAAGGGGTCATGGGGGAGCCACAAGTGGCTGGGGTAAAATTTAATCCATACACCTGTTTCTGTTCTTTTCTAAATATGAGGCTATTAAACTAGGCTTAAAAATCACCTGCATCTTATCCATGGGTCTGAGCCTTATGCTGCTGCTGGGGCTGGGAGGCTCTCTGTGCCCTCTGTTCCTGCAGGGGACCTTCAGCAGAGAGGCTTCCTGCAGGAGGAAACATTCAGCAGGAAGGTTTTCTGCTAAAAGCCCCCTGCTGGAGCGAAAGGACAAGAACGTTTCCAGTGGCAGCACGAGCACTAGCAGACATGGCAGGTTCCTTATGTGTGGATTTTTGTGTCTTGATACTATGGCAGAAAATACACAGCCAAACTTGTCATTTGTGAAGTATGAGGCCAGGGAAACTACAGAGACATTTAGAAACCAAACACCTGGACTTTTTAAATGAGAACTCTGATGGCTTTTCCTTCAGAAACAAAAAGAGTTTAAAAGTGGCAATAAGTCATGTCTAAAGACAAGCCTTAAAAGCATCTTATGTTGTGGTCAAGCAAATTGAAAAAGGCAAACAAACCCTCACTATTGATGAGATCCTAATTTCAGTGGCAATAGGTATGTAGAATGATGACTGGGAAATGAGCAGCTATGGCACTGGAAACCATTCCTGTTGCAAATAGGAGCACTGTTGACCTTGCAGAAAATGAGTAGAATGTGTTTGAGAGCCAATATTTTGCACTGCAGCTTGATGATTTCACAGATCTAGCCAACCTGGTTCAGCTTCTGTGTTACCTGATATTTGTCAAAGAAGGTACAGTCACTGAAACACTTGTATTTGGCAAAGCAATCCGAGTCCAAACAGCCGGTGAAGAAATATTCAAGATCCTTGATAAATTCATAGTGGATGAAGGTCTGCGTATTTGGGGCTACACACTGTAGGGGCAGTAACCATGACCTGAAAGAACAGTGGGGTTTGTGAGTGAAGAAAAGAGTCAGCAGCAATTTGGAAACATTGCATGGTTTATTGCTAAGCTGTGGTATCAAATAAATTGCATCCTGAAGTACATAAGGCCCTGGATTGTTGTTAATGTTATAAAATCTCAGGTAGTGAATACACATTTTCAGTGTGCTTCCAGCCAACCCAGAGTCTGGCTTTTCAGCAATGATTTCTGTGAAAACTAAACATAAAAATGGTTTAAACTTGGGAAAACAATTTAAACTCCAGCAATATCAGATTCAACCAAACATTACAAAACTATGCATTTCGAAACAGGCCCATTCTTCTCACTAGAATCTTAGACTATATCTGAACATGCAAAAAAATCCATGTTCTCAAATTATAGTCTAAAACCCTGGATTAGATTAGAATATATGATTATATTACATGCAGTTTAATATTATAATAGTAATTGAATAGTCAGAAAAACTCGTATCCTTCTTGAATCTAGTGTCCTGAACTCTCGACTCTAGTGACGTGAGTCCATTTAAAAAAAAAAGAAAAGAAAAAGTATTTGGTTGTAGGGCATCACTCAAGATTTAAAATATCTGTTGTGGAATCGCAGTGTCGTAACAAATTAGGGAACAGTGGGATTAACCATACTTAAACACTTGCCCAGCAGGCTCTGTTTCTACCACGTTGATATTTTTACTGAATGTATTTGATTTCAACAATATAGACTTGTATTGCAGTGCCCAATACCAACTTAAGTGTGTCCTCTCATCAAGGATATGTGTTTTGGAAATATAGCAGTTGTCTGTAATATTCTGATAGCATGACATATCCATCTCCTGGTATACTTTATTTGGATGAATTTCTTGAGCTATCTGTGCTTGTCCATCTTGGGGGATGGGGAAGGGAAATAACAGTGCAGTATATCCTAGGAAATGCAGTGTTTCTGTGTGGCCAGATCTACCAGGTTTGTCCTTGTATTATGTTAATCTAAATTGATCTGTTTAAACTGTGGAAACATAGACACAGTCCTTTTGTGGCATTTAAGTGCTTAGCAAGAGCATAAAAATTTAAATTCCAACTGTGTGCTCTTGAGGATTGTATTATGAAATGGAAAATATCCGATACCTTTCTCTGATTCATATCTACACTAAATATAATTTATTACTGCATAGTTTGTCCTGTTAGTTCATTAACAGTTGCATACAGTCATGCATGCATATATAATATAATATATTTTCCTTTTGGTACACCTACTTTTTGTTCTCTAGAAAGCCCTTCCCCCTCCTCAACACCATCTATTTTGCATTTTGCTTTAAACTAACCACTGCATATTGATTGACCATGATAGCAGGCATTGTTGTTTACAGTTGAATTAATATAGTGAGAACCAGTTTTTTAAAATGTAATATTGTTTTACATTTTACATGCTCAAGTCAGGTTGCAGCTTTGTTTTGTGAAGCAAAAACTTTCTCCCTTGAGCACATACGGTACCTTGTATAATGCCTGAATTCGTGGTAGGCTTGGCTGTATTCTGATCCTGAAAATACATTCCTCTGCTTCACTTCTCCTGCAAAAAGACTCATGTGCATGCACAATTCTGTACTTCAAACATTTGTAACTTTAAAACTACTGAACTGATTTTATTCACATGTGAGTGGACTTCAGTACATGAGATCACAAAGCAAGCGAAGTTGGATTCAAATGGAGTGATCAGAATGTCATTATGATTGGAACATATGGGCAAAGTGCATGATCTTTGTTTTTTAACTCCCAGAATTAAACTACTTCTGATCAAACTGGCATGGAAAAAATCATTTGGAGTGAAACCAAACATGGAAAATTTCAGTCCCAAAAGAATTGTTCAAGGAAGTTATGAGCGTCTGGGGAAAATAATGGACAGGGAATGTTTGACTAGAACCAGGAACTCAATCTGAATTTTCTAGCTGGGAAGAAATATAACTTAAAGTTTACCTTCTGTGACTGTATAACATCAGCCATGAGATTGCATTTGTTTAGGTTTTTTTCCAGTTGATTCTATTTTAGTTACAGTGCATTCACTAGACATACAGCTCTATGCACAACTTGATCTGATTGTGAGATGTAGTGATAATGCATGTCAAATGTGGCTAGGGGAGAGGATTTAGTAGAGAACTGGCTGAGGGCCCTTGTCTTCAGGCTGACTAGATGCACCAGTCATGTCAAGGCAATCTTGATCTGTATTTCAACTTTTGATGTTCCAGTTCTGTGCTCCCTGTAACCAACTCCGAGCATCTTCACAGAACTCTTTGAGCAGTGGGGTAATGGGTCTTTAGTGACTATGCCTTATTGACATTTCACCTTCCTAAAGATGAGAAGTGAGTTTTGTTCGTTCAGGAAGGTCTAGCAATGGTGAACTCAAGTTTAACTCAGCAGAATCCTGCTCAGTTTCTTAATTGTTTTTTATTAGAAATAAATAGAGACGAGCATAAACATGCCATAGACTAACATTAATAAATATCACTAGGTGGGCTAGAAAGTTTCTAGTGTTGCACTTTCTCAAAATCCTATAAAGAACTTGTCTTGATCTCTGCCATCTCTGTCCAGCTACCAGTGTAGCTGAACTGATGCAATGGCCTAGGCCCCAGTGTAGACAAACTAAGCTGTTAATTTGCGCTGCTGCTTAACCCAGGTTGAAGTCAGCATAAGCTGAATTGGTGCAAATCATAGTTTATAACACTTTACCCTGTTTACATTTGGTTTAGACTGTGAAGCTGCAGTGGTTGCTGGCCACCAATGGTTGTAAGTGGGTCAAATCCACATTGCAGACAAGGTCTTTACATAGTCACTTATAATTTCTCTCACGTGGGTGTTGGCATCTGTTTCTGACTCTGCATCTGCCTCCTCCATCCCAAGAGATTCCGTCTTTTTTATGGCAATTGTATTTTTGTTTGTTTGTTTTTGTTCTCCCTACAGCTGCTACTCATCCTATATCTTGGCAGCTACAGAGAGTTCTTACACATTACATAACCTTCCCCAAAACCAGTTTATGAAGATTTATGGCATGATTTTTAGAAGTGCTGGGTACCCAGAGATCCCATTGACATTAGTGAAATTTGTGGGTACAAGATAGTTTTGAAAATTAAGCCATTAGTCTTTACCCCATCATAGGAATCACTGATAGTAATCTCTGCTCATAGGTGTATCCCAGGTTTGCATATCTCTCACTGTTTGGCTTGTAAGGAATGCAGCACCCTTGTAGTAACAACTTGAAGACTATCTCTTTCATTCTTCTGCTAAATGATGAGTAAACAGAAACTAAGGATTCCGCCTGTTCTCAATAACAAACAGTTCTTGCTGTTGTATTGATTGGATGTACTCAAAGATGTAATTAGTCACCTATTTACTACCATAACACTTAATCATTTTAGGTGGAAGGTTTTTTAATGGACTTTTGTTCATTTATAAGCAACCAAATCAAAAAATCCTCTAAAATTATTAAACATGCTCTAAATAAAAGCAATTCTAACAAAAATACCTAGAAATCAAAAGTTAAAGGAATATCAGTTTTGGAGAAATTCCTTCCTCTTTTGCGTTGAGTGTTTCTCTATCTGGATTTTTCCCATAACTCTCTGGATAATACCAAATGTGCTTCTTGGATAAGGGGGGGTGGGGTCAGGTGCGATAAACTCATACAGGAGGAAGAGATGGAGAATAGAAAAGGTCAGTCTCTGATGTTTACTTCACTGGCTAGTTGTTTGGACAAATCAATCATATTCAGGACCTCTAGTCTCAGAATCACAGCTCTGCTGCCCATTTTGGGATGACATTAGGCAGTCGTCTAGTTTCTTTCCACAAGTTCTCACACCAGTGCAGTGTTTAGCTGCCATGTTGATTACAGTGGCTCTGTGGCAGGGAGCTGGAAGTCCTGGGGTCTCCAGTGGCCCAGCAGGTAAGCTGGTGGGAAACCATGCAGGTTTCTGTCAAAGCACTGTCTGTATTTCATTTAGAGTTTGTTGGAACCACACTGAAACACTCTGGTTTTGATGAATTGGCATTTTCAGATGAAAAACTGTTCTGGGAAAAGTCCTGACCTGCTCTAGTTATGACTCTTAATTGCAAATCATTTAATTTAGAAGTAAGCCTGGAGTTCTTCAGTTCTCCTGAGTGCTTGGCTACACTAGTGGGGGGAGGCCATGGAAGCACTCTGAGATAAAATTTGTTGTTGTCTTTCCTCTCTTAGCTTTACTTTTTCTACACTTAACTAAGTTAACCAGAACTAAAAAATGTAACTGAAGAGACACTAGCCAACTTGGCCAAGAGTTGAAATATTCCAGAATTAGAAAAAAGACGATCAGAGGGAAAACTGAACTCTTCTCAATAAAACCAGCAGTTACAGCCAGCACCCAATTGAAATTTAGAACCAGTTACATAGTACAAATAATACATATGGCTAGTCTACATATTGCAGATAATCTGCATTTGTGTGCTCTGTGACGAGGTGATAATGCAGTTAAAAATAGAACATGCATCCGACGAAGTGGGTATTCACCCACAAAAGCTCATGCTCCAATACGTCTGTTAGTCTATAAGATGCCACAGGACTCTTTGCTGCTGTTAAAAATAGTGTTACTACTTGACCTTGTAAGACAGAAAGGTGAAGTTAATATTTTTTGCGTAATGTTGAGAATGTTTGAAGTGTCTAGATTTAATTGCCTTTTGACCTTTGTCCTTTGCATATGACTATGCTCTTTCGTTGAAGTGACACTGTCAACATCAGAATTTGCACCTGTGTCATAACACTTAAGTATTATTGCTGCCCTTAGGCCCTGATCTTGTAATCAACGTGGGTAGACCCTTGTGGTTTTGCAAAAGCCATTGAATTCTGTTGGGCTCTATCTGGGCCCATGTGGGTCTGCAGGATCAGGGCATCGGATTCTAAATTCTCAAGAACAGAGAAAGCATCTTTCATTTTGTATGGCATTGAACACATTGAGGCACTGATCCTTGTTAGGGCCTTTAAACACTATGGTAATACAAATATTTGACATTGAAAGAGATGATAAAAGTGTGTGTCTGCTTTGAATAGTAAGTTTTGCTGCTTGTTTTGCTGATCTTTCACTCAACAGAGCAGAGGAATTCCCACCCCCCCAACAATTGGATTGTAAAAAAGCCCAAACATTTATCATGGGGATGCAAATATTTGTGTTTAAATTCCCTTGGTGGGGTATTTTTAATTTATTTAAAAAAAGATATATTTTTAGTAGCCCTTTTCCACTAAATGTTATGTAGGGGGAATAAAGGAGGATAAAGAATGACAAATATTTTTCACGTGGGTTATTTAAATAAAGAATGTCAGAAATTCTTAGCTAATGCTTTTTAAAAAGGGAGCAATCTATGCATGCCAATGATTCTAATTACAGTAATCTTTGCTAAGTTTCATCGTGCTAATTGAACTATAATAATTGCACTTAGATGGGAACTTCCATCAGAAGATGACCTCCTAACTAAGGTTTGCTTTGCCATTTGTAGCTTGTTCAGGTCATGTATGTACATTTTACTTACTGGTTTGAACAACTGTGATCATATTATTCACAGAGATGATTTTTTAATTTTTTTTTGTAAAGGTGTTTCACACTTAAGATACTAATCTATGCTTAACAAAGCAAACCGAGAGCCTTATTAATATTCTTATTAGAAGAACATAAATACACACAAATCTGATAAGCAAATAGCTCGTGCTATATTTGCAACCAATACCACCTTTGATATATTGAATTTTCAAATCTCTGTGTAAAAAAATTGCAGTTCTGCTAACAAGTAGTAAACAAGTACAAGACATAGACTTCAGTAATTTTGAACTGAAAATGGGGTGAAAGTGAAGAACTAGCAACATATACAGAAAAATCAATTTTAAATAAAACTCCCAATGCTTTAATTTTTAAAAAGTAATTATTTTATCCTTTCTTCTAAAGCACTATACAGACATTTCTCTTATTCCTAAAATTCATTAGTAAATTCTGATGTAATTAGCACCTTTTAAGGTGTAGAATAGATCCAGTTATCAATTAATTAAATAGCCTTATTAAAAATAAACTTACATTTTGAGATCAAGATATAAGGTTTATATCTATGGCATAAGTTGTAAAAGATAACTCATAAGATAATTTAAGTGTGACTTATATTACAGTAATTATGCACTGACTACTATCTCAGTACCCTTCATGCTGTATATGCAGGCTGCTGTCATAGGGCTATTGTGCACATGTATTCTGCTGCCTGTGATAGCAACACAGAGCACTAATGTTACACAAGCCTCATCTTCACTGCTTTAAAATAAAAAAGTTTTATTACCTTGGGGTAACTAGTGGGTCTGAGCTATCCTGAGGTAAAGACTAGGCACTTTACTTGTAGTAAAACTAAAGTTGAGGTCAACCCCTGCATGGGATAGAGAGCTGGTTACCTTGAATACCTTTTAAAATAGAAAAGACAGGCAAATTAGTGCCACATAAGGCTCAATAATAAAAAGGTGGTGTCATGCTAGCAATTTTTGTAGTATCAGGCAGGGAGTGCAATTCCTACATAAGAAGCTTTAGAGAAAATCATTGTGTAGGAGTTGCTCCCTTGCCTCCAGCTAGCCAGCTTTACAGAGCTCTGAAAATATCTGCTGATAGCTTTGGCTGTACTGCTAAAATATCACAATTACACTGGGTTTTAGGCCACGAAAGCTTATGCCCAAATAAATTTGTTAGTCTCTAAGGTGCCATAAGGACTCCTCATTCTTTTTGCTGATACAGACTAACACGGCTACCACTCTGAAATTGGACACAGACTAGTTAAAAAACGGAAGAGGCAGTAATCTGAGGTGGTTTTTTTCTTATTTTCATTCAACAGTTAGCAAGTCGTCCATTGGCAGCTTAGAAGTGATACATACGTGCAAACTGATTTTTCTGTGAAGATTTAGTCTTTTGAATATAGTGTTAATGTATTTTTTCTACCTCATACTGTAGCATCTCTTTGTAATATCTCCCACCTGTTCCAGCAATTTTAAGTTTACTGCTGGGTAAAACTTCTTCAGCTTTGCTTTGAAGTCTATAACACTGAAAGATTTTGCTCCAATCTCATGCTACTTGATCTGACCTTCAGATTACCCATTCCTATTATTCCTGATGATTGCTAGGCTTTTCCTGTGCACCCAAATTATCTCACCTCTTGTCCTAGCATCACCTTTTGGGAATGGGTATTATACTGGCCTGTGCCTTTTGACCAGGAGATGCAGGCCAGGTACTTCTTGCCCAAACTTCTGTTCCTTACTAAAGGTCAGAAGTTGATTTACCTCTTGTTTTTTACCATTACTCTCATTGGTTATCTCTAGTGACTGCCTAGCTCCAAAGTCACCTTTAAAATAACCATTACCTTATTTAAAAAATCTAGAGAGAAATTAAAGCTACGCATTATGAAATCTAAGGTCTACCTAAAAGCCTTTCTAAATTTAAGCAAAAGAATATTTGGATGTTTTTGAGCTCTAAACCTCTTGCACTGCTGCCAGATGTGTTCGTTCTCTCTCTCCCTGACCTATTCATAGTTCGTCTTGATGTTGAATCCGCATTGCAATCCAATTTCCATTCAAACTCATTTCTGCCATGTAATTTTAATTCACAGTCTTGGTTTCATTGCTATCATTATATGAAATTCACTGTGTTTCAACTCCTCCAACAATAAGTGATCACTAGTAGCCTAGGCAGACAATGATTTCCTTTCCCTTGACCTTGTAATACTACAGAGAATCCCTTGAATCTGGGTAGGTAGTTACGATCTGATAAAATTGAGTTGTTTTAGCCCTTTAACCTGCAAGGTGGTTTGCTGACCTTGTTTGACTCGTTAAGGAAAATGTAACTCTCTGTTTCAGTCCCAATGTTATATTTTGTTAATTACAATTTTTCATGTGATATGACATCTTAAACTCAGCCAATTACCATTTCTCGACATCTGGGTCAACCCTAGTTGCTCAACCATTTAGCAGCTCACCCACCTGCTGCTGAACAGTTTCTTCCTTTCTTCTGCTCTGGAGCTGAGCCCACCCTCTGGGCAGCTGGCTGCTCTCCAACTGGCCTCTCCTTCCCTTCTGGAGAGTAGTTGAATTGTCAGGCTGCTGCCTTCCAAATAGCTAAGCAGCTGCTCTGGAGTCACATCCCTGCCTGTTTGCTAGGCTAGAAACAAAGTGGACTTTGAATGAGAGGAGCCCTGGTTCAGTCTCTCCCCCAGGGATCCCAGCAGCGTTGAGTTCTACCCAAGTGTTTTTAAATTATGGAACAGAGGGAAGGACAGAGTTCAATCCAGCATTGCGGGAGGGCCAGGGCCAGGAAAGAGACACTTTGCCATTGGAATGGACTGAAGAGGGTGGGAAAGATGTTTTCATCCACTGCACGTTCGTTGTATAGGTGAGAGGGTATATATTAAAAGCACTCTGAGGTTGATGTTTCCAGGTTAAAAAAACCAAACCCTTGCTCTTAGCTGCAGTGTTTAGCAGGCATATAAAAGACCATTTGAATCTAGACACGCTATTTCACTAGCTCCCAACACATAACTAAAACAGTGTTGACAAGATGAATATAAATGATGTGTGCGCTTACAATGCAATTGTTGGAATGAGAGGTGTTTGTATTAGTGCAAAAATAATACTGTATAAATGGCAACCACTTTGGCAGCGGCAGCTGTTTCCCAAGTGCTATGGCTTCTTAAGTTCCCATTTAAAGTAATTGAAATCTTTGTTAATTTACTAAAATGTTATACGAATTAATGACTGTCAGTGAATCTGTGTTGCAATAAAGTTTCTATTTCCATTGTGTCAGATAGCCTATGGATATGCTAAGAATTCAGTATGCATGAGTGACTTTTTTTTCCTTTCTTTCTTTAAGGCATTGCTAAATTTAAATGTACTGTGATTTTGAGTAACATATTTTTATGTTTGTTTAAACCATGTTCATTGGGTACCAAAAAAGATAGCATTTGGTTTAATAGAAGCACAAATAGTTATCTGCCATATTACTAACGCAGGTATCCTTCACTTGCCTATTAATATAGTGCTCATATAAAATGGAAATGGATGAGTAGTCACTTAAGCTTTTTAATAATTTTAATTAATGTAAATAGTATAAAAGTATTTGCAATTCTTCTCTCTTCCCTCCCTACCCCCCCGAGAGAGAAAAAACAAGAACACACACAAATTTGTGTTTTTTACTAGAGTCTTTAAGAATTTTGTAGTGGGCTCAGTGCTTCAGAAGCAGGGCCGCCCAGAGGATTCAGGGGGCCTGGGGCAAAGCAATTTTGGGGGCCCCTTCCATAAAAAAAAAAATTACAATACTATATTCTCATGGGGGGGCCCCTGTGGGGCCCGGTGCAAATTGCCCCACTTGCTTCCCCCCCCCCATGGACGGCCCTGGGAAAAATAAACCTTCTGCATCTCGGCACAAATCCAGTTTTGAGAACTTCTTTACAAGGTGTCACTGGTTCTCAGCATCAGCTAGTGCTAAAAGGCACTAAAGCTCATTAAAACGATTGGACAAATATGTGCCGTCAAAACTGTTTCTGGATTGAAAACTATGGGTTTTTAAAAAGCAGAAAAAAATCACGGACAATGTTTGCTTTCCTTTAAAATTTGTTGTGCTTTTTTTAATTGAAAAGCTGAAATTAGTCTGCCATAACCTGAATATGGTTTGGGGTTTCAGAAGTGTGTGGCCAAATATCTGCTGCTTGCTGTGTTTGATTGTTTAAAGAAACAATAAAAAAAATTCTGCTTAAAAAAAAATCCAAAACTTTTTGAACCCACCTCAGCTTGTGACCAAACGCCTGAGCCCATCCAGTCAGAGATTTTTCCAGGTTTCTGATACTCTGCTGGCTTCCTTGACTCATATCTGTCTCCATAACTTTGGGTTCATTTAGGTTAGAATATAAGAACAGCCATACTGGGTCAAACCAAAGGTCCATCCAGCCCAGTATCCTGTCTACCGACAATGGCCAATGCCAAGTGCCCCAGAGGGAGTAAACCTAACAGGTAATGATCAAGTGATCTCTCTCCTGCCGTCCATCTCCACCCTCTGACAAACAGAAGCTAGGGACACCATTCCTTACCCATCCTGGCTAATAGACATTGATGGACTTAACCTCCATGCATTTATCTGTTTCCTAGAGACTGGCTCCATGGGGTCCCTCACAAACTGGAGACGGTTACTGTGGGTTTGTCTTTAGTATAGCTTATGTACATACTCCACAAACTGCGCATTTGAGCTTGTTCCAAATCTGGGATGAGCCTATGTTGTGAAAACTGAAATGCTCAAAATAGCACATGCATGTGAATGGACATAGGGTGTTAAAATTACATTACCCCTCAGGGGGTCATGAGGTTATTACTGGGGGCTGCGAGCTGTCAGCCTCCACCTCAATCCCTGCTTTGCCTCCAGCATTTATAATAGTGTTAAATATATAAAAAAGTGTTTTCAATTTATATGGGGGGGGGTCACACTCACAGGTTTGCTATGTGAAAGGGGTCACCAGTACAAAAGTTTGAGAACCACTGAATTAACCTCTCTGGAGCCTCAGGAAATGTAGGGGGGGGTCTCCCTTGGTAGGGTTGGGAAGGGGGTAGGTGGTGTAGGATATTGCTCTTATCATGTGATCCCTCCCCCAGTGGCTAATTTTAAATGAAGCTACCCTCCCCTGACATGAATCTCCCTATGGCACTGAAATAAAATATAGACTATAATTTGGCATTTTGAGAAGTGAAAGGGATGGTAGCCCTAATGGAAAAGCTAACAGCTTGGCTCTTCTGCAAGCCTCAAACTGCTGAATGAGCTTTAGGGTAGGGAAGGCTGTGCCTCCCAAACAGCCTGGCCCTGCCCCCATCCGAACCCCACCCACTTTCTGCCCCCAACTGCCTGCCCCCTCAGAATCCCTGACCCATCCTGCTCCTTGCCCCCTCACCGTCCTCTAGAGACCCTCCACTACCACCCCAGGACCCAACCCCTGCTCCCTGTCCCCTGACTGCCCCGACCCCTATTCACTCCCCCCCCGCTGAGTCCTGACAGACCCCTGGAACGCCCACAATCCAACCCTCCCGTTCCCTGTCCCCTGACCGCCCCCCCCAACCTCTGCCCCCTCCCTGTCCCCAGGACTCCCTGCCCCTTAGCCAACCCCCCCCCAGCCCTGGCCCCTTACCCCAGGCTCCCCTCTCACCCGGAGCCTCAGCGCATCCAGGAGCTTTGCTTAACAGCTGCAGTGTGTCTCCGGCGGGGCCTGAGCTCTGTCCCGCTCAGAGCCGCGTGGTCAGGGGGCGGGGCTGGGAGTTCCACGCTAAGCTCAGCTCCCTCCACTCAGCCTGGAGCTCACAGCCCCGCCCCCTCACCACGCGGCTCTGAGTGGGGCCAGGCTCAGGGGCCCTGCCAGAGCCACACTGCAGCTGTCTGGGACGCTGCTGGATGGGCTGAGGCTCTGGGAGATGGGGCCGGGGAGGGAGCCTCCGTCATGCTCGTGGGGGCCCCTGCGGAGCCCGGGGCCTGGGGCAAATTGCCCCACTTGCCCCCCCCTCTGGGCGGCCCTGTTCAGAAGAGATAGGGTTTGTGTTGGGTGTTGCTGTACCCAGCAAAACTACAGACAAGACAGCAGGGATGTTCACATTTTGTAATGTGTCTCTGGTAGGAAAATTCTGTTCCCTTGCCTGGGTAGCCAGTGCCAAAGAGGAAGAAACCATTGTTCTTCCTCCTTTGTGAGGAGTAGGAAGAAGATGGCTTTTACCCCTTACCACTTTCATGTCCCTATCCTTCTCATAATGGTCACCTTTATAATAGTATAGAATGCTTTGTAAAACATCGTACTTCTTAAAAGATTGAGAACAGAGCATACTGATCTGAAAATATATGCACTTTGTGAATGTGTTGGACATGATAGAATTCTAGGTAAGATGAACTCAAACCTGATTGTGTGTATAGATGTATGTGCATGTATTACAATTGTGAATGAATGCAGCAGTTGGGGCTTGGTGAGAGCAGCTACAATTGTGGAGGATGTACATATAGTAGTTTGCTGAGGGCAGCAGATGCTTATGCTTGACCTGTAATGTAGTAAGGGGAATCTTCACTTGGTTCTATCCCCTGGTGTATATCACATTTGTTTTTTGGTTAGGGTTTTGTACTGTTCTGTCCACATAAGCAAACCATATTTACATAAGTGGAGCAATATGCTTAGAGTCACAGTGCACTGTAGATGTCATATAAATATTAAGAGCCTAGTAGAGATCAATGGTGGCGGTAGAATTTACCTAATAATTGACTGATCTACACATGCAGACAAAAGCAAAACTGTGACATTTAGTGGTGTTCGGTGAGATGAGTCTTGAGTTTAAAAGATTTACACGCTCTGAACTATCTCTGCAGTTCTCCATATACAAGTTATTTGCCTGGGAGACTAAATTGACATCAGAGTTCAGTTCAGCGCTACAATAGAATGTTACTTTTGTGAACTCAGCAGTATGATGAACAGCCTTTCCTAGGGATTTGTGAGACAATCCTCTGCTTTGTAGTCTCTCTGTGTGTCTTTTTTGTTTTGCTTTTTTGGGGTGAGCAGTTGGGAGTCAGTCTAACTATATAATTATGATCAGTGGCTCAGTACAGTACGTGGTTTACAGCAATATGCAGAACTTTTACCCTGATGACTATTTTTGTTGGTTTGTCTAGAAATGAGAAGGAAAAATATCTTCACCGTGTCTTCTTTAAAGTGATCTCCAATATTAGACTGATAATCTCTGTTGCCAGTAACAACAGTCTTGTTGGGTCTGCATTCATGTTACAGATGCATCCAAAGAATAAGCTTGCAGGATCTTTAAGGTGCAAGAAATATCTAATGTATAATGTCTTAGAGCATGTCCGCACAGTGAAAGCTGTGTACAGCTAGCCTGTTCGAGCTAGCTTGAATCTAGCACAGAGTACAATAGCTTCAGTGCAGGTCATACAAGCCTGGCATGGATTCTGGGTGCATATTCAACTGTCTAGCCCACTCTGGAGTCCATGCTGTGCTGTCTTTGCTGCTATCATTACCTGTGCTACCTGGATTCAAGCTAGCTTGGGTAGGCTAGCCCATGCGCAGCTTCTACTGCATAGATGTACTCTCTCAAATGGCTGCTATGAATAAATAAGGCATTTACACAATTAAATATCATTACACTTATTTTTAGACATTTTTATTAAATGTTACTTATGTAACTGTAAATAAACATGGCACTTTAAAAAGATAGATTAAAATAATCACTGCACCAAAGATGACACTAAAGAACATGGACAAGAAAAAGATAAGACGTGATATTGGTCAGTGATTCTGGAAAGGGTAGATTATGGAGAGATTTGGGGAGGAGGAGAAGGCAGAGGGGGTATTTCTGGGCTTTTGAGGAGAAATTTGCAAAGGGAGAATTCTTGCGAAACAAGAAATTTGAGGTAGTTTTATGCATAGGAAGCAATGTGATAGAAGATACAAAGCTGGAAGTGCAAAGAAGAGTAAGCCAGCAGTATGAGAAGAGTTGAGAGGAAGGTATGTTGTAAGGTCTCTGGGGGAAGGGATGTGTCAGTTCTGCTTCCTGTGATGAAGAACCTAGCATGCTTCCAGGTGCTCAAAAATCAATATTGGTTATGAGGAACTGGGAGGAAAATTAAAGCAGAGATGTAGACGGAAGTGACATTTTGTAGGACATTGAAGGAGGGGGCAGAGGTATGAGAGGAAACCAGTAAAGAGTGATTTGAGACAGGGTCAGAGTGATGGCAGAGAAATCACTTTCAGAAGTGGCACTCAGCATAGTCTAGAGAATTTTAATAAACTTTTCTCTTTGTATTTCAATTATTTTCTGAAAGCAAGGTGCATTCTCATTGGTTGATATAACCATTAAAACATGTTGATTTACAACGAAATAGAGCCTTTATACAAGATTTGGTATATCTTTTTGCTAAGTGGGCATGTGTACTATAACTATTACATAATTGCTTAAATGTAAGTTTTGCTGCTTTTTCCACTTCCAGTCAATTTCTCAACTTTGAATGAATTAGTCCTAAAGAAGAAAATCATGTTTCTGTGCCTTCAGAAGAGGTTACTTCTGTCAAAAGCTGGTTTAGCCATCTAACAAACTCTGGTTCCAGGTGCTTAGCTAGTGATTTCCATCAGTTCAGGGGTGTGACTTTCTTTAAAACAACATCAGCAAACATGTACTGCTTGAATGGTTCACCTCCAGTCCTGAAATGTATTATGATTGATGGATGATTATTAGATTGCCATGTCATAGCAGCATCTTCTGTAACAATGAGGCATCTATCCCGGTACTTTGGGTTGAGAATATTGAGAAAAAGAGGTGGAGTATGTGCTTGATCCATCTGCTGCTTAACTGCCTGCAATTTAATGTTGTTGTTGGGTAACTCTTGAATGGTCTGGCAATTCTTTTGAAATTTCAGCAGCAACAGCAGTAATCTTTCTGCAGTTTGTCCAAGGCTATGGAAATAAGTTTCAGTATATTCATTGTCCTCTTCTACATTTCTCTTTACTCCAGTGTTTGACTACTTTGGCTGTGATAATTTCATCTGTTTTGTCATGATTTTTTTCACAGCTTATCAGAATAGGCCAGTTCTTAATAAATAGCTCAAAACGGTCAGCCACTGAATTCCATCATACGTCTTTGGAAGAGAATTAGTTTGCATCTTCCTGTTCTATACAGTGAAGCAAAGTGGTTGTTACCAGAAGTATTTAGCAATTTCAGTATTTTTCTTTATTCATGGAGTTGTACTGAAGAGGTCTTTGTCTAAAATATGCATCAAATGAGCACTGTGCCCATATGTTGTAAGTTTCAGGTTTCCCTTTGTTACCTTATTCTAGATTTCTTCTCATCTTTGCTACATTTGCAGCTTTGTCTGTGACAAAGCTACACACTTGACACTTGAATTTTTGTTTAGTTTGTTACAGCTTTTACTGCAGCTGCTTTTAAGTATTCTGTATGGGCATCTCCAGATATACACCTCTACCCTGATATAACGCGACCTGATATAACACGAATTTAGATATAACGTGGTAAAGCAGTGCTGGGGGGGGGGCGCTGCACACTTTGGTGGATCAAAGCAAGTTCAATATAACACAGTTTCACCTATAACGTGGTAAGATTTTTTTATTTTGGTTCCCGAGGACAGCGTTATGTCAGGGTGGAGATGTATCAATTGTTTCTGTAAGATAGACAACCCCATCTTCTGCTGTTACACAAGCACTTATTATTGGATCGTTGTGTACATTGCTCTACCCATCAAGACTCCTATTAATAAATTTCCTATCATTGGGGTTTTTTGTACACTGTTCAATTTCCTTATCAGACACTGTATCCAGCAACCTTCCAGCAATGTCTACTTCACTGGGTGGAGTGTAATCTGGTTGTAATGACTGAATAATGTCCAAGAGGGGGAAGGAGGAGAAGCAGGAGTGGGATCACAGATGCGGGCAAGGCTCCTGCATGTGTCCTGTTCTTTCATTTTGAAAACGTGGTCATCCTACCCAGGTGGGCTCTATGGATAATCCTGATGAGATAGCTGATGGTGTCTTCTGGAAGCAGAGGCCTGGTTCCAACAACTGTGATGAGTTTGCCAGACTGTTGCACCCAGTACACAGCCCCTAGATCCCCTACAGGATCAAGCTCTTAATACAGTGTATGATCTATAGTACTATACTTAAGAAAATTTGACCTCTGAAGTTAGATGTTTTTTCCCTTATTATTTCTTTATATAGAAAAGCAGCCTTTAATTCAGTCTTTTGTTAGAGGCTTATGAATTCAGAATATTTATTTTTTATTTAAATGTTTTAAGAGCTGCTTATAAATTTAGGTCTTAGCATATTTTGTAGTAAATTCAGATTTTCTTTTTAAACAGGTTTTTTTTTTAAAGGAAATACTTTTTATAATTTAACTAACAGAATAAAAAAACTCCAATTTTAAATAAAATCAGATTCCTTTTCCTCCCCGCCCAGAAAAAAAAAATTGATTTTTATGTACCCTGGTTTGGATGCGTATTTGCACACTGCCTTTCTCCAGATGTATAGAAATCTATCTATAGTCTAACATTTTAAATTAATATAGTTTGTGTGTGAATGATTCTCCTGCCTCATTCTGACTTAGTTTTAATGCAATTCTGCTGATAGTAGAGATCTTTTTAGGAGAGCCATTCTGTACACACAGTTTCTGAAGTTTTAAATCCTTAGCAAATCAACTTTTGTAATTGCAAAAAAACTTAGTTTTAATGGTGCTAATCCCAGGACAGAATCTTGCAGTTAAAACAGTGATTAAATCTGCATTGGCAGACTGTAATTTACATACTAGTTATAAATGCACATCTAAATGAAGTGTGGGGAGGTACCAGCTCCTCTCCTGCCATCTCTTACATCTTCATTTTCCAGCTGGCAAATGTATGGGAGTAATTTTGCAACTCTGCTCTCATAGCATCATTGTGTTAGATTTTAAAATGAAGACTGTGATAAGTGTGAGTAAGATCACCTGCTCCTCATTATTCTCTTACCTGTAATGATTAACCACCACATGGATTCTTCAGCTGTAGAGCCTTGTGGCATTGTAACACTTCGGTATGCGGAGATTAACAAATAATATGGTTGTATTAGCTGAATAGGTTACAAGTTGCATCAAGCAGAGTATAATGCAGTTAGCTAAGTAATGCTTACTAGTCTAATTAATATTCAGTGTACTGCTGACTTTCCCTCTTACATTCTTTTCAGGGCTGCCTTTGAAAATCTTCCACCAAGAATACTTGATCTTTGCCAGCATAGATTAAAAAAAGTTTGTTTGTTTGTTTTTGCAGGAGAAGTCATAATATCCACTTATCCCAATGAAAATGGCCTTTAGCAATTTGACATCAAAAGCTGCACTGCTTTATGATGGATGGATTAAACATGCCGGTGAGTCAATAAATCTTAATGTCCACTAACTTTAAGGCTTTTCAACAGATGTGGAGCTGTGTTAAGCATAATTTTGTATTGCTAACTTAAAATAGCATTGTCTTCCTCTAATGGCACCTAAGTTGTCAAGCTAAATGTTCACATGCCTAACTGTAAAGAAAAGTAGTATAATGTCATGCAGACTTTAGAGGTGTAACTTTTTTGCAATTACAAAAGTTGATTTGCTAAGGATTTAAAACTTCAGAAACTGTGTGTACAGAATGGCTCTCCTAAAAAGATCTCTACTATCAGCAGAATTGTACTTTACATTTTGAAATTGTACTGGGACAGTCTAAAACTTTAATTTTATTTAATTATAAATGGAGTTACATTTTCTTAGTTAACTGAATAAAAGTATTCTGTTACAAAGTGATGTATTTTGCTCTTCCTGGTACTAAAGTAGCAAGTGAAAGAAAATGTAAACTTTGATTTCTCGTTGTATGTTGAAAACTCCTGTAAGTGATTCACTGCATCAAGTTCCTGTTTTGAAAGGGAGTATTCATACTCTAACAAAGTTCAGGAATAAGTATATAAATCATTCTGTGGTTTACTGTGAAAGTTTTATAGTGCTGTATATCTGCTTAGTTTATCTGCTTAGTTCCTCTTCTGAACTTGTATGTGTTGAATGTCCTGGCTTTTCATAATTCCATAGCTATGGAATTAGATGCAGGCAATGGAAAATACTATGGCTGTAAAGCATATGTTGCCTTGAACTGGACAAATATGGTGAAATCTGAACTGAAATTCACTGTAAATATGAATGGCTGAAAGATGCTGTACATCTGGGACTGGGACGAATGAGTTCAGATTAATACCATAGCTGAAAGCTTTTTCCCCATCATCAGTGGGAATTGGGCACAGCTGGTGCCAGGGGGGAAGTTAAAAGTGAATGGAGATGCTAGCCCAGAGGAAAGCTCTGATGGACCAGAGGAGGAGGATGAATCTCCAGAAGCAGATGATGAGGATGAGAACAAGGAGTTGATAAGGGCAATGTAGGCAGAGCAGCTGTAAGACTACAGACCTGGAGTGGGAGAAACTTCATTTGGAGCCAGGGGTGTCATAGTGAGGAGTTCTTCAGCCTAAAAATACACCATGAAGTGAAGATGCAAATACCGCACCAAGAGAACCTAATAGCCTGGTAAGCTAACATGGAAGCTTCTCATCTAACACTCTGACTTCTGCAGTGTTAAGATAGCAGCCTTATGCAGGATTTTGGGTGGGTTAGTGGAGACTTCTAATTCTCTTTTGAGTAGTAAGGTTTTAAGAGTGTATACGGTTTGTCAGGTTCTGATTGTGTGTATTGAAATTTAAAACTGCTTTTTTAGGAAACAAGACCAAATAAAATACTTGAGCTCTTTAACAAGTGGTTGTGTGGGTCCCAGAAGGAAATGACAGAGACAAGGTCTCCGTGCTAATGTTGTATGCTGCTTGTGTTAGGGTTTTGTTCTGCTGCCCATCACTGGAATAGAGGTACACTAAGGAGTTAATTGATCCCAGGAGGAGTTGCATTTAATTGAGGTGCTATTTTTGACCCATAAACACATTACATAGTTGGGTTTTGGACGGATTACCTGAAAGCCACTTCTCTCCTTGTGCAGCATCATAGCAGCTAGGATCAGATAAGTGCTCAAGATAACCGCTCTTTGGTTAAAATGGAATGGATCTGGTGGCAGGGCACTCTTGCTGAAGAATCCTTGACTGGAACTTGAGTTGCTCACCCCATAGCCTGCCAGAGCTTGGATATGGTGTCTTGCATCATGATGTGATGAAGACATTTGTTCTCCCCGGCAGGGGCAGAGGGATTATTGGGAAGGAGCTGGTGGAGTGGGTGAAAGGGAGTGGCTTGTTGTGAGGGTGTGGTGATCCTCTTACAGTTCTGATTACTTGCCGTGTGTGTGTGTGTGTGTGTGTGTGTTTATAGTGCCTAGAGCACTTGACTAATGCTTTGTAAATGTGAGCAAATAAATTGGAGAATTGAGCAGTTCTTTTAAAACATTGCAACAGTAAGTTGAAGGTCTGGATTTGTGACTCCACCCCAGTAATATGACAGCAAGCCACAAAAGCAGCAGAATACTAATTCAGAAGCCACGTTGGTATTGTTAAAAAACCTAACAACCCGCCCCAAAAGGTAATTGGTAAAAGCAGGGGTCCAAAACAACTAACCAAGTCACTACACTTCCTAGTGAAGAAGAAATAGTCAAGCCTTCCAGATCCCCATGATGACCCAGAATTTAAAAAAGATGATGTCACTGTCAAAGGCTTGAATGTAGCTCCAGCCGATGTCAATGAGGGAAACGGGGCTTGTATGGAGCAACTCTAGACACAGCACGTAACATCCTTGTAAGCTACCTGGGGAGGGATTCACAGCATTTTCTCCATATGGATAATTTTAATGTGAATTCTCCATTTACCATGCAGACTCAACTCTGGGCCCACCAATCCCTGCACAAAACCAGATATTTCTGAGAGAGGGGTGGGGACAACTTTCAGGAATTGCAAGATTTAACAGGCACTATGTTATGGCTCTACAAGTGGTAGGTAGTGGGTCAAATCATCTGGTTAAAACTTCCAGGTTTAAAGCCATTCTCCAAACTAGTAAACCAAGTATGATTAAACACAAGAAGGGACAAAGTTCTTAAAAATAGGGGCTTTTCCCAATTTGAAGTTCTTTAAGAATGGTCACATTTTCCCAGAAGAGTTTAATTTCACTCATATGCAGCCTGGATCAGTTGCTTGCAAGACCTCTTCCTTTTTTTGCTTGTGAACTACATTGTCTTGTGACAATGCATACTTTCCATGGGGTGGAGATTGATGCAAGTGGGGGGCATCAGATCCAATCTAGGACATGTGTCTGAATGGATGTTGGAGGAGTATGATGATATGACACACACTTTTCTCAGCGTGAAAACTCTGCTTCCAAAGTTTTTGTCAAAACTTGGGCTCCAATTGACAACATCCAATAACTGGAGTTTTCATACCAAAGACATCCAGCGAACAACCTTGAAAGTCACTCCATAGCCAGATTAATTGGAAGCCCTGCAGTCTCCCACTAACCAAAACCTTTGCTGGGAAGACTCAGTCGCACCAATAGTGGGCATCAAAAATGTCTTAGAAGGAACGCTACAAATATCATATGTGCAGCGGATCTAACTCTCAGTGCCAGTTGAGTTTAAGGGGTAACTTGAGTGAAACAAACTCCATAGACCAAGGGGGAGAGGGAATGTGAACTCTGCTTACCATCTATGGATGAATAAATCTGCAAAGTATACCTGTTAATAGATTTCTGTTGGTTTTTATCTTGGCGAGGGAGGAGTATGTGAAGGATGACTCTATCTGGGCAAATAACTTTAGAATTACATGAGAGTCTGCTAGGCAAGGTTTGCTTAGCCAGCATGCCCAGAATTTTCTTCAAGGTGTGGACAGAGAATTGCCTGACAATGCATATGAGATTGGAAGTGGGGAATTAAGCAATATCCTTTACAGATAGTCATTATTAGTGTGTGGGACAGAACAGGCAGTTGTACCTGAGGATGATGTGGTGTGCCATAAAGGCGAGCACATGTGTAAACTTTAATTGTAAGACTTTTGTGCCTGGTTAGTGGTGCAATTTATAGTATTAGTGTAGTTGAGTTAATATTAACATTTTTCTCTACATTGCCAATAAAATGTCCTTTTTTTAATTTGAGTTGAACGTGAAGACTTAAATTGAGAATAAATCACTGCCAGGTGATGAATGGAAAGAAACTGACCTCTGGTCTCCAGAGATTATGTGGTCAAGGGCAGCAGTGGCTTTAATCACTTACCTTGAGTGGTATTCCAAAGAATCTGGCAAGGACCAATGTTGGTTTATGAAGAGGCTAACAACCCTGGAGCTACTAAATCTTGTTAAAGCAAGTTATAAAAACCCGAAGCTAATAGTGATTCTAAAACCTGAGCAGTGAAAGCAGAAACAATTTAAGAAAAGAATTTAATCAAGAATTTAACAAAAGAATATCCTTGATGTTAAGTTAATGTAGATGTAAAAAGCATTATAACCTGTGGATTTTTTTTTTCTCTTCTAGATCCAAGAGTGGAAGGTTTCCTACTCATGTCTTCACCTGTGCCACAGACTATTATCATTGGAGCCTATATTTATTTTGTCACTTCTTTGGGACCAAAACTCATGGAAAACCGAAAACCTTTTGAACTCAGGCAGATAATGGCATTTTACAATTTTGGTGTGGTAGCCCTTTCAGTGTATATGACTTATGAAGTAAGTATTTCTCTATAATTACTTGTTTAACCTTTTTCTTCAGCTAGCTCAGCTACTATTATGTAATTTTTTGGATACTGCAATTGTGACAATTAGCATAATAGATGAGAGAGAACCTCCTCAAGAAAAATCATTTGGCATTTTTCTTAGGACAAAGTATAGAAATTTAACAATGACTGTAAATGAAAGTTAAACACACAGTCAAGAGGGTGACTGCATATTTTATATTAGACCATAATAGAACACTTTAAAACAGTGGTCCTCAAACTTTTGTACTGGTGACTGTTATATCCTTGGGGGCAGCTGGTTTAGGAAGAAATCACTTGAGGCCAGACAGCAGACAGCTAACAAAACCACCATTTTATTTACAGACTCAGAGAACTCACTCAGCTGGCTGAAGCTGGCTGAGCTATCCCCTAATAATCTAACTCAGTTACCATAGGAACCAAAAACCATGACAACCAAATACACAACATATTCCTCCCCCCCTAATAAGAACATCCCCTAAATAAAACACACACTAGACTAGAGAAGGAGGGTAGACTGCCTCCATTCCCGGCTAAACCCTGGGGATTATTTTGCCCCATAACCATGGGTTCGCCCTAGCTAAAGATCCAGCCGATGAGGAGGCCTTCTGTCTCTAGGTGGATTACGGCGAACTTCTGGTGTTGTTGCACCCGAAAGTACCATGGGCTCAGGGTCCGCAGCACGAACGGGTGAGGAGGTGGTATCAGCTCGTGCTGGGCAAAGGGGCATCTCAGCCGCCGGCAGTAATGGAGGAGGACAGTCAGGAATAGGTGATTCGTGATTCGGTGTCTCACCGGAAGAGGTGAAGTCAGATCCCTCAATTGCAGATGTGTCCTGAGGACTGGCATGACCTGGCAACAGCTGATCTACATGTCGCCGCCAGGTAAGATTCTCTGCAGTCCGGACTGTGTAGGAAACAGGTCCTGTTTGAGTGATGACTGTGGCCGGGACCCATTTAGCTCTGGAAGTATAATTCTGAGCCAAAACTGGCTGTCCCAGGCTAAAGGTTCGGTCTTTTGCTCTGGGTGCCCGGCTGATGACTTGATATTGCTGCTGATGTTGCACAGTTTGTCTGGGTTCAGAAGGTTTCAGCAGATCAAAGCAAGTGCGCAGCTGTCGTCCCATCATTAGAAAGGCCGGAGATGCCTGGGTCGTAGCATGAGATGTGTTTCAGTAGGAAAGTAAGAAGGTATCCAGACGCTTTTGAATGGAGTGTTGTCCCCTTGCTGATTTCAAAGCGTTTTTCATTGTCTGCACAAATCTTTCAGCTAATCCATTGGTGGATGGATGATATGGTGCTGACGTGATGTGGTGTATCCCATTTGCCTTCATAAAATTTTGAAACTCCTGAGAGACAAACTGCGGTCCTTTGTCGCTCACAAGTTGTTCTGGCAGACCAAAACGACTAGAGTCCTCATAGTTTTTGGATAGTATTCTCTGCAGAAGTGGACTGCATTATAGAGACTTCTGGCCATTTAGAATGGGCATCTATTGCCACCAAGAACATGCTTCCTTCAAGGGGGCCAGCAAAGTCAACGTGAATACGTTGCCACGGGTTTTCAGGCCAGTCCCATGGGTGTAGGGGTGCCCACTGGGGTGCATTCCTCACACCCTGACATGACATACAAGCCTTTGCCTTCTCTTCAATAGCACTGTCCAATCCAGGCCACCAAAAATAGCTTCGTGCAATTTCCTTCATGCGCACTATTCCACAGTGACCAGAATGTAGCTGTTCTAACAGCTGTGATCTCAGTGGTGGTGGAATAATGACATGTCTCCCCCACAACAAACAACCAGATTGGACCGATAACTCCGTCCTTCTGGACATGTAGGGAACAAGGTCAGATGAGACCGGAGAGGTTTGTCGAGATTTTCCATGCATCACCATGTCCATAACTTGGGACAATACTGGGTCAACGCGGGTTGCCTTCTTTATCTGAGTAGCAGTGATAGGTGTATTCTCTATCTGTTCAAAGTAGAAGATTTCCTTTTGGGCACTATCTTGATGTTTGACCGGCAAAGGCAACCTTGAGAGGCCATCTGCATTGCCGTGCAGAGTGGATTTCCGATATTTGATTTCATATGTGTGTGCTGAAAGTAACAATGCCCAACGTTGCATACGACTAGCAGCTAATGGGGGAATACCTGGGTAGGGTCCAAAAATTGACGTCAGAGGTCGATGGTCTGTGAGAAAAGTAAACTTTCGCCCAAACAGGTACTGATGAAACTTCCGAATTCCAAAAACAATTCCTAATGCCTCACGTTCGATTTGGGCGTAGTTAGTTTCTGCTTTGCTTAGAGTGCGTGAAGCAAAAGCAATAGGTCTCTCTTCTCCCGAAGGCATAATGTGTGACACGACTGCTCCCACTCCATAAGGGGAGGCATCGCAGGCCAATTGTAGGGGGTAAGGATGGATCAAAGTGCGTTAGAACTTCAGAATTTAGCAATGCATCCTTAGCTTTGTTAAATGCAACATCACAGGCTTCAGTCCACTTCCAGGCCTTGTTCTGCCCAAGGAGCTCATGAAGTGGTTTTAGCAGTGTGGCTAACTGTAAGATGAACTTTCCATAGTAGTTCAGTAGTCCTAGAAACGAGCGCAGCTGGCTTACATTTCGAGGTGGGGGAGCCTCCACAATAGCTTTAACTTTGGCAGGGGCCTTATGAAGACCTGCAGAATCAATGATGTGTCCCAAATATTCAACAGAGGGCTTGAAGAATTCACACTTGTCTTTGCGAACTCGTAGACCATACTCTTCCAGTCTTTGTAGGGTAGCCTCTAAATTCTTTAAGTGATCCTCTTCATTTCTTCCAGTGACCAGGATATCATCCAGATAGCACTGAACTCCTGACAAGCCACACAAGATCTGGTCCATAGCCCCTCTGGAACAGGGCGGGAGCAGATGTTATTCCGAAGGGTAGGCGGCAGTATCGATAAAGCCCCTTATGAGTCACAACAGTCAACAGCTCTTGGGACTTTTCATCGACGTGCATCTGTAAATATGCTTGACTCAGATCAATCTTACTGAACTTTTGTCCCCCAGCCAGGCCTGCGAAGAGGTCATCGATGCGGGGAAGTGGGTATTGCTCTGCACACAACATTGGGTTGACAGTGACTTTAAAATCACCGCAAATCCGGAGAGAGCCATCTTTTTCGCTATTGGAACGATAGGAGTGGCCCATGAGCTATGGGTAACTGGTATTAGGACTCCATTGGTGACCAGGCGCTCCAGGTCTGCTTCAACTTTTGGCCTGATGGCATATGGCACAGTTCGGGCTTTCAGATATTTTGGTGGACTGTCAGGTTTAATGTTCAATGTCACAGTGATTCCCTTCATACTTCCCAAATCATCTCCAAAAACAGCAGCATGTTTCCTTAGTATAGGGGTTAGACTGGTTTCTTCTTTAGTCATCCGGTGCACTTCTGCCCAGTTCAGTTGAATCTTCCCAAGCCAAGACCTACCCATTAAGGCTGGGTAGTTACCTCTCACCACAAACAGTGGCAATTTAGCCACCTGTCCATTGAGCTCCACCTTAACATCAATAGTGCCCAGCATAGGCACAGCTTCTCCCGTATACGTCTTCAGAACAGTTTTTGTTGCCTTAAGCGGAAGATGCTGTAGCTTTTCTTTATACAGTCTCGGAGATCAGTGAGACGGCTGCACCGGTGTCCAGTTCCATGCGTATACGTTTGCCATCCAATAACGGGGTTACCCAGTATTCATGTGAGCCCACTGCCAAAGACAAAACATGCAGTGGCACTTTCTCTTGCGCTGAGGTGTCACCTTGATCATCCTGGGTCTGCTTTAGGGTATGCAAGGTTCCTCTTTTTGTTGGCCAGACCACAGGCCTCCTTTTCTTTTGTTTACAGGCACACTCAATGTGTCCCTTTTTGCCACAGTGTCGACACACCAGATCCTTACACCAGCATTCTGATGCCTGGTGACCCGGCTTACCACAGCGGTAACATTCTTGACTCTGCACCGTTTTGTGGGTCAGTTCTTGTGACACTTTTTGCACCCTAGGGGATGCACCGATGTATTGCGCCTCCCTTGTAGCCAGTTCCATGGAGACAGCAATATCAACAGCCTTCTGTAAGGTAAGCTGAGCCTCTGTCAGTAGGCGCTTCTGTATAGCTTCACTGTAGAGGCCACACACTAACCTGTCACGCAGGGCATCATTTAACATCTCTTTAAATTCACAGTGTTCTGCTAGCTTTTTTAAAATGGCTACAAATTGTACAACTGTTTCATCTTCCTTTTGGTCTCTTTTGTGGAACCTATATCTTTCAGCAATTACCAGTGGTTTTGGGGAGAAATGGGACCCCAGGATTTCCACAATGTCACTGTAAGATTTAGTCTCAGGCTTAACAGGGTGTAGTAAGCTGCGTAGCAGGGAGTAGGTTTTAGCCCCTACAACACTTAAGAATATTGGCACCTTCTTTGTTTCTGTAATGTCATTTGCAATACCAAAAAGCTCAAAACGCTCAGTATACACATGCCACTGCTCTATATTCTCATCAAAAGGTTCCAGTGGCCTGGTCAGAGTAGCCATGATTTTAGTTTCACTTTCACAGTCAGTGCAAACAAGCAGTATTTTTATTTGTGTTTTGTACCTTGACTTCTACTTCCTTCTGTTACTGGAGCAGCACCAGGATCCCATCCATCGTCACCACTTGTTATATCCTTGGGGGCAGCCGGTTTAGGAAGAAATCACTTGAGGCCAGACAGCAGACAGCTAACAAAACCACCATTTTATTTACAGACTCAGAGAACTCACTCAACCGGCTGAAGCTGGCTGAGCTATCCCATAATAATCTAACTCAGTTACCATAGGAACCAAAAACCATGACAACCAAATACACAACAGTGACCTCTTTTACATAACAAGCCACTGAATGTGACCCCCACCCCTTTATAAATTAAAAACACCTTTTTAAAATATATTTAATGCCAATATAAATGCTGGAGGCAAAGCAGGGTTTGGAGTGGAGGCTGACATCTCACGACCCTCCCTGTAATAACCTTGTGACCCCTGAGGGGTCCCAACCCCCCAGTTTGAGAACCCTTGATTTAAAACCTGGAAAGTATTTAGATTTTTAGTTTTTGAACTTCTTTGGGTGAAGAAGGTAGAACTAGACTGGCAGGTTGCATGCTTTGTTTATAGTCTTACTTTTTGTGGCTGTCACATGATAGAATAAATTGAGATTTTCCACACTGCACAGGGAATGTTTAAGTGCAAGATCCTCTTCAATTAGTTTTTGGTTTTCAAATTGCACAATCACACTTTCCTAATGTTGTAAATGATCCTTTTATTTACAAAATTTAGTCTAGGGTCTCAATCCATATAAAACAAGGTTTTTAGAATAATCAATAAAACCTTTCCTAGAAGAGTTCTGGGGTGTTTGACTTGTGGCTCAGCAAAAAGCTAGGCTTTTTAGGAGAAAAGAACATTTTTATTAGACAGTGATTAAGTGAGATGCACTGGGTTTAATGACCGAGAAAATACATTTCTACATGTGCATGGTGTGCACCTACAAATAGTCAATTAGAGTTAACTCTCTCACACTTAAAGAAATGCCAGTTTAAAGAGACTAAACTGGGACAGTTAACCAGTGTGGCTACTCAGCAATACTACAAGCAGCTGCCTGATAGTTTTCTACAACTGGCCAGCTGAAAGAATACTATTGTGGTAGCTATTTTCATCTTTGGCATACTGGTTATGGAATTTTTCAGATACTGCTGCCAAATTGGCTGTACGTCAGTTAACCCAGTTCCCATAACCTTCATGATGTGTTAGACTGAGCTTTTGCTTTTAAAAACAGTGCTCCGAAGTCTTTACGTTTATCTTTCAAAAATAAACTGATAATGTTGGCTAATAATTGTTGTGCCAAATACCATAAATGCAAAGAAGGTTGAAAAGCATGCTTCCACAGATCTTGTTAGGGTTGTCCTGTTTTTAGGCGTATTTTAAAAAATAAACACTGCCTCTTTCACTTTTGACGCCAACATGATATTTGATTTGCCTATCATTAAGCCTTTATTTAAAATGTCACAAAAGAATGCATAGATACTGTATACCAGATTGAATTAATTCTTTTCCTCACTGGCTATAAGCCATTTTGTGGGTGTGTTTGGTATTATGTTCACTTACAATGTTTGAAATCCTGTTGGTTTCAGCGTCTGGTTTGTTAAATGGGTAATCTTTTACTTGTCTTATTCAAGTCATGTTTGATTGAAACTACAACTCTTCACCTACCAGGAAAACTTGGTATTTTCCTATTATACATGCATGGATAATTATGATTAATTAATGAATATTCATTCAACACAAGTGGAGTTTTTATAGTATTGGCTGGGATTCAGGGGGTTAGGAAGAGAGAAGACACGAATAAAGTGTAATATTTACAGTGCTGCTCTTAGCTGAGTTTTAATGTAGTAATAGGAGGAGTATTGGATGCGACACGTTACACTGATACTGTACATCTGCATGTGATCTCAAGACCGCTCCCCATATCTTCTGACAGTTATAGTCTAACTTGTCTCACAAAGTAAATAAATATTTTTGACAAGAACTTGAGATACTTGTGGTACCAAATAAAAGAAGTCCAGCGCTGATTTTTCTGTAGCCTCAAGCCCCTTCTGTTGGCTACAGACAACCAAACTCACTAAAACAGTTGCTGAAACAGAGGTTGTATGCATATAAACTGAAGTTCAGCTGGATGTTGTAAATGGAGGGGGGGAAACCCACGGCAGAACATTATTTACTTTGATAAAAACTTTTTTGGATTTTTGGATTGCCTTTTTTTTTTTTTTTGTGGGTCCCCTATTATGAACTTGTTGCAAATAGATCTCAGAAACTATGTGCAGTTCAACCTAGCATGTGATTGGCCAAAATCATTAAGTGCATGGGGGACATCTGACAAATGTACAAATTGCAGTTCAAATTCTATGTGGACATAGTAACTTTTGGATGCTAATTCTTGTTACTAGGATTTCCTCATCATGGTGTGATATTATTTTATTACACTGTTGGCCAGTCACAAGTACATGCTAAACAGGCTAAATTGTAATACAAAGACTTAATTAGCTGAATTCCCTGGTCCTGCATGTACTGTATTTCCATTTGTAGAAAATCTGTGAAGAACTGAGTTACTTAACTTCTAAATAATAAAAATGTGGTTCTGTGTTAGTACTTGACTCGTTAAAAGTATCTTATGTATCGAAATGCCTGGATTCAATACCAATACTCACTTTTTTGGGGGGATAGTTTTTGTTTCAATCACCTGCTTCCCATAGTGAGAAGAGAGACACTGATCTAATGTCTGTTCGGGGGAGCAGCTATTTCTTCTCCTGTGGCACTGAGGCTTAGGAGCACTGACGTGGATATAGTTGGCGTTCTCATCCATATTGTCAAGTTATGAGATTCAAATCTCTCTACAGTGCTACAGTTTAATAGTGTTGCCATCCTACATTGAGGTAGATAACGGCTGACAAGCTGACTGAATGCACAGGCTTTTTTTTAATCATTATGTGATTATTAAGGTCAACTGAAATTTAATGAATTTTCTCAAGTGATAAAGTAAATCTTTCCTCTCCCCCTTCTCCTTGTTACAGTTTCTTATGTCTGGTTGGGCCACAGGTTATTCGTTTCGATGTGACCTTGTTGACTACTCCAGGTCACCTACAGCTCTGAGAGTAAGTAACCAAATGAAGCTAATTGTTATGCTACATTAACTTTTTATATTTTTGGAATGCTTTTAATGAAAATGCCTTGATGCATAATGAAGAGCACATAAGTGACTATAAAGGGTGATGAAAGGGATGTTGGCAGCAACATGTGCTAGCAGGGTGGATTGATTTAAATCAGTGACTTAAATCACCAATTGGAAACCTTGATTTAAATCTTCAATATTAATCAACTTTTCTATTGTTCTTCAGTTCTTTTCTAAAGAAAGGTACATTTTCATTGCTTCATATAACCCTTCAAACATGTTGATTTGCAACGAAATAGAACCTTTATGCTAGATTTGGTATATCTTTTTCTATCTAGGAGTACATACATTTGTAAACAAAACAAGCCCTTAATACAATACATGATATATTGTGCTATATTTATAAAGCTTGACCTCAAAATCAAATATCTTTCCCCAGATTGTTTCTTTTTATGGAAAAGCAGCTTTTAACTCAAAGGTTTTGATAGAGACTCATGGATTCAGCATATTTATATAATTTCTTTAAACATTTGAATAAAAAAATAAAGTGTAGACTTGACATACCTTGTGTGACATTCAGATTTCATTAAAATGGTTTATTTTATTTATATATATATCCAGTGTGTTTGCTTATTCAGTTCAACATTTTAAAGTTCCCTGAGGCTGAAAAGGCATTTGTTTTGCTTCCTTATTTTTAAAGAAAAGAAACAAAAATTAGACTGATGTTCTAATGACTTCATTAGACTTGACCCTGTGTATTTTTTGGATTTTTTTTTTTTTAGATGGTTCGGACTTGTTGGCTGTACTACTTCTCCAAATTCATTGAATTATTAGACACTGTAAGTATGTAGTGACCCAACCTGGTAAATACTGTGATCTCCATAGAGAAAAAAGGACATTAGAGTTTATAGCAGTTGGATCATACAGTAGCTTTACTCTGTTTGCTCACTAATCAGACCTCATCTATTCAATCAACAGAATCTGTTAGTAAAGGATAACAGTGAGAGCGGAGAAATATTTCAGGCTTTTCTATACCACAAACTTTTAAGCATATCTCCCCATTAGTTACAATGGGAAGTCTCTAAAAATGATAGCATGCTATGGCTCTTTCAAACTATCCTGGGAAGTACTCAGTTAGGGTAGATTGGCTGGAAACAAGTGCCGGTTATGCTTCAAGTCTTCCTTCATTTCTTCCCCCAACAACTTTCCCTCCTGTTTCTCAAACATTGGCAGTTGGGGGGGTTTGGCACAGCCAACTGTACCCACCTGCCTCAATTTAAAGTACCCATCCTGGCAGTCATGAGAAGTTACACAACGTTAACCTGACACTCTGGACTGTTTCTAAGGCCCAACTAACTAGATCTCAGATCTCCTGTTGGAGGGACCAGGAATGCTGGAAATGGAAGTTGAGTGACCTCCCTCTCTTTTCTACTATCTACTGACTGGTGATCTTCAATTGGTCCTGGATCTGAAAAGTTATTTTCTTCATCTGAATCCTTCTAGTTGTATAGTTGCCCTTGTGCCTTCTTGTTTATTTAGGTACATATATCTCAGCTTCTTTTCAGTTTGATTGTGAAAGTTTAATTGCTTGAAACTTTGGCAACACACTTTGGTGTTACTATTGTGCTGCTTAATTTACTATTTCTAGCCACATGAAAACAGTCGTGTATGCAGGGCCGGCTCCAGACCCCAGCGCGCCAAGCGCGCGCTTGGGGCAGCGGCAGGCGGCTCCGGTGGACCTCCCGCAGGCATGTCTGCGGAGGGTCCGCTGGTCCCGCGGCTCCGGTGGAGCATCCACAGGCACGTCTGCGGGAGGTTCACCGCAGCCGCGGGACCGGCGACCGCCAGAGCGCCCCCCCGTGGCATGCCACCGTGCTTGGGGCAGCGGAAATCCTAGAGCCGCCCCTGCGTGTATGCATGTTTTCTCTGTCCCATGTGACCACTCTATTCCCCTCTTTCTGGGTGCCATCTTCTACCTGCTCTTGCCATCCGACTCTACTCTTCTCATTCCCACATTTATTCCAATCTATTGTATTCTACTTTTAGAATGGTTTTGCCCTTTGCTCCCTTAACAGTTTTCCTTGGCAGACTGATGGACATTTACTATGGCAGCACTATGTCCATAGAGAATATCCACCTTCAACCCTCTCAATACTATCCCACCTTCCTTTTCACATCTTTGGGCAGTTATTGTCTCTGTAGTGCTTTTAACATGTCAAGTGCTAGATAGTCTGTCTGTCTTTAGTTACATGATGGTTCTGATTTAATCTTTTCTGCCTTCTGTGTACCTTTTCTGTGCCTTAAAGTCAGATCTTTAAATCATCCTGTCTTTTCAGTTGCCTCCAATACTCATCTCAACCTGTTATACTCAGAACTTCAAGAGGTCTAAAATACACTGGCTGGACAGTTCAGTCCTGGAATTGGGGCCATCTTTCCTGCATCCTCCATTACCTTCACTGGCTTCATAGCCATCCCTGAATGTATTAAAAGTGCCTTTCAGGACTCTGTAGATTTATTTAATTCCACCCTCTGATTTCATATCCACCTCTTCATCCTCCACACTCTCATTTTCAGGTCGTGGACTCTTAAGTTACTTCCCAGTAATTGGCCACCATAAAATGGGTGTCACTTTCTTTTAGATTGCTGCATCTGGAATTGACTTCCTCACTAAATATGTTGAAAACCACACTTCTCTTGCTTTCAATTCTTTCTAAACCTTGCCTATGAGCTTGCCAATTTTGCACTTAATGTTTTATTCATACATCTTAAGGGCTTTAAAAAGGTGAAGTACCATTATAACCCTTATACAGATCAGAAATTGAAGCATGGGAGGGGTACCGGGGCCTGATTTTCAGACCCTCACTACAATGACAAAACACTGAACCAGTATGAATATATTTTTGGAAATATCTTATAGACAGTTTTTTGTACTACAGTAACTCCTCACTTAACATTGTAGTTATGTTCCTGAAAAATGTGACTTTAAGTGAAATAATGTTAAGTGAATCCAATTTCCCCATAAGAATTAATGTAAGGGGGGGGGGGGGCGCTAGGTTCCAGGGGAAATTTTTTTTTCCATTCAAAAGGTATTATATACATTTTAAACAAGCAATTTAATACAGGTACTGTATAAGCTTTAAACAGTTTTAAAGAAACAATATAATACGAGAATCACCATTGCTGAGCATGAAGCTTGGTTTAGGTGTTGGAGTCAGAGAGTGGAAGAGGAGGGATTGTCCGGCTGGTCCTCTTGCTGTTCTTGCAAGCACAGGCACTGACCCTGCCGGGGGCAGGGAGCTTAACCCTCTGCTCATCCACTCCACCCCTTCCTCCAAGCCTCCACCCTTGACCCGCCTCTTCTCCCCCCCCACCTCCTCCTTCTTTACTTCGCATGCTATGTCCTCGCTCCTTCCCCCCTCCCTTCTGAATGCTGCAAGCCAGTTGATTGCCGCGGGCAGGAGGCGGAGGGAGGGAGGGGAAGGCGCTGATCTGCAGGGTCTGCTGACAGGCGAGAGGTGCTGGAGGGAGGGGAGGCCATAGGGAGGTTGCCAGTTGTGGAGAAAGCAGGCAGCCAAACAACATAATAGTGGAGCATTGCACAACTTTAAATGAGCCGGTTCTCTAATTGCTTAGCAATGAAACAACGTTAACCAGGATGACTTTAGGTGAGGAGTTACTGTACTGTGGATGAAGAGTCCTCAAAGGAGAGGTGGTTGTAGTCTAGTGGCTTGAGCATGGAGCTAGGAGTTGAGACATCTGAACTGATGATCAGAAATGCTGATCTTCTGCAGCTTGCATTATTTGTAATAGAAGTTTAGATTATTCAGTGCCTTTGAAAATCAGCCCCTCAATCTGTCACTCAATTTCCACATACATAAAATGAACATAAGTGCAAAGAATTTTAATGTACTGTGTTGAGCAACCTACGTTTGTGCATACAACTAACTGCAAACTACTTTCACATGTGACTTTTCTAATCTCTTATTCTTAAAACTATTTCAGATCTTTTTTGTTCTGCGAAAGAAAGAGGGCCAGATTACATTCCTGCATGTCTTGCATCACTCAATCATGCCATGGACCTGGTGGTTCGGAGTCAAATTTGCTGCAGGTAGTCAAGATAGCAAAAATTATACTATATGTGTTGTAGTAAAACCTCCATACTCTATAAATGAAAAACATGTTCAAATGGACACTGTCAATTTAAAAAAAAATCACTTGGTCATAATTTGTATCTACTAGAGTTACAAGCAGTGCCCAAAGATTACTGTACCTGAACTAGATTATAAGGGAGGGTGAAATCTTCCATTTGGCAACACATTGTGTATAGTCATTTTCCTCTCTTGCTGGGGGTGGAGGTGGGGGGCAGCTAGGGGCAGGGGGATGGTATACCAATGGGGAGGCTGTGGTTTGTAAAACCCAGCAGGGGAATTATGGGGCAGGTACTTTATTACTGAAACTACTACAAAAAATAATTGAGTAGATTTCATGTTGACATTGTCCCTTGGAACACACAAATCTAATCAGACGAGAGAGTTTTTTTTTTCCTCATCATTCTTTCTCTCTATAGCCTTAATTTTATTTAGAAATTATTCTAGTTTTTGTTGCAGTTATTTCTGACTGGCCTTTGGGAGCAGAACTGTAGCCAGAGATAATGCTGTAACTTTTCCAGAGCTAGTTAGATATAGTGATATCTGCCTGTGGAGGGCCAGCAACTTAAAAGATAGCATCCAAATGTTTGGAAACTGGGAAAACCACCTGCTGTTTTTCCCTCATCTCGGTCTTTATACTCTGTTACCTTAACCTTATAAATCCCTCCGCTCGCATCAACAATCTCTCCACAGAGCAGAAATGACAAAAATCCAGAGAGATCCTTGCATCAGAAGCTTGTAGAATGCATGGTCTTTCTAACCTGGCGCTTTACGGTGTAACGGACTTAAGGCTGCATCTTGAGCTAGGAGCATGGTTCCCCAGCTCACATATGTATACCTGCAGTAGCTTGATGAACGCTAGTGCACATATAAATTGTAACCTTACTGCGGCCAGACATGCAGTGTCAGGCATGGCTTGCCATGAAGAGTATAAGCATCCTGAAAATAGTGGGTACATGCTAGCTAAGTTGTGCTGCTGCCCATTGTACCACAGCGATGCTACTATTTATACTTGTGCCAGCTTTCATCAAGCTACTGCAAATGTGTACGTGAGCTGGGGAATCATACCCCTTGCTTGTAGTGTAGACATAGCCTGCAACCTGCAGAGCGAATTCAAGCCTATTAGAACTCCTGGTGGGGGATTTTATTCCTGGTGGGGGTGTCTGGAAGGGGTTACTAGTTGAAAAATCAGTGGAGACAACAGAAGTACTTGTCTGGGCATAGTTTCCTTTTCTGTAACATTTCACCCATCTTCCTTGACATTGTTTTTTTTCCCACAGCTTTGATGCTTAATTGAAGGAGAGAACCTTTGCCTACCTAATCCCTCCTGTGTATATTAGTTGCATGCATACAAAAATATATCCTGAAAGAGGTACAAAAGCTTTGCATGGATTCCATGGAAAGTTGTCTAATGTGCAGTTAGCTAATGAAGGAGACTGCTATATTTTCACTGTGTTTGAGTCCAATTTCTAATATATAAAGAAACTCTCATGTTTTGAACTGCATCCATTTCCCCAAATCAGTGGTACTGTAGTACTAAAATTGGAGTTACCTTCCTCCGTTTTCAGACCATTTTAGATCTGTTAATATAAAACACATTAATCTGGTATCCCCAGCACTTAACAGTACCTCCCCTCAAAAAGATTACATTACCCATACTGTTAATTTCCTGCCCTTTAGCTGGGCTTCAGAATGGTGTACCAGCTGTGTACTTGTTCCATGACAAGGCATCTCAGACTTAAATCTCCTATGTGGTAATCTGGCAAATGCTTTCCACAAAGTGAGAGATCCATTTACTGACTCAAGTCAAATATTCCCTCATGTAATCTTAGAGTATTGTTTCTTTCTCAAAGCTTTATTGCCTATCTTTTAAACTAATCTTTCCAAATGTTCTCTTTGATGCCTTAAAATAAATTCCAAGAATTTCAGTACAATTGATGTTTATCTTGTATTTCATTTCCTAATTATTTTTTCCTTTTAAATAATATTAGGTTGTCTACTGCCCAGCCCTCTGACCTTGTTCTTAGTCCAAATCATCCAAATAAGTTTGTAAAGAGATGGGGATCTTCTTCTTATGACCTGACAGAGAATTGGAGACCATTTTTATGCAGTGCAGTCACTTTCTTGTGTAACAGTATTTTTGTAATGTTGCCTAGGTAGCTTTTTTCTAATGTACGGTAACTCATTTTGAAGCTTCTTCCATGAATTTTCATTATGCAGCCTAAAAAAGTAAATAAATTAGTCTCAGAAAAGCAGTCAAATTGTTTGGGAATATGTGACCTAGAAACACAACATTTTAGAGAGAATTTTCAATTAAAACTGATGATGGTCATCAGTGGAAGGGGAAAGCTCCACTAACTGCTCTAATCATTAATAAAGGAAACATTTATTTTTAAAATTAGGGCTAGTTGAAACTGTTTTTGATACATAATTGGGCTTTCAACCAAATTATTTTTTTTGCTAAAAGTTTTTTCATGGATTTTCTCTCCGTCTCTCTATAAACCATTTTTTGACCAGCTATATTTAAAACTCAATTCACTTCTTAAATATTACTACTATGGCCAAGATAATTTAACCCTATTGGAAACTGAGCAGGAGAGAGGGTTCTGAAGAAGGAAATATCTGCATGGTTCCCCTCAATGACGAGTTCCTTCATTATCATTCCATTTAATGGGTTTGGTCCCAAGCTTGAGGGTTGCATGGGCGGTTAAGGTCACATATCTTGAGGTCCCACACCTCTGCCCCTTGGGTCTTCCCTGGTCCTGGGAACATGGATCCTCGAACTGTCCCCAGAGAGTGACTCAAAAGAATAGAGAGTAGAGCCTTGAGCTGTAGTACCTTTACTGGGAACCTCTAAGGGCTAGAGGTAGGATTGCTATATAGTTTCGGCCCCTGGACTCATGAAAAGCCAATCACAGGATCTAGGAAAGAGGTAGAGCAGGAGGGGTGATGTCGCAGAGGTGTTTGAGCCCCCTTCATGTAACACACTAACAAAAAACTTGTTTGCATTCAGTTAGACTAATTACACTTTTATTACAGCTTTGGAAAACTGACTTACAAACATTGCAGCATTTTACTAGGGTGTTGGCTAAAATAGTTACATAAGCATTTGCTGAGAAGAAAGGGAACTGCTGAAATCTTTCAGAGTTGGCGACTACAGAGCTTAACTTGAATCTTTGTGTTTTATGTGCTAGTGAAAGTCGGAGACCCCTCCACACAGAGCCTCATGCTTTTATCTAGTTTTCTACTTAATTAACACAAGGCAAAAACCTTGCTTGGTAGCTAGACACGGGATTGTTTTTTTAGGATCACTGGTGTAACAATCTTTTATTATTCTACAGGTGGGTTAGGAACATTCCATGCTCTGTTAAACTGCATTGTGCACGTCATCATGTACAGCTACTATGGGCTCTGTTCATTGGGACCAGCCTATTATAAATACTTGTGGTGGAAAAAACACATGACCTCTATACAGCTTGTGAGTATTCTCTGAGCCAGACTTTTTGCAGTCAGTCAAGTTGTTTGTGAGTAAGTTCTTAATGTCACTTCTATGAACGTGGTTAAGAATTATTTTTACTAGGGCACAAAAGAGTTTTACCTTAATTTTTTAACTGAGTTCAGTAGAAATCATGAGACCAGTCAACTGTGTAAATAAAATCTGTTGAACTGATTTCTGGAGGTTCTGAGAACCCACAGTTATCTTTGAAGTCAGTGGGAGTTGTAGGTATTCAGTGTATTTAATTGCTTTGTACTCTAAGTGTAATGATAAAGAACTGTTTGTCCATTTAAGAATTATTGGAGTATGAACTCTCACTAGAAACAAAGTGTGTGTTTGTTTTTAAAAAGAAATTTGCAAAACAGTATTAAATTAAGAAATAGTTCTTGTAACCCTTTTTTTTTTTTTAAAAGATTTATCTTCCTTTAAAGTAAGGTAAAGATTTGGGTCTACAGAAGCTGATATCATCTCTTTAATTTGGATTTGGCCTTATTAAGAAACAACTGAATTATCTGAAGCATTTTTATCATAGCTATTGTAATTGAGCATTACGATTTTCATATGACAATCTTTCTTAAAAAACCCTTCTAAATTCTGTGCTTCAATATAGTGTGGCCCTGAGTTCTCCAAATAAATTGTAGTGTGGAAAGGGGAAAGCAAGGGAATTTTTAAATTTTTTTTAAACCATTATCAATGTGGTTACCTTTTAAATTTCTTTGGCTGCCATTTTGTTTTAATATACTTTAGACGTGCTACCATTTTTGTTTCCTCTCTAAACTAAACTAAACAGATGTAATCCCTAACTATCAAAATCTTCTATAGGAAGAGAAGTTTGTTTATGCCTCTGCTCAATGGCCTAATACTTTTAGTTTACCACATTATTATGCAAGTAGTCAATGGAACTAGTCAACTTTAAGGGGTGGCAAAATCAATCCCTCTGAGAATGTGCCACCTTGAAAATAGCTCCAGCCAGGCCTTTCCCTCCTTCCTTGGTCTCCCTGATATAGATCTACTCTCCTATCCTTGTACTATGATGATGTTTATAACTTAAAAAAAAAAAAGTTACTTCATCAAAAAAACCTCTCTCCCTGGCCAAGTAGGAGAGTGGAGTTTTGCAGGACTACACAAATCCTATTTCTCACCAACCTTCTCTTTTTGTGTGTGCGCACATTATGATGACCGCTATTTAAACTTCTCTCTAGTAATCTTTACATTTTTTAAAACCATACTGTATAACTGAGCATATTTTTCCTTGTCTGTTTCCTCCAGGTTCAGTTTCTTATGGTTACAGTTCACATAGGACAAATCTACTTTATGGATGATTGTCCATATCAGTATCCAGTTTTCATATTCGTTATTTGGCTCTATGGTTCTATGTTTTTAATCCTGTTTCTCCACTTCTGGTATCATGCTTACACCAGGGGACAGAGACCACCAAAGACTATGAAAAACGGAATCAGCAAAAGCAAAGATCACTGAAGCAATGTCTCATCTATATAAATGTGTACATCTCAGATCAGTAATTTGTACTACTTGACAATCAAGATATTTAGGTGCGCACTACACTGTGTACATTTTACATGTTTTTCCAAAACAGAGCTTGTATTTTTACAATAAGTTATTTGGGTTTCTGATGTTGGGGGGAGGGGTAATTTTCTGATTAAAGATTTGCAGGTTTTCAGTGACTTGCTGCACATATCTAGAGAAATTTTCTCTTTGTGCCTAGAAGAAATGACTATTTAATTGCATTCTTACAGGTGAGATGCATATAAATAAAAATCTTCTTTAAGAAAAATGTGTATGATAAGTACAGAATACTTTGAGCACTACAAAAAGGTATAAAGAGCATTCATTTTAACTGAAATCATAAACTGTTGAAATTGTAGTTTAATTTTGTTGAGATAACCATGAAAAAATCATTGTTACATGCATAATTTATAGACTAAAACACATTGTTAATATAGTTAATACCTGTAAACATTCATATTTTTTGTACAAAATGTACCATATTAAATAATGTAAGTTAAATAAAACCATGGCAGATTAGTGTGTTTAAAACACAAAGATGGATTTTTGAATTATAAAGTCTTTTACTAAAATGATTTAAGTTAATGTTTTTTACTTAATTGAACATTATAATCACAAAAACTCTTTTGATTTAACATCGTCAAAAAAAGTGATTTGATTCATTGAAGTAGAATAACAATCTTACATCATACTATTCAAAATTGTCTGTAGCTGTATTTTGATATCAGCAAACAGGAATGTTTACTGGAAAAAATATCACGCAATTCAACAACCAAAACCGTATTACATTTTAAGAATAGGTTTTGTGTAAAAATACAAATGGCAGTTTCATTATTTTGCTGTATTCTTTCTCCTTTCCACTGCCTGTGGAAATGAACGGTGCCTAATGAGAAATTGTTTTGTAAAATTCATGGCTAAGTTTCTCTGTTAATAGCAGAAGTGCCTTGTTTTTGCCATGTGGTACTAAATGAACTGTTCAAAGAGACTGCAAACTACACAGATTTATGGAGAGGGAGAAGGGGCAGATAAAGGTGTACTAGTTAACTCCAGACTATGCAGAATGAACTGATAAGGGACTGGTCAGAGGGACATGTCAGCTGGCTTAGTAGCAATTTATAGGACCTAGAGCTATATGCAGATAGTATCTCTCTGCTTCTGTGAAATGGTCAAAGAATGACTGTATTATGCAGAACTAAGCTAAAATATATTCTGCCTTGAGATGCACACAATACAGCATTGATTGATTTTGTTTTTGTGATAACTCACTAGTGATGGGCTGAAATCTATCTTGTACTCAGTTCTGATCTGCTGGAGTTGTGATGTTCTCTAAAATGTGTCTTCTGACCCACCCCTTTTTGTATTTGTGGTTGAAGAACTCCAAAAAGGCATGTTTTGTTGTTATATGTACAGGATTACCAGAATAGTGTTGCAAGTGACTTCTTATAAAATAACAATCTGAGTCTTCCTTACTGAACTAATAAACACAGATTTGCTTCTTGTTTTTCCACCTTGTTAAATGTTAAAGTGGCATATGGGGACGTGGTTGCTGTTTGAAGACTATTAGACATATATTTCTAATACTGTTTTCTTGTAACAAAATAGATCACACTGCTGCAATGCTTAGTTTGAATTTCTTCTTTAATTTTCTTAATCTGTGTTTAAGACTTAATACCCCCCAATGAGCTGTCTTTTGATAACATGATTAAAGAACTAAGATTTATACCTATCATCTTCCAGCATATAATGATTAATATCTTAAATGAGTGTTTTATAACTCATATTTCCAAACTTGCTGGGTGAGTGAAGTTTGATTTTTACTGTTTTGGTGGATTTCTTTTTTAGATGAATTGGCAAACAAATCTTGGAGAAGACCAAGATACACCCTTGTGCTAGCATTGCCCATCTTTCTATGAGAGTAATGTATGTACAATCACTATTTACATGGAATACCAGGTTTCCAAAAATTACTCCTCATGCCTGGTAATTTCTAGAAAACATTTTCAGGAGGTGATGGAGGTAGGGAAAGGGAAATGAAACTACATTTTCCTTCTGTGTAGGTGGGCTGAGGAGAGGCTGCTACTGCTTAGTTTTCTTACAGTAAAAGCACTGCTGTTCTAACAGACCTCTGAAGAGCAAACATTCTCTACTTCAGTAATTCCTTATCCACATACTAGATTATTTTTCCACATCTTATGTGGCCAGGCCAGACTTTTGTAGTCAGCCCTCTTTTGCCCCATGAATCCTTATTTAACCAGCAAACAAAAGAATAGGTAAACATCCAGAAATAGGTCAGCAACACTCTTTAATTAAAACAATTCTATACATCACTACTCACCTTTATCTCCATCATAGTATACACGCCTAGCTCATCCCCACGCAAGAGAAAGAGCAACTTTAGTTTCACAAGTCCTTTGACCTACTTCTCTCCACCTCAATGTTGTTGGAAAGTAAACATCTGGGTTGGTAACAGTTGAAGGGGAACTAATCCTTTCAGAGGGGTGGTCCTGATTCATCTGTAGGTCTATATGCATGTGTAGTATGTTGTAATCATTTAAGTACCACCAAATTATTCTCAAATTCATTACCTTGCACAAAACCTTTGGCCACTCAAAACCAGAGCGCCTAATGCAGCACTTTTAGTCACTCCTCTTTAATAACTAGAGGCTTCTCCCTAAGGCTAATACATTTTTGTATAAAATGAATCAGTTTGTCTCTGTGCCCAAACCATGCATGGAAAAACTCAGACCCACTCTCTATGTTTTAGGTCAGAATAAGTGGGTAGAGAAAATGGAACAATCAGTATGAATGGGTGTCTACAGATACTGAGGGAAATTGGTTTGAGTCTCATTTCAGAGGTTTAGCTGAGGTATTAGAGCCCTCTGCTGGATGTTTCCTGAAAACTCAGTGCTCACTGTCTGTATTACATAGTGTACATGACGCCTTCACTTTATAAAATAGTGGCTAAGTTCACAAAGCAAGTTTAATGTTTTTATTGGGACAGATGCTTTCTAGACATATATGAAGACCAAGCTCCGGTGCTGAAGCGTTTACAAACTTACCTAGATAATATCCAAATAGGGAAGTGAGAGAAAGAACAAGTAAAACAATCCTGTTCATTAATGAAGCTAAGCAAGGCATGTTTTAGGGTTTATTGGCCTCCTGGAAGAAAGGTGTTACTGAGAGCAATTTAGAAGAGAGGGTGAAGGCATAGAGGGCAGTAAATTAGTTCTAGTTTAAATATGACTCAGACAATGGGGAGAAAATCATTGAAAGGAGTTTGGCTGGTGAGGGAAGATTATTTTGGACAGCTCCGGGGTAGAAAGGTGGATGTCTGGGAGGCCAGAGCTGGCTACCTGTAATAGAAGTATTAGGAAAAAGTGACCAAGAAAAATATTTGTTTGAAAAGATGGGCAGGGGCGAAATCAGCAAGAATTTGTAGATGCCATGTTATCCTTAAACAGTCAGTTTCCCATTGCCAAGATTATCAGCTGTAGCAAACTTTTCACAAGACTGAAAATTCTCTACTATAGCGTGCACCAGTGGTAGCTCAAAAGTGGCTCTATGGTGTGTGCACCCATTAATTTTCTTAAAGTATAATCAGAGAATTTTAATGTAGCTTTAGTATCATTAAGAAAAAAGTTACTATTCTTCTGGCTGGGAAAACAAACAAACAAAAAAGCCCCCTCAAGCACTAGTCTATAAGTCATTTCCTTGTGAGAGCCAAATTCAATTTTAAATTTTGGTCCGTAAGCCATGCCTATAACAGAGCCATATACTACCCTTTCTTCACAATATATAGTACTGTTACCAATGAGATTTGGACATGTACTACTTGAAGGTACAAATATTATAGTAACAAATGTCAGTAAAATTTCCTGTTTGTCAGCATTACTGAGTGAGGGAAAAATGGTATCAACCACCTTTAGGAGCACGGCTGTATAAATATTTAAATAGTCAGTGTGTCAGAGAGAATAACTCTACAGCCTGACAGGTCACCCATGGCAGGAGGGGAGACAGGCCAGGTCCAGTCCCCCTACTCCAGTGATTCTATTTAGTTATACACATTGGAACAGCTTCAACAGGGATGCTGTGGGAGCTGTGCATCAGAACAGCCCATAGTTCAATGATTAGAACACTCAACTGAGATGTGTGGGAGACCCATCTTCAAACCTTTTCTCCCCAGCAGCAGGCAGAGAGGGAAATTGAACCTGAGTTTCCTACAATCCAGATGAGTGCTCTAACCACTGAGTTAAAAGTTATGAGGTGGCAGCAGCACCCCTGCCTCCTCTGGCAGCCAGCTTGTGAGTGAGACCCAGGCCTGAAAGCAGCTTCTGAGCACACCTACTGGACTGGGTCTCACAGGTGAGCTAGGTGCTCCTTAGCCTATCTGGCCTGGGTTCGTGGATAACACAAGGACTTAGGTGTGAGATAGACATCTGGATGCTCAGAATGAGTCAGCAGCGCATATGCCCAGGGGCAGAAACTTAGGGTATCTCAACATAGCAATAAAAAAAACCAATGGTAGAGGCTCATAGCCCAGATCTGCAGACTTGGCTCATGCTATGGTGCTAAAAATAGCTGTGTGGAGGTTTGAGCTCAGGCTGTGAACTCCATCCCCCTCTGAGACGTCTGAGCCTGAACATCTTCACAGCTATTTTGAGTGCCATAGCATGAGCCCTTCAAGCCCAACTCTGTAGACCTAGGCTCTGAGACTCGCTGCTCCGGTTTTCTGCTTGCTGTATAGTGTCTGTTACAGCTGTCCCCCTGCTGCACTTTTTTTTCTCCCTCTCCTTTCTGCTTGTTCTGTGTGGCCACCCCTCCCCGCCATGGGCTAACAAAAGTCACAGCCTGGCCCTGCTCATGGAAATGGCTTGTGCAGACTAACTGGAGCCATTGCTCTGCTCAGGGAGGGGGGCTTTTGGCTCCTTTGTCCAGACCTGGGCTCGCTGTAGGGTGCTGTGCCCAGGTATGCAAGACCTAAAATGGCCAAATAGCTGAGCATATGAGTCATGCCTGTGGCTTAGAACTTGCCCGGACATGTCTGTGCTCACCTGAAGTCTTCTCTCCTCCCCTGTAAGAAGGGGAACCAATCAAAGTTACTGGCGGGAAACTGCCTAAGTTTGCCTTTATAACCAGACATTTTCTGATCAGACCTCAGAAAGGTTCCTGCATTGCTGTCTGGTCTGATCAGCCAGGGGTTCTGGAGGGTCCTTTCTCCGCTCTTGTTTTATTTTTGAGCGTACACCCGTTTTTTAACTCCCCTCCCACGAACAACGAATTTTGCCTGGAGATCTCCTGATTATTGTAAGTGAATTGAGTCCTCTCTGTGTCCTCTGATGCTGAAACTGCTGTGCTTGCTGCTGTCCTGGGGATTGGTAAGAACTCCCTCTTGCAAACTCCCCCTGTCCTGGCTGCTGGCTTTCCCCAGCAGACAGACCCAAGCTAATTCCTTGGTCTGTATCTGTAATCTGCTTCTAGCTTGCAGCCGCCCCACTGCTGCAGCCACCACTGGGCACACACCACTCTGTCCTCTGAAACTACCCTTAGCATAAGGTGCACCCATTAGGTTAGGTTTAGCCTTTAGTTTAGATAAATTGTAATTTCATTTTGCATAGCTGTGGTTAAGTTAGGTTTAGCATTGTACTCTAAGTTAGGCTTAGAGAATTGTTGCATTGTGTTTTGTTACTTGCTAATTTGTGTAGTCTTGGTTAAGTTAGATCATAGATAAGATTTTGCTGTGTTCTGTATAATTGTGATTAAGTCCGTCTTCCCACTGTCAGCCCCCCCGCCCCCAGGCTTCCCCAGCCACTTACAGTCTGTTTGTTCTTTGTGTCTCCCTAAATTTAAATCTCCCTCCACCCCATACTCTCTCTCTTTTAATTCCTTCCCTCATGTGTTCACCCTGCTCCTACTGCTGCCAAAGCTGAATTGTATTGCTAAAGTCTAGCATAAAACCCCATTGGTTACTTTTTCTCTCTGATACAGTGGTGTAAATGTAGAATGTGAGGTGTGACACATTTTTACCTAGAACTGTTTGCTACTTAACATATTTTATCCATAACTGTTAGTTGGTTATATGCTGCTGTGACACACCCTGTACATAGAAAATTGTTAGCTACCTGTTACATCATATATTTCTGTTACCCACTGTATTGTATCCTACTGTATTGTACCCCACTATTGAAACCCCCTATACTGTTCACCAAAAGAAACCCCTCCCCAACTGTCTACCTTAAACCCCATACCCCTCACTATTGAATTTTCCCTGTTTTTGCATTTTCTTAATCAAGTTTACTTTGCACCCCACCAGTGCAGTAATTGTCCCCCAAGATCCCCTACCTGCTGGCAGGGACATATAGATGTAGCCATAGGCACCTAGGGAACTTTTACAGTAGAAATTTAGGTGCTGAGTGAGTTTACGCATCTACAGTGCTAGGCAGCAGCTGCATGGTGTTTTGTGGATCACAGTGGTGCCTAAAACTGGGACTTAGGTGTGTAGATACCTCTGTGGATCTGGGCCTTACTGGAGTTAGCCTTCACTGGAGGCACGTTTCCAGGTTCCTGCAAATGATTCACATGTTAGGTTGGGCTTGCTAAGCAGATGGCCTGGAGACACAGCAACCAGTAGAAAGTAGAAGCAACAGCTATACACAGCCATTCAGCTAACCACCTATGGACATATTCCTACACCCACATATTTCCATATCCCCCCACATCTTTTTCCCTTGGTTTCCCTCACCTATCCTCTACCAGCCTGTTGCCGGCACAGAATGCCTGAGGCAGCAAACAGTGGTGGTTCGTTGCCCGGTGTGCGCTGCACTAATTAACACACCAGGGTGGAGAAGCAAACCAAGTTTATTTGAGCCCAAATAAGGTGCAAGGGAGACATAGCAATCTCAAATCCTGCGCGCCGATACAAGCCGTTTTTCTCTTCTTATACATGATTTCAGCTAAGCATTCCCATTACCCCCCACACTCCTCCCCCTCCTGTCTATTCCCATGTAGCAAATACACTTTGCAATAGCAATTACATTAAGCAGTTAAGTCATACTTGGCAGTAAACAAATCATCTCGTTAGTGACTCTCTCTTGACCGGTTATTTTGTTTTCCTCCCTTTGATTCGTTATCCTGCCTTCCCTTCCTCCTCTTCAGCCAGGTGCAAGCAGGCCTTATAATTGCCTCCTGGTATCAGTGTTGCACTGATAACTAGCTGAGGTCGATTAAAGTTTAGCTTGGGGCCCTCTAGGCATGCGTAGAATAACTTTGGTTCATTCAGGCCTAATACAGATGCCTGATGCCACCAACAAGCCCCTCCACCATCCCTCCGTTATCACTAGTTCTACTCAGACTCTCCCCTAAGCCCAGCTGCCCTGGTTCTTGCCCTGGATAGCCTTGCTGCTGCTCCTAAAATACCCTTTGGCACTCACTCACCAACAGCAGCTGCCATGTTTTGTGCTGTTCCTTGTCCTACCCCTGGCCCTGCTTGGAGAAAATTGTATTGACTTGAAGCTGAAGTTTATGATCCTATACAAATTTGATGATGAGCCAATTTGCATAAAATGTCACATGGAGTTGCATGAAGCTTGGCAGTGATAGTGATATTTACAGTGCTGGTTCTAGCTAGAACCAGCATTGTAAATACCTCTCATGAACTCTAGGTGCCTGAGAGCCTGGCCTCTTTCTGTAACTACTTCTTTTAGATAAAGACACTTCTCTAGGCTGCTGCCTGCTGAAAGTGGAGACTTCCTATTCTCTCTCTTACATTTCTCCCTGTGGTGGTCATATTAACTCGTGCTCTCCTCCACGCCTCTCCTAAGGAGGCAGCAGGTGCTATACTGCTCTCCTAGGCCTTATCTAGATTAGGATAAAATCAGGGGTGAAAGTGGGCTGGTATGGTGCAGGAGATAGGGGTACAGGGATCCCCTGAGTTCACCAAAAGAACATCTTGTAAGGTCTCTACTTAAAGTCTGTGTCACACTGATCATCATAATCACTGCAAAATATATGTAGGGGTGTTGTGTAAGGAATTATGTATATCTACTGTGACAGGACAAGGCCAGATGGCTATAGAGAAGTAGTGGGAGATAGATATATTAGCCCCTGGCTAAACAAATCCCTGGTACCAGGATAAGTAAATGGCAGCTGCTCCAGGTCAATTAAGATACCTAGGGCCAATTAAGAGCTTTCCAGAGGGCAGGGAGGATGCTAGGTTGATTGGGACACCTGAAGCCAATCAGGGGCTGGCTGAAACTAATTAAAAGCCTCCTAGTTAATCAGGTGGGTGTGCATGTCAGGAGCTGAGAGAGCAAGTTGTGCTGTTGGAGAGACTGGGCTGTTCACACCATACTAGGCACAAGGAAGGAGACCCTGAGATAAGGGTGAAGTAGAGCTTGGGGAAGTAGCCCAGGGAATTGTACGTGTCCTGTTCCTTAAAGGTCAGCTACCATAGCTGATACTATTAGGGTTCCTGGGCTGGAGCCTGGAGTAGAGGGTGGGTCTGGGCTCTCCCCCCTTTGTCCCCTGATTAATCACTGAGACTGGGAGACAACAGGTTTCCACGTCAGTGTGTTGCTCTTTTAAGACTTCTAAAAGCATGCGCCAAACCTTGTCCCACTCAGATTTTGGAAGGCACTTCAGATTCTTAAACCATAGGTTGAGTGCTGTAGCTATTTTTAGAAATCTCACATCAGTACCTTCCTTGCGTTTTGTCAAATCTGCTGTGAAAGTGTTCTTAAAATGACATGTGCTGGGTCTTCATCCAAGATGGCTATAACATGAAATATATGCAGAATGTGGATAAAACAGAGCAGGAGACATACAATTCTCCCTCCAAGGACTACAGTCACGTTAAACTGATGCTTGGTTTTTTTTTTCCCCCATCAGCATGGAAGCATGTCCTCTAGAATGGTGGCCAAAGCATGGAAGGGGCATACGAATATTTAGCATATCTGGCACATGAAAACCTTCCAAAAATATTTAATAAATTTCAGTATTCTACTGTTAAGTGTAATTAATCGCTATTAATTTTGAGTTAACTGTGTGAGTTACCTGCAAATAATTGACAGCCCTAATTTAAACCAAATACGAGTGTTCCTAGTTCTCTCAGCATTCCATGAACAATTCAGACTGATTTGAGCATAAAGTAAGGTTCGACTTGGGAACTTCTGTGGTTTTTTTGTTTGTTTGTTTTTTGTTTTAATAGTTTGTTTTTTTTAATTGTATGGCTATATGGATCCTAGTGTTTGATTTCTGCGACACAGCACATTTTCAAAAACAGGATATATATGAGATGACCACTTGTTTGCATTTGGTGCCCACCTACATGACTGGGGAATGCCAAACAAATGCTGTTTGTGCTCAAATTACAAGTTTTTCCAAGGGCAAAATTGTGGGTTCAGATATAAAGGGGCCTGATTCTCTGTTGAATTACTCTGCTTTTACTGGGGTGTAATTCCATTCATTTAGTTCCAGTAGAGTTACACCAACTTGAAACTGAAGTAACACAATGGTGACTCAAGAACTTGGTGAGAACTTTTTGAAAATTCAGCCAATTGAGCATAAACTCACATGCCACAGAGGCCCATGAGCATTTGTGAAATTACTAAGGAAAAGTGGTAATTCTCATTATTAGCTCTGACATTAAACAGACAAACTGTCTCATTGTGCACCTTTGTTCATAATCCTGCTCTAGGAGAGAAGTGTATAATCCTTGATCATAAAGTAAATCACCTGATACCATTTCAAATTTGCAGACTCAAAACTTAAAATCCCTGTAAAGTTTGAGATCAGTGTAAATTACTCTTTTGAAAACTTAAATGCTTTATTTGAAGTTTGTAGAGAATATTAATATTGTAAAACAAGTATATTACATGTATCGCCAATGAGCTTTTTGACTAAATGCCATGTGCTTTGTAAGTGCCTTGCTACTTAGTTTATATAAAAGTAGAGTTATGTGGTGTGTGGGGTTTTTTTTTTTTATATTGATGAGATGTGTATGTATTACTAATGTGTGAAGTCTCATAATTGCTGTGGCACAGATTTTCAGTTAGATAAAATGTACTGGTAAAATGTTAGGTTTTGAATATGGGTACTTGTGTGTGTGACATCTCATGTGTCACAGAATTACCAGTGTGAGATCATTTCTGCAGGGCTCCTGTAATGTAAAATGTAGCAGTACATCACTGGTAATAACTGGGGAGAAGAGAAAATGCTAGTTAATATGGGCTGAAGCTGTTTCCTAGAAGACAAAACATGACAAACACATACAAAAGGGGAAAGAAAAGAACAGTAAACATAGCACATGAAGCTTTCTTCTCTGGTGTTGACTTTCACTTGCAACCTCTCTGCTGGAAAAACACAGGCACAGCCTTTCAGCCTTGCCAAAACCTGGCAAACTTGTTCCAGCGAGGGGCTGTGTAGGGCAATGTTTTGCTTGGCTTTCTGGTCACAGGCTCACTGCAGTATTGTAAAATATGTAGTGTTGGCTAGCTGAGCCAGACTTTTATTAGACAGAAGGAAAAAGGAGCGGGATAAGAAGTAGAAATCAGATGTGGGGGTGGGGAGGAAACTTGGTGGGGCGGGGAGAGGAGAATAAAGTCTCACATTCCAGCAAGCATAGGTGACTGGTGAAAATGTTCTTGAGGGACTGAATGAAACTTAATAGCAACTGTACTCAGGTACATGTTGTGACATTCAGAATTGTGTGATTCTAACAGCAGTGGTTTTGGTGTATAATAGTGTATATATTCAAGCTGCAAATAGAAACATTGCTTGTTTACTGTATACAACATTTGGCCACCAGCCAGTGGCCACTCTCTTTATCTTGTGTTTAGTCCACTTACATCGGTAATAAAACACATCATCAAGAACACAAATAAAAACCTTGCTCTTACCTTCTGATTCCAGTAGAAGTTGTCTGTTTCCCTTGAAAGCATACATTTTCACAGCTTCTGAAGAATCAATGTTTTTAGCGATAGCCAAAGCTGAAAACCTTTCCTGGCTCATTGTTCTCAAGTATGTTTTAATTCGATGCATTGCCGAGAAGGATGGTTGAGACTTTACTGAGCCAACATACAGTGAAGAGCTAACTGAACCAGTTTACAGAAATTGGGGTACTCTGAGGCTGTTAGCTTGGTTCTCTTCTCAGATTTTCTAACGTTACACCTTGTCCATGAGATTCAGTATCTGTATGTGCAATCTACATTTTGGATTTTTGCTAAACTGGCATTGATTGCTATGATCTTCCCACAGATTTCCAGCACCTTGTCAATTGTAGGAGGTTCACAAGTCAGAATGGCATTTACACTTCTGGCAAGCTCTATTGTTTCCTCAGAAAACCTTCTTTTAATTTCCCTGTTAATTGGGGAAAAAAGTTGTTGGCACCACTTTAGCTTCTGTGGTTCAGCTGGAAGGTGTTTTCTTGCTCCACTGCTTGAGTACACAATGAAGTTGCTTGGTTTTAAATTTTACCCTGGTCACCAAACACTTTTTGTCTTCCTCTCCCTTGATTGAAATTCCAACATTTTCAGCATTTTGCAAGATATCGTTCCAAACACGATTCCATGATTTCTCATTTCTCATGTTTTCCAAACTTGTGGTGGGGCTGTTAAGTACTTTTCCTGCTCAGGGGAGTGTGGCCTTTTTGGCTTGCAGGGCCTTGTGTGTGATTTGATGATCAAAAAATAATAGATGTGATTTTAAAATCTGTCTTTTACACTTGTTGCAGTAAACCACTCACTTCAACAAAACTTCAGTTACTTCCAGGCTGGATGAGCTTGTTTAGATATTGGATGATAGTATGAAATTAGAACAACTACCATGAAAGCTAAGTCAAACTTCAGAAAAAGAGCATCACTTGCATTTTGAAGTTATTACATGGAGGAGAAAAAGCCATTTGATAACATCCTTACTGAAACGGTAGAACATATGGAATTAACACAGGGCATTACCATTTTACCACACACCTACTAGTCAGAGCTGATATGAAAAATGTGTCGGTGGGGAGGCTCTACTAGCAAGATCTAAGACACTGTGATGAAAAGTCCAGTGCTCACCACTGACACTAGCTCCTGGAAAGGGATATAGATAGAGCCCTACCAAACTCATGGCCCATTTTGGTCAATTTCATGGTCATAGGATTTTAAAAATCTTAGATTTAAATTGCTGAAATCATGAAATTTCATGGTGGTGTATCTGTAGGGTCCTGACGTAAAAAGGAGTTGCTGGGGGGAGGGGGTTGCAAGGCTAGTGTAAGGAGGTTGCAGTACTGCAACGTCTCTACTTCTGCACTGTCTTCAGATCTGGGTGGCCACAGAGTGGCAGCTGCTGGCCAGGAGCCCAGGTCTGAAGGCAGAGTCACTGCCAGCACCAACGCAGAAGTAAACATGGCTTAGTATGGTATTGCCACCCTTACTTCTGCATTGCTGCCTTCAGAGCTGAGCCCTTGGTCAGCCGCTGCCACTCTCTGACCACCCACCTCTGAAGGCAGTGCAGAAGTAAGGGTCACAACACCATGACCCCCCCCCTAAAATAACCTTACAATCTCCTTTTGGGTCAGGACTCTCAGTTTGAGAAATGCTGCATAGTATAGAGTAAAAGCACACAAGACGACATTTCATGATGGGAGGCCAGATTTCATGCTCTGTGATGCATTTTTCACGGCTGTGAATTTGGCAGGATCTGAGAATCTTAGCATGGTGCTGCCCTGGAACACTGCATATGTGTCCATCTTTTACATATTTCATATCACCCTATGTCTAGTGGGTGTCTGCTAAGTTTGAAACAACACCCCTTAGCTGCTGGATGAGAGAATCTTTCTTGTACTACTGCCATATGGTGTCCAAGATGCTGTCAGTAGAGGGCATCTCCACACCACTATATCTCTCCCCCTACCTTCCAGGCTAGCGGTGAATATCTCCAGTGTTCTATTCCTGTTTCAGCCATTTAAAAAAAAAAAAAGTCTATCTTATCCCTCCCACGCCACAAATAGCTCCAGTACCTACCTCTCCTGTCACATACACGGAGTTTCCTTTCTATGTCTGTCACCGAGAAGCATTCCCAGACCAGTTCCTTTCATGCATACCAGGTTCTTCTTTTCTTTACAGCACTCCATCATTGCCTTCTCAGGGCAGAATATATTAGACCTGGCTCCTTTCTCCTTGCAGTTCCTTGCCGCCTAGTCCCACATACACTCCCTTATCTTCCTCACACACTCCCTTGTTCACACTCTCTCTGATTGTGTGATTGGATATTACACAGCTTGGAAGTTCATACAAGTGGTAACTTGCAAAGGTTACAAAACTTAAAAGGCTATGTTAACAATAACTGAAGTTAGAGTCAGCAGATCTCACAATCGCATTTGAGCAGAGGCTTTACATAACCATCTGCAATCAAGATGAAAATCAGTGAAGACAAGTGCAAAGTACTACACTTAGGAAGGAAAAATCAAATGCACAACTACAAAATGGGGAATAACTGGCTAGACAGTACTACTGCAGAAAAGGATCTGGGGATAATAATGGATCACAAACTGAATATGAGCTAACCATGTGATGCAATGGCAAAAAAGACAAATATTCTGAGGTGTATTAACAAGAGCATCCTATATAAACTACGGGAGGTAATTGGCCCATTCTACTGGGCACTGGTGAGGCCTCAACTGGAGTAAGGTGTCCAATTCTAGGTGCCACACTTCAGCTAAGATGTGGACAAACTGGAGAGAGGTAGCAGTGGAACCTTAACAGCCTTCAAATATGTTAAGGGCTGCTACAAAGAGGACAGTGTCCAGTTGTACTCCATGTCCACTGAAGATAGGTCAAGAAACAATGGGTTTAATCTACAGCATTTAGGTAAGTGTCACCATGTAAGCCACCACTACTCCCTGGCTCAAAGCACATGCTGCCACATTCAGGCTCAGTCAAGGAGGTTTGTTTATTTAGTTTTTTTATAACAAAACTAACAGAAGGCAGTCTTAACTCATTACCCAGGCTTCAGGGCCACCCCTCCCAGGGGACTCTGGTACTCTAGCTCCTGGCAGCTTCCTCACCTCTGCCAGCTCTGCTCCTCTCTTGAAGCTGCAGCCACAGGATTGTTTCCTTGAGCTCCTGGCCACCTTGCTCCAGGGACCCACCACCAGCATTCGCTCTACTCCAACGTGACTTTGCTCCCCAGCCCTCTTTAATTAGCTGGATTAGGGTCAGCTGTTCCAGTGCAGAGGCACTAGGTTCAGTCTGTCCCCAGAGAGCAGTTACCCTATGACTGTTGGCTATTACAAAAAACTTTCTATCAGGATAGTTACTTACTAGAGTAGGCTACTAAGGGAAGTTGTGGAATCCCCATCATTGGAGGTTTTTAAGAACAGGTTGGACAAACAGCTGTCAGGGAGGGTCTAGGTTTACTTGGTTCTGCGTTAGGAGGAGGGGGCTAGACCTTTCCAGCCCTATATTTCTATCATTCTCTGTTCCCATGTTGGGGTGTATATACCCCACATTGGGATAGAACTGGGTTAAGCAGTTTTGGGCTCCCACACCACTGCAAAGCCTGCACTAGCTAGAAGAGGAGTTTAAAAGAGAGCCAGGCAGCTCAGTTAGGGGAAGTAGCACAGAAGCTAGTGGAATAGCCCAATAGCTCATGTGCAAGCATACAGCAGAAGCCCTTGCTCCAGGAAAAGTGGGTTCACAAGCAGCAGCTACCCCTGATCCCAGAGCAGGGATTCCTTTATCCCTAAGGATTAAGGAAGCCTTCATTTGGATTTAGTACTGCCATCATGCCCTGGGAAAGTAAGTAGTAGGAAGTGTCCCAGAGAGACAGCCTTGGAGCACCCCGGGTGCTTGATATTGCTGCCACTTGTAGAGCCCTTGGTCAGTGCCTAGTGGAGAGGGAGGACCCAGGTTCCTCTGGCAAACCTCTCTCATGAACAAGAACAAACCCTTCTCCAAACTACGGGGGAATACAGATGTTGTGAGATCTGAGGCAAGGGCACGCAGCCCACAGGAACTTGGAGGTAGGCTGAAGTCTTTGTTTTGGGGGGGACATTGGCCATCTATATCTTGTTGGATTCTGTTACTCTGGAAGGGAGTCGACTCAGTTGGGGACCTGGCTGTAGGGCCAAGTTATTCCCTATGGGAAGAGTAATTGCCACAGAGCTGGAGTGAGCGCTGGCAAGGGATACACAAGACACGGGAGAGCTGGGACTCAGTGACCTAAGTGCTACACAGCACAACAGTAAGTCATTATATATTTATATAAATGCACTGTTGATAGAATTGTGGATCACCCAATGCTTGGCAGAGTGGTAAATAATGATGAGGAGAGAGCAGTCTTACAGAGAGATCTGGAGTCAAATAAAACATGTTTAGGAACAAGAAATACAGGCCACACCTACCAAATGGGAGACTAGAAAACAGTGACTCTGAAAAGGATTTAGGGGTCTGTGACTTAGGTCACTGGGACCCAGCTCTCCCCTGTCTCGCGTATCACCAATCACAGGAGGATAAGAATGGCTACCTATCTCATATGTAAATTAAGCAGGGTGGAATCAGAAATAATGGAAGCCCCATTTACATAGAAATCATACACATGCATAGGAAGCCCACAGGAAGGGAAGAACATCATGAGGTCATTCTACCTCTTGCAACAAGTTAATTGAACTTTGGAAGATACAAGGAAGGGCAGGAACCATCTTTGGTATCCATTACTAGACAGGCACAAGAGGCCAGAGCTCTTGCAACCTGAGAGAGATGGGTCCTTCAACCAAGTGGGGGTTGAAGTCTCTAGAACTGAATATAGGTGAGAAACCTGAGTAGGCAAAGTTCTTTCACACAGGAAGACAAGGGAAGCCAACACCTTTGTACTTTTGTGGAAGATCTTGACTGAGGGAAAGTCAGCCATGGCTGGGAAGAAGAAGGTTTCTCTCACCAGTCAATCTTGAATAAAGCCTGTATCTTCCTAGATTAAGTTGCAAACTCTTAGAAGTGTATTTTGTTTTACTTGTAACTCTATCTTCATTCCTTATACTTGAATTCACTTAATTATGTATATATTCGTTAACAAATTTATTTCATTTTTACAATAAACCAGCTCAGTGCTGTTCTTCAAGGGAAGGCTGTATTTACTCAGTTAGCTTAATAAGCTGTGGCGTATTTTTGTGTCTTTAGAGCAGAGGTGGGCAAACTATGGGCCACATCTGTTCTGCCTGGCCCTTGATCTCCCAGCTGGGGAGGTTAGCCCCCAGCCCAGCCCCTCCCCTGCAGTCAGGCCACTGCACAGGCAGTGCTGTGGGCAGTGGGGCTGCGTGCTCCTGCAGGGCAGTGAGGCAGCATGTCTGGCTCTGGCTGGGAGGCACAGCTACCAAACATGCTGCTCTGAGCGACATGGTAAGGGGGCTGGGGGGTTGGATAAGGGGTGGGGGATCCCAGGGTGCATTCAGGGGACAGGGAGTGGGGGGGGGTTGGATGGGGCAGAGGTTCTGGGTGTGTGTGTGTGTGTGCATGGAGGGGAGGGGTTGGATAAGTGTAGGAGTCCTGGGGGGGTCTGTTAGGGGATGGAGGAGTGAGGCTAGGGGATGGGGGAGGAGTTGGATGAGTCAGGGGTTCTGAGGAAGGCAGTCAGGGGGTGGGGGACAGGCTGTCTGTGGAGTCACAGCCTTCCCTACCCAGCCCTCCATACAGTTTTGCAACCCCGATGTGGCCCTTGGGCCAAAAAGTTTGCCCACCCCTGCTTTAGAGGAACAAATCCACCAAATTGTATCTCTGAACTGCCCAGGAGAGAGCTGGATGTTGCAGAGCACATGGTTTTGGAAAAATCGGGGACTGGGATTATGTCAGGATCACACAGCAAGTAGTAACCAAGGCTGGTAGAAGCCAGAGTGGGGCTGTAGACAGGCTGCTGGGGTCAGAGCTGCTGAACCAGGGCTGTGAGCACACAGACACACTCAGGGGGTGCAACCTGCATGCTGGTAGGCTGGTTGTGAGCAGCCCAGATTGGGAGCTACAACAGCAAAGCATTGGGAGGCACCCAAATTACAGGGCAGACAGTGACAACCCTTCATGGTCTGGATTGAACCTCAGAATGTGATGATACATCATCTTGCTTCTTTCCAAACTCAAAGGAAACATTTATTGAAACTTTCTGAATCATTAGTAACAATTTGACCATCTCCATCTGGTAATGTGCTTATATCCCTACACCATTTCTAGAACTTCTTTAGTTCCTAATATTCTTTTTAAAAAAAACAAAACAAAAAAACCAAACCCTTTTTATTGTGCTTAGCCCTCCCAGCTATGGATTTTTCCCTGTCTTCCCTTCGCTTTCCTTATCGCTTTTCTACACTTCATAACTTCTAATTTCTATTGATTGCTACCTATCTCTAAATTGCCTACTCCACTTCAACACTGAATCAGGATGGACTTTTAACCCAAGTTTTCCTTTCTTGATTGTGGAATCTTTGTCCATCCAATAAACTCTACTTAAAGAACTCCAAGTTTCTCTCTACTTTTTTCTCTCCCAATTGACATCACTCATAATTTTCCTCATCTTGGTCCCTACCCAAACACCAACATCTAGTCCAGTGATTGATTAATCTCCCGTAATGAGGATCAACATAGCATTCCCTAATGTTGGATACAGTACCTTCTACAGTAGACTTTTTTTTAATAACTGGACTGAAGTTTTATTACTGGCAGTGTGAGACCTCTAGCATATGTCCCCCAAATCCATCTTTCCCCATAACATCATGATTTCTTTAACACCTTACTCATCTGTCTGCAACAAGGCACTCATGCTGTGGGCATGCCACCTCACACCTCTTCTACCCACTTTTTTCCTGAAGAGGTTATAGTGAATGGTTTCAGTCATGCCAAGTATAAGTATATATCAGCTTGAAAAAGAGGTGACTCAGGGGGGATATGATAGAGATATGGAAAATCATAAGTGGTATAGAGAAAGTAAATGTTGTTTACTCCTCCTAATACAAGAACAAGGAGCCACCAAATGAAATTAATAGGTAGCAGGTTTAAAACAAACACAATGTATTCTTTGCACAATGCAGTGTCAGCCTCTGGAACTCCTTGCCAGAGGGTGTTGTGAAGTCCAATAGTATAAGGGGGTTCAAAAGGGAGCTAGATAGATTCATGGAAGATAGATCCATCAACAGCTATTAGCCAGGATGGGCAGGAATAGTGTCCCTAGCCTCTGTTTGCTAGAAGCTGGCACTGGGTGACAGGGCATGGATCACTTAATAACCTGTCTGTTCATTTCCTTTGGGGCACCTGCCATTGGCCACTGTCAGAGGACTGGATACTGGGCTGGATGGATCTTTGGTCTGACCCAGTATGGCTCTTTTTATGTTATGTTTTTCCTCATCAAGGAGAATTTGATTCCTTTCATTACCCAGACTGCTAGCATTGATATATAAGCAATTGAAAAACTTCTCCTCTTGGCATTCTTTGCCACATCAATACAATTTGTTCTATAATGCTTTGAGGTTGAGGTTTTGCCTCCTTAACACTCTCCCACTGTGTTTGTTAGTAATTTAATACCCTCCTAGCTGCTCCAGCTAATCTCTAGTTAAGAAACTTCACCCCCCTACTTGTGAGGGGTGACCTGAGACTGACCTTGAAATATACAGCCAGTCAAAACTCAGCTCTTTGTGTTTATTTAATTAATCATGAAGAATTTTAAATTTGATCACCTTCAATCACATTAATTTGATATTTCCAAAAAGTAATCTTACACTGATGTATTTAAATAATTTTGACCATTGAATAAGGAGCTAGGAACCACTACTAAGGAGCTGGCACCATGAATAATGTACTGGGAATAAGGAACTAACTTCAGCCTCATTTGTTTTAAGTTATGGTAACACTTTACAAACTTTTGTCCATTTCCCCACAGTTAGGCTCACAAGTCGGGTAAATTTGTAGGCCCAGTTATAATAGACCCACCAGGAACAGCCAAGCACATGTTATATCAGACACTGACAAAAACTAACATAGATAGAACAGGCAACGTGTGAGCAGCTGTTAGCACCTTTCTAACCTGGGTGAGACAAGGGGAGGCTATGTCGTTTCGGAGGGCGAGGGCAGTGTGCTTCTAACCGGGGGTAAATTAAAATACCCTTACCAGAAAACTCAGCAACGGGGCTTCTAACTCAGCTGAGCGGCTTGAGTTCACTCCTGCTCCGCCTTCAGCGCGAGCTGCTCCCTCCGGGCTCCACTTGTACTTGGGACAGTGCACGGCTACGTGTGACGTGTTGTGCCGTAACCCCCCTCTTATGCATAGCGCCCCCTCCCACTACACTCCCCCCCGGCTGCCCAGGCGTTGTGCTGGGAGCCAAGGCGATGCATGGGTCCCTACGTCCTGCCCTTGCCCCTCCAATCAGGGAGCGATGCGGTGTCACGTGCTCCCTCTGCAGCCCAATGAGGGGGCAGCACCGTGGGGGCCCTAATTCAAACTCTTCTTCGGCTCCGCCTTCTCTTGTGTATTGTCGGGTTTCCGTGGAGACAGCGGGGCCTACCGGGCCATGGAGCCGCGACTGGTGGGCCCCGGGCCCTACCGGGCAACCCGGCTGGTAAGTGCCCGGCCGGGTCCCGCAGCGTCTGGTCGTGCCAGGGCATCGAGCTCGGCACAGCCCCCCTCGCAGCTGCGCTCCGGCCTCGCGCCCCCCAGTGCGCCTGCCTCGGACCGCTCCCCAGAGCCCCCCGATCCCGCCGCCCCCCCCGAGCGGTCCCCCGAGCCCCCCCGGCCCCACCGAGCGGCTCCCGGAGACTGGCCTCCCGGCCTCGTCCCCGCCCCCCTGCCTCCGAGTGGTCACCGGAGACTGGCCCCCCCAGCCTCGTGCCCCCCGGCCTCGCCCCCTCCCCCGCGAGCGGTCCCTGGAGACTGGCCCTCCGATCTCGCGCTCCCCGGCCTCGCCCCCATCCCCCTGCCCCCGAGCGGCTCCCGGAACCCCCTGTCTGGCCCCCCAAGGGGTACCCGGAGCCCCCCCCCCAGCGTTCCGCAGTTGCAGATACCTCCTGAGAGAGCTCCCCACCCCCAGTCCTTCGGTCTGGTCCCCGAAGCCCTCTCTAGTCCCCCTCCCCCGTCTGCCTCTTTCCCTCTCTAGTCTGTCTTCAGTCGCCCCGCTTCTGCCATATCTTGGCCACCTCCCCACCAGTTCAAGGGCTGCTATTTGGAGTCTCCTTGGTCCCTTCCTCTACCTGGAGCCTTATTTCTGCCCCCTGCTATCCCAGCCCCCAAAAGGCATCTCAGGGCTAGCTGGATCATAGCCCAGTAACTTCACCTCCTGGCACTGAGCCCCAAAATACTGACACACACTTAGAGAGTCCTGTAGCACCTTATAGACTAACAGACGTATTGGAGCATGAGCTTTCGTGGGTGAATACCCACTTCGTCAGATGCTAGGTCAATGGAGGAGTTCTTCCAACATTGTGGAATCTATGCTGGGGGTTAGGTCAGTTTAACTGTTACACAGTTGCATCCGATGAAGTGGGTATTCACCCACGAAAGCTCATGCTCCAATACGTCTGTTAGTCTATAAGGTGCCACAGGATTCTTTGCTGCTTCTACAGATCCAGACTAACACGGCTACCCCTCTGATACTTGACACACACTTGTACACTCACACCCTGCTTTGCTGCCTAGATCACAGCCCATACCCGTTCCTCTTCCACGGGATCTGTTGGACTGTGAGCTCTTACAGGAGAGAAAAGGAAGTGACACGAAGAAGGATGTTCAAGGTTTTATAAGAGCAGATGGGCATGTGACCTATAGTGAGCTCTTCCTTATGCACAAATTTACACCAGTTTAACTAAGGCTGTCTATAGCAACACAACTGCAGTGCTGCAGCTATGCTGCTGTAGTGCTTCAGTGTGGACACTCGCTACAGTGATCGAAGTCGCTTTAGTTAATCCACCTCCCTGAGAGGTAGTAGCTAGGTCAATGGAGTAGTTTTTCCAACATTGCGGAGTCTATGATGGGGGTTAGGTCAGTTTAACTGTTACACAGGCGTGTGGGTTTTTCACACCCCTATGTGACGTAGCTTGGTCAACCTAACTTTTTAGTGTAGACCTGGCCTTAGGGCTAGTGTACACTACAGCAACTGAAGGAACACAGAGTCTGTCACTGTAGTAGCTCACCTCCCCCAGGACATAGTAGCGAGGGTGATAGAAGAATTTCTATGTTGCGGGGTTTAGGTGGGCATAGCTGTGGTGCTCAGGACTTTTGATGACCCAAGTGTCATAGCTACGTCACTCAAAGTTTTAAGTGTAGACCAGGCCTAAAAATGCGTGTGTGTCTGTGTGTGTGTGTGTGTGTTTGTTTTAAACTGATTTACTTAAACCGGTGCAAATGCCTCTGCTCCTATTTCAGTTTAAGGGCCGTTTATATTGATTTTAGTTTAAGCCTGACTGGAATAAATCACTCTGAAAGTGAGTGCCTTCATAGGCTTTTACATTAGTTTCACTACATGGATTTTTAAACTAATTTTAAGTTAAGCTGGTGTAGCTTTCTCATGTAGTTGTACCCTAAGGTATAACTTTCAGAATGTATTAAATGAGGAGTTGATAGAGAATATTTGTTAAATAGAGCGTGGAGTAAACTATGTTCAGCAGATTTATTTAACTTGCTTGGGCCATGGCATTGGAGATGTAGCAGTGTAAGTATTTTTCATTCTGTCTAGTGGTTTTAGTCTTCAGGCTAACAACAAAACTTTGGCAATAGTTGTGACATGATTGATAACTTCAGTATCTGAATATTTGCAGTTTTATTTTGTATCCATTAAAACCAATGCCTGCAAAATGCTCTAACTGTATTGGTATTGATTTCATATACATCATTTCACCCTTAAAGATTATTTTTAGAGCTCCTGTAATTGTATCTTTCTCTCCCCCAACCCCCTCTTTTCCAGTGGAATGAGACCATTGAACTCTTTCGTGAAGGGATGCCATTACGGAGGCATCGTAGTCTTTTCAAAAACTATGAGTGTTGCTTCAAAGCCTCAGAGGCAGTAGACTGGTTACATGAGCTGCTCAGATGTAACCAAAACTTTGGCCCAGAAGTGACACGTAATCAAACAATTCAGCTGCTTAAAAAATTTCTGAAAAATCATGTTATTGAAGATATCAAAGGACGATGGGGCAAGGAAGACTTTGAGGACGACAGTCATTTATATAGGTAAATCATTGTATGATGTATCCTGGGTGAATTTTTAGTTCTTGTGAAAGTAAGGGATTAATGACATTAGTTAGGGGTTTTGCAAACCCACTTACTTTGTGCATCTTCTTATCTCTAAGCATGCTCACCAGTTATCTTTTTATTACAGTTCTGCTCTTCAGTAGACCCAGACATACTATGTTATTCTAATATTGGGAATGTTACTTGAAGCACCCTTGTATCTGAAGTTTTATTTTTTTTGAGCAACATATATAAAAACAGTTTCTAGTCACTCCCAAATAATCAGTAGTATACAAATTTGTTTTTTTGCTTACTGTGACCAATATTTTTACTAAATAAATCAAAACATACACTAAAGTCCCCAACCAACTAATGCTTATGCATGTGATTAATTATACATGCTTGAGTACTTCCCCTGGTGGACTCCTGACTACACTTCTAGAAAGTTTTGGTCCTCATTTGTCATGGGCATCTGGGAAAATCAACACCAGAGAGAACTCCATTGAGTTTCTTCTGGGTCTCTTTCTACCTCTTGGCCTTCAGCCCCCTAAATTCCTTACTCTGCTCTGATGTTCAGGAGCTTCTGCAGGGGCCATTTTTTCCAGCACCTTAGGGAGAGAAGAGACAGGTACTTTCTGAATCCGAATCCTTCTTGCACTGTTAGATATCGCTTAGCATGTGAACAAGACTCCACCATCCCTGTTTATCCTGAATTGCTCTTTGTGTGGCCTCTTTATTAAGTCCCATAAGTTTTCCCTTTCTGATTAGTGTTCAATGGAGGGATTCTTTTAGTTGATCCATTTATGTGTTCCTCCAGCAGCCCAATAGCATACCAGCCCTGGTAGTTGTTCTGGCTTCATTCCTAAGCCATGTACCAAATATTTTTATTGTCTTTTTTGGATAACTTTAGACATAGAGGGTTGATGAACTCTGATTTTCAGCATTTGTTACAAATTCATTCCATTTATTACCTTGTATTTTCCTAAGGCATTTGCTTTTGAAGGCATTTTGATGTCTGTCTGTACCTTTCATGGGCTTTCAGCTTTCACATTCATGTGGTAAGATGGAAGTAACATTGGAATTGAAGGTTTGTAGTTTGGGTGGATTTTCAATGACCAGTTCTTGTTTAAACTAGAAAATGCAGCTGCAAGCTTGCTCATCATGATATTATTTCCTTCTGGAAACCCCCCATTGACTTCCATTCCTGGCAAGGTGTGTGAATTAATTCACTTCTTGTATTGCTTTGCCTTGTAAAGTAATGCTTGAGTGGGAGTTTCTGGAGTTCTTATTACACTTGTTTTTTCATAACTGATTAGTAACTTTGTCGTCTTTGCTATGCTGGACAGACTTGCAGTCCCTGGTTGCATGTTAGTAGAACTGTGGCTTAGAAGAGCTACTACCGTCCAAACACTGGGTAAAACTCAAATAAGCCTGGAGACTATTTATTGTTGGGTTAAAAAGAAATGTAGGTCATTAAAAATCACCCTTTCATTGAGACCATTTAGGAGGATGGGACAATTTTTTTTTAAATTCCCGTCATTGAGGCCCACTTCCTTAGCTACTTAAATTAATAACCATGGATTTATCTCTAGGAAATATCAAAGTGTCTATTTGTTGTGTGGAAGGGCTGAGATTACTCAGTGTGGACAGCTGTTCCTTGGTCCTGGTTTGAAATCATACCAAGAGATAAATAATATACAGATCCCATATTTTGATTGTTTACAAATAAAATATTTTATTGTGACATTTGGATATAAGACTGCTCTATCTTGACCTTTAACCACATTTGAGGAGCTCCAGAGCAAACTGGAAGATCACAAAACATTTAATTTCTAAGACGTATATAATTTTGGTTGAAAAAGATGTTGATAGGAAAATAACGCAGATGAAAAGATTGGAGAGGGGTTTGGACAAATTGATCTAGATGTGCAGGTCTCTATAAGGCAAAGGGGATATACATCTTCAATTAGCTTAGCTCAAAAATGAAATTTTTATAAATTACTGTGTAGATGGCATTTGACTCCAGTTAAGATGCATCATATTTTTTCTACTAGGGATGCACTCTGTTTGAGGGATTGCAGGGAAAGGGGAACATACACCTCTACCCTGATATAACACAAATTCGGATATAATGCGGTAAAGCAGCGCTCCAAGGGGGCGTGCTGTGGCAGATCAAAGCAAGTTCAACATAACATGGTTTCACCTATAGCGTGGTCAGATTTTTTTGGCTCCCGAGGACAGCGTTATATTGGGATAGAGGTGTACTTGCACATGTGGTGGTTGTGTCTAGGAATTAGATGGTTTGGGGAGGAAATTATTAAAGAGATTCATCTTATAGCAAAATGCCATCTTCTGAGAGATCCCCTGACCAGTTTCCTTAATGCTCCAGTAAGGTTCTACATTTTAAACAGAAATGACAAATTAATTTCTTTTTTTATTGTTAGCAGCAAGACTTTGTATTGGAAAATTTTTATTGGTGTACCAATGCCCAGCAGGATTCCATCTAACTCTGGACCTCCAGAGCTTGGTCACCATCTCTGGGGGGAAAAAAAGTTCTGGATGAAAACACCTTCCAAATTGCGCTCTTTCTTTCTTCCACCCACCACTCCCTCTCTCCCATGGTAATGCTATATTATCTGGTCAGCCTGAAGGACACCTACTTTCATGCCTCAATTTATCTCTGGCATTGACAGTCCTTCCCTTTGACTTAGGAGAATATTTCAGTTTGTCTCCCTCTTCTTCCCACTTTTACTTTTCAGGCTTCCACCAAGACCCTGGTAGTATTGCAAGGGCATATATCTATACCCTTATTTTGACAATGTTCTCATCCATGCCTTCTCTGAGTCCCAGGAGATTCACTCTCAGGACAGTGTTCTTCAGTATTTTTGTTTCCATGGCTTCCTGATGAATCTGCAAAGCTCTCTCCCCTACCCTGGTAATACTGCACCAGGGAGTGGTGGTATATATTTAAATTTGGCAAAGCAGATTGGGAGCCCTGTTCCAGGTTCTTATTTCCTCTCTTGTCTTGGTAAAGGCTATTTTTCATTTGCCAGGCCATTTCATAACCTGTGTGGACATAGTCTCTTGGGCTTGCTGCTTGCCTTCACCTTGTTGGTTTGGTCAGGTCCTCTCCTTCACTAGTCCTTCTCAAACTCCCTGCTAAGCTCCACTCAATCTCCTTGTGTAATGCTGGTGCCTTGTAGTGCAGTTCATTTCAGGATCAAGGAAAAGCTGATAGCAGGAGATGAAAAGGGATACTGGAGGGAGAGGAAGACAGATCAGGATCTCACATGTATCAGGCTGGAGTCCTTGCTAGTGCAGCGCTGATGGTCAAAAGTTGCCCCCACTTGGTGTCATGATGAAAATCCTTCTATTATGTAAAAGCAGCAAAGAATCCTGTGGCACCTTATAGACTAAGACGTTTTGCAGCATGAGCTTTCGTGGGTGAATACCCACTTCTTTGGATGCAAGCCGAAGAAGTGGGTATTCACCCACGAAAGCTCATGCTGCAAAACGTCTGTTAGTCTATAAGGTGCCACAGGATTCTTTGCTGCTTTTACAGATCCAGACTAACACGGCTACCCCTCTGATACTTCTATTATGTGTGCAGTTGGGGGAGGAAAGAAAGGAACTTCTACCACCAAGTCTTTTTTTTTTTTTTTAAAGGGCCCCCAATAGAGGCGATCGGCAGATTTGTCCATCCTTTTCTTATTTTGTCCACCAATTAGACCTAATTTTTTAAGCACCAAGTTTGGTCCATTGATTTCCGAGTCCCCATCTCCTCTTGTTTACTAGTCATATCTTAAAAGTCCTTGAGTAGTATCAGTAGAGCCTCTCTGTTTTTAAATTAATTGTCTTTTTTGTCTCCTCCTTACATCTTTTCTTAAACAGTCTTTTATAAGATCAGTGTGACAATTCATTAACCTTTACCTACTTTTCACCTGTTAGGCTCATAATTAAAGTAAGCCTGCTAGGTCCCAATTATTACATCATTATCAGTCAGGGGTCACCAAATGAAATTAATAGGCAGCAGCAATGTTCCCTCTAATTTTTTCCACCCATGTGTGGAATGAATTTTGTTATGTGCACCAATGTGTGCAGATGTGCGCCGCCAGTAGAAACAAAAAACCTAGCTATAATATATATTTTTAAAAAGTTACCATAGGGATAATTACTCCAGCCAGGAGAGGTTAGGCATTTTAGAAGTCACTACTCAAAGAGTTAAATTTAAGTGTAAGAGAGAAATAAAATTTATGAAATGCATAAACCAGTCAAAAAATAAAATAGCACTTTGAAAGAATAAAATTACAGAGAATACTTTTGGAATGCACATATATCAAGAAGTAACAACACAAATATGTGTTGGGCGGTGAGTGTGAAAGACTTTGTGTGTGTGTGTGTGAGACAGATGTGTCTCTCCCATCCCCACCGCAGCCCTGAGAGGAGAGGTGCCTCTCCCGGCCTCAGCCAGAGTTGAGAGGCGCCTCTCCTGGCTCCTATCTCATAGTGCTGGAAGGGACCCTGAAAGGTTATCGAGTCCAGCTCCCTGCCTTCACTAGCAGGACCAAGTACTGATTTTGCCCCAGATCCCTAAGTGGCCCCCTCAAGGATTGAGCTCACAACCCTGGGTTTAGCAGGCTAATGCTCAAACCACAGAGCTCTCCCTCCATTTGGAGGTTGGGGAGAGAGGCGCCTCTTCTTACTCCGCCCACCCCCCAAGCCTGCCAAACCCATATCACCTCACCCCACAGCCCCTACCCTCCACATTCTTCACGCTCACCTGTGTGCTGCCTGCCCGGCTGGTGCGCAGCCCTTGATGGCCTCGTGTGTGGCCACGAAGGCGTGCATCTTAGAGGGAACACAGCAGGTTTAAAACAAACATAAGAAAGTACTGAACTTCTTCACACAACACACAGTCAATCTGAGGAACTTGTTGTCAGGGGATGTTGTGAAGGCCAAAACTATAATCGGGATAAAAAAATTAGATAAGTTCATGGAGGATAGGTCCATCAGTGGCTATTAGCCAAGATGGTCAGGGACACAACTCTACACTCTGGGTGTTACCAAGGCTCTGACGGCCAGATGCTGGGACTGGATGACAGGAGATGGATCACTTGATAATTGCCTTGTTCTGTTCAATCCCTCTGAAGGCTCTGGCATTGGCCACTATTGGAAGACAGGACACTGGGCTAGATGGACCATTGGTCTGACCCAGTATGGCTATTCTTATGTACTGATGAACTTGGAATACTTTTTATTTTAAAGTATGCAGTAAGATTGTGACTTCTTCACAGCTTGTTTCTTCTTATTGCATGAAAACTCAGTTATACTGAGAAATGTCTTTTCTACATTGTATCTTATAATATACATGATAATGGTTCAGGTTAACTAACACTGCATGTTTCAATGTATAACTATATTGATCGATCCATGTTATAGTTAGATCCATGTTATAGTTGCATGGATACAAAAATGTGGATCCGCATCTGATCCACAAGAATCAACTTGTATCCAACCCGTGATCCACAGTCTCTCTTCTATTTGCATCTGCACAGTACCTGCAGCAGCACACTATCTCACAGTGCCTTTATGGCTTAATAATTGTGCATACTATTATTATTGTTGATTGATGTTTAAAACAACAACAAACAATCTTATTATACAACAGGCATCAGAACAAATAGCCTTTTACATTAAAAATAATAAAATGTCTCCAGTCAATATTGCTCAAAATCACAAACTGAACTATAAAATAAGTCTCCTGCCTATTTAGATCGATTTATAAAGTCATCACCCTTAGCACTCAGTAAGCCCAGTTTCTTTGCACCAGCCACTATACTATCACAGGGCTACAGTATTTAATTTTTGCCACAGCTTCCTAGGATTGAGCCTTGGCACCTCTCAGCTTGGCACGTCATCCTCCTAGAGGGGTTGTGAGGAGCAATGACAGGTGCTCTGTGATTCCATGAGTTTCCCCATGTGGGTGCAGGAGGGGGGTGCAAAGTTTAGGAGTGAAGGGAGCACAGGAGGGAGGGTGTAGGGTCACAAGAGGGGGGTGAAGGTGCTCTCTGGCTGGCTGCCCAAACACTGCTTAATTTGTGCTGTATCAGGTCAGTTGGAGAAGGAGGCAGCTGTTTCTTCAAAGTAAGTCAGTATGGCTTCCCTCTCTGACCTGATATGACAATGAAGTCAGGAAAGGTTTTCTAAATTGCTTGGCTGCTTAAACTGTGGCAATAGGAGCATATGTGATTTTACTTCCTGTCTTGATCTATCACTTCCCCTTTCTCTGTATATGAAGGGTGAGGGAATATGGGATCTGGAAGGTGGGAAAGGCAGCCTCATAGTCTGAGATTCAGACAGTTGTTTCACTGCCTTTTGAGACCCTATATTTAGAACTCTGCATAGATACAAAATTTGTATTTGTGTCCGATCTGCAAAAATGGTCCACGGATATAAAGTGGATATCTATGCATTTGCAGGGCTCTCGTTATAGTATCACTTTAACATGTGACAGAAGTATATACAAATACTCTTGTAACAAACTAATCTCCACTCAACTCATTTCTTAATTAACTGTAATTTATCTTGTGACATTTTGTGACCTAAGCATTTTTCCCTGTTGAAAAGACCTTCTTTTGAGTGCTGAAAATTGTCCTTTCACATTCATGTCCTCTTTTCAAATATCTTAAAGCAGTTTTGATTCTGTCTGTAGTTGGATTTTTTTTAAACAAGATTACAAGTCTCCTTGATAAATGCAATTCTGTTGATATAGTACACTTGGATTCTCCAAGGCATTTGACTTGGTACATCATGGCATTCTGATTAAAAAAAATCTTGCATTATATGGATTTAATAGTGGACACATTAGAGGGATTAAAAACTGGCTTGCTGACAAATCTCAGTGTCAATGAGGGGGCCATTTCTAGAAGGCTTTCTACTTGGTCCAACAGTTTTTTTTTTTTTTAAAACTTTTTTTATCAGCTATCTAGATGATGGTATAAAATCTTTGCTGATAAAGTGGGCGCATGATACTGATTAGTGGAATTGTAAAGGAGGACAGATTACTGTAGCAGAGTGATCTGAATCACCTGGCAAAATGGTCACAATCTAACAAAATGCATTTTTAGTACAGCTAAATGCAAGGTAATATATCTGGGAATCAAGAATTCAGGTTATACTTAAGGGCGCAAGACGCTGTATTAGAAAGGAGTGACTCATGGCTTGTCTTCACTACAGCACTAAATCGGTACTGCTGGATCGATGCAGCGGCATTGATTTAGTGGGTCTGGTGAAGACGCTATAAATTGACAGGAGAGCGTCTCCTGCTCACATAGCGCAGTGTAGGTACTGTGTTAAGTCAATGTAAGTTACATCACTCAGGGGGATGGGTTTTTTTACACCCCTGAGTAATGTAACTTACCTCGACTTAAGCAGTAGTGTAGACAAGGCCTCAGAGAAAAACTTGTAGAAAATTGCCTTAGCATGAGTTCCCAGTGTGGTGTCATGGCAAAAAGGACTAATCTGATTCTTGCATGTATAGAGGGGAATATCAAGTAGAAGAAGGGAATTGATATTTTGTCTCAGTATGCAGCATTGGTAAGATTGCTGCTAGGATACTATGTGCTGATCTGGTGTCTGGGCTTCAAGAAGGATGTGGAAATGCTGGAGAGAGTTCAAAGGAGGGGCCACAAAAATGATCCTAGAGCTGGAAAACATATGATTTGAGGCTTAAGGAGTTCAACTTATTCAGCTTATTGGGGGGAAAAAAAAATTTGAGAGGTTACCACATTGCTATGTTTTAGGTACTTACACATGGAAAACATTTTGGTAGTGAGGGGTTTTAAATCTTGCTGACAGAGGCATAAGAAAAATTAATGTCTAGAAGCTGAACAAATTTAGTCTTGAAATAAGATGCAATTTCCTAATTATTAGGGCAATCAGACATTGGAAAACCTTACCAGTGGAAGTGGTACAATCAATTGGAGTCTTTTGGGTGGTTGTGGTGGTATGTCTACACTGCAGTTAAACACTTGGGGCCTCAGGCTACAGAGCTGTAAAATTGTGGTGTAGATGTTAAGGCTGGAGCCCAAGAAGAGTGGGTGGAGAGTCACAGAACCTGGACTCCAGCTGTAGCCTAAAATTTTGCACTGCAATTTTACAGCCCCATAGCCCAAGCCAGAGTCATCTGACATGAGCCAGCTGGGGGTGTTGAATTGTAGACATACCCTTAGACAAGATTAGGAATCTTTTAAAAAGATAAACTCTAATGCATTTTCTAGGGGAAATTCCTCAGCCTGTGTGTGCAAGCAGTTGAGCCAGATAGTCGTGATGGTCTCCTCTGGCCTTGGAATCTGTAACTCTATGAATCCCCCAGTTCATCTCCTTCCTTCCTGAGCCTCCTCTTCATGGGGAGTACAGGAATGCTTGCATGGCCCTCAGCATGCTCATAACCCTTGCAGCATTGCATTAAAGACCATGACTGTCAAGTTTTATACTTCAGGGCTTCAACTGGCCACCTGCACTGGGCAGGAAGGAATTTTATTTCCTGCAATTGACCAGATATACTCAGAATTATTCATCAGATTTGGGGTTGGGGAGAGATTTTTCTCAGGTCAGATTGGCAGGGACCTTGGATTTTTTCCACCTTCCCCTGTAGCATGGGGCGCGGATCACCTGGCTAGGGTAGGGGTAGTCAATAGGTGGACTGAGGGCCAAATCCGGACTGCCAGATGTTTTTTTAATTGACCCCAAAGTCTTTTTATGTAGTACTTATTATTATTTTATTATTTATTATTTTTCTGTGGACTCTGGACCTTGACTATACCTTGACCAAGAAATTTGGACCTTTAAAAAAATAAATTAATTACCCTTGTGCGATAGTCATCTGGTCATATCTCAGTTAATCAATTCCATGCCATTGTGAATGCCTCGGTGATTGATGGCAACTTAGTTTGTCCTGTTTTCTGCTTGTGATACACAACAACTTAGTCTCCCAAGGACTGAAATGCTTTGCTCTAACTAAAGTCTTTGGGCTCAATATAGGGGTATTTGGGTGAAATGTGATGGCTTGTGATATGTGGTAGGTCAGCCTAGTTCAGGGGTTCTCAAACTGGGGGTGCAGACCTCTCGGGGGTTGCGAGGTTATTACATGGGGGGTTGCAAGATGTCAGCCTCCACCTCAAACCCCATTTTGCTTCCAGCATTTATAATGGTGTTAAATATATAAAAAAGTGTTTTTATTTTATATGGGGGCGGGTGCACTCAGAGGCTTGCTATGTGAAAGGGGTCACCAGTACAAAAGTTTGAGAACTACTGGCCTAGTTAAACTAATGATCCCTTCTAGCCTTAAACTCTGTGAAATATTGATGGCACTCTCTTGGCTCTAGTGGGTATTCAGTTCTTATCCTTAAGTGCCCAATATATTTTGTGTTTTCTGCTTAATATTTGCAGAGAGGAAAGTCAGCTAGGCAATTTTTGAGTGAAATCAAGAATTTTGCATGATTTCTTCTTGAATAGACACAATCTTTCTTCAAATATGCTTGATATTTTTTTTGACTTGTTTTAAGCCATTTATGACTGTGGAGTTTGGATTTCAAGTACCCAACCATGCTCTAAACCAACTTTAGCTTTCCATCTTTATTTTTCAGTATATTTAATATCCTGGGAGCTCCCTCTGGTGGACTTGTCTTAATGCTGCTTTGCAACTATATATCTTCAGCTATAATGGTGTAGGTAGGGGTGAAAAAGAGGTGGATGTACCGATGTTCCTTTTTTTAATTGAATCAACAAATACTACACAAATTTGGGGGGCAGTATTCACTTTTATACTTTTTATATAAACTGTTAAATCGATCCTTTTTGTGGTGACTTTCAGTGATACAGTATGTAAGACCATTATGGAAAGATGTAAAGGGTAGTCTTCCATTTCTGTTTTATAGGAGTGGAGAAAATAAGTGAGTAAACTCTGACTAAAACTTCTAGGCACATGGTCAAATCCCTAAATTGCTCATGAAATTAAGCCACCAAAAATATGAATATTAAGTACAGCCTAATGCAAGAGAATACTTATCTTTCTGTATTGGCAAATACCCTATGGTTTATACATCAGTATGTCCTCACTGGTTGGCACAACTTGAGGCTTCAGTGCTGTTGGGTGTAATATTTCAGTGTGGTGTATAAAAGCATTGACACCTATAGGTTTTGCAGTTTCTGGAATCTGGGAAGTTGCATTTAAAGCTGCTCAGAAAAAAGACCAGCACCTCAGATAGATGGCTGGCTGGCATCTGGGAGGATTGTGGCAGCCCTTTCACTACTGGTGGCAGTGTGGCTGGCACTGTTCCCAGTCATCACTTCAGCCATAAACTGCTCTGGGGTGTTGTTTCCCTCTTTCCCACCCCTTCCCCCACCCAATACTCTCAGCTGAAGGCTTCACTAGCCCCAAAGGTCAGCCTTGGTTTGTTGTATCTAGGGTGCTTTCTATGAATATCGGTAATTAATCAGATTAACCATAACCATCTCAAAGCCTGCGGTGATCCGTCTGTTGGTTCCACGACCCCAACGGGTGACTTTGCCGAAAGCTGATCTCAGTGCTATCAGGAGGAAGTGAACAAGCCCACTAGTACCTCTTACTGTGAGAGAGATATGATAGCCTACTTTATCCTCCTTCCAGTGGGGAAGAGGTTAGAACTGGGGTGTGACAATCTTCCCTCACTGTACAAAATGCTGGTACCATTGTTTATTCATTGATAGAGCCAACTCCTGGCAGTCTGTTTCATTTCCTCATAGCCAGTGCTTCTGCCTATTGATCACTCTTCCTGAATCTATGGCTTCAGCAGGGAGGGCAGCAGGGACTATAGGAAGGGCAGAAGTGGGATTGCTGAAACAATGGATGAAATGGAGGTTCCTTGGAAGAAAGGAGGGAGAGAATTAGACAAAGACAGTAAGAAAAGTACTGCAGGCATGGTAATTTAAAACTCTAAAAATGATGTAGTAGCTGAAATACCAAAATGTTACATTAGTAGTGAGGGTATTAACTATATTGCTTGTAAGACATACAACTAGAGTTGTGAAATTTGTGTGGAGGAGGCTTTTGTTGTCTGTAGTGAGAGTTGGTGCCCTTCTTCGGATACTGCTAAACCAAGGGTAGGCAACCTATGGCACGCGTGCCAAAGGCAGCACACATGCTGATTTTCAGTGGCACTCACACTGCCCGGGTCCTGGCCACTGGCCCAGGGAGCTTTGCATTTTAATTTAATTTTAAATGAAGCTGCTTAAACATTTTAAAAACCTTATTTACTTTACATACAACCATAGTTTAGTTATATATTGTAGACTTATAGAAAGAGACCTTCTAAAAAAGGTTAAAATGTATTACTGGCACGCAAAACCTTAAATTAGAGTGAATAAATGAAGACTCAGCACATCACTTCTGAAAGGTTGCCGACCCCTGTGCTAAACCATCCCTGCCAAGGCTTTGCTATGTCTCTGGATCATAAAGATTCTTTTGAAGAGGGATTCTGGTGATGGTGGTTGTGACGTTAAACCCCATATTCTTCACGGAAATATGGTTGTGATGTGAATATGGTATGACTAAGAAATACTTTATGCAAGATGGCTTATGTAAGGTATCATTGGAAAGGTTATAGATTAATAGATTCATAGACTCTAGGACTGGAAGGGACCTCGAGAGGTCATCGAGTCCAGTCCCCTGCCCTCACGGCAGGACCAAATACTGTCTAGACCATCCCTGATAGACATTTATCTAACCTACTCTTAAATATCTCCAGAAATGGAGATTCCACAACCTCCCTAGGCAATTTATTCCAGTGTTTAACCACCCTGACAGTTAGGAACTTTTTCCTAATGTCCAACATAAATCTCCCTTGCTGCAGTTTAAGCCCATTGCTTCTTGTTCTATCATTAGAGGCTAAGGTGAACAAGTTTTCTCCCTCCTCCTGATGACACTCTTTTAGATATCTGAAAACTGCTATCATGTCCCCTCCCAGTCTTCTCTTTTCCAAACTAAACACACCCAATTCTTTCAGCCTTCCTTCGTAGGTCATGTTCTCAAGACCTTTAATCATTCTTGTTGCTCTTCCCTGGACCCTCTCCAATTTCTACACATCTTTCTTGAAATGTGGTGCCCAGAACTGGACACAATACTCCAGTTGAGGCCTAACCAGCGCAGAGTAGAACGGAAGAATGACTTCTCGTATCTTGCTCACAACACACTTGTTAATGCATCCTAGAACCATGTTTGCTTTTTTTGCAACAGCATCACACTGTTGACCCATATTTAGCTTGTGGTCCACTATAACCTCTAGATCCCTTTCTGCCGTTCTCCTTCCTAGACAGTCTCTTCCCATTTTGTATGTGTGAAACTGATTGTTCCTTCCTAAGTGGAGCACTTTGCATTTGTTTTTATTAAACTTCATCCGGTTTACCTCAGACTATTTCTCCAATTTGTCCAGATCATTTTGAATTATGACCCTGTCCTCCAAAGCAGTTGCAATCCCTCCCAGTTTGGTATCGTCCGCAAACTTAATAAGCGTACTTTCTATGCCAACATCTAAATCGTTGATGAAGATATTGAACAGAGCCGGTCCCAAAACAGACCCCTGCAGAACCCCACTTGTTATACCTTTCCAGCAGGATTGGGAACCATTAATAACTACTCTGAGTATGGTTATCCAGCCAGTTATGCACCCACCTTATAGTAGCCCCATCTAAATTGTATTTGCATAGTTTATCGATAAGAATATCATGCAAGACCGTATCAAATGCCTTACTAAAGTCTAGGTATACCACATCCACTGTTTCTCCCTTATCCACAAGACTCGTTATCCTATCAAAGAAAGCTATCAGATTGGTTTGACACGATTTGTTCTTTACAAATCCATGCTGGCTATTCCCTATCACCTTACCACCTTCCAAGTGTTTGCAAATGATTTCCTTAATTACTTGCTCCATTATCTTCCCTGGCACAGAAGTTAAACTAACTGGTCTGTAGTTTCCTGGGTTGTTTTTATTTCCCTTTTTATAGATGGGCACTATATTTGCCCTTTTCCAGTCTTCTGGAATCTCTCCTGTTTCCCATGATTTTCCAAAGATAATAGCTAGAGGCTCAGATACCTCCTCTATTAGCTCCTTGAGTATTCTAGGATGCATTTCATCAGGCCCTGGTGACTTGCAGGCATCTAACTTTTCTAAGTGATTTTTAACTTGTTCTTTTTTTATTTTATCTTCTAAACCTACCCTCTTCCCATAAGCATTCACTATGTTAGGCATTCCTTCAGACTTCTCAGTGAAGACTGAAACAAAGCAGTCATTAAGCTCTCTGCCATTTCCAAGCTTCCTGTTACTGTTTCTCCCTCCTCACTGAGCAGTGGGCCTACCCTGTCCTTGGTCTTCCTCTTGCTTCTAATGTATTGATAAAAAGTCGTCTTGTTTCCCTTTATTCCCATAGCTAGTTTGAGCTCATTTTGTGCCTTTTGCCTTTTTAATCTTGCCCCTGCATTCCTGTGTTGTTTGCCTATATTCATCCTTTGTAATCTGACCTAGTTTCCATTTTTTATATGACTCCTTATTATTTTTTAGATCATGACTTACTGAATGTGTTTATCCAATTTGTATGCATGTATCATTTTTGTATCTGAAGCTGGGAATATTGACCATGTCTCTGTATTTCAAATGTGCTACACTGGATGAAGCCAAACGATGTTAGTGGCTTATTAAAGAAATGCTTCCGAGCAAGTGGGGGGAAGATTTAAAAGAGGGATAATGACAACATGAAGGGTCCTTACTCTCCCTACAACAACACACCTGAAATACCTGAGGAAAAAAGACAGAACAGTGAGAATTGATGGTCCCACGCTAAGATCTTTAGCCTGTGTATGAAAACCTGGGAGAGCCAAGGCAACTTGTGCCTTAAGAATCTGCCAGCCTGTTTATCACTCAGGACGAGAATTTGTTAATTTGTATCTTTCCTATCTAATGTGTTAAGCTCAGTCTGTGGCTTTTGTTTATTGATGAAGGTAATCTGCTTTATTCTTTTTGCAATCTCTTTAACCACTTAAAATTCACCTTTTATAGTTAATAAACTTATTTCTTATTTATAATAAAACCCAGTTTATGTAATTTCTACCTGGGAGGGCAAGAAGTCATGCACATCTCTCTTCACATTGAGGAAGAGGTTGGATTTTTATGAGCTTGTGCTGTGCAGATTTTTCTACACAGTGCAAGACAAACACAAAATAATACTATCTCCCAAAAGGGGTGTGCACGTGAGTGCTGAGCAAGTCCTCTCACACAGAACTGACTTCAGTCTGTGATTGCAGCGGTGTGTGCGTGTGAAAATCCCTTTGAAAATCAATGAAAATGTTTGATCAGTTGGGGAGAGGGTAGTGAATTTTGGGGAAAATTTCTCAGTCCCTCTAGTTAGGCCTGCCCCCTACAGGAGGGGGACATTTTAAGTTCTTTGTTAGCTGGCACTTCTGTGGAAGCTTCCTCTTGGTTGTAGGGACTGTGCATGGGCAGTCAGGCTTAATGATTAGTCAGGTTCCAAGCCAAAGGTGAGAGCCAGAGTCAGATGTCAAGCCCGGGGTCAAAGTGTTGGGTAGGATGTAGGAGCAGGGACCTGGAGTGAGGCACGTACCAGGAATAGATGGGAGTCTGGGTTAGGGTGACCAGATGAGAGGAAGAAAATATCGGGACACATGGGAGGGGGTGGTGTCCACCGGCAGAGTGCAAAAAAACCCAAACAAACAAACCCCAGTGCTACTGGCGGAGCAAAATATTGGGATGAATTTTATCCCGACCAAAGATCGGTCAGGACGCGGGACAAACACCTAAATATCAGGACAGTCCCGATTTTATCGGGACGTCTGGTCACCCTAGTCTGGGTTAAGAAGGACAAGAACCAGAAACAGCCAGAGAGGCAGGAAAGCAGGGCTCAGGAATCATGTAGATAGGCAGAGTCTATAGTAGCAGCCAGCCAGGGATTCCTTTAGTTGCTCGTGCAACTTCCTGTGACTCATTCTGGTTTAAATAGAGCTTTCCAGCTAATTGGTGGTGCTGGATGTTTCTCCCAGTGAGGAACTTTGAGGGTGGGAACCGTTATGAGCTAGCGCTTCTCTGGCTCCCTTCTCTAGTTATTCAGGTGAGCTGCTAGGCGGTGGCCATGTGCTGAGCACTGCCTGGGGACCTGTAGGCCTGGGTTCAAGCCCATGATCCCTCACATTAGCTGGAGACAGACAGGGTCCAGTTCCTTACCTACGCTGGCCAGGGAATTGAGTCCCCAGTTCCTAGGGACTCTTGAGTTAGCCCTTCTGGGGGTTGTAGGCCCATATTAACTCCACCCCCTGCCTCTGAGAGTACTCCCAATTCTGTCCTAAGATAATGGGATAGGCCAGTGTCGATACCAGCCCCGATACCAGCCCCACTACCAGGATCATAAGAACAGCCATAGTGGGTCAGACCAAAGGTCCGTCTAGCCCAGTATCTGGTCTTCCGACAGTGGCCAATGCCAGATGCCTCAGAGGGAATGAACAGAACAGGTAATCATCAAGTGATCCATCCCCTGGCAAACAGAGGCTAGGGACATCATTCCTGCCCATCCTGGCTAATAACCATTGATGGACCTATCCTCCGTGAACTGATCCAGTTCTTTTTTTGAACCCTGTTATCGTCCTGTTATAGTCTTCACAACATCCTCTGGCAAGGTGTTCCACAGGTTGACTGTACATTGTGTGAAGCAATATTTCCTTTTGTTTGTTTTTAAACCTGCCTATTAATTTCACTTGGTGACCCCTAGTTCTTGTGCTATGAGGAGTAAATAACACTTTCTCCACACCAGTCATGATTTTATAGACCTCAATCATATCCCCCCTTAGTCATCTCTTTTCCGAGCTGAAAAGTCCCAGTCTTGTTAATCTTTCCTCATATGGCAGCCGTTCCCTACCCCTAATCACTTTTGTTGCTCTTTTCTTTTCTCAATTCCAATATATCTTTTTTTGAGATGGGGCGACCACATCTACACTCAGTACTCAAGATGAGGGCATACCATAGATGTATATAGAAGCAATATGATATTTTCTGTATTATCTATCCCTTTCTTAATGATTCCCAACATTCTGTTCGCTTTTTTGACTGCCGCTGCACATTGAGTGGATGTTTTTCAGAGAATTGTCCACAATGACTCCAAGATCTCTCTTTCTGGGGTGGTAACAGCTAATTTAGGACCCCATCATTTTATATGTATAGTTGAGATTATGTTTTCCAATGTGCATTACTTTTCATTTATCAACATTGAACTTCAGCTGCCTTTTTGTTGCCCACTCAACCAGTTTGTGTATTCCCCTACAGTTAATTGTGCATGAAAACTAGGATAGTGCTCAATACCTTCACAAATACATTGTAAGAAAACAGTTTCTCTCAAGGTTCGGGACCACACCTGGAATCCACCAGGCTCATCACCTCTGTCCCATTTACACTGATAGGGACAGTTAGTTTAGCTGGTGTTATCTTATGGGCTTGGCTTTCCACCATGGGGGCATTCATGATACAGGTGTCATGGCTGCCCATATGAAAAGTAGACTCCCACAGCTTGCCAGGTGGACTGTAGCCCATGGCCTAATGCCTGAGGTAGCCTCTCCCTGTGCAGTTCACCTGCTCCCACTCTGTGTTTTTCCTGGCAAGAGGACTTCAGGTTCATCTGAGTCTGGGCCTAGAGTGTCTGGATTTTCCAATGGGGACCAGCCTGGGGCCCTTAGAGGCTGGTCCCTCAGGTCTGGAACCAGGCCATCAGGCCTCTGATCCTTCCAGTTAGGTTCTCTTTCAACTCGAGAGCTGCCTTTTTATCTTAGGTGGCCCGCATGTGACATCAATGAAGCTTCTGCAGTCAGATGGTACTCCATAAGTTGGACTGCATTGGCAATGGTCTCTGCTCAGTGTTTAAATACCTAATCCTGACCCCCGAGGTGGGAGTATATGGGTGAATTGTACCACCAAGATGAGCTCAGCAATTTGGACCCCAGTCTAAGTCTCTGGGTTCAATGATTGAGAGACTTTTGTTGGCAATCTCTGGGCCACTACTTGGAGCCTGGCTGCCTGCAGGTATTCTCCTCACCGAACCCACAGTTAAAAGGTCTCCACTGTGATATCAAGGTAGTCCAGTATAGCTGCTTTCTCCTGGGTGTAGTCTTGTGCTGCTGCTGAGTTTAGCCCATGGTACATAACCTGTGCTGGCCTGGTCAGTAAGGTGCTAACAAGATGGCCCACTGCTCGGGTGGCTACTGGGCTGCCTTTGCCTGTTTCTTGAATGTCCTCAGGAACATGTCCAAGTTATTGCGAATCTCATTGGCACAGCCACACCTCCAAGGGCTGTCAGTCAGGCCCTAGAGGCTACATCAGAGCCACTATCTGTTGGACCAACTGCTGCTGCTGTTGTGCCCCTAAGTCCTGGACTAGCTGTTGCTGATGGGCAGCCATCTGTTGCAGGAGCTGCTTCTGCTGGACCCACTGTTGCTGGTTCTTGGTCATTCATTTTAGAAGATGTTCCAAATCCATGTCATGTCACATCTTTAGGCCTACTGTATTTGGCAGTCCCGGTCACTCAAGCCTCCCCCAGGAGTAAGAAGATAATGCCCCTATTCTTCATCACATTGTCACCAGGCTCCTTCCCTGGAGTGCCCCCTGGACTAGGCCCCTGCACTCACCAAGGCCTCTGCTTTGCAGTGCTGGGCATTCCATCACACTAGTCTAGTTGTAAGGGACTTGTCCTCTGTCTGAGCCCTGGACAGTCTGCCCCTTCCGGGGTTGTCAATGAACACAAAAAAGAAACACAAATGAATAGTCCTGCCGTCTGAAGAAAGAGCACCATACCAAACATGTTCCTGTTAAGCTGTGGTCCCATAGATTAATATAGGGAAAATAGTCCCCTCAAATAGCTGGATCAGCATCAAGCCCTCTCTTCCTCTAGGGAGGTGCTGCTGGGCAGTGGTCATCTGAAACGCTCTTGCCTTCAGTCAACCCTTTCTCCAGGAGCTGGAGACTGGAGCTCTGCTCTCCTTTCTGGTCTGCCACCAACAATACTATCTCTTTCCCTTTTAAGTTCCTCCAAATCTGACATTTCTTACAGGTGTGGTGGAATGGGGCTACCTAAACCCATATTAGCTCATTAACCCTGTGTTGCCCAGAGTGGATCGCTTTTTTGTATTAGCTACAGCTTTCTCCTTACCCAGAAGGAGTTGGAATCTAGACTTTCTTCCTGAATGCTTCAAGTTTCTCCAGCTCTTCTACCCTCAGGAGAAAGTCCTCCACAGAGAATTAGTCTTACCTCCTAGGCTCTTTTTACATGAGTTTCATATTTTAAGATTTGATTTTATTTGATCATTATTGTAACAAGCCTTTTTTAAATTCAGATTTCCAGATGTTATGAACAGCTCATTGTTTAGTTGCATGGTTGTGACACAAGTAGTAAATCATAATTGACTTAATTTATTATTTTTCTTTAATCTTTGTGTTTTGAAAGTAAAACACATCCAGACTGGATGAGTAGGCACCTTTCCCAAGCTGCCGTAAAACAAAGTGCATACACTATAGCAGGAGTGGGCAAACTTTTTGGCCTGAGGGCCACATCTGGGAATGGAAATTGTATGGTGGGTCATGAAAACTCATGAAATTGGGAGCTAGAGTGCAGGAGGGGCTGAGAGCTCTGGCTGGGGGTGCAGGCTCCAGGCAGCACTTACCTCAAGCAGCTCCCGGAAGCAGCAGCGTGTCCCCTCTCCAGCTCCTACACAGAGGCGCAGCCAGGCGGCTCTGCACACTGCCCCGTCTGCAGGCACCGCCCCTTCAGCTCCCATTGGCCATGGTTCCCGGTCAATGGGAGCTGCGGAGCCCCTTGGCTGACCCTATGGATAGGAGCCGGAGGGGGGGACATGCTGCTGCTTCTGGGAGCTGCGTGGAGCAACAGCACACACATAGCGGAGCAAGCCCCTGGCTGAAGTGCTGGAGCGGGGCACGTCCCGGACCCTGCTCCCCGGCAGGAGCTCGAGGGCCGGATTAAAACGTCTGAAAGGCCGGACGTGGCCCCACATCATCTCTATATAGGTGCACGTAACAAAATTAATGAGGCGGGGGTGGGGCTGATGGGTTCGGAGTGTGGGAGGGGGCTCAGGACTGGGACAGAGGATTGGGGTGCAGGGGGGGGTGAGGGCTCTGGTTGGGTGTGCAGGCTCTGGGGTGGGGCCAAAGTTGAGGGGCTCAGGGCTGAAGCAGAGGGTTGGAGTGCACGAGGGGGTGAGCGCTCTGGGTGGGAGTGCGGGCTCTAGGGTGGGGCTGGGGATGAGGGTTTGGGGTGCAGGCTGCCCTGGGGCCACAGCAGGGGGAGAGGACTCCCCCCAGTTCTCTCTCCCCATAGCAGCACTTGGGCTGGAGGGGAAAGGTACCTCTCCCCACCGTGGCAGCTCCGAGGCTGGGGCCATGGGATAGGCACCTCTCTGCTGGCTGTGGCAGGTCTGGGGCTGGGCTGGGTTGGAGCGCCTCTTCTCAACCTGTGGCAGGTTTGGGCCGGGGCTGGGTAGGGACACCTCTTCTCCATCTATGGCAGGTCTTGGTCTTGGACTGAACACTGTTAAATACATGATTAGCCTCTTGTTATGGATCATTTCCATTGATCTATATCTGGTTTCACTGCACAGTTTAATTAAAGCTGTCTGGAACAAGCCTGTTCCCTAAATGGGTTGTGGCCAGGGGAGGGGCCCCTCTTCCCCGGCTGCGGCAGGTCTGTCCAGTCCGTGACAGTCCGCTGCTTCGGGATTCCTGTCCCTCAGTGGTGGCCCAGAGGAGTAGGAGCAGCTGTGGTCTCCTTTCTGTCCCCTCCTCCCTCCCGTCACTGCCAGGCAGCCGGTGGCTGCTGCCTGCCAGTGACAGAGGGTGGAGGCAGAAAGAGGAGGCATTTGCCAGCCGGCTGAGAGGAGTGAATAGGTGTGGGAGGAAGGAGGAAGCAGGGAGAAGTCCTGGGCTGACGGGCTTAGAAGAGCGGAGGGGAGGGGCCGGAGAGTAGAGGAGCCAGCGCTGTGGCCGCAGGGCCACAGCATAAGTGAAGTGGAGGGCTGGGCCAGCAGGACCCCTGCTGAGCATGGGCCTGGTGCCATTATAAACCTGGTATTGTCCAGGCTGGGTTGGGGCGCCTGTCCCCGCCATGGCAGCTCCAGGGCTGGGGGAGAGGCATCTCTCTCAGCTGCAGCTCTGAATGCTTGCACTGTGCTTAATAGGCTGCTGCACAGCTTAGAGGGAACTTAGGTCATCAGCAGCTGCATCTGAGCATCTGGGTTATCTTAGCTCAGGTGTGAGCAGCCACTGCAAGGTCACACTCAAGTTACCGTGTTCTGACTGGTGCTTCGTTGATCTATGTGGATCACTGGGAACATAATCCATGGTTCTTTGTACTGCTGTATGATGAGCTGCTCTGATTGTTTCCCAGTGAATTGTGGGAAAACTTGTTTTTCCTTCTGGGAACACAGAGGGATTTGGGAAATCATTGGAGGACTGTCAGCATTCAAATGACTTGCCTTGTGTCCTCACTGCAAAGGGAGTGGGTTACCAGCTCACGTGAAATCCTTTTAGACAGTAGCCCAGCGAGTCTCAAACTTTTTTACTGGTGACCCCTTCCACATAGCAAGCCTCTGAGTGTGACCCTCCCATCAATTAAAAATATTTTTATATATTTAACACCATTATAAATGCTGGAGGCAAAGCAGGGTTTGGGGTAAGAGGCTTGCAACCACCTATGTAAGAACCATGTGACTGCCTGAGGGGTCCTGAACCCCTGCTCTAGCCCCAGATAGCCAGCTAGCGAGCTCATGATGAAAGCACCACTAACCTAGAGAGAAAGTGTTTGGTATGTGAATGAGAAGGATCTGAGGGGTAACATCCAAGGAGGAGCCCAAATTATCTCTTCAGTGAAGATGTAATCTAAGAGGTCCAAATGAGTGACAACCCACCTGATTCAGTGAGAAAGCAGAATCCACTTAAACATTTCCTAGCAGGATCAACATCTCCTAATGTGGAGAAGTAATCAGACATACCAGATGTATATATGCGCACCCACATATTAAGTAGTATAGAAAGACACAGGTTGAAAATAGTAAATACACCTCTACCTTGATATAATGCTGTCCCCAGGAGTCAAAAAATCTTACCGTGTTATAGGTGAAACCGTCTTATATCGAATTTGCTTTGATCCACCAGAGTGCGCAGCCCCGCCCCCCCGGAGCACTGCTTTACTGCGTTATATCAAATTTGTGTTATATTGGGTTGCGTTATATCAGGGTAGAGGTGTATAAAAGTGCACAATATTTAGAAGCTTTTTTTGAAGTGTTATCGTTAATGTTATTTAGGTTTCCTCCTTCTTCACCACTGAAACCATATCCAACAAGGCCTCCATATAGAAAGGAAGTAATTAAAATTCCAGACTGGAATGTTCCTGAAGCAGGCACTTCCCAAGAACACATCCCAGTAAAGCCTCTCATGATGGTAAGATTTCTTGTTTCCAGTTTCTAAAATATTGGATATTCTGAAAGGAAAATAAAGGGATAAAATAAACTAGCGATCTCTTCTTTTTTGATGTATAGTGTTTGGCTGAAGAAAAATTAAAAGAAATAAAGATTTTTGCTATGTTGAGTTTTTGCTTAGAGTAAGCCATTGTTCTTTCATTTTTAATTATTGTTCATTGGTTGTTTTGATTTTCTCTCTCAAATGGGTTGCTTTCTCATTTGATTATTTTTATGTTCACAAATTACATTAAATTCTGTATTTGGTAAATTCTGTAAAGGATAAATTCATAAATTTGAGAGGGTTCAGAGAAGAGCTACAAGAATGATTAAAGGAGTAGAAAACATGCCTTATAGTGATAGACTCAAAGAGCTCAATCTTTTTAGCTTAACAAAGAGGGCTGAGTCCATAAGTATCTACATTGTAAGCAAATAGTTAATAATGAGCTCTTCAGTCTAGCAGAGAAAGGTATAACACGATCCAATGGCTTTAAGTTGAAGCTAGACAAATTCAGACTGGAAATATGGCATACATTTTTTACAGTGAGAGTAATTAACCATTGTAACAATTTACCAGGGTTGTGGTGAATTCTCTGTCACTGACCATTTTAAAATAAAGAGTGGATTTTTTTCTAAATGAGATGCTAGGAATTATTTTGTGGAAGTTCTATGTCCTGTGTTATACAGGACACAATGGTCCCTTCTTTCTGGCTTTGGAATGTATGAATCTATATATTTGGCATTTAATTTACGTACCAATGTATTGTAAAACAACAACAAATTTGCTTCATTCCAGGATAAAATGGTCATTGTATTGGAATCGTATTGCATGATTGTTTCACTTGAATGTTGCACATGGTCTCTACCAGTTTTTTTAACTCTCATAAAGCTACAGTTTTTATGGCTTCCACGTACTCACAATAAATGTTACTCCTGGGGGAATTCTGCACCACTGTGAAATGCAGAATTTTGCATAATTCTTTGTTTTCCCCAAATAATTTCTGTCCGCAATTAGGGGCCGCTGGACTCTGCGGATCCCAGCTCGCAGTGAGTCAAGCACCCAGACTGGCTGGGTTGGAGGCTGCACGCTCTTTGATCCTCATTCTCCCAGGGATGGGAGAGGGTGTGGGAGACCCAGCCAGCTCTGGCAAAGGAAGAGGAAGGAAGGGCAAAGGAAGGGCAGCTCTGGCAAAGGAAAGACAGGGCTGTACCACACCATGTCACCTGGTGGGACAGTAAAGAATTTGTGGGGGGAGTAAAGGCTTTGGGGATCCTGGTGTCTGAGCCAGGGGCTGTCCTGCAGCTGGGCTCCGGGGGGGATGGGAGTGCAGGTGTCTGAGCTCTGGGGGCCACACACAGCTCCTTCCAGTACCCTCCAACTGGAACCGGGTTGTTGTAGGGGTTTCTTTAACTCTCTACTCTTGGGGGAAATCTTTGTTGCTGTTGTCTGTATTATTGATATACTTGTTGACAGGTATCTTGAAATAAATTACCAAAATAATTGAAAGTGGAGTGATTATATTATGTTTTGATAAATAAAATATGCAGAATTTTCCAGAATTTTCAAATATTATGCACAGAATTTTTAGGCGCAGAATTTCCCCCATGAGTAAAATGTGCTGTAGTTATAGAGAAAGGTTGTGTTGGATTGTTTTGCTGTGTGAACTTGGAGGATATTTCTGTTTTAATCCTTACCTGATTCCAGCATTTCCCAGACTGCCTTCCCCACCCCACATCATAAACATGAAACCAATTGTGCTCCTGCCTGCATCCCTGACATATGTTGTTTAAAGGCCTGAGCATTTTAATTTATACATCTTCATATCACCAACCCTCCTCTGGGCTAATCCTGTGTGTTTGTTAAGCACACGCTCCCCATGCACTCTTTGGAAATAGGTGTAGATTTTGATCATATGAAAATGTCTTTCTTACGTGCTTTGATCAGTGAAATTGTTAACACTTGATATTTCAACTATTGTTGGCATCTAAATGATCATCCTTTGAAATTAATGGCACAGTTCAGACCTCAGAGCTATTGTTTCAGGATTTTGTAAACACAGTCAGAGATCTCTGCTATTTTTAGCATGTTAGTTCAGGCAGAGTTAGCAGGTGTACATCTACTCAAGCTGGAAATTACTTCTCCCAGCTGCAGTGCAAACATAGCCAAAAAGCTAAGAGAGTTCAACCAATGCAGTGTGGCCATGGCAGTGCAGGCTAGCTGCCCAAGCACAGCCCTGCTTGAGATCCTAGGTACATACACTTCTTCTACCCCGATATAACGCGGTCCTTGGGAGACAAAAAATCTCACCGTGTTGTAGGTGAGACCGTGTTATATCAAACTTGCTTTAGGCCCCCCCTGTTCCTTGTTCCCTGACGGCCCCCTCCAGAGGCCCCCAACCCCCCTGCTCCCTGTCCCCTGACTGCTCTGATCCCTATCCACACCCCACGCCCCCTGACAGGCACTCACCGGCAGCGGCGGGAAGCGGAGCAGCCCAGCCCCAGTCCACTCCACCCTTCCAGCTCCCAGCTGCGGCACTCCGCTTCCTGCCGTTGGTGAGTGCAGAGAGGTTGGGGAAAGGATGGCCCCCCCCGCACTCACCTGTAGCGAGAAGTGGCGCAACGTGGCCCCAGCCTGCTCTGCTTTCCTTGCCCCCGCCCCAGCCGTGCTGCTGGGGGGCTGCTGGGGAAAGGCCCTGCACTCAACTGTGGCAGGAAGCGGAGCGCCGCGGCTGGGAGCTGGTGGAGTGGGCTGGGGCCGGGCTGCTCCGCTTCCACCACTGCTGGTGGGTGCAGGAGGATCCCTTCCCTCAAACCCCCTCCCCCTAGTAACACAGCTGGGACCGGGATGAGGGAAGCAGAGCGGACTGCTCCCAGCCCCCTGCTAATCCCCTGGGCCACTCTGGAACTGTGGGCCCCCCAAAAGTGCCCTCCTACAGCTTCTGCCCCCCAGACTCTGAGGGGGGGGTGCCCCTGACCATCCCCAAGACCGTCTGCCCCTTATCGAACCCCTCAGCCCCTGAGCAGAGCTTTACTGTGTTGTATGTGAACCCGCGTTATATCGGGTCGCGTTATATCGGGGTAGCCGTGTAATACTTACTGTTCATGGATTTTATGACCATTTGTTAATGTTCATAAAATGCTTGGCAGAGGAAGCATGCCACACTATGCAAATGCTATACTATTTTATCATTGAAAAAATCGATAGGTAAAGGAATGTGCTCCTTTTTTTCTTTTGTAATCCAGAATTCTGAAATGTGGTTCAAACGTCACAGTATAGCAATAGGAGAAGTACCAGCTTGCAGACTTGTGCACCGCCAAGAATTAACACAGGCAAATATAGAAGAGATATGGAAATCCATGATGCTATCACAGTAAGTGTATTTGTGAGTCCTCCACCTTTAGGCTAATGTGTATACTAGGTAATAGTCTCACCTTCTCTGCTACTTCTCATAATGTCACCCATTCTTTACTGCTATACTGCCATTAGGCCTATGCTTGCTAGACTAATTAGACTTACTTATTATTTGACTATCAGCCTGTGATTTGTGAATAATCTTTTGTATTTAGCAGCTTTAACAATTCCTCTTTCTATGACAGTATATAGCTAATTTTTCTGTTTGGGGTTGTGTTGTGTTGTGTAGTGTGGTGGAATCTTTTTCCTCCCTTCTCTTTCCACAATGGTAAAATTCAAACAGCTCTTCTGGGAGCATGAAATCCTAAAAATCTTTAATAAGTGCAGTATTTAGTTTGAGGACACAGGAAATGGAAGATCTGATCAGCTGGATGAAAACAATTCTACAGGCTTCCTACATATAGAAATAAGCTGTAACATTTTAACAGTGAGAGTAATTAACCATTGGAACAGTTTATCACTGGCAATGTTATAATCAGTATTGGATTTTTCTTTTTAAAATGATATGCTCTAGTTCAGTAATCCCCAAACTTTTTTTACCTTGCGCCCTCCTTACACCTGTCTGCACCCTGTGCCCCACAGGAGCTGAGGGTGGGGGGCCAGCTGGGGTTGGACAGAGGTATAGGGACTGCGGCTGGGGCCACAGCTGGGGCTGGGGGCCAGGCCCTGGGTGCGGGGCCAGGAGCAAAGCTGAATGGCGCTCCCTCCCTGCCCTCCATGGGGCTGGCCCGGGCCCCAGCTATGCCCCCCAAACTTTCCTCAGCACCCCCCTAGGGGGTGTGCACCCCACAGTTTGGGGACCTCTGCTCTAGTTCAAAAGGAATTATTCTGGAGATATTCTATGGCCTGTCTTATATAGGAGTTCAGACTAGATGATCACAGTGGTCCCTTCTGACCTTGGAATCTATTAATCAATATTCTATTATAGGTAATCCAACATTTAATATCCTGCACAATGTAGGGGGCTGTCTATTTTGTATGTGTATACTTTTTCCCCTCTGATTAAAAAAATACACTGGCTGTTTGACAACGCAGGTAGAACCTAACTGATAATGTTTACAGTGTAAACTGTTAAAATGGCATGTTATTTTTATAAAATGAACTGGATCTACATCAGTGAAATGTGCAGAATGAAAATATGAATGATCAAATAATGTACTTGAAACTGCCTCAAGCTTCCACACCCCAAAGACGACAAAAACAAACAGAAAGGAATTGATCTGAACAAGTGAATGGTTCCCCATTTCAGTTTGTGTTTTAATATATACAAAAATCAGATGATGTAAACTATTTATTTTAACAGTTTGCAAAAAGTTTTGGGCCTGGATTCTGTGGATGAAGTATTGGATACAAAACTTGTGAACCCAAAGCATATCATCCACAATGTGTACAATGTCAATAAACAGGGCATCGTCATTTTGGAAGACAAAACAAGTGAGTGGGCTGGAGATTTTTATTATGTTTTTAAACCTTCCTATCTTGATTATAGCTCTTCTAAGTGATTTTTTTTCTTTTAAGGCTGTATTGTTGGCTGTCTTGGGGTCTTTTAAGGCTTGTCTACACAAGAAAGTTTTTTTGCTTTAACTACACCTGTGCTGTTAAAGTGGAAATCCTTCCCCTAGTGTGGACACATTTATACCGATAGAAAAGTGCTTATACTAGTATCGATTATTCCAGTTCAGGAAGCGAAATAGGCTATGTTCATATAAGGCACCTTTATATCAGTGTAACTGCATCCACATTAGGGCTTATACCAGTATAAATATATTGGTTAAAAAGACAACCCTAACCAGCGTCTTTATACTGGTATATCTTTTCTTGTTGACCAGGATTAAGTCAGCTTTTGAAGAGCCCTACCAGTGTGAATCAGTCTTTGTTTTTTGCCCTGATCTATCCACAGGGCAAAAAACAGTTCAAGGTTTCGAGATGCAAAGGTACTTGAGAGTAAAAGTGGAAGATTTTGTCACTAACACATTTTCATTCATCAAGGTCAGGGCTCCCTCATCCTTCTCCCTTCACTCTAGGTGTCAGGAGTTTATGCCTTTTCCTACTGTCACATCAGTCCCCTATAGTACTTGGGCTTCCCTCTGAAGCTCCTGGCATTGGCCACTGTTGGAAGACAGGATACTGGGCTAGATGGACCTTTGGTCTGACCCAGTATGGCCGTTCTTACGTTCTTATAATGTCTCTGAAGCATTAAGACAGTATATTCTTAAATCTTCCACAATTTCCCTGTTTTCAACTGAAACCTCCAGCCAAACCTTGTATTTTAAAATTACTGTTAAAAATATATATTTTGATGTACTGGGGGAAATGTCTCAATTGAAATGTAGATATGTTTGCCACTGATTCATAAACTACTTTATTGCATGTTTCTCTATAAGATTGGAGTAGTATAACTGGTATAAAATTTGGCCAATGGCATCTAAGACAGTGTGTGTCCCTGGAGTAACCCAATCAACAGTATTTTAAGGTGTTGGAGAACTGTAATCCAAAGTCTTTCAGTAAATGTGATTTAAACTTCTGTTGTATTATGCCAGACTGTTAATGTATTAACTGTTCTAAATTCTCATCTCTTCTCCACAACCCCACTTCTGAGCAGAAGAGCTACCTCATTGGGTACTGTCAGCAATGAAGTGTCTAGCAAATTGTAAGTATATAAACAAATTCTAATAAAAACAAAATTGAAGTAACTCCTATCTCACTTCACCAAATTCATTTTAGTTAAAGGGTCAGAATTATGTCCTCCGATTCATATCCTAGCAAGTAGAGATGAAAAGATCTTTAGGGTCATCTGGTAAATACTCTTGCCAATGCAACATATTTCCTGGAGTATATGAAGCTGTTTTGCTTTTAACTATTTGGCTTTCATTTGACAAAACCTTTTTAGGCATGTGGCATATATATATATATATATATATATATATATAATATATAATAATAATAAAAAAATGTTGTTATAGCAGGTGTTTATGCATACTGAGATTCAGGAACCATGTTATTCATGGATGGCTCAGCCCCTAGTAAACTAAAGCAGCAGTTGGAGTGAAAATAAATCAAGTTTAAAAAACAAAACAAAACAAAACAAAAAAAAAACCAACCTGACCAAGATGGTGATGGTGATTGTTAAATGCTCAGGGAGAATAGGGAAGCTACAGAAACAGAAATCGCAATAATAATGGGGGATTTCCACTATCCCTATATTGGCTGAATATATATCACATCAGGATGGGATGCAGAGATAAAATTTCTAGACACTGTTAATGACTGCTTCTTGCAACAGCTAGTCCTAGAACCCACAAGGGAAGAGGCAATTCTTGTTTTGGTCCTAAGTGGAGCTCAGCATCTGGTCCAAGAGGTGAAAGTAGTGGAATCGCTCAGTAATAGTGACAATAATGCAATTAATTCAACATACTTGTAGGGTGGAAAATACCAAAGAAATCCAGCACTCTAGCATTTAACTTCAAAAAGGGGAACAACACAAAAATGAGGAAGCTAGTTAATTGGAAATTAAAGAGAACAGTCCCAAAAGTGAAATGCCTATAAACTGCATGGGAATTATTTAAAAACACCATAAAAGAGGCTAAAATAAAATGTATGCCCCAAATCAAAAATAAATAAATTACATAAACAATAAGAGGACCAAAAAGAAAAAAAGCGCCATGGCTAAACAATAGAGAAAAAGTGGTCAGAGACAAAAAAGCATTCTTTAAAAATTGGAAGTCAAATCCTACGAAGGAAAATAGCACAAACTCTGGCAAGTCAAGTGTAAAAGTATAATTAGGCAGGCCAAAAAGGAATTTGAAGAGCAACTAGCAAAAGACAGAAGAGTGAACAGCAAAAAATGTTTTAAGGACATCAGAAGCCGAAGCCTGCCAAACAGTCGGAGCAGCCACTAGACGATCAAGGAAGACAAGGCCATTGCAGAGAAGCTAAATGAATTCTTTGCATCAGTCTTCACTGCAAAGAATGTGAGGGGGATTCCTGCCTCACAGCCATTCTTTTTAGGTACCCCCTTTATGCCGGCTGAACATCTGAGCTATATCAGGAAGATAGAGAAGCAGATAAGAAAGGATATGTGCTGTGAAATCCTCCCTTCCTCTGTGGCCTCTTGACCGTGAACATGGCTTGGAGAAGCCTTATGACCTGACCATGAAAAAGGACCGAGATTGGAGAGAGTAGTTGATGCAGGAGAGGAAAAAGGACTGAGAGGTTCATTTGTAAATGCACCAGGACACCATGACTTTGTTCAGGTAACAAACTCAGATGTTGCAAAGCATTATTGACCTATGTGCCCAAAGATTCATGATTCAGTAGCCTTTCCAAAATCATGGTTGGTGCTCCCTACACACCCAACATAAAAGATGACAACATGGTGTACATCCTTACCCCATTACTCCACACCAGCAGACAACAAGGAGAACCATAGCTATACACCAACTGTGAAAATCCCAGGATCAGCCACAATGCTTTATGCTGAAATAATTTTTATGTATATGAACATAAATGTTCATTGTTTGCTTGTGTTTTTTTTTTAACTGGGGGTTTTAAAGGTTGGTTTATCCTGTTAGCGTTGCTTAAAGGTTTGTACCTTATATGTTTGCACTTTAATTTTGTTGCCTGTTTTCTGCACACAATAAAGTTTGTTTTTGTTTTTGGAAACTTACTGTATATTAGCTTATACCAAGCATTATAGATGCATTACAGAATTTGATAATAGGAGGCAATAACTGACCTGTATTTAAGCTTTGTTACAAGACAGACTATTTCATAAAAGTGTCACACAACTTTTCCTTGTCTGACAAAATATTTTTTTAAGGCTTCCCTCATGTATAGCTGTTGGCTCTTCTAATAGCCCTTGTGTCTGGCTATTTAAATTCAGCAGGCGGCTGGTCCACCTTGCCCCTCCATCCTTGTGGTAGTTTTCCCCCTTCACTTCACAGCAGTATTTAACATGCAGCTATACTGCTGGTCATGTTTTCCTCACTGAGATCCAATCTAGTGAGTAAAAAATGCCACTGACCCTTCAGTCTACCAAAGGCACATTCAGTAACTATTCTGCATTAGCTGAGCTGGTAGTTGAATCTTTCTCTGGTGTATCAAGGTATTCTTTGTATGGCTTCATGAGACAGGGGAGCAAGGAGTAGGCTGGGTCCCTCAGAATCACTATTGGCATTTCAATATCACTAACGTGAATGTGCTTGCTAGGGAAGAATGTCTCTGCTTGCAGCTTTTTGGAAAAGTTCTGTGTTCTTAGTGATGTGAGCATCATGTGCTTTCCCTGACAGCTCACAGTGATATCAGTGAAATGTCCATGGTCATCCACTTGTGTTTGTACAACCACAGAAAAGGATCCCTTTCTCTTGATCTGCTCGCTGGCAAGGTGGGCCCATGCCAGAATAGGGCTGTGCTTGCCATCTATTGCCCCATTGCCGTTTGGAACCCCATGGCTGCAAATCTTATCTACCATTTCCTGCACATTTTTGAGAGTCAGTGTCCTGTGCAGCAGCGTACACTTCATAGCCCTATACACTTGGATGACAACAGCCTCCAATGTGGATTTTCCAACTCCAAACTGATTGCTATCACTCACTAGCCAATCTGGCATTGCAAGCTTCCGGAACGTGATCACCTTTTGCTTCTCCACTGTCAACGCAGCTCTTATTTTGGTGTCCCTGCGGTGGAGGTCTGGAGTGAGCTTGGCATGCAGATCCAGAAATGTGGACTTTGTCGCATCCCAAACCTGCCTTACAATGTGATTCCACTAATCAGTGCTTGTTTCTTGGGCTCAGAAGCAGTGATTCACTGTGAGGAGCTGCTCCATGAATGCCGTCAGCAACCTGGCATTTTATTTGCTGTGTCCATCAGCATCCAGTTGTTGTTGTGCTTGAACATCTCCATATTTTCCTCATTGCATACTCAGTTGTAGCAGTACTCATTTAAGTTCTGCAAATACAGGAGAATCATGTGTCCTGTATTAGCAATGGTCGTTATAACTGCACTGAGGTCTGCAGGATCCATGCTTCTTCCAGAGAGATGGCAGAAACCAAAAAGCGGTGTGTAGGACTCTGGAAGTTTTTTTTTTTTAAAAGGTGCATAAATGATGGGATGGAGAAAGTGGCATAGATGGAAACTTAACCCCTAGCTGCCAGAAATTGCTGGTATCCCACAAAATACTGTGGAAAATGTCCTGCAAGACACAGAGCTGGATGGCAGCATATGGGAGGGCATACTAGGATATGCTGCATTTTACATCAGTGCAACCATTTGGGGTGAGTATTCACAAGCGCCAGTGCAAGAAGCCAAGTTGGTGCTTGCACAAAGGTCGGTGGCGTATGCTGATGTAACTTGCGTCAACTGAACTTTATAGTGTAGACATGGCCTTAGTTTGGTAAAGTTATAAGCAACAGAAAATGAGGGGATTATGATTAGGAGTGTACTAAATTGCAAAGAAATCACATTTTTCATGGGTTGGTCACCACATAAATAGCAAATTTTGCGAATGTGTTATGCCATGACCAACCCATGAAAAATGTGTGCTTTCTTAGCAGCATTTCTCAAACTGGGGGTAGTAATTCAAAAGGGGGTTGGAAGCCTATCGTAGGGGGGTTGAGGTATTGCCACCCATACTTCTGGGCTGCCTTCAGAGCTGGGTGCCTGGCCAGCAGCCGCCACTCTACACTCTGCCTTCAGAGCTGGGATTTCACAGGGGAGACCAAATTTCATGGTCAGGGATGTGATATTCAAGACAACGAATTTGGTAGACCCTTAATTATAAGTGTTAGGCAAGCTGAGCTACAGGATGGCTTTATGGCTCTGTCTATAATATATATATGAGGTTTGATGACCATCTTTTTAATATATTTTTTGAAAGCAGAATATCTTGTTTTGAAAGTGGTACTTTGTAATGAATACTATGTAGGATGCTGACAGTTTGTATGGATGACGTGTCTGAGGTTCAGATTTAGTGACAGCTGTGGTAATTACTTAGTCATTGTAACCCATCAAGGATCATTTAAATGTCTGTCAGTTCACTGTTTGAGAACTAAGGCTTAGAAAAGTCTTCTGCTTTGAATGTGTGTGTACTGATTGCTAAAGTGTTTCTAGCCATGGAGAGTAACAAAACATTGAATCTTAAAGCAGGGAACGTTACCTATTGTAGTAAAATATGTTTGCTATGTGTCTGAATATTACCCATCTAGATGTTTCAGTACCTTCATAAAAAAAACTTTAAAAGCAGAATTGGTATTTTTACCTCTGATGTGGTTCCTTTTCCTAGCAAAGACTAAGAAGCCATTCTGAATCCCATATTTTTGCAGATGTCTGTCATAAGCAGTCCCTGTTTGTATTTTCAAGAAGCACTACTACAGCCAACTAAATTTAGTGAAGAAAATATCAACTTTTTGTTTTCTGTTTCTTAAATCCGATAATTTCCCCCCCTCCATTTCAGTTAATTGGCTGTAATAGTACCTGAAAGTTCAAACAGAAACTGCATATGTCATCTGCAAAAGCCTGGGAGAGGAAACCACAGCCGAGGTACAGATATGAACTGTGCTTTAACTTTTGTGTGTGAAACTACTGAGTGCGTTTACATAGGTAACAGCTATTAATGAATTTATTTTGAAAATAAAAATCATATCACTTGCAGTTAGATGATACTGATTAATGTCTTGCTCTTTCCTTCAATTCCAGAATGATCTTAGTAAGCTATGTCTACACTAGCACTTACGTTGATATAACTTACTGTGGAGATTAATGGAAGAAGGAGGCACACATCAGAGCCCTAGGGGGACTCACGTTAGGACCCTAGTGGGACTCTGGGTGATCGCTACTTCCCACCATCCTACACAGATGTAATGAGGTTGAGTAGTGTCCGCAAAAGAGAAACTAAAACAACTAATTATTCCTCAAGAAAGGTTTTTAATGAGTTATGACTATAAAGGCAACACAGACAGAATGTGCCTAATGACTTTACGTGTATTGTAACCATCACCAACCAACACAAGTTCATATCATATGGAATACTGATACATTAATCAACTATAGTTTACTAATTTTAACCTCCCTGTTAAATAAGTTAACAACTTATAAACTTTTACTGACTTTTATGATAAACTTGATGGTAACTTATACTGAAGACAGGCACAGTGACTTGTAAAGCCACTATGATTTATAAACTAACTTCACCAGTACTGTACCTGCTTTCAGCAAGGCACAAAACATATATATTTACTACTACTATTTTTAAACAATTTACTAATAAACTTAACCTACATTATTAATGCAGACTTAAGATTAACCAGCTCGAGCATAACCAGACCTTTATTAGTTCAAATCTCACCCTGCATTCTTCCAAAGATACATTACCTTCAGTTGACCATTTCCTGCGCTGGCCAGGCACAGTCAGTCAGTGAAGCGCAAGAACCTTTGGTTCAGGGGGTGTATGTGAGCCTGACAAAGAGTGATTTCTTTTAGGGGTGTGTATGTGTGTGTGTGTGTGTGTACACACACACCCACACCCACACACACTTCTGCATCTTATTTATACAGTATTTGCAGGCCGTGCTTCAAAACAAGTCAACCAATCAAGGTGGCCAAATATTCTAGGGTGGCATTTGCAGTTGTTTTGAACTAATGAACTGTGCACCTATGCCCAGCTCATCTCTTCTCTATGCGGTTAATTATGGTCAGTTTGCTAGACTCAAAAATGCTCGAATCAGCTTAAAGAGGTGTCTGGTTGCAGAGCATAGTAACCACAAGCCTGTATCAATCTTTACAAAGTTTCCTTCTTAGTCTATAAAGCTTCCTAGATAGATTATGCTTATGCTTGCAGGATTAAGCATTAAGCAGGATTAACCTGCCTGGTGCGAAGGTTGCGGATCTCTCGAGGCATCTAGATAGACTTATGTGTAGTGCTGGGGAGGAGCCGGTGGTCGTGGTACATGTAGGTACCAATGACATAGGGAAGGGTAGGAGAGATGTCCTGGAAGCCAAATTTAGGCTGCTAGGGAAGAGACTGAAATCCAGGACCTCTATGGTGGCATTTTCAGAAATGCTCCCAGTTCCACGCGCAGGGCCAGGTAGGCAGGCAGAGCTTCAGAGTCTCAATGCGTGGATGAGACGATGGTGTAGAGAGGAGGGGTTCACGTTCATTAGGAACTGGGGAAACTTCTGGGATGGGAGGAGCCTATACAGGAGAGATGGGCTCCACCTAAACCAAAGTGGAACCAGACTGCTGGCGCTAAACATTAAAAAGATTGTAGAGCAGTTTTTAAACTAGGAGATGGGGGAAAGCCGACTGCTGCAGAGGAGCATGTGGATCGGACACAGACTTCTCTTAGGGGAGAGTCTGATGATAGAGAATCTCCAGGTTATAGTCAGGAGCAGAGGACTGAAAAGTATAATGTAAGGGCCGGATCAGATGATAAACAGTCACATAAAAAAGAATCTGGCACATCAGAAAAAGGCAGGCTAATAAACAGGGACAAGTTTTTAAAGTGCTTGTACACAAATGCCAGAAGTCTAAATAATAAGATGAATGAACTAGAGTGCCTTGTGATAAAGGAGGATATAGATATAATAGGCATCACAGAAACCTGGTGGACTGAGACCAATCAATGGGACACAATCATTCCGGGGTACAAAATATATCGGAAGGAGAGAACAGGTCGTGCAGGGGGAGGAGTGGCACTATATGTGAAAGAAAGTGTAGATTCAAATGAAGTAAAAATCTTAAGCGAATCCACATGTTCCATAGAGTCTCTATGGATAGAAATTTCATGCTCTAGTAAAAATATAACATTAGGGATCTATTATCGACCACCTGACCAGGACAGTAATAGTGATGATGAAATGCTAAGGGAAATTAGAGAGGCTATCAAAATGAAGAACCCAATAATAGTGGGGGATTTCAATTATCCCCATATTGACTGGGAACATTTCACTTCAGGACGAAATGCAGAGATAAAATTTCTCGATACTTTAAATGACTGCTTCATGGAGCAGCTGGTACGGGAACCCACAAGGGGAGAGGCAACTCTAGATTTAATCCTGAGTGGAGCGCAGGAGCTGGTCCAAGAGGTAACTATAGCAGGACCGCTTGGAAATAGTGACCATAATACAATAGCATTCAACATCCCTGTGGTGGGAAGAACACCTCAACTGCCCAACACTGTGGCATTTAATTTCAAAAGGGGGAACTATACAAAAATGAGGGGGTTAGTTAGACAAAAGTTAAAAGGTACAGTGACTAAAGTGAAATCCCTGCAAGTTGCATGGGCCCTTTTTAAAGACACCATAATAGAGGCCCAACTTCAATGTATACCCCAAATTAAGAAAAACAGTAAAAGAACTAAAAAAGAGCCACCATGGCTTAACAACCATGTAAAAGAAGCAGTGAGAGATAAAAAGACTTCCTTTAAGAAGTGGAAGTCAAATCCTAGTGAGGCAAATAGAAAGGAGCACAAACACTGCCAACTTAAGTGCAAGAGTGTAATAAGAAAAGCCAAAGAGGAGTTTGAAGAACGGCTAGCCAAAAACTCCAAAGGTAATAACAAAATGTTTTTTAAGTACATCAGAAGCAGGAAGCCTGCTAAACAACCAGTGGGGCCCCTTGATGATCAAAATACAAAAGGAGCGCTTAAAGACGATAAAGTCATTGCAGAGAAACTAAATGGATTCTTTGCTTCAGTCTTCACGGCTGAGGATGTTAGGGAGATTCCCAAACCTGAGCTGGCTTTTGTAGGTGACAAATCTGAGGAACTGTCACAGATTGAAGTGTCACTAGAGGAGGTTTTGGAATTAATTGATAAACTCAACATTAACAAGTCACCGGGACCAGATGGCATTCACCCAAGAGTTCTGAAAGAACTCAAATGTGAAGTTGCGGAACTATTAACTAAGGTTTGTAACCTGTCCTTTAAATCGGCTTCGGTACCCAATGACTGGAAGTTAGCTAATGTAACGCCAATATTTAAAAAGGGCTCTAGGGGTGATCCCGGCAATTACAGACCGGTAAGTCTAACGTCGGTACCGGGCAAATTAGTTGAAACAATAGTAAAGAATAAAATTGTCAGACACATAGAAAAACATAAACTCTTGAGCAATAGTCAACATGGTTTCTGTAAAGGGAAATCATGTCTTACTAATCTATTAGAGTTCTTTGAAGGGGTCAACAAACATGTGGACAAGGGGGATCAAGTGGACATAGTATACTTAGATTTCCAGAAAGCCTTTGACAAGGTCCCTCACCAAAGGCTCTTACGTAAATTAAGCTGTCATGGGATAAAAGGGAAGGTCCTTTCATGGATTGAGAACTGGTTAAAGGACAGGGAACAAAGGGTAGGAATTAATGGTAAATTCTCAGAATGGAGAGGGGTAACTAGTGGTGTTCCCCAAGGGTCAGTCCTCGGACCAATCCTATTCAATTTATTCATAAATGATCTGGAGAAAGGGGTAAACAGTGAGGTGGCCAAGTTTGCAGATGATACTAAACTGCTCAAGATAGTTAAGACCAAAGCAGATTGTGAAGAACTTCAAAAAGATCTCACAAAACTAAGTGATTGGGCAACAAAATGGCAAATGAAATTTAATGTGGATAAATGTAAAGTAATGCACATTGGAAAAAATAACCCCAACTATACATACAACATGATGGGGGCTAATTTAGCTACAACGAGTCAGGAAAAAGATCTTGGCGTCATCGTGGATAGTTCTCTGAAGATGTCCACGCAGTGTGCAGAGGCAGTCAAAAAAGCAAACAGGATGTTAGGAATCATTAAAAAGGGGATAGAGAATAAGACTGAGAATATATTATTGCCCTTATATAAATCCATGGTATGCCCACATCTCGAATACTGTGTACAGATGTGGTCTCCTCACCTCAAAAAAGATATTCTAGCACTAGAAAAGGTTCAGAAAAGGGCAACTAAAATGATTAGGGGTTTAGAGAGGGTCCCATACGAGGAAAGATTAAAGAGGCTAGGACTCTTCAGCTTGGAAAAGAGAAGACTAAGGGGGGACATGATAGAGATATATAAAATCATGAGTGATGTTGAGAAAGTGGATAAGGAAAAGTTATTTACTTATTCCCATAATACAAGAACTAGGGGTCACCAAATGAAATTAATAGGCAGCAGGTTTAAAACAAATAAAAGGAAGTTCTTCTTCACACAGCACACAGTCAACTTGTGGAACTCCTTACCTGAGGAGGTTGTGAAGGCTAGGACTATAACAATGTTTAAAAGGGGACTGGATAAATTCATGGTGGCTAAGTCCATAAATGGCTATTAGCCAGGATGGGTAAGAATGGTGTCCCTAGCCTCTGTTCGTCAGAGGATGGAGATGGATGGCAGGAGAGAGATCATTTGATCATTGCCTGTTAGGTTCACTCCCTCTGGGGCACCTGGCATTGGCCACTGTCGGTAGACAGATACTGGGCTAGATGGACCTTTGGTCTGACCCGGTACGGCCTTTCTTATGTTCTTATGTTCTTATTATACTGTACTCGCTTCTTACAGCTTCCGGAAGTTTGAGGCCTAACAGTACTTAGCCTGACACTACTTGACAAGGCTTATGCACATTAATCACGCATACGTTGTTCAGAGGTGTGAAAAAAACACACCCCGAGTGACATAAGTTACACTGTGTCAAGTATCAGAGGGGTAGCCGTGTTAGTCTGTATCTGTAAAAGCAGCAAAGAATCCTGTGGCACCTTATAGACTAACAGACGTTTTGCAGCATGAGTTTTCGTGGGTGAATACCCACTTCTTCAGATGCAAGACATAAGTGGGTATTCACCCACGAAAGCTCATGCTGCAAAATGTCTGTTAGTCTATAAGGTGCCACAGGATTCTTTGCTGCTTTTATAAGTTACACTGAAGAACACGCTGATTTGGACAGTGCTATGTCGAAGGGAGAGCGTCTCCTGCCAACATAGCTACCGCTGCTTGTTGGAGGTGGTTTAGTTATGTCAACGGGAGAGCTCTCTCTTGATGGTATAGAGCAGTTACATGGGTGATTTTACAGGGGCGCAGCTGCATTGGCCATAGTTAGTATTCCTATGAACACCTAGTATTCGGAGATAAATGCTTATACTATCTGAAACCTAATTAAGTAACAACTTCAAACATTCATCTCTCATTGCATAGCATTCTAGTACTACTGCATTTCAAACAAGGGATGTAAAACTTGAGTAATATTTTGATTAAAAGAAGGTATTGTGTACAGCAGTGGTTCTCAGCTAGGGGTCTGAGGCCCACTGGGGGCTGCAAGCAGGTTTCAGGGTGTCCACCAAGCAGGGCTGGTGTTAAACTCGCTGGGGCTGAAGCCCACTGCATGGGGCTGAAGCCCGGGAGCCCTGAGCCCTCCCACCTAGGACTGAAGTCGAAGCCTGAGCAACGTAGCTTCCTGGGGGCCCCAGGCAATTGCACTGCTTGCTACCCCCTAATGCTGGCAGTGGCTTTTATATGCAGAAAACTAGTTGTGGCACAGGTGGGCTGTGGAGTTTTTTATAGTGTGTTGGAAAAATCTTAAACGCCTGGTGTACAGCAGTAAATAGCAAGGAGTGGACTCATTTTAAGGACAGTAAGAACTGTGTGGGTATTTTTATCGTGTATTATGTCTGTTTTCACTAGATTAGTTGCAATGTGTGTAACTACTACTTTGAATAATTAGTTTACATTTTTCCCTTTTGAAACTTTCCTTGTATTGGCTAGAAATGAAAATAGATAACCCTGTTTGTGATTTCATTTCTTCTCTTAGGGCCCAGTTGTTCAGATTTGAAGCAACCTTCGTACATAGGATTTGAAAGAGATGTCTTCAAAACGATAGCAGACTACTATGGCCATATGAAGGAACCTCTACTCACATTTCATCTTTTTGATGTTTTTGTCAGTGTGTTAGGTAAGTTGGCTTGTAATATAATAAATAGAAGAATTGTGAACAATTGTGACTCTTCCCCCACATTGCCACAAATTATCTAACTTTTATAAGGATTTAACAAGTCTCTCAATTTTTTTTACCTGTTCCTTCCACTGTAACTATAAATAGAATATTCTAATATGTAAATATATTTTGATAACTAAGACAACACAGTACAATTGTTGCATACCTTAAGTCGTGTTATGAGGCTGAAGGTCTTGGACCAGGTTTTTAAAGGTATTGAGGTGTAGTTCCAGTCAGCACTGCAAGGTCTGAATGACTTAGATAGCTAAATCTTATTTTCAAAAGGGACTCAGCTCTTAAGTTCTATTATTGACTTTCTCTCTGTGCACTCTGTATACATTTTATTCTTGCATGCTTTTACTAGCTATTATTAAATTATCTGTTTAAAAAATCCTATTCAATTAAAATCTTTCCCTGTTCTTTCACATACTTTTTATTTGCATGTTACTTTCCATTGTACATTGCATTTCACTTCACACAGCATTGACAGGGTTTTATTTCACAGCTGCAGTAATCTTCACAAATAGAATACAAAAAAAAAACCCACTTCACCTATAGCAATGTTTATGTGAAAATGAAAAAAGTTTTGCACATTTTCAGTTAAAAGTGGCTTATGCATTTTTGAAAATAAGATTTAGGCAGTACTGAAAATTTTTACTCCAAGAGCATAAACATTAGTAGCTGGCCTTTGGTGAATCTGTGTTCTATATGTAACATTGAGGAGGTTTCATTTCCATCTTCTAAAGAGAACCTGATCCGTAGTAAAACACAATGATTATGTAGCATAAGAAAAATGCTGTCTTGTGGCAGAAATTTATAGTGTGGTTTTTAAAAGTTTATTAGGAATATTGTTTTCTACCAATAATGGTACTGGAGCCAATCTTAAAGCTTATTATTACTAAGGATATCTGAATAAATAGGCTTCAAACCTTATGCCTCCTGCAGAAAGCCCATGCCTGTGAGTTACCCGCACTCCAGCTGTCTAAAATGCTTGGGTGAGACTTGCATATGAGATCAATGTCAGATCTGCCGCCAGTTCAGCCTGCATATGAAGGAGGACTGGGAGGCCAGTTTCAAGTCACTCCTGATGGAAGTGGTGCTCAGACTGGCTTCGGAGCTAAGCTGGTCAGACTTGGCACAGTACCTTTGGTGTCGATACGGAGTGCTTCTCTTGCTGCATGGGACTCTGGGCACCATTCCCCATCACCGGTGCTGAGAAAGAAGCATAAGAAGCAGTGGTGCAAGAGAGGGCATTCCCTGTATCTAAGAGAGGACAAGCACAGGGAGTGGAGTGCAACCTGGGTCTGGCCACTCTTCTGCTCCTGCTCTGCAGATTGCACCATCAACTCTGCCCTGTTGGCAGGCTCCATTGAGTCTGCTGTGGGACCAGCTGTTGGCACTAGGGAACATTGTGGCACCAGCAGGATCGTGGTGCCATCCACTGTGGAGGCATTCGTTGTGGTCAAGGACTTACTGGCACTTTCGGTACCACCATCGCTGGCAGTGCAAGAGTCGGCACCAGTGGTGAGGGTGAACAGAAGGAAGCATGCTGCCTTGAGCCCTCATTCAATACTGGAGCCCTTGTTACCATCTAGAGCAGGGGTTGGCAATCTGCGGCACAATTTTTTTAATGGCACGCTGCCGCCTGCTGGGGTCTCGGCACCACTCAGTCCCCCCGCCCACAGCTCTCTCCTGCGGGGGCAGGAGGCAGAAGCTTGGTTCTGTCGGCAGCCAAGCTCCCCCCTCCCCGGCTCTTCCCCCAGCGTGCTGCTTTCCTGCCCCCACCTCTTCTCTTCCTTGTGCTGATCAGCTGATCGCCCTGGGGAGGAGGAGAAGCAGAGCCGCAGTGTGCTTGCTGTTCTGGAGAGGAGGCAGAGAAGAGGCGGGGATGGGGCTTTGGGGAAAGGGGGGGAATCAGGGCATATCCCCTCCAGCCCCCTGCCATGAGCCGCTCCTGGCAAGGGGTTGGGAGCACCCCCCAGAGCTGAGTTCCCCAGCCCTCTGCCTTGACCCCTGCACCTCCCCACAACCCCAACCCTGACTTCTGCACCCCCCACACATACCCAGCCATCCCACACCCCATGCCCTGACTCTTGCACCCCTCCACATCCCCACCGCCACCCTGAGCATCAAACGGGAGCTCCTGCACACACCGCCCCACATTCCCACCTGCAACCCTCGCACCAAATGAGAGCTGTCCCTGGTAAGCGCTCCACACCCAAACCTCCTGCCCCAACCCTGAGCCTCCTCCCTCATTCTAGCTCCTGGCCAGACACCCTCCCTAGATTGCTCCTTCATCCCCAACCCTGTGCTCAGTGCACTCCCACCCTCAGCTCAGTGCAGAGAGAGAGGAAGAGAATGGGCTCGAACCAGGGAGAAGGTAGGTACCCTCTCTATGTGGGCAGGGCCAGGACCCCAGACCAGCAGTGGGCTGAGCGGGGCTGGCAGCCGGGACCCCAGCTGGCAGGAGCCGGCAGACAGAACCCCAGACCAGCAGTAGGCTGAGCGGGCCAGTGGCATAAGATCAGCTTTTTAATTTAATTTTAAATGAAGCTTCTTAAACATTTTGAAAACCTTGTTTACTTTACATACAATAGTTTAGTTATATATTATAGACTTAGAGAGAGAGACCTTTTAAAAAACGTTAAAATGTATTACTGGCACACAAAACCTTAAGTTAAAGTGAATTAGTGAAGACTCAGCACACCACTTCTGAAAGGTTGCCGACCCCTGATCTAGAGAGAAGCTGGCCCTGCTGATGTCGACATGGGCTTCCCTGCTTCAGCACCAATCCCTGGATACTCTGCACTGGCCCTTGGAGCTGATGCGTACCGCACCTCCGTGGTTCCCGAAGATGACTCATCATCAGCGTCTGAGGCAGAGTTGTGCACCCAGCAGAGGGGCCATTACCAGTGCCTCACCAGACTGCCCTACGTGGTGGTGGATCACAGTGTGGGGATTCCTACCAGACCAGTGGGCAGTGGCCCGTGCAAATGCAATGGCCTTTTTGGAACCCTTGGGATTTTCCGCCAAGGCCTGGCCCTCCTCCTAGCTATTCCTACTCTGTGGTGTCAGAATGACTCTTCTGTCATACCGAGCAGTGCCCGACCCAGACTTCTGAGCCCAGTACTGAGCCCATCCTCAGGAGCTGGAATTGCGGGTTCCAGTCTGTGCAGAAGGAAAGAAGGCGGGCCCACTGCCCTTGGGGTCTCTATTGTTATTGTTCTGTAGAAAGCAAGCACGTTGCTTGTAACTTGAAAAGATAACCTTTTTTTCCTCTTCAGTTGATAATGTTTCAGTTGAACAGAAAATCAAGGAAAATTGCATTTGCAGAAACACATGGAAAAATCAGTTTGCAGTTAGCCATTACAATCACAGAGAGACAGGAGGTTCACTCATTGCAATTCCTGAAAAGATGAACATTATCCAGAAATTATTCCTTTGTTTTTGTGGGATTTTCTTTTATTAGGAAGAAAGATGTGGCTAAACTTGAAGATGTTGTGCAGGATAATTTTCAAACTACAGAGGAGCTAAGGTCCCAAGCTACAGTGATCTTTATGCACTGCTTAAATTTACATTCTGCGTAATTCAGTGATTGTTTTCATAGGGATTCTTCTCTACCTAGTTGGTATTATTTAATCACCAGTGATAAAAGCATGCTGTGACTTAACCCAGCGAGACACTTTTTGAGTTGTGTGCGCACCAATGTAACAATGTGCCAAATAAGCAATTTTTGTGCTTTAAAGATTTATCTTTGATGTGTTAACTTGGAATCATATTTAAAGGTGGGGGGAAGAGGGTAGCTTTGGTGTTGCATGAATACATTTGCCATTGAGCTTAGCAAAAACTATTTTCAGTAAAGTGAAATTGGGTGATCAGTACTGTAATTTATCTTGAATATTCTGGTGTCAATTTTGGGTTCTATGCTTGGACTAGGAGTAATGTAATAGTAGATTTCTTTGGTTGTCTTTGTTTTATTAGCAAATAACTTTTACGTAATGCAGTGTGCAGAGTTTTTCAATGCAAATTTGGAGTGCATGTGTTCTCTTCTTTCTGATCCTTCCTTCTAAAAGAAATTCTTAAATAAGTTCAGGAGGACTATCAGAAAATCATCTTACCAGGCAATATATTTGTGGCTATAGAGTCGTCCCTTCAGTTCTTATACCTCTCTTAATTAGGTGAATGTGTAATTGTTTTTTATTTCCCTTCTTTGAACCTTAGAAATATAATATAAAAAGGTCTGATTCACTGCAGAGTTAACAAGGTCTGAACATCTGGGTTATCCTAGTCTGCAAAGCCATACTTGAGTTAATGGATCCTTGTTGATACTGTGATTAAGTGTGTGTCTGTGTGTGTGTGTGGTGTGCGCTAAGACTTCTGGGAGCATGTCTCATGCTTCTTACTGCTGCAGTAAGATAACCCACTAATTCTTTCTCAGTGAATTGTAGAAGATCTTGTCTATCCTTCTGGTCATATGGAGGGGGGAATTGTGGGAAGATATTGGGGGACTATCAGCATCCTGCATCTCACTGCAAAGGTGGTGAGTTACTAGGGTGACCAGACAGCAAATGTGAAAAATCAGGATGGGGTTAATAGGAGCCTATATTTAAAAAAAGACCCAAAAATCGGGACTGTCCCTATAAAATTGGGACATCTGATCACCCTATGGGTTACCAGCTCATGTGAAAGTGGCACCCAAGCTCTAGCCCATAGCCCTATGCAAGCTATGGGATTGAAAGAATCAGTAAACCTGGGTGAGAGGCTTTTGCGTGTGGGATTAGGGTAACACCCAAGTAAGAATTCAGAATAACTCTGCAATGAAGATATACCTAAGGAGAGAAGATGTAGACTATTGATTCTTTGTAAGTATCTGTTCGATTCTTTTTTGTAAGTATTATTAATTTGGTAGTACTATGCATATCTCTGGTACGGCAATTTAAATTTCCAAATTGGCTCTGTGTGAAGAGCTCCTCTTAATTTGACCCCAAATGTTAGGTTAGAGCACCTTCTCTGCTTCTCTCTTTTTGTGCCAGTTACACTTGGACTTTGTTTATGTTAGGTGCTTTACAAACATACATGAGGCATGGTCTCTGCCCTAATGGTTTTTCAGTCTAAGAACTTGTCTTTTAACTTCATCCCATATCTGCTAATGTTCTCAGTCTTATTTGCCTTTAGTCTCAGACAACTAGCCCTCATTCATGTCCCTGTCTTATACAAGCACTGTACCACTTATTCCAATGCACCAGAGTATAGACCCTTTTTGTCATCTGCATATAGATGCATAACAGGGAATATATAACCTGGAAAATTCCAGAATGGGTAGAGCTTGTCACTATATTACAGGATTTTAGATAGATTTCCCTAAACTGTTTAACAGCCTCATTTCCAGGAAACATTTATGCCATTTCTGGGTTCTCTTTCATAGTATCCAAGAACTCTCTCTCTTTTAGGAAGAATATATTCCACCCATGATCAATTTAGTTTTCTCAGTTCAAATGGTATACCTACATGCTCTGGGTTTTCAAGCTTGAGTTAAATTGTCAGAATCCAAGGATTGACTTCAGTAGGGGAAGGATTTCACCTATAGTCTGTTCTCTTCTGCGAGTTCCCTAATTCTTGTTCCTAAACCTGTTAACTATCCCCATGTAGTAAAGCAGAGTGGCTTTCCTCCAGTACAGAGGGGGTTAACTCCCCCTGGTGGGAACAGCTAACCCGGCCCACCCCCCCTTGCAGGAAGTGCAGGGACACAGGGCAGGGCAAGGCAGGAGAGATAAAGAGGCTAGGACTTTTCAGCTTGGAAAAGAGGAGACTAAGGGGGGATATGATAGAGGTATATAAAATCATGAGTGGTGTGGAGAAAGTGAATAAGGAAAAATTATTTACTTGTTCCCATAATATAAGAACTAGAGGCCACCAAATGAAATTAATAGGCAGCAGGTGTAAAACAAATAAAAGGAAGTTCTTCACACAGCGCACAGTCAATCTGTGGAACTCCCTGCCTGAGGAGGTTGTGAAGGCTAGGACTATAACAGGGTTTAAAAGAAAACTAGATACATTCATGGAGGTTAAGTCCATTAATGGCTATTAGCCAGGATGGGTAAGGAGTCGTGTCCCTAGCCTCTATCTGTCAGAGGGTGGAGATGGATGGCAGGAGAGAGATCACTTGATCATTACCTGTTAGGTTGACTACCTCTGGGGCACCTGGCATTGGCCACTGTTGGTAGACAGGATACTGGGCTGGATGGACCTTTGGTCTGACCCAATATGGCCATTCTTATGTAAATCTTGTTTAAACCAGGTCTGCTGCAGAAAAACAAAAAGGCCATTGAAGCACTTCGGGTTTCCTGTCTTCTGCTGCCTCCGGAAAATCGGAAAAAGCTGCAACTACTGATGAAGATGATGGCAAGGATCAGCCTCAACAAAGATCTGCCACCTCTTTGTGACACAGCTGGGACCAGAACACTGGTATGCATATTTCTAATATGAAAAACTTACCAAGGCTTATGAAACCTTGAAACAGCATAGATGAAAGATTCTTGTTAATACATACAAAATATAGTACATTTTGGAGATGATAGCAAACAAAGTTCAGTTGATTATTTCAACCCTGTAGATACTGATTGATGAGAGCACCATTTAGAAGTTGGAAGTTCTCCCTGTTTTCATAGAAATGGATAACAGTTGTGAGTTGTAGCCTAAATACTTGGTCTCCCACAGTATCAAATTTGTTTAAACTGAATAGGCTGCTGTACTTTGAGAATCTTTGGTGCCTTCAGGGTGAAATGTTGACAAACAATTTATTTGTAAAAGATTCTAGTGATATATAATTTTTGTATTCTAACAGTTGAGGAAAAACTCCATGGCTATGTTACTGCTGTTTGAAAGAACAATTAGGGGCCATTTAAAGATGATTATGGTTTTAATATAGAGTATCAGATACATAGAAGATGATGGTTTTGGCCATGAGGCTTTACTGCAGTAGAGTTCTTCAGGGAAGGGAAGGAATGGCTAGTTTCCCACTTCCCCAGATAGCAGGATTTTGGATGGGCTGCTCTAGAGGGAGGTAGTGTGTGTGGGAGGGATGGTGCCTCTAGTAATCTGCTTTCCTTCCCCCTTCACAGAAATTGCATCTGGGGGGATGGTGTGTGATGGGAGATGCTTCAGACACTGCCTTTTTCAGACATAGATTAAAGGTTAAAGAGAGGTTGTTGTATATACCGAGCCCAGAATTTGATTTCCTTAGTACTCATCCATTGGAAAATGTCTGCCAGACTCTCAATATTTTTGTTCACCACTCTGCTATAAAAATGTCGGTTTTAAGTGCCATTTTTATTAGATTTTGACAAAGCCATGGTTTATGCTCAGACCCTCTCTCCAACCTTGTTTCCCGTGTTTTGTTGCTGCCAACACCAATGACAGTAGAGGGCAAACAAGGAAGTACCGTAGGCAGTGCAAAGTCACATTGCCATTTGTTCCATTAGATATAAATGGCAGATTCCATGTGACAGAGAACCAAGAGGATAGTGAAAATGTGGCTTTCTTGCCTTTAAGAGTATATTGCAAATAAAAGCACAAAAGAAAATTAATCAAGTCCCTTTCACTGTAAAATGAAACCAGAGTGCATGCACCTATTTGTTTTTTAGCCATTAAGAATTTAATTTAACTATACATGATAACTTGATTAAAATCTCCTAAGTGCCATTATTTTTAGCAGTGTAATCTATCCTATGTGTGTACTCTATACAGTGTTTTAATGTAGCAGATGACAAGTTAGTCTGTTGCATGTGGCAGAGAAGTAGAACTCCATTTGTCTGCTGTGCTAACAATGGCAAGTAATGACTGGAAAATAGACAAAAGATTATTGCAATTAATTATTACAATTATTACAACTAATGTAGCTTGCACCTGTGTCTAACCAGCTGTGGTAGTTTGGGTCCAGAGCTGCATGAAAATGAGCTGGACAGCTTTCTGAAATCTAGTTAGAATTACAGAAACATTTTCTTTATTTAATAATAAGGAAATCCAGATAACCTTGTGACTTTGCACTACATAATAGTCCATGATTTATTATAATGAAGTACTACTTTTATTTTCTATTTGGTTTGATATCCCACGTGCAATGGCTATCTTTTCAAGTTTTAAGAATAACAGAGTTTATTTCCAATAGTTTAGGTCTGAACTAAAGGCTAGACTATGTAACTGCACCACTGGAATCTAACATAGTGCAAACAATACAGTCATCAGTCTGGTTTAACAGTTTCACTTACACCACTATTTAAAGAAGTATTGTGTATTGGAAACATGTTGCTGCTGTTGAAGTCTGCACTTCAACACTATTTACAATTTTTCCTGCAAACAGGGAAAAATGTATACAATGTTGTTTCCTTATTTTTATTCCAGATGGTTCAAGCGTTTTCTCATTGCATCCTCTGCTCTAGAGATGAAGTGGATTTGGATGAACTGCTTGCTGCTAAACTAGTAACATTCCTGATGGACAATTGTCAAGAGATCTTGAATGTTCCTTCCTCCTTACAGACTATCATAGAGGAGCATGTAATACATCTCCGAAGAGTCCAGGTGGGGCTAATAGAAGTGTTTCTTCTGTCATCACATGAAATTTCTCCCTTCTGTTCCTAAAAATAAGACAAGTCTTATAGCTTTTGCTGTGTGTCTGATATCTTAGGTGTTGCATATAGCATGAATGAATTGCTGCTGTCAGCAACACGTTATAGACGTATATTTATACAAACACTAAGTAGATATCGGGTAGTTAAGGCAAAGTAATAGTGCAGGGGGAGACTATATACCCACTGCATGTCATGAAGCATTGCTTTTTTGTGGCTGACTAATGAAACATGGTCGGGGTGGGGATTTGCGACCTGACTTAAGGTAAAATTTTCAAAAGCTCCTAACTTACTTGAATTCCTAAATCCCAGTTGCATTAAAGAAAGTTTTTATCTAAAATTTAATTCAGTGACAAAACACCAACCTGCACATGGGGAAGGCTGGGGGTTGTAGCAGTGGCTGAGCTAGTGATTCATGACTTCAAGAAGAATAAAATGTTCTCCCTCATCTCCATGGAGATCCCAATTCTAAAAGGATGAAGAGGAAAACATATAGTAAAAAATCAGAGAAATATGAACCATAGTTATAGATAACATGTAAGCTATTTTCAGTTGTACTAAGATGAACCTTCTCGAGAAGGCACTCAGTCAATTAAATGAATCCTTAACTGCTTCTTCTGTCAGGGATTAAAATCCCTACCCACTTACTGCAGGTGAACTCTCAGAATGTATTCAGTCATACCTAACCTACAATACTAATTGCTATCTTGTTCACCTAGAGCCAGGAAGTATTTTTTCCAGTTTGGCAGGACAGAGGTCAACACAGATCCTCATTCAGAAACTCCAGCAGATGATCTAAATTTGCTGGCTCACAAATTTTGAAGCTTAAAGAGGAAACTTAATTATTTCCTTTTTCGCCTCCTGGGCTGGTTCTGCTTCAGAATTATGGGCTTAAAATATCATATAAAAGGAAAGCCTTTTGGAATTTCAAGGGATGTCTTCTCTTCTAACATGTCTGCCAGTATATTTATATTTAAAATATCTGGATTTTAGATGCCATAATCACAGTGTCACCCTTGTAATCTTGTGCAGGAAATTATTTTTAATTCTTTTTTTTAGTTCCTCCCAGAGAGAAGGTGTTTGACTCTTTGTTAAATCTGTTAAGGGAAGTCAAGCTTCACAATGACTTAGCATCACTCAACCTTTTTACGTTCAATAGTTCTTCATAATCCTAACTTCACTTTCCCATCAGTACTGGTTATTGGTGTTTCCTGCAATTCAGGAAAATTATTTTGCTATATAGAAAAATGAGATTCTTTGTCTCAAGACCTCAACCTTCCCTTAATAACCGTGCCCCTTGCACTAAAAGATTTGCATTACCCACTCTGCCATGTTCCCAACCTCACCCTTTACTCCAGCCCTCCCCAGGTATGGACGGTGGACAATATCCTCTTTGCCTTCTTCCAATTCTGCATGTATAGACATGAGTCTTAATGATCCTTCATTAGCCTTTGTGAGAGAGGATTTAGTTCCCCTGATAACTCCCAGTGCAGCTTCTGAGAATATCTGTAGGGGCATGTTCAGTTAGGCAAACCTTTGTGAGTCATTTGCCCCAAAACCATCAGGACAATTTATTCATACCGAAAGTACATAAAGGATCAGAAGGCTAGAACAATGGGGAGAAGCAAGGTCAACTCCTTCCTGGGGCTGTTTTACAAACCATTAGCTGACACTGTGTTGCTCTGACTTAGCAGAACCGCTCAACTGTTTGAGGTTTGTTTGTTTGTGTTTTACCCAAGTCATTCACTGATTATTTGAAGGTAGGATAGGAGGGAGTTTAATGTAGTCCACTCTTTGCTTTACTTATATTTTCTGACTGATTTTGTGACTAAATTTAAAATCATGATTTCAAAGTTCGAGTCCTTTTTGTGACTGATTTAGCCAGAGATAGATTTATCTTGTAAAATCTTCACAGTAACACACATGTGGAACTGCAGCCTTAAGTGTCACACTTTCTAATACTTTTCTGCTCTGTCTTTCAAAGCTTTGGTGTCCCTGAAGAGCTGTGAAGTTTGCTATTTTATAACACTGTAACATGCCGGCTGCTGTTAGATTAGTTTGGATTATGGTTTTGTTTACTCTGTTTCATAAATGAGTGGTTGAATGTTTTATTGTCAGTCATTTGGACTACATGCAAATCTTCCTCCCTCCCCCATACCAATACAGTTAGGTGTGTTTACTATGCCTATAGTGCCTTAGATTGTTTGAATAATCAATTACTATGTCGTCTTCTTTTTCTTTTGTATGGCTTGGGTAGGTAGCAACAACTACAAATTTAGATCTAAGTTTGATAGCCAGCACATTGCCACAGCAGTAAGCTGGTGAATGTCCTTCAGGCCCCTGGCAAAAGAATGAAGGAGACATTCATACGATGTGCTCTATCGTTTGTGCCTGCTGACTGCAGTTGCATACAGGTGTTTGCCTCATTTTCCATTTAAAGAGGGTTTGTCCACATCTCCCATGAGATGTCCTGATGTAATTCAATCTGCACCAGTCTTTCTGACATAAATCAAAACCTGATGGTTCCTCAACAGACCAATGATGAGCTGTTTGTTTTGAGCTGTCAAAGTGCTCCATGTGACTCTCCATTGAGCCTCCGCATCAAAGTTGGGTGTAAGGATCTTAATACGGTTCCATAGAGGGTTGCGGAATTTTAATCTAGTCTTTGGTGGGTTCTGCAAGTCATGGTGCAGTGGGATCCTCATATTTGCATTGACATGATTAAGAAAGTGAGATATCTGAGCAGCTCTTCTAATCTGTGGAGGCTGGATGTGCGATAGGATCAGGGGCCAATCAACTGGAGTAGATTTGAGCATCCCCGACACTATGCACATAGCATTATCGAGTTGATTGTCAAGGAGTTTAGTGTGAGTGCTATGAGACCACACTGGTGCACAATATTCAGCTGCAGAATATACCAAGGCAATTGTTGTGGTTCGTAAAGTCCCTGGACTGGAGCCCCAGGATGTTCCGGCCAGTTTTCTGACAAGTACAACACGGGACCTGACCTTATCTTGAGATGTTGTCAAAAGGTCAAACTCTGGTCCAGTGTAACGCCAAGATACTTTGGATTAGCTTCGTGGCTGATGCTCTCACCGCAGAACTGTACATCAAGTTTGGTATTAGCCATTTTATTGTTCAGATGAAAAGCAGTTACCATGGGTTTTTTTGCATTAGGCCTAAGTTTCCAGCATTGGAAATCAACCATTGTGCTACGATCTCGGGTTAGGGTGCAGCTGAACAGCTTGTATGCTGAACAGCTAGGTCACAAAACACAGGTCAGGGTGTGATCCGATGTCCACCTCGCAGACCAAAAAGATCCAGGTTGCTTCGGATCATAGAGCAGGTGGAGGTCTTCAAGGAAGGCCCATTCTGTGATCTGCTCCATGGCTGCGTCATTTGAGCAGTATCCCCAGTCTTCTTGTTGGCTGTTAAAGTCACCTATGTAAATGGCCGGATGAGGAAGGTAAGGTAAGATGGAATCAGGCCACATGATGTTAGGTGGCTTGTATATGTTTACTGTAATGATGTCCCTGATTCTAACCACATTGGAGCTCTCTTCCACTGGTCAATAAATCTTCCAAACTTCCACATCCTCTAATCCATTTCACATATACACTGCTAGTCCATGTTTTGGATGGTTGATGGCAGTGATTTTGGTGTAGCCATAGATTTTATGTCTGGCAGCTTTATCTTCTTCTTTCACGTGTTTGTCTTGGAGGGCCACAGTATCAATGTGATGGTCTTTTGATGGTCCTTGAGAGGTAATCCACTTTCCCCTGGACATCCCGTCTACATTAAATTGGTATATTCGGAGGACTGGCCCAACTGTTCTTTATTGGTCCTGAAAAGGGTGATTTGGGCAAGTATAATCATTGCTACGTTCACTGGGAGATCGGTAAAACAACGTCCAGTGGCCAATTGATGACATTGGTGTGCTGATGGATTTGCACAAAACGCAGAGCACAAAAACACCAGCACTTAACAGAAGCACCACGTGAAGGTTGTCATCTTGCTCCCAATTATTCTGTAATAATGTAGAACTGAGTAACAAGGAAAAAGTGTAAGATTAAATTCATTAATTTGGAGTAAATGCTTGTTTATCTAAATCTGCACAGCAAATTCTATTGTGGTGTTCTGCAACTGAGTTAAGATTGCAGGGTGTCCTACCTATGAAACTGTCCATGTTAAGATTCTGGGACATGTTTTGCATGGTTTCAAGGGTTTTTTTTTTTAGTGGTCATAATAGTACTCTGCCCCTCTCTGACATCTTTCAACCAAGGATCTCAGTCAACTTTCTAATCTTTGCTTTACAGGGATTTTGGGAAATATAATCCACCCCTCCCCACCAATGAAGTGGTGTTGGAAACAGTAGAGGACCAATCAAAGGGTTGTGGATTTCTGTGTGCACGCGCGCACTCGCTCTCTCCCCCCTTTTGGCAGACTTTGCAATTTCCCCATGGAGGGTGGTCTTGTATCCCTGGGGCAGTATGGAGGGGAGAGGGAGAAGCCACATAATAGCTGGTCACTCTCCTTCTGCCAGCTAGCTGCTTCTTGGTGCCATCCTCACTTACCCAGATCCTATCACTGCACTCTCCCTGCCTCTCCTCCACACTGTCTGTCTGTTTCCTAACACCTCTGTTTATTTACCTTCTTTCCACAGGTGTCAGGGTTCTCTCTCCTCCTCCTCCTGTCCTTAACTTATGATGAAGTGCTTTAGTGATTCTGTATTTCAACAAGAAATGGCCTGGGTGAACTGAAGCATCAACATGTTTCTTGATTTGATCAAGGTCACACAGTGGTCAGTGAATCACACAGGCCCTCTCTTTAATCAAGCCAATTTTTCCAAATTTATTCTTGAAATTAGTCCTTTCTTTCACCCTCTTTCTCCTTCAGATAAAATATGCAGACGCTGATACTGATACAACTCTTCCTGCTCCGTCATTCTGTCGCCAAATCAGTACAGATGAATTTGAATACCAAAGAGTAAATGGCTCTCAAGAACCACTGGCAGCTCTGTTGGAAGAAATTACAATGAATAAAGAAATATCTGTCAAAGACAAGAAGAAGAAGCTGAAGCAGGTAAAGAAAATTCTCAAAAATCATTGCTTGTGGTTTCTTTTCAACCTTGCGTATGTGAAGGATTTGATATATTTGCTTCTCATCTTTTACATCTGTATAAAGATCAGTTTCATAGTTGTTTAATCCTTGAGGATTAAGTCACAGTGAACTAAAGGCACATTAAATCCTGACTGAGAACATCCTTATGGCGGGGAGGGAGAGGAGGAAAGGGTGTCAACATACTTTTATGTATGCAAATTGACTTTGCACTTTTGGTTGATTTCCTTTTACTTTTCTGAATGTCCCTGGGTAGACATGGCTTTAGATTAATGAAGTTAAAAGATGGAAATGTTTTTCTGTGTAGTTTGAGATTTTGAGGCGTTTTCATAAAAAAAAGTATTGAATTTTAAGCTTCCGGTTCTCAAAAGGAAAAGGAGGCTGGCATTAAGACTTAAACTGTAGACACTCTCTTGTAGATGGAATAATTGTAGTTTATTTTTACTTTAATTTCTCACAGTAGGGGCTTTGCAGTAAAACACATCCTATTGGAAAAGACTACCAAGTTTTAAATGCATAGTTCTAGACTGCGTGGCACAGGAAAGCATATTTTTACTGACTTGTATAGCTGAGATTTGCTTTGTTTGTTTGTTTATTTTGTAAGTAGTTGAATTAGTAATGTCAAGCTTTTGCTGTGAAGTTTTGTTTAAACTGTATTTCTTCTTTTAGTTTCAGAAATCCTACCCTGAAGTGTATAAAGAACGATTTCCTACTCCTGAAAGCGAGGCAGTGCTGTTTCCGGAAAAAAATAAACAGAAACCACAACTGCTGATGTGGGCATTGAAAAAGCCTTTTCAACCATTTCAAAGAACCAGAAGTTTTCGAATGTAACATTTCTAGAGTCATTAGTGAACTGTATCTCAGTATATTAGTGATAGGATAGATCTTGTGCAAATGGAACCTAAACAGCATTTAACTACTGGAAAAACTTTAACTACTGAAACAGCGGGAAAAGGTTGTAATGGCAAAACATTTTGGAGGGGATGTTATATTGAACCATTATCAGTATTTTTGTCATTGGCTATTTTTAATGATTTGTTACTTTTAAGTACAAGATGGGTAATCATTCATAATGATTGATACGGAAAAAATTCTTTGCTTTTATACTTCTAGTTGTCATTTCAAGTCTTAGATGTATTTTTATGTGTATATTTCACTGTCTTGTTTGTCACTGGTCAACAGCATTTTTTCTGAAAAGGAGTATTATATTTGTTTATAGCTGGCATGCCGGAGGGATTAAAACATTGTACATACTTGAATGAACTTGAAACACTGGATCTTGTACTGAATTGCTGACTCTGTCTCAGGTAGTTGCCTTGATATATTTTATAATGCTGATTTCAACAGTGCCCTTTGTTTCCTCATTCACATGCTGCACTGGGGCCTGATCCAGCTCCTATTGAAGTTCCATTGACTTCATTGGTGCGTGGCCAGACCTTTGAAAACTCGCATGATCTTGCTAAATATAGCTGTACAAAATTAGTTACTAACAGGATGGAAGTTACACATTTTTATATGAAAATCAAATGCCTTATATTTTCTGTGAAAAGGGAGGTATTTACGGCAAGGTCAAAAATTAAATAAGAAGTATAGATTTTATTTTTAATGAGGATGCATTTGTTCTCAATAATGAATTCTACTGTTCTACTGTATACATTTTGGTTGTACTTGAACTGCAGCACTTCTAATGTTTTCAGTTATTAAAACAAAACTTTTTAAGGTAATTCTCTGGAGGCAGTGGGTTTCATCATAGCCTTCATATCTGTAATGAGCCACAGTTCTGAAACATTTCAGAGTGAAAGAGTTGAGTCTGAATCTCCACAGTGGACTCTATAGCAGGTTTGAGGGTGGTTTAAAAACCTTGATCAATTTCCCACTTTGAAGGAATATAAAATGGTTGGCTGTAATCTAGCCTTCACAACACTCTCTTGCTTTGCAAATGTGCTAATTAATCAAATTCATACCAGGATGTGCATTAAAAGGTTATTGGTTTAACAGAGTCAAAAAAAATTTTTTTCTGGCTTTGTGTTTTTGCTTCAACACTGTGATCCCACAAGCTCTCTTTCCCTTCTCCTTTGTCTCATGCATTAATCATTCTTGGACAGGAACTGAAACAACCACTCAGCTGACTTCCAAAGAGATAGGAAGATTTTATCATGAAAAGGCATGGTCACACATGGAGGAGAAAGGCCAGGATAAGAGAAGAATGGAAGACATGTTATGATTGGCACAATCTATATGAGGGCTGAAGGCCCGATCAATCAAGGTTATTTAGAGAGTGGACTTTCCCTGTCTGAAACAAAAATGTATCAATTTTAGCTCTAGTTAATCTTGTTTTACTATTCAAGCCTCTTGGAGTAATTTCTTCTCCTTCCCCATAAACTTGGACAGATTAACATGTAACGTTTTTAATTTGCCATATTCTCTAAAGCTTACATGCAAATGATGAACTTGGAAGATACAACTATAGTCTTCTATAAAATTTCCATTGGTCTGTTCTTCCCTCTTCAAATACTGAGTAATCCACTAAGTATAAGGCCCAAGCCCAGGTGATTATTCCACTTATCCAGTTGGACAGAATACTTTTCAGGGATAGTAGAAACACATTATAAGGGTTTGTGGGTAACCTTGGCGGAGCAGAAATCATTCCATATGTAATGTAGATGCCTTATTCCCTTGGCAGCAGGGATAGCTCTGTGCCATTGTCCTATGGGTTTTCTTATAGAGCTGTGTATTGCCCTGATTTTCCCCTTGGCATGAGCAGTCAGCCAATATTGAGGGCCTATCAGGTTGTTTCCATTAGAAAAAGAAAATGAGGTTAAACTTTATATAGCTTAAACTTCAGCTCATGCTTTGCTATGGTGGCCAGTACCGTGGCACGGTGGTTTCTGTTTCATTTATCCCTGTACAAAGGAACATGTACTAGTTCTTTCATTTATCCTGAATGCAGAGTGCTATTATTTGAGAGGTATGATGGACACAAAGAATATTCAAAGACAATTTCATCTACTTGGTAAATGTTATATGCCTCTTTATGGGCTAAGGGATTGTGTTATGGTTCCACAGGAAAGTTTTATGGGTTTCCTGCAGGAACTAAAATCACTGGAGGCAATTAATGCAAATCTGTAGGCTGGTAGCAAGCCTGGAGAAGCCTCTCCCCTTAGGGAAAATTGCACAGAGAGGTATGATGTGGTTTAAAAAAGCATAGCAAACAAAGAACTAAGAATCGTATGATGTGACCAGCCTGCCAGAGGAAGGGAGGTTACTCTCACCTAATTCACAAACTGACATGAGACTGTGATCCAGAGGGACTTAGCCTGCAAGACAACCTGAAATACTTTTAAGCCTGCCTCTCTATCCGTGAAAGATGATTGCCTGTTAAGTAAGACCTGCATATAAGCTGGTTTCAAGAAATATTTTCTCTGTAATGCTTTTGTTCTGAATAAATAGTACTTTGCTTTATGAAGGCTGGCTGGTCATTAGCTAATCTTGTCATTGCTCCTGAGAGAGCAGAGCTGTAGCTGGTGAACTATAACCAGACCTGAGGGTGTTCCCTGTGAATTGTAGGAGTCTGCAGCGTAAGGGCTTGGCTACACTTGCGAGTTACAGTGCATTAAAGCAGCCCTGGGCGCCCTAGCTCACTACCCGTCCACACTGGCAAGGCACATAGAGCACTCTGACTCCACGGCTAGAGCGCTCCTGGCACTCCACCTCGGTGAGAAGATTAACACTTGGTGCACATTGGATGAAACACCTAGGTGTCAGTGTGAATGAGGTGTTGCATTACTGCGCTCTGATCAGCCTCCAGAAATGTCCCATAATGCCCTTAAGTCAAGTGGCCACTCCTGTCATTGTTTTGGAATCACTGCATGCCGATATATGCCCTTTGGAAGCTCTGTTTCTGACAGCCGGCATGCTTATCTGCTCTGAGACAAAGCAACCATTACTGTGGAATGCTGTGTGTGAGAGAGAGGTCTGTTGCTGTCGGAACTTACAAGACAGCATGCTGACATGCTCTCAGCTCCCCAAAAACCCACTCTCTCTCTCCCCCCACATACACACTCCATTCCACCCCACCCCCTCATTTGAAAAGCATGTTGCAGCCACTTGCATGTGGGGATAGGTACCACAATGCACTGCTCTCTGTGGCCATTGCAAGAGCTGCTAATGTGACCACGCCAGTGCGCTTGCAGCTGTCAGTGTGGACAGATTGCAGCTCTTTTCCTACTATGCTCTACGAAGGCTGGTTTAACTCAAAGCGCTCTACATCTGCAAGTGTAGCCTGCCCTAAATCCCTGGTCAGGCAGGAGTGGATTGTATGATTCCATCCCAGGCAGGGTGACTGCTCAAGATCTGAGATGTGAGGTATCCCCAAGGAAACCACAGATCAGTCAAAGATTCAGTTACTGAGACACTTAGGACTTGTTTTCTGAAACTTGTTTCAGAAACAATTTTGCTTTTTAATCTCACAATAGTCTTAACAAGGCTTGGGCAAAGCACCACTTCCCACTCCTTTCCCAGTTTTTACTGGCTTTTCTCTTTTTTCCATCTTAAAGAAGGGAGTGTCAACAGCCTAACTGGCCATTTTTAAAAAATGAAATTGTTGCTGAGATAGATCGGCAGTGGTCTTCATCCTTCTTCTAAAGATCAATTTTACCATAAAGTATAAACTCCTTTTTATTACAGGTCATCTTTTTTTCTATCTGTAACCCATGCTAACACACTGGGCTCATTCTCCCACCTAGTGAGTAGATCACAGAGATTTATCTGCTACTGCCTCCAAGTTTATGGCACTGGTCCTTCAATTAAAGTATAGATTATGCTTTCAGATGGTTAGTTTAATCCCCACAGGCAACCCCTCCAGGGGTGTGAATGCACATGCATTTGCCAAATTAAAATATTTTGTACTGAACAGCTAAAGTGCTTTACGGTCCTTGCAATGTATGCCAGTATGTTACTATCTGTCAATTTGGATATGGGGATAGGGAAGCAGGAGTGTGCACTTTCCACAATGCAAAGTGATGGAGATGGGATGAGAATCCTAGGGAACCTGCTTCTGAACCTCATGCTCAAGTACTTGCCATTCACTTATTTCACATGAATTTTTAAAATGAACTCTTGCTGCTTTTTTGATTCTGACAAAAGAAGTGAGTTTCTATTCAAAATAAAGCTTTGTTGTGAAAATTAAATAACACAGACAAGGCCCCCCTTAACCGTCTGTCATGGGAAAGGAGCAGGATCATGTGCTTGTATCACCCAAGGATGATGAAGTATTTTTCATTCCATTTGTAATCAAGAAGGATGTTAAATGTCTACTAGGGATAAACAAATGTTTTAAAAAGAGCAGGCCTGGATAACTTGCACCCAAGAGTCTTAAAGGAGCTGACTGGGGAGTCCTGTGGCTTGCTAATGTTAATTTTTAATACATTTTGGAATACTAGGGAAATTTCAGAAGACTAGACGAGCACTAAAGTTATGCCACTATTCAAAATGGGTAAAGGGGGATGAGCCAGATCACTGACATCAATCCTGGGCAAAATAATGAAAAACCTGATATGAGAATGAATTAAAGGATAGGAATATAATTAATGCCAGTCAAGATGGCTTTATGGAAAACCAGACAAGCTGATAAAGGTGCCTGTAGAGATGTAATCTACTAGGACATTTGTAAAGCTTTTGACTTACTACTGCATGACATTGATTAAAAATTAGCACAATACAATATCAATAAAGCACACACACATTGATTAAGAAGTGGCCAACTCTCAAAAAGTAGTCATCAGTGGAATAAAACAGTAGGTGTTTCTAGTACTTTACAGGGATCGGTACTAGGCTGGATACTATTCAACATTTTCATCCATGATCCGGAAAGAAATATAATATCACTGCTGATACAATTTGCAAATGACACAAAGATTGGTGAAACTGTAAATGGTGAGGCTAGGGCAGGCATACAGAGCGATTGAGATTGCTGGTTAACTGGGTCCATTCAAATACAATGCATTTTAATACAGCCAAGTACAAAGTTATATACCTAGGAACAAGGAATCCAGGCATAACTACAGAATGTGGGGCTGTATTCTGGAAAACTGTCATGCTGAAAAGGATTTAGGGGTCATAGTGTACCAGCAACTCAACATGAGTTCCCAGTGTGATGCTGTGGCAAAAAGGTCTAATACAATCACTGCATGTGGAAACAGGAGTAGTGAGTAGGGGAAGGAAGGTGATTTTACCTCTGTATAGTATTAATGAGACTCATACTGGAATACTGCACTAAATGGTGTCAACATTTTAAAAAGAATGTTGAAAAATTGGAGAGTGCAGGAAAGAGCCACAAAAATGGGTGAAATTTAATGGAGTGTGATATACAAGAAGTCAGACTAAAAAAAATAAAAATGATTTAATGGTCCCTTCTGGCCTTAAACCGTGAATCTCCTCACATCAGGAACATAACTCTGTTCTAACTAATTTGTTTCACTTACAGAAGTTTAAGTTTGACAACAAACATCATTAAAAGTTTGGCTTGCTCTCCTATCCTGTAACAGGGACTGAGCAGGGAAATCCGCATGGGCCAGAAATACCTAGCTTATGTTCTACAGATTAAAACAATAACACCCTTGCAGGTATAGGAAAAGACAGGCCATCAGCTACAGCTAACAAGGCACAGGCGCTTCCCTCCCTACTCTAATTGTGGGGTAATGGAAGGCAGCTGTGCTCTTCCCAGGACTGTAGTCAGGCTAGCAGATAAGTCTTTTTGTTCTAATACAAGAGATCTCTACTGAGAAGGCAAGGGAAGGATAGAGACACTGAAGTATATTCTGCTGACTGGCTCCCAAATGCTAAGTATGTTTATTAATGTTTTCTTTGTTTTGCATTGGTTATGAACTTGATTGACACTTGGAAAGTGTGCCTTGGGGGCTAAGAACGTATTTAGTGTTTATCTGGGGTAATGTGTAACTACTCTGAGTAAATTTTCTATTCCAGACATCGGTTTCACTTAGACATCAAAAGTGATATGATGAATTGTCTCTTGTACCAGTATTAGCCTTGGGCCTCCTATGCTTCCTTTCTCATAGCTATGTTTTTTTTTTCCTGTATGATAATGATACTTAGATCTAGCACATGACTCTATAGAATTTTAGGATTAGTTTATAGTGAGAGAAGCTTCTTGAAATTCAGTTGCACTTCCTGACACTCCTTAATTTTTGGCAGGGGACTGTCTAGCCCCTGGAATCCCCTGCCTTAGGAGGCTGGAAAGATGGATTAAAAAAGCAACTGTGTGTGTGTTTTCTACCTGGTCTTTGCCTTCTGTTATCAAGATTTATTATGCAATTTTAATATTTAAATATAATGCTCATGCTTAGAGCAAACATTATTAAAAGCAGCTATCTTATGTTCTATCTTTACATTTAAATTGCAGAGGGAGGGTGAGTTGCTGGATAGTTCATTCTCTGATGAATATGTGTTTGTAAAGTATCAGAGGGATAGCCGTTTTAGTCTGGTTCTGTAAAAGCAGCAAAGAATCCTGTGGCACCTTATAGACTAACAGACGTTTTGCAGCATGCATCCGAAGAAGTGGGTATTCACCCACGAAAGCTCATGCTGCCAAACGGCTGTTAGTCTGTTAGTCTATAAGGTGCCACAGGATTCTTTGCTGCTTTATGTGTTTGTAGTGTCAGCTACAAAGAGATAGTAAGCAGCCTTGGTGATGGAACCTACATTAAATATCTGGGCTTTGAAAGGATCCTTCCTCCCCCGGCAATACACAAGTGTGTGTGTGTGGCCTCTGTTTTAGGAGTTCTTGTTTAATAATTCGTGATTCGGCTAGAGGTCAAAATCTTCCCAGTAGAGGTCAGCCTTGTGACATTATTCTACCTATATAACAGAAGGAAAAGAATGGGGACAGAGTTGTGTAGTTACTTGTAGTGCACTCTGTACAGATCTTACTTTATAAAATGAAACTGAAATTCCACACTCTTTGCCATATCAGAACTGGTCTGATATTACTGCTTTACAGTTACAGTATCTTCAAAACCCCCTCCCCCCCACCCAGTAAACTCTCCTTACATGGCACAGAAATGCCTATTGCTTGTTTAAACAAAAACAAACTGTATCTCTCAATATCCTGCCTATCAGCATAATAAACAAACATCCAGCTGCTGATTTGGTTGAACAGAACAGGGCTGTATTTCCAGTGTTACAGAACTGGCTGTGAAGCTAAATTTAAAAACAAAATCAAGAGTGAATACTAAAAAATAAACTGTTTAAATAGGGTTTTTTTGTTCTTTGAAATACCATCTTCAAACATTTCTACTTTATCAAAACATAGAGCGGCACTCCCATGTTTATAATGATACATTTAATTAACATATTTGTTTTATGTTCCTGGTTTGTGCCCTAGCATCACTCATAAGTTCAACAACACTCAGTATTCCCAAAGTTTTAATTGTAGAGTCACTTTCAGAGACACAACATAAACATGACACTTTTATTAGACTTCCTGCAAAAACATGGAGTTTTGTTTGTGATGATGGTAGAATTCCTCCACTCCTGCACTTGGCCTGGTCGCTGGTTACCTTGGACCGCTGAGTCCAGGACATAGTAACTTGGGGCTATACCCTGCAGTTTAAGGATATCCCTGCTTCCCGCCCCCCTGCTTCTCCATCCCTCTTCAGGGACCCCTCTCACGAGCAACTTCTGGTTCAGGAGGTTGACAAGCTCCTGCAGTTGGGGGCCGTGGACACAATTCCATGGGACATGGAAGGCAGAGGAGTCTACTCCTGTTACTTCCTAATCTCGAAGGCCAAGGTGGGGCTTCATACCCATCCTAGACCTACCTGGCCTCAAGTCTCTCATGAAATTGAAGTTCCACATGGTCTCCCTGGCCTCCATTATCCCCTCCCTGGATCCGGGACTTAGAGGATGCTTACTTCCATATCTCCATATTCCCAGGATGCAGACAGTTCCTGCATTTCATAGTGGCTGGGCGCCACTTCCAGCTCACAGTGCTACCCTTTGGCCTGTCCTTGCCCCCGCAGAGTGTTTACAAAATGAGTGGCACCAGTAACGGCTTACCTCAGACATCAGGGGGGTGAGGGTTGTCCAGATCTTTCTGTACCTCAATGACTGGCTCATCAGGGGCAGGTCTCTGGGTAAAGTGCGGAGAAGTCTTGATTTGGTACGCTCCACCTGCAATGACTTGGGCCTGTTAATAAACACAGAAAAGACCACCTTAATGCCAGTCCAGCATGAACCAGGGCCTTCCTTCCAGAAGCACGCTTTCAAGCCATGGTGGATCTCATTGCCCAAGTGACGAGACATCCCATTACCATGGCCCACACTTGCCTGCGGCTGATGGGCCACATGGCAGCGTGCATGTACATAGTCAGGCACACCTGGCTTTGTCTGCAATCTCTGCAAACATGGCTAGCAATGGTTTACATTCTCAGCAGGCACCCCCTGGACCGACTCTCGTCCTTGAACTGGTGGCTAGACCCCAAGTCAGTGCTGCAGGGGGTTCCCTTTGTGTCCCCATCACTGTTGCTCATCCTGGTCTCGGACGCATTGGATCTGGGCTGGGGAGCCCACCTGGATGAGCTCAGCACCCAAAGTCGCTGGATGCAGCACGACTTAACTCTTCATATCAACATCGGGGAGCTCAAGGCAGTGCACCTGTCAGGCATTTTTGCCTGACCTAAAAGGAAAGGCGGTGCAGGACCTCACGGACAACACAGCTGCGATGTATTCCATCAACAGGCAGGGCGCTGCCAGGTCCTCGGTCCTGTGTCAGGAGGCACTCATGTCCATTCCATTACCTGCCCTCCTGCCCCTCTGTCAGAGTTGTCGGCAAGAAGGAACTGAGAGGGCATGGGTTGGCAGCGCCTGATATACTGTGGTGTGAGTTATGAAAGGTAGGTAACTGTTTGTTTTTTCTCCCCAGATTAGGCAATTATGCCCCCCCCCAACCTTGGCAGATGACTTTAAACAGTTTCAAGAGCTGTTCAAGAGAGTCGCACAAAGCCAAGACATCCCGCTAGAGGAGGTAAAGACAAACTAGCACAAGCTGGTACAAATATTGCAACCCGCATCTACTTCCACGATTGCCCTTCCCATCAACCAGGCCCTCTTGGATCCAGTGGAGACAGTCTGGCAGACACCTGCTTCTATTCTGCCCATCTGCAAAAGAACAGATAGAATATATTACGTGCCATCCCAGGGAGAACACTATTTCTATTTGTGCACCTGCCTGCCAACTCTCTAGTTGTCAAGGCAGTAAATCATCATAACAAACAGCCACAATTCAGGGTTACACCCCATGACAAAGAACACAAAAGACTTGACTTGTTCGGACACAAAGTATATTCCTCTGGCACTCTTCAGTTTCGAGTGGCCAATTATTCAGCACTACTGGCCAAACGTGACTATGATAACTATGGGAAACTTGCCCAGTTCACATCTGAGCTCCCAAAGGAAAAATAGACACAATTCCAGGCCATTGTCAATGAGGGTCAGCTCATATCCAAAACAGCCCTTCAGGCAGCATTGGACACAGCAGACATGGCAGCCACAGCAGTAATAATGTGACGTGCCTCAGGGATATCAAAAAAATCCAGACAAAAGTAGAGGACTTACCTTTTGACAGGGAACAACTCTTCTATCAGAAGACAGATGAGGTGCTTCATTCAGTGAAGGACTTTTGGGTCACACTCCACACTTTAAGGACTTACATCCGCCCCTGCAAAGAGAAGGAGATACCAATCATATCAGAGACCTAGAGACTCCTCAAACAGGCAACGGCAACAGCAACGATATGATAACCAACACCAGCATCAACCATCACAACGCTGGCAAACACTTCAATCTCATGCGCCGACTTCTCAGTCAGCACCTCCAAAACCACAATTTTGAAAAGTTGGTCAAGGGTCTGAATGACCTCCCTCATGAAACGGCGCTCACGCCCAACCCCTCCCCAATTTTTGGCCATCTACTCTGGCCCTTTTACCACATCTGGGCCACATAACATCAGACCAATGGATGTTGGAAGTTATCAAGTCGGGATATACTAACCCCTTTACCTCCCGCCCACCTACCCTACTCACTTCCCCGTCCCTCTTCAGGGACCTTATTCTAGCACCTACTACAACAAGAAGTTGATCATCTTCTACAACTAGGTGCCATGGAACAAGTACCGCTACAATTCAGAGGGAAGGGATTCTATGCCCATTACTTCCTGACCCAGAAGAAGATCTGGGGATGGAGATCCATCCTGGATCTATGGAAGCTCAACAAGTTCATCAGATCCCAAAAGTTCAAGATGGTCATATTCGGTACGATACTACCAGCACTGCAACATGGCCTGTTTTTAAGCCTTATACCTCCAAGATGCTTATTTCCATATCGCCATTCATCTTGCTCACAGGAAATTTCTACGATTCATGGTAGGTCAAGAACACTTCCAATACAGAGTGCTACCATTTGGCCTATCCACAGTACCAACAGCCTTCTCCAAAACTCTAGTGATGGTAGCGACACATCTACGCAAACAGGGAATAATGATTTTCCCCTACCTGGACGATTGCCTTATCAAAGGCCCAACTCTACGAGACACAATTGATGCAGTTCAGTCCACTATCACACTATTCCAGGACTGGGTCTACAAATAAATGAATTGAAATCAACCATAAACCCAGTCCAAAACCTGGACTTTATCGGGGCACACCTCGACTCCATAGAAGCCAAGGCATCATTACTCCTTACCAGATTCAAAAACCTCACTAACCTCATCTCAGAGGTACAAGTCAGTTGTAGGATAGTGCAAGCCCAAACTTGACAATAACTAGGACACATGGCGGCCATGATGTTTGTGGTATGATGTGCAAGACCTTCCTGGTGGTCCAGTGGTTAGGATTTGGCACTTTCACTGCCATGGTCTGGGTTCAATTCCCAGTCAGGGAAAAGTGACTTTAAATCATAAACCGCTTCAGTTATTCTCCAAGACTATATGTAAATGTCCGCTGTTGGGGTTCGCCCCTCTCTGGGGCGGCTGGGAGTCGGGCCACCTCACTACACGAGTCCAGTGCACTGGCAAATTAGCCTGGTGGGGTAGGGAACAGCCAGGAGCTCAGGCCCTCAGGCAGGGGCTGAGCAAAGTGTCTCGTATTGGAAGCCCAGGCCCTAGGTCAGGGCTGGGCAACAACCAGTAGTTCAGGGCTCAGACCCTCAGTTCAGTAAGTTTAAGCCCAGGCTCCTGGGCCTGAGCGTTGGGGCGAGGGGGAGACTGCCACCCATGAGTGGGGTGGCAGGGGGACACAGGCCCGCCCACTCCTCTGCATCCCAGCCCGGGGACCTAACAGCGGCAGGCAGCCTGCTGCTGTACCAGTGGGGATCCTGGCTGCAACACACTGACATTGGCTCTGGGTGTGCTGCAGCCAGACTAGGGTCAGCTGCCCCCAGGCTACTTCTGACCTCCCCCTCTACCGGTACCTGTGTCTCAGCGGCGTCTTCCACAGCGTCCCACACCATGGGCTCCTCGGGATACTGAGCGAGAGGCAAACTGGGCATCTCCTTGGGGTCCCTTTGTACCAGTTGTCTTAGGGGCTTTTCCAGCGTCTGGTCGGCGTCCAGTCTCCACAGGTATGGCCAGTCCTCGGGTCGGTTGCAGGCAGCAGGAGTCTCCCCAGCAGGAGCTAGGGCATCAGCGTCTGGCCTCTCCAGCAGCCAGGCAGCTTCTGAGCCCTGGGGCTGGGCTTTTATACTTCCTGCCCTGTGCTTTGACCTCTGAGGGGCTGGCGCAGGCTCCAGTGACTCCGCCCACTTTGGCGTCCGTAAGGGCTCGTCCCTCTTTGGGGCAGCTGGGAGCCAGGCCGCCTCACTACACTACATATGGGATGCCTACCAGGTTGGTTAAGCACAGTATACATACCAAGCAAACACAATCTACAGAAATGGCTCACAGTTCCACCAAATGTCCTGAACTTATTACAATGGTGGACAAGACCACAAAATGTCTGTATGGGTATTCCTTTCCAACAGGAACCCCCGACAACAGTGATCATCACAGATGCCTCACTGATAGGCTGGGGTGCACACATGTGTCAACACACAATACAGGGAAAATGGTCTCCGGGAGACACTCAACTGCAAATCAATTTGCTAGAGGTATGTGCAGTCTGTAAGGCCTGCAAACATTTCCCACCTCCTATACAGAACAAATCCATTTGAATTATGACTGACAATATCACCTGCATGTTCTACATCAACAGGCATGGAGGAGCTCGCTCACATTCTTTATGCATAGAAGCCATGAGACTTTGGAATTGGTGCATAAAACACAACGTAAACATCTCAGTGTGTTACCTGCCAGGCTGTCAGAATGCGACAGCAGACATGCTCAGCCGGTACTTCTCTCAGGATCACAAATGGGAGATGAACGGAGAGGTCTCGAGTTCAGTCTTCAAACGGTGGGGCACTCCCACCATTGACCTGTTCGCATCCCCGATTAATCGTAAATGCATGATGTTCTGCTCAAGAGCAGGACTGGGACTACTGTCCTTAGGGGATGCCTTCCTCCTCAAATGGGAGGCACAACTCTTGTATGTTTTCACCGACACCAGTGATATCATGTGTGATACACAAGATACGAGCAGACAGGGCCAACGTTATCCTTATAGTCCCAACATGGCCCAGACAGGCTGTCAGGGTTCCCTCCCCTGACTCTGAACTATGGGGTACAGATGTGGGGACCCGCATGAAAGACCCCTTAAGCTTATATTGTACGATCTTAGGTGAAAACTTCCCCAAGGCACAGATCCTTGTCCTTGTCCTTCCTCCACCACCAAGTGATTTGCACAAAATATTCAGGGAATGGTCACTTGGAATCCCTATCCCCCAAAACCCTTTCACCCCATTTCCTGGGGAGGCTTGAGAATAATATACCAACCAATTTCCTTAGCAATGTGAGCACATACCAGACACTTTGTCTTCAGGACACTGAAATTAATCTCCTTCTTAAAAGAAGCGCTTTATAATAAAGAAAAAAGTAAAAGAATCATACCTGCAAAATCAGGATGGAAGGTAACTTTACAGGGTAATAAAAAGATTTTAAAACACAGAGGATTCCCCTCTGGGCTCAGCTTCATAGTTACAGAAACAGGAATAAAACTACCTCTGTAGCATAGGAAAATTCACACAAGCCAAAACAAAAGATAACCTAACACATTTTCTTGCCCTACTTACAATTTCTATGGTTTTAGATGGATTATTCCAGGTATATTTTTCAGGAGATGATGTACCTGCTTGACTTCTCCCTCCATCCAGAGAGGGAACAACAAAAGAGAACAAACAACAAATACTTTCAAATCCGGGGGGGAAAGGATCTTCTTTCCTCATTGGTCCTTCTGGTCCGGTGCCAACTAGGTTATTTGAACTGTTTAACCCCTTACAGGTAAGGTAATTCAGTACAGTTGCCAAGGAGGGATTTTATGCTACTGCATACATAAAGGTTGCTACCCTTCCCTCTATACTTATGACACGGCATGATATCCTTGCCTGCTACACATGGCGATATCTGCCCCACAAGCTCTCCCTTGCCGACCAGTTTGCTGTCTCAACACAATGGTCACACTTTCCACCTCAACCTGGAGATACTTCATGTACAGGCGTGGCTCCTGAATGGTTCCACCATGTTGAAATAACCTACTAGGAACAAGTTAAACATGTTATTAAACAGCAGGAAACGGACTATGAGAAATACCTACCTTCAAAAATGGAAGAGGTTCTCTTCCTGGTGTCAAGGAAGACACTTGACAAGTGATTCAGCAACATTACCATTAATCTTAGAATACCTATTGGAGTTGAAAAGCACTGACTTAAGGATGAGCTCGATCAGAGTCCATCTTGTGGACATTTCAGCATTTCATGAGAGGTTGATGGAACTTCGACGTTTGCACATTCAATTACAAAACGCTTCCTGACGGGTCTCATAAATGTTTACCCAGATGTGTGGGAAACCTACACTAATATGGAACCTCAACTTGTACTGAAATGCCTCACACGACCACCTTTCGAACCATTAGCCACCCACTCATTACTTCACTTATCAATGAAAGTAGCCTTCCTGGTCACCATTACCTCAGCCAGAAGGGTGAGCAAGATAGGGGTGCTCATGGCAGATCTTCCATACACAACATTCTTCAAGGACAAGGTCATGCTATGTCCACACCCTAAATTCTTACCGAAAGTAACCGCAGCACTTCACATGAACCAATCTATTCACCTACCAGCATTCTAACCTAAGCTTAATGGTACTCCATCAGAAGCTACTCTACACATCCTAGACGTTAGAAGGGCACTAATGTTCTACCTTGAAAGAACCAAACCTTTCAGGAAATCCTCTGAATTTTTCATCTTTACCAGGGCCAGGACCAGCTCCAGGCACCAGCCCAGCAAGCAGGTGCTGGGGGCGGCCATGGGGAAGGGGCGGCATGTCAGGCTCTTTGGCGGCAATTTGGCAGTGGGTCCCTCTTGGAGGGAAGGACCTGCCGCCGAATTGCTGCCGACCACGATCGCGGCTTCTTTTTTTTTTTTTTTTCCCACCACTTGGGGCAGCAAAACCCCTGGAGCCAGCCCTGATCTCTACTACTGAAAGGAGAGGCTATATTCACGGAGAGATTATCCAAATGGATTTCCACATCCATTCAAATGTGCTACCATATCCGGAATACAGAACCACCAGAGCATGTTGGAGCACATTCTACTAGGTCCATTTCAACCTCAGTAGCGTTCCTCAATAATGTTCCAATGCTAGAGATCTGTAAGGTGGCCACTTGAGCCTCCAGCTGCACATTTGCAAAGCACTATGCAGTCACACACAACCCCAGGGCTGATGCCATAGTAGGCCTCACAGTACTTACCTCAATGTCTCAAACGAACCCAAGTCTCCCCAGCCCTCAGAGGGGCACTGCTCTACAGTCACCTAAAGTGGAACACTACTCAAAGAAGAAGAAAAGGTTACTCACCTTGTGCAATAACTGGAGTTCTTCGAGATATGTCCCCCTGCGGGTGCTCCACTACCTGCCCTCCTCCCCTTTACTTTGGAGTTCGCAGCAAGGACTCTGTGCTAGAGAAGGTACTGGAGGGCATGGGTTGTGTGTGTGTGCTACACGCGGCACCAATGGCACCATGAGACGCCTACTACACATGCATGACCTGTATGGACACTGCTACCATAAATCTCTGATTGGCACTGGAACGCATCGCCACCTAAAGTGGAGCACCCACAGGCACACACATCTCGAAGAACTCCTGTTACTGCACAAGGTGAGTAACCTTTCCTTACTGACCTCTTTCCCACAAAGACAGGAGACGGAATATAAGGAGAAGAAAATTAATTATTGGCAGTGTGGAAAGATTGAGAGAGGTGATCATTTTGGGCACTTTTTAGTACTAATTCCACAGCTATGCTTGGTCCTTAGATACCATGACAATAAGTACCTTAGAAATATGAAGTGAGATTCCTCCAGCCCCATATGCTGGGAAAAGAGGCTCTAAACTTTGTGGATCTTTCTGATGAAGAACCCCCCGGTTCAGAAACTGAGGAGGACAGCTGCAGGCTCTTATCCAAGAACCCCTTCACAAACTCTAGCATAGTGGGGTGTGCTGGGACAGGGCTGGGGGCAAAGCCACAGCACCTAATAACGTGAAAATTGTGAGCAGTGCTCCCCAAAGGCAGCCTAGGACAGGCTGCCCTTCACAGCTAAATTATACTGAGAGCTGCTTTGGCCCTGGATCAAGTCACCTTAGCTGCCTCATTCTCCCTAGCTGTGAGTTCTGTGCTGCAGCTCTGCAAAGCCCAGCACAATATCTGGCCAATGAGGTCTTTTCCTCTTTATGATTATATGGAAGAATGTGTCATATGTCTAATCTGCATTTAAGAAGCTACATGCTGGGGTTAAGTTGCTAGATATTAAAAATATCCACAAGTAGTCTCTGTTTCAATCATTTTCCTGAGAGGTGCAATCTTTCATGACAAGAACATTTCCAGACTTTTGCAAACCAACAGTCAATTAGAGGAATGCAGAGACATTCTCCAGTAATGAATGGTGGAAAGATTTTTTTTTCTAAATTAAATCCAGACCCCACATCTTACCATCTTATACAAATTTAAAAGCATATTGGAAAGATTATGGAGGATCCCTTTTATAGTGAACTCATCTGTCCTCAAACAGTTTCTAATTGACTGCTGGGTGGGGAGGGGGCAAGATGTGACTCTCAGACCTTTTTCAGTGCTATGGTACTTCACATATCATTCGCACAAGTAAAATCAGGACACTGTCTTAAAACACAGCTCATAGAACATGCAATTTGTTTTTGAACTGGCTCCTTAATAATCACATGCTTAAGTCTATACCTATGCAGGACAGCACTTAAGAATGGGTTTGCCTCCTCTTAAATGCTGGATGCATTTGAAATATGTCCAGTTTCAGCACCACTAACTCTTCATATGAGAAATGTCCTGATGGATTATAAAGTCATGTTTTTAAAATGTTTTTTTCTTAAAGAAAAATTGCACTACAGCTAGTTGTAAAGGGTAAAGTAATAGTACACTTACTGTCAATCAGCTTTAAAAGATTTTGAAAATCAGTGCACCATCAGAGGTGTCACAGGCAGTAATGCCTATAGTTAAGGTTGTCCAAAACTTTCCATTGTAAGACTGTTTGCAGTTTCTTAAAACTTTACCAAACTTTTGCTGACTAGGCTGAAATTTTCTGTTTTGAGTGTTTTTGCCTCAGACTGAATGTAGGGTTTGGTTTGGTTTGTTGGAGAATCTTTCTAGTGCCCTCAATGCTTCCCCTGCTGGAGTTAAGGCAACCTGGTGGAAAAGAAAGAAGCCTAATTGGAATGCAGAGGGGGGAGGAGCCAGCCCATGAGTGATAGAGTGGGGATGACTAGGTCAAAAAGCTGGGGTTGGGGTGGGATGTAGAAACAAAGGTGGGACTGGACCAAAGAGAGGCCTTTGGTGGCCAGGACAGTAGATGCTGGCTTTGAGGAAACAAGGGCTGTGACTTAGATTGCCCTCTCTTCAGAATCTGGAGTAGAACCCATTTCCTTTGCTGTCAGCAAATAGCTGTGAAACCCACTGAAAAAATGTCCATCTCCCTCTAGTGCAGTGGTTCTCAAAGCCGGTCCGCCGCTTATTCAGGGAAAGCCCTTGGTGGGCCGGTCCAGTTTGTTTACCTGCCGTGTCCACAGGTTCAGCCGATCGCGGCTCCCACTGGCCGCGATTTGCTGCTCCAGGCCAATGGGGGCTGCGGGAAATGGTGCGGGCCAAGAGATGTGCTGGCCGCTTTTTCCACTTTGCTTTTTTAAAAATGTAGGAAATCAGGAGGCTGTTCTTTCTGTTCCTACAATCCTCTGCCTCGTTCACCACACACCTCCCAGCTTGGCGCGTAGCCAGCGTGTGACGCTGTTCACCCTGCGTGTCCCGTCTCATGCTCTGGGAGGTCAGGGCAGCCTGGCCTTCTGCTTCTTTTGCTTTCCTTGAGCAGGTCCTGCAGTAGGGCACTCTCCATGCATTTCTTATCCCGGCCCTCCAGAACTCATCATTGGGCCCCTGCCATGCAAGACTCCCCGGCCCCCTTGATGTTCTACCTGAGGTGGCTGCATGGTATCCCGCCAATCCACCTCTGTACCACACCCAGAAAATATCTGTACGTGCTTGTGCTTCACACCATCCACTTCCGCACCCTTGTGTCCCGCCCCAAGTGGCGGGACCTGCTGCCACCTGTGGAGTGTGAGGGAATCCTGGTAGACCAGTCTGCACTCCACTCTGGTCCCACAGCCTGCTGAGGATGTTAGTTGGTTGCTCCTTTGTGGAGCAATAAGCAAAGTCATGTGCCTGGTGCGGGTCATGAACTCTCCTGATGCCTGTGCCTTCTTCAGTGAGAGGCAGACTATGGCACACATCTACATAGGGTGTGTCAGGTTGCAGCCCCTCTTCTGGCTCCTCCAGAGTCTCTTACTGAAGTTCTGGCTGCACTTTTCTCCTGACCCTGACACACCCCATTGTTGTCCCTACAAAGTTGCGGGACCTCCTCATCAACCTGCTCTTGGAACTGGGCCAGACGGCCATCCACCCATGGGCAGAGATTGGGAGGCATCCCCCCCAAACTGTATACATAGATAGTGGGGGGCACAATTTAAATGTTCTGGGGGGCATATGACTGCCGTATGCATCACCTCTGGATCTACAGATGTTTTCAAACTGGGGCACAACCCCCAGGGTGTGTGTGTGTGTGTGTGTGTGAGCAATGATGCCAGGCAGCTGTGGGAGGGAGTGCCACCTCTCCCCCGACTCACTCATTAAGTACACTGTAATTTAAGTACCACTAACAATCAGTATATTTGGAAATTAGGCCTATACCTATTAATGTTATTAAGCCCCCTGCCCCCCAAATATAGAAGTCAAACTATGTTTAGCATCCACCGTGCCAGGAGAAGGAAGTTGGATGGGGGTGCTCTGCAACTGTGGGGCCTATTTCCAATCCCTTGTGAAGTCATGCCTCTGAGCAGGGTTCCTCTGGGTGGCCTCCACTAACTCCCTAGATGCCTGTGAGGAGCAGTGAGCACTGTTGGAGGTTCTCTGCTTGGTCTCCCCTCCCTGATTTTCCACCCTGTGACCCTCACTCCCATCCCTTTTTTTTTAATTTGTTGTCCCCAGTATTCAATTATGTCCTGGGTCCACTAGCCCCTCCTGCTTGGCTAAAGGGGAGGCCTTTAGCTACAGGCAGGCCTGGGCCCACCATCGCCTGGTACCCACAATAGACACATACTTTCCAGCTTCTGCAAGAAATGAAGCAGACAACAGCTGCACACTCCTGATTCTCTCCTTGACCACCATCCATCCTGTGCTCTGAATGAGGCAAAGGTCGTGTAGGAAAAAGTAGTATTGTCATATAATTAAAGACTGTGTTATAATGCATAAGGGGGCCAAATTAAGGTTACTCAGGGAAACTTGTTTTGGGCATTTGCTAACTTTTGAGTGCTTGACTGTCCAACCATAATATTGTTTTAATATAGTTTTTAATATTATACAATAATATAGCTTTATGTACAGCACCATGGCTTTGCCTGACATTTTATACCCAAAATAAAATGCCTTGAAGCTTTTAGACTAGAGCCTCAATCCTGACTATATATAGGCAGAGAAATCCTCCCGGCCTAAATAAGGCAGGACCATGGGCTAAATAACACATAACACAGAAAGGACTGACAATGTACCACAGGTTGGAGGACAAGTGTTACAGCAGCAACAGAATCACCGATCTACTAGAATTCTTTGAGGTGGTCAACAAGCATGTGGACAAGGGGGATCAAGTGGACATAGTATACTTAGATTTTCAGAAAGCCTTTGACAAGGTCCCTCACCAAAGGCTCTTAAGCAAAATAAGCAGTCATGGGATAAGTGGGAAGGTCCTCTCATGGATTGGTAACTGGTTAAAAGATAGGAAACAAAGGGTAGGAATAAATGGTCAGTTCTCAGAATGGAGAGAGGTAAATAGTGGTGTTCCCCAGGAGTCTTTACTGCGACCAGTCCTATTTAACATATTCATAAATGATCTGGAAAAAGGGGTAAATAGTGAGGTGGCAATATTTGCAGATAATACAAAACTACTCAAGATAGTTAAATCCCAGGCAGACTGCGAAGAGCTATAAAAGGATTTATCAAAAATGGGTGACTGGGCAACAAAATGGCAGATGAAATTCAATGTTGGTAAATGCAAAGTAATGCACATTGGAAAACATAATCCCAACTATACATATAAAATAATGGAGTCTAAATTAGCTGTTACCACTCAAGAAAGAAATCTTGGAGTCATTGTGGATAGTTCTCTGAAAACATCCACTCAATGTGCAGTGGCAGTCAAAAAAGTGAACAGAATGTTGGGAATCATTAAGAAAGAGATAGATAATAAGACAGAATATATCATATTGCCTCTATTTAAATCCATGGTACACCCAATTCTTGAATATTGAGTGCAGATGTGGCCGCCCCATCTCAAAAAAGATATATTGGAATTGGAAAAGGTTCAGAAAGGGCAACAAAAATGATTAGGGGTATGGAATGGCTTCCGTATGAGGAGAGATTAATAAGACTGGGACTTTTCAGCTTGGAAAAGAGACGACTAAGGGGGGATATGATTTGAGGTTTATAAAATGGTATGGAGAGAGTAAACAAGGAAGGGCTGAATTTTAAAAGGCCCAGAGCTGTGGCTGAAGACCCTGGAAAGGGCAGATAGACAGTTTCTGTTGGACTTTCTGATTCCCTGGAAGGCTATCATTTTGGTTGTGTGACCCAACTGGTGGGCTGCACCACTGAAGACCCACCAAGTGAGATTGACAACATACAGGGGGTGCCAGGAGTGTGAAAAGGGACTGGACTGCAGAACTGCTTGCAGCAGCAGGAGGCACTCTGGGATTGAGTGGCCCTCATCACAAGACCCCACTGTTTTGTATGTAGAGTTGGGATTATGTTTTCCACTGTGCATTACTTTGCGCTTATCAACATTAAATTTCATCTTCCATTTTGTTGTCCAGTCACCCAGTTTTGTGAGATCCCTTTGTAACTCTTCCCAGTCAACTTCAGACTTAACTGTCTTGAGTAATTTTGTATCATCTGCAGACTTCACTGTTTGTTTCCTTTCCACGTAATCTGTGAATTGAAAAGCCCAAACCCCAGTACAGATCTTTGGGTGACCCTGCTATTTACCTCTCCCTCCACTGAGAAAACTGACCATTTATTCCTACCTTTCGTTTCGTTTCCTTTCCTTTAACCAGCTATTGATCTGTGTGAGGACCTTCCCTCTTATCCCATGACATCTTATTTTGCTTAAGAGTCTTTACTATGGGAGCTTATCAAAGGCTTTCTGAAAGTCCCAAGTACACTATATTCACTGGATCACCCTTGTCCACATGTTTGTTGACTCCTCTCAAATAATTTTAATACATCAAAGCATGAATTCCCTTCACAAAAGCTGTGTTAACACTTCTCCAACATATTGTGTTCATCTATGTGTTTGATATTGCATTCTTGACTATCATTTCAGCTGCTTTGCCTGGTACTGGAATTAGGTTCATCAGCCTATAATTGCCAGGGTCACCACTGGAGCCTTTAAAAAAAAAATTACATTAGCTATCCACCAGTCACTTGGCACACAGGCTGATTTAAGCGATTGGTTACATACCACAGTTAGTAGTTCTGCAATTTCATATTTGAATTCCTTCAGAACTCGTGGGTGAGTCCTGGTGACTTCTTATTGTTTAATTTATCAATTTGTTCCAAAACCTCCTCAACTGAAACCTCAGACTGGGACAGTTCCCCATATCTGAACATTCTTTTAAGGCAGCTAATCTGACGATCTCTCTCTCTCACCCTGTGCACTGAAGACAAATGCAGAGAAGCTAAATGAATTTTTTGCAATGGCCCTGTCTTCCCTGAGTGCTCCTTCAGTATCTTAGCCTCGCTGATTATTTGGCAGGCTTCCTGCTTCTAACATATTTAAAAAACTTTTTTGCTGTTTAGTTTTTATCTTTTGCTAGTTAATCTTAAATCTTTTTTGGCCTGCCTAATTATATTTTTACATTTGCTTGCTAGAGTTTATGTTCTCTCCTATTTTTCTCAGTAAAATTTGACTTCCAATTTTTAAAGGATGATTTTTTGCTTCTAACTGACTGTAACTCTGCTGTTTAGCCATGGTGATATATTTTTCGTCCTCTTACTATTTTTTTTATTTGGGGTGTGTATATATATTTAGTTTGAGCCTATTCTGTTTCCATGCAGCTTGCTGGTATATCACTCTTCTGACTTTTCCTTCTAATTTCCATTTAACTAGCTTGTACACTTTTTTTCATAGTTCCTCTTTTTGAAGTTAAATGCTACTGTAGTAGGTTTCTTTAGTATTTTCCCCCCATAAGGATGTTGGATTTATTTACATTATGGTCACTAGTACCGAGCACTTCAGCTATATTCACCTTTTAGGCCTTGGCTACACTTGCAAATTTGCAGCGCTGCAGCAGGGTGTGAAAACACACCCTCTCCAGCGCTGCAAATTGCGGCGCTGCAAAGCGCCAGTGTGGTCAAAGCCCCAGCGCTGGGAGCGCGGCTCCCAGCGCTATACGTTATTCCCCACAGGGAGGTGGAGTATGGACAGCGCTGGGAGAGCTCTCTCCCAGCGCTGGCGCTTTGACTACACTTAGCGCTTCAAAGCGCTGCCGCGGCAGCAGTTTGAAGTACAAGTGTAGCCAAAGCCTTAGACTAGATCCTCTGCTGCACTTGGGATTAAATCAAGAATTGCCTCTCCTGTTGTGGGTTCCAGGACTAGCTGCTCCAAGAAATATTCATTAATGGAGTCGAGAAACATTATCTCTGCATCCCATCCTCAAGTGACCAGTCAATGTTGGGTTTTGTTTTTGTAGGCTCTCTAATCTCCCTGAGCATTTCACAGTTACCATTGCTATTCTGGTCAGGTAACTGGTACTATATTTCTACTGTGTTACTCTTATTATCCAAGCATGGAATTTCTGTCTATAGAGATTCTGTGGTATTCTGATTCATTTAAGATTTTTAATATATTTGATTCTATAGTGCCACTCTCCCATCACCATGGTCTATTCTGTCTTTCCTATATATTTTGTACCCTGCTATTACTGTGTTTCAGTGATTATCATTGTTCCATCAAATTTCTGTGATGCCTATTTTCATGTATGTCGATGAAGTAATTATTTTCAAAATTTCTTCAAGGGAAAATAACTTGCACTGGGCCTGAGGATCAATTTGGGAGGTTGTACTTTGGCAAGAACTACCAATGCAAATATTAATAAAGGTGAACGCAATCAGAAATGCTTTAAATATTTGAGAAGCAAGCATCCAGGCAATCAAGGAAGCAGTAGGGCCATTAAGCAGGGCTGAAAGTTTAGTGACGGGTCAGTTTGATACACTTAGGACTGAATGAATGCTTTGGCATATTACTCATGAGAGAAACTGGAGGTCAAATTCTCAAGACTGGGCTAAATTGCCCTGGGAAGACAGTGAAATGATGATAAAGCTTTATCATCCTGACAGGGCAAGGGAATTAAATTAATGAGGAACTGACAAAGCACCAGTCTCTTACAAATTATAGCTCAAAATTATAATACTTGTATAGAGCTTTCCAAGGATTAGATTCAGCTAGGATCCATTGATGAAGAGTGGGAAAGGGGTCCACAACATTTTTATCCAAAGCTCCTTGTGGAGGCTTCACCAATAGAGTCTGACTCTTTTGCAGGAAGAAGCATTTGCGGGGTGAGGGGCAAATCTTTACTTTGTGCTCCAGGGAACCAGTCCCCTCTATATAGGCCAAACCCATTTGAATGTAAGTCTCTTGGAAAAACTCCCCATTCTCTCTCTCCACACCATAGTGCCTCTGAGTTTTATTTCGTATCTGGAAAGAATGGGCTGAGTGAATAAATTTATTCAACAGCTGCACGGAATGTTGCATGAGCTGATGGTGACACTCTTCTTTCTTCCTGAATTTCTGTAGCTAGTAATTCTTTGTCTGCATCTGGCTCGCAGACAGTTTGTGTATATTCACTGTTTGTAATTCACGTGGCTTAGTTACATGAATCATTTGGTATTGGGTATATGATCTGACTGAAGGCTTAAGATGCCAAGAAGGGTTTTTAATTCTTGTATTCACTTGTAAAACTCACAACTTGCATCTCTGGTACATAAATTATTCCATCTTAAAATGTTGATACCATCGGTTAGTAGATGGAATACAAAAGCTCCGTACATTAGCTTGTGTCATTTACTTTCACTGTTGGCTCATTTTGGGGTAATTCATTGGCGTTCTGGGTACATTTGGCAGAACACTGCCACCTCTGGACTAGAGACAGACAAATTCTGGACAGATCCAGGTTTTCTCTCTCACTACAATTCTGCCACTGCCCTAAGAGGTGTGTAGATGGAGTGCTGCCCTGCCAGGAATCCCACTTGTTGCCAATCAGTCTCAATACAAGAATTCACCTGTATGATTTTCTTTAAGGAGCAGCGTATTAAAGTGGCCTGCAAAGAACACTTGGTTAGCAAGCTGCACAGTGATCCGCCTATAGAGCCTGGGCACTATAAATAGCTATAAGCACAAAATAATTCCTCTGTTACACTAAATATAAAAATCATTGAGCATATTCAGCCCTAAAACCTATTCTCCTTTCGCCTCTGTTTGGGGGACTGCGGAGGAGGTGGTAACCTTCACAAAGTTACAAAACACTGTTTTACTTATAATAGAGGGATCTAAACATTCTGTAAGTATGAAATGGAGTAAGTCCTGGAATGGACAAATAAAGATTAATGTCTGATTCTGCAAGATGATCTGTGAAATTGGTGGGTCTCGGTGTAGGCACAGAAGTTCACCCATATAGCTCAATGTGTAGGATTAGGGTATGTCTACACATCCCACAGAAGTACATCTCCCAGCCTGGACTGACAGACTCAGGTTCATGCTAATACTCTAGAAACAGCTGTATAGATGGCTCTTTGAAGTTGTGGCTTGGGATGGAGCTCAGGCTCTGAAACCTAGGGAGGGCTGGAGGCGGGTAGGCTTCAGAGGAGTCCCCTGCACTCAAGGCAGGATTAAGTATTATCTAGTCCATCCCTGACAGGTGTTTGGGGATTTTTAAGAGCAGATTGGACAATGATGGAGATTCCACAACCTCCCAAGGCAACTTATTCCAGTGCTTAACCACTCTGACAGTTAGGAGGTTTTTCCTAATGTCCAACCTAAACTGCCCTTGCTTCAATTTAAGCCCATTGCTTCTCATCCTATCCTCAGAGGTTAAGAAGAACAATTTTTCTCCCTTTTCCGTGTAACAACCTTTTCTGTACTTGAAGTGACAGAGGAGGAAAGAAAGGGCACAACACTCTAGCCAACAACTATGTCTCCTCCAAGATTACACTTGTCACTTCTGTGGGAAAATCTGCAGGGCACGAATTGGGCTCTTCAACCACTTAAACTCAGACATCATCCTCGTATCAAGGGATAGCCGAAGATTCATGAACTACACAAATCAGGGCATTGTGTTGTTTGTTTGAAGTCTTTAGGTTTTGGGACCTACTGTCTTAATAGGTATTGGGGCGTAGTGTTATACAAAATACATCAGCCAGATTCTAATTGCCACATTTTAGGAAAAATCTTCAAGCACAATGCTCTGTAACAGCTGGGGATCTAGATTGTGTAATGTAATTCTTTCCAGCTCTGATACATGGTGGCTTTTCATTAATATCTTATTGACACAGGGAGATAATTTTTAGTCACAATGTTTTTAGTCACAACCTTACAGCTTTCAGCCCCAAAAGAATCTGTTAAATGACGCAGTTGTTCTGTGGTCTGAATGTTTCACTTGTGCTGCATTCCCCGTGTTCACTGTGCATGTGGTGTATATCTTCCCAAGGGTCCAGCCTAGAACAGGGAGTTCGGCTTTCGGGAATAGGATAAAGTTTTTGGTTTTTCTACTAAAAATAAATTTACTGCAGAGTGTGAGCATAATGAGAACTTAGGGCATTTGCCTTTTTCTCAGCCTAAGGTTCTCTCTGGCAGATGAGTAAGAATATTCTTAGCATTGATCTGTGACAGTGCATTGTCTGTCTGTCTGTCTGATAGGAGTTGTATTTGCTATTTATAGATTTTTAGCAGTTTAATAGTGTGATTTAAAACATTGTGTGTTATCTGACACACTTAGCCAGGATACATAAAGCCTCTCCCTCTTCCCTTCCCCCAGCCTGTGAAAACAAAGCAGCTTAGCTTTCTGAATACACAGAGAATTGGGTCCGTTGTTGCTGAAGAGTTAACTTCCTACAGGAGGGTAATGAGAGAGCTTCCTTTACATTAGCAACTATTTGGCATTGCCTCAAGAAACAATCTTCTGAGGATGACCATCTATCCAGTGATCTCCTATCCCAGACCTCTGTTTTTTGGAAAGGGTTTGTGGCTGAGCAGCTGTGGTGAGATTGGGAGTCCTGAGTTCCTTTTCTAATTTCACCTCCTGATTTGTCTGGATGTAGAGCAAAGATAACACTGGTTTTGTAGAATGATGATCTAGTGAAAGACAAAGAATGTGTCCAACTGTTATAGATCTGTCATTAGCCTCTAATAAGGGGTCTCAAAGTCCCTGCCCGGGCCATCCGTGGCCTGAAAACCTCGCCATGTGGCCCGCTGAGGAGAGATACATACAGCCACGCTGCCAGCTCTGTCTGCTGCAGGCGCTGCCTCCTGCAGCTCTCATTGGCTAGGGGAAAGGGACAGAGATACCATCACTAGTCGCCGTGCAGAGTCAGCCATGGAGACGGTGTCACTTTTTTCCACAATGAATATAAACAAGTCAAAATACCGAACACAACTATCTGATGCACACCTTGCTGCAATCCTGAAGGTTTCAACTGCTCAGTCACTGAGGCCAAACATCAACAAACTGACAGAACTGAAGCATTGCCAGGTATCTGGCAAACACTAAAAACTCTCTGGCAGGCGAAGAATTGTATAAAGTTGTATGACAGTTTTATTATTTCTAAGAAATCTGAAATGTTTATATTGTATATTTTATTTTCTGAACACCATCTTCAGTGACATTATTGGCCCTGTGGGAGGATTTGAGGACTGGCACTGGCCCTAAGGTAAATTGAGTTTGAGACCCCTGCTCTAATATCTTTTAACCATGAGGGTTTCACTTGTCTGTGGACCTGGTGGAAATGGCTGCAGTCACTTTTCAATGGCTCCTTTCTTTCTTCTGTGATCCCAGTGCGTTGTATGGGTGACTGCTCATGTGTTATACAGTGTATCTGTCTCAGAGTTCTTCAAAGTTCCATAGTGACCCATCTTGCTCAGTGTTTGTGAGGCTTCAGAGGGATAATTCATCGCAATTTAGAGCTACTCCACTTCCAGTGTGAATTAACTAATGCAGAATGAGACACCAGATTATTTGGAAGAAAGCTTATGTGAGGATAAAGGCAGTTTATTCTGAACTCACTAAAGTTAATAAACATAGACTCTGTATGTGGACACCAAAATATTTAGTCAAATATTGAAAATGTGTGGAAACCAGAGTGACTATAATAATGCAATGATCAGTATAAAGTTGTAACATTTCAAACAAGCACTTTTGTAAACTGATCTGTGAAAATTTAAAATGATGCAGAAAAACAAATTTTGAGTACTGCAAAATGGTGAGTACTAATTTCTAATTCAGCAATATTGCAAACCCTAAGCATTTAAGAATCATGAGACAGGACCCCCAAAATCATGAAAATGGCATGGATTTAAAAAAACCCAACAACCTTCTTTACCTTCCGGTTTCTGAGCTTTTTAGGATGAACTTAGGTCACACTTTCAAGCTTTTCCCCACAACTGTGGAGGTAAACAAGGGCTAGAAATGTTTTTTTTATAAAAGCTGAGGTTTTCATGTACATGATTCAAGAGCTGGGGCTATAAGAAAATGAAGAAACCACCAAATATCAGAACACTGACCATAAAGTAGTGAGAGTTGGCAATAGCGACTGCATATATTGTAATGAATCTTACTGTATTAACCTCTGCATCCAACATCCAGCCAGCACAGGCAAGGGTCTTATTGCCTGATGCCTGTCTTAGGGGACAGCGAGAGGCTGCATGGGAGCGGGAGTAGTAGGTCAAAGGTAGCAGCCTGGGAGCCAGCTGTGGAGGAAAGGCTGGGTAGCAGGTGCCTAAGAGCTGGAGGGACAGAGTGGTAAATGGGAGGACCTGAACAGTGGGGCTGGAGGGCCTTGAATACTGGAGACCCTGTTGTTGAAGCAGGAGGACATAGGATTGAGTGAAAGGGTCATTCAGATACTGTTAACTTTACTATCTTAAGTTTAACTGTGTAAGGATAACTGTGCAAAGGGTATTCTCAGTGTTTATTTCTGACCCATATTTATAAGAAGTAGAGCTGTCAATTAACTGTAGTTAACTCACGTGATTAACTCAAAAAAATTAATCACAGTATTAATCGCACTGTTAAACAATAGAGCTCCAATTGAAATGTATTAAATATTTTGGATGTTTTTCTGTATTTTCAAATATTCAATTACAACACAATACAAAGTGTACAGTACTCACTTTATTATTTTTATTACAAATATTTGCACTGTAAAATGATAAACAAAAAATATTTTTCAATTCATCTCATATAATACCGTAATGCAATCTCGAAAGCACAACTTAAAAATGTAGATTTTATTTTGTTACATGATTGCACTCAAAAACAAAACAATGTAAAACTTCAGAGCCTATAGGTCTACTCAGTCTGCTTTCTTGTTCAGCCAATCGCTAAGGCAAACAAGTTTCTTTACATTTACGGGAGATAATGCTGACTGCTTCTTATTTACAATGTCACCTGAAAGTGAGAACAGATGTTCGCATGGCACTTTTGTAGTGGCATTGCAAGGTATTTACGTGCCAGATAAGCTAAACATTCGTATTTGTATACTTTCAGTATACAGTAAGAAATATGATTTTAATGTGTTCCCATAAATTTTCCAAGAGCTGCCTCCATGTTGTAAGAAGGTGTTTTGTGATGCATAGGAAAATGAGAGTGCTCAATATTACATCTGCATTGATCCTTTGAAATGTCACTACTTGGGATCTGTCCTTCTATTTGGGCACTTTGGCTCCTGAAAGTAGGTCAATCTATAACATAGGAATAAATTATCCAGGAAAAAGGCATCCTGGAGTGTGTAGTAGATTAAAGAAATTGGGAATCATTCCCACCTCTCTGAGCACTCTCTACTTACTACCATGGGAAGGTGAGGACTTCCTTTGTTACCTGTGTTTTGTTTGAGTTAGTGTTGGAGAAGGGAAACTGAATAATAGTTCTGTTGACAATAAAGCCACTCTTTGATTTTTTTTAAATAGTCACTCATTGAGCTAAGGCGTGTATATTATGAAAACGAAAATGATGCAAGAGTTTATCTAGTGCCAGATTTATGCTTATTAAAAAGTGCTTAGTAAAGTCAAACAAATACATTTTAAAGGTCATCAGACTAAAATACATGCAGTATAATATCACCATTGTCAAGAAACTTAACTGAACAATTGTGTTTAAATGACAAGAACAAATACCATTCTATTGCAACACATTAAAAAGGGTCCAGTATTTAGCCCATAAAATAGCCAGAAACATAGAAAATAAATGAACTATTAGAGACTTTTTTTTTCTATTTTAAAGGAGTATAGGGAATACCGTCCCACATCTGACTGTTGGTGTATTTTGTCTGGTATTGTTTCACTGTCCATGGACAGTAAAGGATGTTTTAGAGTGTGACGTTATTGACAAACTGTGACCATATAGATCATTGTTGCAACCACTGTTATATATTTGCAGCAAATATTGTACAAAGGTTGTCGTGTAAGGTGTCTATGGAAAGGTTATGATTTGCTGGTCATGATTATGCTATCTGTATGTGTGATGTTTGTAGCTGAAGTTATGAATATTGGCTATATACTTGTATATCAATGTGTTTTGATTCTAAGTATCCTCAGTGAAGCATTTGGTCAGCTTCTTGAGAAGGAGCTATTCTCAGTAAGTGCCCAGTCAAGAAACACTTAACTGACAATGGACTTTAGGAGATGCCATCTGAACTTTCCTGAGAACATTCAAACTAACATGTAAACAATGGCATCGGCCTGCAAGCTGAGTCATGCATGGACATGTGACTTGCCCATGTGACTCCAAGTTCCATCTTGCTGCTGTAATTTTCCACAGTAAGAAAAAAAGAGGGGTCCTTCCACCTGGAAGAGACTATAAAAGGCAGCTGCCTCATCTCCATTTTGTCTTCAATCCTGCTTCTTACTGCTGGAGGAACCTTGCTACAAACTGAAACTCTGAACAAAGGACTGAATGACTCATCTCAGCTGTGGATGTACTCCAGAGACTTGATTTGAACCTGCAGTTTATTCTATCACTGCTTCAAGCCTGAACCAAAAACTTTGCTATTACCGTATGTAATTGATTCAATTTAACCAATTTTAGCGCTCATCTATATCTCTTTTTCTTTTTATGAATAAACCTTTAGATTTTAGATTCTAAAGGATTGGCAACAGCATGATTTGTGGGTAAGATCTAATTTGTATATTGACCTGGATCTGGGCCTTGGTCCTTTGGGATCAGGAGAACTTTCTTTTACTGGGGTATTGGTTTTTATAACCATTCATCCCCATAACAAGTGGCACTGGTGGGAAACTGGAATACCTAAGGGAATTGCTTGTATGACTTATGGTTAGCCAGTGGGGTGAAACCAGAGTCTTCTCTGTTTGGCTGGTTTAGTTTGCCTTGGTGTGCAAAGGAACTCCAGCCTTGGGTGTAACTGCCCTGCTCTAAGCAATTTGTCCTGAATTGGTACTCTCAGAAGTGCCCCACCAAAGGCATTCCCAAGGTGAACCATTATACAATAATATACGTATAGGAAGGAACCCAAGGTAGCATACTGTTTAAAACATGAAAGCTGAAATCCTAGTTACATTTCTCTTCTAGCTACAGGGTAGTATAACTGGATAATATTCCCAATATAAATGTCTAATTCTTTGACATTGAGTTTTCCTTCTGTAAATACTTGGTAGCAGTGAGTTTCAAAGGTTAATTGTGCTGTAACTTTTAAAAACTTTTTTTTCCCTTTTTTATCAACTTAAAATATTTTTAATTTCATTGGGTGTCCCATTATTCTTGAGTTAGAGGAAAAAGCAAATAGAAGTCTCTCTCTATCAGCCTTCTCTAGTCTCATTGTTATTCTATATAACTTTGATGTAATTAACAAAACAGTTTTATTTAGTGAGAAGTAATCTGTCCTCAGGCAGATTGTAGCCCTTCTCTGGAAGTATTTTTCTGTTTTATCCTCCTTGAGATAGGGTGCTCAGATCTGAACAAGAGAGAGTCCATCATCAATTTATATACTGGTGCTATAATATTTTCATTGTTGTTCTCTTTTCTTAATGCAACCTAATACTCTCTTTAATATTTGACCACTCATTCACACTGAGGAAATGTATTCATTACATTGGAAAAATGTGTGAATAGTGAGGTGGCAAAGTTTTTGCAGATGACACAAAATTACTCAAGGTAGTTAAGTCCAAAGCTGATTGTGAAGAGTTACAAAGACACCTCTCAAAACTGGATGACAGGGCAACAAGATGAAATTCAATGTTCAGAAATGCAGTGTAACACACGTTGGAAAACACAGTCCCAACTATACATAGAAAATGATGCGGTCTAAGTTAGCTGTTACCACTCAGGAAAGAGACCTTGGAGTTATTCTGGAGAGTTCTCTGAAAACATCTGCTCAGTGTGCAGTGTCAGTCAAAAAAGCTAAGAGAATATTCGTAAGCGTTAGGAAAGGGACAGATAAAACAATAAATATCAATGCCACTGTACAAATCCATGGTAAACCCATACCTTGAATACTGTGTACAGTTCTGGTTGCCCTATCTCAAAAAGAATATATTCAAAATGGAAAAGGTACAGAGAAGAGCAACAAAAATTATTAAGAGAATGGAACAACTCCCATATGAGGAGAGATGAAAAAGGCTGGGGACTATTCAGCCTGGAAAAAAGATGACTGGGGGGATATGAATGGTGTGGAGAAAGTCTAACCCTCTATGGTTTGACCCAGCATGGCCATTCTGATGATGTCCCAATTCTAATTTTTAAGATGAGTGGTTGAGTGATCAAAATAACATGTTGTAGGTGCAGCCAATCAGGAAACCAGAAACAACACCATGGTTAGGCTGGTTAGCAGAAACCATTTTGGCTTTTCTCTAGAGTGTCAGTGGTTTGAGGGAGGAGAGGTTTCTTTATCTTCCTTCCTTCTAAACACACGTGTATGAGCACAAACTACCTAGGATTTTAAGGAAAAATGAGCCTGTCTGTCCCCTGAAGACACCAGTGGGATACTAAGTGGGATGCAACAAAACAAATAACCAGTAGGATTTAAGTGGTATTGAGGAGCTAGAGGCCATGTGGCCTGGTGGGATCCTCCAGAAGTTCTGATGTCTTGGACAAGTATCCAAATTGTGAACCTTTTGAATATCCCCAGTTGCAAAATTTTTATGAGATTTGGTCAAGGTGAGGTAAGGGGAGTCACACATTTATTTTTCTGCCCCTTGCAGTCAGTGTTCAGGCCAATAGAATCAGTAATTTTTTTTTTTTTGGCTAATTTCTTTGTAGCCTGGGTTTCTCTGATGGTGCCATTGTGAAGCTGGTACAATGTATGCAGTGAAACTGGAGGTTTTCAGAAATGAGAGGATGTGTGCAACTTTGGTTTCTAAATTGTTTCGATTTCTAAAGCTTGTATTCAATGGAACATAGAATTTGGTGAGTCAAACCTACTGTCATTTATGCTAGAGTTTTTAGCCTTGTTGTTTTTGCATCAATGCTGACGTGCTATAATTTGAAAGCTTGTACTCCTGTACAGTAACAGGACTAAAATAATACTTCAAATGCATATACCTTAATGAAAAAGTATTGGAGTGTTGAGCAGAAAATACAAGGTAAAAAGAAGTTTCTCAGAATTGGAGGTAATGCTCTGAAATTTAATGTTCAACTTTTAATCAGAAACCTTTGTGAAGGCCTCAAAAATATTTTTGTTGGGTTTCTTAGGATATGTCTACACTACCCGCTGGACTGGCAGATAGTGATCAATCTATCGGGGATTGATTTATCGCATGTAGTGTAGATGCAATAAATCGATCCCCGATCACTCTCCCATCAACTGCTGAACTCCAGCTCGGCAAGAGGTGGAAGCAAAGTCAACAAGGGAGCGGCGACTATTGATCCCGCACCACGAGGACGTGAAGTAAGTGATTCTAAGTCGATCTAAGATACGCAACTTCAGCTACGAGAATAGCGTAGCTGAAGTTGCGTATCTTAGATCGACCCCTCCCCCCCAGTGTAGACCAGGCCTTATTGCACATATAAATTCAGATTTTCAGTAGCTTGTATTGTTAAAGAAATTAGGTTAAAAGGTACTACTGTATAAACAGTGAGGTACGTTCTAGTGATCAAAGTGAATTGGCAGAAAAATTTGCTTTCTAGGGTTATACTTATATATTTTAGCTATCCAAGATTGTTAATATTTTAATTTGGTATGGCTGAAGGGTTTGTAGCAACTTGTATGATTCAGTAGCTTTACATGGCCTGCTAATTCATGTCTTAGTGACGCATACAACTTATTAAAGTCTTCTGTAGGGAAGCATGTAAACTCTTTTTTGTTTTCTTTTGCCATTGTACTCTCTCAAACTCTTTTCCGTTAATCTTTTCATAGCTGAAGTTTTATTTAGATTGCTCTGTAGTTAACAGTACTACTTAATTATTAATATTCATATAGTGCCAGTGTGCACGCTGTCTTACAGACAAATAAGAATGGTGTACTCAAGGATTTAATAGTCTCTATTTGGGCATAACACAATGAGTAAGGATGATGATTGACATAGGGGTTAGGGAAATGGCAGATCAGGATAAGAACAACAAAAAAATCATCAGTCTGCTTGGCTTGGTGTGCAGATATCTTGATGGAGCATTGCCCGAGACAACTCCCAAGTGCCTGAAGGCCCCCTTGTGTAGGCTTCAAGATCAAAAATAGCTGAAATGTTAGATCAATCACCAGATGGATTGCTCACATTGCTTACTTTAATATCTATATATGGTTGCTGAAAAGCATTGTGGTACCACATTGGACGTTGAGTATTTGGTTTGGGTCTGAAGTTTTTATATTCAACATAGTGTCCTGGCCAGTTGTATTATCAATAAAATATTAATTGATGCTGTCTTTCCCAGGATATAGTGAGTGGGCAGAGACCAATGTACCACTTCAAGAGGATAAAAATTATTAGTTGGTGTTAGGTTAGATCAGGGATCGGCAACCTTTGGCATGTGGCCCGTCGGGGAAATCTGCTGGTGGGCTGGGACGGTTTGTTTACCTGCAGCCTCCGCAGGTTTGGCCGGTTCACTGTTCCAGGCCAATGGGGGCTGGGGGAAGCAGTGGCCAGCACATCCCTTGGCTCGTGCTGCTTCCTGTAGCCCCTATTGTCCTGGAACGGCAAACTGCGAGGCTGCAGGTAAACAAACCGTCCTGTCCCGCCAACAGCTTTCCCTGACAGGCCGTGTGCCAAAGGTTGCCAATCCCTGGTAGAGTAAGATAGGACAATTGAGATTTCTTCACTTTCTCCATTTGCAGCAGTATGAATGCTCCTAGTAAACATAGGCATGTGAAAACCCATAACATATGGCTTTAATTTAAGGAGACATAATAAATATTGTTATTAATATAGTTTAAAAGTTACATTCTAGTCCATTCTCAGTGATTAAACATATCGAATTACATGTTATAGGTAGAAAGAGCAGAAGGTGTATGGCAATAAAAAAACAGAAACAAAACAACAGCAGCAAAAAAGCCCAAGAAACCTCCTATTCCCTACATAAGCTTTTTGTTATGGCTCAGCCTGTATGACTATTCTCATATCCTTACAGCACCCAGTCCAGCAATTCAGAATGTTACTTGAAAGCTCCAGTAATAAAAGCATGTGTCAGATTAGCCTAAAATGCCAGTCTCAGTGGTTATGTCTACACTACACAGCTTTTAGTGACCTGGCTGTGTCGCTACAGCTGTGCCACTAAAAGGTGCGCAGTGTAGCTGCTGTTTGTAGGCTCTCCTGCCGACAAAAAACTTCCACCCCCAACGGGTGGGGTTAGCTTTGTCGGCAGGAGCACCCTTCTGCTGGCAAAATGCTGTTCACACTGGTGCTTGATGTCGGCAAAACTTTTGTCTTTCGGGGGTGTGTGGTTTAACACATCTGAAAGACAAAAGTTTTGTCATTCAGTTGCCAGTGTAGACATACCCTTAGTGTTGGCAAGCAATGCCATTCTCCTGTCGCAAAATATATGTGCGTATATACTTTATTTATTTCTCTTTAATCATTTGTCTGTGACTGCACATAGCTTGTCTTGTAAAATTAGGCTTTCCCAGTATCTGAGACATTCTTAAGGCCTGGTGTAATTCCTAAGTTCCTATGTTACTTTCCTCTTCTATTCAGGGCTGCCTTTCATGGCATTGATAGGAAGCTGAAAGCTTTTTCTGGTTCTGAGGTATTCAAACAATTGGAGCCACCATTTCCCCGAGCTTCTACTGGCCTGAAATCAGGTTATGGAAAATGAGAAGAAACATTTTCAAATGTATTGGAGTTCAATGTTTTCTTAGTGGCAGTGGGCCAATCTCTAGTAACAAATCCACCCGTTCAATATGTGTCCCAAGTCTTCAGCTTGCACACACAGTATATGGGAATGGAGATATTCCACATCCCACTCCACTTCCACTTGAACAAAGGGAACTTTGATTCTTGACCTGGAAGTAGCCAGTATGACTGCTATAGCTCAACCTCAGGCAGCATGTATTAGGTTGTTTATGGGAAACCTTCATTATCCTTAATTGGGTAATCTTTGCCTAACACTGATGTTACAGTACCAGATATGGAGTTGTGTGGCTCTCCTTTACTGTGCCAAAATAGAAAAGCTGCTTATGATGACAGTGTACAGCCCAAAAATCTCATTAAACTTGGTTCTCTTTTCTCCCTCCACCCCCAAACCCCTCCTCATTCCAACCCTGATTTATTGAACTGAAGGCCTCACACCAAATTTAGATGAATCAGAAATGATCTTCATATTGTTCACTCTTTCTAGAAATGATTTCTTCTTAAAATTCCAGCACTGGAGTCTGATAGTTATTTCACAATTCATTCTGCCCCACAAAAGGTGATATTAGGTGCTTCCTATTCTGCCAAACACCTCCCAACCTCATTTAATGTCTAAATGCATTAGGTGACTAGCATCAGAGTCAGGCAATGTACTGTCTTACTGTTTAAAATTTGAATTTATGTTAGGGACTTAATTGCTTAGAGTCTGGAAGAAAAATCTCCCTCCCTTGACATGTTGAATGCAAAGGTGACGACCCATGCGTATGTTAATAAAACAAAAAATAGTCCTTACTTCCTAAAAATAAATGGGATTAATAAATTCTAAATTCCAAGTGTGATCTAAGTGTGGCTCAGAGAAGACTAGAACCCTTTCTGTTCATCACATTTTAGCAAGCTCCCTTTCTCTGAAAATAAATAACTCATTGTTTTGGAACTATGATGATAACCTTAGACTGTATTGTACCAAATCAGTGGGTAGTTCTGCTGGAAAATGGATAGTACAATATGGGCTACTGTTAAAAAGAACACACAATTCTTCCAGCCTGCCAAAGTAAACAATCCCGAGTGCTGCACAACAGAAAATGGTTAATAACTCCATTTTAAGATCAGACTCAGCCAAAACATTAACAAATGATGTAACATCTAAAGAGACTGTATACCGAATAACTATAACCTAAACAAGGAAACAAATAGTGTCATTCAAGGTGACCTTCTGCTGGAATTAATATAGTCCTTCTACATCTTAAGACCCAAGTGTTTGGCCCTTCCCCCCCCCCCCCCTGAATCACAGGTCTCCTTTTGGCTGTGACAAGAGCTTGTGCCATAATCTCAGTCACTCCTATAGTAAGGTTATCTAACGCTTTCCATTATAAAGGATTCTGGTGACCTATTTTTCTTGACGCTCTCATGCCTTTTTAGTTTGCAGCAGGCCTTTGATATTTAGCCGTGGGAGCATCTGAGAGCCAGGGAAATGTCTTCTCTATCCCATAAAATTCCATTCAGATTTAGCTGAGAGACAAACCATTACAAATTGCCATTTCCTTTCTCTTGTTTGTTTTTCCTCAGGGAAATTCTATAACATACCCAAGTAAGTCAACATGTGAATGCTCCAAAGTGCAGCACCCACTGCACTAAGAACACCAGAGCAGCTGGGGGATGAAAAGGAAGAATCTGGCACGTGGTCCTTGCCCTTTTCTGGGGACACCATATAGAGCAGGAACCAGGGAGGGGGTGGACTTTTCTCCCAGACCCAGTACCTGGTCTTGGGGCCCATTTCCCCTTGGGCACTCCATGTAGCTGGTGGGAGGAGGGGAGTGAGAGAGAGAGAGAGAGGGGCTAGATTTTCCCAGTCAGCCACCTGAACCAGCGTATAGTCTATACTAGGGGTTGGCAACCTGTGGCACGCATGCCAAAGGTGGCATGCGAGCTGATTTTTAGTGGCACTCTGCTGCCAGCCGGGGTCTCGGCCACCAGCCCGCTGCCTGCCTAGATTAATGGAACTCCAGGCCGGCAGAGGGCTGAGCGGGGCCAGTGCCCGGGACCCCACCTGGCAGGGGCCGGCAGAAAGAACCCCAGACTGGCAGCAGACGGAACCCCAGACCGGCAGGGGGCTGAGCCAACAAGAGGTGATGCAGTTTTAGACTTGCTTTTAGTAAGTAGTGAGGACATCCTAAAAGGATTAGTTGTCAGAAATAACTTTCTATCTAATAATCATGCATTGATCCACTTACATTAAAAGAAAGGACAATCAGAATGAGGTAATCGGCTATGGCTTTTGATTTCAAAAGGGTGGAAATTAAGGGAATTAGTTAAAGAGGTCAGCTGTACTTAAGGTGTTAACAGTGGAGGAGGCTTGGAATTTTTTCAAACCAGGTTTTTGTTTTTTTTTTGTAGCTATCTGAAATTTGCATTCCAAGCAAGGAAAACAATTGTAGGGAAAGGCTCCAGCCCCAGCTAGATGAATAACCACTTAAAGTTTATTATAGAAGAAAGCAGAGCGACTATAGGGAATGGACTAAGGGGTTGATCAACAAACAAAGCTACATAATGGGTGTTAGAAAATGTAGGAATAACGTTAGAACTGCTAAAAGTCAAGCTGAATTAGCTCTTGCCAACAAAATGAAAATAGGGTTTTTAGTTATAAATAAAGAGAATAAGGAAGGATGAGGTTAGGCTGCTATGCAGTGTGGATTGGAAGGAGACTAAAGATATTCTAGGTATGGACCAAAAACTAAACGAATACTTTGCCTCATTTTTCACTAAGGATGATAATATGGAACATGTGCATGAAGGCCATATGGCTCATGGAAATGAGTGTCTAGAAATGGAAATGATCACATCTGAGTGGAAAGAAAAACGTAGAGTTTAATGCATTCAAATTACTAGGACCGGATAATTTCCATCTCAGAATGCGGAGAGAACTGGCAGATGAGATTGCTAGTCCAATAGAAAAGACTTTTAATCAGTCTCCCTCTTTGGGGGCGGGGGGGGGGGAAGAAATGTGGCAGGGCAAGGGTAAAACCCCTTGAACGTCCTGCTAAAATGCTGGCTAAGCCCTGCTTTCGGGCAGAGAGGCCAGGGGCAGAGGCTCAAAGCAGCCAGCAGGGAGCCCAGCTGCGGGCCCTAATGAGGGCTGGCTCACTGCAGTAGACTAAGCTAAGCAGCAACAGCTGGGCTGAAGGCTGGGCGGGCTATAAAAGCCCTGAACAAAACTCAGTTAAGAGGCTAGCCTGGGAGAGGACAGGAGTCTATGGCTCTGTCTCCTCACCACAGGAAGGGAGCCTCAAGGGCCAAGAGACCCTGGAAGTGTTAGAAAGGGGACTATACAGTGGCACTGTAAAATAAAGCACAAGGGCGAAACACTGGAAGAAGGTGTGAGAACTCTTATTTTACCAGCCTGGGCACAGGGAGAGAAGGAGGAAACCTGTGCAGATCCTGTGACAGGGTAGTAAATATGACTGGAGAATAGCTAACATCATACCTAGATTTAAGAAAGGGGAAAGCGGGGAATTACAAACTTGTTAGTCTGCCCTCAGTAGTATGCAAGGCTTTAGAACAGATTGTGAAGGAAAGAATAATTAAATTCATGGAGATAAATGATAAAGAGGATGTAATGCAGCATGTGTTTTAAAGGTTCAAAGGTAGATCATGCTAGACTAACCTGATTTTCTTCTTTGAGAAAATAACTTTTTTGGTGAAGGAAGTACAGTAGTTCTAAAATACGTGGTCTTCAATAAAGCATTTGACTTGGTACCACATAGGAAACTATTAGTCAATTTAGAGATGATGGGAATTAGCATAAGAATTGTAAGGTGAGTAAAGAACAGGCTAAAGGGGAGAAGGCAACAGATTCTGCTAAAAGGTAAATGATCGGACTGGTAATTAGAAAAGTTTCTCTAGGATTGGTCTTGGGATCAATCTTATTCTAATATTTTTATTAATAAGGTTGGCACAAAAAGTAGGAGTGTGACATATCCATTGGAAGTGACAGAGGAGGGGAGAGAGGCATCACAAGATGCCTATAAATCACTAATATGACATGGCTGTGAAAAAGGCAAATGTGATCCTAGGATAGCATCAGACAAGACATTTCCAGTAGCAAGAGAAAAGTATTAATATCCTTGTACAATGAGTCATTGTACAAGGCAGTGGTAAATCCTCATTTGGCATACTGTGTACAATACTGTCACTCATGTTCAAGACAGATGAATTTAAGCTGAATCAGGTGCAAAGAAGAGCTACTGGAATGATCAGAGGAATGGAGGGCCTGTCTTATGAGAGGAGACTGGAGGAGTTTGGCTTGGTTAGTCTAGCTCAGGGGTCGGCAACTGGTGGCTCGCGGCTCGCCAGGGTAAGCACCCTGGCGGGCCGGCCCGGTTTGTTTATCTGCCGCGTCGGCAAGTTCGGCCGATCGCGGCTCACACTGGCCGCGGTTCGCGGTCCCAGGCCAATGCGGGAGGCAGGAAGCGGCGCGAGCCGAGGGATGTTCTGGCCGTGGCTTCCTGCCTCCCGCATTGGCCTGGGACCACGAACCATGGCCAGTGGGAGCCGCGATCGGCCGAACTTGCCGACGCGGCAGATAAACAAACCGGGCCGGCCCGCCAGGGTGCTTACCCTGGCGAGCCGTGAGCCACTGGTTGCCGACCCCTGGTCTAGCTAAAATAAGGCTGAGAGGGGATATGATTACTCTCTAAATATGTTGGGGTAAATACCAAGGAGGGTGAAGAGCTCCCAAGAACAAATGGATATAAAATGATTATAAACAAATCCAGGCTAGAAATTAGAAGAAGTTTTCTAACTCTCAGAGGGTTGAGGTTGTAGAATAGCCTCCCAATAGGAGCTGTGTGGGGCAAACAATGTAACTAGTTGCAAAAGATATCTGAACAAATTTATGAATGCAGTTGTATGATGGGGTTGCTTGTGATGTTTGGAGCAGGGCACATAGTCCTGGGGCTCACTTTCAGTTTCAGCTTTTAGGAACATAAGACATGCTTCAGGATTTCACCCAGCCACCAGCTGGGGTCGGAAAGGGATTCCCTGTTCCTGTGCCCTGGGTATTTTTAAAATTTTCCTTCCTCTGAAGAATCCGGGATGGCCAAGGCTGGAGATGGGACATTGGGTGGGGTGGGCTGGGCCTCTGAGGTGGCACTAAGCTTTCTCTCTCTCTCAAGTGCTTGGATGGATGGCTCTTGGTCACGTGCTCAGGGTCTAACTGATGTGCATATATGGGATTGGGAAGGAATTTTCCCCCAGCTCAGATTGGTTGTGACCTTGGGGATGTTTTTGCCTTCCTCTGCAGCATGAGGGTGTGGACACCTGCCAGGATTATGTGAGTATCTTACTTAATAATTTCCCTGATGTTGCATGTGCCTCAGGCATTGGTGCATTTTGGTTCTTCCTATTCTCTGCCTGTGGCACACCATAGTCTAGTCTCCTGAAGGGTGTAGTACTTGAGTCTAATTTCAGTTGTTGGTTTAATGTGTGTGTCTTGGGTGGTGTTGGTGGTCTGTGATATACAGGAAGTCAGACTAGATGATCTGATGGTCCTTTCTGACATTAAACTCGGTTTCTAATATAATAGTGCCCTGATCTCGTTTGGAGTCTCTGTGCTTTACTGAAATACAAACAAACAATAATAAATTTAGGTCACTTTTTGAAGCAATATTTTACTTGAGTCTTTCCATGGGCTAAGTACATAATAGAAAATAAACTTTTGTTCTGTTTTTGGATAAAGTATTCAACTTAATAAAGGTTGGTTTGTTTTAGAAGAAGGGTCAAACATTTACAGGAACATAGGAGCAGAATGGGAGGGCGGGGTAAGTTATTAGCAGTAGCAATTAATATTTAGCTGATGCAGAGGAAGAGTAGAAGACATTAGTTGCATACACAATGTTGTATGTAGCTGGTTTAAGTTAATGATCCACCAAAAAAAGTAGGTAATAAGAGGTTTCATAGTGATGACTGTCCTAAGTATAGGAGGGAGGACAACTTGACAGTGGGTAAAAATTTTCTAAAGTACCTAAATAAATGTAGGCAGTTGAGTCTTTTGAAAACTTTTTACCCTACATGCCTTGTCTTCCTTCTGCATGCTTTCATAGTCATGCACCGTTTGACCTTATCTAGAGGTTGTCCATATTTACTGTAAGCTGCAGTTTCAATTTCTGCTAGCTATTGTTTTGGTAGGTTGCTTTTATCTTTCATATTGGTCAAGATTCTGTTTTTGACACAACTAAAGTGTTCACAGATCATACATATTTTCAATATTTCTGCTTTTGTGAAGGGAGTCTTTGAACAGTGTACAAACTAACACATACAGAAAGATTGGAGTCATATACACAAATTACTCATTAAGGTCCTGATTCTGCAAAGACTTGTTCATGTGCTTAACATCATGATTAATCCCCTTGACTTTACTGCAACTACTTGCAGTGCGTAAAGCTAAGCATGTGAATAAGTCTGCAAAATCAGGCCCTAAACCTTGCAAATTTTTCAGTTCATGTTTGTCTGATAATGTAACACTGACATACCCTGCTCGTCGGAGGGTGGGATCAAACGTGGGACCTTTGGAGCTAAATGCATGAGCTTCTTCTGCATGAACTAAAAGCCACGTGGTCCTTAGCTAAGGCTGTAGAGCAGATTCATTAATCTTAAGTGGTCTCAGTGCCACTAGATGGGACAGAACACCACACCCAAGAGGTGTGGGGGTTACAATAACTCCAAGGTATTGACTTGGAATCACAGGTATATCAGCCTTTAAAAGAAAATGGAAGAAAAGCACCAAGCAATACATATTGCTCTTGTTAAACAAAAAGCTTTTCAGCCTGGTCTGGTCTGCTTCAGAAATACAGCCTATTATTTTGAATGAACAGGCATATTTCCCACTTGAAAACATAATTGTTAGGTGGGGGGGGTGAGGCGGAGGGGAAGAAAGTGGTCACTAATATGGCTAGAGCTGGCATCTCTTGCTTTGCAGAAGTGTGCTATCAATTGGCCTAAAGAATGAAATCTTCTACTTTAAGAAGGAAGAGGTTTTCACATATGAAAATTGTGCTAATTTCCAGGATGAAATTGTTGGTGATCCTGGTACTTGGTGCGTCTTCCTGTGCAAGTTCTATGGCTGTTGGTGTGGTAAAGAGCTTCATACAGCAGAGGTACTTTAAAACATTACCCACAAATCATTGTTCTCTTTCAAACTATTAAAAGAAAGATGTAAGTGAGGTGGTGGAATCACAGGTATTGTTAGCATCACTGATAAGACTAGCTGACTCTAAGGGAGCACCATTCTGTGAAACCAAAAACTTGATGATCAAAAAATTCCAAAAGGCAGCCTTGGGATAAGAATAATCAGTTACAGACACACATTTTGGGATGAAGTTATGGAGGTGAATAACTTGACAAAAATACATGCATAAGAATAGACCATTATTTGATTTGGGTAGCAACCACTAGGGAGTATTGTGGGTCCCATTCCCCTTGTATTCTGTACATGTCCTAATCACTCAACTCAGGCTCTCTTAATTGAGGATTTGATGCATAGTGTTAACTGAGGATTGTGGTAAATTATCTGGCTATAAACTTAGCCTGACCTGACTACAAGGTTATGCCTGCTACCATAATGAGAGTAGGTGGTATTATCTGCGGCTCGTCTAACCCACAGCCTTGCGGGTAGCCAGGAGGCCATAAGGCTAAGGGAGCAACGCCTGACAGAAAAGCCCCACTGCCTTGTGGGTGAATTCAGGAGAATGTAAGGCTAGGAGACTAAACGCAGACAGACAGGAAATCTGGAGTTGAGCCCCTAAGGCAGTCAGGTACTAACATTTTAGGATCTTTCCAGCAACTCCTGCAGCAGATCAGATATCAGATGTATTGGTTCTTTTTCTCCTTTGGATTTTACCGATGATGCCAGGGGGGCCTGATGCATGGGTAACTTGGCCTCCGTATCATCTGTCCAGGCTTGAGCCCTGGAGAAGTCCTCCAACTTCACCCTGAGTGACTTCTTTACCTCGCAGGGGTGCATATCCATGGTGTCTCGAGACTGAAGGATGCCTACTAAAACTGCTACTACTACTGCCCTAAATTTAACCTTAGTAAACTGGAAGTTCTTTTGTATGTCAAAGTTATGCAGAGAGGATGGACTGATCCCAATTTAAGATGGTACCTGGGTGGATTTTGTCTAGGAACCAAAGCATCCTCATTTGATCAAAGCTCACATGTGCCCCATGCCTAGTTGGGCTGAAAAGGGGTTAACAGTCTTTACTGGCCTGAAAATTAAAATGAACTGTCAAAGACTGCCAGGAATGAGCGGACAATAGTAGCTCATACGGGTGTTAGAAGAGGGAGTTGGCAGCATACCTGCTAATTGGGGAACCATAAAAAGAAGCAGAGGCTTTCAGAGGTGAGTTGAGTGGTACTTTTCTTCCTTCTTTTATAATCTAGGAACCTGCTGAATCAAGCTCAGGACTGGCAATAGCGTAAAATTAAATTCTTGACTGACACAGGAGAACTATTTGTTCCCAAAGACTACAGCTATAGTAAGGACTGTTTTCTTGGGATCTCACTTGACCTAGGCTGAAGGAACTTGCGTTGTGTTGTTTGTGTTTGTTTCCATTGGGACCTTTGGTCAACGGAAATAGTCCTGGGTGGTGGTTTTTCCTTGGGTTAGGTGGAAGAAAGCCAACTGGTGATTGCTTTAGCTTCCTGCTGCCCTGGCCTGAGGAAAATGAAAATGGAACATATTTATTTTTTCTCTTGGGATCAAGCTTGAGAGGGTGGTGACCCCCAAACTCCTGGGGTTGGTGGTGATCCCATAACAGTTCTCTTTTTATTCAAGCAACTTTTAAAAATAACTTGGGCTGATGGGTAAGAGTGCTAGTAGATATAATGGTTAAAATTGGCCTAACAAAACTGATTATACTTCCACATTTACACTCTATCTGTAAATATACCCCAACCTCCTACAAACTTGTCCCAAGTTCCCCTTAAGATACTATGGCTGCATACCTTTTAAGTGAAGTTTTTTATCTTAACTTCAGGGCATACTTCTGGGCCTTACAGGTTGAATAGCTGGTAGAATGAACTGTAGGGCATACATTGCAGCATGTTACCACAGAAAAAGCAGTATGGTAGGGACAGTCCGATAATTTACTATGTTAAAATGTATTAGATCCCCTTTCAGAGTGGTATTGCCCTCATTTATGTACAGCTGTAACTTCTGTTGAGTAGTTTTAAGAGACAGCATAAAATCCTGTCATGTAATTTACTTGTGGTTCAAGAAAGGAATATATCATTGTAAAGACCTACCCTACTTAAAACCAGTACCCTTTTCTTTACTGAAACACACACAAATCTATTCTGAATAACCACATCTTTCATTACACATAGAGCAAAGATTTACTCCTAAAACGAATGATGCAGGCAAAAGGACAACAGCAATACACTCATTAGTGAAATTGTCATTAAATAGGGGTGAAATGTTTGGGGCTTTGATTTTTTCATTAGATCTCAAGCCATAATCTTAAAGATATATAGGAACAATATCATCATAGGAAGGAGAGTTCTGTGCATTAAAAGTTGGTTATAACTCTATGGTAGTCAGGGACTTGAGAGGGGCACAGATGTCTACAGATTATAGGTCTCTTATTTCCCCAAACGTTTATAATAATGAGTAGAAAATATTTTCCAGGACTAGTAAGAAATGTAGCCAACCACCCTCTTTTTACAACTCTCTACAGTATTGTCCCCAGACCCACAATTTTGGTCAAAATATCTGTGGAGAACAGAATAATGTATTTGGGTTCTTATCCCTTTGAACGCCAAGCATCATCTCTGTCAGCTGGCTTGACCAATAAAATTGCAATCCTAATATTCAAATATTGGATTCTGATGCATTCTCTAACTCAAGAAGAGTTGATTCAATTAAAGACTGTTTACTATTGGTACAGACTGTGTGATGCTGCAGTCTTTGAAGATGAATGGCTTGTAGTTTGGCTCTAGTTTAGAGAAAATGAAATACAATGTCAGTTACCATATGATATAAAGCATTATTTATTTTCTAAGACTGAAATTGGACACCCGGAAATCTTGACTATCCAATGTAGATTACTTTGTACCTTTTTGGTGCATTATTGGTACTTTATTTGATAATGTGCATTGTCTTTTTGGCATCAGCATCTAATAAAAAGTTATATAAATTTAAAAAGATGCAGTGCAGAAACAACATATGCCAGACTATGGGAGTAGTGAGGCTGGAAGGCAGGGAATCTAAAAAGGGATTTTGTAAGTAAGTTTTTGTTTAGAAAGACTGAAACCTCACATTTCTGTAAACCAAATCATGGTGTCCAGCAGGACAAGATGGTCCATATGCAGCTATAGACAGACCCAAAGCTGAAAAATATGTAACTAAACTGGTGTGTATGGGTGTCATGATTGCAAAAGGTGGAGGGGGATAAATAGCATATACCACATCAGAGAGATTTCTGCAGTGATTAAAACATGAGTGACAACAGAAGAAATGGCAGAAGGAAGGAAGAGTATTAAAAAACCCAATCAATATTTTAAAGCACACCTCAAGTGTATGAAATTACATACCTATGTTTATGAAAAATTACCAGGATTGTATGCACAAATTGGGTGACTGCTCACTTTAAGAGCCATTTAGCCAGCCATTTCTTTTCATTCTAACTATGCACAAAATGTAGCTAATAGTTGAAAATTTGTGAACACAATTATTTTCCATCAAAAATGCTGATCTTTGTTAAAATCAAAACTTTAGGGTCAAAGTTCTGTTTCAACTTTATTGGAAATTTGATTTTGTTTGTTAATTTAATTGATTTGATACAATTAAATTAAAAATCAAAACAATGTTTCAGTTGATTCAAAATGAATTAATCATTTTGCAGGAAATGCTAAAATTTTCTTCTTTTTAAATTGGAATGAAAACAAAAGGTGAAATAACACATTTTCTGTTAAATGGAAATTCCAGTTCCCACACAGATACAGTCTCTAACCTTTATCGGTCCTTAACTGTTCTGAGGTGGGTTTTTTTTTTGGCAGGGGGTGGGTGGGATTAGTTGTAATCTGGGTGCCTAAAAATCATAACTCACTCCGGATCCTCCTCCTTTTTCCGGAAAAGCATGGCCTTTTAAATCTTAAATCCTATATTTCTTTACTATTAGGACTGTACGACTCCTGCTTGCTCTTCACTGCATTTTGATAATCTGAATGGCCACGTGCAGTGTAAACAAAAACTTGCTCTAAATAGATTAGTGAAAGGTCAAACCACATTAAACAGGAACACTATCTTTTAAATTACCAGTAAGAGAGCAATTAAACAATAATTGATTATTACTGGGAAGGATGGTTCTGTTTGCTCTTACAGTGTTCTAATGGAAATGGATGTTGTGATGGGTTGGATCACAGAACCCCTCTTGGGAGATGCCACCTGATGTGCCAAGACTACCTCTGCCCCTGCTTTCTCTGCCAGCTCGGGACTCCAGCACCCTGTCTTGCTGAGCCAGACAGTCCCATCTGCTCCAGCACAGACCCAGGGTCTGAACCAAGTGCCCAAAAGCTGCAGACTTAACTGAAAACAGCTTACAGAAGTGTGCTTGTCTCAAACACTCGAATGCCCAACTCCCAATGGGGTCTAAGCCCTAATCTGTTTTACCCTGTATAAAGCACATGCACGGTAAGATCATAAATTGTTTGCCCTCTATAACACTGATAGAGAGAGATGCACGGTTGTTTGCTCCCCGAGGTATTATTAATTGACTCAGAGCAAGTATTAAGTAAAAAGTGATTTTATTAAATACAGAAAGTAGGATTTAAGTGGTTCCAAGTTGTAACAGATAGAAAAAAGTAAGTCACCAAGCAAAATAAAATAAAACATGCAAATCTATGTCTAATCAAACTGAATACAGATAATCTCACTCTCAGAGATGCTTCAGTAAGTTTTTTCCTCAGTCTGGACACTTTCCAGGCCTGGGCACAATTCTTTCCCCTGGTACAGCTCTTGTTCCAGCTCTGGTGGTTCCTAGGGGATTCTTCATAATGGCTCCTTGTTCTATCCCACCCATTTATATATCTTTTGCATAAGGTGGGAATCCTTTGTCCATCTCTGGGTTCCCAGCCCCTCCCTCTCAATGGAAAGACACCAGGTTAAAGATGGATTCCAGTTCAGGTGACAGGATCACATGTCATTGCAAGACTTGATTACCCACTTGCCAGCACACAGGTATACAGGAAGACTTACAGGTAAAACACACCCATCTGCAGTCAATTGTCCTGGTTAATGGGAGTCATCAAGATTCCAAACCACCATTAATGGCCCACACTTTGCATAATTACACTAGGCCCTCAGAGTTATATTTCATATTTCTAGTTTCAGATACAAGAGTGGTACATTTATACAAATAGGATGATCACACTCAGTAGATGATAAGCTTTGTAATGATACCTTACAAGAGACCTTTTGCATGAAGCATAAGGTCATTGCAAGACTTGATTACCCACTTGCCAGCACACAGGTATACAGGAAGACTTACAGGTAAAACACACTCATCTGCAGTCAATTGTCCTGGTTAATGGGAGTCATACAAATAGGATGATCACACTCAGTAGATGATAAGCTTACATCAGTTACATTATATTCAAACTCATTAGCATATTTTAATAAAATCATATAGACTGCAACATCAGAGATGTTATGATTCTTACAGCCCAGGCATGCTTGAATATATCCCATGTGATCTAAAAATAGTAAGAGATCTGTCTCCAGGTATCTTGTTAGGTTGATACAAGTCACCTCTTCTTCGGTTTAAACAATGGAGCTATGATTTTCTCTTTTTATTTTTCTCCCTCTCTGACAGAAAGCAATCCCAGATAAGCAGATTAATGTGTGGGATAGCTCATCTTTATTGTTCTGTTGCAGCACTTTCAGCTCTCCCGAGCCAGTTAGACTTGTTATGAGGAGCTAACTGATTGGCTGGTTCTTGAGCTCAGTTTCATAAATTGTAGTCCAGAGTGTACGAGCATGATTGCTACAGTTGCAGTAATCCAGAGGCCTGTCAGTTCCTGAGTTTACGCATGTTTGTTCCTATAAGTGTTATAATATTGGCTTGGAATTTCCTGTCTTAAATAGTTTGCTATTGCATCTTCAGGAGTCTGTGAGTAATTTTCTACTTTTCAAGTTAATTACATACTATAAACAAGAATGCTTGTAATTAGGAAGTATTGTATTAGCTGCTGATTAACATTTGAGATATTGTACTGTATGAGATCAAATACAATTAACCTTGGGGCTATCAACCTGACAGGGTTAACACAGCATCATACTATAAATTCCTGTCAGCTATATTTTGAATGAATTCTTTTCAGAAATGTGCCATGCTTTGTCCCTCCGTATTCTGTGTATTTTACTATAAGAATATGAGGATGCTGTATTTGTGGGTTATTCATGCTGACCTTGCACCTAATTAGTGTCAAATCAAAGGCATATGATACATTTTCGTTAGAAAAACCTCTTCATGTGGGTTGGACATAGTATGCTAGCTGTGGATGATGAATTATTAGGAGGAATGCACAGACATGCCAGCATATGGTTTTATTTCTTTTTTTTATAAAAAGAAAATTTAGTTGCTGTTCTCACATACAGTTTTTTAAAATACTGTAAAGTTCAAGGAACTCCAAATTATTTTTAAAACCTGTTTTGCTTGAATAATCTACGATCGTCATGTTTATAGCAAGCTAAATGCAAGCACATTAGAGTTTATGTATTAAAAAGAAAACAAATCTACTCAACACTGAATTAAAAACCCAGTGGAAAATGCTGTTTGGGATTTGCAGTTTAATCAGATGAAGTTATCACAGTGACTCCCTGATTGGTTTCCTGAGATTGTTGAGTGTTACTTCTGTTGCAGCTGAGGTTTAAAACAATACAGCAGTAGATTGAGATCAGAAACTAGAAAACCACCAAACGGGTGTTCAGCTACTCTATAGCAAATGCAAAGTGGTCACGTTTATTGCTACAAATCCATCAGTTCATGAAAGGAGTTCACTAAGTTTCCTCAGTGCTTGCTTTTTGGAAACATCATTTTATAGTGTGTAATAAAGTTAGCATTTGTGGGTAAATTGCTTGTGTTAGTATGTGCATTACAGTATTTTTGTTAACCCATCTTAAGCCCTTGCTGTTTCTTGTTAACCTTCTCTGACAGATTAATGTAAGTAAGCAATAATTTTTCAATAGAATATTTTCTTCAGACAGCTGACTTGTACTGTACATTTGAAAGGTGTAAAGCTTTTTAGGCTGTGCTGAACATAGTTGTCTGAATACCTATGAAGTTTTGTCTTGATGTCAAAGTTCTGTTAATTATTTCTGTTAGGAAATAAGTCTCATGCTTAATGTTCTGTATCTTTTTTTAAAGTAGCCTTCACTTATGACATAAAAATAGGACTACAGTTAAAATGTGTTGCTATATATGTCACAGGAAAAATTTGCCTGCCAAAATTTTTATGGTTAAATCTCTTCCTTTTTAAAATGCATTTTTAGCTCTATTACATGCTCAGTAAAGAAGTAAGAGATGAAATGTTTCTTTTATGCTAGTGGCCTTATATTTACTGGATATGTCTTTTAATACATACAGAAAGTATGCCCGCATTTCCTCAAATGACTAATTCAACATATACTGTACTACATTCTGGTATAAAGTGTCCATACTGTTGCTGTAACATATTGTACAATGTGTGACACATTGTAAGTAAACATAAGGTGAAAGTGAGCAGTATAAAATGGAATTTAATGCCGCTGTGATATTGTGAAGTGTATTTCTGTTACATATGGGTCATCATATTACTGTTAGTAAACAAACTTAATATTACTAGATGTTTCATGATACCAGACATAAAAAGCTTTTATTTAGTCAAGGTAAACTTTGAATGAACCACCTGCAACTGCTCCATCTTAAGTGGTCATTTATAGTAAACAGACTTACCAACAGGCATTGTATTACAATTGTTCCATGTGTAAACTGTGTGTATAAATAATTAATTTGTCTGGGATTATTCACATTTAGTCCTTGCAGGGAAAATGTAGTATAATTGGTTACCTTACTGAAAAATATTTATATAAGGAATCATATTTAGCTTTCCATTGGATGTAGATGAGAAGTCTGGAATCAATCAGTGTAGCGTCCATATATTGTGTGTGAGGTTTAGGAACAATTTTGGTTGATATTTCATCATCCAGACTACAGCCTGTTGCTGTTCAGTGCTTCTCACAAGTTATGTATCACTAGTCATGCTTTTCTGTCATTTTGTCATTGTTTTTTTGTTATCCAATCTGGATATTAATATTAAACTTGGAAGGCTAAAACTTGCTTCTGTTTAATCGATCTATGGAAAAGCTGTCATATTTCTTAAATGTATCACTTGGGGAAGTACTGTAGCCCATAATCCCAAGGAGAATAATGTGAAGAGGTCTTATTGTAGTTGAATACATATATCCCTACAGGGCTTTCAGTTCCATATTGTTAAGAACTGAAAATTGATTGATGGAACATACTATTGGTGAGACTTGGAGTAACATTGTTATGTACTACTAGTGCCTAGAGACTGTAACCCACATCAGGGTCCCATTGTGCTGGACACTGTAAGAGATGGTCTCTGCCCTGAAGCAGTTACAATATAAACCAAGATAGACAAATGGTGGGAGGGAAAACAGAATATCATAGAAAGTGACATGCAACCTTGGGCAAGTCACAGCAGGTCAGACACTCAGCTAGGAGTGGAATTTCTATCTTTTAGGTCATGCTACCTTCCCTCTGAAGAAACTTTTCTGACCAGTAATATGTTTCAATACTTAAGTGTAAGAGAGCCTAGGCTGGACCTTGCAGAACTCTTTAAAAACAAAACCAGTATTTAAAATACTGTGAGCAGTGTAGGTACTTAAACTAGCACACTAGTTGTAATTTAATTTAAAAATAATGGGGTTGGTGGCAGGGGATTTTTTTTGTAAAGGATTCAAGATTCTGGAGGCTTATCTTCACAATAGAGCTAACTGGAGTTAGAACTTGTGTGATGCCCTTAACTCATGTCCTGTCTACTCACACACACCCTCAACTTGAGTTCCCTGGCCTGTGGAGGTTTAGGCCAAAGCTTGTTAGCTCATCTCATCAGAGACTAACATGACCACTTTGAAATGTGGATGCAGGCTAGCTCAACTTGAATGCATCTAGAATCCAAGAAAAGTAGGGCTGGACCTACTTCCTCATAGGTCAGGTTTTCTAAATCTTGTATCAATTTTGTTGCTCTCCTCGGGACTCTCTCCAATTTGTTCACATCTTTCCTAACATGTGGCACCCAGAACTGGACACAGTACTTCAGCTGAGGCTGAGTAGAGCAGAACAATTGCTTCTTGTGCCTTGCATATGACTGTTACTACATCACAGGATTACATTTGCCTTTTTGCAACTTTGTTGACTGATATTCTGTTTGTGATCTGCTATCATCCCCAGATCCTTTTCAGCAGTACTGCTACCTAGCCAGTTATTACCCAGTCCTCTAATGCTAATACTAATTGCTAGTCCTCCAGTGCATTCCCCAAATTCCCCCCATGTGTCCAGAAAAGACAGACAAGTTCTTGCACAATTCACTTGGACAGAATTCGTCAAGTGGCTCAGCTTACTGAAGGGCAAAGAACAATGGGATGTGCCACAGATGAGCTAGTGCAGTGCCAGTGTGGACAGAGCAGCTCAAGTGTTACTTCAGAGTGTGGCCGCTCTCATTCCAACCAACTTGAGAGAGGTAACTTGAGATAAATCTGTGTGAAGACCTACCCTGGAATTTATCTCTTTGACCCACTAAAGACCAACTTTTTTTTTTTGGGCAACAGCACCTAGGGGCCCATTAGGGATCAAATCTCCTTTGTACTAGGCACCCTACAACCAGCCAGAGGCGTTGAAACAATTTTTATAGTGGGGGTGCTGATATACATTGAACCAAACTGTAAATAATGTATGTGTATGTAATGGAAACCTTTTCAGTTCAGGGGGTATAGCAGCACCCCTAGTTCCAGCAGTACAAAAACAGTTCTTGCCCCAGAAAGTTCACAATCCAAGAACTCATTTATCTGCAGGCCATTCCAAAAGATTTATCTATTTTTCCCCAGGCTCCTGATAAGGTTTGGTAAGCAGTGCTGAGAGGACTGGGACGGCTTGCTGAAGTTTCAAATCTTATTAGTTTACTTGATATTTTATGCATTTGTGTTTGGTGGGGTACCATTGAGCCCCCGTGACCCACCACCCTGGGCTCCCTCTCACACTGTGCTGCTGTGACAAGTTGCTAAGCTCGCCAAGCTTGCTCTTTCAATCAGCAGATGTAGTAACATGCAGACAGGCTTTTTGACCAGCCCCTGCATGGGAAGGCTATGCAACTCGGGTGCTTACCAGCTTCTCAGGCACACCCCCCTTCCGGAGGGCAAACCCCAAATTATACCATCTTGCACTGCACAGAGAACTGTACAGCGTAAACTCATAAAATTTGCCCTCCCTCAATGTGGAGAGAGATGTGCAACAGCCGTCTGCCCCTTGTTATGATTTCCACACACTGGTTTTAGACAAAACAAAAAAGTTTATTAAATATGGAAGATGGATTTTAAGTGATTATAAGGGATAGCAAACAGATCAAAACAGCTTACCTAGCACATAAACAAAAATGCAATCTAAGCGTAATATACTAGACTGGATATAAGTAGCAATTTCTCATTCTAATTGTTGATTTAGGCAGTTTGCAGAGATTCTAGAGGGCAAGCTGCACTTGCTTGCAACTTAAAATCCCAGGTATTCCTTTCAGAAGCTAGAAATCCCTCTAGCCTGGGTTCAGCTCTTCTCCCCCAGTCCAGTCCTCCTTCCTCAGGTGTTTTCAGGAGTCTCTCTGATTGTATTTTGCCTAGAGGGCATTCCCCAGGTGTAAACACATTTGTAATAGATGCGTAGACAATATTCCTAACTCCAGCTACCAAAATGATACATACATACATACAAATAGGATAATCATATTCAATGAATCATAACCTTTTCAATGATATCTTACATAAAATACATCATAGTTATGCCATAATCATATCTTATAACGTTACTATGAAGAATATGGGGCATAATGCCACAGTTGGTCTTGATGGACAAGTTGTATAAATAGGTAAATCTTTTAAATACAGAATTGACTTGTGCGTAGAGCTTTAGGCATTTACTTACATTTGAAAAAATGGACCCAAATTGCTCTCCTTGAGTGAAACTTTAGGGGCTGACACTATGCTAGTAATTACCAGTGTGAGCTGGACTGTCAGTTCTACAGAGAAAATTTATATCAAAACTATGCAACATGTTTTGGAGAGTTTTAGTAAATATTTTTGATCACAGAAAGCTCTATTTTTATGTTACAATACTCTAGAATATAGGCTACAGCTGTGTCCTACTTTTATCTGTTACAATCTTGTCATGGGCAGCTACAGTAAGATTTGTGCAGCCAGTAGAAATACCTCTGGGGTGGGTGGGAGCGTGTGTGTGTGTGTCCGTGTGAACGTATGCCAATTTTGCTGTTCACCCCACAAATGTAGAAGTCAGGACATCAGGTTTGTTTTGTCTTTTTGTGGAGTATACCCACCTCATTCAATGCACACAGCTTCCTTACATATGTACCTTTTGGAAGGTCCTTCATGCAAACAGCTGACGGAAAGGCACACACTATCTGCTTAGTAATGCATTTATTACATGTCTTTGCTTCTGCAAGCAATTCATTTCAGTTCCGGGAATTAAATACAGGGCATAGCGAGTAGAGGATTTGACAACATCTTCTGTTGCTATTGCCATGGAATATTATTTGAATGTTGATAGTAGGGACTGTAAAATAATATACAATCCCTGATGCATGAATAAACATCCTCTGGTACAGCATCATTTATCATACTGTGTAAACATGCTCTGGTGAGACAGAAGTACCTACCAATATGACCAACCTATTATGTCATCTTATATCTATGAAAGATTGCAATATATAAACATTCTTTTAATAGCTGATAATGGGTACTCTGAAGTTCAAAAGGAAAAGTGGAATTTCACTAAGTCTTAAATGTGCTGTGCTTCCTTTGTTTTACTTCCTGCTTGTAATTTGTTCTTTATTTACACATCAAAATTATCCACCAACAATATAACGTATGTCCCAGGGCTTGAGAACTGGATAAACAAGTCCAGGTCAGTCAGAAATCCTTTCTCTTACTCTTTTTTGTTAAATGGGAGGAGTTTTGTCATAGCTATAAGCTTCTTAAATTAAAACTGCAATATTGACTTAATGGAAAAATATGACAGACTGCGTACATACACACATCTCTTGATACTGTAAGTAATTGACTCTTCATGTGACTGTCATTAAAGGGTCTTGCACAAGCTACTAAGTTTCATCCGTGAGTGCCATAAATGTTTGGAATCTGCAGTAAATTGAGTATGTCTCTTCCTTCAGGTATAGTATTCATAGAATACATAAGTCAAGAAAAGACTGTGGAGGCGGAGAAGTTGAATTTGTCTCATCGCAGGATAATAGGGATATCAGAAGACAGATGCAAAAGTACTTTTCAAAATGCCTAAGAGTCTTTTATAAAATATATATGTGCATTGGAGAGCAAGTTGACCCATAACTTGCCTCACAACGGCAATTCTGTCATGCATTGGGCCCTGGTGCATGGGGTTGCAGTGCCACTCAGTTCCTCCTCCAGCATGCTGCGGGTGGAGCAGCAGGGACTAGTTTGAGTGAGAGTGGTGTTGCAACCTGGTGCACGGGATCACAACATCACTCAATAGCTGTGCCAAACCTGAGTGGCACCCCAGCCCTGTTGGGGTTCTGTTTGTGTGTGCTGTGTGTTTAGGGGCCACCTGAAGGTAAGCTGGATATTTGGGGTGGGGAAGGAGGCAGTTCTATGGCCTTCTGTGGGAAGGTATGTGGATAGAACTAATCTTGGGACCTGGCAGGTGGCTGAATTGTGTGGAGTGTAAACAGGGCTAGGAAAAGTGGAAACCTGGTTTTTCAAGTTGACAGGAACCAGAACTTCAGGGGTACAAGGCCACTGATTAGATTTTGCTGAATCATACAAACCATAGGCAATAGGATTTCTAAAGATTTGCGTAAAATGCTGTAGAATCATAGGGTTAGAAGGGACCACAAGGGTCATCTAGTCTAACCCCCAGCCAAGATGCAGGATTTGTTGTGTCTAAAAACCAGCCAAGACAGATGGCTCTCCAGCCTCCTTTTGAAAACCTCCAGTGAAGAAGCTTCCACGACCTCTCTAGGCAGTCTGTTCCATTGTCCTATTGTTCTTACACTTAGGATGTTTTTCCTGAGGTTTAATCTAAATATGCTATGATGTAGTTTGAACCCATTGCCTCTTGTCCTGCCCTTTGTGTCATGAGAGAACAACTTTTCTCCATCTTTTTTTATGGCAATGTTTCAAGTATTTGAAGACCATTATCATATCCCCCCTTAATCTCCTCTTTTCCAAATTAAACATACCCGGTTCCTTCAGCCTTTGCTCCTATGACTTGCATTCCATCCCTCTGATATCTCATATTTGTTGCTTGCCTCTGGATCCTTTCCAGTTTCTCTACATCCTTTCTATGCATTGGTGACCAAAATTGGACACAGTACTCCAGCTGAGGCATAATCAGAGCCACGTAGAATGGGGTACTATCACCTCCTGTGAGTTGTGTGCTTATGTCTCTGTTAGTGCAACCTAAAATTGCATTTGCTTTTTATTTAATTTTTTTTTCAACAGCATCTCATTGCTGATTCATGTTGAGGTCGTGATACACCACAGCTCCTAAATCCTTCTCAGCACTGCTGTTGCCAAGGCAGTTATTCCCCATTCTGTACTTTGTGCATTTTTGGTTTTTCTTCCCTAAATCTAGCACCTTACATATGCCTTTGTTGAATTTCATTTTGTTGTCTGTAGCCCAGTTCTCCAATTTATCAAGATCCCTCTGAATTTTAGCTCTATCCTTCAAAGTGCTAGCAATCCCCCCTAGCTTTGTGTCATCCACAAATTTGATCAGTATGCTCTCTACTCCTATATCCAGTTCATTAATAAAGATGTTAAACAACACTGAACCCAGAAAAGATCCTTATGGAACCCCACTTGAGATCTCCCTCCAATCTGACATCATTCCATTAATAGTTACTCTTTGTGGTTGTTTAACTAATTCTGTATCCACTTAATGGTAGTTCTGCCAAGCCTGCATTTTTCCAGCTTACTTATCAGAATGTCATGTCGGACTATGTCAAAAGCCTTGCTGAAGTCCAGGTATATTACGTCCACTGCATTCCCCTTATCCACCAAACCAGTTACCCAGTCAAAGAAGGAAATCAAGGTTATTTGGCACAATTTGTTCTTGGTAAATCCATGCTGGCTGTTAGCGATTAACTCTTCATCCTCCAGGTATTCACAAATTGAATGTTTTATACACTGCTCTAGCATCTTTCCAGGCATCAAAGTCAGGAGACTGATCTATAGCTCCCTGGCTCCTCCTTTCCCCCCTTTTTAAAGATGGGCACTATGTTAGCTTTTCTCCAGTCTTCCAGGACCTCTTCTGTCATCCATGAGTTTGCACATATTAGTGCCAGTGGCTCCAAGATTTCTTCACTAATTCCTTCAGGACCCTCAGGTGAATAGCATCAGGTCCCGCTGATTGGAATCGATTCAAATTGGTCAGAAGATCTCTGACATGTTCTGAATGTATCCTGTCATTTAAGTTGGAAAGAGCTTTTAGGTAAATTATCTATTTCATCTCTTTGTATTACAGTATGAGGGAGTGGTCTTAAATTATTCCTAATTGATGATGGCTGACTCCACACTCCCCTGTGGTGGTTTTTCTTTGGACTAGGCTGCTGTTCTATTTACTCCAAACAGTTCTGCTACAGTTTAAGCTCTTTGGACTGGTCATTGCTTAAAAAAATCAATAATCAACAGTAAATAGAGTGATATCTGAGAGCAGTTATTTTCTTTTAATAGCATAAGGGTGTGCTGCTGTAATAACTATTGACAAATGTTGACTTTTTGATGGTGACAATCGCTATGATTTGTTTGGTTCTTGCTAACTGATAGTAGTTTCTCTTTAGTAGTTTCTCTCCTGAATATGATCACTTTGGTTAATCTTTCCTCATATCTGTTTTCACATCTTGCTCATTTTGTCTGTCCTTTCTGAAAGGGTGGGCCAAAACTTAGTGCGGTACTCCAAATGGGCACAACACAATGCTGTGTAAAGTACAATAACTAATAATGGTATCTGTTGTCTTGCATGTGATACTTCTATTGATATCCCCCAAAATAGCATCTTACCATGGGAGTAAAAGAAACATGTTGGAGATGCATGTAAAATTGTTTTGAATAAGGCTTCTTTGTTTTCTTGATAGGAAAACCTGCCTTTTTAATAGCTGCCTCTTGAGTGCCCCCTCGTGGCTCTACAGTGCCCTGCCTCAATTTCTCTTCTTGGGATCTTCAAAGACTCACAAGTCCAATAAAAACAGTCCTTTTTGGAGTCTGTTTTATTAACATGTGGTTCAAACTAAACACACAGAAGTATCTGCCCCACCCACCCCAGTCTTAAGCTAGGCACAGTTCTTACTTCCTGAGATACTGATTGTTTCTGCTCTCTGAGCAGCTGGAGGGGATGCAAGACCTGGCCTGCCTTTTCTGCCTTCTTCCCAAAAGGAGAACAAAACTTCCAGGTAGGGCTTTCTAGCCAGCCATTCCTCCCGGGGCTTCCCAAGTGGAGTCTCCTTTATTCAGGGACTACTGCAGGAGACTTTCTCTTCCTTGGGTTTTCTCTCTGTAGTACCCCAGCAGTCCTTGACTATCCACAAGCCTCTGTTTTTCTGTCCGCCCCGTCCCCCCTCAGTTGAATCATATGATAGTCTGTCAGGGGACTTAATTCATTCTCTGCACCTGGGGAGGCAAATCTGCTGTCACAGGTGGGCCAAGATCTATTTCCCTTTAAAAGGATCTGCCACCCATTGACAATATCCAAACAAGAAGAGAAGGCATAGCTTTGTCAATCTATTTTATGTCTTTTTATAATACAGGGATGTGCCAAGGAGGGAGCTGATCTTAAATCCATGTGAGATCTGGGCACTAATTTGAAATTTAGCCTGTCTATAAAGCTAAAATAGTTCTCATGTAGCAATGTCCTCACTAATTTCCTGCCAGCCAGTATGCATTTTTCCTCTGTTGGTTAGTGCATCAAGTTTTATAGAGAAGAAGAATCCATTTCTTAAATGCATACATATCCCTGTTTTCCATGCCTCCTCCTACTGAGCATCCTAACATACAATTACTGCAGTGAAAAGTATCTAGAGAATTTGTGCTGGCCATCACACAGACGAGCTTCACAATACAAATCATGTGCTTTAAACCTCTTATTAAAATTTAAAGTAAAGCTTAGATTTTTAATCCTTTTCACCTTTTCACAGTCTAAATACTGTACACAGCATGAGAACCCAACTCACACTGAGGTCTGAACATCTGTGGCTCATCCATTTTAACAGATGGCTAGATCTGTGATGTTCCAGACAGTCACAGCACAATGTGGTGGTTGGCACAAGCATATGTTGTACATCTACCTATCCTTGACCACTTAAAAAGACTGCCCCTGCTCCAGCTTTTTGGTGTATGAAATTCCTCACTGTGTGCTGTCCCTGGGGCTTGAGGCATAGAGGCTCTTTTATGTGCCACTGTTATCTCCATATGGAGAATAATTATGGCAGGAAGGGGAAGTAGCAAATTACTGCTTCAGTTGTTTATAAAGGGCCTATAAAATGATATATCAATGTATAGAAAATAGTGTGTGAATTTAATACTAAACAAGACAATGATTAGTTGAGAGTTGAAAACAGGTATCAATATTCTGTGTATTTTAACTAGAATGAATGGGTACATGATACTTGAACCCCTCATTTATTTTGGGATGTTTTACATAAATCCAGCAAATTGTTTAAAAAAAAATCTCTCCCTTTCCATCTGTTCACTAAGTTCATTTTGGATTAAGACGACCCCCATGATAGCACAACAGAGCATGGGAACATTAAATCTAGACATAAGTAACTTCCTAAAGTCCTATCATAGAATATAACGGTAAGATCCTTCTTGGGCACATTCAAAATCATGGGCCCTGTGGGAGTACTGTGGGAATACTGATGTATAGTATAACACACTGGAGAACTGGCATAGTTCCAAAATACCAAAAAAGATACAACTTAGATGAACAAGAAAGCCATTCTTAGAAGAATTTTTCCATCTAGGGGAAGTACTTGAAATAAGACATTTAAAAACAGAACAAAAACAAGTCCTAGGAAATAGATGCATCAACGCAATGGATTTAAAGAACCTTTTCATCTCCAGGTTAGCATGCTTTAGAACAAATGTTATTATATCAAAGCAACTGGAAGAATTGTTGGTCTTGGTCCATTTCCTAATAGGCAGTTACCTGGAGCTGTTGACATAGAAGATTGCCCATGTCCTCAAAGTCCCATCATAATTATTGTGAAATACACTCTGGCTGGAACTCTGAGAAGCCACTAATGAATAGACACGAAAATTACTTCCTCACTTTGAAATGTCATGCAGGAACTTGAAGTGGTGTTCTGTGGCTAGAGCATTTCATTCTCGAGAGCTCTTGTTCAGAAAGGAGCTAGAAACTCTTGCTTAGCTCCTGCAGTCCTAGTAGGGACCATGCTTGGTTGCTCTGTGGGAATGATGCATGTGCATGTAGATGCTGAGAGGGAACGGCACATACTCAATGTATATGGAATCTTCAGAGAAGTTAACTGCCAAACTCTAACAAGTTGCGAGTGAGCATGTCCCTGACACCAGGGTAACCCTCCCTGCCAAATAAGTCCCTGCTACAAAGCATGCAGACATTAGAACTTCTCAACAAAATAGTTGTACAACTTATTTTTAGTATGAACAAACTTGATTCTCAGGAATGGATGAACTGTGTTAGCTGGAATGTCCCAAAACAATTTGGCATGAGGCAAAGCCCTGGCATGGGAAATTTTAGCCCAAATAGTTTGGCAAAGTTATAAGCAATGGAAAACTGGGTCTTCTGACAGAAAGTGTTGCTAAACCTTGGCTAATCGGCATAGCTAGTAATGGTGCATAAATTTCTAGTTGACCATGTCCAAGTCAGATTTTATCTCATTTACAACTTTATAAGATTGTGGTTATTGAAAATGAATATATTTATTTTCAACACTGATTTTAAGTGACCTTAAAAAACCTAACTAAACAAAACACCACTCTTCTCAGTGGTGACAATGGATTTTGCTATTCAGTTTTCACTTTTTAATTAATAAAGCTGGGATTGACATATGGCACATATTGTGTAGCCTGATTATTATGGAAACCAGGTTTAATATTAGTTGATATGTGCTCTGGTCCTTTGTCACTACACTTCCAATAGAGATCTGGTAAATAATCAAATAATCCCAACTAAACATGAGAATTTGCATCTCTGAATTAGGATGTAATTTTGCTGCTTTTATCTTCTGAAATGTTATATGGACATAAAAAAAGAAAACAATTGATTCAAAATTAAACATTGTTTTCACAGGAAACAGATTATTGTGGGGAAATGGCAAATTGACACAAGTGAGGATTGACTAATTTGAAGAACACAGAAGAAAAATTCCAAGTTCACTTCCAAAATTAAACATTTTGTGGCCTCATGATTTTTCATCAACAGTTGGACTTTGTACGTTCAGCTGTCATTAGCAATGGGTTCAAAAGTGTTGCTGAATTGATAATGATGAGAATGGAAAATATGTATTGTAAAGTTTTACACTGCCACTCATTACTGCAGTATCTGAAGGCCTTCCATGTAAAACAGATAGCAATAGCAAGGCTTGTAGTGGACTTCATTATCAGAGGGGTAGCTGTGTTAGTCTGCATCCACCAAAAAAAAAAAAAAGAGGAGTCTGGTGGTACCTTAAAGACTAACCGATTTATTTGGGCATAAGCTTTCATGGGTAAAAAAACCCCTTCTTCAGATGCATGGAATGAAAATTACAAATACAGGCATTGTTATACTGACATATGTAGAGAAGGGAGTTACCTTGCAAGTGGAGAACCAGTGTTGACAAGGCCAACTCAGTCAGGGTGGATGTGGTCCACTCCCAATAATTGAGGAGGAGGTGTTAATACCAAGAGAGGGAAACTTGCTTTTGTAGTGAGCCAGCCACTCCCAGTCCCTGTTCAAGCCCAAATTAATGGTGTTAAGTTTGCAAATGAATTGTAGCTCTACAGTTTCTCTTTGAAGTCTGTTTTTGAAGTTTTTTTGTTGAGGGATGGCTACTTTTAAATCTGTTATGGAATGTCCAGGGAGATTGAAGTGTTCTCTTACTGGCTTTTGTATGTTATCATTCCTGATGTCTGATTTGTGTCCATTTTTTCTTTTATGTAGAGACTGTCCAGTTTAGCCAATGTACATGACAGAGGGGCATTGCTGGCACATGATGGCATATATCACATTAGTAGATGTGCAGGTGAATGAACTCTTAATGGTGTGGCTGATGTGGGTCCTCTGATGGTGTTGCTAGAGTAGATGTGGGGACAGAGTAGGCAATGGGGTTTGTTACAGGGATTGGTTCCTGGGTTAGTGTTTCTGTGGTGTGGTGTGTAGTTGCTGGTGAGTATTTGCTTCAGGTTTGGGGGCTGTCTGTAAGCAAAGACTGGCCTGCCTCCCAAGGCCTGTGAGAGTGAGGGGTCATTTTCCAGGATAGGTTGTATATCACTGATGATGTGTTGGTGAGGTTTTAGCTGGGGGCTGTACGTGATGGCACTGTTGTTTTCCTTGTTGGGCCTGTCCTTTTAGTAGGTGACTTCTGGGTACCTGTCTCGTTCTGTCAATCTGTTTCCTCACTTCCCCAGGTGGCTATTGTAGTTTTAAATATGCTTGATAAAGATCTTCTAGGTTTTTGTCTGAGGGATTGGAGCAAATGTGGTTGTATCTTAGGGCTTGATTCTAGACAATGGATTGTGTGATGTGTCCTGGATGGAAACTGGAGGCATGTAGGTAAGTATAGTGATCAGTAGGTTTCTGGTATAGGCAGGGGTGAAAGTAAACTGGTACAGGCTAGTACAACGTACCGGTAAAAAAAAAAAAAAAAATGGCCAGCAGTACTGGCCCATACCCAGTTCCATACCCATGCTCGGAAGGGCCACTGACGGGGGTGGGGGTGCAAAAGGGGCAGCGACATTAAAGCGCTGCCATGGCAATGCTTTAAAATCAGCTGGGTATCGTCCGGTACTGGCGGCCACTTTTTACCGGTATGCCGTACCGGTTTACTTTATCAAGGGACTGGGAGTGGCTGGCTCACTACAAAAGCAAGTTTCCCTCTCTTGGTATTGACACCTCCTCATCAGTTATTGGGAGTGGACCACATCCACCTTGACTGAATTGGCCTTGTCAACACTAGTTCTCCACTTGTAAGGTAACTCCCTTCTCTTCATGTGTCAGTATAATAATGCCTGTATCTGTAATTTTCACTCCATGCATCTGAAGAAGTGGGGTTTTTTTACCCACAAAAGCTTATGCCCAAATAAATCTGTTAAACTTTAAGGTGCCACCAGACTCCTTGTTGTTTTAGGGGACTTCACTGAGTCTCTAGTATTTTTTCTGTTTCCAGATTTAAAATTTTGCTTGGAGTAGTAATTCTGGTTTTTAATGTTTTTAATTTACCTTTACAATATGCCCATTAAGGTTGATTTGTAATTTGTTTTTTTTTTCCTTTGGGTAGAAGGGGTATTAAATGTTGAGTGTCTCATTCTTATGGTGGAAAGATTTTTTTCCCAAGATGATTACCTCATCTAGGCCATTTGTCAAGCCAGTGCAGGATTCCTCCTTACTGCATTTTCTGAAGTGATTCGTTCAGTACGGTGTCTGTGTTAAAGCACTTATATGATGTATTTATTTGTAAGGAAGTGGTAAAAATGTGTTAAGATAAACAAAGAAATCAATTAGCATTTTAATTTGCTGTTATTTTCCTGGAGGATCCTCTGCCTCCATCAAAGAGGGAGGACCCTGCAAAATGTTCCTATACCATAATTGATGTATGTTAGAGGGAACAATTAGGCCTATATCTTACAATAGTTTACACATGTGAGGAACACATTGGGACTACTTGCAGATATAAAGCTCCTTGTGTATGTAAATCTTTGTAGTATTAGGGCTTCAGTTTGTGGCAAGAGGTAACTTTATTGCTTTATGATAGACAAAATTAAAATTAAGCAGTCACTGACCATTTGAAAAAAAATATATGATGTATTGATGATTTGAGAAAAGTTAATTAATTTAAAAGACCAAATACTGAGCCTCCATTTGAAATCTCATGAGAATGTTACCCTTGTGTGTCTTGGGTCAGGACAATTTGTGGGTGATGGGGAAGTACTTCTGGTTCCTGCCAAGTAAAATTATTTGTGAGCAGATAAATGGACTTTTCTTTAAACATTTTTTAAAACAATATTTTCAAGCTTTGCTAGGGAAACTCAGATGAAAAGTGGGTCTTCACCTCTTTAACCTTGGATTAATGACAGCATTTTAAAAGGATGTATGCAGGCTTTTCAGAGCATTGGAAGTTTTAATTTCAGGTTTAGAGAATTAGGATCTCAAATCAATATAATTCTTTTAAAGGTATTAGGAGCAAAATGTTATGTAAAGAGTGCAGTCTGTTGCATCCCTGTATGCCTGAATAATTTTTGTAAAAATATCTGCTAAGAAAGAGCCTGAGATTATATGACGTTCCTTCCCATTTACTGCTATTAAATATCAGACTTTGTATTAATGTTGGAGCCTAATTATATAGATCTCGTGGTCAGATTAAGCCAGATTTACAGAAATGACTCCCTACAGCAATCTCTTCCTTCAAAATGTAAATCAGAAATTAATCTTCCTAGTAAAAGCCATGCACAACTATGGAGCTGTATAAATTGTCAGACTGGCAACAAAATGATCTGTTGCCAAACCTTTATTATTTTTAAAATACCCTGGATGGTTCCTGCAAAGTCCCTGAATATTTCAGTCTGTTTTGGTATGTTCCATTGTGTGAGATGATGTTTTCCAATTCAAATTATTGTTCATTGTAACCTTCATTGTTTGCATAGCACAGACTTCCCTTGGTGGAAACATATTTATTTTTAATTGATTTTTCCCTCAGAAAACATGGGTTCAATTTATGGGGGTGGTGGGTGGGGGAGGGAGAAGTTAAATAACTCTTTCAACATGAACACTGCAAGTTTGCACACAATTTTTAAAATGAGCCTTTCAAAAACTTGAATGCGTCTGGGTTCACCCATCCATTACAAGCACCATGTTCTGGGATGAATATTATGTCTATAAAATAAACAAGGCAACATATAACAAAAAATAAAAAGGAGTCTTGAAGGTGGCCAGCAAAAGACTAGAGCAAACAAGAAAAAAAAAGTTGTTTTTAATATGTACCTGAGTTTATCCCCAAACAATTTCTGTTAATAAAATATACATATGCCTTTAGCACAGAAGGTCAGCAAAGGTTATGTCTATTAAGCCAAGTACCTGCTGAGAGACGGAGCTTGCTATTTGTTGACCGAGGGACATGATTCCTGCAGTTTTCTATGTCTTGGGTATGTATTTGAATAGTTCAAGCACACATCATTATCTTAAGAAAAAACATATTGGCAAATACTTATTCTTACTCCACCATGGGTAAACAACATATCCTGATTTGTGCCCTAGTTAAATTGTTCTTCCTTTATTAGATGTTTGTTCATGACACAGTTGTGGCATTTCTAACTTTAACTGACCCTTTTTACTCTTTGTCTGGATAAATTTGTACAAAACAGAGAGATGATCTTGAAAGAAAGAACTTGTTGGGAAATTACTTCTAGGTTGGTAGCAAATATATAGTTTTTTTTTTAGTATTTAATACCTATTACATTAGTATAGTAAAATAAATAGTCTTAAGGAAGTGCTATAGAGCAAGGCAGAAAACCAGACCAGCAACTCTTGTGACAGGGCAGCATACACTGGCTTTCCAGGCCTACTTTGTCTTATGCCAACATCTCAGTTCTCAGAAACAGCAATTTCCTCCTGGAATCCCATAGACAAATGCACAGACAGTCTCTACAGAAGGCTAAGAATTCTAATCCCACTTGGCCTGGTTTATCCACCAACTATATGTTGCCAGACTCCTTGCACAAATTCTGTTTCATTTATACAAGACACCCACTTCACTCCCTTTCGAGGTGCCTCAAAGGATTTCTCTAGTGCTGAGTACAGTGTGATCAAAATATCTGTAAGATTCTTCTTAGACCTTGTTGGCTGTGAGCCAGTTCTATGGCTAAATTAACTCCAGATACCAGAATATTCCAGTGCCAGATGAAAGCTGAGGAGATCCATGGTAGTTTAACTTTCTGCTGAAGAAAAGGGTTTGTTTGTTTTTTTAATTAAAAGGTTCAGATTTGTCCCAGCTCAGATTACTTTACTTTTCATTATTTTTGGTACCGATTTGCCCACCACGTCATAGCTCAGTTCTGGGTCAGTCCTCAAAATTTGCCATCATACTCTAAAAATAAGATTTGTGAGTGGCGTGAGGTGAAAGAAATGGGAAGGCAGACCAGATTTTTGTGGAAAAGAGGCTTTCTGCAGAGTGAATACAGTAGCTGTTTAGTAGAGGCGAAGTTAATGACTCATGCTGATTGCAACTCTATAGTGCTGAGTCAATCACTGATTTTCTTTTCTTCCTCCCTCCTTCCCAACCCCTGCTACTCTCGAGAGATTCTCCTTCTCAGGTCTGTGTTGAAGGTCTCCATTATTCCCAGAGACAGGCAGAAGATTAAATAAATAAAGACTATTGCAAGGGGTAGGACATTCATGTGTAGAATAGAAAAGGGAACAATGCATTATTGTACTGATGGATCTAAGGCCTTGTCTACACTACAAGACTATTTCGAATCTACTTAAGTCGAATTTGTGGATTTGACCTTATGACGTCGAATTTGTGTATTCACAGTAAATACACTAATTCGAATTTCTGAGTCCACAGTAACGGGGCTGGCGTCGACTTTGGAAGCGGTGCACTGTGGGAAGCTATCCCACAGTTCCCGCAGTCCCCGCTGCCCATTGGAATGCTGGGTAGAGCTCCCAATGCCTCCTGGGGGAAAAATGTGTCGAGGGTGCTTTTGGGTAACTGTTGTCATTGAACCGTCAATCACGCACTCCCTCCCTGAAAGCTCCGGCGGGAAATCTGTTCGCGCCCTTCTCTTGTCAGTTACAGCGCGTACGCCACAGCACTGCGAGCATGGAGCCCGCTGCGATCATCGCTGCACTTATGGCCGTTGTCAACTCCTCGCACTTTATCGTCCACCTCTTCCACAGTCAGCTGCTGAGAAATCGGGCGAGGAGGCTCCAGCAGCGTGGTGAGGACAGGAATTCACAGAGTGGCGCAGACCTCTCTCAAAGCAGGGTACGCCGCGCAGTGGAGATCATGGTGGCAATGGGTCAAGTTCATGGTGTGGAACGGCGATTCTGGGCCCGGGAAACAAGCACGGACTGGTGGGACCGCATAGTGCTGCAGGTCTGGGATGAATCACAGTGGCTGCGGAACTTCAGGATGCGTAAGGGCACTTTCCTTGAACTCTGTGACTTGCTGTCCCCTGCCCTGAAGCGCCAGGACACCCGGATGCGAGCAGCCCTGAGTGTGCAGAAGCGAGTGGCCATAGCCCTCTGGAAACTTGCAATGCCAGACAGCTACCGGTCAGTAGCGAACCACTTTGGCGTGGGCAAATCTACCGTGGGGGTTGCTGTGATTGAAGTAGCCCACGCAATCGTTGAGCAACTTCTCTCAAAGGTAGTGACTCTCGGAAACGTCCAGGACATCATAGATGGCTTCGCCGCGATGGGATTCCCAAATTGCGGTGGGGCTATAGCCCACCAGGCCAGCGAGTACATTAACCGAAAGGGCTACTTTTCAATGGTGCTGCAAGCACTGGTAAACCATAGGGGACGTTTTACCAACATCTTCGTTGGGTGGGCGGGCAAGGTTCATGACGCGCGTGTGTTCAGGAACTCTGGTCTGTTTAAACGCCTCCAGGCAGGTACTTTCTTCCCGGACCACAATATAACGGTTGGGGATGTGCAGATGCCTACAGTGATCCTCGGGGACGCAGCCTACCCGCTAATGCCCTGGCTCATGAAGCCCTATACAGGCGCCTTGGACAGAGAGAAGGAACTCTTCAACTACCGGCTGAGCAAGTGCAGAATGGTGGTGGAGTGTGCTTTCGGACGTCTCAAGGGGAGATGGCGGAGCTTACTGACTCGCTCGGACATCAGCGAAAAGAATATCCCCGTAGTTATTGCTGCTTGCTGTGTGCTACACAATCTCTGTGAGAGCAAGGGCGAGACCTTTTTGTCCGGATGGGAGGTTGAGGCAAATCGCCTGGCTGCAGTTTACGCTCAGCCAGACACCCGTGCCGAGAGAATATCCCAGCGGGAAGCGCTGTGTATCCAGGAGGCTTTGAAAGCAAGTTTCCTCGGAGAGCAGGGTAACCTATGACTCTCCACTTGCTTTCAAGAGAAACTGACCCTGGGCCTGTGTCTGTATGTGTCGATTTCGATCTGTGGTTACATACCCTGTTCTCAAAGTTTCCCCCACTTCCAAAGCACGTTTTAAAGCAAATTAATTGTTACACTCATTATTAATAAATCTTTGTTTTACTTTGCATTTCTGTTCAGGTGTTGAAACATGGACGCATACTGTGCTGGGCACGGTGTGCACTGATGTACAGACCGCTTGTTCCATAGAGGAATGACATCCTCCTGCTCCTACATAGGTCTCTGGGGTGGGGGACGGTTGCAAGTGGTTGTGCATGGAGAGGAGGGATTGCAGGAAGGGGTGGGTTTGCAGGAAGGGGCGAGTGGTGCCTTCTTTGGATAGGGGTTTGGATGACGGCATTGGGCTGCGGGTTTGGGCGTAGGAAGGGGTGAGGGGTGTGGGGGAAGGGTGAGTATCTGTCCGTGGATGAGGGCTCTTGTTGGGGCTCAGGGCAGCGGAGAGGCTCGTTGCTACGGTGGAAGTTCATGGTAAGGGCAGCGTGCCTTAACATTAAGGGGGTGGCAGGCGCTAGGACCCTGGACAAGCATACACATCACAGAATGACCCGGGGCAGCATACACCACACAGAGTGACCCTGGTGCCTACTGACTGCAGTGTGTGTGTGCCCTGCAGTTGATCATGGCCCCAAGTCTGTACCCTGGTAATGTAGGCTATACCGTGCAATTATAAATCCCCTCCCCCCCCATACACAAAAAAATCCTCTGACACGAAAGACGTGACCGAAACAGTGAATAACAGCAAACAGCTTTTAATAATCTAATATACAGTGGGGGGATGAAACTTGGATTTGGGACTGGGTGAGCCTGTAAGGGAAGCACTTCTACAAATGTATAGCGTGAGAGGTGTGTGGTACATTAGCGCTATGCAGTGGTGCAGTGACAGTTCTCACGGCCCCTACCGCCCCTCCGTCTTGTACTTTTGGGTGAGGGGGGGGCAGGACTTCTTGGCGGGGGAGGGCGGTTGCAGATACACTGCAGGGGGGCTCTGTCCTCCTGCCTGCGGTCTTGCAGAACATCAACAAGGCGCCGGAGCGTGTCTGTTTGCTCCCTCATTAGCCCAAGCAGCGTTTGAGTTGCCTGCTGGTCTTCCTGCCGCCACCTGTCCTCCCGTTCGATGTGTGTGCGATGCTGTTGACATAGGGTCTCCCTCCACTGTCTCTGCTCTGCCGCCTCGGCTCTGGAGCAGGCCATCAGTTCCGCGAACATCTCGTCCCTAGTCTTTTTCTTTCGCCGCCTAATCTGCGCCAGCCTCTGCGAGGGGGATGCCGGGGCAGTCCGGGAAAGAGCCGAAGCTGTGTGATGGGAAAAGTAACTGATTTCCTTGAACAGATACATGTTTGCGAACAGTGAACACAGTCTAGTCAGTTTCTCTGAACAAGACCATACAGGGCAACAAGTCCCACGAGATCTCAGGACAAGTTCGAGATTTCGGAATACGCTCTCATTGGCTGCGGCATTGCACAGGAGAGCGGACAAGTGGGGAGAGACAGCTGAATCTGTCTAGCAGACAGTCCTGGTAAGCCTTACAGTACATTCTGCTTATCAGTTAATGGATAGCTGTGCCCTCCCGCTAAAGGCAATCTGGAAATCATATACTCTGATCCTTTTCCAGCCACTCCCGCCAGTGCACGGGAAAGATCAATGTATGCTTTTCCTATGTGGCCTACAACACGTGGCTGTTAAGCGAGGGTCATTGTTATGCAAAGTAAAAGTCAACCATTCACAACAGTAACAATACACTAATTGCCCTAATTAGATGCAGCATTTCATGAACGAGATCACCCTGATGCGGGTCCCTCGGAGTCACAAAGAGCGGATGCTAAGGGAAGCCCTGCAGAGACCAGGACCATATGCGGCCATGCTTGTGGAGGCGATGATTCCCATCTACATAAGGATGTCCTGGCGCGGAAGAGTGTGCTTCCACGGAGCACCCAACAAGGCACCTCTCCCCAGGAACCTCCTGCGGATGCTTTTCGAGGACCTAAATGAGACCTTTCTTGAATTGTCCCTGGAGGATTATTGTTCAATCCCTATATGTGTGGACCTACTTTTCATATAGTTTTTCATTGAAAATTTTATATATAGTATTTCTATTTTTTTATACCTGTTTTATAAAAAAATAAATGTTTACATGTTTATAGCACTTACCGCCTGATCCTTCCCCTGATTCTGAGTCCGGGTTAACGGTAGGGGATCTCTGTGAGGGTGATGAAGAGATCCTGGCTGTTGGGGAAAGCGGTATTGTAAGCACTGTCGCCTGCGCCGTCCTCCACAGACCCTTCCTCATCTTCCCCATCGGCGAACATTGAGGAGGAACTGTCCAGGTTCACTATGCCATCCACTGAGTCCACGGTCACTGGTGGGGCAGTGGTGGCAGACCCACCTAGAATGGCATGCAGTGCCTCGTAGAAGCGGCATGTCTGGGGCAGGGCTCCGGAGCGTCCGTTTGCCGCTCTGACTTTTTGGTAGCCTTGTCTCAGGTCCTTGATTTTCACGCGGCACTGCATTGCATCCCGGCTGTATCCTTTCTCTATCATTGCTTTGGAGACCTTCTCGAAGGTCTTTGCATTCCGCTTGCTGGAGCGCAGCTCCGACAGCACAGACTCCTCGCCCCACACACCGATCAGATCCAGGACTTCCCGGTCTGTCCATGCTGGGGACCTCTTTCTATTCTTGGATTGGCCGGACTCCTCTGCTGGAGAGCTCTGCATCGTTGCAGGTGCTGCGGAGCTCGCCCCGATGTCCAGCCAGGACGTCAGGTTCAAAGTGCCCAGACAGGAAAATGAATTCAAATTTTCCCGGGTCATTTCCTGTGTGGCTGGTCAGAGAATCCAAGCTCCGACTGCTGTCCAGAGCGTCAACAGAGTGGTGCACTGTGGGATAGCTCCCGGAGCTACTAAGTTCGATTTGCATCCACACCTAGCCTAATTCGAGCTAGCCATGTCGAATTTAGCGTTACTCCACCTGTCGGGGTGGAGTACCGAATTCGAACTAAAGAGCCCTCTAGTTCGAATTAAATGGCTTCCTGGTGTGGACGGTTGAGCGGTTAGTTCGAATTAACGCTGCTAAATTCGAATTAAAGTCCTAGTGTAGACCAGGCCTAAGAGAGATACTCTCAAAGGTTACTGTGAGGGCAGCACTTTGAAGTATGAAACTGTCTCTGCAGATATTTATTTAATTGCAAAAGCATCCTAATACACTTGAAATGAAACAAGTATTTTGCTGAACTGTGAGTATTATAGCACTTTTCTTAGTGAAGCATATGTCAGAGATTCTACCTTAAGACTTTTATATGGAAGATGCTCTTGTGGTTTAATTTATTTCTAACTATTTCTTTATGGAAAATGAGTATCCTACAGACTCTGGCTACATGTAACAGGACTATTTAGGCCTGGATCCATTTTTTTAGTCCATCTCTGCTCAGTTGCCCATGAAAAGGGAGGTCATGCACTGTTTTTCCCCTTTCTGAATGCCCTGGAGAGGACATTTAATAAATCATGGGTTCATGTTTGTGGGGGAAGAATTGTGATGCCTCCTGCCCTGCTTCCAGCCTGATGGAGCATCTCTGGAAAAGATACCACAGCCTGGGACTGTGTAACCTTTGTAATGAGAAATGTCACCTTCAGTGAAGGTCTCAGATGCAACTATGGCCAGGGAAAATACTTGGTAATGAAGCAAAAATGGATCTGTGTAGGTAGGATACCAGGAGGGATGCTAGTAGGGAAGAGACAATGTGGAGCATAGGGCTTCTGTACAAATGGCTCTGGCTTAACATAGATCTCTGAGACCTGCCAGGTTTGAAAACAGGTCCCAGGGCCTTTACTAGGGGAAAAGTCAAACCCAGTCCCCAGTAACGACATTGTGGAGAATCTTCGCAAAAGAGTTCTGTAGACTTTCTCCTCCAAAGCCCCCACCTGTGGATTTTATTGTTGGCAGCTAAGCCAGACCCTAGGGAGTACACTGAATGGATTTATCTGCTATACCATTGTATATAGCCAAGAATTTTTGAAACCTTGAAATCCTATTTATTTCTTAATCTGTAAACAGGTCCTTCATTTGGCACACTGAAGTTTCTGAAATCCACATACCTCCCTCCATTCCTGCTGCCTTGCAGAGTGAGAAAGTTAACCCTTGAGGGCTCAGCCAATTGCTAGTTCATCATTTAGCAGTAAGGGAAATATCCCACCCTCTGACTCCTCCACCTCAACCAAGCTTCACAATCATCATCACTGTGTACCAGTATTAAATTGTTTGTTTAAAACGTATATACTCTCTCTGTGCGTGTGTGTGTGTGTGTGTGTGTGTAAGTCTTTTGTCTGGTGAAAAAAATGTCCCTGGAACCTAACCCCCTCATTTACATTAATTCTTATGGGGAAATTGGATTTGCTTAACATCGTTTCGCTTAAAGTCGCATTTTTCAGGAACATAATTACAATGTTAAGTGAAGAGTTACTGTACTGACACACCAGTGAGCAGCTGACACTATGAGACAGTGCTGTAAATAATGGAAACGTTATACTACTTTCTTCTATGGAGTTGACTTTATTATCTTTAATTAGGGTGTTAGCCAAACACCACACGGGAGTTGCACAATCCAGAGAATCTGTGGTAAAACCCAGAGGTCTAGAAGTCCTACATGGCATGTGAAGATTAAGGCAGGAAGACAGATTAATTGACAGCATATGATAGGAGTGGGAACATAAAAAACCTATTCTTTTGTTGAGTCAGAGCTGGATATAGACTTTGGGTTCTTGTAAATCTTGTTGCAATGTTAATGGATGACCACATCCAAAATGTAGCCTTTGAAAATACTAACACAAATGGAGACTTAATGGACTGTTTTTTAATTTAAAAAAATGCTTATTTTTAAGTATACTTAACTTTTATTTTATTGGTATTTTTTGAAGCTGCTTGTGAAAGGTTCACAAATTAGTGCAGTTAGCCTACTTTTGGTGCATGAGGACCAGGGAAAAGGTTACCAGGAGTACACAAAATCACTCCCTAAGGTCCACCAGGGACCACATTGACTTGTCTGTAAGCACTATTGTGTGTATAGATAAGACTAGAGGCCCATAAGCAAAGGTATATGGTTTAAAAAAACACACACAAGTTTGAGATGAAAGGCAGTGTCTAGTTGCGGTGTACAAAGATGTGTTGCGTTTAGTAAAATTAAATATCTTCTATAATCTGAACAATGGCAACCAGAGCACCTTAATGCAGCTCATTCAAATTGGGAGGTGATGTGAGCATTAGGAAGTATAGAGGAAATAACACAGAGAAATCCAGGCAGATTAGAAACATAAGCAGAAAATAACCTAGGCAGAACCTGCAAAGCACAAATATAGACAGTGAGTGGGCTGTAAATTGGACATTGGAAACTAACACATAGATATGGCATTAACAATGTCAATGGAGACACTAAACTGCATACCTAGAGATATGGTGTCATTGGCCAGGGAGTTAATAGTCACTCACAGTGCAGCTCTGGTGCAACCACACCTAGAACACTCTTCAATTCTGAGCACTTCATTATGAGAAAATCAGAGAAAGTTGAGAGGAGAGGAGCAAAAAAAAAATAAAAAATAAGAGCCTGGGGTTAATTCCCAGCTAGGATTTAGAGAATGCTCAAGGAGTAACTATAAGCTGGGAGTTATGATATTTTTTAGTCTTAGCATTTGGAAAGAGGAGGTGTTACATACTTAGCAGCTATACTTCTGGGATAAGCCAGGGTAGGGAGCTTTGTGGGAATGTACAAGTTTATTTTATATGGTTTGTATTTTCTGACTAGCATTTTTGAGTTCACACTTACACTTTGTAAAACTGCCTAGAAGGAATGCAGCTAGACTCCTGCCAAGTTGGTGTCAATTAGGGTTAAACCAGAACCCTTGTTATATAAAGCTACCCAGAGACGAGGATTTTTTGTTGACTAGAGAGAGGTTCAGGATTGAACTTTCTCTCTTATCTACATTATGAACCTGGTTCTGACACAATGCCTAAATATGGTCTTCAGTGTCTAAACATACACACCCAGCTTTGAAAATAATGGCTTAAGAGCCCGAAGTGCTTAACCATACAGGCTAGCTGCATTCACTGGAGCAGAGAATTGTAGAAATTATAGATGGAAAAGATCTGTTAAATCATTTTGAACATCCTACATCTGCAGGAGAGGGACCCGACAATACATCGGCCACAGAAAAACTCTGAAAATTCTAATAGTGAATCTCAACATCTATGTCTAGATCAGCTTGCATCAGGCACTGCCTCTTGGATATTACTGACATGAGTAGGGTACATTTACTTCTCCCTGGCAATCTGGAGGGAAAACTTTAAAATCGTCATTAATTTTTTTTATGAACACTAGTGTTAACCTTTCCCTTAACATTCATTAACCTTATTCTAAAACAGAGAAGAGATATCAATGACAAAGTAATTTCTTACACGGGGCTGGGAATTAATTGTACTTTTCTGTGGTTGCCTCTCAGTAATTTGAAATCATGATGTTATAGAGGGAAGGTTTATAAGAAGATGTTTTACATAATGATTAGACACACTTAACTGAGAGGGGTTGAGTCACCCATTCCAGCTGTATGTGGGGCCTAGGCTTCAAAAAACATGCAGACTCCCAGTGGCTGGTAAGATGTGGGTGGTGAGACAGCTGGGAGACTAAGGAAGTTAGTTAAGCTCACCAGCAGAGGAAGGTGTACATAGTTTTCTTTTAACCCTTAACTTGCAGGTACTCTACAAGGAAGAACTTGCAATAGGAGGAAAATGGTACATTGTTAACGTCACGGCTAGGTCCTCACTGTACAGGCATCCAGACTCTGGAGAGTGCTACCCAGCTCCTGGTCTTGACTTGCTGGGAATGTGGCCTGCATGTTCCTGACAGCAAAAGTCAGGTAGGAGGAACCAGTTGGTCCGAGCTGTTGGTGGAGTCCTTCAGGAAGCAGGTAAAAAAGCTGCAGGAGGAGCTGGCACCTGAGATCATGAGGACTACATGGATGGGACACATGGAAACATCAGGATGGAGAATGCTAGCAGACTACAGTGGCTTTGTAGCAGGGTGCTTACGCTGCTCCTGCCCTGAAGGGCTTAAAACAGCCCTGGGGGAAGGTTGTGGCTGGGAGCTACTAAGCTGGGCTGATTGGGGTGTGGCCCAGCTGCAGCCACTTCCCAATCAGGCCACAGCTGGCCTGTATAAAGAGACTGGGAGCCAGGAGCCTCTCTCTGTTTGCAGAGGGAGATGGGCTTGGCTGCAGGAACCTGAGCAGAGTACCTGAGTGAAGCAGTGCTGGGGACAGGCTGGGGAGCTCCAGCCTGGAAAGCCCCAGGCTGCAGCCTAGCATTGGGCTAAAAGATACTGGGGGGTGCAGAGGGCAGCCCAGGGGTAGGCCAAGGCAGCAGGTCCAAACCCCACCCTTGCCAGTGATGAGTAGGCTGATACTGCAGTCTGCCCCAGGGCGTGGGGCTAGACGATGACTGGCAGTAGCCATATACTGAGGCAAGGTGGGAATAGTGGGTGGGGGTTCCCTGGGGAGGGGAGACCCAGAGAGAAAGGGGTTACTGCCAGGAGGCAGCACCTCAGGTAAAAGGGCACTGGGTCCAGGGAGGGACACAGGGCTGGAGGACAGGTGGATCCACCAGCCTGCAGAGGGCGCTCCAGAGCTGGAATGAGCTAATTCCCAGGAGTCACCAGCAGGAGGCGCTGCAGGGGTGAGTTTGCTCCTCTACATGGCCCCAGAGGAGGAAGAAGAACCAGCTGCTCTGTGAAGAGGATACTGCTGGCCACCTTGGGCAATAGACAGTGCTCCACTTCCTCTCCCTCGCTCGCCCCAGGTCCCACATCCATGACATTGAAGAACTGGTACGCTGTACAACCACAGGGTGAGCGAAGCAGACCCCAATGGCTGAGGAGGAGCCACCTGCCCCTAAAGATAGGTAAGTAGCAGAGCCCAATGGCCACCACATTCAAGACGAGGAGACGTAGGGTGTTGGTAGTTGAGAACTCTCTTCTGCAGGGGATGGAGGCAACCGTCTGCTGACCTGATGTGAAATCCTGGGAGGCGTGCTGCCTACTTGGAGCCCACATCCCAGATGTCACAGGCAGGCTCATCCAGCCTTCTGGCCACTATCTCATGTTGCTTATCCACATGGGCACTAATGATACTGCCAGGTTTGATTCTGAACAGATCAGCAGCGACTATAGGGCTCTGGAAGCAAGGATGAAGAAGTCACAGGCGCAGGTTGTGTTCTTATCCATCTTCTTAGTTGAGGGTAAGGCTTGGGAAGGGACACTGGCATCCTGGAGATGAATGTATGGCTGTGCAAATAGTGTTTGACAGAATGGCTTTGTCTTTCTTGACCATGGGATGTTGTTCTGGGAAGCAGGATTGCTGGAAAGAGATGGAGTCTACCTGATCAAGAAAAGTACACTGACTTGCCAACCAGTGGAAGGGGGCTTTAAACTAGGTTCAAAGAAGGCAGGTGACAAAAGCCCATGGATAGGTATAAAAAAGGTGAGCTTAACAGAGGGCTAAATATTAAGGAATGTGGAAAATTACAATAGGGTCATAGGAACAACAGGGATATAAATGGGGGAATTTGCTCAGCATCTCAGATGCCTATGCAAAAATGCAAGGAGTGTGCAATAAACAGGAAGAACTGGAAGTAGCAGTACATAAGCCAAACAAGGGGAAAGGAATACAAGCCAGAACAGGGAAAGAACAGGTTCAAGAATATTTAGATAAATTAGATGTATTCAAGTTAGTAGGGCCTGCTGAAATTCATGCTAAGGTATTTAAGGAACTAGGTGGAGCAATCTCTGAATCATTAGCGATTATCTTTGAGAACTTGTGGAGGACAGGTGAGGTCCTGGAGAGGGGCAAACATAGTACCTATCTTTAGAAATGGGAACAAAGAGAACAATGAGAACTATAGACCAGTCAGCCTAACTTTGATACCTGAAAAGATACAGAAACAAATTATTAAACAGTCACCTACAGGATAATAGCCAAGCAATAGCCAACATGGATTTGTCAAGAACAAATCATGCCAAACCCACCTAATTTTTTTTTAAGTCAGACTTTTGATACATTCTCACATACCATTCTCATAAGAAACTAGGTCTAGAGAAAATTACTAGAAAGTGAGTGCACAACTGGTGAAAGAAGAAAATAATACCTAGGAGTTTTTTTTTTTATATATCTCTTTAGGCTCTTCAAATTTAATATTTAAACACAACTGTCCATCAGTCAGTGTAGCTGGTAAATACACAATAGCATTCTGACTACCAGACTTGTGCTAACTTGTGGACCATGTTAACACTCCTCCCTCCCTCCCTCCATACGATGCATATACATATCTTTTGCTAGCTCTCTCAGGGTACTCGGGCACACTCTCTCTTGTCTTATTGGAAGTATACTGTAACATCTGAACCATGCATGGTGGAGAAGCAAAGCCAGCTCTGAGTTACCACATACTTTTAAGGTTATATCCTGGATTTATTTCTTCACCACCGTACTTCAGTATCTGACATGAAATCCAATCAAGATTTAACACTAAAGTAAAAATAACTGTTGGCACCAGTTTGTAGCTTTCAAATCTGACCCGGACAGACACATTTTAAAACTTCTGCTATCAAGTATGAATGTTTCCATTTTCCAGGATTTTCTGGATTTCTAATGTTTAAATAATGGTTGGCTAGCGGCATGCTTGGCTCAGCTGTATGATGTGGGTAGGCAAGGGAAGGACATCTTGAATGGTTTGCCAGTCTGAGGTATAAATGTTTATCTTACTGGCTCTTATGAGTGGTTTTGAGCTTGTGACTGAAAACAAAATATGGTCACTATTGTGTATTGTGGACATAACACAAATCCCTGATTAGAAACACAGATGTACATACAGCTGGAGCCATGATGTCTGACTATTGCGGAGAGAGAGAGAAGGAAAAACCTAGAAACCACTATATAACAACAGACTGAACATAAGCAACTGCTTAAGAAACTAGAACTACAAATTCATATAAAGAGGTTCAACAGTCTGATCAATACATTCAAATACATCACATCAGTCCTCCCCCCTGAAATGAAATGGGCACACAACAACTTCAGAAGAACTTGTGGGGAACAGCCCAAGGTCTAGTTACAAGTGAAGTCTTTCAGGTGACTTGCATTTTCTTTTTGGATAGCGTCTGCCAACATATTGAGCACTCAGTTGAAGTGGGGTGACCTGAAGCAATGTCTGACTCAGACATTCTCTCAGATGATGCTGGTTGTTCAGCACAGCTGCTTTCTGGTATAAGGTTATTGATTGGTGGTGGGTTTGTTTTTTTTTGGCATCAATCTGGGGCACTGATGGCGGAACAACTGTCGGCTGCTTTTATTAATCACGGAGTCATCCCTGAATCTCACAATTAGTCAATGTTGTGGTGCCAAAATGTATTGGGTGGCACTTGTATAGGACAAAGGACCTATTTGTGCACTATCAATTGCTGGAAGTCATGTACTGGGTCCCTGATCACATACCAGCATTGTTTGACCCACTTGTAGCTGGTGCATTGGTCCCTCTTGTCATAGCTTGACTTATCTGATGTTTCTGACATGTAGATGTAAATTTGGCTGTATGTCCCAGTGTGACCTGAGATTTTGGCCCATAAAAAGCATTGCAGGTGTTTGGTGCTTTGTGGCATGTACTGTGTTTCAATATGATAGCAAGAAGCATAATAGCTTCTGCTGTAGAGATCCCTTCTCATCTTTCATGGATCGCCAGGCTTGCTTAAATGTCTTTCAATCAAGCTATTTGTGGTGGGGTGATATGTTGCTGAAGTTGTATGTCTAATACCATTTTTCTTCATGAGCCACTGAAACTCTATTCTGAACTAAACTGAGGACCATTGCCACTCAACTTGTTTTGGCAGTCCAGTTCTTGCAAGTAAATTTGAAAGTTTTCCTACTGTCTGTGCAGCTGTGGTGGTTTAGATGCACAAAACTTCAGGCCACTACTAGACACATCATTCCTGAAAATGATCCTACAAAATCAATATGTAGAGGTGGTCAGGGAGCTAATGGCCATTCCCAATGATGTAACAGAGCTGGTTTAGGCATGCCCTGTACCTGTGGGCTTCCTGAACATTTCTTAGCAAGCTGCTCTTATTGGCTGGTCAATGCCTGGCCACCATGCAAAACTTCTGGAGAGTGCCTTCATTTTTACTACACCTAGTTGATCTATGTGGAGCTCTTTAGACTCTTGTGTGTAGTTTATTAAGTATAATAAGATGAATTCCCCACATGACACATCCTTGATGTATGGTAAATTCACCATTGTGTGCATAAAAGGGTGTCGGGTTAGGGCTGTCAGTATATTTCCAGCCCTTCAGAGTGGCTTTGTAAACCTGTGCCAGTGTGGGATTCCTCTTTGTTTCTTCCTCAATCAAATGACAAGTCACTGGAATGCACTCAATCTGAAACAAGTTGACATTTGATATATTGTCTTTATTACAGGTCATCCTTTAACTAGTATGGGTAGGTGGGAGAGCTCATCTGCATTTGCATGGGCTTCTGTTCTTTTGAATTTGGTGTCTTATATGTAACATGCTAAGAAGAGATCCCAGCATTGCATATGTGGTGACATTGTCACAGACACTCCCTTGCTTACATAAGGGATTCTAGTAGGGGTTGGGGGTCAGTGAGAAGGGTGAATTATCTCCCATATAGATATAAGTTGAATTTCTTCACACCCGATGCTAGACTTAAAGCTTCCTTGTCTATTTGTGCACAGTTACATTCTGCCATGTTGAGAGCTGGAGCAAATGCTATGGGTTGCTCGCTGCCATTTGGCATTGTGTACAATATAATGGCCCCAATTCTATGTAAGGAAGCATTGCATGCTAACTTGATAGGCAAGGATGGGTGACAGTGTGTAAGCATGCTGTCTGATGTGACCAATTGTTTTTCTTACAGGAAAGCATTTTGATGTTCACGTGACCATACCCTCTTTTGACCAGTCTGCAGTAAACAATTCAGCAGATGCAATATAGTTGCTAGGTTTGGTACAAATCACTACAGTAGTTGATAAATCTTAGAAATGATCTAATTTTGTGACACATTCTTTGGCAGTGGAGCTTCCAGGACTGCTTTAATCATCTCCTGAAATTTTATATAGGCCTTGTACATCAATGACATGCCCACAATAAGTTATCGAGTCCCTGAAAAATTCAGATTTTAGGTGATTATTTCACAGCCTGTATTCTTCTAGACATTTTAATACACTTTTCAGGGTTTCCAGGTATTTTTCACCACTTCCATTGGTCACAATGTCATCAAAGCTTATGCTCAAATAAATTTGTTAGTCTCTAAGGTGCCGCAAGTACTCCTGTTCTTTTTGAAAATATCTCTGTGTTCTTGGGATACCTTGCAAAACTTGGTCCATTGCCTATTTCCATATAGCAGGACCTGAAGCAGACCCAAACATTAGCCTGTTGCACTGGTACAGACCCTTTTTGAGTATCGATTGTGAGGTATGCCTTAGATTCTTCCTCAACTTCCATCTGTACGCAGACCTGTGACAAATCAATTTTGCTGAAGCATTGTCTCACTGCAAGTGTAGCAGAAATGTCTTAAATCTGAGGCAGGGGAATTTCTCAACGTTCAGTACAGGGTTTTCGGTGATCTTAAAATCTCCACCCATCTTTATTGCACCACTTTTTTTTTTTTTAACAATGGGAACAATAGGATTTCCCCACTTGCTCCAGGCCACATTTGAAAGTATACTCTGTCTTTCCAGATGTTCCAATTCAGTGTCTATCTTCGAGTGGATTCTTTAAGGGACAGGTAGAGCTTTGAGAAACTTGGGCTGCACCTTCTCAGATAGGATTACTTTAGCCTTCATGTGTTTGAGTTCCTGTGCCTTCATTGAATACTCCAAATGCCTGACTTAGTATCCCTTCCAGATGTTTGACTGTTTTTGTGGAGTCTGCTGAAAGTGTCTGCAGCATCTTTGTAGATTTCCAATCTAAAGGAACCTTATGTAACCATTCATGACCCCATAGGGTTGATCACCCCTCCCCCCCCATTCTTAATGACATAAATCTAATAAACACGGCTTATTGTTATACTCCACATTCATGTGCATCACCCCAGTTGGCACTCCTGCCTCCCATATAAGTTTTTAGTAACATCAGTTTATCCCTCAGTTGGGTGTATTAAAACTTTTTCTCATATTCTGAATGTGTGATAACAGACACTGCAGAGCCTGTATCCAATTCTATTTTGAGCATTTTTCCTGCCACTTGGAGGGTCAAACAGATTGCTGACTTGTCGTTTTTGCTCATGCTATATATATATCCAGGTTGAGTACTCCATTCTCTCTGTGTCACTACTGCCTCTGTTTACAGAATGCATATTTGTATTCCTTTTCTATATCCTGATCTGGTCTCTTCCTTATGTCTCTTTTAGTATCACAAACCACTTGGATATGACCTTTTTTTATTACAGCTTCTGCAATATGCATCTTTAAATCAGCAATCAGGAGGAGCATGGAATGCTTTTCCACAATGATAATGTCTGTCAGCTGTGTGGACCAGTTCTTGCCTTGGGTTACACATAGTTCATGCATTCTTTCTTCTGTTTTAGTTCCAGTATGCAATTCTGTTGCATACCTTGCTGCACTTTCCATCACTAGTCCAATTGCTACTGCACATTTTAAAGCTAAGATTTTTTCCCTCAGTTAAAAGCCTCTTCTGTATGCTTTCATTAAGCAGTCCACACACACACATCTGTTTCTTAGGGTCTCATTAAGCCTATCTTTAAAAACAGTGTTTTGGTATCTTTTTAACTCTGTTGCAAAGGAGGAAATAGATTCACCTACAAGCTGATTCTGCTTACGAAACCTGAAGCTTTCGGTTATAATCAGGGGCTTGGGTGAGAAGTGCTCCTGAATAATTTGCACTACCTCTTTAAAGGTTTGGCTGGCTTCTCTGGGGTGATCAGAGTATGTAATAAACTGTTCGTTTTTCCTCCCATCACACTCAGTAATGATGCTATGTGTTTTTCTGGGGGAATCTCATTTACTTAGAGAGAGCCTGGGGCAATATTTCCATCTGTGGGCCAGTCCTCCATGGCATTGTGGAAGGCTTCCATTTTCCCAGTAACGCCTGCCATTTCACCTCGCTGGTGTTGGTTTAGTAGTTTGGAGTATTCACAATTGTAGCTGACTCCTCTTCCCCATTGGGACTGCAAGAAAGGTCACAGATTGTTTTGCTGCTCTGATGCATAGAAGGTTCTTGAAATCCTTATAGCCAATTGTTGTGTATTGCAAACATACCATGAGTCTCTGATTAGAAACACAGATACATACACAGGGCCAACTGGGGGAGGGAGGCAGGAGGGCATTTGGCCTGGGCCTCAAGCTCAAAGGGGGCCTCAAATTTAGACAGTTGTTAATTTTTTGGCATTTGATAAGTTTCACAACTTGTTTTTATGCGCATCCCTATCGGACCAAAATGTGACACACACTCTCAGCTTAGAGCTGCAAATTTAAGCAAATAAGAGATGTGATTTGGTAAAAGACTTAATTTTTTGTTAACTGATATAGATTTTGTCATATTCAAGAGTTAAAAATGTTCATAAATATTAATAAAAATATATTGGTTCTGATGGCACAAGATTAGATCGTGATAAACGTGTCCTCTCAGATCAGCTGACTATATAAACAAACCACAACTAGTGGCTGGTGCTGGATCAAGTGCGTGTTGAAAGGTAGAGAATTGTTACACTTTAGTGTCTTTATAGTTTTATGTCTAGTTGACTAAGGAATTATTTATGTGTGAGAATTCCTTATTATTATCTTCATATGCTAGCTAAAAGAGGTGACTGATTGGTTGAGCCCTAGCTTGGCCATCATCATATGGCTAGGGGGTCTGAAAAGTTGGAAGTGGCCCGGACCTCTCTGGACCTCTGAGAGTGCCTGTACGTACATACAATTGAAGCCGTGTGTGTGTCACTATATAACAGATTGAACATAAGCAACCGTTTAGGAAACTTAGAACTGCAAATTCACATAAACAGATTCAACACTGATCAATACTTTCAAATACCTCAGTCACAGAAGTGATAAACTGAGTTTTCTCTTCTATCTGGCAACCCCAGTGTGCATTCTACATGGGGATTATTGATATCTGATAAGAATCAAGGGATGCACAAGATTAGAAGACGGCTATATCTGGAAACTGTACAATAAATGTCCTAAGAAAGTTGCTCATTTGGAATAAAGGATTTGCAAAAGAAAATCTTTTTTTTTAAAAAGAGCTAAAAATTAATTGAATATAAAAATTAATAAAATAAGTATGTATAACCTCTGTAAATATAGGGCTCAATCTGAGGATTCTTGAGGAAATAGAAACTTTGTTGCTTGAGTTGCATCTCTAACTAGATATATAATTGATTTGATTGTATTATATAATCCATTTAAACACTTTAAATCATAGCTGTTCGTTACATCTCTTTGGCTTGCTTGATTGTGGTACATTTTCATCCTATATTGTAGAATTTAAGCATTCTCTTGGCTTGTCCATTAGGGGCTTGTCTACATACAGTTTTTTGTACTGCTTTAACTATATTTGTTTAGTAATTTATATTGATATAGTTTATTTCCATAGATTTATGGAAATAAACTTTACCAATACAACTCCATCTACATTAGGGGATGGTTCTGCTTTAGCTAAACTTTTACAGGTACAATGGTACAAAAACTGCATGTAGATCAGTTTAATAGTGCAGTAATTAAAGGCTGCCTTCAGAGTGTGTGTGTGTGTGTGGTTTTTTTATTATGAATTTCAGATACTGTTTGGTCACTTGCATTCCCTGTGCCATCACTGAGAGCAACTAGAATGGGTAGAGTTGGGGATTCTTAAGAAAGGGATGTTGCAAATGTCTAATATGGCATTCCACAGCTGCAGGATAGATGGTTATTTCTCTCCTTCCAACCTACCCCACCGCCCAACTCAAAATTAGGATTAGCCCTGGTTACTGCAAACTGTGAGATCTTTAGTAAATTTGCAATAGCCACAGGGCCAATTTTGGCTGGACCAGGCTCTTTGATTACCGAGCATTAGCCTGTTAGCTCTTGCTACAGCCAGGCGTAGTGCAGACAGAATCTGTTTTAGTTTCCTTGTGCATCAATACACATCCATCAGGAAAAGTTTTAAGGTTCACAGGGCTGGCAAATACCTTCCCCCATTTGCTGGGTATCAAAAAGTTGCAGCATTCTGTATTTGCTGCATCCTATCAATCTTAAAACAAAGCTACCTGGATAGGGGCAGCTCTAGCTTTTTTGCTGCCCCAAGCACAGCAGTCAGGCAGCCTTCGGCGGCTTGCCTGCAGGAGGACCCTGGTCTCGCAGCTTTGGTGTACCCGCCGCCGAATCTGCGGGACCTGCAGACCTCCCGCAGGCGCGCCGCTGAAGGCTGCCTGACTGCCACCCTCCCAGGGATCGGCAGGGCGCCCCCCGTGGCTTGCTGCCACAGGCACGTGCTTGGAGCGCTGGTGCCTGGAGCCGCTGCTGTGCCTGGAGAGGTAGGTACTAAACACAGTTAAGCTCTTGAGATTCCCCACTCCATGCTGCAGCAGTCTTCCCCTTGTTTGTCCCTGGTGCCATTCTGAACTGCACTTCTCTGTTCTGCTTGTTAGTTGTTTCTTACTGTGTTACTGCTGAGGCATTAGGAATAGAACCCATGATGAGTCTGGGTTACCAAACATACAAGTGAAATAAGTGTCCAGTTGAGGAAAGTTTGGGTATTGCCGACTCTCTACCTTTCTATCTGGACTGCTAAGGCCTTCAAATTCCCTAAGATCATGCATCTTAATGCCCAGGGTGGAAGGACCTTATTAGTAAGGAATTATCCGGGATGCCAAAAGAAAACAGTTTTGCATCACAAGTAGACGAACTCACCAGGAAGTATATTTTTTTCCTCTTGTCGCTTTTTCTTTCCCACTACTTTCCTTTCTTGGCCCTATGCTTTGTAGAAGTCTTAATTCTCCTCCTTTCTTTCTCATTTCCTAGGTTTCCTTCTCTCTCCTTAAAGACTACACTATGTAGATGTAGGATCACTTTTAGGCCTTGTCTACACTCGTGGTGGCATGTAGCCACACAGCAGCTACACTTCAGTGTATAGCTACATGCAGCAGTGAAAGGCTCTGGCAGGGGTAGGCAGCAAGGAAAGGCTCTGGTAGTGGGTAGCTGCTGGAGCCTTTCCCCACTGCCTCCCCCTTGCCAGAGCCTTTCCCTCAGGTGGGGAAAGGCTCCGGCAGCATGCAGGCAACAGGACACAACACAGTGTAGACAGGAGAGGCCCTACTTGGTGCTCCAGCCCTGAGCACCCACAGAGTCGACACCTATGGGTGTAGACATACTTTATGATTCCTCTCTAAGCTTCTGGAAGTTCTAGTAACTGGTGCAGCTAAGTTGGCTAATCACCTCTTTGTTGCCAACATCCTGGATTCCTCCCAGTCAGGCTTTAGACCCCAGCGTATGGGACATAGAGAGCACTTCTTTCTCACTGATATAACGTTATGCTAAATTCATTACTGTTTATAACGTGCTTTGAGAGCAATGGGTAGAAGGTGTTCGTGTTAAATCATTTTAGAATTATTATTTTGTTTCTGTACCATGGTGATCAAACTTGCCTCTCCTATGTTACTGAACATAGAATGTAATGAAAATCTGCTGAAAATTGCTGCCTGTAATTTTTCTATTTGCTTATCTATAAGTCAATGAGAAAATAAGGGTATAATATTTGAGAGGAAGCGGGGGGGGGAGCTTTTTGAAGAGATTGCACAGTACAAAGAAATAACATTAAGACTTGGTGAATGAGTTTGGATAAAGCAACACGACCGAAAACTTCAGATGCTGCTTGAACCAGACTTGCCTGTTGTTGTTCTTGTTGTTGTTTGTTTTGAAGGACAGCTGTGTATGTCTTAATATTAGCCCAAGTTGGATTGAAAGGAGAACTATGTCAGCTGTAATTCTGCATAGTCTAAAACTAGAAAGTATCACAATGAGTCCTCAGTAACTTTATTCTGGCTTTTAGATCAAAAGGTCTGAGTGAGGCATAGGAATGGGAAAGACCCAGAGTGGGATGACAGCAAGAAGGAAAAGGTCTGAGGACACATAGCATCGGTGATGCACTGGAGACCCAGTGTCAGAACCAAATGTTGTTTGGGGTGTCAGGTTGGAGACTTCCTGTAAAGGAGAGAGGAAGTCTCCTCCCTTAAGCCCTTTGCTATCAGGTTACCCAGCTGGTTAACTCTGCAGGGAGCAAAAGGAGCACTGACTGGGCCAGTCGAGAGCAAAGGACTGAGTCATTCCATGCACCAACAGGGTATATAGATTTTGGAGGGCTGGCAAAGATCCAGAAACAACTATTTGGGATTTAGTAGTGTCTCAGTCAACATGGAGGGATAAAAGGCTGTCTTGTTATTCTGGACTTTTGTTTAACTCTGGAAGGGGTGCACTCTCATGACAGAGCTTAGCTGGAGGGCTGAGTCATGTCAGCAATCCAAAAGTGCTGAGAGCCAAAGGACCACCAGGTCAAGGCAGTTAAGTTAACCAGAGTGGGAAATTGAGGCAGACATGTGACTGGAAGTCGAGGGAGGTCTTATCACAAGGTGTCCACTACATCATGAAAGAATGTAAGTTCTTTGAGACAGGGACTGTCTTTGCTCTGCTTATACAGTGCCTAGCAAAATGGGATTCTGATCTATGATTGGGACTCTTTGGTGCTATGGTAATACAAATAAAAAAATAAATAAATAATAAATAACTTATTCAGATTAATTGACCCAGAAGACCAGCCACACCAATGACAAGATGCTATGATGATGGTTTTTGAGTACCTGCAGCCATCTTGCTAGGACTTGGTGAATAGTTTGCTTACATATTAGGTGAATAACGTTGAATGAATTTGAGCTTTTTCTAACACACTATTTTTTTCATCATTTGTCTAGCTCTAGTAATTGTGATCTGATCAGCTTTCACTTTTGAATTTGCAAATATTGAATCAAATAACTTTTTGTACTATTTAGTCTTCTTCCTGATGGGGTTATATTTAATTTAGTTTTTAGTACTACTTGTAGAAAGGAATTATACATTTTTGAAGGGTTGAGCCTAGTTTTTGTCAGGGAATGATGGGCTGTCAAAGTAAATAAAACTGATCAGAGCTGAATGAAAGCTGTAATGTCGATCCCATGGGAAATTCTCATATTTCAGTATTCGTTTGTATCCCAATATGGGACAAAGAGTTGAATATCAACTCTTGGGGGACAAAAAGTTCCAAAAAACTTCAATAGGAAAATGATTAAACATTTTATTTCACATTTTTGATTGAAACAAAACATTTCATCATTCCAAAATCAATATATTTCATTTTGGTTTGTTGAACTGGCCCAAAACACTTTGTTTCAAGACAGTTCAACAACTGCATTTCCCTATTGTAACCTTCCTGAGGCAATGCATCAGAGTTCAGGTTGCCTGAGGCTCTTCACTCAGGATGGGCCAGGCTCCCTGGCCAGACTACAACTGCCATGATATACCTGCAGCCATGTCAGTGAGAAGATTGCTTTAGAATGTGGGAGATGTCATACAGCCAGGGAACTCAGCCCACAGGCAAAAATAGAGGCCCGAACTACACCTTACATGAGGCAATAGGGCACAATAAGGAAATGCAGTTTAATATTAAACTGACTTGAAACTAAACATTTTTGGTCAAATCAACCCCAAACAATTTTTTTGCATTTGAATTTTTCCAACAAAAATGGAAAGATTTGGGCAAAACTGAAATTTTCCCATGGAAAAACTTGATTTTTGTGGAAACTGAATTTTCCATCAGAAAATCATTCTGATGGAAAATTCCTGATGAATCTCTTAAGAAAAAACACTACAAAAATTGGTCATTTAAAAAAATAAAATTGGTGCTAACTTTCAGATACTAAGTGAATAAACTGTAGAGCAAGGTAAAAGCAACTTGTTTTCTTTGGTAGGAAGGCCTGTTACAAATTGTGAGGAGGACATATTTACCTTTGGGACCAGTACACTGTTGCTATGACAACAGTTGCCATGTGAATCATCCTAAGAGATGTAAAATCATGGAAATACTCTTCTTTAGCATGTATGCATTTTTTGCATTTTCTATTGGGAGTTTTAACTGAAAAAAGGAATAACAGGACTGTCCATCTCAGATTGGAGGTGAGCAGGGTTATTTAAAAAAACCCGAGAGCTAGCCAAAAATAAATAAATTAAAATCATCTTAAGCCAAAAAAAGATGTTTTTTTTTAATTCTCATGATTTTTTGGGGTCTGATTCATGACTTCTGGGGTTGGCAGCATTACAGTTAATTTCCACACTGCTTCAGCTAAACTTTTCTATGGTTTATCAATTTGTGGTTTACTCCCTCCCTTGTTTTACACTAGATCTCACTTTTGATGTGATCACTTCAAATGAAGAAGGTAGAGCAGGGGTTCTCAAACTGGGGGTCGGGACCCCTCGGGGGGTCACGAGGTTATTACATGGAGGGTCGCAAGCTGTCAGCCTCCACCCCCAAACCCTGCTTTGCCTCCAGCATTTATAATAGTGTTAAATATATAAAAAAGTATTTTCAATATAAGGGGGCGGGGTTGCACTCAGAGGCTTGCTATGTGAAAGGGGCTACCAGTACAAAAGTTTGAGAACCACTGAGGTAGAGTAAGTGGCACTGCTTCACTTACCATTATAGTTAGCAGCTACGAAGTCCTTTCCAGCTTCAAAGAACGGAATAAACTCTGATTAAAAAAATACCCCGCTGAGGTATAGGAGTACTGACCTCCTGAGGTCCCTTCCAACCCTGAGGCCACGTTTACACTTACCGGGACGGTCGACGCGGCGAGTTCGACTGCTCGGAGTTCGAACTATCGCGTCTGATCTAGACGCGATAGTTCGAACCCCGGAAGCGCTAGTTCGAACTCCGGTACTCCACCGCGGCAGGAGGAGTTGCCGGAGTCGACCTTGGAGCCGCGGAGTTCGCTTCCGCGGCGTCTGGACGGTAAGTAAGTCAAACTAGGGTAGTTCGAATTCAGCTACGTTATTCACGTAGCTGAATTCGCGTACCCTAGTTCGACCCCCGAGCTTAGTGTAGACCAGGGCTGAGATTCTATGATTTATACTCTGGTCAAGCGCCCCCTGGTGTCTGTGTTTGGACCTGCATGCTGGGGCCATGTGCTTTGAACTTTGCCTAGGATGCTGGGTATGCTCCAGCACTGTTTCTGGCCTCTCCAGCAAATGTCCCGGGCAGGGATTCTATCTGATGCCCTTTCTGAAAGTGGGGCCCCAATGACCAGCTGCTCTTGCCCCCAGGACAAGTAGTGACACCCCAATACACTTCTATGAGTGAAAGGAGGTCAATTTTTATAAATTTGCTGAGGAGCCAGTTAAATTTTAAAGCTAATAAAATTTTTTAATAATAATTGGAGATATACCAATCTCCTAGAACTGGAAGGGACCTTGAAAGGTCATTGAGTCCAGCCCCCTGCCTTCACTAGCAGGACCAATTTTTGCCCCAGATCCCCAAGTGGCCCCCTCAAGGATTGAACTCTCAACCCTGGGTTTAGCAGGCCAATGCTCAAACCACTGAGCTAGCCCTCCCCCCAAGCTGCAGCAAAACACAAAAAGGGCCATAGTGAGTCATGCCAATTGTCCATGTATCCTGTCTTCTGACAGTGGCCATTGCCAGATGATTCAGAAGCAATGACCAAAACAGGGCATTTATTGCGTTATCAATCCCCTGTCTTCCAGTCCAAGTTTCTGGCAGTCAGACCATAGGTGCCCTTGCCCTGCACCTTCCAGGCCCAGTTCCACCCCCTCCCTCGAGCATGCTGCACCCTTGCTCCCCCCCACTCCCCAGCGCCTCCTGACACAGCTGATCTGCGGCAGGCGGTAGGCAATGGGAGGGAGGGGGAAGTGCTGATCCGTGGGGTCTGCCAGTGGGCAGGAGGCACTGGGGGGAGGGGGAGGTTCTGGAAGGGGGGCTGCTGGTGGGTGCTCAGCACCCACCATTTTTTCCCCCGGAGTGCTCCAGTCCCAAAGCACCCATTGAATAGGCACCCATGAGTCAGACAGTTAGGAACAGCGATTGCAACCCTGATTATCTTAGCTAATAGCCCTTGATGGACCTATCCTCCATGAACATATCTAATTCTTTTTTGAACTTGGATGTGTGAAGGCCAAAAGTATAACTGTCAATGAGTTCCTCAGGTTGACTGTGCGTTGTGGGAAGAAATACTTCCTTTTGTTTGTTTTAAACTTGCTGCCTGTTAATTTCATTAGGCAACAGCTGGTTCTTGTGTGATGTGAAGGGTTAAACATGTTTCTATTCACTTTCTTCACACCAGTCATGATTTGATAGACCTCTGTTATATCACTGTTATATCACCCCCTCAGTAATCTTTTCTGAGCTGAACAGTCCCAGTCTTTTTAATTTCTCCTCATATGGAAGCTGTTCCATGCCCCTAATCATTTTTGTTGCCCTTATCTCTTCCTTTTCATATTCTAATATATATTTTTTGAGATGGGATGACCAGATTTCACACAGTATTCAAGGTATGGGTGTACCATGAATTTATATAGTGGCATTATGATATTTTTTGTCATGTTATCTATCCCTTTTTGTAATGGTTCCTAATATTCAGTTAATTTTTTTAACAGCATCTGCACATTGAGCAGATGTTTTCAGAGAACTATCCATGATGACTAAGATTTTTTTTTTCTTGAGTAGTAAGTAACAGCTAATTTAAATCCTATAATTTTGTATGAATAGTTGGGGTTATGTTTTCCAATGTGCACTACTCAATATCAACACTGAATTTCATCTGCCATTTTGTTGCCCAGTCACCCAGTTTTGTGAGATCCTTTTGTAGCTCTTCACAGTCTGCTTTGGATTTAACTGTCTTGATTAATACAAATGTAACCACAATACAGTTTACCCCCTTTTTCCAGGTCATTTATGAATATGTTGAATTAATCCTTTGGGAGCCCTACTATTTACCTCTCTCCATTCTGAACATTGGCCATTTATTTCTACCCTTTGTTTCCTATCTTTTCTATGCATGACAGGACCTTTTCTCTAATCCCATGACTGCTTACTTTCCCTAAGAACCGTTGGTGTGGGAACCTTGTCAAAGGCTTTCTGAAAGTCCAAGCATACTATATCCACTGGGTCACTTTTGTCCACATGTTTGTTGAGATCCTCAGAGAATTCTAACAGATTGAGGCAGGATTTCCCTTTACAAAAGCTGCATTGACTCTTCCTCAGCATATAGTGTCCATGTACATGTCTGATAATTCTGTTCATTACTATAGCTTCAACCAATTTACGTGGTACTGAAGCTAGACCTACCAGCCTATAAATGCCAGGCTCATCTCTGAACCCTTTTTTAAAAATTGGTGTCACATTAGCTATCCTCCAGTCATCTGGTACACAGGCTGATTTCAGTGATGGATTATATACCACTGCTAGTAATTCTGCAATTTCATATTTGCGTTCCTTTAGAATTCATGGGTGAACAACATCTGGTCCAGGTGACTTATTGTTCTTTAATTTATCTATTTGTTCCAAAACATCCTGTATTGACACCTCAGTCTGGGGACAGTTCCTCAAATTTATTACCTACAAGAAATGGCTTAGATGTGGGAATCTCCCTCACATTCTCTATAGTGTAGACCAGTGGTTTTCAAACTTCTTCAACTGGGTCCCCAGAAAAAAAAATTGTTGATGCCCGTGACCCAACAGAGCTGGGGATGAGGGGTTTTGGGTGTGGGAGGGGCTCAAGGCTGGGGCAGAGGGTTGGGGTATGGGGGTGAGGGCTGTGGGGTGGGGCCGGGAATGAGGGGTTCAAGGTGTGGGAGGTAGATCAGGGCTGGGGCCGGGGTTGGGGTGTGGCAGGGGGTCAGGGTTCTGGGCTCGGGGTTCAGGCTTTGGGGCGGGGCTGAGGATGAGGGGCTTGGGGTGCAGGAGGGGCTCTGGATTGGGGGGGGCTCAGGGCTGGAAGGAGGGGGTTGGAGTGCAGGGGTGAGGGCTGGGAATGAGGGGTTCAGGGTGTGGGGGGCTCAGGGCAAGGGATTGGGGCATGAGGTTGGGCTGCGGACTCACCTCCGGCGGCTCCCAGTCAGCGGTGCAGCCAGGGTGCAGAGGCAGGCTTCCCGCCTGTCCTGGCACTGGGGACCACGCTGTGCCCCAGAAGTGGCCAGCAGCAGGTCCGTCGCCTAGGCGAAGGCGTGTGGCTCTTGTCCGCGGGCACCGTCCCTCCAGCTCCTATTGGCTGAGTGCAGAGCTGGTGCTCGGGGCAGTGGCAGTGCGTGGAGCCCCATGAGCCCCCTGCCTAGAAGCTGGACCTGCTGCTGGCTGCTTCTGGGGCGCAGCGCGGTGTCAGAACAGGTAGGCACTAGCCTGCCTTAGCTGGGCAGCACCGCTGACAGGACTTTTAACATCCTGGTCAGCGGTGCTGATCAGAGCTGGTAGGGTCCCTGGGTGCTGAGCAAGGTGACCCAGTGCTTTACATGCCACGACCTGGTACTGGGTCGTGACCCAAACTTTGAAAAACACTGGTGTAGACCAATGCAAAGAATTAATTTAGCTTCTCCGCAATGGCCTTGTTTTCCTTGAGTGCTGCGTTAGCACCTTGATCGTTCAGTGGCCCCACTGATTGTTTGACAGGCTTCTGCTTCTGATGAACTTAAAGAAATTCTTACTGTTGGCTTTTGTGTGTCTTGCTAGTTGCTCTTCATTTTTTTTTTTTTGGCCTGCACTTGACTTGCCAGACTTTGTTTCTTTCTATTTTCCTCAGTAGGATTTGACTTCCAATTTTGAAAAGATGTCTTTTTGCCTTTAACTGCCTCTTTTACTCTGCTGTTTATCCATGGTAGCATTTTTTTTGGCCCTCTTACTGTTTGTTTATTTATTTATTTTAAATTGGGGGGTATGCATTTAGTTTGACCCTCTATTATGGTGTTTTTATATGGTTTCCATGCAGCTTGCAGGCATTTCACCCTGGTGACTGTTTCTCTTAATGTTCATTTAACTAGCTCCGTTATATTTGTTTCCCCCTTTTGGAAGTTAAATACCAGTGCATCTTTGGTATTTCACCCCTATAAGGATGTTAAATTTAATTATGCCATGATCTCTCTTTCTGAGCTGTCCAGCTATATTTACCTCTTGGACCAGACCTTGTTCTTCACTTAGGACTAAATCAAGAATTGCCTCTCCCTTTGTGGTTCCAGGACTAGCTGTTCCAAAAAAGCAATTATTTATGGTGTCTAGAAATTTTATCTCTGCATCCCGTCCTGAGATGACATGTACCCAATCAGTACTGGGATAGTTGAAATCTCCCAGTATTATTGGATTTTTTTTGTTTTTGTAGCCTCTCTAATCTTCCAGATCATTTCACAATCAGTATCACCAGCCCGGTCAGGTGGCTGGTAGTATATTGCTACTGCTATACTCTTTTAGAAATTCCATGCTTGAATAATATCCATAGAGATTCTATGGTGCAGTTTGATTAACTTAAGAGTTGGACTCTGCTTTCTTTCACATGTAGTGTCGCTCCCCCACTATTGCAGCCTACTCTGTCATGCCTATCTATTTTGTACCCTGGTATTACCAGTGTCCCATTGATTATTATCATTCCACCAAGTTTCTGCAATGGTTATTTTATCAATTTCATCATTTAATACCAGGCACTCAAGTTCACCCATATTAGTATTTAAACATCTATCATTTATATACAAGCACTTATAAAATTTGTCAATACTTAGTTGTCTGCTTTTATGTGAGGTAATTGAATGGGACTCTTTTAAATATGACTGTTTCTCTTCAGTTTCTGGTATGGCAAGACATTTCCTTTGCCTCATCAGCGTCACCATTTGTCCAGGCAGGGAAGGAAAGCGGGGGAGCTGGAGTAAGTCAGTTCTAGTCTGGAGGTCTTTAATTCTTTGCTTTGGTTTATTTTTTCCATATTTTCAAGGTGGTCCTCAGGGTAGACCCGAGTAGTTCTCTTACGCAAAACAGCAAATCCACAACACAAAAGAAATGCATTTCTTTGCCTCCTCCCTGGGTGTTGCCTTATTATGCTGGTTTCTGGTTGCCAGCCCTTCCCCAAACAGAAATAAACTTGATTGTTTCCCCATAGGGATGAGACCAGCCTTTTCTCTCTGCTGCCCCTAAACCTGCTGCAACTTGTTTCTCTCTCTCTCTCTCTCTCTCTCTCACACACACACAAGACGAGAGTTTCTGAAAGATCACTGACAGTGCTTAATTGGACTCAGGTGTATCTAATTAACTTGAGATCTCTTTTCAGCTCATGGGGGGGGGGTGGGGGAGAAAGGGCCTTCATGGTTCTAGGACTGATAAACTTGCCATCCACCACTCTCTTATAGCTGTCAGGTCTGACTACCTGTACTTCATCAACCTCTATCCTCTCCTCTTTAATTGGATACAGGATATAACAAACTAGGTTTGCCAATTTGGATAAGTGTTATAGCCAAAATAGAATGGAATCTAATAGGATAAACCTTTTATATTGAGCCAGGGAGTATAAGCTTACTCATTTTAATGCTGGATTCTTTTCAGATCAACTTTTAACTTGGACAGTATTTCTCAGATCAGGACACTTGCTTATTATTAACCATTCAACAATTTCTTATTCCCCCGGAACCACATTAGTATACAACTAGCAGATCACCACTCAAGTGTAGACACAACCAATGTTCTAGGCCTGTACTATGTACACAATGCAGTCTTACAAACAACCATCAGAAATTAGAGCTAAGGCTCAGCAGTTATACCAAGGAATAATGTAAGGTACCAAGATTTCTTATTACATTTACTTATGATCATGTATTCTCAATTCTTTGGTGCCTAACACACACTTATCATGCTTCCAAAGATGTACTTCTCTTTAAGGCTGTGGTTACTAATGTTTGAATGGATTGGTCCAAAAGGGACAAGTTTGGAATATCAAAAGCAATTGCTTTAAGTTATTGTTTCATAGACCAATTTGTTTGGATTTATAAAGGAGTTAACATTAAAATATGGTTACGTGAAGTCTCCCTAGAGAGACTTAGCAAGATAATCTACAGTTCTCTATATTAAAGAAATATAAGTGAAATCTTTGGAATGAAATCTCACCATTTGTTCCTATCCTCTTAACCCTGGAATGGGGGATCGTCCTTTCCAGATAGCTGGGCCAGGCATTGGTTGCACTTAGGATTCTGCAGCTTTTTGTTGAGTTCAATCAACTCTCCTGACTGAGCTTATGGAGGCCACAGTTTTATATACCCGCATTTCAGAACTCCTTGGAGTGCGGCAGCCTCTGATTTCTATTGGAGAAGTTACCCCAACTGAGTGCTCAGATTTCAGCTCTCAGTTTCTCTGATTCTTCCATTTGTATCCAGTAGATGGCATTAGTGTATAATACCGTAAATTTCTTCAGTTCTTTTCTTATTGGAGGCATTTTATGTTGGATTCAGTTCAAGAATTATAGTTCATTATTAACCCCTACTGTCAGTCAGGATACCCCTTTTAAGCAATTTTCCAAAGTTAGACTCTGGTTTATATCTTTTAACACTCCTTCTTCCTTGTGTCAGACAATTCCTATTCTAGAGCATAACAGTTATTTACAATGAAAATCAACAACATCCCTTCTAAATTTGGAGGACACATTCCATATGTTCTTTGATTGTACATCAGAATTTCTCATTATTTAAGACTTACAGTAGAACAAGGGACATGATCAACATATAAAAGGATATAGATTTGACTCACAAGGCAAACAAATGTTTTCTAATTTGGAGTGAATGATTATCTATGGCGTACTTGATTTACAAGGAAAAAAATGAATAGTTTATTATTTGGGGAGAAAACATGGCTTGGATTTCTTGGGAAAACAGGTAGTTTGCTCAATTTGACCATCAATTTTACAGCCAGTCATTTCTAGTTTGCTTAGCTTGGAGTTTCCTCACCCATCTCTGGATTCACTCACAATGTGCAATGGGCCACTTTGCATAGGAAAGCAGGGTGTGACCCAGACTTGGTAACTTGCAGTTCTTTTTAGCTAAATTTGGAGGGAGGAAGAGGTTTTATCCATATACAGTTTGGGAGTTTCTTGCCTAGATGATTAAGAATACTTTCATTTAGCCATTTTAGTTTATATTCTTGGAGAGGAACTCCCAACTTTGGCTGATCTGTGGGTTCTTAGACAAAATAGCTCAGATGATATGAACCATTTTCTTATGGTCTTTACTTCTTAGGTGGATCATATTCTTAGATAAACAGAGGTGGATAGCATTTTTAATTTTTGAGGGTCAGAAGGAATCAGCAGTCATTAATCATTCAAGGCATATTTGTTCTATATATCCCTTACACATTCCAGTAACTTAAGCACATACTTTCCCAGCACTTCTCTTTGTATGAGCACTCTGGTTTAAAGTTTCCGCTTTCCAGGACATGTAATAGTTGAAGCAGATAAACATAGACTTTTACAGAAGGAGTTCTAAAACTAGACAGTCTTTGGACAGTGCAAGAGATCTGGGCAGAACAATAAATATCTGTATGTCATTCCCTGCCTCAGTGTCCTAAACACTCTCTTGAGCATTCTTTGAGATTTGGGTCAGTGCCTTTTCAGGGCTCCAGGTCCCCTCTGCTGGGCATGGGGGACCTACCCCAGCTCATGGTAGGAGGCACCAAAAACTGAACAATTTTTTGTTTCAATTCAATTTGACTTGGTTAGAAAAATGTGTGTGTTGTAGCTGAATATTTTGTGCTGTACTCTTACCTACTAGAATTTAGGATTAACATTTCCGCTTTAAATCCCAGACTGGCTTCCAGTTATCTTGACTTATAGTATGCTCCTGCAGCTGAGCAGAGATGTTTGCATTAGCTAAACTGCCTTTTCCCCTAGAGACCAGGTCACCCCTTTGAACTTCAGTCTTTGCTAGGATGAGGTGTGACAATGCTGAAGTCACTGAGCTTAGCATTGCGATGGTGTAGGGTTTATAGTGCTACCAAAACAAGCCATTAATTTGCTCTAGTACCTACCCACTTATGGAGTCTAATGCTTTGTTGTTTGCATCCTTACAGAGAAATGTAAATTGACCATACACAGTGCATTCAGATTTACTACATTTGCATTGAGCTGGCCTGGGAACTATGAGATCATTGTTTAATAACCAAAAAAAACAACACATTACTTTGTGCAGGTCTCTGCAATACTATAACCCTCTAATGTCTTTTGTTGCCTGCAGTCAAACATGTGGCTGAGATGGAATAGAGACTTAGGAGCATACAAAGGTTTTTTTTTATTTGTATTTTGAGTGAAGCCAAAGCTTTTGATAGAGGATTAAGGGTCTAATGTGCACAAAAATGACAATGTGGAAAGTATATGTAAACACACACAGATAGGCCTTTGTTGGTATCAGCATGGCTTTCAGGCAGAAGTGGATGAACAAGACACTGGAGCAGTTCATCACTGGGCATGGGGTAATAGGATAAAAATCAAGGTCAGATATGCAGGAATTGGGTGTCCATATTTCCCTATGCTGAATACGAGACAGGTGGTAAAATTACTCATATTCAAGCGAGTTCAATGGCATTCACTCAGAACTACGTGTACAAGCATTCAAATTAACATCAAGTTGACTGAGCCCCTCATAAAAAGAAATGCTGCATAGTTGGATTCTTTCTTTTTATTTACCTTCTTATCTCTAAGGCTGTAGGGTTTACACAAGGAGAGGTGACACGCACACACACACACACTCCTGTACACCTCTCACACAGCAGGGGTGACTGAGCAACCCACCTCTCCCTGCCCTGCACTCACCACCCTCCACGCCTGGCTGGGCCGTCGGGACGGACCAGCCTCTCCTGATACCCGGCGCCGCATCTTCCTGAGGTAACGTGTTGGGGGAGGTACCGGGTCACATGCCCACCCATAGATTCCTGCCAGGGTTCACACCAGAATGTGGCCAGCAGCAGCCTTTAGGCACTGTGCGGGAGGGAAGGGACAGGAGCTGCTTCCAGCCGCAGGGGAGGGGGAAAAGGGATGACTTGGCCTGTGTCTTTGCAGAGCTCATCACTTCCCCCACACTTCCCTGTGGCTGGAAGCAGCTTGTCCTTTCCTGTCCACACAGTGTCTAAAGGCAGCTAACACCTCCAGGCTGCTGCTGGCCACAGCCATAAACCAACTACCTCCTCTCACCTGGCTACCGCAGGAAAGGGTTAAGCCCTAAGGACGCATTGTGCACCAGGGCCCAGGGAACTTGACTGCTGGGGTTTCAGCGAACCCCACAAGAGAGGAGGCTCAGTGGGTGAGGGTGCCTAGGGGACAGAGCAGCCCCACGCTCCTGGGGGCAGGACCTAGGGCAGGGGGCTGGAGGGTGAAGAGGGTGCTAAGCCCCTGCCTGGGAGGGCTGCTGTGGAGCCTGCAGGGTCCAGATGCAAACAAGCTGGAAATTGCTCCCCTGCTGCTCCAGAGCTTAGCTGAGGGGTGAAGAGGCTTCCCTGTGCCAGCGCTGTGCGGGGCTTTAGCACATGCAGGGCTCGGCTCCTCCTGGCCAGTGCCTCAGGCCAGAGGGTCTTGGGCTTTCCTGGGGCGCTGACCAGCCAGAGGCAGCAGGGAAGGAAGGAGCCAGCTGGCCAGGCTGTTGGTGAGCTGAGCACTCTGACCAGGGGCTGGTTCTCTGCACGGCGCTGGGAGCAGGACCTGCCCCACCGGGGGCTGGGGGGTTATGGAGGAGCTGCGGGGCTGGGAGGAGAGGTAAAGGGCAAAGCAAGGAGAGGACAGTGAGAGGGGGAGCACGTAAAGGGCTGATGGGTGGGCAGCAGAGGCGACACATACCCGGCCACCGCCTGGCCCCTGCCAGTACTCGCCAGCCGCCGCAGCTCGCGGCCAGTGCGGTCTAGAAATGGGAGTGGGGGGCCTGCTGGCTGAGGGGGATGAGCTGATGGACTAGCAGGGGAAGTGGTCAGCCCTGTGTGCTGCAGCTTTGCCCCAGCACCAGCCTTGCACACCCACCCCCATTGTTAGCCACTGGACCCCCCCACCGCTCACTGCTGGTGGGCGGGCGGCTGGCAAGCAGGGATCTGACCAGCAGCAGGACCCGCCAGTACTGCTAGGAGGGGGAGATAGAAAATGCAGGACAATTTGCCCATTTTTAAGAAAAAGTCGGGACACCTGCAGGAGGGCTTAAATATGGGACTGTCCCTTTAAAAACGGGACATCTGGTCACCCTATGCAGGACTATACAAGGCTTTGGTCAGAATGTGAAAGCAACAACAAAACCAACTGACCTACCAACCACCCAAACGCTAGCCACACCCCCTTAAAATGTAAAAAGACCATTTGTGGCAGTGAAGGGTATAAACAATAGTGGGAAATATCTGTAATGTTTGCAACATCTCAGGCTCCTGAAAGTTCACTCATCCCTAGTTACAAATACATTCTTGCTTTCGTATTCATCCAGTCAAACTAGGTATTATTTACAATAGCTTAATCTAAAGATAAGATGTAACTTGTACTGAGTTACATTTTGGATCTCTGCCCACCTACGTACCATGCAGGACTAGTATCAAATTCTTGTGTTGGCTCCTTTGATAAATTCCAGTGAACTGAATAAGAACACACAGGTTTAAGCGGAGTCCCCACCTGCATGCATGAGAGAAGGGTGAGTGTCTGTTGTACTTCAGATTCCCAGGGAGGAGCCATTTCTGAGCCATCTTGATCTGAGTCAAGGAGGGAACTCTGTTCAGAGTTTCATGTAGAACTGCGAGAATAACTTGTTTGTTTGGTTCAGTGGCTGAAGTGGAAAAACCCCCAAAATATTTGTTTTGAACCTAAATTAATTTGTTTTATTTGGTGAAATGAAAAATGTCATTGATTGAATGAAATGTTTTGAATGTTATTTAAAAATGTTTTAAAGTTAAATGATTAAATGAAATGATATTTGGAAACTATTTCCAAATGGTTCATTTAGACTTTTGAATCCCCCCAATGTTTTTTTTTTTTTAATTCAGCCAAAACTATAAGCCAAATTCACAAGTAGTTTTGATCACCCCAGAACTGCCGTTTTGACTGAAAAAATTCTCCTAGCTCTAGTAATTCAGATGCTGCAACCTGATTAGAGTTCCTGAGTTTGAGGAACATTTCTTATTGAAATTAGGTTTTAAATGGGGGGGATAAATAGAGGGCTTCAGATTCCAGGGCTGTTAATCTAGTAGGATTGACAAACAACAAATTAACTTGGTAAAAACCAAAATGTGTGAGTGAGGAAATGATGATGTAGAATGTGAGTCATGTGGAATTCCACTGATTGAGAGTCCATGGCTTTTATTAGCACTCCTGGCCACTCTCACTCCCATCCCATTCCCCCCGAACATTGGAATATGAGTCTATTTGCTGTAAAGGACCACGGCATAGGTGGTCTGCCCCAGCAGTCAGAGCTGGGTTGGTGTCCACAAGTCACGGATGGCCACAAGGCAGTAGTCAGTGATCACAGGTCAGAGTAATTGCTAGAGCTGGAACTAATAAGCAAGAGTCAGAGTCAGGCCGGGATTGGAGACCAGAGATAATACCAGGCTGGAATCAGGAGGCAAAAGTCAGGGTCAGAGTCAGACTAGAATCAAGGTGCAGTCTGGAGTGGCAGCAGACCAGAAGTCTGTGTGGTTCCCCAGACAACTACCCGCGTGCACACTCTAGGGTTATATAGCGCACTTGGCCAATCAGAGGGCTGCAGGGTATTGCCACTCTAGACCCTGTGGTACCTAATGGTCGCAGTGCTCCTTGGATTTAGCTTTGCTATCATGTGGGTGATGATGTGGCAATGTCAGTTGTCCCAGGCTCTGCAGACCTGGCTTCTAGTCCCGTGGAGCCTTACTTTTGCTTTCGTGTATAGTTTGTTTATGCCTGGATATTGCACTGTGACCAGGTTCAGATATAATTTTTAGTATTACAGAATACTGAGGGTCTTAGTTCCATCCAATAGACTTGTTTTCTGTGTAACATGGACCATAAAAGATGCTAACACTTAAAAAGTGTTGGTAGCTATTTTTTATGTATATTGTGTAATGCTTTGGGCTGTGAAAAAGAAGAGACTTTTTTATGCTTTATAACTCATAGACAATGATGAAGGGAGAAGTTATAGGCATTTCTATAGCATTCTTTTCTGTAGTATCTGAATGCCTAGAAATATAGCAAACTTCATTAAATATAAATTTGTTTTACAAATGCAAAGAACTTTTGGTGTATGGCAAGTTTCTATTTTTACTATACCAACTATGTTTTACTTAGTGTGTGAAATTTTTTTAATTGTATTCAGTTTTTCTTTGACTCTTTCCTTGACCTGTTATTCCTTCCCAGAAAACCAATGCCTATTTACTACTTCAGTTTACCTGGAGAGGCCAATCAGCATTGCCTTCACTTCTCCTTTTGAAGTGTCAGCATAAATGCAGACATACAAACAGTTTATGAGCACAGGTAATGATGGTGGTTATGCTTGTCCAACAGTGCAACCAGCTTTTGGTGGAAATAGCTTGAACATTGTGATTCATAACTAAGCAGCTGCAATTCCAGCCACTCCTTCTGATCTGTCATGCTTGTTGTTTTTCTATATAACCACACGGCAGAGCTATTGTCACACTGGTCTGAAATTGGGACCTTCCTGTTAAATATAAATACTCCTGAAAACTCTACCTTTGAATGAGAGGCTAATTTTATTAATCTCTGGGCATCTTATTAAGAAATATTTAATTGCATGGATGGTTTTAAATTGTGCCATTTTCATTACACACTTTCTATCTATGGAATTATTATTGATTCATCCAGAGAACTTGTGTGCAAGGGATGCATTAACCAAATGATGTGTGGAAGGCAGACTTGTGTATTTTCTGCAAAAGAGAACAAATTATAAACTGCTAGAGGGAAATAAGCCTTTTTAAATCCCAAAGTGACAACACATTTCATTAAATATTTGAGTAGCTAAAATGCAGAAATTTATTGGATTCAAAGACAGTCTAGGAGGACAAGTTGGCTCAGAAAGGCTGTCTGCAACTGAACAACACAACAGAGCTAGAGACAACTTCAGAGCTATCAGCATAACACTCAGAGTTTAGTAGGTGGCTAAACTTTGCTGAAAGAATATTTTGCACCCTTTGGCATCTGGGCACCATCATGTTTGCCAACCAAAAAGGAAGGGTGCCAAAATATGTTGGAATGAATGGAACTCAGCATATCAACATATTATTGTATTTGTGTGATGTGAGTATAGCTGAATGGTGTTTTAAATTGATACATAACAAGCAGTTAAAAATAACAAGGCAACTGAGTATTCACACAGTAGCCTTTTCCCTGATGTTTAGTTAATATTTTTCTCTATTAAAGAGCAGTTGGCAAGTCATAGAAAACTGAAAAGCATTGTGTTCAGAACTAGTTGTTGTCCCCCCGACTCTTTTTTAAAAATGAAGTCCTGTTTCCATGCAAAAGGAACTTGTTTTTTTTAGATAATCTGCTGCTTCTGTGTATTCCGTACCTGAAGTCACAATCCCGTTTTGATGTTCTAGTAGTCTAAAACAAAGTAATGTTACTTCAGAAGAGGATTAAACAGCAGGGGCAGATGAACTTCAAGGGAACTAGGTAATATGAACATCCAAATAACCCTAATAATAATAATAATAATAAAAAAAAGATGAGGAAAAACCTATGCATATGTAATGTAAGATACTGAATCTGAATACTTCCCATGCCATCAGACATGGCTTATGGCATGAACAGGGCTCTGTCATCCCTGTCTATCATGCTGTTTGCTGGAATGGCTACCTTCTTCTGTTTCTGTAACTTAACTTTTTTTTTTTTTAAAATGAGGATAGGTTGTTAGCCTGTCACTCAGCCCCCAACCTGGAGGGCCAGTGGACTGCTTTTTATCTGGTCCTTACCCTTACCTGTCTGGCTTGGGCGGCCCAACCAGATGTTAAAACTCCCACCAGCATAGTTCTCAGTCACTAGAACATCTGGTGCTTTTCCCAGGAAAGGATAAGATACTGTGCAAGAATTATTCTCTTTCAAATTATTTGCCAAGTTTTCTATAAGGTGTCAGTGGCTATGTTAAACAGAGCAGATAAGAACAGAGGCTTTGTCTTGAGGTGAATGTCACTGGGGGATATTTCATATTAGCAGACATAATGGGGTAGGATAAAAAGATGCTATTGTTTTAATTATGTTGGCACATTACAGTATAGCAAAGGGGAATGGAAAGATCACTTACTACCAGACACTTTGTACCATCATGGGGAAAAGATTTCTGTGCTGACAGTTAGCTTTTTGTTCCTTCTGTTTAAATATTTAGATATTGTTTGGCCTCCTTTTCAATGGTTCTTTGCTCTTTACATAGATTTGCTAGCTGGGCTGTTATATTTGATAGTGTTATGGATTAGTAGGGAGCCAGCAGAGAAAACAACTTCATGTCATTTAAGGTATTTCATTTCACTATTACAGAGATGTAATGCCATGGAAGAAAAGCCGATTACTGGCTAGTGAAGATGAATTCAGAAAGCCCACCTGTTCAGTCCTAGTCTATGATAAAGATGGTGTAAACTAGTTTGTAGTAGGAGTGAATGAACTCTTTTTTGTATAAAATTGAGACTAATTGGAACCTTAGCATCAAACTTCAAAATTGAAGCATTTGAGTTTTGATCTGTTTAACAATACTGCTAATGTGTAAACTTGGTGGTAGGAAAGAAGTGATGAGTGAATGAAACACAACATCATTTTCAGCTACAGTAATGACTGTGAGTATTGCTTATGTTTGTGTTTTTCAATTTGAGCCCAGTACACCACTACATCATTAAGGACATATTTATATATAAGAACTCACATTATGCCAGATGCTTTCTAGAGATGAGTTTGTGGAATCCATTAGAGAGTCCAGACAGAATAATCAATACTTTTTTAGTCACTGTTTCCTTTAATATTCCTTTATCCTGTTTGTGTTTTTCTCCTCTATCTTATATCAGTGGTGTCAACTGTTGGTGTAATGACACTGTTGCAAATCAAACTAGTGGCTTCAATTCCAGATGCCTTCCCCTGGATGTTTTGGACTAACTTACAGACTGGGTGTCCAAAAAGAAAGATCAGCAGCTTGTTTCCCACCCTAAATATAAAGGCGGAAGCATACACATTCCATCTTCTCCCCCGCAACACGCCTAATCCATATAAATACAGATGCATCAGTATACTTTGCAGGCAGTGTAAGGAGAGTCCCTTAAATGTCTTGAACAGCCATTCACTTTAAACTGTAGTTCAGTAAGTGATTAATTTGAGGACATGCTAGTTTTTATATAGCGATCATTGGAAAGTTCTTTAACACAGGTGTTCGTTAATTTCTCTCATGAAGAACTATTAAATAAAGAGAAACTGACGCTCAATGGGCTATAAATCCACTCTTGCACCTGTGTGCTGTACTTGACTAGAGATGGTGTACTAGACTGTATAATTAACCCAGAGGTGTTTAATGCTGTTGGATCAAAATATGACATATAAATTTTGTAGTAGTTGCGTAATAAAAATAAGTATAAGAATTTCCATGGTAGTTCTTATACAAGTATCAGAGTGTACACTGCTTGCAGTTTCTGCAACTATGGTTAACACGTTCAAACCTGTTAAGAAATTATATATTTTTAATTTTAAATAAATGCATATATATATGTGAGGTAAAAATATGTAAAAGAAGTGAGGGGGTTCACTCTGACAGCTATAGAAACTAAAATGGACAACAGAACAAAGGTAGTTGCTGAGTCAAGAGCCTTTACACCACTACACTTTACTGCCTCAAGTCTCTTCTAGATGGAATATGAAGTACCCTTTTTAACCTGTGGCTTGGAACTGTTAACAAGGGACCAATTTTTTGTAGGTACAATCAAATTGCTATATTGGAAAAAATGCCAGTTGTCCATCTTGTTTAACATCCTGTCTAGTGGCCAGTACCAGATACACCAGGAGAAGGTGCAAGAATACCTCTAATGTTTACCTATAGAGGAAGTTTCTTTCTTAGCCCTCTGTGTTTGGTTCAAGTATGTCTTGTATTTGATGGAATATGTTCTCATTATTGAAATAAATATTTAATCCTCCTAAGAGAGGCAAAGGTCAGAGAGGTAATAGTTCCTTTCAGACCAACTTGTCCAGTAGAAGATGTTGCCTCTCCAACCTTGCCCCTCTCATATCCTGGGACCAACATAACTACAACATCACTGCAAATAATAATCCTTCTAAGTTGCTGGTTTCTATCTTATGGCAGAGAGTTCCACTGGTTAGTTATGCATTGTGATAAAAGGGTTTCTTTGTCAGTTTTAAATGTTGCTTTACATGCTAATATGAGTGTTTGATAAATGACTTTTGATGATAAATTCAACCGTTTTAGGTGATACTGAAATAAGGCTCAGTACTGTACTTATAAGGATCGCTCCTTGTGCCATTATTAAGGATAAATGCAACATTTTCTGCCCTCCAGTAATTTGGGAAAGTAGTAGATTTTAATGAGTTTATTATTTTTTATTAGGAGTTCAGTCATTTCATTTCTTCAAAACTGTCAGATGAAAACCCACCAGTCCTTAGCAACCAGTCACAACCTATGGTGATGATGTACTTGAGTATGAAGAATTGGACTAAGATGTTTGACGCACTTCATGTATGCCACCCAAAAGTTTTCAGGTTAAGAAAATGGAAAGAGAGACTGCTGAGTGCCATTCAGGATCAGACCCTAAAACTGGTGAAGTAGAACTCAAAGGCTTTATATCATCTGGACAAATCCCTTAGCTATGCAATTCCCAAGCTGTCCTAATTAGCATTTTTTAAAAAAAAGATGAATGAGTTTCAAGCGGGCTAATGACAATGCAGTTACTCAAATACCAGTTATTTTTTAAAACAATGTATGGGAGTACATACATTTTGACTTACTAATGATTAGTATAGATTTGCGGCTTATTGTTTTAATAAGAAAGCTTACATATGTAAAGGGCTAGCCATTGTGGGCTCAGCCATGTGATGGGGTGTGCTCCCCACATTAGTTTTGCAAGAGCTGAATTAGGCCAGGTGGGCCCACTCCGCTAATTAGGCTGCAAACCAGGGAGCTTTAGGCCCAGTGGCAGCTAATTAGAGAGAAGCTCACCTGGGAGGGTCAGGCAGGGCTTCTACAAAAGCCAGGAGGCTGGCAACAGAAGGGGCATCAGGGAGAAGTCTGCAGTTACTTCTAGTGAGATGGGAGGAGTTGCCTGATGTTACGTGCTGAGGAGGGAGTGAAAAGACTCCCAGACCCAGCAGAGTGGGGAAGCCCAGGAGGTATAGAAGTGGCTGAGGGAAAGGCAGCAAGATGCAGGAAACAAACCTTGGCTGCTGTGTAGAGGATTCCTGAGTGGGAACCTGGAGTAGAGGGTGGGTGAGAGCAAGAGAGGAGTTTTCTGGACTGGATGTAGCCTCTGTTCTAGTTCATAGACTGGCCTGGTGAGTTTTGTGTGTCAGCAGAAAGTGTTTCAGTTTAGGGCATGGCAATAATAGTAGAGGAGCTGCCAGGGAAATGCCTTCTGTGAGGTATTGAGTGTGTCTGACCTGCAATCATACTTTGTGTCAGAACTCACCCTAAGCACTCAAATAGGGTAAAGTAAATTCTAAAACCTCATTCTGTCATATAGGCTTAGCCAATATAGATGTTAAAAGCTCCAGAACTAAAGATCTGTGGAAACTTAAAACAAAAGAAATCCAGGTTTCTTAATGTACAGCCTAAGGATTACAAATAGGCGTGTTATACATTCATATTGTTGAAGGTATCTGTTTAGTTTTATAGCCTTCTGGGGAAAAGATTTCAATGCCATGCTGACTGCACTGGAAACCAAATTCCTTTAGTTAACCACAAAACTGGATCAGCATGAGCAGTAACAGTGCTTGTGTCACCTTGTTAACCTGTCTCAACCCTGCTTTGGAGAGACTACCTCTGGAGATAAACATGTAGATGGATTTCATTGTGATTCTTTGGTGTGGGTTAGTGTTGCCAGTTTAGGTTGGTTTTGTGCTGTGAACACCTAAAGCAAGTGATATTGAGACCGCCAAATCAGCGTAGGTAGAGGTCAAATAATAAGAATTCCTATTCTGTATAATTCAAGCAGTTTATCCGCAGTGAGTGTTCATATCTTATTTATAGAAGAGGAAGTAGTACTTTATGACCCAAAAATAAGCATTATGCAAGGACCATGACATGTACTTTCAAGAGTTTTAGTGATTTTTTTTTTAAATTAATGTTAAGACAAATGAGGAGTAAATGCTGTGGTTGTCAATATGAGCAGTAAGAATGCCTAAAGACACTTTTTTCTAGCAACCAAGCACCTGGAAGGTGAACCAGCTGATGTGGATGCAGCTGCAAGCTTATTATCTCAGTTGTAATGCATAATGAAATATCTCTATGAATTTCAAAGGCAAAATTTACTGGCAAAAATCAGTGGATGGCACATACTGAATACTCTGTTTGTACAGTTTTATTAAAAAAATCTTGTTAATATAAAAAAACACTTTATAAACAGCACTTAGTAGCGTTTGCCTTACAATGTCAGATTTCCCCATGTTCTCGTTCATGTGTTCCTTTAGCAAATGAGCTGTAAAAGAATATAGATTACAAATTAGGCAACATTCAAACACTAGTTGCTGCTGGGCTTTATAAAATGGAATATGGACTCAAAGAAATTAAACACAGGAGTTTCCTGGAAGGCAGCAAAGTTGGATATCAATTATGCAATAATGTGCTGGCAAAATGCATGCACATGTGTGTGAATCTGTGTGCCATTGCCTCATGCTGGATGGAATCAGCAGTGCTCAGCTGTTTCTGATAGTCTTTAGCTGAAATCAGAGCCTGTGTTTTTGGAACAGACATGGAGTGCTCTTGTGACTGTTGCCCTTTAATTCTTAGTACCATGGTGTGCTGCATACACTAGCCTGCTGTGCACCACCTTATCACAGTAGGTTGCATGGGACTTGAACTACACAGCAACACTAAAGGCATCTTGCACATGAAGTGGTGAAGCAATTATAAATATAAATGAGGAGCTGAAATACTAGTTAGTGATAACTGAAGATCAGGTCATAGCCTCCCCTGCCCCCAAAGTCTGACTTAATCTGTCTAGGAGTCATCTTTGTGGCAGCCAAGTTGTCCTTGGGAATTTCAGACAGTGTATATGAATTAGGGTGACCAGATGTCCTGATTTTTGTTTTTTTAATATAGGTTCCTATTTAACACCCCTCCCACCCCCCGCTTATCCCAATTTTTCACATTTGCTGTCTGGTCACCCTAATATTGTAGCTTATGAGGATTTCATCTGAATCTGTAGTTGTGTAAATAAAATATGTGTAAGTCTCTGTGAATTTAGCTCATAAAAAAATAACTCATTTTGGCAAGCAATATTCTGCACATCTTAGAGTGCCTGGGGATGTCTGTGGCTGTCTTAACATCAGTGAAGTGACTTTCAACGCTTTTTAAAAATCCCTGCTCTGTCCCTTTTTTCTTTTCTTTTTTTCTGTTTTGTTCACTGTTTGTTTTGGTCCCCTCCCCCATGCTTGAAGTCTGTATTTTTTGCTAGCCTATTGATTTGTAGGCCTTGTTCACTTGCTCAGTGCCTGCAGCAGTGCAATGTTTGTGTCAGCTGGATCAAGGTTATAAAACATTTCACATGCATACTGATTTATGCTATGCTGATTGCAAGTGTGCAATGTCAAGTGCCCCCTTGACTTTTAACTAAATCTGCAGCACAGTTATTGAGTACTCACCATGATGGAAACTGCTATTCACTTAATGTGACCTTGTGCTTATGCCTTTGGTTAAAATAGATGCTTTGCAATGTCTAAAAATATTCTTTATAAATTATGTCATCACAAAGGACTGACTTCCAAAGGATGTGGACACTGCATATGAAATATGCATTGTGGTAAGTGGAATTTACAGGCCTTCCCCCCCGCCCCCCAAACTTTGAGCACTTCCTCACTGTGTGTTCATCTTGGTTTTAGTTATTTCTGAATGTTATGATTGTAGAGCCCTGCAAATTTGCGGATAGCCGCTTTATATCTGTGGACCATGTTTGCAGATTGCGGATGGATGCAAATCCAAATTTTATATCCAGAGCTTTTCAAATCTGGGGCTGTCTGCAGATACGTTTGTGGATCACGGATTGGCTGTGGATACAAATTTTGTATCCATCCAGGGCTCTCGTGACTTGATAAGTTTGGAGAGGATCAATTTTTTTTTAAAGTAGTTTATCATAAAATGGATTATCTGGAAGACATAATCTAATTTTTTTTCATTAGCCATACTGTACTCTCAAATCCATTTATTCATACAGTTGGGGAAACATTAAGTTTCTTTGATCTGTAAAGTGTTACTTTAAATTTTAAATTGCAACAAGGTATTGGAACCCTACTGGATCCTATAATAAGTAGCTGCTTTGTGGAAATTGACAACTAGCAATGAAGGATCTTTTGGCTCCACTTTGTAATTGTCATGACTGGACACTGTTGGATGCCTTGGAAATGGCTGTGTTGACTTCAGCAGAAAAAGAACAGATCTATCTGAAGCTAACTTTTTAAAAAATCCACCCAAAATAGCTTGTGAGTTTCAAAGGCAGCCAGCACTCATGCTGCAAGAAGTGAGAGAGCTACTGCAGGATGAAGCACTGGCTTTATAAAAGCAGCTATAGACTCCACAAATGAGACTTTAGAATATAATCTGTAGTATTTCCAGCTCTTTACATAAATTGGGCTGGTTAATAAGGTGATAGGAAGTGTTTAATTTCTTGATCACTGGTTCAAATGCATCTCTGACTAGCGAAGACTAAAAATGTGAGTATCTGATGGATATTAAAAGGTAATTCATTAAAATTACTACCTTACTTTCTCTTAAATTTCCGGGGGAATATAGACAGGAGCTTTGTCAATGAGATACTATGGATATTAATGGATGAGATCAGCATTATTTTTCAATAAGTCATTTTTAATGTAGAACAGAATACTAAAAATTTTATTTTTTAAAAAGTGAGCTCACTTTTTTTTTTTCAAAGTAGGATGCAAAGGAGACAATAAATTAGATTTAGGTTAACCTCTCCAGCCAGGACATTTACCATGCAGAGCATGGTAATAAGCTATAATAAAGGGCAAAGAGGGCCTTCGGAATAGGGGTATTTATTTGGAAATAAGATGTGAAGGTAGATTGGGACACCCTGTTTGATGTGACCTGTGTGCACCTCCAAGAGTGCTTGGTTACTACAGAGATGAGTAGTATCCAGTGCAGTCTAAGAACCTATCTAGAATAGAACAAACCTGTTTAAAGTTGTAAAAATGACACAGAGCAAAACAAGAACTGAAACAGTTCACGCACAGCAATAAATGTACATTTGTTTGGATTTGGAACATAAGCTTGTCATAAGACTCTCCTTGTTAGGTCAAAATATTACAAATGGATGTGCCCATCCCCTTCCTGTTTTATTGCTGTAATAAATTATATATAATTTCATTTGATGCTAGTGATGGAATCTACACCGTTTACTAATCTATGGAGGGATAGATTTAGGTAAAAAATTGACGTTAGTGCTAATGAGGTATACAACATTGGCAGTCAAGTGTGTTCACAGCAGTATATCATGAGTTCTCAACCTCTGGGTCATGAGCACTGTCCCTTTTCCTATCTCTGTTTATCTTTTCATTTAAAATATTTTCTAACCACTATGGCTGTGGAGAGAACCTTGGAAATAGGAATGAATCTTAAACTGAAGCAGAGATGTGTACCTGAATCTGCAGACAGCCTGAAACAAGCTCTAAGTGGTGTGAACTGCTCTCTCCATGTCAATCAAAGCTGTATGAACTCTGCAATTCTTATTCTCAATATGTCATAAAATTCAGCTTTTTTTGCCATGTAATTCATAGCCAGGTACCTAATATCTTGTTTTGTCTCCCTATCCTCCTGGCAGCCTACCTGCAGCTGCCTCTTACTCTCCAGCTTTCCCTTCAAGGGAAATTTTAATTGGATTACAGTGCATAGTCTTTGCTCGGTGCCCTGGAGCCAGGCATCAGGGTGGTCGTGAGTGCTCTTTCTTCCTTCATCTATAGATTCACTGTTTGTAGTCTGACTTCCCTTTCTGGCAGACTCAAACTAAAGCATGCACTTGAATGCTTGTAAGCTGCTGTGATATATTTCAAGAGTTGTCATAGTAGGATTCTGGGTGTGCACACGATCATTTAGAAAAGGAAGGAGCAGTAGAGCCATTTGGAGAGCAAGAATCCATCTTCACAAAAACTCATGGAATTCTTCAAGCACAAGTTTTACAAAATCAGAAGATGGCTTTATTAAATGACACTAAGAACATGGATGCTCTTCAAGCATCCTATTGGGTGTCATTGTGAATAGTAAAAGCTGTCAAGCTAGAGCTGGTGGAAATTTTTTATTTGAAATTTCTTGAAACAAAAAACAGACTGTTTTAAAAACATGTGATTCTTAAATTTTGTGACTTTTTTGATGGGGGGGGGGGAGAGGAATGGGGAAATGAGAACCTGAACACTTGCCAGTTTTTGAAACTGAAAACCATTCTTTTCCTCTCCACTTCTCCTCTGTCCCCCAATTTTCCAGTTGCAAAATAGAAAAGGGGGAAAAAGTAAGGGTGTGTGTGGGGGAGGAAAGAGAACCAAAAATGGGGAATTGGCGGGGAAGAGAACTGAAATTTCAAAGTTTGGGGTTTCAGAAACCCGAACAAAAGGAAACTGAAGGAAAACAATTGAGAAATCTGTCACACATCATAACTATGGAAATATGGATTGGGTTCTGTGACACAGATATCATTGATGCTATTTGGGATCGACTGCTGCCAGTCCTGACAAAGCAGTTTCCCTCTACAAGTCAGCTGGTGAATTCATGATTTAGCTGAAGGTGTTTGGGAACAGTCCTTCAGAAGAGTTCAAGGGAGCTGGTACTTATCGATAAAATAACTTGTGTTATCTTCTGTCAAACTTTTTTATGTCCAGGATGTGTCAGAAGGACCAAAATGAGAACTTCCTGCTTTCTTGCCCCCTGCCATGATTTGCTATAGGGGAAATTTTTTTTGAAGCTCTCTAAGAATCACTTCTTGCCAGGGGCGGCTCTAGGTGTTTTGCTGCCCCAAGCATGGCAGGCAGGCTGCCTTCGGCAGCTTGCCTGCGGGAGGTCCCCGGTCCCGCGATTTCGGCAGCAGCCTGCGGGAGGTCCGTCGAAGCCGCGGGACCAGCGGACCCTCTGCAGGCATGCCGCCAATGGCAGCCTGCCGCCCTCGCGATGACCAGCAGAGCGCCCCCCTGTGGCTTGCCGCCCCAAGCACGCGCTTGGCGTGCTGGTGCCTGGAGCTGCCCCTGCTTCTTGCAGCTGGGCTGGATTGGCATTTCTGTACTGGTATTTGTACTTAAGGTGCCCAAGCTATGACTACAAAACACAGCAGCTTGGTGCCTGGATAGACAAGATTTTAGGTACAAACAAGCTTTTGCAGCAAAGGGGATATCAGTGGAACTGACAAATGACAAATTGTTGAGGTGGTAAATGTTGTCTACAATTTGAAAAGTAAGCTCACCAATGCACACCTTCTGACCATTTATATGTGAAGAAATAGGCACTGAACATCAGCAGCTCCTCTTCAACACAAAATCTTGCTGGCTTTCATATACCAACATTTAAAATTGCTTGTTTGGGCTCTGAAAGTTATAAGGATTTTCCTGCTTGAATAGGGCTCTGCCCTTGCTAAATACTTTACTGACCAGTATTGACTTGCTCTGAATGCTTCTCTCCAGGGGACAAGAATGATGTGTTCTCAGCCTAGGTTTTGCAGTTTGCCAGGGGATTGCAAATAAGTGTCAGGGTTGAGACCATCTTGCCCTTGCATATTGCTACATGGGAGGGGCTTTCAGGGAATACCCAGTATAGAAAAGGCTACAATCATTATGGTATGTCTACTCTCAGCTGCAGTTTGGTTCTGATGGAAGGGAGAACTCATCCGTACGTAACTGCTAAAAGACCTGAATGAATAAAATACATTTTGGTTCTGTTCTGGTCTCCGATTCCTCTGTTCTTTTACATGACATTCATTTTGATGATGATGGTATGTGTCTTAATTTAAGCGTCTTAAAGATGGGTTGTCATTCGTGTACTGCATGCTTCCTAGAAATGTGTACTAATGAAATAGACTGACCCTCTTGTTCTGTACCTATAAGTGGTTCTCCACATTGATGAAGATTTTGTTTGTAGGCAGCCTAAGTGCTAGATTGATGAATCAAAACAATTGCTTATTTATAAATGTCTGGGTTTGTTAGTCTTCATTCAACAAGGGAAAATGAACTGGAGCTTGTAGTTAATGTATTAAATATACCATTCTGACCTGTGATTTATTTCTCTTACACCTGTGATTTTTCTTCAGTTGTTTTTTTCTTGAGCTCTGTGGATGCTTTTGCTTTGTGGTGTTCTAAGATGCAAAGTGTGTTCTATTTATTAATAAATCTATTGATGTATAGTGATTGTGAACTACAGTTGAACCCTGTTATCTCGATGGCCTAGGGGTTTGCCAAAAACCGTCGAGATAACCGATGATCGAGATAAACAAAAACCAATATGGCGGCAATACATTAACATGTGCTTGAAATTTCTTTATGCACATGATGTGCGTTAATAAATGAGAATGTACATGCACATGTTTTTGGAGGTTTTTTTACACAGTTTTTTTGTTTACCAGTATACAATACAAACCACCGTCGATTCTCGATACAAACCTTTATTATATTCTCCAACATTGCAAACACAAAGATCGCTCACAAAATCACAAAAAACGTGCGGGGTGTAGTTCGTTTTTACAAAAAGCTAACCAGTGTCAAAATTAAATTTGCGAGTCATTTCACTCTGACACAGCTCTGAAAAGTATCGTACACGCGGTTACTGTGGTTTCTTTACAAAGCCTAAAATGCTTTGTTGCTTTTTGCCTTTAACAGTCTGCTTGAAAACAAATGCTTCAATATTATTTATGCTGTCTAAAACAGTTTCATCTCCTACAAAAGAACCATACCGTCGAATTTTCTGTAGCATTTCTACCACCTCAGCAGCTGAGGGAATTGGTTCCAAATCTTCGTCCGCATCTTCTTCATCTTCTTTGTCATTGCCGCATGCAGATGTGCTTGCCTGTGCTGACTGCACACTTGATACAATGTCTTCATCGGTGATCACGCCATCAGTAACGACGTCTTTGTCGATTTCTATGTAATCTCGGAATTCCTGGACAGTGATGGCTAACTCCTGTGCCTCCTCTTCCAAGATAGCATCTGTAAGGCTTGATTTTCCCGCCACTTCCGCGAGTTCTTCTGCGGCTGCACGGCACTGTGCCTGAAACTCATCATCGGAAATATCCTGAATGACGCAGTGCATCCAGCAGTTTGAGATTGTTTCCTTCTTCACGTCATTCCAGGCTGATCTCAGGAAGTTCATTGCATCTAGAAGGGAAGGGGTGTACTGTGCCTTCTTTTCATGATGGAGCAGGTATTGGCGCATCAACATTTTCCTGTAGTACACCTTAAGCACTTGGATTATCCCCTGGTCCATTGGTTGGAGCTTACTGGTTGTGTTAGGTGGGAGATAAAAGATCTTAATGGCCTTGAGACCAGGAACATCCGGATGAGCTCTACAGTTGTCCACGATCAGTGCCACCTTCCTTTTCTCTGCTTGGAACTTCCTGTCCCACTTTTTCACCCATGCACTGAATAGATCTCCTGTGATCCAGGCGCTTGGCTGGCCATCGTAATCACAGTGGAGAACTTTGGTCTGCTTAAAGCATCTGGGATTCTTGGACTTTCCTATAACGTAGAGCGGGAGTTTTTGGCTTCCATCCATGTTAGCAGCAACTAGCACTGTAAGTCGGTCCTTCGACTTTTTTCCACCGTGACAAGCCTCCCCACGAAACGCCATAGTCTTGTCTGGAAGGCATTTCCAAAACAGCCCAGTTTCATCAGCATTAAAAATGTTCCGAGTCTCATAGGTATCCAAAATTGTGCGCATTTGAGTCTTCAGCCATGAATCCACTTGTTCCTGTTGAACCGCAGCGCTCTCTCCACAAATTGCTTTGAAGACAATGTTGTGCCTCTTTTTGAAACGATCCACCCACCCCTGACTTGCTTTAAAGTCAGGGTGTCCTAGCTTTGCAGCAAGGATGTCCGCCTTCTCCATCAGCAAGGGACCATTGACGGGAAGCTTTGTTGCTCGCGTATTTGTGAACCATTGAAACAGTGCATCGTCGACATCTTTGTGCTCAGCCACTCTAAGTTTTTTTCTTGCTGGATCAAAGATAGACTTCTCGTACATTTGCTTTATCACGTCGGCCTTCTTTTTCCATCCTGAAATGGTGTTTGCTGGAATGCCATGCTGACGACTAAGGTCTGCCGGTTTTCCTCCTTTTTCTAGCTGCAGTATGATTTCATACTTTTTCTCTATTGACTGATTGTCCAGTTTTCTCTTAACACCTCCAGACATTTTTAGAAGGGAAAAAATAAACAGATCCTTCAGACAAGATCAACAAGAATGAGTGAACTGGCATGGGAGTGAACGACCATACAGACCGTGATCACGTACTACGTGAACTCAGCACATGCGCAGTGACTCAAGATAACCGTCTTATACACGCTGCCTGCACGTGGCTGGATCCGGCAAAGCGGGACAGGGAAGCCGGGCGGGCGGCAGGCGAAGCTGGGACCAGGTAGGCGGGGCGGGGATGGGTAGGGACCAGGTATGCGGGGGCGGGCAGGCGGTGAAGCGGAGCCGGGCCGACGGGCGGGCGGCGAGGCGGAGCCGGGCGGGCAGGCGGAGGCGAGCCGGGACCAGGTATGCGGGTCCAGGCGGGAGGCGAGGCGGAGCCGGGCGGGCGGCAGGCGAGCCGGGACCAGGTATGCGGGTCCGGGCGGGCGGGGACAGGCAGGGACCGGGCGGGAGGCGAGGCGGAGCCGGGCGGGCGGGCGGCAGGCGAGCCGGGACCAGGTACGGGCGGGGACAGGCAGGGACCGGGCGGCAGGCGGGGCGGTGCCGGGGGGGCGGGCGGCTGGCGCGCCGGGACCAGGTAGGCGGGTCCGGGCGGGCGGGGACAGGCAGGGACCGGGCGGGAGGCGAGGCGGAGCCGGGCGGGCGGGCGGCAGGCGAGCCGGGACCAGGTATGCGGGTCCGGGCGGGCGGGCGGGGACAGGCAGGGACCGGGCGGGAGGCGAGGCGGAGCCGGGCGGGCGGCAGGCGAGCCGGGACCAGGTATGCGGGTCCGGGCGGGCGGGGACAGGCAGGGACCGGGCGGGAGGCGAGGCGGAGCCGGGCGGGCGGGCGGCAGGCGAGCCGGGACCAGGTATGCGGGTCCGGGCGGGCGGGCGGGGACAGGCAGGGACCGGGTATGCGGGGGCGGGCAGGCGGTGAAGCGGAGCCGGGCCGACGGGCGGGTGGCGAGGCGGAGCCGGGTGGGCAGGCGGCAGGCGAGCCGGGACCAGGTATGCGGGTCCGGGCGGGCGGGCGGGGACAGGCAGGGACCGGGCGGGAGGCGAGGCGGAGCGGGCGGGCGGCAGGCGAGCCGGGACCAGGTATGCGGGTCCGGGCGGGCAGGCGGAGACAGGCAGGGACCGGGTATGCGGGGGCGGGCAGGCGGGGAAGCGGAGCTGGGCGGGCGGGTACGCGGGGAACCGCCGGGCTGGGGAGCCGGGCGGCCGGGGAACTGCGTGGCTGGGCGGCTGGGGACACGGTGGGTCGGGGACGGGCTCGAGATATTAGAGTTCTGCAAATCGACATAACAGATGAGAAACCCATAAGGCAAACAGGGCGTTTGGCGGTTCCTCTTGTAAACCGTCCACTTAATAGGGTTGGCAAGTTAACCGAGGTCGACATAAATGGGTTCCACTGTATATCACTGTATAAAGGACCCTTAAGAAAATACCCAATTAAAAAAAAAAAAGGAAAAACTGTTCACTTAAAGACTGACGTGGTGTCAAAGTTCAAGTAGAATAAAAGTTTTGCTGTTCAAACAATTCTATAGTTTGTCCTGAAGGGGTGTATATAATAGTAAATGAGGTATAGAAGAGTGCAATGTGCATTAACCAGGAAAAAGGAATTACCATGCTGGCATTTTTTGTGTTACCTCTCATTCCCAAAATAGGCATAGCAGGTATTTGGTTCCTGATAGTTCCCTCCCTCACCCCAACCCTTCTAACTTGCATGGATTTTTCAGGCAAAGTAAAACTTGGCATATCTTTAATACACAGAGTGTATGCTAAAATGTATTAAAAACACACTACTGCTTATAGAGGTCTATATTCTGATATTGCTTGGTGCAAACATTTAAATTACAGCGTATCCACTAAGAGTTAAAACTGCAAGTATTATGGGACTAAAAATTAAAAGAGCATATAGCAAATATATAGATATGGGATGCTCAGGTTTGCTAATACTACTTGGTGCAGCACAAAGTGGCCTGGAAGTATCCAGAGAATATCAGTGGAGTATTTACCTGTTTACAGGAATGCTCAGCTGACCATGAGGCTGGTGGAGACAGCAGAGCTGTCTTCCTATACTAACTCCCTCTTCCCCACCCAGACTTATCATCAAAAAGTGAAGGAGAGGCCATGTTAGGGTTGAGATGTGGGTGGGGGCTGTGGCAGAGAGGTGTGATAATGGAGCTCTGCTGTATGTGATCCTCCTGAAGGACCTGGTGTAAATTGAGGACTTCGCTGTGCAACATTCACTTTTTGCTGGGGCTTAGCAACCCTGAATCAGGAAGTTGCGGCTGCTGGTCACTAACAAATGCTTCTCTGCAGTGCCACTGTGCTTGGGCATAGTGGGAGAATTTTGGCCATTGGTTTTTAAAATGGCCTGTATGGCAAGAGCTACCCTTCAAATGGGTATTCTTAGCTGTATGCGGATTTGCTTGTACTAGACATGTAACCATAGCATGAGTTCAAAATGAGCTGAAGCATAAAAAGTGTTTCATGTCTCCTCAAATAAATATAAATGGCCTGCTGCCCTCTCAAATGCACTTCCTGTGTTAGCTTCAAGGCCCTCTTTTACACATGGGTCTTGTCTAGGAAGCTGACCCATTGTTGAAAATAGTGGTCACCTATGGGTAGGGTGACCAGACGTCCTCATTTTATAGGGAGTGTCCCAATAGTTGGGTCTTTGCCTTATATAGGTGCCTATTACCCCTCCACCCCCATCCTGATTTTTCACACTTGCTATCTGGTCACCCTACCTATGGGCCTTCCTGAACTGGTGTTCAGAATTTGTTTAGCTGGTAGCATAGATAGGATAAAATGGTTTTTTTTATGTTAGTTCAGAAAGCATGATTCAGACTTAGTGGAACTAAAAATAAAGAAATGTTAATAAAAACACATCCGTTTACAAAATACTCCTCTGAGTGAAATCTCCTGCTTTGTCAGGCAGTTTTTAAAGGAAAATATCTTGTGTGAATGCTTCACTCACTTAATGATCATGTTCCTTCTGTGGATAGTCCAAGAGTATTTGCAGTTGTAATATTCTTACTGAGAATTCAGTACTTGTTTGTAAGCACCACAGGCTAAGTACTATTTAAAATACTGGCGAGATAAAGTCTCATGGTTTCTGTAGTGGTGATTGAAAAAAATACTTATCTCTGACAGTCACTGTCAGCACTGGGTCAGTTTCCTAGTGCAGGTTTATGCAGCATGTGTTTTTGTGTAAATGAAGTAGCAATCAGAACTCAGATTTGATGAGTCCCCAAGGCTTCTGCTAAGGTGTCTGATGCAGCTTGTAGTCTCTTGGAGACACTTCATGGTTCAAGAATGAAATGATGGCTGCTTTTGTTTTCCAGAATTATTTTATACAGCATTGTTGAAAGTAAAAATAAGGGCCATATTCATACTCTGGGCCAAATTTACTCCTAATGTAAATTTACCAATGTGATTAGCCTGAGGAAACAGTGAGATATGTAGCTCTGAATTGACTGGTTTGGGAGTGGGGGGGAGAAGGTTTAGTTTAACCTTAACTTGGGAAAGAGGGATAAAAAGCAATATAGTCTTTTCAGTCATTTTTAGTCATGAACAGGCCATTCATTCCCAGGGTGATGGGAGGAATGAATAGTCACTGTGTCTTGCATCCCTCATATTGCCGCTAGTCATGGCTGAAGGGAGACCGCATTGTAATAGTGCAGCATCTGTGGCTTGAGATAAAATTCTCGTTATAAACTCTCAATTTCTGTATTCAGATAGCAAAGCTCTTTGCAAAATCTTGAGATGATAGACTGCACTTCTAGTCAAAATGGAAACCTTGGCTTTTCCTGTGCCCAAAGATCCTAGCTCTGCCCTTGATTCATAAAAATGAAATATTTTGTATGCAACATTATATTTGATTTGTGTAAGAGCTCCTAGAGTGTATTGTATCCCCGGTTCATGCAAATTATCAGTGCTACAATTTTGGGGGTTAAATATTAACAGTGATGATGGACAATAATAATAAATGTGCAAGGGTGACTGTCAAACTGCCCATAACATCCAAGGCTATAGCTGGGATTTATTATCTCACTCAATGTGAATAATTGAACAGCCAGTTTAATTTTGTTCAGGTTCCTTTTAAAATCATGGTTTATTGAATGTACCCTCAGGTGAAGGTGACTAAGGCAGTGGCAGCACAGCAGGCTAATATATTAGTATCTGAGGCAGTAGACAGCAGGCATGTTCATCCTGCCACGTCTGCTGGATGGTTCTCGAGTCTCGCAGGAAAATGGTGCATTGTGCCACTGAGATCTCACCCCATCTCTCACCCTTCCCCCTTGTGAAGTGGCACATCTGGTGCCTCTGTCTGCCCATTGAAAAACTCTTACAGAATGTTTAAGAGCCTTGGAGAAAAGCAGGAGGCGGGGAGTGAATATTATTTCTAATTGGAACAGATGGGGCTAGTCCACTTATAGACTGTACTTCCTACCATTTATATTGGTGAGAGGGCCTCATCGCTGGGATCCATGGTGTACTACCACTGCACTGCTCTTGGTACCTAGAGTCTGGTTTTCAAACTGAGCGTATGTAAGTGCATGCTTTGATAACAAAATTCATTCTCAGTCTCCGGCAAGCTAATACTTTACTTCACACACTGTTTATGAAGGGATTACCAGAAGCTGAGGCTTTTTTTTTTTTTTTTACTACTTAATACTGATATGTAATGGAAGGAAATGTTAACTAAATGGGGGTAGAAAAAGGGCAATGCCTCATGCCTATCAAAGCAAAGTCTAGAGTAAAGTCTGCTTTTGAGAGGGTGAGAGCGCGCGTGTTGACAATTAGGGAAGGAGCTGGAAAAAAAACATGAACTGGGCGAGTGATTGGGAGAAGTATAGGAGATGTGCTTCAAAGCCCTGAGCCCTGATTAGTTAGATTATTGCTTAATTTCCCACTGCATACAGTGGGTCTGTGAGTTAATATCAGAGCTGTGCTAATTGGAAGTTCTGGCCAGAATAGGTTTGTGTGCACTTTCCCCTCTCCCCATCCCCCGGTTTTACTTTTGTTTGCATTTGTGCCCCCTTAGTGTTACTTTGCATTTCAGATTTGAGTAAATCGCAAATTCATAATGGAATTTAGCCATGATCAGAGCTTCAATTGCATGTGGTTTCCACTTAAAGTCATGACTTGTCCAAGGTTTACGTAAAGCTCATCCCCTACTCGCCAGAAGTTTATGAAGCTTGGGGGAAAAAATGGTCTATGCTTCTTGTTTGTAACACATCTCCAAAACCACATGATACATTGTTCTGGGGCTTTGAGAACTTCACACACCTTACTTTTAGTATCAGTTCAAATAGTAGATTAACTGTCATGTAGCACTTGTTCCTTTAAAGTTGCTTATGGTAGAGAGATGTTTTTAAGGATTACTTAATTACACTAGATTTAACAGCTCAATGCTTCTACTAAAGAGTTTATTAGCTAAAATATAAAAACAAATTTAGTAGAAAAATTGGTTTCCAGGTGAATTAAGGAACACATGTAACCCTGATTTGACTTTCAGGGTTGTGACAGGCTGCTGTATCAATCATTAAGTCTCTAGAGCTGCCTTTCATGGTACCAGGGCACCTCTAACACATTTGCTCCATAGCAGAACTCTTGAACTGCAGGAAAATTTGTATGCAGTAAGCTGGAAAATCTAATTCAAAATCAAAAGAAGCCTCACCAGCAAAATTGTCCCCGTTAAATCCATTTCCCACTTAAGGACTGGATTTGCCACTGAACTCCATCCTACCAAAGTTTTCATGCTCAAAGGAATGCCCTGAACCTCACTCACTTATTACTGCAGTTACATGAAATGTTTCTGGCAAAAAGTGTCCCCTTCCTTTTATGTATTCCCTTCTTCCAAATCAGAATGTTGAATACTGTATAAAAGATTTAGTACATCACAATGGATCAAGCCAATAGTATTCACATCTGATAGAGAAAGGTGGTTCAAACTGCATGAACTGTAAAAATGTTTAGTTCAATTTACCTCTAATGTATAAGTTTCAGGTTACCTCTCCATATGCGTGCACACAATCCATTGACATTGATAATTGGACAAAAGGCTTAGCATATTAGGGCTTTTAGGTAGAACTGGGCAATTTTTTTTTTTTTAAGAATGGCTAGCCAACCAACCAACAAAAAAACAGTTACTTGCCAAGCTCAAAGAGAATTTTGGCTTGGATCATATCAAATACAAAATTTTGAAAAAATTCAGTTTTAACTGAATCAAATAAGTCTATTTTGAGTCAGATGAAACTTGTTCAAAATGCTTTGTTTCTGGGCATTTTTTTTTAAAATGGCTGGGATCACAAAACGGGGGAGGTGTGGAAGTGGTACTTTAAGACCAGTGGTTAGGGTATTTACATGGGATGTGGAAGACGGGCTCGCTAGCCTGCCTCTGCCCAATGTGGAGCAGGGATTTGAATTTGGGTCTCCCATCTCTCAGGAAAGTGCTATGGGATATACTGTTAAGGATCTTTTTCTCTCCTCTGTGGAAGCTGTTCCACTTTATATAAATAATTAAATACTCATTGAAGCAGGGACCTGGGTAACTTGAGCCTTCCACATCCCAGCTGAGTGCTCTAAGCCCACTAGCTAAAAGCTATAAGAAGGGGCACCACCACTGACTGCCACTACTTCCTCTTCCTTCACTAGCTGTTTTGTGAATGGCAGCTTACATTTGGGGTGGGGGAACCTATTTGAGTCAAACTCTCAAATTTTAGCTAGACGGAAACAGCATTTTTCAGAGTAAATTATTTGCCCCAAAATCTTGCCCAGCTCCACTTTTTAGGTTTACTTTACAAAGGTCGGTTTTCAAATTGTCCCGTCAGGACCCGAGTAATATTGGCTGGTCTGCAGGCTCATTTGCTGCTACCATTGCTTCATTACTGCCACCTGAAAACTGCACTTGTACCCTGAGCCCAACTTGCATCAATGTCCCTTGTTTGTTCTTCTCAAATTGCTTTTCTTCTTTTGACCACCCACAAGGCATCTTTGGTGATTTCTCTTGCAGCTCCCTACTGTTCCAAGACACTCCAGACTGTTACAGATATCAGCACAGAGTGGGTGTATAGTGACATACATGATGATCAGCTGTGTGCCGCTCATTCTCTGAGAAGTACCCTGTTTGTAAGAACATGCATCCGGAACTGTCTTAATCCAATTAGCACCAAGAGCTTGTGGTGGGGGCAGGAGGAACAGCTGGGAACATCACTAACGAAGAATGTAATTTTACTAAAATTGTTCCGATTTTTTTGGTAGAAGGCTAAATCTCTTGAGATGTACAGACATCTTTTCTGCTCCAGATTCTTCCTTATAGCCAGAAACCATAGAGCTAAAATACTGTGTGAGTGAATTGGCTTGATAAACACAGTGTGTTTCAAGTGTGACAAGAAGACTTGCTAGCAGATCATCAGCCAATTTTCAAACCAGAGATGTACATAAAGTTGGTGTGAGCTGCCTCAGAGTGCATAAGTGATTTAAAATTTTATCCTTACAGTGATTTGTATCAGAGAATGACAGAATGGGATTTTCTGTCTGAAAATCCAAGCATTTTTTGTTCCTTATATAAATCAGCTTTCTCCTTCTCGATTTCTACAAACATGTCCCAACGTATCTATCTCAATACACACATCCCAGCTGTTCCTCACTAAACTGCACTTGTAAAATTGAGGAAATTACTATAGAAGTTGCATGGACCAAAACTTTTAAACACATATTAGGGGCTTGGATGGCTCAGGAGACTGGCAATAGGATGTGCTGTCATTCACCACTACATCTCTTGTTTGAATCTATCCCAGATCAACAGCCATGGACAGTCATTACTGTGATAATGGTAATTCCTTGGTGTGAGGAATCCTTGCATGTGCCTGCCAGGAGTCAGTTCCCTAACTCCATAGGCAACACAAGCGCTCCCCTCTAGGCCTATGCAGACCCTGCTCTCTCTCCACAGGTTAGTGATAGGTACACTCCAATCTCCAAGCATCTCCCTGGAGTGTCCAGTTCCTCCTCCTGCCCTGAATGTTCACAGATTAACCACTCCCAAAGGCACAATACACCCCAGTTTACCAGTTACACCTTCGATCACTGCTCTATTTAATACACAGATCTTGTATACGTATATAGTGAAAACAAATAAAAGTTGATTTAACAAAGGATAGAGATTCTAGTAACAGCAAGTAGAAGTATTGGAAACGGATGGTTACCTGTAAACTAAAATCGTAACATGCATTCTAGAAGCTTGACTGACTTAACTAGATACTTTTGTTTTATAGACTAGTGCTTACTGAAAGTCCTTCCAGTGTTTTACAGCCAGTCTTGGCAGTGATCTTCCATTCATGAGACAAGTCATGCTGTCAGATTGCCTCCTTGATGAGATGCAGTGTGATTTCTTGCATTACCTGATATACTAAGATGAATCCTTTGATCTTTGTCATAATAAGGACACCCCCCTGCTGCTTGTTTTTATTTGCAGGCTTTCTTGTAAATTTCGCAATCTTATGCCTGGTAGCTGGTTTGGTATGCAAATAGGCATCCATTGTAAGACATGAAATGCATAATACACACATGACCAGACTGAGAACCATCTATTTCCTGGTTCTGTGCCTTAACTCCTATACCTTAAGAACATAATTTTCAATATAGATACATAATATTTGTTATGTGTAATTACATTTTGTGGTGATTGTGATCCATGGCCTACTGGCTCTTAGCAGAGACCTCATATGTCACCCTTTAGTTTATTAATATGCAAATATCTGAGCCAGGGGATCCCTGTAAAACTATGCACCCCCTGTGCTCTCTGACGGTTCGCATCAAGAGGTCCCTGGGTCACAATTGCCATCTGAAACCTGCTTGATAGCCTATGTGAAATGAATTAATGTTCTCAGCCCATCTAATGAACTGGTGTCCACAGCACACAAGCTCACCATTGCAATTGGCAGCTTTGTTGGAAATCTAATAAGGGACCAAGGACTGAGCATGGAAATTGATCTACTTTCTTTGTTCAAGAAATGTTGTTTTAGCACATTTGGGGAAAAATGGGACAGGTGCAGGGCTAGTGTGGATATATGGCAAAACTGCAGTGGACTTGTATCTAACTGCATGGCTAGTGTGGTTATACCGCATCACTGGTGCTTGAACTGGTGGGATAACACCAGTTCAATTGTCTAGTGTAAAAAAAATATTTTGTGTGTGGTTCTTAAGGCTTGCTCTAAGATTCAGTCTCTCAGCTCTGCTATGTGATGACCTCTCCAGCAAACCCAGAAGCAAGGGATTCAGCTTAGGACCCAAACCTGAATGCTGTAAGGCTACTTTCAGAAGAGCAAATATATTTTTGCCAGTCAGTCATGTTAGGGTGATAACAAAGAAACCTCAGGAAGTAGGTCTTGATAAGCACCAAGTCTGGTTGCTTAGCCAAAATACTTGTAACCCTTGAATCTGCAAAATTGGTCGGGAAATCTCCCTAATTCAGGCTTTCTAGTGAGTTTCTATAGTACCTGGTTCCAGTTGGCCTGAGAAGAAATAGCCTTTCTTGCCACAATTCAGCACTTCTGCTAAAAGCCAGGGAGAAACTGGGGCAGCACACACACATGAAAAATCAAAGGAAAAAATGGACTAAATGTCAATTACATGCGAGTACTAGCTTTAGAAAAGCTCTTATTTTTTTCCAGGCATGTTAGACTGTCCTTAAGCTTCTACATGCTGGAGTTTACCCTGCTTAGTTAATATTGGTATTGCACAATTTTAACTAGAATATGATTTTAAACATTATCAGGAGGAATAGTCAACCATTTAAAAATACCTTTTTAAGCAATAAAAGAAAATCTTGAAATTCACAAGCCAAAAATGTAATGCAGTAGGATGATTTCCTTTGCACAATCTCAGTATGTTTGTAAAAGTGTGTGTACAAATTATATGAAGCTACAAACAACTTGTTTGTTTATATCTGACAAATCTGTCCACATACAGTTTAGATATATTTTCTCCATGCATCAATATCTGGGAGCTAGAATATAAAAATAATTGGAATCGAAGATTTTAGAAAACCCAAGAAAAACTAGAGGAGTACAAAAGGCATCCTTGCTTCTGTCTTGTGCAGAGCCAGGTATCCCATAACTTGTATTACATTGTCTCAGTTTAGATGATCACAATAACAGTATTCCCAGAAGAACTGGTTGTTCTGGAAACCACAGATGTAATTTTCTTTGCATTCTTTCCTAATAGTATATTTGTGAATCTCTCTGTGAGCCCAATTTAAAGTTAATTGGAGGGTAGAGTATCCTGAACTCAGGAGCTGCAAATAATGGTCTTTTACCAGTGGCATTGTTCTAGAAAATACAACCCCCTCCTCTAGCTTTTCAGTATGAGCTAAATGTGCATCTGTATTCTGATAATGTCATAGATACATGGTGTGACTATATCAAGGTTTTTGATTTTGCAACAGAAGTAATTATATGACAGCATTAAAAGCTAAATGCTTTGATTGGATCTATGAGGCAGATATCAGCTGAACAGTAGAAATGAAGGATTATCTTGTCTGTAGTGCAGAAAGGTTGATCTCCACCCTACCATCCACCCCCCCCAAATACTTCCATATTACAAAAAAAACGAGGAGTCCTTGTGGCACCTTAGACTAACAATGGCTACCACTGAAACCTGTTTCCATATTACAGTTTTCCACTGACTCTGTTCTGTCTTTTTAGTGGATTAATCACCCACTCCCCATCCTTTAGTGTCAAATCACTCTGTAGATCTATTCCCCACCGCCCCCAAAAAAATCAAACTCTGATTCTATTGACATGACACACTCAAGTGAAAAATATTATTCTATTGCTTATATAGGTTTTTACTCAACACTGTAGTGTCTGAGCACCTTCCAGTAGTGCATTAAGCTATGTGACTAACATCTGTCAGTATCGTTTGTTCTCTTACCCTCTCCTCAGAAGTGTGTACATTAGTGTGTGGTTTTTATATTTTATTTTTAAAAAATTACCTGTTGCTGATGTGTTTTATTAGACAAGACAAAGTCAAAGAAATTTGCCTCAGACTCAGAGCAGGAAGTGGTGAGGTATGTGATTTGTCCTTGCTTTCTGGGGGAGTTTATTCTGCAGCATTGAACTGTCCCTATAGAATGTTATCTTCTGCACAGACAAGCTTTACTCTTATTGTTGAGAGTTCCATTGTGCTACAGGAGTGTAATTGTCAACCATTGTCTTCATTCCAAAACTTCAGTTGATCTTTTAGATCTGGGCCCAAGATATATGGAGCGCTTTGAAGATGAGAACTGACACCTTGAACTTGATTCAAAATTCTATGGGAAGCCACTGTGGTGAGCAGAGGACAGAGCTGATACGTTCATGGTAACTGGTGTTGCTGAGGAGGCATGTTGTGGTGTTCAGAACTAGTTGGAGTTTTCTTTGTGCTGATGGCTCCATGCCCAGATATTGCATTGCTGTAATCCAGCCAAGAGGTGATGGATGAAGACCTGGCCTCAGTTATTCATGCCTTCATCAGGATAGGACTGAATCTCTTTAGCAATCAGGAATGTTCAAGGATGATGCTATGTGAGAGCTCAGCATCCGTAAGGAATCAAACTACTCCTTACTATGCATTGAGTCCACCAATTGTGGATCTGAATGTTCAACCAAAGGAGGCTGTACCCTGGCTGCAAGCTTTTCAAAATGCTTTCCTCTGCCCGCCAGCATCACCTCTGTCTGTCTTGGTTTCAGTTTCAGCCAGTTATTATTTATCCAAAAGCTGATCTTATCAAAGGCCTGGGCTATCTTGGTGGCAGTGGTGTGGTCATCTGTGGTGAAGGATAGGTAGAGCTGTGAGTCATCTACATATTGCTGACTCTTGAGCACATGACATCTGATCAGTTCTCCTAATGGTTGCATATCAATGTTGAAAAGGACTAGAGTGGGACTCCATAAGGGTGAGGGGTTTAGTGGTAGAGGTGCAGTTCCTAATTTCTGGTCATTGGGTGTGTCCCTCCAGAAAAGGACTCTCATAATTTCAACACGTTACCTGGGGCTCCTACAGCCTCAAGCGAGACAGCAATATTTTATGGTCAATAGTGTTGAATGCTGCAGAGAGGTCCAGGAGAATGAGCTTGGATGTCTGCCCTGTATCCACTAACAGAAGGAGATGATCCATTGTTGCTACTAAAGGTGGCTTTGGTTCTGTGTCCTGGCCTGAATCCAGATTGTGCCAGGTCTAGAATGTTAACTTTAGTTAGATAAGCTTGTAGCTGGGCTTTTGCTAGCTTCTCAGTGAGCTTGCCTCAGTATGAGAGGTTGGACATTGGTCAGTAGCTGGCTAAAATTGGAATATCGAGGATGGGTTTCTTCAATGTGCTGATTGGACTATTGCCTCTTTTGAAGGAGGAAGAGGAAAATTCCTTCTGTGAGTGAGGCAGTGGCTATTTCTCTCAGAACTGGCTCCAGTTGTTCACAACTAGGGTGACTAGATAGCAAGTGTGAAAAATCAGGACACTGTCTTTTTGGGGGTGGAGGAGGGCATAGTTGCATATATAAAACAAAGCCCCTAATATCAGGACTGTCCTGATAATAACAGGATGTCTGATTGCTCTATTCATGACTCTTACCCAAGCCAGGAAAGGCATGGGTCAGATGCACAAGTCTTAACTCAAGACTCCTTTTAGTGTCCAGAGCTGCTTAATGAGTGAATGTACTGAACTGTAGGAATGCAGGTGGGCTGTGGGGAGGTGAGCAGAAGTGGATCCATGTGTGAGATCATTTCAGAAAAGTAGGATCACAGCGGCCCATCCATATAGGCAAACTAGGCGGTCACCTAGGGTGCCAAGTTAAATGGGGCACCAAATTTGAGGAAAAAATAAAAATAAAATAAAATAACAAAGATGTCATTATTTCAATTCCCATGCGCGTACGGAGGGAATATGAATTATAACTCATTTCTCTACATTTCTGAGAGTGTTAATATGTAAAATCTTTTATTTACTGCAAAAATAAATCTTTTAGCAATTTTTTTTCAATTTGTGATGTAAGGTCAAGATGACCCACTCCACAATTTTGATAAGCAATAACTCCACCACAATTAAACACATCCACCAAGAGCTGCAATGCTAGTGACACCTGACTCAAATATACATCAATGTTGCATAGCCAGAAATGCATGTAGAGCAGAGATATTGCAAGTTGATACATGTCAAATGGTCATTTTAACACATCGCAGGTAGATGGTTAAGAATTGAGCGAATACTGTGGAAAATTGTGTTTCTTGGTGCCAAAGAATAAAGAATGTCTTTCAGTATTATAAATCCAAAATGTGAGTATCTCTTTAAGTGTTATTAAACCTTAGCGTTATTATTGGGCTGCATAAATTATGAACTTTCCTTTGTTATAACTGGTTCACATGTAATAAATTGCATAAAAGAAAAGTAACAGCATTAATGCTTAATAGACTACGAAAGTGATGAAGTCCTGCTCCAAGCGGGTAACCGTGAGGAAGGGGATTACTTTCCAAACAACCAGTGTCTGGTTATAATGTTGAAAAAGGTCATTTTGTTTCCATGTAAATGCTGTAACTAACTATTTTAAAAGGTGAGTGTGTGTTACTAATCATTGAACCTTGACAAATCCATGCTGGCTATTCATTATAACCCTATTCTCCCCTAGGTGCCCCAAAATTGTGGTGGTTTTTTTTTTTTTTTTTAGTTTGTTCTAGTATCTTTCCAGGTATTGAAGTTAGGCTCACTGGTCTATAATTCCTCAGGTCCTCTTTTGTTCCCTCTTTTTAAATATAGGTATTATATTTGCCCTTCTTCAGTCCTCTGGGACTCATTTCTGTCTCTGTCAGTAGAATTAGACTTCTTGCTATCTGCTGATTTTCTTTTTAATGGTAGAGTTTACTGTTGAATAAAGGAGTAAATAGAGATGTTCAAACTCAGTACAATTGCACCTTGCAAGTAATTGTTTTTTCCTACATTTTAAACATAGTTGATATTTTGCCTTTGAAGTAATGTTAAATGTGCATTTCAGAATTCCACTAAAAACTCAGTGGTGCATGCACAAATTCCCTGGTTTTATTAGAATTGTTCACTTCTGCTGCACATATTAAAATACTTCAGGTATGTAATTTTCATCTCCGTACATACTCATAGCCACATCATGCCCAGGAGGTGTATATATACTGTGCTCCTTGACATCAACTTAAATCTTTCATGTACTAGTGGAAGCCACAATATGGCCATTTTAAATGGCCACTGTGAAAGTTTAGCTCTCTATTCCATCACATTTTACAAAGCAAATATAGACTCAATAATAATAATAATAAATGCTAGGCTTGCCTTGACTGGACTGCAGTATAAAACAGCAAGCTATAATTGTATATCTGGCAATAGGATACATGGCATTATGGCAGGGGACTAATACCATAACATTTGCAGGATCTAATTATTAGCTTTTGAGCAAATGGCAGGTGGTCGATAAATTACTCAATGGATTTTTTTTAAAAACTCATTCTTTCTGGCTTGCAGATTCCTTCTCTTTACACTGTATTGTGCCACACAAAATGCATGTTATTTCTACCTAGTTGGCTTCAGATTTTGAGTATACTTTTTTTGTTTCTCACCTTTTCATTGCTAATTTCATTATTCCTTAGTAACAGTGTATCTGGCATCCATCTTGTGTCCATAGTGGGTTTTTTCTTCATCTTTTTTTTTCCCTCCAAGAAAGTAGGGGTTGGGATATTCTGACATACTGCATTCTGGTCCTGATTCTCCTTACATCAGGAGCTATATATGGATTCTATCATTTTATGTTCCATATATTTGTTTCAAAATCAACTTGATAACATACTACAGATTTTGAAAATGATTTTGTGACTTATAAAACTTAGCAAGTATTCATATTTCTTGTGTTTTATCTTCCTTTATTAAAATGAGTGGTTATTCCTTTAGTTTGCTTGTACAACACTAAAATTTCAACAGCAAAAAAGTAGATGCGCACCGGCATGTGGACACACAACATTATTCTTGTGCTATCAATAGTCAGAAAGCATGGCATATTCTGTCCCTCTGTGGCAATTACATGCAAGTAGATGTCCACATATACAATTATCCATTAGTTCAAATGAAAAGTATCTTGAAAACGCTAGTTAGCCATAGTGCCACAATTGCTGTTACTGAAACTACTTATAATCATCTGAATATACAGGTGAACAAAAACAAGATAAAAAGGTGGTGCTTTAAAAAATATTTAAGAGTAGTCCTTTTTAAGAATACTCTTTTCATCATATTATTCTGGTTAGCTAATCCTGGAAATTGTATTCCTATGCCCAATAGCTCAGTGATGTGAAAGCCTAGGACTAAAAAGAAGTGTGTGTTCCTGAGAGAGCTTATTGCACTATTGGACACAGTGGCGGATTCCTGTGGCAATAATGTTCCGCTGTATAAAAATCCCACTAAGTATCTGCCTGTACCTTTACGTGCTTAAATACCTTTAAAAATTTTGGGTCTTGGAATCTAAGTTCCACTTGCTTTCAGTAATGTGAGGTAAACCTGCAGCCAAACTAGGGCTGCTCACTCTGCTGCACCTCCCGCACCCCTGTGACCCTCACTCCCATCCTTGTTTCTTCCTTTGTTGTCCCCCAGCATTACTTCAGATCCGGGTCTGGTGTAGCTCCTCCCCTTAGGCTGGAGGGGAAGAGTGTTTGGGGATGGGCGGGTGCATGCCTGCCCACATCTAGATTCTCAATAGGTACACCTCCCACACCCACCCATCCCCGGTGCTTCAACAAGTGCACCCCCTACAGAACTGCAGTGAGTCACCACTCTCACGCAGGCAGCAATGGCTCGGCTACACTAACATCCCCTTCCCACAGAGCCTGCATGGACTTGGCCTTCAGCTGTGTGGCAGCAGCTGTCCCTGAGCAGAGCCTGGCTCAGATGACACCCCCCCCCACTTCCCCCACAGGCATTTCCCCAACCCTGCCAGAGCTGCAGATCAGTCTGTGCAACAGCACTACCAAGCAGGAACCCTCCTGCTGCCTTGCAGCGTATCAGACGCTCTCAACTCCCAGCCTGCTTTTGTTCCTGCCTCAGCCTTGCCAAAGCCCTGTTCGTCTTGTCAGAGTATGGCAACAACCTCACTCCAGCCCTGTTACCTGCTCTGCCTCTGCCTTCTGGCCTGTATCTGAACTCCGGCTGTGGTGCTGATTTTGGCTTGTTCACAAACTCTGACCACCTTGCTTCAACCTCTGGCCTGCACCTGGACTCTGTCTATGGTACCGCTTTTGGCTTGTCCATGGACTCTGATCTCAGCCCTGTCCTGTCCCTGGATCTCGGTTCCAGCCCTACCCTCAGCCCAATTCCAGCCCTATGTCCAGCTTCTACCTCTGCTCCAACCTGTAGGCCTGATTATTGGGATGCAGCACCTGACACTTGAGATCCTAAAAGCTTGTCACTTTTGGGAATGGATGTTAGATTCCTAATTCACTTAAGCTTTTTTAACATTTCACCCTTAGATAATTTAGGGCTAAATGATGAGGTTCTTATTCAAACAAAGCTCCATTGAAGTCAATAAGAACGTGACTGGAAAAGGGTATAGATATCAGCATGTGATCCTCAAGCATTCTAATGCCTGAATTAAACATTGCATTCCTTTAACATTGCTTTTTAAAGTTTCAGCCTTTTCACTCTGACCGCCCATCTGAATAGGAACTAGAGATGTACTAGAGATTGAGTCCCTCTGTAGTGGTGGATAGCTGAATTAGGTACTCTGTTTTAATTTCCATTATTTCTTAAAGGAAGAGGTGTTGAAGTAGACCTAAATGGGTGTAAGTCAGAAGTGTGATATTAGGGATGGCCATTTAACGGAGACCAGCATAGAGGCTTATGTGTGGTTTTGCTTTTTGCAACTGTTCTCTACATTTCTGTTGGAAACCATTGTTTTTAAGGTCACTGCAACCCCTTCCCCTGAATTATTAAAACACTTCATGTGGTGTCAAGCTTGAGAGCGTCATGTAATGGTTTGTGAAAATAATTTTATTATTTAATGGAGGTGAACAATGAAATTCCCTCCTCACTTACGGATCAATGAACAGCTAAGTTTTGCTTCCATCTAAATTGTTGGATGCAAACAACATTCCTTTTTTATATTCTTCCTCTTTTCCCCACCTTTAACTTTCACTAGAAAATACTGCATACTGTCCAAAAGGAAATATTAAACTAAAATTGATTATTTGAGGGAGTGGTATTCTTTCTCATAAGCTCAAAAAAGCTATCAGTGCTGAAGTTAGACATTTCAACCTTCTTTGCCTTTCTGTCCATTAGACAATCCTAATGTTTGACAATAGCAGTCAAAAACTACTACTCGCCTCTAACTGGCTTGTGAAATAATTGTCCTGTGTGGGCAGGATCAACTAAATGCAACACTATGTTGTGTAGAACAAGATTTTACTCCTCCTTGTGCCATGGTCAGGATTAATAGATGTCTTGGCAGAATTAGGGGTCGACCATGCTTTACTAGCTTGCATTAAACTAATGGGACAGCAATGTTTAACTCTTTGTGGGGACATGGGGAAAGATGATTTGATGCTCAGTGTCCCATACAGATTTTCTACTGTAGACGCAGCCTGCTATGCAGCAGTAAAATCATGGTGAGAAGGAAGGTGCAGCACACACTTGATTTTACAAGCCTACTCTGCTGCTACTGTTCAACATGCCTTGTCCAGAAGAACAGTTGAGTTCCTCCACATCAAAGCTGAGTATTCTGTGGATCAGTCCCCTTCTGTAATGTTTTGTGATTGACCTGAAAACAGACCAGATCTCTTTTGTATAGCAATTCCTATTTACATTAGTCTGGAAAACCAGAGTTTTATGTAGTCTTCTGTGGAATCTTAGTAGCTGGTATGGCTGTATAATTGTTGCCATTGCAGAACATGAGGTTAAAGCTCAAGCGACACTACTTAATTGAAAACTTGCTAGAGTCTTCACAAAGCTAAGTATTCTGGAAGTCTAGACTGAGGAAGAACAGTTAGACTCAGCATGTCTTAAGCATCCAAACCAATAGACTAGCAAAGCTGGAGTTAGGGTAGCATCCTAGATTTCTGTTAAACTTCATAATGATGGGAGATGAAGCAAAGTCACTGGTAACTTTCTTAGCTTTTGTAATATAAAGAACCTTTTAAAGAGTTAATGTTTACAGAAATTCAGTTTTTCCGTAGCAAAGTGCTGCAGGTCATTGAGCATTTCAGCATACATGTCAAGCAGCTGTACTGAAAATTCTCAGTGGAAAAGCTTTTAATAATACATTATCTTCTTATCAAACCACATCAAAGGCTTTAGTTAGTCCTCCATGGGGAAGTTCTTGAGTATTGAACATTATTGAGAAGCATTTGTCTGTCCATATTCAAAATTGAAGCTAGTTTCCTATTATAACCCTGACATTTTTCATCTTCCCTCAGCCAATGTCCTCTGTGTTATGGACTATGAACCTTTAGAATTTCATAAAAATTTGGTTTCAATTTAGACATCAATCTGCTGGGTTTTGGATTGTTTAGCAGCTAAAAGCATTACTAGGTTAATCCCAGCATCTGGTCTTTTTGGAGCTTCACATCTAACCTTTTGAGTTGTGATTCAGACCTCACTTCTTCAATTTAATCACAAATTCTGGAACATCAGCTTTTTATAGATACAGTATAAGTAAGTTACTGTTTATTTCCCAGAATAACTATACTTTTCTCAAATACAGAAGTCAGATTAAATTTCACAATCTATTTAATGTTTGATGTGCTCCTCTTCTTTGAGTGCCAAAGAAATTCTAATTTTTATTTAAAGGTAATGGAAATAGTGGTGGTGTGTTTCTGGATATCTTTAGGTTAGTGTGTTTTATCTCTGGTATAATTTATTGACATAAAAGGTCTTGAGAAACTATCAGGTGAGACATAATTAGAAAAATTGAAGTTGAAATGTGTTGGGAAGATACAAATGCTTAATCTGGAGTCAAATTTATCAGGGGAAGACTCAATACTTACAGTGAGCTGAGTGCTTGGACAGTTAATGAAACTGTACTCAGGCTTCTGGATAACTCTAGGTCACTAGAAAACTCTAGGTCAGTAATTTAACAGAGGGATTAGCATAGCCACTGCAATTCTAGTCACCTGGTACCTATCCTGACAGACAATAGTGATGAAAACGAACCAAAATAAAATTGAAGGCTTTTGAAGCCATTATATACTTTTCCAGGGATAGTGAAAGTTGTAACTGGCTTAGTTTTCAAATGTAGAAAATTGTAACTAGAGTTCTTCAGGCAAATTTTGAACAGGCTCTTAACTTGCTAAGATTTTGTAACAAATATGGAAAATTAGACATTAACCATTGATAGAAAAGCTTTTTTTTAAGACCTTCATGTTAATCTGTGGTGATGGAGATCATTCTAGCATAAACAGACAACTATGACTTCCCTCTATCTCCAGAATCATCTGTCAACAGGCTCCCACTTAGTCACTTTAAACATACAGAGAATAGAAAAAGAGGTATGAAGGTGTTTTTCTTTTAGTCCTCCCCCAGTCACAACTATTTCCCTTGAACAATGATCTGGCTTTGATATTTTAGCTGGCATGTCGGTATTGCTTCTTATTCAGCACTGTATTGCCACAACTGTGAAGAAATCAAAATGGAAATAATTGCAAATTTAATTACAATTCAGCTATTTCCATTCTTGGCTGAACCTGCCTTCACTGTTAGCCTGTTGTAGCAATTATTGCTATATTGTCTAGTGTTAATTTACATTTTAATTGAGCGTTAAACCTTTTTAGTAGATGACAATATACTGAGAGTTTATGCAACCCTTTCAGTAATACAGAACCTCTTTTGTTATTGCTTTAATATTGGGCTATGCAGCCAAAAGGAAAAATATGTTGTCAATAGAGCAGACACTAAACTTTGATAGTGTTATTTTGACACAAAACAGACTAGACGTTAGGACTGGAAGAACTGGAGGAAACTGATGGTGAGATGTGATATTTCCCAGCATCTCTAACTTCAGCTAGATATTAGTGCTAGAATTTCTGCAGCTACAGAAGGCGCTTATTTTGAAGTATGTGTTGGCACATTAGGCTATAAATAGAAACTCCTATGATGCTTTTAAATTTCCCTTTTCATTTCTTCTCCTTTGTGCTTTCTGGAACTTTAGCAGCATATTTTATATTTGTACAAGATGGCAATTCTGGGAAAAATGTCCCTCCCCTCCACCTGGGAAAAAACAATCCAAAAGAGAAGAACAATAAGGAGGAAAATGCTTCCCAAATTATTAAGGCTTATCCTAGTTTTACATGTGTTGCCTTTGGCCTGTAGGAGAGCATGCTGGGAAACGGGAATAAACTCATCTTTAATTCTTTTTGTATTGATTGTAGGTTTGTAGGTAAATAACTCAGGTCTTCCTTTTTAAGCCAAAAATTAATATCAAACAAGATTATTCAGAACAGAAAATGTATTTTGTTTTCCTAGAATTCATGACTCAGTGCTGACTTCATACAGAGCACACTGCAGAACTTTTATTCTCATTATGACAGGCTGTTTCTATTTCCGTGTCATTTTAAATAGTCTAATATAAACCAGAATAGAGTGACTTTACAAGCTTGAAAGTTAGGAGAATACTTGATGCAAGTTAGAAAGAATATTAAAAATACCATGTGAATGAAAAATCCAAAAGTGTAGAACTGTGTAGTGTTATAGGACCTACCGTATGTCTCATCCTTTAAATGCTGCTACTGATGTAATTTCACTGAATTACTTTAATGACAGCCTCTTTTGAGCATTGTGTTTGAACTTTTTTGGATGGTGATCTAATCCTGTTGAGTTGTCATGCTGCCCATTAGGGATTTAATAAAAATATAGTGTAATTTTAAAATGTATATTTCAATGTAATAGGCAGCTCAATTGGGACCAAATCCTAGTCCTTTAAAAATCAACTGTAGTTTTGCTATTGACTTGAATGAGAGAAATTTGCTTCATGATGATCAATTGTATATAAGATTTTTTTAACAGAAAAGATAAATGTCTTCATATCTACTGCATATTCAGGCACATAGATTGTGGTAAAATTTTAGCTCATAATACTGGGTATATACCATGGAAATCTCTTGCTATCACAAATGTATCCATTTGCATTCACCCCTGCCCCCCCCCCCAAAAGGGAGGCCCATGAAATTTGAATATCATTCTGGAGGTTTATCCTTCAGAAGATTGTGTGCCTTTGAATGACACACAAACTGCAAATTATCGGTATTCGGTTATGCAGTTTTTGTGTACTGGTACTTTTGAAATTCAGTAATATGGTAACTTACATCAGTGTAGTATCTTCTTATTTAAGGAGTTCACAGGTTTGCAGAGGTGCACAAGTTTGATTATCCCTGCTGTACCGACCAAGAAATTGAGGCACAAAGAGGCAATGACTTGCTCAAGGTCACGCAATAAACCAGTGGTAGAGCCAGAAATAGAACCTAGGGCTCCCTAACACCCAATCTGTGCCCAATCCACTAGAGCAAGTTGCCTTCCAAGTTCAGATGTTGAACAGTTTTTTCCAGAACATCCAAATTCACGTACTGAGACATCCCCACTGTGCCAAGTCAGCTCGGTTCAGAGTTACTGCTTTTGCTGTCTCACTAAGCCAAAACAGGATTGGTGTTATCAGCACTTGATTTCTTCACCGTGCTCTTGAAATCTTGTAAAGTGGTAGAGTTGCAGTGTAGGACGTTTTAAAAAAACAACAAATACATCCCTTTTGGCTGCATCACACTGACTCTCATTCACTTTGTGGTCCACTATAACCGCGAGATCCTTTTCAGTAGTACTACCACCTAGAGAGTTATTCCCCATTTTGCTGTTGTGCATTTGATTTTTCTTTCCTAAGCAAAGTACTTTGCATTTGTCTTTCCTGTATTTCATCTTGTTGAATTCAGACCAATTCTCCAATATGTTGAGGTAATTTTAAACCTGTCCTCCAAAGTGCTTGCAACATCCAGATTGGCGTCATCTACAGATTTTTATAAACATACTCCCTACTCCATTATCCACGTAATTAATGAAAATATTGACTGGACCTAGAACTGACCCCTGCAGGACCCAACTAGATACGACTTGCCAATTTGACAGCAAACCATTGATAACTAGTCTTTGAGTATGGTCTTTCAACCAGTTGTGCACTCACGTTTATAGTAATTTCATCTAGACCACATTTCCCTAGTGTGTTTATGAAACTGTCATGCGGAACAGCTAAAAACTGACAGACTAACAGCTGGAAGCCAGGCCAATTCACTTGTGTATTAGTATAGATTGAAGTTGTTGTTAAATGTATTAAATGTGTTTGGTGTTTAAACCCCATGAAAACAAATGTGATATTGCACTTGTTGTTTTCTGTTATTGGTATCCTGTTAGAATGTAATAGCAAACATTTACATTTACCTGTATCTAAGTGACTTATTAACCAGAAATAAGTTTCATGTAATGCAAATGAAGTACTAGAACAGGAAGATTCTAATTCCTGCACATTTCAAAGCAAGTGGTCATGTGTGATGATCAGATCAAAAACTCTAAATGCACTCTCTCCTGTCAAAGAAAAAGCCCATGTGGCTGGCCAAACTGTCAACTTGTTTGTTTGTGAGAAGAAGCTAGAAGTATGGTCACAAGGAAAAAATTCTTCATTTCTGGACTATTTGGATTCTAACAGGACAGAATAATTGAACAAGGAGATGGAGATCCCCAAAGTTACTCTGGGTAGCCCTAAAAGACTTTTGGGAAACTGGCAGATTACTACATCTCTGCTGCCTTTTGAAGTTAGACTGTGACTTACCTGTACGTATATTTTTACTTGCTTTAACGTCTCAGTAACTCTCTCATTCCTTTTTCTTCACTAATAAACCATAGTTAGTTTACTAAGTTTATTGCCTACCAGCTTTGTCTTTTGGTGTGAGATCTGGGATGTGAATCAACCTGGTTGAGTGACTGGTCTCTTGGGACTGGACATTAACTGAATATTTTGTGGTTTTTTTTGTTTGTTTAAGTGACCATTGATCACACGGTCCAGCTTGACTGGGTGTCAAGATACACTGGAGTGTCTAAGGGGACTGGCTGTGACTCCATTATAAGACTTTTGTAGTGCTTCAGAAGTTCACATTTAGTACTGGGTTGGTGAAATGTAATTATAGAACATACTGCCAATTTGAGCGGTCTTCCCTGCTTTTGACAGTCTGCACTGAGGTAGGCTCTCATGAGGCTCTGAGCCATTCCAGACAGTGTGACATACCAGCAATCAAAAGAAAAAACGGGCCACTCCCTTCTGACACACATCGTTACCTAGAAAATGGGAGTACGCCTGACCATTTCTCATAGCTCCCAAAGGACGCAAAATCCTGTTTAACAGATATACATGCATATTCCGTTACTTAAGCTTAACCTTTCTAGCCGCAGCTCAGGCAGGTGTGGCTTATTCCCTATTTCTGAGTTGGAAGAAACAGCCTATCTGGCTTTCAGCATTCTCCCTCTGTCTCAGCGTGAGTCCTCCCAGTCTGAGAGCTTTTTCTCTGACACATCCTGGCCAGCCTCTCACCCAAAAAACTTCTCCTTTTCTTCTAGGAGGAACCCTTTTAACTGGTCAGACTCTCTTGATCTCAGACTTAGCCTGGAAAAGAGTAGAACTTCCTAGTCTGGATGAGAGCCAGCTAGGTAAAATCTCCTCCCAACTGATGGCCTGGTTGCTCTTACCTTAGCTCCTTTGAAGCAGGATACCAATCTGTTTTTATCTGTGCTGTTGTTTTACCTTTCCTGCTTGGTTCTGTTACAACCCCTTCACAGCCTTCTTTGATTTAGCTCTGTGCATTCAGTCAGGCAGCAATACAAAATAGAACAGGGAACTGAGTCTCACAGTGTACTGGGAAGACTTAATATTTTCTATGTTCATCATGGGGGGGAGCAAGTCTGAAGAATGTAAAGCATAATTTGTAGACTTGTTGATTAAAGCAAATGTTGCATCTGTGCTCTGAAGAGCTTATGTCCATTACTGAATTGCACTGCAGCAAAGACTGTCTTGTTCATAGATTTTTAAGGTCAAAAGGGACTATAGGATCATTTAATCTGACCTACACAACACAGGACATAGAATTTCACTCAGCAATCCGAACCTCCAGCCCTAAGAATGTCTGGTGGAACTAGAAAGTCACCCAATCTTGATTTAAAGCCTTCAGCTTATGGAAAATCCACTATATATACCTTGGAAAACTATTCCAAAGATTTATTACCCTCCCTGTTTAAAATAAATAAATATGTACACCTTACTTGTAGTTTTGATTTTTTTTTTAAACTCTCCAAATGGATAACTTTGACTTGTTTGGCTTCCTAGACTTAAATATACAAAAGCTTCCCCCTACACTTAGCTTCAGTACTGGCTTTGTTATACAGTGCATGCCTTTTAGAACAACCACATCCATCCTGGATGATTTGATTCTTTTGAGCAGAGTATTTTAGTTGAGTGTAAAAATGATTTTGTCCCAGTCGTTTGGATCACTATATGTGATTGATTCTTATATCACTGATTCTTATAATCAGTGTTCAGAAGACATGGATGGTGGTAGGGTTAAAAATGAAAGCAAGAGGCAAAGGAATTTATAGTCAACTGGTGTATGATGCATCAAGGTGTGACACCTTACTGTTAGAGATCTGCTTAAATTTAAGCACACTTTCTATCTGTAAATGGTTATTGACTTGCTGGTGATCTAAGCCCTGGTCTACACTATGAGTTTAGGTCGAATTTAGCAGCATTAGATCGATTTAACCCAGCACCTGTCCACATGACGAAGCCATTTTTGTCAACATAATGGGCTCTTAAAATCAATTTCTGTACTCCTCCCCAACGAGGGGATTAGTACTGAAATCAACCCTGCTGGATCAAGTTTGGGGTAGTGTGGATGCAATTCGATGGTATTGGCCTCCGGGAGCTATCCCAGAGTGCTACATTGTGACCACTCTGGACAGCACTCTCAACTCGGATGCACAGGCCAGGTAGACAGGAAAAGCCCCGTGAACTTTTGAATTTCATTTCCTCTTTGGCCACTGTGGCAAGCTGATCAGCACAGGTGACCATGGAGTCCCAGAATTGCAAAAGAGCTCCGGCATGGAGGAAACGGGAGGTACTGGATCTGATTGCTGTATGGGGAGATGAATCTGTGCTATCAGAACTCCATTCTAAAAGATGAAATGATTAAGTGCAACCAGACAGGAGGGCAGTTAGAGTGCAGCAAGGTGCGCTGCGCATCAGAGAAGCTTTGAAAACCAGTTTCACGACAGGCCAGGCTATGGTGTGAAAGTTCTGTTTGTTTCTCCTTGATGAAAATCCACCCCCTTGGTTCACTCTACTTCCCTGTAAACCAACCGCCCGCCCCGCCACCCTTTGATTTCCGCTTACAGAGGCAATAAAGTCATTGTTTCAAATTCATGCATTCTTTCTTAATTCATCACACAAATGGGGGGATAACTGCCAAGGTAGCCAGGGAGGGGTGGGAGAGAAGGGAAGCACAGGAGTAGTTGTAGGGGCACCCCCCCTAGAATGGCATGTAGCTCACCATAGAGGTGGGAGGTGTGGGGCTCTGACCTGGAGCGGCCATTTGCCTCTTTGGTTCTTTAGTGGGCTTGCCTGATATTCCAGGCAGGACTGAATCTCCATTAGATGAAACTTAAAGAGGGGTATGACCTGGAGTCACTCTCATTTATGTCCAGGTGCCCCCGACTGACCTAGCTGAGGCTGGCCAGGAGCACCCATGTCTACACAGGAGCCCCCAACCGACCTCACCGAGGCTGGCCAGGAGGAACCAGGAGACCACAGCAGACGGTACAATACGGCTGCTAACCATCTTTGCTAAATTGCAAAGGCAAGGAGCTGCTGCTGTGTAACACTGCAGTACCGCGTTTGCCAGCAGCATCCAGGAGACATACGGTGACAGTGAGCTGAGTGGGCTCCATGCTTGCCATGGTATGTTGTCTGCATGGGTAACCCAGGAAAAAAGGCGAGAAGTGATTTTTTTGCCATTGCTTTCACCGGGGGGGCTGATGACATGGGCAAAAACATTGGTTCTGGGTACATCAGGCATTGGGGGCTCAACCCAGAATTCTAGTGGGCAGCGGAGACTGCAGGAACTGTGGGATAGCTACCCACAGTGCAACACTCCGAAAGTCGACGCTAACCTCGGTACTTTGGACACACTCCCCCAACTTAATGGTCTTAAGTGGGGACACACACAATCGACTAAGCTGATTTTTTAGAAATCGATTTGTATTAAATTGACCTAATTTCATAGTGTAGACATACCCTTAGATTCAGGGGAGCTTGTTCAGCACTGTTCTTCACTACTTGGAGTTGATTGCTTCATGAGCACCACTTATGCCTTCCAACAGATGTAGAGCTAAGGACAGCAAATTGGATCCAAAATACAAAGTGTACAGATAAATATTCAGGTCAGCTATGCACAGAATTACCTCCTCCCTCGCCCTCTTTTTGGGTGAAGTTAGTGCTTATGAAAGTGAGAAGTACTAGAAGCACTGGCTGGCATTGTGTGGGCAGGTCTGTTTAAGCTTCCCTCCAGGGCTCTGCTGATGCTCCTAAGCTGAGATGTACAATATTCCTTCTGCTCCAGTCTGGAGCTCTCTTGAACACAGAATACAAATTATGCTAAGCTGTGTGGGGGGGTTTGTAACATGCACAAATGTTAATTAGGTAGGGAAGTGAGATAACTAAGCGTCTTTCCCTTTTGAACATCTGGTAATTTATATTACACAGTATTACCATGGCCTGTGGTGTCTTGGTAAATAATAAGACTTCATGACAGGGATTTGATGTAATAATTCACATTATGTAACGGTAGAGGTGGCCACATGCAAAGTGTTGTAAGCTAACCCATGAACTGTAACCCCGTAACTCAGACCCCGAAGTGTCTTATAACAGATATAACATGGCCCTTCTGAAAATAGCAAATATATATTATTTTGTCAAAATACAGTTATTTAATTTTATTACTTCTCTCAAATTTACTAATTTAACAGTTTCCAAATTATTTATGATGAATTATTGGAAAAATAGAGACTCCGCTTCAGCAAGAGTAAGGCCTTTGTAATCATGTCTTCTACCCTCTCATAGCTCCTAAATAAAAGTTCAATGGCTTGCATCTCCAAAATGTAGCATTTTCCTTTTGAAGTTTCCTGCAAAGTGTGGCTAATTGTGGGTGGCTGAACTTGAAAGGAAAATATTTGTTCTTTCCCTTCATAGCACTATGTTTTCTGTTTAAACTGGGAGCACCACTTTAGTTCCCAATTTAGCCTTTTAATGTAAAAGTTAACTTGACATTATCCCATATTCCACCTCTCTCTCGTCTATTACCTCTAGCGCTTCAGGTTACCAGGCTTCTTTTGGATATCAGTCCTCCTAGAAAAAAATCACACCAAAAACTAAAATCCTGAAGGAATGGGGAATAATGTGTTTTTTCTTAAACACACTTCAGCATACACTGTAGAGAATGAATGATTTATTTTATCACCTTGTAGGCTACATGATTAATCTTCTCCTTGAGGACCCAAGCCACTGATGATCCTTCACTTAAAGTGAGACAGGACAAACTACTCTATATACAGATGGGAAAATAACATGGAACAAAAATATGGCAGAAACCTGTCATGCAGCCCTGAGGAAGCTGTCTGGTTCTGCATGAAAACATGCACTGAAGGTAGAAAGTCCTGAATGACACCCTCCACTCATTAAGGCAGTGCATGGGTGGTGAAATGTCATGTGTACCCACCCTCTGGTTCCATGGTAAGTGGGAAGTTGATATTTCAATGGTGCTTATGGAGACCATGACTGCTCACTTGAGACTGGCTGAAATGCATACAGAGCTTTTGGACCATGGCTCTTTGGTGAAATCAGTCATAATCAGGATGAGGCACTGTGCAAAGCAGGAAATCTATATTTGTGGAACTGGCCAGCAGGGCCAATCAGTCAGTGGGCCAGGCAGGTCATTTGGCCTGCACCTCAAGCTCAACGGGGGCCTCAAATTTAGACATTTATTAATTTTTTGGCATTTGATAAGTTTCACAACTTGTTTTTATGTGCATCCCTATTGGACCAAAATGTGACACACACACTCAGCTTAGAGCTGCAAATTTAAGCAAATAAGAAATGTGATTTGGTAAGACATATTTTTTTTTGTTAAGGGGTATAGATTTTTGTCATATTAAAGTGTTAAAAATGTTTATAAATAAATAAAAATATCAGTTCTGGTGACACAAGATTAGATCATGATGAACGTGTCCCCTCAGATCAGCTGATTATATAAACAAACCACTACTAGTGGCTGGTGCTGGATCAAGTGCATGTTGAAAGGTAGGGAATTGTTACATATTAGTGTCTTTATAGTTTTACGTCTAGTTGACTAAAGAATTATTTTTTTGAGAATTCCTCATTATTATCTTCATATGGTAGCTAAAAGAGGTGACTGGTTGGTTGAGCCCTCGGTTGGTAACTTGGCCATCATCACAGACTTTCATAGTCTATAGGCCCAGATTCAAGGTGAAAATTTGTGAGGACAATCTTGTGTAACAATGAGTTTCATGAAGAAACACGTTTGAAATTTTTGGACATTATCCCTCTGTCTGTAACTCTGTGTATGTGTTTTTTTTTTCTCTCTCTCATTCATATAATATCTGTCATTCCTTTTGTCTTCAGCTCAGCCTGTTATATTATATCTTGCATGCTTGAGTTTTGATTCAGTAATAAGGATAATAACCTGTCTGTTTCATTTTGTGTTCGTAATTACTATTTCATTTTAAATCTTTTCAGCATTTGTGTATGTGTTTACAGTAGAAGATTTCAAGGGTAGACAAGCTACTTATTTACAGCAGAATATTTCAAGTGTGGATAGGCTACATATTGACCAGATAGATCACTATGCAGAGGAGATTTAAAAGTGGTGCAAGCAAGAGATGGCGAAAACAACTAAGTGAAGCAGCAGCTAAGAGCTCAAAGCCAATAACTTCATGTCTCAAACCACTGGAAAATACACCTTACCCAACAAACAATGCTACAGATAATGAAAACTCCACAACTGTAACAGGTGATATTTCAATGCCAATACCTGAACATGAGGACAGTAGTCAAGAAGATGTGCCAACAGTAACAGATGCAGCAGAAGATCCAGTATACGACCAAGAAACTCAACAGCAACAGGAGGATGTAGATATTATGCAACAAGAGCAATTCATGAGTACTAACAGTTTGACTGGACTGACATTGCCATTAAACCTGCTTTCCCTACTCATCTGCTGACAAAAATTCTCTTCCAAATGGTGAGACCTGCACAAGACTGGTTATGCTGGAGTATGGAAAAACAATCTCTCTACCGTGCACCCGGCTTCATTTTGAACAAAAGTTCTGCAAATGCATCAGTTCTCTCTGATCAATCAAGATGGAGCATCAACAGAGATTGGAGGAAGTTGAAAGACCGAATATCATCACATGAGAATTGAACGTCACAAAAAGAGAACTATATTGCATGGAAATCAGCCAGTAGAGCAGCATCAGCTGAATGTTCAGATGAGAATTTACTCTTAACTGAATTCTCTACAGAAACTAATAATTGGGAAGGGGAAAAAAAAACTACTTGCGAGCATCCTGAATGTCATCCTTTTTCTTTCTGCGTGGGAATTGGCTCTCTTTGGTTCCAGTCCACGTATTGGTGATCGTGCAAATGGAAACTTTCTAGGCATAGTTGAGCTCCTCAGCAAATATGACCCACTTTTATCAGAGCATGTTAAACATGTTCGAGAATCGCAAGAGTCAATAGCGCACGCAAGTCCATTATCTCTCCACACACATACAAAATGAGTTTGAGCTATGTGGGTCATTTGTACAAACAACAATTCTTGATGAGCTATGAAATGCCAAGTATTTTTCAATCATTCTTGATGCCACTCCAGATTGTTCTCACAAGGAACAGACTACTATGGTTATCTGGTATATTAGGATTGTAGACTGCTCAAAATTTTCAATTGAAGAGGTTTATTTTGTTAGATAATTTCATGAGGAAAAACTGGAGAAGAAATTGCTGCTTGAGTACTAGCAATCCTAGAAGATTTTAACTTAGATTTTCAAGTCTGCATTGGTCAAGCCTATGACAATGGATATAATATGGCTGGGAAGTACAAAGGTGTACAAGCAGTTCTGCTTGAGCATAATTCAAACTGTATTTTCTCCAGTTGTGGAAACCACACACTAAATCTTGTAGGTGTTGTTGACTGTGCTGAATCATGCAAGGAGGCAATTACTTCCTTTGGAACTGTTCAGCAAATGTACAGTCTCTTCAGTAGCAGTCCACAAAGGTGGGAAATTCTTAAACAATATCTTCCTGTTTCACTGCCTGGGATGTCCAAAACTAGATGGTCTGGATGGATTGATGGTGTTAAACCAATTGCGCAGCATTTGAATTAAGTGAGAGAGGCTTTAAATGAGCTTGAATCTCTCAATCTCACTGCACAGGCTCAAACTGAACTTCAGTCTATTCAGAAGCACGTGTCCAAATTTGAATGTATTCTGATGTCATCTTTGTGGATGAAGCTACCTATAATGATCCACCAAACTACCCGGTAATCTGATAATTTTAAGCATGCAATGCTACACTGGATGTTGAGAGGGATAACACTGAAAGTCTTACAAATGACATTCAACAGATTCGAGAACAGTGGGATGTGATCCTGAGTCCAAATTAGTAGCACAGAATATTGGCATTTCATCTGAGTTCTCCACCAATCACAACTTACCTACTGAATCTGATGCCGAGCAGCATTTTAGGGTCAATGTCTTCCTTGTCATCATTGACTCTATTCAATCAGGTCTTACACATCGATTTGAGTCACTGCGACTAATTTGTACCCTTTTTGGGTTTCTTTGGCAGCTCAACAGACTGAGGTAATGAAGATCTATTTTCCGCAGCTGAAGAATTTCAGCAACAGTACAACAAAGAAATATCAAAAGATCTCTGTGACAAGGTCATCTTCCTCAAACGAATATATTCCACAACCTTTAAATTGGATTGCAAGCCAAAGGAATTGCTTCAAGAAATACTCTAATTTGGACTCGCTGGGGTGCATATTTTTGTCTCTTTGCCTGCATCAGTGGCTTCAGGTGAACACACCTTCAACGTGTTGAAGCAGGTAGAGAACTATCACTGTTCAACTATGGGACAAGAGCATTTGAATGGACTCACCATGCTTAATATCAACTGTGATATTGCATGAAAGCTAGATTTTTTTTTCCCCCTCAATAATTAGTTCATTTCCACAGAAAGGGTAGAAAAGCATTTGTTAAATAAAAAAAATTCAAATGTCTCACTTTCTTTTGTGTGTGTGTGCCTTATTTTGTTTTCACTTGTCATTTTTAATTTTTATTATGGCTATGGGCCTCAAAAGCTGAAAGTGGCTCAGGCCTCTCTGGACCTCTGAGAGGGCCTGCTGGCCAGCACACAGTGCCCTCCTCATGTTCTGGCCATTGTTCTGATTCCAGGCGAGCATGAGAGGGGGTAGTTGACCCTGCTTCCATGACAGCAAACAGTATGCTGTTACTAGCATGTTGCTTCTCTAATCCACACAGGCACAGTGTGCTGTGCCTGCTGCTGAGGCTATCCTAGTGTATTCTAGCAGATGGGTAATTAGTGGTTTTGACCACTCGTTCACTGTTCCATGATCGCATGTGTTCTCTCCCCCTCTTAGCTCCTAAGTGTGTGCCACACTGCAGCCTTTGCTGCTCTGGTAAGCTATAGCACAGCCCTATAGAGGGGATTAAAAGAACCATTTAGATCAGTAGTCGTCATTAACTCCCCTGCTCCAGTGTTTTTGCTGCCCCAAGCAGCACCAAAAAAAAAAAAGCCGCTATCTGTGGCACTTTGGCGGCAGCTCTCCTGCACTGCTTCGTTCTTTGGCAGCAATTCGGTGGCAGGTCCTTTCCTCCAGGAGGGACTGAGGGACCTGCCACCAAAGAGCCAGACATGCCGCCCCTTTCTGTTGGCTGCTCCAGGCACCTGCTTGCTGCGCTGGTGCCTGGAGCCAGCCCTGCTCCCCAAAACCTTCTACTTTGGAGAGGAGATTGGGTCAAGTGCAAGCATCCTTTGTCCAACCGTAATTCAGCAGTAGGAACTTGGGGAGTGTGTACTAGAGTATGTTTAGTTCATCCCAATGATCTTGGGGAGAACTGCTAGGTTGTGATTTGCAGGCCCCCTACAGACAATTGTGAGAGTGCTTATGCTACTGCAGTCTGGGTTTATCCATATATGCATTTGCCGTGACATACTGCATGGGGAAAATCAGGTTCTCTCCCCACTTGAGTTCTCGGTTGCTCACTTAGGTTTTTTGTGAGCATACATATCACTGTGCGCTTAATGTGATTTTTTGCATAGATGAGACCTACCCACTGGGGCCCAATTACACACCTAACTTTTTGCTGATATGCCAGGGAAATTACACACATTTTCATTAGTGTTAGTAGCAAAATACTCCTCCCAGCTCCCTGATTTTATCCTGTTGCTGTTTGTTTACCAGATGCGGTACTTTGAGGTTGTCTGGGAGGATAGTCTATCCAGCATCACTGATTTCCAACTTCCTTTTCCCTACTAGTAACTGTGGAGGAAATATTTCAAAGGCACAAATGGAGGCATCCAGCTTCTATTTAATGCCTTTGACAATCTTCCCCTCTGGCTTCTCATTTCATTAGTAGAACCCCTCCCCAGCCCTCACTGTATGTATGTTCTTTTGGGGTTAATCTTCTGAAGTAACGTGTTTGTTAATTCTAATGCCGCTCTTCCTCCTTACTCACTTGCTCCATCTGCCCATGCACAGTTCATTGGGTGACTCTGCCGCTCCTCAAGAGTACTTGGCACTACAGTGGTATTACCACTGTCACCTAAGTCAGAGCCCTTCTCTGAACATGGACACAGACTTACTCTAAATCATCCTCCGACTAGTTAAGGGTATTCACTTTATTTTCTGTACCTAAAATCCACACACCAGCTTCCTGCTGTGCAAGTTAGACTGATACTTTTGTGCACAGTTTTCTGCTGTGGTCTGCCACTACCATTTGTTTTGGGTAGTGGAGAGATTAGTTAATCCAAGTTTTCTCTGCTTGTTTGCCACGAGGAGTACCTCACATTGTGAGGTAACTTCTTCTGCAGATAAAGTTGCTGAGATTGCTAGTGCATCTAATTATGCTCCTGAGGAGGGAGTTGAGATGTTGGAAATAGATGGAATTGGGGATTTAGAGAAGAGGAGTTTCCTTAGGGTAACTGAACTAATGGTACCAAACTTTTAATACAACGAATAAGCTTCCAACCTGGAGCTGAGTTTCAAGCTTAGCTCTCAGCTAAAAGCTGTTTTATTTGTCTCTGGTTGTTGTTGTCAGCTTTACTGATTGAACGCCATATTACAGTGCTCCAATTCTATTACAAAATGACTCTTTAATACAATTCTACTGTGTTTGAAGAGCAAAATAAAAATACTTTACTTTTGGTTCTCGTGCTTCCAGACCACAGTGGTATAGGTTTCACTGCTGTGGTGTAGAATTTTTAGTGACCATTGACCAGCTGAACTGCATAAAAAATAGAAAGACATTTTGTAATTTCCAATAAGTGTTTCAATTCATCTGAGTAATTGGTGTGGGGGGGAAATGAATTTGGATTTCTTTTTAGTCCAGGCAGCTTTCTGAATTAGTTAACTGACTATCTCATCCTTTCTGAGAAAGAAGGGGCTTTAAGGCGAAGAAGCTTCATGAAAATGAAATCTAAATATAGTAATGGACAGCTATCTTAGCTGATCTGTACGCTCACTGTTACGATGGTAGCAGTAGTTCAGCTATGCTCAGTTTGCTGCACGCAGAAGCTTTTAGTGTTGTGTAGCAAATGGTGATAATGTTATTTGATCTTCATTCTTAAAATTAGAAAATTTTATAGCTATTTAAAGTGTCATTCTCTCAGAGCTAAGCCTTAAAAAAAAGGCAAAGAACTAAGACAGCATGTAGTTATTCTTGCGTGTTTATTTCCAAAAATACTACTTTAAACCTGCCACATTCAATTTAAGTTCAAGCTGTTCTTTACTTGACACTTTGTCAATACACTGATACTGTTCAGAAGGCTCCTTATCTTTCTCAGTTATAAACTCAATTACCTTTTAAATGATTTTATAGCTGGCATTAAATGGTCCATGAAGCATAAGAATGAAAATGAATGCAAACATTAAAGCATGAAATGGTTATAACAGCAGCCTGTGAAGCAGTTTGGAGCTTCAGAAATAACCTATGACTAATCACTTTATGACCAAACCACTGTGCTGTGACAATTCCCTAAAGAGAACATTTCCAAGATGGTCTGGCACACATTTTACCAGTTCCAAAACTGACAAGTGGGGATTAGTTTCATTATATGCAACCATGTGTCTTGCTTTGTAGCAAAAGCCTCTCAGGAAATCAAGTATAAAAATAACTATTGTGCTTAATCTTATTTCTAGAATTGTCCTTTAAATCATGTTTTCCCAAGAAAAAATCCACACTCCTCTGTGATCACATCAAATCAAATGAAAGATGTTTGACTTCATTCACAATAGCAGTAAATCTCATTTTGTTCATAAATGGGCTGGTTTTCCTTTTAAATTTCTAAAGCAACACTTTAAAGAAGTTTTATAATGCTTACAGGAAGCAAATGAAAAATATAATAGAAAGCATTTAATCGGGACACATCAATGGACTGTTGTGTCCCATTTAAGTGTGTCACTCTTTAAAATTAAATGACCAAAAAAGTAGTGTAAGGGGGTATTAAGGCTCATTGCTTAGAGGCCATATCAGCAAATGGTGTCCTTACCTTAGGCTAACTGATGAGTTGATGTGAGTTTGTTCTGATGATGTGATGTTCTCTGCAAACTTGCAACCTGGTTTTGGGTCAAAACTATTGAATCTTTCCAGGCTTCCACTCAAAACTTTATTTAAACCAAGGTTGTTGACATGTCTGTACATCTTGTGATCTGTTTTGCAAATCTGACTTGTTTGTGACGAAACTCATGCAACTCTAGCAGTCTGGGGGATGAGTTGAGTCTGCCATGCTGTACTGGGACACAATCTGCTATCTTTCTCTCTTCGTGGGAAGGGCAGTTGTCCATCTGCTCCCAATCATTAATGAAAGACATCTCTGTCTCCACTGCTAGTCCCCTTTCCTGACCTGATTCATCTCTGGAGCTTTTTCCCATCCCACTTAATGTACAGCTATCCATTTTCACCCTTCAATCCCTGAATCTCCCTCCAGGAGCAGTGGGAAGGTGAAAAATCCCATTCCCATCAACAAGCATCCAGCATCCTGCTGCTGAAACACTGTTCCCCACATTTTGCCCAAACAGGGTTATTTGCCTATGATATCATTTGGGCAAAATGGAACCCACTCTGCAGTCAGGGAATCGGTCAAAATAGTGAAAGGAAGTACAAGGTAAATGTTTTGTATTTACAAACAAGTAAACAACCCCACTGCATCTTATTATTAAAGAGACTGCCCAATTGGTGGGGAATCTAACTACATGTAAGTGCTAGAAGTACTGCTCTTGCATGTTCCTGGCCAGGACTGACTCATTATACAAAGTTACAGAATACTTGTCAAGGTTCCTTCCCCACTCTGAACTTTAGGGTACAGATGTGGGGACCTGCATGGACACTTCTAAGCTTAATTACAAGCTTAGATCCGGTAACACTGCCACCAGCCAGAATTCCAGTGCCTGGCACACTACCTGTCCCCCCAAAACTTTCCCCTCCCTGGATAGCCTTGAGGCTTTTCCACCAAGTTCCTGGTGATACCGATCCAACCCCTTGGATCTTAACACAAGGAGAAATTAACCATTCCCCCCTCCTTTCCTCCACCAACTCCTGGTGAGTCCAGACCCAATTCCCTGGGATCTTAAAAAAAGAAAAAAAACCCAATCAGGTTCTTAAAAAGAAAACTTTTAATTAAAAAAAAATGGTAAAAATCATCTCTGTAAAATCAGGATGGAAAATACTTTACAGGGTACTTAGATTTATATAGCCCAGAGAAAACCCCTCTAGCCTTAGGTTCAAAGTTACAGCAAACAGAGGTAAAATCTTCTCAGCAAAAAGGAACATTTACAGGTTGAGAAAACAAACATAAGACTAACATGCCTTGCCTGTGCTACTTACAAGTTTGAAACATGAGAGATTGATTCAGAAAGATTTGGAGAGCCTGGATTGATGCCTGGTCCAAATCAGTCCCGAGAACGAACAACCCCCAAAACAAAGAGCACAAAACAAAGACTTCCCTCCATCAAGATTTGAAAAGTATTTTGTCCCCTTATTGGTCCTCTGGTCAGGTGTCAGCCAGGTTTACTGAGCTTCTTAACCCTTTACAGGTAAAAGAGACATTAACCCTTAACTATCTGTTTATGACAATACTCTAGGTCTTTCAATGGGTTGTCACTGTGATGCTTCACTTGGTGATGAGTCTGTGTTGTTTTTTAGATGAGAGAGGTGTAAAACTGAGATCCTGATCACTTTTGGTTATTCAAAATTAAATCTGCATGAAATTGTTCAGGCAAATAATTTATTCACTGATAAATGAAGTGTTAGCTGGCACTAAACTATTAATGAATTTGACACAAATGTGCCAAATTGTTTCAGCCCATTTTGGGGGGGCTAGATTCACATGGGGATTTAAAGGCCCTTCACAAAGTGAAGGGTAAGGGGAAGTTCAAATCCTTGCTCTGGAACAAGGATTTGAACCCAGGTCTGGGTATTCTGAGTGGGTCTCTGTCTATCTCCCCCATGCTCCCCCCCCACTGCAAAACAGAGATAATATTCATCCCTGTAAGGTTAGGTATCATGCTTTAACTCATGGCTGCTTGTAAAGGATGCTAAATGGAAAATGCTATTGAAAAGCAAAGCATTATTTCCTTTTATTAGAGGTAGGTGAAGTGACTCTTGGCACAGAGAGACAGACAGACATTTTGAGCAGTACACTCACTCATAATGTCTGAAATCATATTAAAGAATTTGTGGGGATGTCAGAGTGGTTGTTTTGGTGGGTGGAGAAGGAAATATGCTGCTTTATATGTTGTCTTTCTTGCTGAAGAGGTCTAAGCAGGAAGTGATTCTGCCTGTCAAGTCATTTCTTAGATCCTGTAGAATGAACACATCTAAACCAACTGTTAGTCCTGATCTATTATATGGCTAATTTATCAGCTTATTTTATAGTTCAGCCAAGAGACAAAGGTTAAGGTGCTCCTTTGTATAAGGCAGCGTAGTGAATGCAAAACTACATTTTTGTGGGAAAGGAGCAGAGGGAAATGTCAGGATGTGTACTATTACAACCCAAACACAGTGGGCATGCATACTGTCCTCTATGAATAGAGAAATAGATTCTAAGGCCAGAAGTGACCATGTGATCCCCCTAGTCTCACCACCTCTGTAACATAACCCATGGGACTTCCCTGAATTAATTCCTGTTTGAACTAGAGCATATCTTTTAGAGGGGAAAAAATCCAAATTTGATATAAAAATTGCCAGTTATGGAGAATGAACCACAAACCACGGTAAGTTGTTCTGATGATTAGCTACTCCCACTGTTTTTTTTTTATTATTATTATTTTTTAAAGCATCCTATTTCCATTTTGAATTTGTCTAGCTTCAGCTTCCAACCACTGGATATTGTTATACCTTTCTCCTCTAGAGGGACCGCTAGTGGGTGATGTAATATCTTTTATTGGACCAATTTCTGCTGGTGAGAGAGACAAGCTTTTGAGCTACACAGAGCTCTCCCACAGGTCTGGGAAAGGGTTGAAGGTCCTATTGGAGAATTTGGATGATTGTGGTAAAGATGTTTGACATACCGGGTCACAATCCAGACTAATGAGTAGTTGTCACCCCTGCTCTGTAACCTGCGGTGCCCTTTACAATTCCTTGCTTCTGTAGCCTCCAACCTGGACTGCTCGCAAACAGCCTCTAGCATTTAAGTCATTCCCAGCTCTGTGTGTGTGCTGCAGCCAGGCAGCCACACTTTGGCTCTTACCAGCCTTGGTTATGATGCTGGGTGACCCTAACACACCCTCAGTCCCAGATCTTCCCCCAGAAATGTATGTCCTGTACTGTCCAGCCTTCTTCTGGACAGTATAAATATGTTAAGTCCATTATTCCTTTAAGGGAATAATATGCCATCTTATTACTTTAAATAGTTATCCAATTTAAACACACTGGATTAGATGAAACAAGTTTATTAACTACAGAGAGATTTTAAGTGAATACAAGTAATGAGGCATAAATCAGAAATGGTTACAGAGAAATAAGATAAAGCACTTGCTGGTGTCTGTCTAACAAACTATATTAGAAGCTGTGTCTGTGGTTGCTGGAGATACCTCACTGAGATTGCTCAGTCAGGGCAAACTGCAAAGAATGGGGAAGACAATCCCCAAACTGGTGGCTTATTCTACTACTTAGATTCACCAAACAGCTTCTACAATACCTTACTGGTTACCTAGAACCCAAAAATACAGTTCCTCCAAAACAATCCTGCCCTGGGCTCCCACCCAGACAGCCAAGTCAAATATAGTGAGGATTACTGAAAATCTTATTCACTATATATAAAGTTCTATCAATCCCATAAGATCAGACAGATTACTCACCAGGTCGATAAATATTTCAGATCTCACCCAAATACATGCTTACAGCCAGTTCTTATTAACTAATGTGGCAAATTGCCGGCCCTATTATGATGGGTCTCGCGCTTTCTCTTCTTTGGGGGTGGTGGTGGTGGTGGTTCAGGGTGCTATTTCTTGCCCCTGAATTGGAATATTAATTGCCCCACTAGTGTCCTAGAGGAGGGGAGTGGAGAGGGAGGGACCTGGGCCACCCTCTACTCCAGATCCCAGCCCAGGGGCCCTGAGGATAGTGGTGAACCACTTGAACTGACGGTTCCTTCCCCTGGGCTACTTCCTTCTCCTGCCCTTGTGGGGTGCTTCCTGCCCTTCCTCTGCACAAGCCAGGTGCCCCTTACCTAGGGTCTTGGACTTCTTAGCCCACCGCAGCACTTCTCCAAACTTTCCTCTGTTTCCCTTCAAACTATTCTCTGCTCCAACACCAATCCTCTCTGCTCCAACTCCCACACTGTCTGATTGAAGCAGGGGGTTTTTATTATGTGACTGACTGCAGGTGCTCTAATTGGCTTCAGGTGCTCTAGTTAATCTATAGCAAACTTTCTTCCCCTTACAGGGAATAAGGCTCCCTTCTAACCCTCTTCTGCTGCCCTCTGGCCATGCTGTATCACACTAATCTAAGATTTATTAAAAAGAAGAGAGTCATGACGGTTAAAAGATCATTATACATACAGATAGGAATCAAGTTCTTAAGTCAGTTTCATAGCAGAGATGGTGAGCTGCTGATTTGTAAAAAGTCCTTCTGGAATCAATTCCATAGGTTATAGTCCAATAGGCAGTCCACATACAGAGACTTTTTAAATGCTTCAATGAGAAATTGTAGGGTAATCCAGAATGGAGCTGAGGACCTCAGTTTTGCAATTTAAACTTCCCCTGACAAAACTCAAGCAGATCTGAGATGAACAGGATCATGTCCCAAAGTTCTTTTATAGATGTCCTCTGGCAGGGTATGTTAGCCTCTTGACAGCAGATAACAGAGCAGACATTCCTTGGATGAAGAATAGGTAGTATACATTATTGTTTTGAAGTAAACCTTCTATTTCCTAGGCACACACCAGTAACCATTCTAGCAGTTCATAGGTAGTTTACTACAAACTTCAAAGAGAAATACAGATAATGATATTGTTACACCACATGTCTCATCTAATTGCTAATATTCCCCCTTTTATCTCTGAATCAATAGAATATAGTAATGAAATATTACAGACAGGAACAGGTGGTTAGCATCTACATACTAATTAGATCACATTATTAAACTCCTAACAGATAAGTAAACAGACAAACACAATTGGTATTTACTTCTAATTCTCTGACATTTCAAAGGATTTAGTCTATTTACATGGCTTTGATAATTATCTACAAGAAATGACCCTGTTTATCATTTCAATACTTCCCTAATATGTTTTTAAAGTTTGATTTTTGGGTCACTTAGCCTGCTGATTGTTTAATCCTTGCTGGCTCAGTGTCACAGAGTCAAAACAAAGTGCTGCTCATATGCTTTCTGCAGTCCTATTTTCTTTTTCCAAAATATTTCTTGCAGTATCTTAGCTCCAGGAAAGCCCACAAGAAAGAAAGTGACTCAGATGGTGATTTTGCTCTGAAAAGTAACATTTATAATGTTCCTGTCATAAAACTCCTCGTTTATTCTCCGGTTATTTCCAGACCAATTTTATGTAGTTTTATCATAAAGCGGGGGAGGAGAGGAGTTTTTCTGATTGTAATCATTGCAAATAACCAGGGATATGAAGATCAAGCTGGCTTCTTCTGGTTGTGTCTCGCCAACAGGAGCAAAGGCTCTGCAGATGAAACTTAGTAAACGATTATTTTGATGATCTGTGAACTGGAATAAATGAAACTCATTCTTCGCTCAACTGTAAAGTAAAGTAGTAAAAATAAGCAAAGAGTCCTGTGGCACATTATAGACTAACAGAAGTATTGGAGCATGAGCTTTCGTGGGTGAATATCCACTTCATCAGATGCTCCAATACGTCTGTTAGTCTATAACGTGCCACAGGACTCTTTGCTGCTTTTACAGATCCAGACTAACACAGCTACTCCTCTGATACTTAGTAAAAATAAGTGTCCATAACACTAAATACACAAAGGGTCCAAACCTGGAAGTCATAGTAATATTGAAGTCAGACTATATTTTCATAAGCAAAATGAATAGCATTAGCAAAGGTCATCTTTTGTAAGCAGATACCTTGAGGTAGATGCTGCAATTTCTGACCATAATAGCAGTTTAATGTTAGTGATGGTCAGACTTAACAAGACTTTGCTTGTATAAACATGCAAAGTTTGGTACTTTAGCCAAAACTACAGAGGGAAAACCCATGACTTTAGTAAGTTTTCCTGAGACACACCTTTCCCCATAGTCTGGGATCCTCCCCTCCTCATTATAATTTCCACTCTTTCCCCCTGTAGTGTGTATTGTGGAATGTTTGTTCACAGACTCATCATGGCAACAAGGGATCTACGTTTTGTTTGGGCTTTTTCCTGGAAAAGCCATTCTGGGTTGGAATCTGTTTTGGTTGGTGGGTGTTATAAAGCGTCAGAGGCTAGTGTCTTATCTATATACAAATTTACAAGTTTAACTGAAACAGTTCAGCTGAACTGATGCATCCTGTGTCAACACTCTTTTTTTGGTTTGAGTGGCTTATTTTGATTTAGGTTAAACCTGACCCTAATCAACTTAAGGTAAACCAAATTAAGCACTTTTAAAACTGAAATAAGGGTCCATACAGTTTGACCCTCTTTGTCTAATTTGGTTTAAATTCACTCCTTTAGTTAAACTGGTACCACAGTTTATGTAGACAAGGCCAAAGTGCCAAACAGTTGGACCGGAGGTCGGATGATCTAATTATCTCTCTTTGTTAAGACTGGACTAAGTGGCTGTGCCAGGCTATAGAGAGATTAATTGAAGATATGTATAAATCTCTTAGAGTGCTTTAACAATTGCATGAAACTAATTTTAGGCACCTAGTCTCTGAAAATCTTCTGCTCTCCATTCAGGTCATGTCATACCTTGCTCTGAATATATAACCTATTAAGTAATTTGTTTTCCTCCTGCGCTGTGGGGAAGTAAAATATCTTTCCAGTTTTACAGCTCCTATCTTCTTTTGGTTCCACTCACTACTTAATTTCTAGATGGTGGAGAAAGATGCTAGCTGTGTAGCCGTAACAGTAAGTAGCACTCATACAATACATTTTCAGTGTTACAGCATGTTAGTTGGTTTCCCCTCCTTCCCTCACCCCACTGACAAAAAACAAATCAAACAAAGGGAGAAAGTAAGTTTACAAATAGGGACCCTGAAGAGTGGACACATGTTAAATGAATTGTCCAAGGCCACTATTGGGAGTCTGTCAGAGCTAAGATTAGAACTGAGGCGATCTCAGCAGGCAGGTGTATGCTTAGATCAGTAGGCGGTGCTGTTGAGCTATCATTTCAGCACTTAATTAGGTAACCTTGAAATGGCACTTAGCACCTCAAAGAAAACTCTGCAAAAGCACTGTTCAGAAATGCATTTTGTTTATGTAGTGCATCCAGTATCTTCTGTTTATCAACTCATTTGCGCTCCTTTACAAATGGACAATAGTCTTGAAAACACAATTGTTTCTGTTCCTGCTGCTAATTTTTTTGCATGCACTCAGTCATAATTCTTTGCCTGTGACATCACTGTTTTTCCATATCAACTACTGATGCTGTGCTAGATTGTTGTGGGGAGAGGGCAGAACCTGTGGGAGCAGATAAACTCTCAGGAAACAAAGATCCTGATTTCAAGTATAAATGCTCTTTGTGATGGAGAACAAAGGGAGGGTAAGACAGAACATTTAAGCAGAACAGTGTTTTGAGTAGCTTCTTGTTTTCCATGAAGCATCTGCAGTTCCTCTAAAAGGATGTTGTTGCATAGATCCTCCAGAGGTTTGATTCTGTTGGGAAATTTTCACACACTACTTTGGAATGGGTTTAAAATTCTACACAAATCATGTTTCTACACTTCCCTATTGCCTTCTGTCCATACCTGCTATTATGCTCTGAACTGAGCTGGTTAGGACAGACACATGTGGGGGTGGAAGGGGGGAATCTTTTTACTGTGTATAACTTGCCTATCTTGAAAAGGAATGTTCATAAAAGTGCAGTCTAAGAAAAAGTAGTTTTAAATATGCTCAAACAAGAGGGGTTCAAATGGATTAGTCACTGCCAGAAAGAATACAAAAGTTCCAGCTAGAGCTGCTTGACAAGTTTCAAACAAATACATTCTGTTGAAAAATAACAATTTGAAAATGAGAATACTCAGGAAAAACTTGAATATTTTTTAATTATCTTGTGATGTTTGTGTGTTTCTTTTTCCCCCTACTCTTTTGTAACTTTTAGCTTTAAAAAGTAAACCATTATCAAAATGGTTATCAATGTTATTTTGGATAAATACAAAATGTAGAGAGCTGATTCAGTGTTTTAATAAAGCATTCAATAGAAGTTTTTTAGAAAAAAAATAAAAAAATTTTCATGAAACTTTTGTGACTAGCTCTAGTTATAACACCCATTCTCACTGATCTCCAGATCAGTATCTGTATTCACTTCCACTCATTCTTTCCTGCTGCAAAACCCGGCAAAGTTCCTCCAAGATAAGGCACTAGTATGTCATTTCACCTTGCTGGCAGGAAAGTCTGTGGTTTCTTTCAATCCTGGGCCTAGATTAGTCAGATGCAGGGGCAGCTCCAGGCCCCAGCACACCAAGCGCTAGCTTGGGGTGGCAAGCCGCGGGGGGCGCTCTGCCGGTCGCCGGGAGGGCAGCATGCAGGCAGCCTTCGGCAGGAAGCCTGCGGAGGGTCTGCTGGTCCCGCGGCTTTGGTGGAGCCGCGGGATCAGCGGACCCTCTGCAGGCATGCCTGTGGGAGGTCCACTGGAGCTGCGGGACCGGCGACCATGTCGCCGTCGTCATGGTGTGCCACCATGCTTGGGGTGGCGAAATGTCTAGAGCCGCCCTGGTCAGATGTCTGACTGCCAGTTATATTATTGGTTGGTTTAATCGCAACCCAACGCAGTCACCTTTCACTGCTTTACTCCTGTGGCTGAGTTGGGGCAAGAAATTGATTGTTCACTTCTCACTTCCCCATTGACCAACAAGTTATACTATGGAATGGGCAACATGAGCATGTTGGTACAAGGGAAGGTGTTTCTAATGTTCTTGAGTTTCCTTGCATGGGGTATCCATGTGTCTGCACAAGTAAAGTTCCAAAAGCAGCAGTTAGTGCTTTAATGAAATGTAATAATCATAGGAGTTTGGTGTCCCATCAGCTGACCAGGAAGCCAAGTGCGAGAGTGCTGGGAAAGACTTGAGGCAGAAGCTCTACAATGAGGAAAAGGGAGTCTGAGTATATTAAGGGATATCTGGTTTTAGTATTTAAAATTCCTACTTCAGTCTTAAAAGAAACTTTCTGTGATTCTTCCCCACTGTCACATGACCACTTCATTTTATTCCTTTTCTTTTGCTCCTGCTAGTCTCCATTTTTCTCTTACCTTTATGCATCTTTCTCTAATTTTCTTTTCAGTTTCCCTCCACCTGTTCTGCATTCTCCAAACTATTTTAACCACTGTTTTTCCACCCTTCTGCCTCCAATCAATTTTGCTCTTTTTCCTAACATCTACTAATAACTGACTTATAGGAATTTGTTCAAGCTTTCTGGGTTTGGGGATGGGGAACAGCACGGGGCAAAGAAAATAAGCCTAGATAATTTCAGCCTTGAATGTGATTTTTTTTTTCTTCTCAGAAAGCTACTACACTCTGAAAACTCTTTTGCAACATTAACTGTAGCATCTACCCACTGTAATTACTTATAAATTTGTTAGTCTCTAAGGTGCCACAAGTACTCCTGTTCTTTGGCTGCTACTCTGAAACTTACCAAAAACTGGAGTTCATCCTGTCCCATTGGTGGCTCATGAGAATTTATAGGGTTTTTTTTCCTTATTATATACTTTGTCCTAAATACCTTTCATTGTGTCTTGCATCTATAGGGATTTAAGCTTGATGAATAAGGATTGATTTCTTTCTTTCTCTTTTTCCTTCTGTGGGATTTAGGTAAATCTCTATTAATCCTTATGTGGCTGTTTATTTAAAATTATATGTATAAGGCTACTGAACGTAATTTGGTCAAAATAATTGAAATACTGAAAATTACTACAGGATTAGTCCATTGAAAGAAAAATCTCTTAAGAGGAAGCTTTAAATCTGTACTTTTGTATAGAAGATGCTTGCTTGGTGTTTTTGGGTTTTTTTGTTTTTTTTATAAGCATAAATGAATACATAGAATGAACAGGTTTTAATTTTTAACTGAATTCAAAGTCACCTGAGACTGTCAGTAGAGCTGCATAAAATATTGATAGAAACACTTTTTTTGCTTGTCTATATTTAAGTTCACAATAAAATTACAAAATTGGCACAGCTTTATGAAGCTTTGCAATTTTTATGGAATTTCAAATTATTTTTTTTGTCAGCTAGACTACAATAGGATTTTTAAGAAATGTTTTTGCGCTCTTTCCATTTGGGCTGTTCAGTTGGTTGGTCACATGTTTTTATTCTTGTTCATTGAGTGTTAACCCAGCTGACAACATACGGCTCAGCCAGAGACCAATTAAATTCACTTTGTGGTGGTTGTGATCAAATTTTGTATACTCCAGAGCAAGCCAGAAAAACACTGGCAACAGCAAAAAACATCTCTGCATTACAATTTATATCAGGAAAAGCCTTTTTATTCCTTGTCAGCCTTCCCACTCTCACAAAGCGTAACCTGTAATTAATGTGAGCAGCGGCTCTGCCTGTCGGTCCTCCACTGTTCTAGTCCTGCAAGACATGAGATAGAAGAGATTAGTCCATGTACCAAAAACACTGGTTGAAGAGGGCACATAGCCAAAGACAATACCAAAAAGGAAGTAAATGGATTCCCTGAGGACAGATGAGTGTTACCCATGAGATCATCCATAGATCTGGGCAGCTTGAGTAAGCGTGCATTCTACTTACTCCGGTAATGTCAAGGCTATTGTGCCATGAGCTTTTATACATAGTTTGGCCACGTTAACTCTGAGGTTCATATTTTTATTCTGTTCCCCTTGTAGGTAGAATACAGATCAGAAGGCTTAGTAACAGTCTTCTCCGCATGATCCTCTTGCATGTTTCCAAGCAGAGAAATCTGTCTGGACGTTACTGCTGTCTGAACCAGGAGTAGCTGCTGCTTCTCCATAGCTGCAACAATTCTGCACTTAGTTTGCTTTTTAGGAGAGCTGGTTGAATGTTTCCTAACAAAATGTCTTTTGAGGGAAATAGCTTGTTGACTAAATGGAAAGAGAGGTATGTCTGTGTGTAATTATTTTTCAGTTAGCCCTACTGACTAGTTCATGACACTCCCCCCTATTTTTGAACTACACTTTTGGTTGTATTCATTCTTCTCACCTGTATATTTGAACAATAATTAATTACAGTGAATTTATGGCCTGGAAATGGACAAGGCCTGGGAATGGACTACAACGCAGGTTTTTACTCTCAACAATTAAATAGAATATTGTTTCTGGGTTTGTATTTCTCCTCACAAACATTTACAAAAACTGATCTGTTGTATATGATTAGTGTTGGAGTCTCAGACCGAAAGAAAACTTGTAGGAGCCAGCCTTTTAAATTTAACCAAGTAATTGCCCTGCAATGGGTTATGACCACAGATCTATTTCTCTCATGCAATTTATTTGAGAACAGGCGTTCTTCTGGATGATATGGCACCAGCTGCTCTCTCATCCTAATGTGTATTTCTTTGCACTGTGATTTAAAACCCCTTTGGGTTTAAGTGTCATTGGTTTCTGGTCTGAAATCACCTTACAGCTGTTAGTTGCATTTCTAATTGAGTATTGAGACTTTTTCTGGCATTTCATAATTGATCTCACTGTGAATATGTATTACACATGGCATAGGTGTATATAATATATTTGCGCGCACACACACACACACACACACACACACACACACACACACAGGTGTGAAGATCTAGAACAGTGGTTTTCAACCTCTTTTCATTTGCAGATGCCTAAAAAATTTCAAATGGAGGTGCAGACCTTTGGAAATCTTAAACATAGTCTGCAGCCCCTCAGTTGAAAACCACTGTTTTATGATGATAATCTTTCGTGGACCCTTTAGACATGGTCTGCAGACCACAGGTTGAAAACGACTGCCCTAGAAGAACAGTGAGATTCCTCAGATAAGTTTTTGCACATTGAAGTGTCAGAAAATATTGTTACTACAAAATTTAAAAAGGTGATTGGATTTGGAATTAGCTTCTGGTAATGAACAGAAGTAGTTGGGATATCTTTAACAGTTCACTCAAGCAGTCAAATTCTTTGCCTTTCAGAAGGTGGTAGTGTTCTTTTTTTTTTTTTTTTCCCCTGTTACTAACCATTGGACAATTTAGCATCAGTTATGTGCAAATTGGCTTAAGTAACAATAGAAACAGGTATGAATCTTTGTCCAAAGCTTGAGATGAACTTTGGAATGATTTAATATTAAGATGATCACATTTCATATTTTCTCACCTGCATAGCACTTTCTGATTCTATTATTTGTTATGATGCCCAAGACAAAGATCAGTGCTTTGTTGTGCTAGCCAGTATTCCATGTGCCAGTAGACAAAACAAGCAAAAACCAGGGGGTTGTTGGGAGGATGAAGTTATTACCTCTATCACATAAAATTAATAGAGTTTCAGGAAAGATGTCTTAGCTCACCACTCGCTTCGCCTATGCCAGATGGCAGTGATCGGTAGGCATCATGGCAGAAGTTGATTTTTAAGAGACTTAAAAGAGGATAAGACCACGGCTTTGATTTTTTTTTTTTTTGGGCAAGGGAGTTTCCCCCATGCTTGTGGTTAAAAACATAGGGTTTATCTTCCATTATAAGAGTCTACTATAATACTATTCTGTATTCCTAGCTTGACCTGAAATGGGAAACACAGGAAAACATGTGCAAACTTGTACTCATTTGACTTCCCATCCAGTTTTGAAGTCAAGTTTCAACCCCAGAATGGCTGTATCCAATACTGCAACACAGAAACACAGGCGGATGTAGATCTTTAATGTTCAAAATATGCACTTCACTTTAACCTTAAACTCAGATTATACAGAGATGGCGTTGATCTGATTGTTAGAATCAGAAATCTAGAATTTGAATGCTAGTATTATACCGACTTGTACTTGCTGGTTTTCTGTTTTCTTTTCTTTTTTTTTTCTTTTTTTATGCCACAGATCTGCTAATTGAAAGAAATAGCCTGGGACATTGTAGTGCTAAAACATTGCCTGTACTTTTATGTTCTATGATATTTAATATTCATAACATTAGAGAACCTAGGACAAGAGATTAATCTCATGGCATCCATCTCAACTATGTACAAAAACACATTTCAGAATGACTTTGTGTGCAGTTGAAAAATATTTGGAAGTGGAGAATAGAACATCTGCTAATGCCTTTTTTCCCCTCAGTGGATCACGAGCACTTAATAAAACCCTGCTTATGTAGGAATCATTCCCTCTGCACTGAACTGCAGCCACCTCTGCAGTTGAATGTAATGGCTATTTTGCAGTGCACACCAACACTACATAACAATTCAGGTTAGGAGGCAAAGAATATTTTATCCAGTTGGGTACAATGTTGTGGGAGGACACTTGGACTAATGCCATTGCTTTTGCAATATGTCCCTTGAAATCTTTTTGTGCTTTTACATTATATGCAATTTGATGATGATCTTTGGGTTTCTGTAAACCAATTTACACCTTGAAGTGTTTTTGCTTTGATTTAGGGGATGAGTGTGTGACTTCCCTGATTTTCTTCTCATTTCCCCCAAGAGATATTTTCTTCTCTTGAAACTCTTCCCTGGGGGATTTGATAACAGCCTTCACCTACCTGAAGGGGGGTTCCGAAGAGAATGGAGCTCAGCTGTTCTCAGTGGTGGCAGATGACAGAACAAGGAGTAATGGTCTCAGGTTGCAGTGTGGGAGGTCTATGTTGGATATTAGGAAACACTGTTTCACTAGGAGGGCAGTGAAGCACTGGAATGGGTTACCTAGGGAGGTGGTGGAATCTCCATCCTTAGAGGTTTTTAAGGCCTGGCTTGGCAAAGCCCTGGCTGGGTTGATTTATTTGGTGTTGGTCCTGCTTTGAGCAGGCGGTTGGACTAGCTAAGGTCTCTTCCAACCCTAATCTTCTATGATTCTAGGAATCAGGCAAAACTTAAGAAATCAGTAGGATTTTTGACTGCCTAAGGACTACTGCAGAACTGGGTCCTTAGTCTAAATTTCAGTTGCTCCCTCTATTCACTGTCCGGTGTGGGAGGGAGGAGGGAGAGGAGGAGGAGGAGGGTATAAAAGGAAGAAAAAAGGAAAGAAAAAAAAAAAGGGCAGCATGTGGGCCTGGAAACTTTACAGAATATTTTTTGAACTGCATTGATACACCAGATGTCTCTTCTGGACCTGAGATCAGAGACTTAGCATGGGACTTGTTATGAACTAAACAGAATCTATATCTGTGACAGTGTAGCTTAGAAAAAATAAGATGTTGATAAACCCCGGGAGACCCATCCTATCACCATCTGTGAAAGCTGTTGCCTAGTTTGAAGGAAAGAATCTCAAATGACAGCCTGAGATGAAGATGAATTAATTTTTTTCCATATATGGTTTTCTTTTGTGTTTCTTTAGGGTGAGGGGCTTTGCCTCCAAATCATTATAATGTGCCTTGAAACTGTGAGTTAATGAAAGCATACTTTAATTAAACTGAAAATGATGACATACTTCTATTTTCAATTTAGCAATCCCTCTTTTTTTGTTGTTTGTTAGTAAAAATACTTAATTTTCCTTCCTCCCTCTGCAAAAAAAATAAGTTATAAACACATGTTAGGAATGAATTAAATTCTTTGTACAATCACAGTATGCCATCTTAATTAAAACATGGTATGTTTGCTTTGGGATTCTTAAATGGCACTTAAAGGGAAAGTGTACTAATTTTCCCATCATACTATTGCCAAAAGGAAAGTGATAAGTTTCAATTTCTTAAACTTTCTTCAGCTTCATCTCATGAAATAACCATCCAATTCCAGGCCTACTTTCTGAAGCATGAGAACAGCTTGTTTCCGTTTGAACAATTTCAGTCACTTGAAGTAATTTTAAGACCGCAATCTTAATTTTTAAAAAATTAGATTGTTATAATTTAAATAAACATTATCCTGTACACTAGATATCTTATTTTCTGAAAACCCAGATCCTTCTCAATGTAGTATTTTTGCCTTTTAGATTCCCCAAACTAGGCATTAGCAATTTGACCTTGACTGTCATCAGCGTGTGACAAGAATATAAAGCAGGAGATTTCTCTAGAGCAAACACTTTAAAGAACCTGCCTCGCATATAATATTTTCTAGTTGCACACTTCATTATTAAAATAAAAAAATAAAATCTTTATCTGACAAGGTTCTCTCCATTTTGTTCATGGATTTCACAGCTTTGATGTTATTCTTCTCTTATTGTGACAGAATTGTATCCAAATATGACATAGAAAATTACAGTACTTATAGAGGTTTTCTTTGAAGTTGTATACAAATTTCTTCATTTGCTGTGTTAAAAGCATTCTCTCTGCTGAATGAAAAATTCATATCCACAAACAGCATTCTTAAACTGTATAGCAGCTACTGTTGCATAGCAAGTCTGGGAATTGCAAATCTCTTATAGTACTGCACTCTCTAAATAATAGTTTATATACAGTGTATTATACATTTTGACACTATGAGCCAAATTCTGAGCTCAGCTACACCAATATATCTTTAGAGCTGTTCTGTGGAATTATTCTATATAGTTTAATTTAAAGCAGAGTCTGATCCATTGGGTTAAATTTGAAAAAAAAAACCTGACTCATAAACTAGAAAAGAAATGCAGCAATAAATAATAAGAGAGTGAAGAAGTAGTACAGAAATTGGAGGAAATGGTGGGAGCATGGTGCATGAAGAGTGCCAGCAATAGAAATTACAAATAAAGAAATAGAAAATCAGTACACCAACACAGACAGAAAAATGGACGTATGATGTCATACAGAAAAGACACAATACAATACTGTGTGTGGAGATGGGGAATAGGTGGAGGTTGTTAGAACAGAACACATAAATAAATTACTGATAAATTATAGAAGTTAGAATTTTTATAAAGAGGATGTTACAGCACAAGTTTAATTGGATTGTGAATTTAATCACATAATTAAAAAATTTGTAGCTGCAGACATGATTTTTAAATGACAATGACAAGTGAGCCTTTTGTAAACTGTAAAATTCTACCAGCATATAGTGTGTGTTTAAAAGTGTTTGAACAGATAGGGTTACAATGAACTGGCAAAAAAGCAAGATGTGTGCACATGGGCGGGCTTTCAATCCCGCTGGTTATCAGGGGGTAGCCATGTAAGTCTGTATCCACAAAAACAACAAGGAGTCCGGTGGCACCTTAAAGACTAACAGATTTATTTGGGCATAAGCTTTTGTGGGTAAAAACCTTACTTCTTCAGATGCATGGAGTGAAAGTTACAGGTGACAACTTCCTTGAACAACCTAAGAAAGAAAATTACAATGGCCAGGTCATATTGCAGGGTGAAGCGAGACAAGATGGACTATGCTGATGATAGTATGGAGACTCAGATACAGGGCCGCCGGGGGTGGAGGTGGGGGGGCAAGTTGCCCTAGGCCCCGCAGGGGCCCCGCGAGCCCTGGCCCGGCGGTGGTCTGGGTCTTCGGCGGCATTTCGGCGGCGGGAGGGCCCCATCAGTGCTGCCGAAGACACGGAGCAACTGAAGGGCCCCCCGCCGCCGAAATGCTGCCGAAGACCTGGACCGCAGCTGGATGAGTACAAGCGTCGCAGCTCCCAGGCCCCCTGAATCCTCTGGGCGGTCCTGGTCACATAACAAGTACATATTGTGACCTTCTTGTTAGACCAACTGGCCCATATTTTGGACAGGACCTGGCTGCTGGTGTTCTGCATTGAATAATGGACTGAGGCTGCGATGATGATCACTTTGTTCCAATATTGAACATAAAAAGTAAATGACAGTAATTGAACAATACTTTGCTACTTACTGCTAAAGAAATTCTAAATCTGAAGCAATATTATTTCTTTAGAGATTTGAATATCTGAATTTAAATCTGCTTCATTTTCAGCTGTCTTTTGAAAAATGCTTTATCAAACTTGTGGATGTTTTTGTACTGCAAGCAGCTAAATATACAGAGGCAGGGAAGAAAGCGAATGAACATTGGGTTTTTTTGCTCTTGTACTGTGCTTAATTTTTACTGCATTCTTTTAAGGGTGCAAATGTCAAATTTCTCTCATTTCCAATATTAGAGTGGAGAACATTTTTCGTTTGTGTAATGTGCTGGTCTTCTAGCTAAACTATAACTGTATGTCATTACTTAGACTTTGAGAGAAATATCTTTTAATCTCTTCAAATTTAGTAACAATTATGCCTTATTTCCTTTCTCTCAGATGTATGTTTATGGGAAGACTAGTCAACAATATATTGTGTATATGAGTCCGACTTTCCAATGTTGCTCCCTTTCTTTAAAATGATTTGTTCTTCAGTGAGGGAGAAAATAAATGGAAGAACAAAGAAATTATAGGCAATGAAAAAATATTGTTTAATTATAAAATAGGGAATCATTCTTCAACTTCTGTGTGAAAACTTCTCTATAATATCCTGGGACTAATAAGGCTACAACAACACTGCATAGGACCATAAGGTGTTTCCTGGGAAAAGACTGATGGATGGAGAGCAGGAAGATGGGGTTTCTAGCTGATCTATACAAGCTGGGGCTGAAGGCAGGAGAGCAGTGGAGGGACCAGGGCCAGCTCCAGGCACCAGCTAAAGAAGCAGGTGCTTGGGGCGGCCAATACCAAGGGGCGGCCCTCCCTGTCGGAATGAAGGACCTACCCCTGAATTGCCACTGAAGAGTGGAGTGGCGTGGCGCGATCTGCTTTTTTTTTTTTTTTTTGTCGCTTGGGGTGGCAGAAAACCTGGAGCCGGCACTGGGAGGGGCTCACAGGTGATGCATCCACCATTGAGAGCTGGACGTAGGGGAACAGTGTGAGGGCCGGCGGGGAATGAGGGATGCTCCCTTAGTAAGGGTGATCTCCAAACAGAGAGGTTGTGGGGTTTCCTACTTGGAAGAGAGGGGTTGTACTCTAACTGGATAGGCTGAGGGAACTGTCCTGGCAGGGGAAGAAAAGACCTGTGGCGGAGGAGAGCTAGGTGTAGTGGAAGACAATAGAGTATGGTGAGGATGCACTTCCAGCAGAGAGGCTGACAGGGAGGGTGGAGAATAGGGTTTTAAGAAAGGACAACACGCAGAGAGGATGATATGGACTATGTTTTAGGACTTTTGTCACAGACTACTTGCATTATGTTTTGTAATTAATACCTCTCCTGGGGGCAAGTTTTTCTATCAAGGGAGCCTGGCATAAAGTCTTTGGATTACCTGACAAGGGAAACTGAGGTGGGCTCACCAATTGTGCTGTGGCTGGTCTCTCACAACACCTAATAAATATATTTAAATTTCCTAAAACTAATTTTTCTTACAAAATACAATTTTGTGTCACTAAACATAACTGTAGTATTTAAATATATGCATCTCATTCCACCAAGCTCTTCCTGTCACTTTTAAATCTGGCTTTGCATATGTCCTTCGCACTCTACCTGTGAAGTTTTAGCACTGACAAAGGTGCTATGCACTTATCCCTGCATGTGTGGTTAATTGTATAATAAGCAGTAGATGGGCCTGCTCACACTTCCAATGAAGGCAACTAGGTGTATTGCCTTTGACTTCAAGGGGAGCATGATCAGGCCCCCAAATCTACACAAACTAGCCTGTGACAATTTCCTATCCTTGCCCAGTTAAGCAGAATAGGATGGCCATTCTGCAGCAGGAAGATTTGTGACTCTCCCAAAGTTTTTTTTAATATAACTTTTTAAACTGTTACAATAATTTTAATCCAATTCTTATATTAAAGGAAAGCACCCTTTTATAATGGTCTCTTAATAACTTTCTCCAATGGTGTGGTATTACTGTGACCTTCCAAAGAATTCTTAAAAGCAGGAAACCTGCTGTAAAACGTAGGCTGAGATCAGTTTCCTGAAGAGTTGTCACAGCTAGCATATTCTTATCAAGTGTATTTAAGTGTGAGACTAAATGCATAAAAATAGCAAACAGCTGTTTGGTGGTGCTTAGGACTTTCTGGGAGGGAGGGGGAGGAGTGGAGATGTGGCAATTCCCTGCTTCTCCCCATCCCTCCCAGTGCTTCATGCTTAGAACTTTCTGGGAGGGAGGAGGAGGAGTGGAGATGCAGCACTTCCCCGCTGTATATGGCATAGAGAAATACAATTTAGATGGAGCTATTATTAGGTGGGTGTTTAACTGGTTGGAAAACTGTTCCCAGAGAGTAATCATCAGTGTTTCACAGTCAAACTGGAAGGGCATATCGAGCGGGATCCTAAAGGGATCAGTTCTGGGTCTGGTTCTGTTCAATATCTTCATCCATGATATGGATAATGGTATAGAGAGTATACTTATAAAGAGATACTAAGCTGAGAGGGATTGCAAGTGCTTTGAGGATAGAATTAAAATTCAACATGATCTGGACAAACTGAAGAAATGGTCTGAAGTAAATTGGATAAAATTCAAATAAGGACAAATGCAAAATATTCCACTTAAGAAGAAACAATCAGTTGCAAACCCATAAAATGGGAAATGACTGCCTAGGAAGGAGTACTGCGGAAAGGGATCTGAGGGGTCATAGTAGATCACAAGCTAAATATGAGTCAACAGTGTAACATTGTTGCAAAAAGAAAAAGAAAACATAATTCTGGGATATATTAGCAAGAGTGTTGTAAGCAAGACACAAGAAGTAATTTTTTCACTCTACTCCATGCTGATTAGGCCATAGGAGTATTGTATCCAGTTCTGGGTGCCACATTTCAGAAATGTGGACACATAGGAGAATGTCCTGAGAAGAGTAACAAAAATGATTAAAGATTTAGAAAACATGACCTGCGAGGAAAGATGGAAAAAATTGGGTTTGTTGAGTCTGGAGAAGAGAAGACTGAGGGTGGGACATAGGTTTCAAGTACATAAAAGGTTTTTACAAGGAGAAGTGAGAAAAATTGTTTTTCTTAACCTCTGCGGATAGGAAAAGAAACAATAGGCTTAAGTATGCTTGCTGTAATTTAAGGTTGGACATTAAGAAAAATGTCCTAACTGCCAGGATGGTTAAGCACTGGAATAAATTGCCTAGGGATGTTGTGGAATCTCCATCCTTGGAGATTTTTAAGAGGAGGTTAGACAAACACCTATCAGGGATGGTCTTGATAATACTTAGTCCTGCCACGAGTGCAGGGGACTGGACTAGAAGACCTCTCCTAGGTCCCTTCTAGTCCTACGATTCTAGGATAGACAAAATCCATGATCATTTGGTGTTCCATAAAGATTTATTAATATTTGTTCGGCACAGGCAGCGTGCTGTTACTCACTCTTGGCTTTGCCACTTGCAAGTAATGAGGAATTCCCAAATTATTGCCAATTAAACCTTTGTACCTCACCATTATTTTCATATGTTTGCTTGTGTGTTTGATATTAGAACACTTTGGCTCGAGCCCCCTGTTACTATATGAGTCAATGGAGTTAGGTCTGGCTACAAAGCTATTGGAGTATACAGACTGATAAGCCTGAGGTTTGTGCTGAGCCCATTCAAGTGTCAGTCTAAGCTTCCTGTTATTGGGTTTTGCCTACAACAGTAAGTAGTAATTTGTTGCTGATCCCTACTTGCATTTCTCTTTCTTAAATTGTAATCTGTTTTCACTGAGAAAATATAGAGGTGCAAAGAAAATGTTTATAGTTTAGTTTTAACAATAATATGCTGCATACTGTAGTAGAAGAGATAATACTACAGCAAGTTATAAATTCCTTGATCAGTCAGTCCTTTTCCATAAAAGGAGGTAAAGAGATAGTGGAGTTGCACCAAGAATGAATTTGGCCCTGTGTGTCCAAGTATTTATTCATGTGTCTCTCTTTAGACTTGTCTTATGGGTAGATCTTCTCAATTTTTAGTCCACAATCTGTCCATAGTGACTTATTTTTTTGCTACTCATTCATACTAATTTGTGCAATTCAGTCCTAGAAACACCATTGTGGGGGTGAACATAGAAGGGATGAGTAGAATATGAAAAAATAGACCTGGCTTCATTTGTGTTTTGGAACCATCCTCCCCTTCACAACTCAGTTGCAGATGACTATGCCACACAGATTATTGCTCTTTTTTACATTTTATCAGTGTAGGCTAATAGACTCATTGCAGCTCCTTTGCTCTTTTTTTTCTTTTCTGTATGCTGTCCTGATAGGCTTGAAAAGTCAAATGTCCCTAAACAGCATCACCAGCTGAGATTAAAAAAAGCTAACATTGCAGCCTGTCAAACCAGTTTTGATCACTGAATGACTCATGTCTGCCATGGTGAGAAAGTGAATCATATTTGTCTCCCTTCATCATTTACTGCAGAGGGACAGTACTTTGCCTGTCTTTGAGATTAACATCTGGAAACGCCTTTTCAAAACCATGTCTGGTCTCTAATGAAAGGTGATAGATGCAGAATAACTTAACAGGTCACTAATGCCTTAAGATGCTGTGTGTGTTCGCTTTGTACCTTTTCAAAATTAATTGGAAGGGTTTTTGTCCAGCTCATTGACCTGAACTGGTCAAAAGTAGAAATGGGGCACAACTAGACCACTCTGAACTCTCAATCTCACCCAAACGCTGACAATGGTGATTGGTGATGGGGAGTTGGATATAAGGGACTTGGGGCCCCAACCCCTCCTGGTTTTAGTTTTGCAAAACAAACAAACCAACCAAGAACTTTCTAAAGGATAAATGTACATTTTTGCTTATTATTGTTTAAAATAGAGAGTGGCCAGAACTGGACCCAAACTTTGATGGGTAATTGGATAAATAGGGCTCAGATCCAATAACAGCTAATTTCAGGTTTTGGCTTGGTAACACTAATGTTGCTACCATCTTCCCACCCCCCAGACACATTGCGTACATGTGTGTAAGTAAAACAATATATAATTAGTATTTATAAGTTTCTAAGAATTAGATTGGCATCTCTGGATAGTGAAATCATCTCAAGTTTTAACCAAGTGCAACAGTTCTGGTACCTGATGTGAACAACTCCAACCATTATAAATGGGAATGCTGATCATCTTGATGGCCTGACTAATTCCTGTTCGGTTTCTGAAAGAGATGTCACTTATGTCAAATTATTTTTTTAAAGTGAGAATATGGGGCCATTGGCAAAATACAACAGACAATTGAGCAGACAACTGTGCAGCTGCATTTCAGTCTATTTCAATGCACTACAGAACTGATGGAAATATTGTATTCCTACTAACACTGAGTTTTTTCAGAAAACTTGCAGGGTGATCCTAATGAATGACTCAGCAACCAGTGTCCATCTGGAAATACTGGATATTCTATCTGAAAAAGCTTTATGGATTGTCTCATGTTTGTTGCAAATTAATATCAGAACCATAGAATTTTCACTCAGCAACTGGAAAACTACTTCAGGATTTGGCGGTTAATTGTCCTGGGATCTAACTTGAATGGCTGAGTTCAAGGAATTTATTCTTGTTTTTCATGGACTTATGCATGTGTTTACATTTTTCAGTGGATTTTGGTTTTTTTAATTGATCCATAAAAATGATAACCCCGGCTATGAATATTTTGGACACCATAGAAATCAGTCATAGACCCAGTTTATTTGTTTAAAGTACTATTTTGTGTATTTACCTTGTTTAGTTCAAAGAACAACAGGCACAGAGATGAGGTAGTTCAAGGATTGTGGCTTTCCCACAACTAAAGAGTAGCTCTTTCAGCAGTCTAGCTTCTCTAGAGGACCAAGCTACAACAGTGGTTGAGGTTTGCTTTGGGCACTAATCAGATAGTGTCAATCATAACTCAGTTCTCTTGGCTTCACACACCTGATACCCCTTCTCCACCATTTGATATTCTCTGCCTTGGTTTGATTGTTAGGGCTGGAAAAGGGCACGTTGTGGTGGAACTAAAAATGGAGGGAGAAATGAATGTTCTAATATCTAATTTTGTAAGTCTTGGGTCTCTCAATGTATGTGCTCTTTTATTGGGGTGGAAGGCCTGAGGTAAGAGGGCAACCATCATTACTGATGCTGAGCAGTATCTTACTCTCCAGGTAATCCTGTTGCCCTTAGTGGGACTACTTCCAGAATAAGGTAATTTTCACCTTCTGTAGGTGTAGCATTTTGCAAACTCTTCAGGGCAGGCATTGTCTTTGCTATTGTATTCACGCAGGTGCTGTGTACAATAGGGCAACTGGGCCTTACTGACATACAAATAAGAAATACTCAGAAATTTGTTCACAGCCACACCTTGGTTCTCCAAGAAAATTAAAAGACCCTCCTCCCCAACCTTCGCAAATGTCGTTGAACGATTTTGAACAACAAATAGAATTTAAGGGAATTGCTCATACATATACCTCAAGCAGAAAGAGGCTAAATTCAGCAAATTGCGTGATGAGAATTATTCTGCTCAGCTCTGGTCTTTTTATAAACAGTTTTTCCTATGTTGTGTATAGACATGTATCCCTCTGGATACATTTTTATCTATCACTGATCTATCAATTCCACACTCTAAAGGGGCTACTTTAATTTATTTTTTTATTTTTTAAAAGCCTCTGGTAAAGTTCAGTCAGCTCAGCCATGTTTTTAGTGTCTTTCCATTTCCCCTCTTTAAGTACCTCTCTCCTTTTCCCCCAATAGCCCTTTAGTGTTCTCATCTGTAAGCACTGCTTTTTTCCTATCATGAACGAGTTTTCTGCTTACTGTCTGCATCTGCTGTTTTATCAGTCACTGACCTCCCAGCTGCATAGAAACATCTTGAAGTAGCGGCTAAAATATAGAGTTAGAAATAGAATACGAAAAGCAAAATAGTTTAATTTCATCACACCTAGCCCCAGAAGCTGCTCAGCAAACAGAAGTACCTTGTAATAGACACACCAGCTCAGTAGAAGCATTTGCATTATATATATATATATATTTTTGAATCTTCATTGTTTAAAGGCTAAATAATGAGTGTGATGACATATGTTGACTGACTGGATAAACAGTGCAGTTGGAAACAGTTTGAAACAGTCAAGTAAGAATCACTAACAAACCTTCAGGTATAAAAAAAAAAATCACCTGTTTTCTTTTCTTTGCTGTGTCATGATGTAATATTTTCAAATGGAAAAATCATTCTCAGTAATAGTTAAGGCTCCTTCCCTAAGTAAATAGGTGATTTGCTGAGACCTTAAGAAACAGGAGAATTCAGACTCATCCCTGTAAAGTGTGTAACATGGATAGCTCTTGTCATTTGCTATTTCTCTGTTAAATGTTTTGATTACTTTTTAAAGTAAGGGGTAGCACGGTGATCTCCAACTCCTGAAGTCCTTACTGTTTCCACTCAACCATTACTCAGACAAATCATTTACTTAAGCCAGAGGCTTTTGTCTTAGTAATGAATCGAGGTTTTAGTTCTAAATTGTCCATTCTTTCTCCCCTCTTGTCCCCTCCTCGTTCTCCCTGCCCCCATGTGTTCTGCAAACACATGGGGGCAGGGATTTAAATACAAGGATTTTAAATACAAGGTTTGAAGTTAAACTGCTTTGTTTACTTTTTCTTCAAGAAAATTTTTGCTAAGGGGATGGAGAGACGCTCACAGAATTTATCAGCAAGTTTATTTTATTTAAAACCATAAATGTTGGCAATGGGGACTGCATAATTGGCAATGGCAATTAAAGGTTACAAATATGATATTCCCTGTGTTAGTGCTATGCACAGCTAGAATTGGGGGGCAGACTTTTTTTCACTCCAGCGTCTTTATGGACCGTAGTGACAATTAGCAAGGTGATAAAGTTTTGGCAAAATCCTGGCTTTCGTAAATTGAATTAATAAAGGCAGTGGTGAGCTGGAGTTGGTTCACACCAGTTTGCGTGACCCAGTTGTTAAATTTTGAAGCAGTTTCAGAACCACTTGTTAACCCGCTTCCCTGCAAGGGGGCGCTGCGGCTTTGATGGGCTCCAGCCAGGAAGTGATATAATTCCTCCTCCGGCCGCCGGGGGCGCGAGCCCTGTTGCTGCTGCTGCTCTCCCAACCCCTGGCCTTGGGGCTCCCGCTGCTGCCTGGTGGTTCCCGGCTGCTCTGCTGGGCCTGGGCTGCATCTGGCTGCTCCAAGCCGCTCTCCCTGTGAGTACCCGCCACCCTGCCCGCAGCCAGCCCCTGCCGCACCCCTTGCCCAGCCCCGCACCCCCTTCCCTGCCCGCAGCCAACCCCTGCTGCACCCCCCTGCGGCCCTGCCTGAAGCCAGTCAGCCGCACACACCCCTGTCTCCAGCCAGCCCCACACCCCCTACCCTTCCTGCAGCCAGCTCCTACCTCCAGCCAGCCCCACACCTCCTGTCTCCAGCCAACCCTTGCCCCACACCCGTCTGCAGCCGGCCCCAAGTCCACTGGTGCCGTGCAGTTCCCAGGGCAGTAACCCTGCACACCTGCTTCAATGAGGGGGGCAGGGAGCAGCTGGGACCCACACATGTGCACCCAGACAGCAAGTGTGAAAAATCAGGATGTGGGTGTGGGGTAATAGGAGCCTATTTAAGAAAAAGATCCAAAAATCGGGACATCTGGTCACCCTAGCACACCCGCCAGGGAGTGGCAGGGACCCACACATGTGAAATGGAGCTCATTTCTAGTTCAGGCCCATTTAAAAAAAAAAAAAACTTTAGGTGTAGGGTTACCATACATCCGTATTCTCCCGGACATGTCAGGCTTCTTGGTTCTTAAATCGCCGTCTGGGAAAATACGGATGTATGGTAACCCTATTGGTACAAAAAATACATACTGTGGCACATCCCTTAAATCAGAACTTTTTATAGGGAACCGGTTGTTAAGTTTTTGGCAGCTCATCACTGAATAAAGGTAATGTGAATATCTAAAATACTAATATATTGAGATTGTTGTAACATTATGTATTTCAGCCTCTCCTCCATCCCAAGAGGCCCTTAGAAAAGATGCATTCAATTAAGAGGAAAGTGTTATCCCTGTATTTACTCTTAATGTATATGGCAGTCTTTGATCCAGGTCCCCCTTGCATATTCTAAGGGGACTTTGTCCTTGCTTTTGAACAGATGTGTGACCTCTTGTTCATGATCTCTTGAATGGAAACTGTCAGTGGACCAGGTCTTAGGCAGTCAGGCCTAGTGGTTGGAGTCTGAATGCCAGAGCCAAGGGTTGAGGCAGAGTTAGAATCAGGAATGAGAGCTGAGGATTGGAATTGGATTACCAAGAGTAAGGGAAGGCAGGAGCAGGGCTGGTTCCGAGGTAGAAGAAAGGCTAGAACAGGATGGAAACATTGCCAGGTGCAGGGCAGGATCTGGGCTGGAGCAGTAGAGGAGAAGGGCTTGGAGAGACGAACACAGGGAGGCAGAGAGTCCATGGCCATGTGCACATGTGTTGAACAGCCAGTGAGCTGCTGCTGCTGCTAGGTTTAAGAAGTGGCCTGCTGGCTTCCTCAGCCAATCGGGCAGGGTGGTCCATCGGGCAGCCTAGCTGACTCATTAGGGCATCAGATGTACTGAGGAGGTGCCACTGAGAGCCTTACTCCAAATAGAAACCTTGTATGCTTTATATTGTTTTACATAGCTCAAAGGAGGCATAGCAGGACTTCGAATAAGACTTAACCAGACCTTTGCTAGCCTGTCTGCCTGTAACTACTGTGACTACTGAGTTCTTTTCTGTAGCAACAAAGTAAGTCCAGGTACCTTTGTTAAAACAAATCCCTCCATTGTCTTTGGCCAGACTGGTGTGAGGTCAGACACTATATGTTTTTCCATCTGCACACCATAGCATGGCATTGAAGTGTCTCACATCTTTATTCTCTGCCATGCATGCAATGACTGCAAAACATGTAACTTGCTACATGGTGGAGGATTGCTCAGATACCAATAGCTGGGGGTCTGGTCTGGGCAGTGTCACATAATGATAATATTCTGAAGACGAAAATTTCAGTTCCCTATAAATAAGGTGGAAGAACTTCCTTTATATATTATATAGAATGCTAAATAATGGCCATTCAGCAACAAAAACTGTTTGAGTAACTGTAAGACCACACATTAAAATATCCATTCTACCTGTGGATTAGGTACATAGACTTTGGGATATTTGCATGTTTGAGCATGCATCTGTTTTAGGCTGCAAATAATGGATCCCCATTTAAAAGTGTAGCTATAGTATAAAAGCTGACATGCTGATTCAGAACTGAAAAACAGCAACTGAATCTTTTGAATACTCCTAGTTATTCTTTTCTGTCAGTGGGAATATAGTCTACATATATCATTCACCTACCTAACTGTTTAAATATATTTCCTACCCGTGGACTAAGAAAACACAATTGGAATTGATTATGTAATGAAGTTTTTTTTTCCCCCCATAGCTATACTAAATAGAAAATATAATGTTAAGAAAGAAACTTTTCTATGGATGAGGCATTTGATGATGATACAGGCTATAAAGTACCTGTCACCAAAAATTAACTTTTTCGCAAAACATGTATAGGCACATACTTGATATTTGCAGAGACTTCGGCTTTTGTTGATACACCAAAATTTTCTTAAGACAAGCATGCATGGGTTTAGAACTACAAACATCTCTGTGTGTGAAGCTTATATGAATGCATAGTGCCAGTGTTAGTTATTTCTGCTGATAAATATTCAGGAAGTCCTCAAAAATGGTTGGGGTTGATTTTTAGTAGGGCCTCAACTTGGCCATCCTTTGCGTGAACCCAGACCTGTGCATGCATTTCTTGACTTCCTCCCCCCTTCCCCCAGTGAAAATTCTATCACCTGCATGGACAAAGGGTAGAATCTTTCCACTGGAAATGTGAGTATTAGTGCACTGAAAATAGTCAGATTATAAAGCTTTCACATACCTCCATTTGGGACATACATATGTCGCTTTAATTGTGCCAATCCTCTTTTACAACTGCTGCATATGGAGCACTTGTCTAGAGGCTGATAAAGTGCAGATACTGCCTATTGAAGCACTAGATGGCACTTCATTATTACTTGCTAGAGAGTGTGCTTATTAATAAAATAACAGTAATAAAAAGACCAATTTTTCAAATTTAGATGCCTACATAAAAGTACACAAGTACTAACTTAAGCATCTTTGGGCACCAGAATTTTTAAAAATGAACCCACAACTTTTTTCCTCTAGATTTAGTGTGTCTGCTGGTCTGACTAGAAAATAACCTAGCAGATTTCTCCCAAACTCAGGCTGTTCTGAAATATATATTGCCTAAGGATACCAAACAAACTCTATGATGTTTAAGCAAATAATCCATATCAAGTTAAATCTCGGTGGCAATAAGTAACTTGAGAAATCTGTTATCTGCTGTAAACTCTTCTCTTGCCATGCCTGCAAAATATGCAGTTTTAATGGATGTACATGTTTCTTTATAGACAGGTGGTTGTGGTTTGCTACATCTTGAAAGAACCACTTTGTTAGACTATACAGATATAGATGCAATTTTCTTTTATTGTGTCATGTGCTTCACAGTAGTAGGTGCTGTAAAATAATGCATAGACCTCAATATTAACTGAATAAATTAATAGTTCCTTTCATTTCCTTTCAGTATATCAGCTGGCAGTTGAATGGGCAGGAGTTTTGAAACTCATAGAACTTTTCAGATTTAGTAATCTCATCATGAACAAGAACACCGGTACCCTACATGTCAGGAGTAAAAGTGTAAGTAGGAGCCTTTATTTTCACCTTTCTATTTGTTTTTATGTGTTCTCATTCCTAATGTTTTGCCATCATCTTGTGTATTTTTTTGGTAGCCTATGGAACAAAGTAACTTTACCATTGTGAAAGCACCTGTGATAAGACCTCTGTTAACCTTCTCCAATTCTCTTACTTAGTGCTATCTAAATTGTATAGAGCTCAGATAATTTTGGTAGCTCTAAGAGTTTTTGAATAAGAACTTTTTTCAGAAAGAATTATGTGCATTAATATTCAAAAGTATGGGAAGATTCCTGAGCATCCATGAAATAGTCAGCTGGTAGGTTCCCAGGAGGTATACAGGTCAAAAAGGGAGAAAAAATGGTGTGAACTTGCAAGTAAAGTGATCTCTTCAGTACATGCATAACTGTGTGAAAAGGAAGATGTTCAGATTAGACTTGATCTGCAAATATTTATGATGTGCCCAGCACTTTAGGCAGCATGGGAGTTGATAATGCTTTTTACAGCATTGTACAGTAAATACTTCTAAGTGAACAGTGATAATATGCCAATACTGTACATATGTGTTTGGATGATGAGGCATGCTTTACTTTCTCACCCTTTATTTTTTTTCTTTATTTTTGGCTTTGTCCCTCCTGTATCTTTCTCATAATATTCAAGACTACTAATGAAATATAGAATATCTTCTGCAACCATATCTTTTTTTAAAGACCGTAACAGAACAATGGTAACATGCAGTATTTAGAGACCTCTGCATCAGTGATTTTGCCTGTCAGGGATGGAGGATAGCTGACTTTCTAATATAGTGCTCGTATGTGAGGCTTCAGAATGTGCCCTTTTCTTTAATCAGCCAAGTGTATTTAAGGGACCACCTACTAAATGGAGATGTGGAAGGGAAAGCTTTCTGCACACCAGAAGTCATATCATCAGAACAAATGAAGGCAGACACATTTCCCTAGATGTTCCTCTTGTCCCTCCTCAGATAATTTTTTTTCTCTTTCTATAATGTTGCTATTTAAATTTTAACGGAATAAATCCGAATGAATATATTCATAGAGGAAAAAGGCAGGAGTTTGGTAATCCTTCTGGTTAGCGTGCCGTGTCCATTCATTTCATAACCAGTTTAATGTAGCTTGCCTGGGAAGTCAACAAAACAGGCTGTTACCACTATTTGATTGAACGAGGACATGCAGAAATTCTAAGGCTGTGTGAAAGAACCACTATAACATTAAATCTTGAAACTTGAGGTTCTCTAATATTAGTTTAATGAGATTTGACCAAATTTTGGTCAAAGACCTGAAGAATTTCTATTTCTCATGTAAATAGAACTGTTTTAGAGCAAAAGTATGTCAGCTTTCATTCAAACTATGATCCTGCTTTGGTACAAAAACATCTGTCATTTAAATTTTGGGAAAGTGAAATTGGAAAGCTTTGTGAACATTACTATTGTATTGAAACATTCACAAAACTTTTTTGCCCTGCAGAATGGTCTCCGCTATTCTTCCTATTAATGTAAAATCCTAGTACATCCTGCCATGTGAACAGTATCTAAATCCTGCTGTCTTGCAGCTATTAATTTCCTTCTAACTGGGCACATGAAACACTATTTAAGTAATGAATGAAAAGAATCAACAGAAGCTGTGACCTTTGAGAGATTATTTTAAGCAAAAATGTAGCTTGCTGTTTTTGTTTCTCTTGCATATTGCTAGTGGAAAAGAAAATATTTTTTTAAAAATAAAATGTTCTGTTTTAACAAGAATGGCTTTGGGAAAGCATTTCATCATATTTGTTGGGTACAGCCAAAGGTTTTGTCTATCCACTGACGCTGACAGCAGACTTTCCGCAACTTCTACTCTTGTCAGTTTGATTGAACTGGAGTTATCAGGGTTACCCACAGGCTTCCAAATGTCACTCTCAGACCAAATATTTTATTGTGTAATAAGGAGCTGCAAATGCATAACAAAAATTAATTAAATGAGATTTAAGAGGAAGATTATCACCTCAGTGAGAGGAGAAAATGGCATTTATCATTTTTAGGTCATCATCTTTTTATCAGAGGTAGGTTTTTATGATTCTAGGATTTCAGCTTCATCTGTAGTCCTTATCTTGTTTCATTGGCTTCAGAATGTCATTGCACATACATTAGCCCGTAAAGAAGAGAATCCTGCTTATGTGTGTCTGGAATATTTTTTTGTTTTTGCTTTTCTACCAAATGTTGATTTGTGAATCTAGCCTAAAGATGCTTTAAAGCTTATTTGTTCTACTATTTTGCCTGGCTTGCCTCACATCTCTGTCTGTAGAATAATACAAATTAGAGATAGAAAAGACATTGATCACCTTTTCAGTCACTCTTCTCATACAATATTTGAGTGATCTGTCCAAAACAGCTTAAAATTACTCAAGTTATGGTGCTTCTTCCATTTCCCAAATTCACAGTCCGTTTTGATCAATTTTATGGCCAGAGCGTTTTAAAATTGGTCAATTTCACACTTTCAGATGTTTACATCTGAAATTTCATAGTGGTGTAACTGTGCAGGTCCCAACCCAAAAGGGGGTTGTGTGTGTGTGGGGGGGGTTGCGGAATTGACACCCTCACTTCTGCGCTGCCTTCAGAGATGGGCTTTGAAGTGCGAGCAGCCATAGAACTTCCTGCATCTGGGGGAAATTCCCAGAGGTGGAGGTGGGTCTGATCTCCCCTGTGCTGCTGGGAAAGCCCCCACTGCGGGGGCTTCTAGCTGCTAGTCCTGGTGAGGCTGGGGAGGGACAGGCTTCCTTTCCCCCTGCATGGCTACTGGGAGCCTTCAGAGCTGGCAATAGTCATGGAGCTTCCTGCAGTTGGGTCTGATTTCCCTCCCCCCTCCACCCGCCGAGAGCAGCTGTGCAGGGAAACCTCACTACTAGCTGTAATGGGCAAACGCTGCTGCATGCTCATATAGCATCTAGATATGTCAGCAGCAGACTGCATGTAAAGTCCTAGAAGTGCTCCAAAAGCATTTTCAACCCACAAAAAGTCACATAAAAGGAATCTTTTCGACAGCGTATCAAGATTCTGGCAAAACAATAGATCAGAATTTTGCCAAACTTCACAGAATGGCTGACTCATGCATCAAATCTTAGAGATGAACTTATTGGTTATAGATTAGTAGTAGGGACAAAGGATGCAGGAGTTGAATGACAATGCTCAGCGAGACCACACAAACTCTACCAAGAGTTATAGACATATGCAAAGCTAGAGAACAAATTCACATCCAAATGCAGAGCATAAATGGAGCAAACACAGATTATTCACCAACCAACACAGGAAAAGCTTGAAAATTCGGGGGAAAAATACACCAAAATGTATTCAAAAGCAAATGCACAAACACAAAGCAGAAGTGATAAACAAAATACCAAGGAAGACAGAACAGTTTGCAAACAACTGACTCACTCCAAATTAGAAAGAGAAGGTGGGTGAGGTAATATCTTTTGTTGGACCAATGTCTGTTGATGAAAGAGACAAGCTTGTGAGCTACACAAAACTCTCCCACAGGTCTGGATCACTCTGTATACCTTTTCCAGACCTGTGGGAGAGTTCTGTGTAGCTCAAAAGCTTGTCTCTTTCATCAACAGACATTGGTCCAACAAAAGATATTACCTCACCCACCCTGACTCTGTAACACCCTGGGACCAACACGTCTACAACAACAGTGCAAATAAGTGAAAATTGTTTATGCAAATTACTTAGGGCTAGATTGTCATAGTCCTTAACAGGCTATGCAGGGGAGTAACAAGGAAGTAAAAACCTCCTTTACTCTCCTGCTCAGTTCTACTCAGTTTTTATCTCGCAGTGACCAGGACAGCTAACCTGATGCTCCTCTCTGAGTGAGTGGTCAGAGGGTGGGAATACCCCTGGCTTTGCTTCCTCTGCTTATCAGCCAGAGTGATAAGCTGCTCCATGAAAAGGGATAAGGTAATTTACTGTTCCCCCAGAATAAGAGGGGAAACAGAAGAGGAATTTTGACGGAGTCACAATTCAATCCCTGGGATACTCCTGGGACAATGTAGCTATGTAAATTTACAATCTAGCCATAAGTAAATACTTTTTACTTTATAAAAATGGATACATTAGCAGATGTGAATGATTCACCTATGTATTTTCAATAGAGATTCATAATGAATAGTCTGACCAGCTCTAGTTTTGGATTATTTCAAAGTCTGATTCCTCCCTCATTCTTGAGAAATAATTGCCAGTGATTTGGTAAATTCATTAGCTAACTTCCTTAATTGTAAAGACTAAAAAATCCTGTATCTACAAGAACAGATTGCATTGCTTGTGGCCCATATGCTGTCCCTTCCCCCAGCACCTAACCCCAAACGCACTGTGCAGTTTGGAGAGAATCAAATTGACAGGGAAAAAGCAGTGCCTCACTGTGACTAACTGCAAGGGACACTGAGGTGCCCCTTCATCTGTGAAGCCACCTTTTCCCCCCCACTTTTGTCAGTTTCTGTGAATTAGGGGCAGCAGACACATTTTAAGCAGCATGTGCTCATACCCAGAACAGCAGCTGATGCACAGGAAATGGCTGGGAAAAATAAGTGTGTTTTCCCTTAAGCAACTTTAACTCATTTTGCATGTCCTCTGACTCTTCCACAGAGGCAGCCAGGGGCTGGCAGCCTATGACCTCAATAGGAATACTGCCTGAGTAAGGATGGCAGGATTTAATGCATGGTAAATTGATATTTAAAGTCTATGTCAGATAAGAACAGTGGAATTTTAAGTGCTTTCATTGCATTGCCTTGTGTACATCGCAATTCCCTCTACAGTGAAGTTCATCTCTGCAGGGAAAAAATTATAGAGAGAGGCTTTTTTTGAGGAAGTGGCTGAGATCTAGTTCAAGTTTCTTTCCTCCAACTTTGTCTTGGATCCCCTCCAATCTGTCTTCCACCTTCTCCAAACTATGGCAATTGCTCTCACTAAGGTGTAGCCTGGGACTAATTTAGGATGCAAAGTGCACCTGTCACAAAGAACAGGTTCTTTATTCAGGCGACTGCTCAGAATTAATTAAGAAAATGAGATTGTTGACGAAACACACAAACTTTGAGCTTCAATTAACATAAATATAATTGAAATAATAGAAAAATCAGTATATGTAAGAATAAGCATAGTCAAGTGGTTTCCTGCATTGTTCATACTTACAATCTTACATGGCACACACTTACAGCCTTATGGAGACCATCCAAAACAAAGATGCAAGAAAGAGTCAGTGGAGCATATCACAAAAGGAAGGTGCTGGGCAAGGTTTCCTACCTGGTCGCCCCTTGTCATGCTCTCAGAGTCCCAACTAGAGATGAATGTGACAGCCTCTTTTTCCATTTCACCCATATACGTCCAGGACCACATATGATTGAGCCTTAGCCCTCTATTCATATTTGTATTCCAGGAGACCAATTTTAGGGTTCCAGTTGTCCATATGTGGTATTCTGGTTGACCATAATTACACTTCTGACAGTTAACCCAACCATTCATGTCAGTCCTTTTCCCAATAGCTTTGATATGTCAGTGTGGTAAGCTCTTATTGCAAAAAGCCCTTAAGATGCTACTCTGTTTGTGGTTTATCTGTTAGTAGAGCAATACATAATGTAAATATCACAGAATATCTATAGCCAAATTTTATAACCTTCAGTCAAGCACATAATACTCATGCTAGCTTAAACCAACTGCCAACTTCTACAGGGCCTCACTCAAAACCCTTAACACCTAATGTTTATTACCTATAGCCACGCCTACTTTAATACATGTATTTTGGTTCTGCTACTTCTTGTTACAGCTTCAATAACTTCAATTATTATTTCTATAAGCATGCTTAGCAGAGAGATTATATTTTACCCAAAACTATAGACCCTCTAAGATCAGGTCAGGGGTCAACAAAGGTAACCAACTATCTTTTCCTGGCTGAATATCAGTACCTATTCTCCATCCTCTTGATCTTTGATTGCTAATATTTTTGATGCTGTCAATCACACACTCTTTCTTAAGAGCGTCTCCTCTTATGGCTTTCATGACTCCATCTCCTGGTTCAGCTACTACCTCTCATTGTTCCTTCAACATATGTTAGTAGGTCTTCTTCCTTCCCTATCCATGTCTCCATGTAATTCCCACATTACTTCATCTTTTACCCCCTCCATCCTTTTCCACCAATTTGTGTGGCTTTAACTACCATCTTTACATTGGTAACTCTCAGATCTGCCCTTATGCCTGTCTCATTTCAGCCTCTCTCTCTGATATGCTGCCCTCTATGCCTCAGTGCCAATGTAAATTTAACTTGGCCAAAACTGAGTTCTTAGTCTTTCCTCCAAAACCATCTTCATTCCACTCACCTTCTCTGTCATGGATGACATCATTGGTATTTGTTTTTCATTACAGTAGTGTCTAGAGGACCTAACTGAAATTGGAAGTACCATTATGTTAGGCTCTGTACAAACACATATTAAGAGACTGGCCTTGCCCAATAGGTCAGTGGCAGAGCTAGGAATAGAAACACAGTCTCCTGACCACTAGATCACATTGTCATCCCACCGGTGTAACAGTTATGCTTTTTCTTTCTGTCCAGATAGCCAAAACCATCATCATCATCTCCCATCTTTATTATTGGAACCTTCCTCTAGCTGCTTTGACACAAGTATCATTCCACTCTAAACCATCCAAATTCCACAGTCTCCCTTGCCCGTTGTTTTGACTATATCATTCCCCAAGAGAAGGTTGCCCTAACTTCCCTGTTTCATTGCATCAAGTTTAAGTTGGTGGCCTTCACTTCCATGACCTTTCTCATCACTGTCCCTTCCTACTTTTCCTCTCTTGTCAATTACTGCAACAATCTGTTAGCCTTGTCAATCCATTAGTCAACCAGCCTCGTCACACATTCTTCCATGCTTTTCCTCACATATGAGACACCCTCCCTGAAGTAATCCATATGGTGCCTGTGCTCCCGATCTCTCTCTCTCTTCCTTCAAAATGTAAAGGATTTAAAGTTTAAATCCTTCCTTGAGACCAACCTTTTATTTGACACCCATAAGAAACTGGATGACACCCATTGACTACAGTGAGGAGCATATGGCATGTGCTTGATTTGCAGTAGCTGGGTGTGGGGAGTAAATAATGTTGTTAAACTTACTTGCATCCCTCTCCCCCACCATCATATGTAACTTGTCATTTTAAATTGTAATAATAGAATCCTAGAATCATAGACGTGTAGGACTGGCAGGGACATTGAGAGGTCCTTTAGTCCTGCTTTGAATTCAGGGGACTGGACTAAGTAGTATCTAAATCATACCTGACAGGCATTTGTCTAACATGCTCTTAAAAATCTCCAAAGACAGAGATTCCACAACCTCATAGGCAATTTATTCCAGTGCTCAATTACCCTGACAGTTAGGAAGATTTTCCTAATGTCCAACCTAAACTGCCCTTGCTGCAATTTAAGCCCATTGCTTCAGAGGTTAAAGAGAACAGTTTTTTTTTTCTCCCTCCTCCTTGTAACAACCTTTTATGTACTTGAAAACTTTTATCATTCCCTCCACCCTCAGTCTTCTCTTCTTCAGACTAAATAAATCCAATTTTTTCAAACTTCCCACATAGATCATGTTTTCTAGACCTTTAATCATTTTTGTTGCTCTTCCCTGGACTTTTCCCAATTTGTCCACATCTTTCCTGAAATGTGGCAGCCAGAACTAGACACAATACTCCATTTGACTCCTAATCAGCCTGGAGAAGAGCGGACAAATTACTTCTCTTGCTTACAACATTTCTGCTAATACACCCCAGAATGCTGTTTGCACACACGCGCGCTCTCTCACGCTCGCTTGCTTTCTCTCGCTCTTTTTCTTTTTTCTTTTTTTTTTAAAACAGTGTAACACTCTTGACTTGTATTTAGCTTGTAATCCACTCTGATCCCCAGATCCCTTTCTGCAGTACTTCTTCTTAGGCAGTCATTTCCCATTTTGCATGTGTGCAACTGATTGTTCCTTCCTAAGTGAAGTACTTTGCATTTGTTCTTATTGTCCTACCTCCAAAGCACTTGCAACCCCTCCCAGCTTGGTATTGTCCACAAATTTATAAGTATACTCTCTGTCATTATCTAAATAATTGATGAAGATATTGAACAGAACCAGACCCAGGACCGATCCATTCAGGACCCTACTCGATATGCCCTTCCAGCTTGACTGTGAACCACTGATAACTACTCTTTAGGAATGGTTTTCAAACTAGTTATGCCCCCACCTTATATCTCCATCTAGGGCAAGGGATATGTTTTATAGATTGTGCAATGGCTAGATCAATGGCTTCTGAGCCTGATCAGATCCTCGGCACTATTGCAATATATATGTTTGTCACCTTCGGTAGACAGCTGCTACCAGTCTCCTTGATTCAGGATGTAGTCTAATGGGCCACACTTACTCCTCTGAGTCAGCAGTAATTAAGTGGCAGCTCCCTGAAGAGTTTCAATACCTGCTAAAGAGTGGCCACTGGAGGATCTTGTTACAAGTGGACGTATTTCATTCATAACAATGGGATATTGTGACTTAAATGCTAAATTGTGGCTTTAGTCTGTACTCTGGTTAGGCAGCCTCTTCACTCAAAAATTTAATCATGTTCAAATTCTATTTTAGGTAACTGAATTAGCTATTGTGATGGTGACTAGTCAGTGGGGATGAGGGTTAGCATTGTCACCGAACATTTGTTTGAGTGTGTGTAAACCTGGCTGAATTGGGTAGTGAAGCTAAGCCCATAGAAAGGAGGTGAGGCAGTGTTGTGTGCATGCCTTAATTAAGGTGCAGCCTAAACTCTGGTGTCGGTGGTAGAGCCCTGGCTCTGCCCCATCCACAGCTGTCCCCTGTGGGGTTTCTAGCATTGCTCTCCGGCGTTGCTGCCTGATGGTTCTTGGATGCTGGGAGTGTACAGAGTTTGTGTCTGACCACTTTGCACAATGGGATGAAAATAGAATACGGCTGTTTGTATCTTGATGCCTCCTCTCCACCCTCTATGCTGCAATGCGGTCCCAAAACTTTCATATGAAAAGTAAATATTCTCTACAATTAGCTTTCAACATGGAGCTGAAAGACGTGCAGATCAGGTGTCTGCACTGGCTAAAAACCATATTAAATGCCCAAAGAGATTAACACAAATTCAAGGTAGCCCAGTAATGTTTTGTACCATTACATAATGTAGAGAGTAGCTAAACTTAAATCTCTGAAAACTATGAAGTTGTGCTTGAGTTAGGCAGTGTTTTGGACTACACTGTTGGAAATGAAGAGCTCTGGCAATTCAAATGTAAACCTCGGAAACCAGGAAATACACAGATTATAAAGTACATGCCTCTCTGCAACACAGCCTTAACTGTGCCGCCTGCAGCTGTTAATACCAACAGGAATGGTCAAGTGAAGATGGTGAAAACATTAACAAATTACCAAGGGAAGTGATGCATTTCTTGATGTCTTCAAATCAAGACTGAATGCCTTTCTAGAAGATGCACCTTAGTCAAACACAAGTTGTTGGGCTCAATACAGGCATAACTTGTTGAAATTCTATTGCCTGTATGATATAGGTGGTCAGACAACATGATATAATGATCCCTTCTGCCTTTAAAATCCATGACTCTATAATTAGATATGAGGAAGGATCAACAGAATGTGCCATTGTTTGTGCTCTGTTCCACAGATTTGAATTGCGGTGTTCACCTACATGCACTCCAGCTGTGTTAGATGGCAGAGGAATTAGTTGGAGCAGCTTGGCAGAGCTATGACTATGATATGGGGAGAGGTGCATGTGTATCTTGAGGGATCAGATATGTCATTCAGACTGAATTTTGTAGTCTGTTTCGGTAGAGGTGTGCAAGAGTGTTTTGCCATGGGGATTGTCGGCAATCTGGTGGCATACTATGCCCTGGAGATCACAGTCATGTAAGAGGTAAGTGAGGGCAATACAGTACCGCAGAAGGAATCCTCAGGTCAAGGTTGAAGGGGTGGTAACAGCAAGTCTGGGGTGAGTTGTGTGGAGATGGCTCAATATTTGAGTGTAGGCTGCTCTTGTTTTCTACACCTAAAATCAAGTTCTGCCTCAGCAAAGAGAAGACATTAGACTTTGTTCTACAGTGCTCGTGTGTTCTGTTCCCAAATTGTCCAGTAGTACCTGTAAGGGGAGAGTGCTAGTGTGCTGGGGTGTTCAGTGAGGATATGATATCCTCTACCCCATAAGACAGCCTGTACCCCATGTTTACCACTTTTATATGGTTATGATATGTTTTGTATAAAGTATGCCTTGAGGTATCATTTGAAAACTCATAATTAACTGAACATCATTGTCCTGTTAAAATGTGTGTATCAACATTGTATATGCCAGCGATGGGCAACAACATGGGGGGTGGGGCTCAGGTGAGCAGCTGGGGGTGTCCTATTTTTTCTTTGGGAAATATGGTCATCCTGTCTAGTTGTCAACTCAAGGTCAATATGCTAAAACAGAGCTCTTAAGCTATTGCCCCCCTCTATCTCCTTTTTCAATCATTGTGAACATCACCACCATCCAGCCTATCACTCAAGTTTGTAACCTGGGCATCATCTTCAACTGGAACTCTTTTGATTCTCACATCCAATCGTACCTACTCTTTCTGCATAACATCTCTAAGATATGGTCTGTCCTATCCCTCCACATGGCTAAAACTCTAGTCAAGGCTTTCATCATCTAAATTACTGCAGCATCCTTCGCCATCTGACACATGCAGCCCTGCCCCACTCATATCCCATTCAGAATGTTGCTGCAAAGATAATTTTCTTTGCTCATCACTTTGCTCATGATATCCCTCTCTTTGCGTCCCTCCATCGTCTCCCCTTCTATATTGCATCAAATATAAGTTGCTCGTCTTCCTTTTCAAGGCCCTTCACAACATACCTCCACCCTCCCTTTCAGTATCAAGAGTTTGACTCCCAAATTTGATTGGCCCATGATGTCAGCCTCCATCACCCGATTGTTAAATTTTCAGTTGGGCACCTTTGTGCTTTCTCCTATGCTGCCCCCCTTTTCATGGAAAGTGCTCCATATAAACATCTGCAAAGCCCTTTGTTTTTTTTCCTTCAAAACTCTTCTAAAAATTCTTCACTGTTGTGATGCCTACAAAAAAAAACCCTAACAACGCTTAAGCTACTGGTGTGCTGAAACTACCACTCATTATGCTGACCAATATATTTTCATGGTTGCCTTTTACTCCCCTGACTGTCTGTGTTCATCACTTGTCTTGTATTTAGATTGTAGTTTTCTTTGGGTGAGGGACTGCCTTCTTGTTTTGTGTTTGTACAGCACCTAACACAATAACAATACAAATAATCAGGAACTGGGAAGAGGATGCAGGAAGAGTGCAGAGACTAGCATGGAGTTAGTGGGGACATGTTTTGAAGGGATAAAGACATAAGGTTCAGGGATATGGGGGCTTGGGGGGACAGAATTCCCCCCAGCCCCATTGCATGGGTCTGACCCCTCATTTCCATTCCACCCTTCATCGCAAGGTTATAGCATCCCCATACTCCCATTCCCTGCCCCTCTTCCTCCTGAAATGCTCAGACTCCCCAACCGCCTCCCCACTGCTCTGACACTGCTTCCTAGTTGAATGCCTCCACCATTCCCTTCATCACTCCTGCTGCTTCAAGCTCACACAGCAGGATCAACTTTTTTTTTTATCACTCTTATACCCTGGTAAGCTTGGCAGGGCCATGCTGAGGAGGGAAGGTGATGAGGCCATGAGTAGTGTATTTATCAGCTGGAAGTGGAAAGGGCCTGAGGCAGGAGAATGGAGATGCAGAGACTCTTCCCCTAATCTGGGCATAGAGTATGGGGCTCTACCTGTCCACCTGCAACACAGGCTGCTGAGAGAGGTGTGAAGTGGCCCAGGCTCACAATGAGATGTTCTCAGATGAACGAGAACAGCCCATGGAGATACATATACCCCAAAACAATAGCTCTGAGAGCTACAAACTGCTCCATTCTTCTCAGTGGGTGTTTGCATCTTCCCTTCCAGGGTTTCAGCATTTGTGGGTCAGTCCCACACACTAAGCATGCCCGTTCTCTGTTCCTCACCCTGGTCTCAGCACTGTTTGCTCGGTGCGTGCTCCAGGTATGCATGTTCTTAGCTTCCAACTACAATCTCAGTGCTGTGTACTACATCAGGCACAAACATGCCCATTCCAAGCTCCTTGCCTCTTTTCAGCTCTGTATACCTGTGCCATGGTTGGAGCAAGCTCACTCCAAACTCTCCGTCCTGCTTTCATCATTGTGGTGTTGTATTAATTTAGATGGACTATATTGGCCCAAAGAGCCAGTCAAAGATGCTAACATAACCCAGTCACTGCTTCAACATTAAACAGTGTTAACCAAGGTTCAGGGTTTGGTATACAGAGACCTCAGCCCAGCAAACATACCATAAAATGCTTTTAATCCTTTACTAAATATACAGAAAAGGAAAAACCGAGCAAAATATTAAGCAAGGCTTTCATTTCAACAACATTCCTTGTTCTCTTTCCCTTTAGCTGGAGATAGTCTTTAGAAAGAAAACCCCTCTTGTTTCACAGTCTCTTAGATGGTACCAAAGATGGTAATACCTGTTCTTTTTGGAGGACAGAGAAGAAGTTAGTTGAAATGGGCTGGAACTATTGTTGTAGTCCACTCCCATATATAGATGAAACAAGATAACCACCACCACAAGGGAAAAGAAAAGATGGAAAATGCAGCTTTTATCTCTAGTATTGACTCTCACTTGGAACCTCACTGCTGGAAAAACAAAGGCACAGCATGCAGTCTTATTTGTCACTCCAAACTTGTACCTGCATTGGGCATTGCTTTTAGCAGCTTTTCCGGTCACAGGCTTACAGCAGTATTACAAAATTTGCAGTTTTGACTAACTAACTAGACAGGAAGCAAAAGGAGAAGGATAGGAAAGAGAAAAAATAAGGTGGGGAAGAACAAGGACACAGGGCAGGGGAAGACAGACTCACTTCTCAGGTGGTGTTTGAGATTGAGCCAATACTGGTAGAGGTGGTCATGTCATCTGGGTCCATCTCTCTGGCCCAGTCCAGTCAGGACATGTCTCAGGATTAGGATGAAGAAGTTCCAGGGTCCCCAGGTGATGGGGTGTGGTAGCCATGCTGGTGAAGCTCATTGCTTCTCCTTCTTTCAGTCAGCCAGTGTGTAGCAATCACCAGCTTTTGTCCTGCTGATTTTCACCTCAAAGTCTTTTTTTTTTGTAAATGAACTCTCCAACAAGCAATACTGAGTGGAATAGCCCATCCCCTCATTACTTTGTCTTCCAATTAGGCTAATTTCTGACAAATCAATTTTGGTTCACTGATTTCTGAACCCACAATGCTCTTGTTTACCAGGTATGATTTTAACACAGTCCTGAACCTTGAGTAATATTAGCTGGCCTCTTTGTTTGGGGCTAATTTAGTCTCTTTCACTTTTGCATTTTCCCCCAACACCACTTGTTGTTGTTATAGGTTACTGTGACATCTTATGAACTTACTTACTTTTTACAGTTGAGATCAAAAATAGAGTAAATTATCACAACAGCAGGGAGATATTTTGAAAGAGGGACAAAAGTGGAGGTAGGAATGTGGGGAGGTTGGGGGGCAGAGTTAAAGCCCAGACTGCACAGCTGAGACCCCTTTCTTTTCCGCTCACCTTCTCCTGCACTCCTCTTTCCCACTAGAAAGAGCATTGGGTAGAATGATGAGCCTGGTGCCCCTTCTTTGCTGCTGGAGGCAGCATGGGAAAAGTGGGAAGTTCTGGCTTCTTTTCCCTGAATAGAGACCAGTGAAATGAAAGGGAGCCATGAAACCCTCTCCCTCTGCCTGATGGAGTAGCCATGGTGAGAGAATTGTGGGGGAAGGGCACAAATAATTCCACTTCCCTTCCCCACAAAATGTCTTCAGATTGAAAAGTGCCCGTATGGTTCTGTTTTGTCAGCAATTCTGGCCTCTGAGATCACCAAGATTCCTTGGAGGATGATCCATTATTTGTCAAAGGATCATAGAAAAGCTTTTTTTTTGGGGGGGGGGGGACAATTAAGTATTGAACTGGGTTTACAAAGACAGAGTTTGAATGATCCTGTATGCTAACAAGGGTCATTGTCTAGGGGTGTTTTGGTTCCCCAGTAGCTGTGCCACAGCTCAGTCTGAAGGATGACACATTCATAGATTCCAAAGCCTGAAGGGACCCTTCTCATTGAGTCTAATCTCCTGTATAACACAGGCTGTAGAACTTCCCCAAAATAATTCCTAGAATATAGGAAAACATCCCACCTGGATTTAAAAATTGTCAGTGATGCAGAATCTACCACGACTCCTGGTAAATAGTTAATAAACGTGATTGTCAAAAAATTATACCTTATTTCCAGTCTGAATTTGTCTCAATTCGACTTCCAGCCATTGGATCATGTTATACCTTTATCTGCTAGATTAAAGAGACAATTATTAAATATTTGTTCCTCATGAAGATTATCACAGACTAATCAGCTCCCCTTATCCTTCTCTTTAAGATAAGTAGATTGAGCTCCTTGAGTCCGTCACTATATAAATTGTGTTTTCTAATCCTTTAATCATTCTCATGCTCTTCTCTGAACCGTCTACAATTTATCAACATCATTTTTGAATTGTGGGCCCCAGAACTGGACCCAGTATTCCAGCAGAGTTGCACAGTGCCAAATAGAGGTAAAATATCCTCTCTACTCCTGTTTGTTTATGCATCCCAAAATCACACTAGCTCTTTGGCCACAGCGTCATATTGGGTGCTCATGTCCAGCTAATTATCCACCATGCTCCCCAAATCTTTTTCAGAGTCACTGTTTCCCAGGATAGAGTCCCCCATCCTTTAAGTATGGCCTGTGTTCTATGCTCCCAGATGTATACATTTACATTTAGCTGTATTAAAGTGCATATTGTTTGATTGCACCTAGTTTACCAAGCAATCCAGATTATTCTGAATCAGTGACATGTTCTCTTCATTATTTACCACTCCCCCAGTTTTTGTGGGGTTTTGGTAAACAAAGGAGCAGAGCCCTGATCTATACCCTCCCCCCGACCAGATCTGCTCCAACCTCTGGTATTCCACAGCTCTACACCAAAAAAGTTAGTTATAAGAATCTGAAAATGTTATTAGTTTCTGATGTTAGGGTAGCTGTGTATCAGGAACTACTTGAGCAAGTTACCCAGTAATTTGCTTTCTTTGATCATGCACAGTTCTGTTGTTCAGAAATCCCAAAACTCCCCACCCCTTATTGAACTGGTAGATTTTTTTTCCCCTAAATTTTGTACTGGATTTGTCCTCTTGGAGAGTCGTCTGCGTAATGTCTGAGGACTGCTACCCAGAAGATGTCATCCTTGCCCACAGGCAGTACGTGGTTGTCCCAGCGTGGAAGGCATCATACATAGTTACAGACCCATTTCATTTTTAAGAAGTGCTTCTGTGCTAAAGTACCATGCTTACAAGAAACAATATTCTTAACATTTATTCTACGTTTTTATTATAGCAACTTCAAATTTCAATATGAGGCTATGGAGAAAAGAGTTCTAGTGAAAAGTAGCTGCCTTCATCTTATAGAAAACTTTTCACATATATGTATCCAGGGTACCTGAAAAATTCAGTCTATCCTTTTTGTCTCTTTGTATAACAAAAGCATTACACTCTCAGTAGGCTTGAAATCCAGTAGTTTAGCTCATCTGTATGTCCGTAAGTAGAGCAGGGCGAAATTTTTCAGACTAAACCTTTTCACCGAAAAATGAAGATTTGGATCAAGCAAAACATTTCACAAATTCATGTTGAATTCACTGAATTCACTTTGGAGTTCCCATCTCAGACCCTGACCTCAGGCAGAAGGCTGGATTTGCTTCTCAAATTTTTCTGCCTTCCTAAGACTATTTCCTAACCCTAAGAGTGAGCAAGTAAGACTATTCTCATGGATAGAGTGACAGCAAATCCTTCCAATGTGCTGACATTCTAGTCTTTGAATCCTTTTCCTCTTCAGAGCAGAAGAAAAGAAATGCCTTTAACCTCAACAGGGTGTTTGTGTTGTCTATTTGTTATGGCAAGATAAAGTAGTGAGTAGTGGAATTAGTTACTTTTAAATATATAACAGGTATGTTTTTAAGTGGAAAGGTCAAAAGTTTTATTTTATGTATTGTGACAAAGCTTCGACTTTGTCTCAGTGGGTCCCGCGCTTCCAGGTGGATTACGCTAGCCTCAGAGGCTCACTGTGACCCTCTATGTAGCCCTTATCTCTATAGAGGCAAGAGTCACAGCCTACTGAGCCATTTTCATCATAAGCCAGCAAGGGAGGTGGGAAGAAGCAACCCTCTCGCACAGTCTCTGTTGTCTCAAGTCTCTGTGATTGATCGTGGAGAGTGGGGGAGGGCAGGGAGCCTGGGTTCGCCCTCTACCCCAGGCTCCAGCCCAGAGATCCTAATAGTAGCAGCTATTGGTAGCTGACCTTTTGAAATAGGACAAGTACAATTCCCTGGGCCACTTCCTCACAGCAGCCCCCACTTCCTCAATATCTACTTCACCCTTATCTCAGGGCCTCCTTCCTTGTGCCTGATAGGGTTTATACTGCCCAGTTTCTCCAGCAGCACTGCTTCCTCCTACAGCTCCTGACACACACCACGCTGACTAACTGGGAGTCTTTTAACCAGTTCCAGACAGCCCTTGATTGGCTTCAGGTGTCCCAATCAACCTACCTATCTCCACTGCTTTCTAGAAGGACCTTAACTGGCCCCAGGTGTCTTGATTAACCTGGAGCAAATGCCATTTGGTTACCATGGTACCAGGGATTTGTTTAGCCTGAGGCTAACATACCTGTTCCTCACTACTTTCCTATAGCCATCTGGCCTTGCCCCATGACAGTATGGGTTTGGACAGTGGGAACAGATATGTAATGTTCTGATTGAGTGGACCATTGTTCAGGAGTTATAATTTTTTTTTAGGCCTCTTTTAAGAAGTTGGACTTCAGAAGACAGTCCCACTGGAATTTTCTGGCCACTTTTGTACCCAAAAGCTAGTTAATCAAAGAGTTCTTTGTCAGAAATTCCTCATAGATTCATAAATAGTTAAGGAATAGAGCTAGATGAATAATTCAAAACTAATTCTGTAACAACTTTCATTTATCTTTGTTAGTGAATTGTCTGTAAATAAATTATGATTTTCTTAAACTTATTTGTTCAAAAATATTCGCCCAATCATTTCTCGGAACAATTCTTCATCTGTAGCTGGTTTGTGGAATATACAAAATTCAAGCTGTTCCAATTGGACACCTAGGTCACATGATATTTGTTCTCTTGTTGAAAGAGTGACTGAGAATGAGAGGAAGGATGGTTCAGAAATTGGGGTCCTAACCTGGGCCATGGGAGACACAGGCTCAATTCCTCCTCCACCACAGATATCCTGTATAACCCTGGTCAAGTTCCTTAGTGTCTCTGCACCTCAGTTTTCCCCATGTGTAAAATGAGGATAATAGTACTTCCCTATTTCATAGGGGGATTGTGAGGATAAATTCATTAAAGACTGTAAGGAGTTCAACTACTATGGGCCATATAAAATCATAGTTCGAATGTGTACTTGTTTACAATTTCAGTATCCATTTCCTTGGAAATATTTTCTAATGTTATCTCAAAAGTTTGTGTTTCTGTAAATGTTCTCAGCAAATTCAAGTGTTCATGGAATGCAAACAAATATGAGATTTTAGATTTAAATAAGAATTATTTGTATCTTGTGGCAGGTAAGTAGGCCCCCTGAAAACATAGATGGTTAGCCCCAATAGATCTGTTGGATCTGGAAAAAATGATCAGGAATTTGTTCTGCTCTTCCATTGCTGTCCATCAATATAGCTTTTCAGACATTTGTATGGTTTTTTTTTAATCCAGGACAATGTAATGTGATCTCCCTGTTTCCCTCTTTCGGTGATAAATTTTTGAGATGGTATTTTTTTGGTTTGCATAAAGGTGCTCTTGCAAATGTATGGAAAACTTCAAATATATGGATGCAAAAATGTATGTGCCTAAAGGGCACAATTACCTGGCTGTTCAGGAAGCCTCTTGACTTGTATGTGAACATGCAAGCACGTGTTAACCAAAATTTTCTTGCATGTATTCATGTATTGGTATGCCTGTGTTGAGTAGGCATATTTTTTGCACGTCCAACACTATTTATGCTGTTCTATAAGGCCAAAAATTAGAGTGAGTCATGCAACTCAAACTCGTACAGACCACAAGCCAGTGTGGGGGATTTTTTTTTCCTTAGCATAACTATATATACATTATACCCTTCCCCTCCACCCTCTGAGTGTTTGTCTATTTCTCTAAATTATGAGCTTCTCTGGACAGGGGCAGGGACAATAGAGCTTGGACCTTAGATCCTGTCTGCATGGCTGAAAGGTTCTTTTACATCAGGTGTCTACCCACCTTGTGAGAAGAGTGAACACAGTCATCTGTAGTAGAGATACTGCTTGGCACAAAGCATTGAGTCAAAGGCTTCACAAAGCTGCTGTCTGAAGGTAAGCACTGGCTCCTCTTGCTGTTTCTCAATTATATCCTCAAGTGTTACTTGTAAGCAGAACTGAACTGAGATAAAGGAGACATAACAGCAGTATCAATTACTCACACATATAGCCACTTTTGCCATCACCTTTCTCTCATTCTGTGTCTTTTGGGAGTTACTTCTGACTGATGAAAAACCTGATGTAGTGAAATTATATAGAAATAACTTGCTGGAATTTCTCAGTTCTTGTACTTCCTGCAGATGGAGTCAAACTATTTTGTACCTTTCAAATAAAGTACTTAGCATGTTAGAAAGGAAAAGTATGAATGTCAATATTTACCAAAAGAAACTGAGTATTTTGGAAACCTTTTGAACATACCTTTCTTAACCTCTAATATTTAATGAGACTCTAATCATCAGCCATAAGTGCACTTACCTAGCAGAACGGTTTTGTTTGTTTTCTGAAATGTCCCCTACTTCTGAGGTTGCTCAATAACTTGTGGAAAGATACAGCTTCATGCAATCATTTAGGATTCCCTAATCATGCTATGGTTTTTATTCAGATCAGAATTGTTGCTATTTTGCAAACATCCATTATTTTCAAAATCCTATCCTGCTGTATTCTGGCTTGTATTCTGCATTCTGGCTTGGAAACTTTATTAAAAGTTTAATATGGTGGAGAATGGCTGTGGGCTAGTGGACTGAAAGTCAGTGCTTTGAGATCTATGGATGGAAAATGGTGTTTAAAAGTAAATGATTGTTTTATTAATTTTATTATATGCAATAAATTTGTGCTGGTGTTTTGGCCTCCCAACTCAGGCCAAACTACGTCTCTTGATGGCACTGGATTCAATAGATTGTTCCTACCATTGTTTTGTAATGTCTTCCTGTTGGTTCGTGTTTTTTGCTGCCAGATTAATATTGCATTGAATATTATTCCTGTTATTTTCAAGGCCCAGTTACATCATTTGGCGCTACATCATATTTTACTGTCTTGAGAATACCGCATGTTCTTGCTCTTTATTATTTATTGCTCATTGTATTCATGGGGGAACAAGTCTGTTTTCTTCATTTATTGCTGCTTCTCTCTTAATTTCTCCTCCCAATTCTCTTCCGTAGTTTTAAATAAGTGTATGGAACGTTATTGTTAAAGAATTACCTAGACAACTGTTTCCTGCTGAGATGCTGACTCACTCTTATATATAAAACTCTGCTTTGACTCAGGAAATCAATGATGTTTTACACCATCTAGATAGCTATAAGCATAGGAATCCCCATCCGCTACTTGTAGCCTCTGTAGAGGTCAGTCAAAAGAAGTGAAATTCCTCCTTTCCCGGCTTCTCTTAGTCTTCCTATTGGCAACTTTCTCTGACATCTGTATCATCCCCCTTCTTTGTTATATTATGCAATGTGATTAGAGAGGATTGGGAATTTTCCATCTCAATAATTTTTCAGCAAAATTGAAATTTGCTGCTGAAAAATTGAAACTTTATCCTCCCCCCCCCCCACCACACGCACAAATGAGTTTCCATCAGGAAAATTGAAATGATTGTTCTGTGACTGCCCACCTGGGAGATGCATGTCAATTTTGCTTTCTGGCTTCAGGGAGAAAGTGAAATTGATAAGACTTCTAGGCCAGAAGCTGGGAAGCCAAAAAATTTAGTATTGTTTTTCATGAAACAGATTTTTTTCTGGCAATCTCTTCCTACAAAAAACTTTACTTTTTGTACTGGTGTTCTTTGTAAATTTTCCATGTCACACAATTTTTAATTTGTTTTTATGTTTGGTGGGAATGGATTTCCATTTTCCATCCAGATCTAAATGTGATGTTCCTGAGTGAGTTGACAGCAGCGGGGATTGAACCTGTAACCTTTGAACTTTATGCAATATATTGCAGACTCTTCACCCTCTATGGGTATGTCTATACTGCAATTAAACACCCTTGGCTGTCCTGGGTCAGCTGACTTGGACTTGGGGTGTTCTGGTTCTGTTTATTTGTGGTGCAGACATTCAGCCTCAGGCTGGAGCCTGACTCCCCTCGTGGAGTGTCAGAGCCCAGGCTCCAGCCTGAGCCAGGACATCTGCACTACAATTACAAGCTCCCTACACTACAAGCCCCCTAACCAGAGCCCCACAAGTCCGAGGCAGCTGGCCCAGCCCAGTCATGGGTGTTTAATTGCACTGCAGACATACTGGATATAGCCCAGCCACTAGAGGGAGAAAGAATGCTCCACTAGGGAAGTGCGGGTTACATATAGTTCTTGACAAAAGCTATATGCCATATTTTGACCCAATTAACAAGACCCAATGTACAAATCATGGTTAGATATCCATGTATTAATTATTAATGTTTTTTTTCCTCCCATTCAATTTTATTTAAATATATAAAAAAGTGTGTGTAAGGAAAGGGACTTTTGGTACCCATTAGCTACATTTTGGATGTAACTCTAGCTGAAGATCTTTTATTTCTATAAGTATCATATATATAATTTTGGGAAAGAAACTTGGAGCATGAGAAGTGCTGATTAACTAGTGCTGAATGTAAATAGGATGACCTGGGTAATCATAGGCTTGTCAGTCTGACATCAGTCCTGGGCAGGATTATGGAGCAGCTGACACAGGACTTGATTAATGAAGAATTAAAGAAAGGCAGTATAATTAATGCCAATCAAAATGGGTGTATGAAAAATAGATACTATCAAACTCACTTGATTTTTTTAATGAGATTTCAAGTTTGGTTGATTAAAGTTATAGTGTTGATGTAATCTTTCTTAGAGAAGTCTAAGTATTTTACTTGGTACTGGTCAACATTTTGATTATAAAAACTAGAAAGATTATCATGGCACACATTAAATGAATTAAAAACTGAGATCTATCAATTAGCTAATGTAATTGTAAACAGGGAATCATCACTGAGCTGGAGTTCTGCAAAGGTCAGTTCTTGGCCTTACGCTATTTAATCATCACTAATATAGTTTGCAGATGACACAAAGATTGGGGGAGTGGGAAAAAATGAAGAGGACAAGCCACTGATACAGATCACTTGGTAAACTGGGCACAACCAAAGAATTTGTACTTTATAAGGCTAAATGTATACATCAAGGAACAAAGACTGTAAGCCATAGTTACATGATAGGGGCCTCTATCTTGGAAGCAGTGACGCTGAAAAATATTTGAAGGTTGTGGTAGATAATCAGCTGAATGTGAGCTCCCAGTGTGATTCTGTGGCCAAAAGACTAAATGTGATCCTGGGATTGACATTCTAGGGTGCAATCCAGACCAGTGAGGGGCTGTGTCATCTCTGCCCTGCAGCCTAGGATGCTCACAATGCTTCACTGTTGTGGCTCCCAACCTGGGCTCCTCACAAACAGCCGAACAGCATGCAGGTCACATCCTGAGTGTCTGTGTATAGCCACAATCCTGGCCCAGCAATTGTGACCCCAGCAAATACCAATCACACTCTGGCTTCCAGCAGTCTCAAATAATACTTGCAGGGGGACCCCAACACACTGCCCAATTCCCCGCAATAATGTGTTCTGTACTGTTCAGCTGTACTAGCTCTGTTGTCCCTGTAAGGGAACAATTTGTTAACTTAAATGGAGTGACCTACACAGTTCATAACAGTGGATTAATTTTGATTAAAGAACAAAGCACATTTGTTTAACTACAAAGAGATTTTTAAGTGAGTACAAGTATAAAAGCATTAAAGTTAGGAATGGTTAAAGAAAGATAAGATGCTTCCTCATACTAAACTTAACAGACTATACTAGGTTTAAGGTGAAGTTCTTACCACAGGTTCCTAGTATCATTGCTGGCCAAGTTTTAGCTCAGCATCTCTCCCAAAGTCAGAGTTGGATTCTTTTGTTGTCTTAGGTGGAAAAGAGTGATGACCAGGGAAAGAGAACTTGGGGTGTTTTTGACCCTTACGTATATAATTGTCACCCTTTTAAATGCATCTTCCTGAGTTCAACCCCTACACAAAGTTCTTTCCAGCTGAGATCAAGGAGACATCAAGTCTGTGGGGGGAACTTTGCTAAGTTGCTTTCTAAGATGCAGATCTTTGTTCCCGCCCCCTTCCTTGTCAAAGAATGGCCACTTGATAGGTGATGGGCCATCAGCTTTGATTACACCTGGCTGGGGGCGTCAGCTTGTTCTTTGTCCATCCCCATACACATTAACAGACTTTTCCAAGAGCTGTACTGGCCGTGAGTGCATCCCAAGTCTTCAGGGCAAATTAATCATTAAACATGCTTGCTTGTAGACCATGTACGATATTTACAAAGGTACACTCACCAAAGGTCCCTTCTCCGCCTAGGTCCAGGAGCCCGCCTTCGGTGGGTTGGGAGGGTACTAGATCCAGGGTGAAAAACAATTCCTGGCTGTTGGAGAAAATGATTTCTCCGCTTGCTTGCTGTGTGCTATCTTCAACCTCCTCCTCCTCATTATCTTCCTGGTCCCCAAAATCTGCATCCCTGTTGCATGAGAATCCATTGATGGAGTCCATGCACAGGGATGGGGTAGTTGTAGGGGCACCCCCTAGAATGGCATGCAGCTCATCATAGAAGTGGCATGTCTGGGGCTTTGACCCAGAACGGCCATTTGTCTCTCTGGTTTTTTGGTAGGCTTGCCTCAGCTCCTTAAATTTCACGTGGCACTGCTGTGGGTCCCTGTTATAGCCTCTGTCTTTCATGCCCATGGAGATTTTTTTCAAATGTTTTGGCATTTCGTCTTTTAGAATGGAGTTCTGATAGCACAGATTCGTTTCCCCATACAGCAATCAGATCCAGTACCTCCCGTTTGCTCCATGCTGGAGCTCTTTTGCGATTCTGGGACTCCATGGTCACCTGTACTGATGAGCTCTGCATGGTCACCTGTGCTGATCAGCGCACCACAGTGGTCAAACAGGAAATGAAATTCAGAAGTTTGCGGGGATTTTCCTGTCTACCTGGCCAGTGCATCTGAGTTGAGAATGCTGTCCAGAGCAGTCACAATGGAGCACTCTGGGATAGATCCTGGAGGCCAATACCGTCGAACTGCGTCCACACTACCCCAAATTTGACCCAGCATGGTCGATTTCAGTGCTAATGCCCTCATCGGGGAGGAGCACAGAAATCGATTTTAAGAGCCCTTTAAGTCAACAAAAATGGCTTCGTCGTGTGGACAGATGCAGGGTTAAATCGATGTAATGCTGCTAAATTTGACCTAAACTCGTAGTGTAGACCAGGGCTTTGAGAAACGGGTTTACCCACTCCCCAATCTTGTTTGGTAAACACTTCAGTCATGATTTCAGCTTTTGTTTATAACTGTAACATGTACATGGCTACATACATTTCACTGTGATAGTATTGACCAGTGAGTTATTAGTTTTCCAGGGATACCTTCCAAGGCATATTTTGTTCAAAGATGATTACAATAGTGTGTAGGGCAGTGAATACAGGTATGCATTCGGTCACAAGGATATATAAACAGGAATATCATGTAGGAGTAGGGAGGTTATATCACCTTTGTATTTGGCACTGGTGTGAGCATGGCTGGCTCTGTCCAGTTCTGGTTCCCATAATTCAAGAAGGATGTTGATAAATTGTAGAGGGTTCAGAGAAGAGCCATGAGAATGATTAAAGGATTAGAAAAAAATGCCATATAGTGATAGACTCAAGGAGCTCAATCTATTTAGCTTAACAAAGAGAAAGTTAAGAGGTGACTTTAATACTCTATAAATATCTACATGGGGACAAATATTTAATAATGGGCTCTTCAATCTAGCAGAGAAAGGAATAACATGATCCAATGGCTGGACGTTGAAGCTGGACAACTTCAGACTGGAAATAAGGTTTATATTTTTCATAGAGAGCAATTCATCATTGGAACAATTTACCACGGGATGTGGTGGTTTCTCCATCACTGACAATTTTAAAATCAATGTTGGATGTTTTACTAAAAGATCTGTTTTAGGAATTGTTTTGGAGAAGTTCTGTGACCTGTGTTATGCGGGGGGGTCAGACGAGATGATCACTATGGTGCCTCTGGCCTTGGAATCTATGAATGCCATTCATGGAGTTGCTGCCTATTGTAGGTTATACATCAAGTAACAAAGTCCAGACAAAATGGCATGCAGGTATCTCAGGGATACACTTGATTTAAATTCAGGTTGTTAACACTTGATCAGAATTAGTTTTTAATATTCTCTGTGTCCTTGCTACACCAAAATATCGGAGATGATTTTACCCTTATCACTTCCTTTTTTCTCCCATGTTCATAAATGCTGGATATTTGCTAATATTCTGTCTTAGTTATCATTATGTTCCAATTCTTTTTCTTACTGATTTTTTGCTCTACTTTTCCCCATATCCCTTTTCATTTATCACTCTTTTTTTGCATATATGCCTATTCTAATTTTGTCTCCTCTATCATTCTCTGTGAGTTACCCCTTGAACTGTAAATGAAAAGCTGTTTGAAGGAAATGTATGTACAGTGTAAAATTATAAGGCCGACTCAATGAATAGAAATGAAATACTCAAAACACAGTAAAATCGGTGAGTGTGAGAGAGAATGTAATCCACCACAAACTGCAGTCAGTGCTAACTAAATGTATCAAGTTTATTTTTCAATTTAGCCACCCCACCTATCAAAGTCTGTAGTGCACAAAATACAATAACACAATAAATCTAAGTTGTCATATCAATATTACAAAAAATATTCTAACCATAGTTGATTGATCTTTCCACTCCAAGTGCTCCCTCAGAAAAAGACTGCAAGATCTATTGAGACTGGCTGGAACGTCCAAAAAACCTCTGGCTCTGTTGGACCAAAGTTTGAATTAAATTCCAGAGTTGATGTATTTGGTGTTCAGAAGTTATTAGCTGGAGTAGCTAAACCAGTGATACTCAAACCGAGCCTTGGGAGCCACAAGTGCTCTTTAATGTGTATCCTGAGGCTCTTTGCAGCACATGATATTAAAACACTGTGTGATTTCATTATTATTAACCAGTCTACGTTTTTTTTAACCAATTGGGATGCTTTTACTATGTTATTAACCAAGTAAGTTATCAACTTGCACAAATTTATTAACTTATTAGCTGTGAGATTTATAAATATAAATATTTCCCCGGTCATTCTGTTTAAATATGAATACATAGTACTATAGCCAGCTACTACTTTGGCTCTTTTGGATAATATCGACTGCTAACTGGGCTCCTGAGGTCTGAGTATCACTGATCTAAACTGTCAAGCTACAGCACAGAATGAGAATGGTCTCTAATATCAAGGGCATGTCTACACTGTATTTTAAAACCCATAACAGCGAGTCTCAGAGCCCAGGTCTACAGACTTGGGCTCACGAGGTTCATGGTAGGGCACTAAAAACAGCGGTGTAAACATTCTGCTTAATGCCCTAGCATGTTTTGAAAGACCCGGGCTCTGAGACTTGTTGCCACAGGTTTTAAAGTGAAGTGAAGACATACCCATAAAGGCCTCAAGCTAAATGAGGAACATCACCTCCTTGAATAGCATCAAACATAAAACAAAACAGAATAAAGAAACAAACTCCTCACAATTCAGTCTATGGAGTGGATGTGTAACATACCAATAAATAAATACTGAGACACCTGTCGCATTGGGATAACCAAAGTTCACAAGCAGCCTTCAAAGAAAACCCCATATGCAGCTCATTGCAATAATCCAGTTTGGAGGTGACAAAAGCATGAGTTTGGCAGAGCTCTCATCTGAAAAGGAAGGTCACAAACTCTTGGACCAAAAAAAATAAAAACGGCAAAAGCACACTTTTCTGACTGCTGCTACCTGGACAGCACAGGTAGAATGAAGTTCCCTGACTGCAAACCTTACTTACAAAAGGTAGGCATATCCTGAATCAGAGAGGCAGAACATACTCATAGAACTGGAAGAGATCTCAACATGTCATCTAGTTCAGTCCCTTGCACTCATGGGAGGAATAAGTATTATCTAGACCATCCCTGATAGGTGTTTGTCCAACCTGCTCTTAATAATCTCCAATGACAGAGATTCCACAATCACCCTAGGCAATTTATTCCAATGTTTAAATACTATGACCATTAGGTAGTTTTTCCTAATGTCCAACCTAAGCCTCCCTTGCTGCAATTTAAATCCATTGCTTCTTGTCCTATCCTCAGAGGTTAAGAAGAACAATTTTTCTCCAGACTAAACAAACCCAATTTTTTCAATCTTCCCTCATAGGTCATGTTTTCTAGACCCTTAATCACTTTTCTTGCTCTTCTTTGAACTTTCTCCAATTTGTCCACATCTTTCCTGAAATGTGGTGTCACAATACTCCCGTCGAGGCCTAATCAGCACAGATTAGAGTGGAAGAATTACTTCTCGTGTCTTGCTTACAACTCTCCTGCTAATAGATCCCAGAAGGATGTTTGCTTATTTTGCAACAGGGCTACTGTTGACTCATATTTAGCTTGTGATCCACCCTGACCCCCAGATCCTTTTCTGCAGTACTCCTTCCTAGGCAGTCATTTCCCATTTTGTATGTGTGCAACTCATTGTTCCTTCTGAAGTGGAGTACTTTGCATATCTCCTTATTGACTTTCATTGTATTTACTTCAGACCATTTCTGCAGTTTGTCCAGATCATTTTGAATTTTAATCCTATCCCCCAAAGCACTTGAAACTCCTTCCAGTTCAGTATGTCCACAAGTTTATAAGTGTACTCTATATGCCATTATATAAATCATTGATGAAGATATTTAACAGAGCCAGATCCAGAAGTGATCCCTGCAGGACCCCACTTGTTATTCCCTCCAGCTTGACTGTGAGCCACTGATAACTACTCTCTGTGAATGTTTTTCCAACTATGCACTCACCTTATAGTAGCTTCATTTAGGTTGTATTTCCTTAGTTGGTTTGAGATCACTCCCACTCTCACTTATGTTTGTTTTCCCCAAACCCGGCTACCATTGCCTCTGTCTTTTCTGAAATTACCTTCAGTCAGCTGGCTCTCTTCCAAGCTCAGTCTCAGCCAGACACTGGGAAATCTACACAATTGTGCATTCTGGGTCTGATGAAATGGAGATGTGGTGCTGAATACCATAAGTTTAGACTACATTGCCATCTATATGCTATCTCATCCTCTTCCCCAGACCCACACGTATGCACCAAAAAGGAAGATAGAACCTTTGAGGAAGATGAGAAATCCTATGCTAGCTCCTTTTGGATTCTTTTAGATTGCAGCCACTCCAGTGAAATTCCATTTCTTTGTGTGAGGGTCTGCAGACTTGTCAGACCTGGTCAACATTTTTGAAAACAGTTAATAGACCTAAAAGAAAACATGTGCACAACTGATCTTTATCAAAAGACCAACAAGATCAGCATAATAACTGTGATATGCCCAGGTCTGACAGAATGCACCCCTAATTTCACACCTACACACTATTGTAATATTTTTTGTATAAAATATGACTTGTCATTTGAAAACAAAGTCATCACTGGTTAATAATATCATGGTGAAATGTAGATAGCAACATTATGTACAAAGTTATGAAATCCCCCCTGCATGATGTTAATTGCACATGTTCAAACTTGTGTAGCCTTGATTAGGTAGAAATGGTCAAGCAGGCCTGTCTTAAACAAAGGGATGTGTGTTTACCTTAATTTGCATATAAGCTGTAAACAGAGTCCTCAGACAGCAAGAGGGAGAAGAAAGAAGACAAAGAAATTTTACATTTCACCATACACAGGTAAGGAGAGACAGCATGAAGCCTCTTTCCTCCACTAGAACCATGTCTCCTTGCTCTCAGCTGAAAAGAACTTTAACTGAGGGTCACATTCAAGAAAATGCTTTTCAAAGGGTGACTGAACTATAAAAGTGAGGGGCAAAACACCCCAAGTTATATCTTGCTGTCCATCACTCTCTTTTCACCTAAGAAGACAAAAGAAACAATCATTGAATCTTGGGAGCAGATACTGACCTAAAACTTGGCCAGCAATGCTACTGAAAACCTGTGGTAAGAATTTCACCTTGAAGGAAGTCTAGTTTGCTAAGTTTAGTATTAGGAAGCATTTTATCTTTTTCTTGTAAGCATTTCAGACTTCAATGCCTTAATATGTGTACTCAAAATCTCTCTTTGTAGTTAAATAAATTTGTTTAGTTCTTTAATCAAACTAATTCAGTGTTGTGATTAAACGGGGCTATGTGGTTGTTATATCCTTGGGGGCAGCCGGTTTAGGAAGAAATCACTTGAGGCCAGAGAGCAGACAGCTAACAAAACTACCATTTTATTTACAGACACAGAGCTCACCCAACCGGCCGAAACTGGCTGGGCTATCCCCTAATAATCTAACTCAGTTGTCATAGGAACAAAAACCATGACAACCAAATACACAACATATTCCTCCCCCCCTAATAAGAACATCCCCTAAATAAAACACACACTAGACTAGAGAAGGAGGGTAGACTGCCTCCATTCCCGGCTAAACCCTGGGGATTATTTTGCCCCATAACTGTGGGTTCGCCCTAGCTAAAGATCCAGCCGATGAGGAGGCCGTCTGTCTCTAGGTGGATTACGGCGAACTTCTGGTGGTGGTGTTGCACCCAAAAGTACCATGGGCTCTGGGTCCGCAGCACGAACAGGTGAGGAGGTGGTATCAGCTCGTGCTGGGCAAAGGGGTATCTCAGCCACCGGCAGTAATGGAGGAGAACAGTCAGAAACAGGTGATTTGTGATTCGGTGTCTCACCAGAAGTGGTGAAGTCAGACCACTCAACTGCAGATGTGTCCTGAGGACTGGCATGACCTGGCAACAGCTGATCTACATGTCGCCGCCAGGTAAGATTCTCTGCAGTCCGGACTGTGTACGAAACAGGTCCTGTTTGAGTGATGATTGTGGCAGGGACCCATTTAGCTCAGGAAGTATAATTCCGAGCCAAAACTGGCTGTCCCGGGCTAAAGGTTCGCTCTTTTGCTCTGGGTGCCTGTCTGATAACTTGATTTTGCTGCTGATGTTGCACAATTTGTCGGGGTTCAGAAGGTTTCAGCAGATCAAAGCAAGTGCGCAGCTGTCGTCCCATCATTAGAAAGGCCGGAGATGCGTGGGTCGTAGCATGAGGTGTGTTTCTGTAGGAAAGTAAGAAGGTATCCAGATGCTTTTGAATGGAGTGTTGTCCCCTTGCTGATTTCAAAGCGTGTTTCATTGTCTGCACAAATCTTTCAGCTAATCCGTTGGTGGATGGATGATATGGTGCTGACGTGATGTGGTGTATCCCATTTGCCTTCATAAAATTTTGAAACTCCTGAGAGACGAACTGCGGTCCATTGTCGCTCACAAGTTGTTCTGACAGACCAAAACGACTAAAGAGTCCTCGTAGTTTTTGGATAATACTCTCTGCAGTAGTGGACTGCATTATAGAGACTTCTGGCCATTTAGAATGGGCATCTACTGCCACCAAGAACATGCTTCCTTCAAGGGGGCCAGCAAAGTCAATGTGAATACGTTGCCACGGGTTTTCAGGCCAGTCCCATGGGTGTAGGGGTGCCCACTGGGGTGCATTCCTCACACCCTGACATGACATACAAGCTTTTGCCTTCTCTTCAATAGCACTGTCCAATCCAGGCCACCAAAAATAGCTTCGTGCAATTTCCTTCATGCGCACTATTCCACAGTGACCGGAATGTAGCTGTTCTAACATCTGTGATCTCAGTGGTGGTGGAATAATGACACGTCTCCCCCACAACAAACAACCAGATTGGACCGATAACTCCGTCCTCCTGGACATGTAGGTAACAAGGTTGGGTGAGACCAGCGAGGTTTGTCGAGATTTTCCATGCATCACCAGGTCCATAACTTGGGACAATACTGGGTCAACGCGAGTTGCCTTCTTTATCTGAGTAGCAGTGATGGGTGTATTCTCTACCTGTTCAAAGTAGATGATTTCCTTTTGGGCACTATCTTGATGTTTGACCGGCAAAGGCAACCTTGAGAGGCCATCTGCATTGCCGTGCAGAGTGGATTTCCGATATTTGATTTCATATGTGTGTGCTGAAAGTAACAATGCCCAACGTTGCATACGACTAGCAGCTAATGGGGGAATGCCTGTGTAGGGTCCAAAAATTGACGTCAGAGGTCGATGGTCTGTGAGAAGAGTAAACTTTCGCCCAAACAGGTACTGATGAAACTTCCTAATTCCAAAAACAATTCCTAATGCCTCACGTTCGATTTGGGCGTAGTTAGTTTCTGCTTTGCTTAGAGTGTGTGAAGCAAAAGCAATAGGTCTCTCTTCTCCCGAAGGCATAATGTGTGACATGACTGCTCCCGCTCCATAAGGGGAGGCATCGCAGGCCAATTGTAGGGGTAAGGATGGATCAAAGTGCGTTAGAACTTCAGAATTTAGCAATGCATCCTTAGCTTTGTTAAATGCAACATCACAGGCTTCAGTCCACTTCCAGGCCTTGTTCTGCCCAAGGAGCTCATGAAGTGGTTTTAGCAGTGTGGCTAACTGTGAGATGAACTTTCCATAGTAGTTCAGTAGTCCTAGAAACAAGCGCAGCTGGCTTACATTTCGAGGTGGGGGAGCCTCCACAATAGCTTTAACTTTTGCCGGGGCCTTATGAAGACCTGCAGAATCAATGATGTGTCCCAAATATTCAACAGAGGGCTTGAAGAATTCACACTTGTCTTTGCGAACTCGTAGGCCATACTCTTCCAGTCTTTGTAGGGTAGCCTGTAAATTCTTTAAGTGATCCTCTTCATTTCTTCCAGTGACCAGGATATCATCCAGATAGCACTGAACTCCTGACAAGCCACACAAGATCTGGTCCATAGCCCTCTGGAACAGGGCGGGAGCAGACGTTATTCCGAAGGGTAGGTGACAGTATCGATAAAGCCCCTTATGAGTCACAATAGTCAACAGCTCTTGGGACTTTTCATCGACGTGCATCTGTAAATATGCTTGACTCAGATCAATCTTACTGAACTTTTGTCCCCCAGCCAGGCCTGCGAAGAGGTCATCGATGCGGGGAAGCGGGTATTGCTCTGCACACAACACTGGGTTGACAGTGACTTTAAAATCACCGCAAATCCGGAGAGAGATGAGCTGCCAAAATATTAACAACCGGTTCCCTCCTCCTCACCTCACGAGGGGGTCGTGCCCCATCCAACCCCCCATGTTCCTTGACACCCCCCCGGGACCCCTGACTCACCCCCCCTAATCCCTGTCCCCTGACTGCCCCTTGCAGCCCCATCCAACCCCTCCTCTCATTCTTGATGGCCCCCCAGGACATCTGCCCCATCCAACCACCCCTTCTCTCTGTCCCTGACTGCCCCCACCACCTCATCCAACCCCTGCTCCTTCCTGATTGCCCCCCGGGACCCTTGCCCCCATTCAATCCCCCTGTTCCCTGCCCTCTGACCACCCTGACCCCTATCCACCCCCCCCACAACCCACCGAACACCCCTCCCTGCTCCCTGCCCCCTTACCACACTGCCTGGGGCCGGGGCCGGGCCCGACTCACCAGGACCTCGACCGGTGCCGCGGGGCCTGACTCGCCGGGACCTCGACCGGCGCTGCAGGGCCTGACTCCCCGGGCCGGAGCCGCTCGGCCGGCACTGGGGCCAGAGCTGCGGGGCCCGACTCCCGGGGCCAGGCCGGGCTAGAGCCGCTCGGCTGGCGCTGAGGGCCTGACTCCCCGGGCCGGAGCTGCTCGGCCAGCACCGGGGCCGGAGCCGCGGGGCTTGAATCTCTGGGCCAGGTGGGAGCCACTCGGCGGGTACCGGGGCCGGAGCCGCTGGTCCCGAGCTGGGCCGGGTCCGAGCCGCTCAGCCGGGACCAGCCCAAGCCGGCGGTGCTTGGCTGGGACCGGGCTGGGGCGCTCAGCCGGGGCCAGGGGGAGCCGCTCAGGTGGAGCCGGACTGGGCCGCGCGCGCCGTCCCGCCTCCCCCGCTGCGCCAGGCTTACCTGCCTGCTGCTTGTTTCAGGCTTCCCGCGAACATTTGATTCGCGGGAAGCAGGGGAGGGGAAGGAGAAGGAGGGCGGAGCATTCAGGGGAGAGGGGGAGGTGAGCTGGGGCCGGGGGCTGGGTGGACAGTTGCCCGAGCCTTTGTTAAATTTAAAAGCTTTTTAGAACCGGTTGTCCTGGAACAACCGGTTCTAAAAAGGCTTCTAAATTTAACAACCGGTTCTTGCGAACCGGCTGGAGCTCACCACTGCTTACAGGTACTAACCATGGCTGCTGGAAGCCAGAGTATGGCTGGTGTTTGTTGACAGGCTCCTGAGATCAGAGCTGCTGAACCAGAGCTCTGGCCATACATCAATCCTCAAGGTATGATCTGCATGCTGTTTAGCTATTTAGGAGCCCAGTGAGTCACAACAGCAAAGCATTCTCAGCACCCAAGGTTGTAGGGCTGGTGATGACACAGCCATTCACTGGTCTGGATTGCACCCAGGAATGTCATACCAGGTACAAAACCAGAGGGAAAAGTTTCAAGGAAAGACGAGGACAAGTATTGCCAGAGCTGCCTCCACACACCCTTTTCCAAAGTATTTTGCCTCACCCCCACTAAAATAACCCGGGGGTGGGGGGGAAGGGGACCTATTGTGATAATTAGTGAAGTTGTCAGCAGCAAAAAACAGTTTCTTTAGCAGGGTCCTAATTCTGGCATCCTGCTCTGTGTACTGGGGTATACTTAAGATGGTGATGAAACATGAAAACCAACAGGGTCAGCACTACCTCTCTTCGGAGTTTTACCCTGGGAGCCTCCCTTGGGTCATGGGACATGGATATTTAGGGAGAGGAAGTAGCTTTGGCATGGCAGTGGATAGTTTTGGCAAGCAACCCCAGACTGCTGACTGTTTAGGTTTCAGATATTGAGCAGAGTAGGAAGAAACTCCCTTCTCCCTTAATCAGCAAGGACTGCTGGGTATTGTAGTTCCTGGGAGCAACTGGGAAATGTAGCACATCCACAGGAGGCATGCTGGGAAGGAGGCAAGGTATATAAATGGCTCCCTTCAGAAAGTGAAACTTTGGGTCTTATTGTAAACAACAAAAAGTTCCTTTTTATTTTGACTTAGAATTCCCTACATTAGGGCAATCTTTGACTCTGAAAGAAAGGGCTTTTCTCCCACAAGACAGATTTTTGAGAATAACTGTTACCATACAGACACTCATGTTACAATGTTTTCAAAGGGTAATGTTTTCTGAAGTTACTGGGCCTTATGGCATCTACAACATATGTAACTCCATATGCCAGGCTCAGAAGGAGGCCACTCCAACATTGGCTTTTAAAGAATTTGAAGCCCAGTATGGACAGTATGCTAAAAATACTCACAGTACCGAGTGACATTTGGTTTTCTCCAATGTGGTGGTTACATCCACAGCAGGGGCGGCTCTACGTTTTTGGCCGCCCCTTGCAGTCATGCCCGGGAGGCGCCCGGAGCCGCGGGAGCAGCGGACCTCCCGCGGGCATGACTGCGGAGGGTCCGCTGGTCGCGTGGCTCGGCTGGACCTCCCGCAGCTGCGGACGGTTCGCAGGTCCTGCGGCTCCGCTGGAGCTGCCGCAGTCATGGCCGCGGGGGGTCCCGCCGAGCCGCGGGACGAGCGCCCCCTCCGCAGTCATGCCTGTGGCAGGTCCGGTCGTCCCGGGGCTCCGGTGGACCTCCCGCAGGCATGACTGCGGCAGGTCCGCCGGCCCAGCCTGCCGCCCCCCGGGAAAGGGCCGCCCCATGCGCGTACTTGCCGCGCTGGGGTCTAGAGCCGGCCCTGATCCACAGAATGTCCTCAGACATATTTTTCAGCCTACCTCCTCCTATGTTAATAGTCACCACAGGTGCCCCCATGATTGATTGCTGTGCACATCTGCACAGACTTGTAGTTCAGGGTCTTCAGAATTTCAAAATCTTGGTCACACATAAATGTACTAGAACTGAGAGTGAATCGTTTGGCTCTCAAGGCATTTCTTCTACAGATACACAATACACGTTTTCCAGGTGGCTTCAAACAACATGGCTGCCGTATATCATGTGAACACACAAGGGGGCACTCGATCGACCCAGCTATGCCCCAAAACAGTAAAACTTTGGGACTGGTGCATTCTATTTAACATTTACCCAATTGCCTTAGATGTTGCAAGAGAGCACAGTGAGATTGCAGTTAGTCTCAGCAGAGACTCTTCACTGATGCATGAGTGGTCTCAACAGACATGCGTCTGACGAAGTGGGCATTCACCCACGAAAGCTTATGCTCCAATACATCTGTTAGTCTTTAAGGTGCCACAGGACTCTTTGTTGCTTTTTACAGATCCAGACTAACAAGGCTACCCCTCTGATACTTAACAGAAATCAGTAATTTCACATATCTTCAACCTTTGGGGATTTTTGGAATTAAATGTGTTTGCCTCCAGATTCAATACAAAATGTCCCCAGTTTTGCTCAAGAGCAGGTTAGGACAATCAGTCATTGACAGATACATTACTCTCAGATTGGGAAAAGGATCTCACATATGCATTATCCCCTATTGCCTTTAATTCCCAAAGTTATAAAGAAAACAAAATAAGAATCTGCCAGGATGATCTTAATTGCTCCTGAGGGGCTGAGACAACAGTGGTACACCAAGATACTTCACTTATACAATGGCAAATCCAAGTTGCTGCAGCTGTCAACAGATCTGTTATCACAGGAGGAGGGAGAGTCTTCCACCCAGATCTCAAATCTGTACCTTGAACAGCTTGGGTAACAGGACTTTGAGATAACTAGGCACGTCATGTTCCACTGAGGTTCAGTGAATTCTCATTAATGCTAGAAAACCTTCTACCAGTGAAGTTATGACCTTAAATGGAAAAGATTAATAATATGGGCAGCTAATAGAAATATGAACCCAGTTTCAGCCCCTGTTCAACTGATCTTAAAATATCTATTGCACTTCGTATCCCATTTGAGACATTGCGGGATTGTTCCATTTCATCTTTTTGTAAAGTCAGCTTTTGTAATAGCAATCACTTCCGCTAGAATAATCGGTGAGCTCCATGCATGGATGGCAGACACCTACCCCACACTACTTGTCATAAGACAAAGTGGGGCTTAGACCGTATCCTAAATTCCTTCTGAAGAGAGCTTCAGCTTTCTATGTTAGTCAGAATATAAACTTACCTGCATTTTTCCTAAACTTCATACAAATAAAGGGGGTTCTAGATTATGTTCTTTAGATGCAAAAAGAGTGCTTTCATATTATCTAGATAGAACTAAGGTCTTCAGGTCATCTCTTAAGTTATTTGTCTCAAACACTGGTACTTTGAAGGATCAAGCCATTTCAGCACAGTCCCTATCTAGATGGGTCAGGCTTTGTATTGCAGAGTGTTTATAGAGCAGCTTTGTGTTCCCCTCTGGGTCTTCTTAGAGGTCATTCTACTAGGAATGGCTGCATCTGCAGCATTCTATAAGCATATTCCTCATATATAAATTTGAAAGGCTGCTATGTGGAATACAATTCACCTTTTTACAAGACATTATGCATTAGATCTGGGATCCAGATCTGATGTCAGTTTTAGCAGAGTGGTACTTGAATGACTGTTCAATTAAGACTCCTCACCCTCCTTCATTTATTGATATGCAGAGGACACGCAAAAAAGAATTGCAAGTTACTTACTTGTAACCAGAGTTCTTCAAGACAGTCTCTGAACACTCCCTGCCTGCTTTCCCCACTCATGCTGAGTCCTAATTCTGTAGTTAAGTGGTATTCTGTTTTAGGGATTGGAAGGAACTGAGGCATCAGTGGTGCCAACACCCCTTCTGCAGCCAGGCCCCCTGGGAGTATTTGAGCACTATGGGCAGGAGGGATGGGGAAAAGGGCAAGACCCTCCTAGTAGGCATTTCTACTAGAGGGTTCCAGCGTCTGCTGCACCCAGCTGGCACATCCCAAGGTGTGAATATGCAGAGTCCCTCTCAAAGAACTCTGGTTCCAAGAAAGTAGCTTCATTTCACCAAAATAAATAAAATAAAAGATTTCCCAGTGCTACTGACACATACTGCTGCAAGGAGATGTTGACCGTATCTACTGCTAATGGAAATAGTGTTCTCACCAAACACCTACAAGATTTTACCAGCCAAAATGGGCATGATTCTAAAAATTCATTGGAGACTCCCATCTTGACAAGGCTGTCTACCACCTGGGACAATCTCACTCAGGACTATAGTTGTTGAAAAGCAGTCCTTAAAACCAACATGATAAAAAGACCTAAAACCAAAAGGAACGGCAAACAAAACTTGAGAGAAATCTACCATGTAGCTCTGTGGACACTTATTGACTGTCTCCCTCATGGCCAGGGGTCACTTTACAAGCACCCTGCTTCCATTAGCCCCCTCTTACGGGTCCCTTAGGCACTCCAGACAGTCTCTATTGTCGCCCACAGCATCCTTTTCTGGAGGTGGTTTAATATCAAATAAAGTTCATACAGACCTGAGCCCTTAGCTACAAAATAATCCTCTGAGTCCTCAACATAAAATCATAACTCAACAGTTCCTACTTGGGTCCAGCTCATCAGTCGCATCCAGAGCTCTTTCTAGAAGTCAGTCTGTTCCGTCTGAAGTTGCCCTTCCTGGCTGGAATTCAGCCCTGTAGCCCTGGTTCCTTTCACTCTCAGCTACCTTTCATATTAGATTACTTGATTCATCTAGTAATCAGGGCTGTTTTAGCCCCAGGCTCTCCAGCCCATGGGCAAGCCACTCTGTTACATACCCCCAAATAATATTTTCATGTTCTTTCCTGAGCAGCACTTTTCATTTTTCCAATATCTCCAAGTCTGGGTCAGAACTGAAGCTTCCTGTAATGTAAGAATTCCTATCTGGATGCTATAGAAACTGAAATAAAATCATGATATCTCCAAGGCAACAGACAAATAACCTTCTAAGCATCTTTTCCTTAAAGGTCTAAGGCACTCCCAAATTACAGACCAGACACTGACTAGAGCCAGGGGTGTTTTGAAGTGAAGTATCTCTGACTTATTGTCATAGTCCAGGGCTGTAAACCCACACAGGATGACTCGATGGAAGAGGCTTGGTTTTGTGGGCAAGGCAGCAAAGGAACAGGGATTCCTGAATAGCCTACTACAAACTGAAGTCCCTAACCATTCCTCTCCTGCATGAGGAATTAAGGAGTGTGAGGAGAATTTGTTGAAGTGCCAGAACAGAATCCAGTATGTCCCAGTAAAATCAGATAAAGTAAGAAGGGGGAGTGGTGGAAGGTTGGTGTAACACTTGATAGTCATAGAAGTAGAAAAAAGGACCAGTTATTCTTCCTTTTAAGAGGCAAAAAGTTTAAGGTCAAGAATGCCTGTATAAATTTAAGGGCAAAATAAATTATAAGAATTTTATAGCTATTAAAAGAACAAAGAAACAAAGAAACTCATCAATCTAAATCCAGGAAATTGAGAGTTAGGATTAAATTTAAAGAGTCCCCAATAGTTAGAAGTATGGAAATAGGCAGTTAAGGCACCCACCCAATGTTTAATTCTGCCCCTGAAGTGACACCATCCTTTCATTTCCCTACTTTGCAGGATCAGGACTAAATCTTTCCTCCTGTGCTTGAGGGTTTACAGTATCAAGCTTCTGCATTGTAAGATGTGTTGGGCTTCATTATTGGGAACTTGTAGTAGGCTATTCCTGAATGTCATTTATTTTGAAAAACTCACTGTACTTAGAGACAGGTTTCAGAGGGGTAGCTGTGTTAGACTATATCAGCAAAAACAATAAGGAGTTCTTGTGGCACCTTAGAGACTAATACATTTATTTGGGCATAAGCTTTCGTGGGCTATAACTCACTTCATCAGATGCATGGAGTAAAAAATACCACTCTGCCATGTACATTGGCCAAACCGGACAGCAGCGGTGTATTATCACCTAGGCCGACAATGTGCCACAAAGAATCCTCATTGTTTTTACTGTACCAGGGGCGGCTCTGTTTTTTGCTGCCCCAAGCACGGCAGGCAGGCAGGCAGCTTTCGGTGGTGTGCCTGCAGGCGGTCCGCTGGTGATGCGGATTTGGTGACATGCCTGGAGGAGGTCCGCCAGTGCCCCGCAATCAGCGTCCCCGCTGCCGAATTGCCGCCGAAGCCGCGGGACCGGCGGGCCTCCTGCAGGTGCGCCGCTGAAAGCCGCCTGCCTGCCACCCTCACAGTGACCGACAGGCCGCCCCCCACGGCTTGCCGCCTCAGGCATGCGCTTGCTGTGCTCGTACCTGGAGCTGCCCCTGTACTGTACTTAGAGTTAGAGCTGGGTGAATAACTGATTTTTCGTTTTGCAGGCAGTTCTGAAAATTTGGGGTGGAAGGGGCTGGTCTTCCATCTTTCAGCTTGAAGCTGTTTCTCTTTAATTATTTCTACAAATATTCTTTGGAGCAGGGACTGGATCCTGGGTGTCCCTGGCTGCCCCTCAGGTGACTATCCCAACCACCAGGCTATAGAGTCATTCTCGCTCTTTCTGGCCCCATGATTATTTAATTATGTATACAAAGTGTAACAACTTCAACAGGAGAGATTGAGAGATCCCAACCCCAGAATAGCCTCTAGCTGAGTGGTAAGACCAATCAACTGGGTTGAATGAGATCTGTATTCAAATCCCTGCCCTAGAATAGGAATTCAAATCTGGGTCCCCTGCATCTGGGGTGAGAACTCTAACCACTGGGCTAAAGGAATCAGATAGGCAGCATCACCTCTGGTGTGGCTGAGATTCTAGCCTGAAATTTCATAACAAGAAGTTTTGTTAATGTCGAAATGTTTCATTTTAACACATCCAAATTTTTTCCTTTGTTTCATATGGATTGAAACAATTTGCCAAAAGTGACATGAATTTGCTAAATGTTTTGGCTAATCTAAATCTGGCTTTTTTGGAAAGAAAAAGTTTCAACTGAAAAATGTCACCCAGCTTTACTTATAGGTTGTAGAGTAACAGTTAAATATAAAATGCCAGTTTCATGATTAGCGTAAGCTTTATCAACACACTCACTGTTGCTTTTTCCTGTAAGTATTTTTATTTACTGGTCTGGGCAGAGTAGGTTTGTATTTGTAGATAAAATAATTTTGTAACTACTGATACTTGTACAATCAGTGTAACGTGGGATTGTGACAGGATCTCCAGGGTGCAATCAGGGGCCGTGGGACCACTTTGCCCCCTTATCTCTCCAGCCTGGGCTGTCTCTCACAATGCTTTGCTAGTGACAAGCAACAAACTCCTTCAGGTGTTATTCAGCACAAGCGCATGTGGAGTCCCACACACAGCTAGATTGCATCAATGCTCCCAGAGCCACTCATGAATCACACAGAGAAAGGCACCAGCTGAATTCCCCAAGCTCCCAGCCTTGTACCTCAGGAATATACTGTCTTGCACTGCTCAAGATGAGCAGTGAAAGTTTATTAATTGATTCACCACTTCATCAATGGAAAGTGGATATACACCAGCCTTTGTAAACTTGAGCAGATTTACCAAACACTTCAGGCAAACTCATTGGTAAAGATAAATAGTAAAATGAGTTTATTGATTAGAAAAGATAGATTTTAAATGATTATAAGTGATTACCAAAAGAAAATAAAAGAAGCACAGAGTCTAAACTCTCAACCGTATTAGACATTAAGCGTTTTTTCTCACCCCACTGAATATTGTAGTTCATAGTACACAGGTTTCACCCTTGAAACCTAGGCCTGTCTCCTCTGTTGGAGCCTTCAGTCTTCTGAGTGTCCTTGTTGCTTGCAGCATAGGTGGGGAAGGAGAGGAGGGGAGGAGAAAAGACCAAGCATGAGCCCCCTGTGTTCTGTTTTGTACCCTTTGTCCATGTGCTTGGAGAACAGAAGTGCAGGTATGTCTGGTGGGCATTGCTGAGTCCCCAGGCAAGGTTGAGCAATTTCCCCGGTGCGTCCTTATGCAGGTGAGTCATTGAATTGTAACTCCCTTGCTGGACAATGGTGGTTGATGGGTTGATTGACACCCCACCCAGGTGTTGGTTACTTTCCTTGCTGTTCCCCAACTTACAGAATGTTTTACTGATAACCATAGAACACAATCTCATAACTTCATATGCACTAACGATATATATGTTTTTAGATAGAACAGTGACTTTCATCGGATCATAACGTTTCCCCTGATACCTTACATGGCGTGCTTTATAGGAAAGATCACAACTGTATATAAATGAGGAATATGGGAGTTACAGGGCACTCTCCCAAGGTATAGACTGTCACAGTATTAATGAACAATAGAACATGATGTGGGGGGCATTGAGTCTGGCACTTGAAATATCTTTCTCATTTTTAAATATGAGGGCTGAATTACTTACTTAGTAACAGCATTATTTTAGATGCAGGCTTCTTGTTTTTCTTAACAAATTATGCAAATTAAGAAATACAATTGGTTTTTGTAAAGTAATGATTTATAAAGGTGTTAACTAAAGTGGCTAAATTACTACCTTATGCTGTTTTGAAACAAAGGGAACACAAACTTGAAATGCGCACAAGAGATGAGAGAATGTTCCTATGTGCTCGGGTCTTTTTTTCCTCTTTATATTGTTTGTTTCAAGAAACGTAATAGGCAATTATATATCTAGAATCATGGTAAAACCACACTAACAGCTCTGCCCTTTTCAGAGAGCAGGTTTTAGGAATTTCCTGCTTCCTGTATTCAAATGGTCACAAGAAGGAATCAAATAACTGTTGTCTTCCTTTCCAGCACTGGGGAAATCCTTTGGAATTTTATTTTTGGACCAGGGAACTTTCTCATAGCTTGTGTTCCCACCTGCTGCTGTAGGGATTGCTTGCTGAGGCAGTATCTCTAGTTCTGGCATATGCTGCTGTTGCTGCTGCTAGTCCTGCTTGGGAAAGTTACTGATTGTGACAGATAATATAATCTAATAATCATGGAAGCCTTGTGTTTGCTCAAGAGGGCATTTCAAATGTCATACAAATGAAACATGTTAATTGTCATATTGCTGTAGTTTCTTTTGATTTCATTTTATAATTAATATATAATTATGAGAATTGGATTAAAGTTTTCCATTTTCACCATGATATAAAGTCAGATACTTAGGTTCATGTCTCTACACACCATTTTTTCCAGGGGATCAGATCTATCAAATAAATGGAAATTTACCTTGTTATGGAAAGATAGTTTTGAGAATAAAGGCCCTAAGTTCTACAATGATGCATGTTATCTATTTATAATATTAATTAAATATTTAATAAAAATGTGATATACAAAAAAGAATATTAAATACTGGGTGGTGCCATGACAGCTGCCTGTACTGAGCTATAACAACTTGAAGATTTTAAGTCCCGTTCAAGGTTAAATAGCTGGCAATTAAAAATATCCGCTTTCATTGTTGGGTTAGGGCAAAAATGGAAGGGTGTTATTGTACCAAATATCAACCCTGCATTGCATCAGAGAAAATGAAGACTTTCTGGATAGAAATCAGTGTTTGGTACTGCAGGCACAGCGTGCTGAAGAATCAGAGGGCAGTGCAGAATGGGAAGAAAATTGGCAGCATGTCACCTCTATCTGAACTGGGGGTACATGGGTTCTCCTCTTTCTTCTTCAGGAGTTAAGAAACCATTTTCAGGCTCTCTGCACAGGTACTATGGCAGAGAATGGTTTGGAAGAGTCATCTGAGGGAAGGGATCAGAATGAGACCCCATTGACTGGAAGGCATGGGATGCTTTGTCCTAGAGATGGGGGTTCCATGACCACCACTCTCAAGAGGTGGAAGAGGTGGTGGTTGGGGACTCCCTCCTTAGGGGGACAGAGTCATTCATCTGCCCTCCAGACCGGGAAACTTGAGAAGTGTGCTGCTTGCCTGGAGCTAGAATTCAGAATGTGACTGAGTATCTGCCAAGACTGATCAAGCACTCGGACCGCTATCCCTTCCTACTTCTCCACATGGGCACCAGTGATACTGCCAAGAATGACCTTGAGCAGGACCACTGCAGACTATGTGACTCTGGGAAGAAGGATAAAGGAGTTTGGGGTGCAAGTCATGTTCTCGTCCATCCTCCCTGTTGAAGGAAAAGGCCCAGGTAGGGACCATCCAATTGTGGTGGTAAATGCATGGTGGCACAGGTGGTGTTGGAGAGAGGGCGTTGGATTCTTCGATCATGGGATGTTGTTCCAGGAAGAAGAATTGCTAGTAAGAGATGGGATTCACCTAAGGAAGAGAGGGAAGAGCATCTCTGCAGGAAGGTTTGCTAGCCTAGTGAGGAGGGCTTTAAACTAGGTTCACCAGGGGATGGAGACTTAAGCCCTGTGATAAGTGGGGAAGTGGGATACCGGGAGGAAACACAAGGAGGGTGGAACAGGGGAGGCCTCCTGATTCATACTGAGAAAGTAGGGCAATAGGCTAGTTATCTTAGGTGCCTGTACATGAACACAAGAAGCCTGGGAAACAAACAGGAAGAATTGGAAGTCCTGGCACAGTCAAGGAACTATGATGTGATTGGAATAACAGAGACTTGGTGGGGTAACTCACATGACTGGAGCACTGTCATGAATGGGTATAAACTGTTCAGGAAGGACAGGTGGGGAAGAAAAGGTGGAGGAGTTCCACTGTATGTAAGAGAGCAGTATGACTGCTCAGAGCTCCAGTATGAAACTGGAGAAAAGCCTATTGAGAGTCATGGGGTTAAGTTTAGAAGTGAGACCAACAAGGGTAATGTTGTGGTGTGCATCTGCTAAAAACCAGGAGGATGAAGTAGATGAGGCTTTCTTTGGACAACTAACAGAAGTTTCCAGATCACAGGCTCTGGTTCTCATGGGGGACTTCAATCAATCTGACATCTGCTGGGAGAACAATACAGCAACGCCCAGACAATCCAGGAAGTTTTTGGAGAGTGTTGTGGACAACTTCTTGGTGCAAGTGCTGGAGGATCCAACTAGAGGCCGTGCTCCTCTTGACCTGCTGCTCACAAACAGGGAAGAATTGGTAGGGGAAGTAGAAGTGGGTGGCAACGTGGGCAGCAGTGACCATGGGATGGTCGAGTTCAGGATCATGACAAAAGAAAGAAAGGAGAGCAGCAGAATACGGACCCTGGCCTTCAGAAAAGCAGACTTTGACTTCCTCAGGGAACTGATGGGCAGGATCCACTGGGAGGGTAACATGAGGGGAAGGGAGTCCAGGAGAGCTGGCTGTATTTTAAAGAAGCCTGATTGAGGGTGCAGGAACAAACCATCCTGGTGTGTAGAAAGAATAGCAAATATGGCAGGCAACCATCTTGGCTTAACAGTGAAATTTTAGGTGAGTTTAAATACAAAAAGGAAGCTTACAAGAAGTGGAAACTTGGTCAGATGACTAGGGAGGAGTATAAAAATATTGCTCAAGTATGCAGGGATGTAATCAGGAAGATCAAAGCACAGTTGGAGTTGAAGCTGTCAAGGGATGTGAAGGGTAACAAGAAGGGTTTCTACAGGTATGTTAGCAACAAGGTAATAATTGGAGATATACCAATCTCCTAGAACTGGAAGGGACCTTGAAAGGTCATCAAGTCCAGCCCCCTGCCTTCACTAGCAGGACCAATTTTTGCCCCAGATCCCTAAGTGGCCCCCTCAAGGATTGAATTCACAACCCTGGGTTTAGCAAGCCAATGCTCAAACCACTGAGCTATCCCTCCCCACCTAACAAGGAGGCCAGGAAAAGTGTGGGACCCTTACTGAATGGGGGAGGCAACCTAGTGACAGATGATGTGGAAAAAGCTAAAGTACTCAATGCTTTTTCTTCCTCTATCTTCACAGACAAGGTCAGCTCCCAGACTGCTGCACTAGGCAGCACAGTATGGGGAGGAAATGAGCAGCTCAGTGGTGAAAGAACAGGTTAAGGACTATTTAGAAAAGCGGGACATGCAGAAGTCCATGGGTCCAGATGCAATGCATCCGAGAGTGCTGAGGAAGTTGACTGATGTGATTGCAGAGCCATTGGCCATTATCTTTGAAAATTTGTGGTGATCAGGGGAGGTCCTGGATGACTGGAAAAAGGCTAATGTAGTGCCCATCTTTAAAAAAAGGGAGGAAGGAGAATATGAGGAACTACAGACTGGTCAGCCTCACCTCAGTCCCCAGAAAAATCATGGAGCAGGTGCTCAAGGAATCCATTTTGAAGCACTTGGAGAGGAAGGTGATCAGGAACAGTCAACATGGATTCACCAAGGGCAAGTCATGCCTGACCAACCTGATTGCCTTCTATGATGAGATAACTGGCTCTGTGGATATGGGAAAAGTGGTGGACGTGATATACCTTGACTGTAGCAAAGCTTTTGATATGGTCTCCCACAGTATTCTTGCCAGCAAGTTAAACTATGGATTGGCTGAATGGACTATAAGGTGGATAGAAAGCTGGCTAGATCATCAGGCTCAATAAGTAGTGATCAATGGCTCGATGTCTAGTTGGCAACCGGTATCAAGCAGAATGCCCCAAGGGTCAGTCCTGGGGATGGTTTTGTTCAACATCTTCATTAATGATCTGGATGATAGGATGGATTGCACCCTCAGCAAGTTCCCAGATGACACTAAGCTGGTGGGAGAGGTAGATACTCTGGAGGGTAGGGATAGGGTGCAGAGTGATCTAGACAAATTCGAGGATTAGGCCAAAAGAAATCTGATAAGATTCAACAAGAACAAGTGCAGAGTCCTGCACTTAGGACAGAAGAATCCCATGCACTGCTACAGGCTGGGGACTGACTGGCTAAGTGGCAGTTCTGCAGGAAAGCACCCTGGGATTACAGTGGATGAGAAGCTGGATATGAGTCAACAGTGTACCCTTGTTACCAAGAAGGCTAAGGGCATATTCAGTTGCATTAGTAGGAGCATTGACAACAGATTGAGGGAAGTGATTATTCCCCTCTATTCGACACTTGTGAGACCACATCTGGAGTATTGCACAGGGCCGCCCAGATGGGGGGGAAGTGGGGCAACTTGCCCCAAGCCCCGCAGGGGCCCCCATGAGAATGTTGGAGGCTCCCCCCCGCCTCTGCCTTCCCCCATCCCCTAGCACCTCAGAGCGCCATGTCCAGGAGTGGCCCTGGACAGAGCTAAAGCGGCCTGGCACCAGTTGGGCCTGAGCATCTCCTGCTCAGAGCCACGTGGTAAGGGGGTGGGGCCTGAGCTCCTCCTGCTCGGAGCCACGTGGTAAGGGGGCGGGGCTGCGAGCTGCAGCCGGGCAGTGGGAGCTCAGGTCCTGCCAGAGCCAGGCCGCTGCAGCGCTGTCCAGGGCTGCTCCTAGAGATGGCGTGCTGAGGCTCTGAGAGAGGGGAAAGGTGGGGGTAAGTGGCATGGTAAGGGGGCTGGGGCCGGGGGGGGGAGTCCTGGGGATAGTCAGGGCACAGGGAGGGGGCAGAGGTTCGGGGGGGGCGGGGAGAGGATGGAGAAATGGGGGGTTAGAGCATGGGTGTTCCGGGGGTCTGTCAGGATTTGGCAAAGGGGTGGATAGGGGTCAGGGCAGTCAGAGGACAGGGAGCGGGGGGGTTGTGGAGGGTGGGGTCCCGGGGGGTGGTTGGGGAGATCTCAGGGGGGGCAGTCAGGGGATAAGGAGCAGGATGGGTCAGGGATTCTGAGGGGGGCAGTTGGGGGGCAGGAAGTGGGTGGGGGTGTGATAGGGGGAGGGGCCAGGCTGTTTGGGGAGGCACAGCCTTCCCTACCCTAAAGCTCATTTAGCAGTTTGAGGCTTGCAGACAGCTATTTAACACAAAGAGCCAAGCTGTTATCTTTTCCCTTAGGGCTACCATCCCTTTCACTTCTCAAATGCCAAATTATAGTCTACATTTAATTTCAGTGCCATAGGGAGATTCATGTCAGGAGAGAGTAGTTTCATTTAAAATTAGCCACTTTAGATTAATAGTGATAGAGCCAAGAGAGCCATGGGGGAGGGATCACATGAGAAGAGCAATATCCTACACCACCTACCTCCTTCCCAACCCTACCAAGGGAGACCGGCCTCCACTGCATTCCCCAAGGCTCCCGAGGGGTTAATTCAGTGGTTCTCAAACTTTTGTACTGGTGACCCCTTTCACATAGCCAAACTCTGAGTGCGATTCCCCCCCCCTTAAAAATTCAAAACACTTTTTTAATATATTTAACACTTATTATAAATGCTGGAGGCAAAGCAGGGTTTGAGGTGGAGGCTGACAGCTCGTGACCCCCAGTAATAACCTTGTGACCCCCTGAGGGGTTCCAACCCCCAGTTTGAGACCTCCTGGGTTAATTTAATTTTAGCACCCTGTGTCCATTCACATGCATGTGCTATTTTGAGCATTTCAGTTTTCACAACATAGGCTCATCCCAGATTCTGGAACAAGCTCAAATGCTCAGTTCGTGGAGTATGTACATAAGCTAAACTAAAGACAAACCCACAGTAACCGTCTCCAGTTTGTGAGGGACCCTATGGAGCCAGTCTCTAGGAAACAGATAACCTCCATGAATGTAAGTCCATTAATGGCTATTAGCCAGGATGGGTAAGGAATGGTGTCCCTAGCCTCTGTTTTTCAGAGGGTAGAGATGGCTGGCAGGAGAGAGATCACTTGATCATTACCTGTTAGGTTCACTCCCTCTGGGGCACTTGGCATTGGCCACTGTCGGTAGATGGACCTTAGGTCTGACCCAGTATGGCCATTCTTATATTCTAACCTAAATGAACACAAAGTTATGTAGATAGATATGAGTCAAGGAAGCCAGCAGAGTATCAGAAACCTGGAAAAATCTGTGATTGGATGGGCTCAGGCGTTTGGTCACAAGCTGAGGTGGTTCAAAAGTTTTGATTTTTTTAAGCAGAATTTTTTTTATTGTTTCTTTGAACAATCAAACACAACAAGCAGCAAATATTTGGCCCACACTTCTGAAACCTCGAATCATGTTCAGGTTTTGGCAGACTAATTTCCGCTTTTCAATTAAAAAACCCACAACAAATTTTGAAGGAAAGCAGACATTGTCCATGATTTTTTCTGCTTTTTAAAAACCCCTAGTTTTCAATCCAAAAAAAGTTTTGACAGAAAATATTTGTCCAACCCTTTTAATGAGCTTTAGTGCCTTTTAGCACTAGCTGATGCTGAGAACCAGTGATACCTTGTAAAGGTGACTTGAAAAGAAGTTTTCTCAAAACTGGGTCTATGCTGAGATGAGGAAGGTTTTTAAATGTTTATTTTTCCCAGGGCTGCCCGGTGGGGGCAAGTGGGGCAATTTGCCCCGGGCCCCACAGGGCCCCCACGAGAATATAGTATTCTATAGTATTGCAACTTTTTTTTTTATGGAAGGGGCCCCTGAAATTGCTTTGCCCCAGGCCCCCTGAATCCTCTGGGCAGCCCTGGTATTGCATCCAGTTTTGGGGCCCCCACTACAGAAAGGATGTAGACAAATTGGAGAGAGTCCAACAGAGGGCAACAAAAATGATTAGGGGGCTGGGGCACATGATTTATGAGGAAGGAACTGGGCTTATTTAGTCTGCAGAAGAGAAAAATGAGGGGGGATTTGATAGCAGCCTTCAACTACCTGAAGGGGGGTTCCAAAGAGGATGGAGCTCGGCTGTTCTCAGTAGTAGCAGATGACAGAACAAGGAGCAATGGTCTCAAGTTGCAGTGGGGGAGGTCTAGGTTTAATATTAGGAATCACTATTTCACTAGGAGGGTGTTGAAGCACTGGAATGGATTACCTAGGGAGGTGGTGAAATCTCCATCCTTAGAGGTTTTTAAGGCCTGGCTTGACACAGCCCTGACTGGGATGATTTCGTTGGTGTTGGTCCTGCTTTGAGCAGGGGATTGGACTCGATGACCTTCTGAGGTCTCTTTCAGACCTAATCTTCTATGATTTTATTGTACATAGGTCATATATTGAGGTTTAAGGAATAGTACATGTAATCAAATATTTCAAACATAGCAGCCCCCTAGCAGTGGTATTTCTATCTGCCTAAAACCATTCTGACAGAACCTAAAACCCAACCAACCATGAAGTGTAAACTTGTATGTTCCATGTTGTTGAGCTTTTCTTGGAGAAAGCATAGTTGACAGTCTGGGAGGGGTTCTCACACTTCCTGGTGGCAGCAGTTAAGTGTGTGTGTGTGTGTGTGTGTAAAAATTTAATTCAAATGACAGTATAAATTTGCTGTTGACTGACAGACACATAGGTTTTGTCTTGGAGTTATAAATTATATTAAAATGGAACAAAGGTGGTGAGTATGTATCTGTAATATAGGGTAAACTACATTACATGAAGATTGTAATTAGCCCCAAACGAAGCATTTATAAACTCAAGAAATTTACGGTTAAGTTTACACTTACAAGAAATCAAAACAAGTTAAGGTATAGAAATGCATAGTTGGGGTATGCGAATAACTCCTTCCTGTGGTGACACCAGAAGAGGAAAAATGGTAATGGTGGGGAAATCCCTGGTCTTTAAACTCATAGACTTTAAGGTCAGAAGGGACCATTATGATCATCTAGTCTGACCTCCTGCACAAAGCAGGCCACAGAATCTTACCCATCCACTTCTATAAGTGTCCCTCTAATAGGTAATTAACAGAGATGTTAAATAACACCGGACCCAGAACAAATCCCGGTGGAACCCTAATTGAGACCTCCCTCCAATCTCACATCATTCCATTAATTGTTACTCTTTTTTTGTGGTTGTTTAACCAATTCTGTATCCACTTAATAGTAGTTCCACCGAGCCTGCATTTCTCCAGCTTACTTATCAGAATGTCATGTGGGACTGTGTCAAAAGCCTTTGTGAAGTCCAGGTATATTATGATCACCGCACTCCCCCTATCCACCAAACCAGGAAATCAAACTGGTTTTACATGGTTTTCCCTTACTAAGGAATCAAGGAAGCTGCAATTTGAGGTGGTGGAGTTGATTTGCTGACAAATCCAAAATGGTGCGAGGAACTCAGGGCCGGCTCCAGTCACCAGCTGAGCAAGCTGGTGCTTGGGGCGGCAGATTCTAGGGGGCAGCATTCCGTCCAATCCTAGGGCGGCACTGACGCTTTTTTTTTTGTTGCTGCTCTGGCCGCCCTGTAGGGGGCGGAGGAGGGGAGCGCTCTGCAGCAAATTTGGCAGGGCAGCCTGCGTCCTTCCCTCCCCGCCGACCAGAGCAGCTCGGCGCCCTCCCGGCAGGCGGCGCGGAGGTGGTGAGCGCCCCCCTGAAGCCCTGGCTGCCCCCTGCTCTCTCTTCCCCCTCGCTCCCTCCCCTCCCCTCCCCCCATTAGAGCGGGCACGCACTCTGCAGCACAGGGAGTCCTCTGGCTCCGGCCGCCCGGTAGGTTTTTTTGTTTTGTTCTCCCTTACTTTGCTGTTCCCCCACCCCCGCTTTGCCGCTCCAGCCGCACCACAGGTTGTTTTTTTTTCCACCTGCTTTGCCGCTTCAGCCGTGCAGGTTTTTTTGTTTTTCCCCCACCCTGCTTTACCGCTCCGGCTGTGCTGCAGGTTTGTTTTTTTTTTCTTCCCTGCTTTGCCATTCCAGCTGCGCCGTTTTTTTTGTCCCCCGCCATCTTGCTTTGCTGCTCTGGCTGCACCGTGTTTTCTTTTTTTTTTCTCTTCACCTGCTTTGCCGCTCCAGCTCCCTGTTTCGCCCCCTTTACCGCTCCAGCCCCACCGTGTTTTATGTTTTATGTTGTTGTTTTGTTTTTTTTTCCCCTGCATTGCTGCTCCGGCTGTGCTGCAGTTTCCCCCCCTCCCCCTTTGCCATTCCAGCCCCGCCGTTTTTTTGTCCCCCACCCCACCCCGCTTTGCTGCTCTGGCCCCGCTGTGGTTTTGTTTTTCTTTTTTCCCCTGCTTTGCTGCTCCAGCGCCCCTCCGGCCCTGAAGGAACTGGTAGTCTAGTTTGTGGGATGGCCTGTTTATACAAAGATGTTTTGCTGCCAGCCAGATGTTTTGGCCCACTGTGAGAGCTGGGTCTTCCTGGTGCCCCAGACAACTTCCTGGGGCACCCTCCATGGTTAAATAGTGTGCTTGGCCAATCAAAGGCCCTCAGAGTATTGTCACTCTGCCTGCAGAGCCTAATCTCCACAGGGCTCTTTGGATGTGGTTCTGAATGTCCTTCTAGTGAGGGCGCACACACCACAAACTGGGTTCTAGTTGCATGGATTGTGAGTGTGTGCGTGCGTCTAAACTGTGTCATGAAGACCCTTAGCATTATTATAATAATCTCTCTCCACACTAATGAATCATACCCATCCTCCTCCCTCTGAGTTTGAATAGAAAAACCTGAATGAAGCTATTTATCTTCAGCCTGTTCTCTAGAAACTAATGGACAACACTGACGCTGCACCAAACTCATTTTGCTTTTCTAGCCAGTTCATTCAAACTTGCAAAATTACCATCTGAGAAGGTAAGGAGGTGTGGGCTACTGCCTACGTAGCAGATGCAAGCTATAGGTTATAGCATGCTATAACTATGTTAGCTGTAGGCTGTAAAGCATTTTGGACAAAATCATGATCAGCTGGGCAAAATTCCCTATGGCTCTTTCTATGCTGCAGATGTCTCCTTGGGACACCCCTCAATCAAGCCAGTGAGGGCATAACTAACAACAAAGCTGCATGCTTTCTATGCGCCAAAAAAAAAAAGGTTGTCATGCCTCTGCATTTCAAAATGTTGTTGGCCTGGTCAATAACTCTAGTCACTGTGCTGGGGAAGTATCCAGCTTTCACAGAGCCTATAGCATAGACTGATTTCTCCTTGGAAACAAAAGTACCGCTGTCACTGCTTCAGACTGCATCTGTGCTTTTCATTTGGCCTTTCATATGCTCCCAGAGTGCTCTTCAGGGTGCAGGGGTGACAATAATGCCTTGTTTTAGTGACTAGCTAAGGGTACTTCCCTTCAAGACAGGCAGTCTGTGATACTCTCAAACTTTGTCCTGTCCTCCTTCAGTGGGGCTACTCAAAGTAGTAAGTGCTGTGCTTGGTAGTGTTTGCATGTTCAGGCCCTAAATTGGTAGAGAGTGGGATTTCACAGGATGGTTCAGCCTCTTGAGGGAATTGGACCCAGTCCCATTTCTGTGTGGTTATCCACCTCCCTGGTGATGGGTTTGGGCTTGTCTTGGTGGTTGGGCCGGGGCCAAGCATCAGATGGCAGTAGGTGGTGTGTGCTTCCTGTAAGAGGGAGTTTGCTCAGTCAGAGGGAGAGAGGCTTGTGGGTAGCAGGAAGGCCTGGGAAACAGAAAAGGCTGAAGGGACATCCTGGGTCTGGAGAGGAACTAGCAGATGTCTCCTTCTTAGAGAAAACTGGGGAGCCAATTCGGAGCCAGGACCTGAAACCCAGATACAAGGGACATTGGGAAGCCCTGAGGAAGGAATCAATTGGACTAGTTTATATGAGGTTGATTGAGGAGGAGGGCAAAAAGGACATGAGGAAGCCTGAGCCAAAGTGAAGAGTTGAAAAGACTTTGCTCTGTTGAAGTCTGTTTAACCTCAAAATGGGCAGATTTTATGATTTGGCTTGAGGTCTTAAGTCATTTGGAAGCACTGGAATCAGCCCATCCAAGAGCAGGAGACTGAAATGTCTGGAGCTGGAAAAGGGGAAACTGAGGCGCAGAACACCAGGTACCAAGATGATTTTGTGACATAGGAATACATAAGTATTTTGGCAGCTGTGGCAGGAAAATGAAATCTGGATTGTCTGAGATTAATATCTGGCCCAAAATCCAAATGTTATGAATTGGCTCCATCTCTAACTTTTTTTTAAAGGCACTATATTATTCAACTGATTGCTTCCTGTGTGTATTTCATCATCACATCTGTTCTTGAAAATGTAATTGTATACTACTTTATTTATCTTTGCTAAATCTAAATTAAGAAAGATTGTATTCTGCCTGAATATCAACAAGACAATAGCTAAATAAGTTCTAACAGAAAAATCTTTATTATCGGTGGCCATGCAAGAACCAGAAAGAATACATCTTGATTTTCAGGTACCAGGCTGAGTCTGCAGTAATACTGCCACTTAAAAAAAATCATATTTTTACTTGTAAACTGTGGAAATCATTGAGACACAATAAACATGGAACCCCAGGGTGCCTTTTTTTACAGTCACTTTTCAGAACTGCATTTCACAATGTATTGTTTTTTAATGAATTAATTTGAGCAAAAGGCACACACACGAGCTTCATCAATTTGAATAGTGCTTACTTTGCCCTCAAAGGAACTGGAGAAACAAATTTGATTTTCTTATAACAAAGGAATGGGAAAATGGCCCATCCAAGTAAGCATTTTAAAAATTTGGCTTCATTTGATATCCTGTAAATCATCTGCCTTACTTCATTTGTCTCCCTGGATTTAGGGTCTGCATGATTGATTAGGCAAAATCACAAAAACAATATGATTTAAAATGATATAATAAGGTATTAAATAATGGCAGATTTATTTATGTATTTGATTTATGCAAAATACACATAAATGCACAGATTGCAGTAAATTTCTATCTTTTAACTATTGACATTTTATAGAACAATATTTAAATTGGTAGCTGTTAACCATAAGGTCTGTTTTTGAAAATGCTATGCAGCCATATGAACTGTTAGAACATAAAATAAACAAGCCTTCTCTTGAGATGAAATAATGCAGTGAATAATGGACCACCTTTTCACTTCTAGAGATATTTTATAAGTGGAAAATATCTTTAATGGTATCAGCTTAACCCCTGGCGTCTATTGGGTTACATCATAAAATAAACACACCATTTGGGGCAATTTTCTCATGACTAGCAAGTTTTGCCCAGGAGAGGCATAGCACTAGAAGAGATGATATACAGCAGGTCAGTACTGAAGTGTATTGGTGGAGAGGCTTGGGGGAAATGTTCACTGTATAACACTTATGCTATTGCTAGTGCTATTCATCTTTAACTTTCACAAGTACGAAGTTCAATCTTCATAACAACACAAGGGTTGGCACTGGCAGTCATAGAGGCTTCTAACCCATGAGATCAGTTATTTATGGTGTCTTATGACGATTGATGGTGTTCTTGATGCTATCCTGCCAACCCTTCATTTTCCTGCCATAATCCTATTTTGATGTCAGAAAGATGCAGAAAGTGACACCAGACAAGCTGGGCAATTTTACCAAATGTCTCAGAAACTATGAAGAGCACCTATAGAACCAGACTGTGTGAAACTGAAAGGAATCCATGATGGACTGGCTGGGTAAAAAAATTCTCTCAGTATTTTTGTGGTCCCCGTCACAGTAGCAGCTTTAGGACCTCACAAACATTAACATATTTATTAGCAAAATACTGATGGAGCTACAGATGTGTTTATTATCCCATATTACAAATGGGGAACTTGAAGCACAGAGAAATTAGGACCCATCTTTCAAAAGTCGATGTTTAAAGTTAGGATCCTAAGTTCATATTTAGGCACCTACATAAATGGTTGGATCCTGAAAATACCTAAACTAAGCTATCAGCTGCTCACATTAAAGTCAGTGGGAGCTACTGAGTGCTCAGCACTTTTTAAAATCAGGCCACTTGTTCAGAAGCCTGAATATGAATTTAGGTCCCTAACTTCAAGCACCCACTTGTGAAAATGTTGGTCTAGGTGAGTTGCTTAAGATCACATAGTAAGTCTCTGTCAGATCTCATGATTCCCAGTCTGGTGCCTTACGCACAACACCATTCATCACTTAGAAATTTGAAATCCAGTAGGGCTTCATCGGGTGGGCATTTATCTCAAGAATCTTGTAACCAATTAAAGGAGCATTTCCTTAAAGAATCAACCATGGCATGTATACCTCTCTTCCACCTAACGTAAAGTAACTTACATACATTAGTTGTGTATTCTTTGTGCTATATTTCCCATCCAATTATGAGAAATACAGCAGCAGGCAAGAAAACCAACAACAGTGAGGTCATCTGGCACAATTAGCTAGTGGCTAAATGTAGATTAATATAGAAAACTTCAGCATTAAGGCCCCAATCTTGCAAGGAGCTCTGCGACTTCAGTGAGTCTTTGCGTAGTCACAGAAGTCACCTGCATGAGTGTTTTAGTAGGATTGGGGTTGAATAAGTTGGATACAATAAACTGCTTGCAGAACATAAATGTACAGTAGGAAGAAACTTGAATGAATGTGTGTATGGCAATAGTGCCTCTGAGAAACATCCATTTCTTGTCAGTGTGCTCAAAGAGAACACAGACTTATCTTTACAACACTCTTTTCCTTCACTTGTTTTGACAATGCCTCAAAATAACTCTGTGTACTCAATTTTGGGTGGAAGTGTTTCATTATACATCTCCAAGGTGCACAGATTCAGTTTTGCTCTGTATTTAATTATGGCTCTTCTAAATAATAGTCTGCTGGAAGAACCTCTGGCTGTTATTTATAGACTCTTCATTATTTTGGTGAACTTTTCATTGAAAATGGATTTGAGAGAGACATTTGGATATAGTTATGGAGAAAATAGCTTGTAAAACAAATAAAATTGATCTGGGGTGAGAGAAACTTATTTAACTGTCCCTTTTAAAATGTTTTTTATTTCTTCTGAGCATTACTCTAGGGTTCCAACTAGACACTAGGTCACACAACACTAGATTTTGATTAGAAAATAGACTCCATACATAAAGAGTAAATTATATTTGTTTATTAACAAGTGCAAACTGCTAAATTAACTAATGGTTAAAAAATTGAGTGTTTTTGTGGAAAATTACTTTCCTACATTAAACAAATCAATGATTTTGTCCCAATATACTCTTTCCACATAATATGCTAATAGTGTAAAAAATTTCATTTTGAATGTACAGTCATTTTTCAGTAATAGGAATACAAGGATAACAAAAATGAGTAAAATATAGTCTATTAAAATGTGTGCATACACAACAGATCATGGAGTATTTTCTCCTATAATAAAACTGTCTGCCATTTTTAAAAACATTTCTGCTGAAATGTTCCTTGGATGCCTAAATTTAAGCTTGGTGTTTGTTATATTGTATAACCCCTAAAACTTGGGGGATAATAATGAAATGCTGAGATTAAAATTATCTTCTTAAATTAACTATCCTAGCAATTAACAAGGACGACTAGTTTACAACAACAAATCATAAATGTACATTTCTGCAAGCCCTTGCAGGCTGGAAAATCATTTTGTGAGTATGTTACATTCAACATTCAAAGATAAGTGATGACCCTCTTGCAACATTGGCAGAAAATGCATTAACTGCATCAAACCAAGAATTATAACTACTTCAGTTATATAAATACAATGAACTGATAAACCAAACATTTTAATTATACTCTCTTTGGAGAACTGCATGTACCTTTTTGAAATGTTCCCACGATTTTGGAACCATCCAGAAGACCCCCTGCCCTCCCATGTATCTAAACAGTTGGACCAATATTTTAAAGGGAGTTGCATGTTCAACTTCCCATAAATTGTTCTGGTCAGTAACTAGGTACAGGGACACTCCCCATGCTTAGAACTTTTTTTTTTATTCTTTGCCATTAAAAATTATAGCTCAGTTAATTTAGTTTTTGTAGAGTAGATGCAGTTAGTTTAGGGCTAGTGTTCAGTGGTGGGTGAAATCCTTGCCATATTGAAGTGGATAGGAGTTTTGCCATTGATTTCAATTAGGGTGACCAGATAGCAAGTGTAAAAAATCGGGACAGGGGATAGAGGGTAATAGGTGCCTATATAAGAAAAAGCCCCCAAAATCAGGACTGTCCCTATAAAATCAGGACATTTGGTCACCCTAATTTCAATAGGACCAGTATTTCATCCAATGCATGTTTTTCTTTGCTGCTAGGCAGTGGTTGGGTGGTACCAGGCTGTGAACTTTAATTATCAAGACAAGGTGGATGAGGTATTACCTTTTATTTCACCAACATCTGTTGGTGAGAGAGACAAGTTTTCAAGCTACACAGAGCTCTCCAATATCCTGGGACCAACATGGCTACGACAACACTGCATACAATTTTCATTATCAGCATAGAGAGGTTTGGGAGATCAGTAACCTTGGATGTGTAATTGATGCCACAGGCTTAAGTAAATCACTGGAGAAAGAGAAGGTGGTTCTTCAAGTGCCACCACCAGAGAACGTGTCACAGTTACATTCATACTTAGGACTGCTTAACTTATCTGCCTAATTTGGTGATGGTATGGGCACCTTTATGTAAGCTCTTAAAAGCAATGAAAAACTGAAATGAATTAGAGTGTGTGTGCATTTAAGGAAGCAAAGAAACTGTTGACATCAGCCAAAGTTCTTATGCACTTTGATGCTTTGGTACCATTGCAATTGGCTTGTGATGCTTCACTGTATGAAATGGGTATAGTTCTTTCCCATCTTTTTCCTAATGGCACTGAGAAGGAGAAGAACTATGCACAAAACTGCTGAGAGCGTCTCACACTGATCTTCGAAATTCAGAAGTTCTGTACCTGTCTGAATGGTAGACATTTTACCCTGCTGACAGATTTTCCATTTTTGGACTGAAACATGAAATTTCGTCATTAGCGGCTGCTTGTATGGCAGTCATGGGCATTATTACTTTCAGCTCATTGCTATAGTAGTACATCCTGTAAAGGGACTCAGCACAGCAAAACTGATGGCCTGCCATGCCCAAACTCCCATCAACCCAAAGAAACTTTGGACAAAGTATTCTATCTCAATTTGATGGATAAGTTATCCATCACTAGCACAGACTTCAACAAAGAAACTGCTAAGAATGATGTGCTTTCTCTTGTGACGGTAATGGTACTACAATATACAGTATTGGATCACAAGGATCCCCAGGTTACATAATTCATGGCATGTCAACGTGAATCATGGTTGCATCTTATAGGGAATGTGAGTGATTGTTCTGAAATCACTGCAATCTCAGGTTTTGGAAGCTCTTCATGAAGGTCATTGGACAAATGAAGGCCATAGCCTGTAGTCATCTCTGGTAGCCGGGGATCAACAAAGATGTTGAGAGGAAGGTAAAGTGCTGTAGAATGTGTCAACAAATTCAGCATGATACTGGCCCAGTTCTTCTACACCCAGGGTTGTGGCCTCCGACTTCTTGGATATGTATTCTTATGGCCTTTGCCAGACCATTAGAAGATGTTGTTTTTGTTCATAGTTAAAACCCATATCTTATTTAGTCAGTTTGGTTTACAGTTATAGCTGATGAGTGGCAATGGACCTCAATTCTGTGGTGAAGAATTTCAGAGGGTCCTAACTTCAAACGGAATTCAGCACGCACACACTGCTTTTTACCATCCTCCTACAAACAAAGTAGCAGAATGCTTTGTTCAAAGACTTAAGCACGCCTTAAAAAATAAGTCTCTTTTGAATAGTCAGCAGAAATTGGACAATTTATTGCTTGTCTACAGGAACACACCACATGCTTCTACCCAGGAGTCACCTGCAACTCTTTTTCCTGTTTGAACACTGGTCCCTCCCCAGTGCAAAGCCTCACTTTTGTGTTTAGTTTCAGTTTTGCAGCAAGGATAATAGGGGCTACCACAGCAGATAACTGTGTATCTGTCAATCGGTTATTGATCCATGAGAGGACCTTCTCTCTTATCTCATTGCTACTTAGTTTCCTTAAGAGCCTTTGGTGAGAGATCTTGTCAAAGCCTTTCTGAAAATCCAAGTACACTATACTGATTGGATGGCCCTTATCCACATGCTTGTTGACTCATTAAAAGAATTTTAATAAATTGGTAAGACATGATAGGACTTGACTTGATGCTCGATCCCTTAGTCAATAACTTTTAAAATGATTTTTGGTGCTATGCTCTATTTTTGTTACAATTTGCATGGTAGATTTTTAGTACAAATACTTGTGATAAATGGAAAATTTACTACTTTTAATTTGCTTTTTGTGCTTAATCCCCATTAGTTTATTTTCCATCATTTATTTGAAATGGGAGGATGTCTCCATTTTCTCACTCAAGCTGATGCTGAGAGGTGTTATGCCAGGTTATATTGTGCCACGTGTTACATTATGGTACCTTTCACCTCAAGGTGGAATCACTAAAAAAGGTAGGCTAGATAGTGTTGTCACTGTTGTACTGCCTCAAGGTTTCCTGCCTGGGGTTCTGCTGGCAGAAATTGCTGAGAAGAGCTGGACTGGTGAAGCCATACCTCATTTCTGGCTGCACTACCTGCTTTCTTTTTAGGCTGCAATGTCCTATGCTCCATATTGGAGAGGAGATTGTGATGGGAGTAAACCTGAGCTGAATCAGACCCAACATTACATAAAATAGTGTGTCCCCAAATTTGTATCTGTTTTTCTTTGGACGTTCTAGCCACTCTGAGGGAAATGAAATGACATTGACTGCTCTATTTTCTTTTCTGTCACACGGTGTAATCGTGTTTGATGATAGAGGACTCTGTTACCATATCAATCATCAGTCCCTCAATGTAAGCATGAGTGTAGGTTAGGGTGACCAGATGTCCCAATTTAATAAGGACAGTCCTAATTTTGGGGGCTTTTTCTTATATAGGCACCTATTACTCCCCACCCCCGTGCCGATTTTTTACACTTGCTATCTGGTCACCCTAGTGTAGGTGGGCATAATGTATGTATGCTACTGTGACAATGTGTAGCCCTTAATTTGAAGGTGCAAAATGTTTTATAGTGACTGGCAGGGACTTTGTTTTGGTTCTTCATCAATTCTTTTGTTATTAGGCCTGATTCTGATCTCTAACTGGTTTTAAACTGATGTAATTTTCATTGGCTTCAGTGGAGTTAGTCTTCATTTATGCTGGAATGAGATTAGAATCTGACCCATAGCATCCATATTTCACTATACCGCTGTGTCCGAGATCACAATGTGTGTAATGGCATGTTTACTTAGGGAGATTAGGGGTACCCTGTAGGGAGAGAATAGTTCAGCCAGCATGTTCAAATTTCCAATTGCTAGCTACTCCTATGAGAGCAAACGTAGGCAATGTGTGTTTGGGGTTTTTTAATGGAAAAATCTAGAACCTGGAAAAAGGCTTTATGAAAACACTAACATTATTATTTACTTATTTTTGTTTATACTATAGCCAAAAACACTCTGGACACTCTGTAGAACAAATAAAGAACATACAAACTCTTTCCCTAAGAGCTTACGATTTAATCTTCATCATAATACAATGAATGAGAGTTACGAACTCTGAGAGGGACAAAATACGATTGTGTGACCTTTCCTCTCCCCTTCTAAAATTCTCCTTCTCCTCCTCCTCCTCCTGTCACAGATGGAGAAGTTTGTCTCTACTTTCCTCCTCTATCCCCCCTACATGCTGTAGTGACACCATCCCATCTCCTGATCTCCCTCTTACTCACGCTCATCCACTCCCTTACTTTTCTGCTTAACCTCTCATTTTCCTCTGGCTTTTTCTTTCACTGGCTGTGCTGTCTACAAGTGCTGTCTGGAGCTCCTCTCTTCCAATTCCATCCTAGACCCTTTCCAATCTGGCTTTGCCCTCTTGCACTCCACTGTCACAGCTCTTCTGAAAGTCTCCAATGACCTTTTCCTAGACAAATCTCAGAACCAGTACTCCATCCTCATCCTCTTGGATCAGTCAGCTGCCTTCAACACAGTCAATCATGCTCTTCTTGAAATCTTGTATTCCTTTGTCTTTGGTGACTTTGTCATCTCGTGGTTTTCCTCTGATCTGTGTCTCAGAGGATTCTCTTCATTCCCCCTCTAGTTTTCTGAGGTGGTGTCAGGAACCAGGGGTTTGAATTCCTTCAGCTGAGCCTGGAGCTACTTTCAGGCTGGTAAACCAGCCCAGCTGGGCTGCAGCAGAAACAGCCGACTGGCTGCAAGGAGCCAATAGGCCTGTATGTAAGCTCAGCAGCTGCAGCATGTCTCTGGCCGCTCAAAGCTTAAGCCCTTAGCTGCAGGCTTTCCATTCCTTGCCTTATTCTTGCCTTGTCCCATGCCTGACTTCTGACTCTGGCTCTGACCCTTGTCTCTGATTTCTGGTTCCTGAGTCCTGGCTCTGACTACTAGGTCAGACTGCCTATATCCCAGTCCCTGACAGGAGGTTCCATAGGACTCTCTCCTTGGTCCCTTTTTCTTCTCTCTTTTGACTATTTGTTGTGAGTAATCTCATTTGCAGACAGAAATTCAACTGCCATCTCTTTGTTGACAACTCACAGATCCATGTCCCCTGCTCCAAACCCACCTTGAGTTCAAACTAAAACCTAGGCTTGGCTCTTCATCAGCTCCTCATGGATGTCTGATAGCTCAAGACCAACACGATTAAAACAGAATTCTTTATCTTTCTTGCATGTCCTTCCTCCCATCTCCTTTTTTGATCATTGTGGACAGCATGGTCCCTGATTGCACCCAACCCTATATAAACTCAAGGGATGATCTTGGAAGTGTTCAGACAACAGTCTGGCTCTCTTGTAGCTGCCATGACTATTCCTGCCCTTGAACTGTTGGCTTCTGCCTCACCTCGATTTGGACCTCGCCTCCTAACCTGAAACCAAACTCAGACTCTGATTGTTGGTATCAACCCTGGCCTGGAACATGATTACAAATGCCACTGCTACTCTCAGCCTCGGGTTTGACCCTGCTCTGATCCTTGGTCCTGACTGCCCTACTCAGGATCCTGCCACTCGTGTTCACTTTCAAGGCACTTCACAGCCTATGCCCACCCTATTTATCATCTCTCATTCACTATTGTAATGTGAACTCCTGCCTCTGATAGGCCCATGATGCCAGCATCCATCACCTAGTTGTTAAATTTTCAAACAAGCACCTTCAAGTTTTCTCCTGTGCTGCTCCTCACCTTTGGAAGAAACTCCCCATAAACATCTGCAAAGCTGCCTCCTTTAAAGTCCTCCATAAAACTCTGCTTTGTGGTGATGTCTACAAAAAAAACTTGACAACAGGTAGGCTTCTGGTGTATGGCGACCACTGCGTATTATGCTGAATATTGTCTAATTGTTTCCTGGTACTCCTTTGTCTGTTTGTATCCACCCTTTGTCTTACATGTAGATTGTAAGGTCTGTGGGGCAGGGACTGTCTTTTTGTTCTGTGTTTATACGGTATCTAGCACAATGGTGTCCTGCTCCATGACTAGGGCTCCTAGGTGCTACGGTAATAAAAATAACTAATGATAGAAAATCACAAGAGGGAGACACAAGAGAACAGGAGGAAGGGAACACAATAGAACAAGGGAACAGGAGGAAGGGAACACATAATATTATTATAATATTATGACAATTCCTGGAGGCACCCAGGGCTGCAAGGCACCTTGCTACCACCTGCTCTTATTGTGAGGAAGCCTTGACTGTGCCTGCCAGGGGTCAGCTCCCCAGCTCTACTAGTAACACAAGCACTCCCCTCTAGGCCTACACAGGCACTTCCCTCTCCCCTCCCCCTGGCCGTCTCTCTCTCTCTCTCAAAAGTTAGTGATAGGCATGTTCCAATCCCCTAGCACAGGGGTCAGCAACCTTTCAGAAGTGGTGTGCCAAGTCTTCATTTATTCACTCGAATTTAAGGTCTCACGTGCCAGTAAAAATTGTAATGTTTTTAGAAGGTCTCTTTCTATAAGTCTGTAATATATAGGTAAACTATTGTTGTATGTAAAGTAAATAAGGTTTTTTAAATGTTTAAGAAGCTTCATTTAAAATTAAATTAAAATGCAGAACACCCTGGACCAGTGGCCAGGACCCGGGCAATGTGAGTGCCACTGAAAATCAGCTCGCGTGCTGCCTTCGGCATACGTGCCATAGGTTGCCTACCCCTGCCCTAGCATCTCCCTGGAGTATCCAGCCTCTGTTCCACTGGGTGCTCAATATTCACAGATATCCGCTGCTTCCAAAGAAGTGGTACACCCCAGGTTACAAGTTACACTTCAAATTACCACTCTGCTTAACACTCAGCACTTAAATGCGTTTATAGTAAAAACAACTAAAAGTATATTTACCAGAATTACAGAAATTCAAGTGATAGCAAATACACATGTTGGAAACAAATGGTTGCATATAAAATAAAATCATAACATGCATTCTAGAGCCTAGATTTACTTAACTAGATACTTTTATGTCTTCTAGAGCACTGCTCATCCAAAGTCCTTCCCGCCCTTTACAGCCAGGTTTGGCTGTGGTCTTCCATTCATGAGACAAGTCACTCTGTCAGCTTGGCTTCTTAGTGAAAGTTCCAGGGTGTCTGTTGCACCCCTAGATAAATAAAAAAAATACATTGTCCTTATTCATAAACAGGACACCCTCTGCTGGTTGTTTTTCCCTTTGTATTTTCTTGTACATTTTGCAATATCTTAATCAGCATCTGACTCAGTATGAAAATAGGCATACCAGGAGGGAACACAATGCATGACAACCAGAAAGGGAGGTAAGTGTTTGTTACCTCCTGCCTGAAAGACACCTGTCTGAGGCATGTCACTTCCTGGTTATCTGCCTTAAGAACATAATTATCAGTATAGACACAACTCTTTAAATATTATCCATATGTTCATTTGACAATGATTGATGACCAGTGGGCAACTGGCTGTCAGTAGAGCCCACACAAGCCATCCTTTGGTGAATTATGATGCATGTATCTGACCCTGGAGATTCCTGTAAAACCCTATGCAGCTGTTGTGCCCTCTACCAGTTGGCACTGGGGTCCCTAGGGCACAAATATGTAATCACTTAAGTTTCTTGTGTACACAACTTGATGGTTCCATTAAAAAAGTAGTTATATAGTATAGTATGTTTTATGTGAGTAAAATATCAAAATGTGATATATTTTTAAAAAATCCTGAAGCCTCTGTAAGGAGGGTGACCATTTAGTCTCTTACAAATTGGTAAACTGAGTTACATGTTCAAGTCAGATAATGACTCAGTGGCAGTGCTGGGAATACAACCTTTAGAGTGCCTGTGCCCTGACCTTTGCTGTAACTGATGGACCTAAAGCCATCCCAATTAGAGAGCTACATACCAGAAAACTGAGAAGCAAATTGAAATCGGTGGTAAAAGCTTAGAAATAGCGATTGCAATTAAACTTCTGCAGTGCACAGAGTACAACTCAAAATTCACTTTGGGGAAATATTTGAGTCAATTTCTGAGAACATTTGCACTAAGGAAGCCTGAACATTGAAATAATTTTAGAATGTGAACATGGAAGGGTCACAAGTTCAAACTAAAAGTTATGTCTGAAGTCAATGAATATATGTGTAAAAAATAAAAAGCCACTGTTTGCTCATCTCTATTGATAACTCAGTTGTAAATATAACTGTATGGGGAGGCTGACCTGGATTGCTAGGTGAGAAGTAGAATCATAGATTATTAGGGTTGGAAGGGACCTTAGGATATCATCTAGTCCAACCCCCTGCTCAAAGCAGGACCAATCCCCAAATGGCCCCCTCAAGGATTGAACTCACAACCCTGGGTTTAGCAGGCCAATGCTCAAACCACGGAGATATATCCCTCCCCCCTAGTTATTTAAAATACAGATTATATATAAAGGTAGCACTTTTACATAAGAAGATGTTTTACAGAGATGAAATATCCTTAATAATTTAACCTAATATAAAGAGTTTTTAAAAAAAAGCAGTTTGGAAGGGATATAAATCTTCCATGCTTAAGAGCATCAACCAACCTCTAGCTCTGGGGGATGAAAAAGAAATTTCTCTTATGCTCAAACTATTCTACAATTGCACTTTTCTTGGTTCTTTGCACCTTCCTCGAGACCATCCGATAGTGGTTACTCTTGGAGACAGGATACTTAAATAGATGAACCAGTAGTCTGATCCAAAGTAGCAATTAACGTCTCCATCTGTGGCTGTTTTTATGGCCCCACAGTGTCTAAGTGCAGATTTAAGATCCATGTTAGATATCTCAATGTGTAAATAACTTTAAGACAGATATCAGTATAGCTAATGAGAAATATGTGTAGATATAGCCCAGCTCATTGTGGGTACTAGTACAAATGGTAATGAGACACAGATGGGAACAACAAGGAATGGCTGGGTAAGGAAATTCAGAAAAGGGTAGGCCCAAAGTCATAAGACCATGGGGTTATTTGGCTGGCTATGTGCATATCTTGGTAGTTTTACAATATATGTTCATGCTTATATTCCTATCCTATTTGCAGCACTGTTGTTTTTTAAGTCAACTTTGAGTCGTATTTTATTTCCCTGCCTTGCTGGTTTCATCCCATGTTTTCCCTTCATCCCTTGCCTATTCACTCATTACTGAGTTCCCACCCCCACAGATTTACCCATTAGCTACCCCCCACCTCAATTACTCTCCTTTCCACACCTCTCCCTGACAGTGAAACCGAAGGTGGTCGGTTGCTATCCTCTGTGAGATGAATTTGGTTGTTTTGTTGTAGATCCCAGGAAACAGGTGGATCTCTTAGCAAAATCGGTTCTCAGGTGGCACTAATTAACATCTTTGTAATCCTGGAGAGGCGGAGGATGGACTGCCCATGGATAATGTGATCTCTATTGGTTAGGTTTTAGACAACGTAGCAAGGCAGAGGGGCTATAATTGGACTGCTGCTACCTCTACTATACCTATTATTTGGGTGAACAAAAGACTCAGCAGCTTTTGCTAGCACTAACATTCATGGACAGTACCTTTTTTGAAACTCATTCCACAAAAGCAATTTGAAGATTCCATGTGACTGACGGGTAACTCAGTCTTATGAAGTGGAAAGAAGTATGATGGAGGAATTGGAACTTGTATTTAATCAGCTGTTAGTTTTTTTCTGTGATGTATCTTGAGAAAGGCACTTTAGGCTGAAATGTTGATATTTTGTGACTGCAGCTTCACTTACATAAATATTTCAATTATTTTGAATTCATCGGCTTATTTACAGTGCACTGTTGCTTTAAATTTGTACTATTGAAAGCATTCATGGTTGATAAACTGCTGCTCTTTCCAGGAGCACGTTCCCTATTAATTTTTATGCTCAGTTAATTTTGAGTACTACAGAGTTTTAATATCTACAGTACATTGCTCCTCAAATCCACATTTTCATTTGCTTATGCTGTGTACCCCTGTGACATTGAGAATAGCCCTGCAACCAGGTGCAAATATTTCCAGGTAAAAAAGGTAGCCTTGTTGTCTGAGATCTTAAAATTTGTACTAAACTTTGTATTTGTATTTAACATCATTAGCATAAATGATTAATTACTTATACAGTGCCACAGATGTGTGGTTCTTTACAGAAACAAACCTATACCCTGAGGAGCTTTCATTCCACAGCCTGGATTCAGGCAGGACACTGCATGGGTGGGCAAAGGAGCATGGAAGGAACTTCCTACATGTTTCATGCCTTTGTAGATCCTATTGGAAACATATTACCTGCCCCTTTTTACAGCTACCGTGGGCTGTAATTTTCTGAAAGGGATTGAGGCTGTTTAGCATATCTTTAATTGAAGCCATGGCTGGAGAAGGTTCCTGGAAGAAGCTCTACAGTGAATCAAAAAGAGAAAGTAGCTTTGGGAATAATGTACCTTTCTTTGTTTCTTACACACACACACACACACACACACACACACACACACACACACACACACACACACACACACACACCTTGTTCGGTATTCAAAAAGTGACTCTTACAGTGATTTTTTTTTGTCACTTTTGTATGACATGGGGGCAGGGCAGAGGTTGGGTCTCTTCCTTTTCTAGGTGTGGCAGACCCACCAGTCAGGCATGCACACGCAGGGATCCAATAGGAGGAATATTGCTTGATGCAGTCAGGTCCTAGGGACTTCTGCTGCAATGTGTCCCAAGTGCATCCCTTCTATTGCATCTCATAGCACTGGGCAGGATCTTGCCTTAAAAGATGACAGTTTCTGCCCTGAGGAGCTTGCACTCTAAACTAGACAAACACAGCAACTAATGGCAATAGACAAAGGTGGGGGAAGAGAGAGGTTTACAAGAAATGAAGATTGTGATTTGGTTTTATTAGGCGTACTTGTAGGGCTGATGTAATTCTTGCTGATAAGATTGGACGTGAAAGCCATATTAGATCATTTAAGTGAATAAAATGTATCTGGACTATTTTAAAGTGCAATAAATATAAGTATAGAAGCAACACCAAGAAGAGATACGAATCTATAACTAGAGTTACACTTCAGCAATTGTTAAATTTCAAGGGTACATTTTAACCAGTATTTTGAAGATATTTCAGGGTTATGTTAATCCATCCAGTTGGTAGTCGAAAGCAGCAGGGCTTGTGCTTTAGTGCTATCTTGCTGCTTGGTCAAGCCTGAAAGTTCTAAGATTTTCTCTTCATCAGTACGTAAATGCCGTTGGATATAACTCTCAGACAGCAACCGTAATACCCTATGCAGAATGAGTAGATGAGGGAGTAAATTCTCACTCTCCCAACCCACACAAAAAGTTTTAGTATAGAAAGCTCCTACATATTCAAAGCTCAGCTCATGTGCTGCATGCTTGGAGAGTAGTAAAAAAGGATACAAAACTACTCAAGATAGTTAAGTCGCAGGCAGACTGCATAGAGCTACAAAAGGATCTCTCAAAACTGGGTGACAGGGCAACAAAATGGCAGATGAAATTCAATGCTGATAAATGCAAAGTAATGCACACTGGAAAACTTAATCCCAACTGTACATATAAAATGATGGGATCTAAATTAGCTGTTACCACTCAAGAAAAAGATCTTGGAGTCATTGTGGATAGTTCTCTGAAAACATCCACTCAATGTGCAACAGCAGTCAAAAAAGTGAACAGAATGTTGGGAATCATTAAGAAAGGGATAGATAATAAGACAGAAAATATCATATTGCCTCTATATAAATCCATGGTATGCCCACATCTTGAATGCTGAGTGCAGATGCGGTCACCCCATCTCAAAAAAAGATATATTGGAATTGGATAAAGTTCAGAAAAGGGCAACAAAAAATGATTAGGGGTATGGAATCACTGCCATATGAGGAGAGATTAATAAGATTAAGGGGGGATATGATAGAGGTCTATAAAATCATGACTGGTGTGGAGAAAGTAAATAAGGAAGTGTTATTTACTCCTTCTCAGAACACAAGAACTAGGGATCACCAAATGAAATTAATAGGCAGTAGGTTTAAAACAAACAAAAGGAAGTACTTTTTCTCACAATGCACAATCAACCTGTGGAACTCCTTGCCAGAGGATGTTGTGAAGGCCAAGACTATAACAGGGTTCAAAAAAGAACTAGATAAATTCATGGATGATAGGTCCATCAATGGCTATTAGCCAGCATGGGCAGGGATGGTGTCCCTAGCCTCTGTTTCCCAGAAGCTGGGAATAGGTGACAAGGAATGGATCACTTGATAATTACCTGTTCTGTTCATTCCCTCTGGAGCACCTGGCATTGGTCACTGTCGGAAGACAGGATACTGTGCTAAATGGTCCTTTGGTCTTACCCAGTATGGCCGTTCTTATGTCTGAAAAGACCTGGTATACTTAGAGGATTGGTGGTAGGATAAAGAAATTTTCACCTATAATTTACTGGTATGCATTTAGTCCAGTTAGCTTGACTGGGAAAGTCATTATTGTGTGATAGGAGCTGGCCTATGTGAAATTAACTGAACTGGTGGTCCAGCCTCAGTTTTATGTGGGCAGATGTCTGCATAAAAGGACTTAGAAAGGTGAAAAATCACTATCATTTCCATTTTACAGGTGGGGAAACTGAGGCACAATGAGTTGCAGAGCTGGGAATAGAATCCATGTCTGACTCTGTTATATCCTTGGGGCAAAACCATGACAACCAAATACACAACAGACTCCCTGTCATATTCCTTGTCCACTAGACCAAATGTGTCTAGGGAAGGGGAAAGAGGAGAGAAAAGTGAAACTAAAGGGAGAGTAGTACAGAGCTAGGAAGTATTGAGTTGGATCTTGAAACACACTGCCTTAAAATAACTGCATCATAAGAATTTTTTTTTAAAAAGGCTAAATTTAAATGCAAGATAACACACTGTGTAGCAATGGCATCCTGTTCTCTTTGGGTTTTTAAGTCTGAAATTTTTAGCTGTTGCATTTACTATAGAAATATAATATGAGTGCTAGTGGACTGCTTGAATTTGTTCAATTCCTAAACTGAGAAAATACCCTTCAAAGACATCACCGTAAGCACCAGATTATCAGAAATGTATATTGAAATTTACAAGTACATGAACTGCATTTCTTATTGGTTTAGTTATCTTGGAAGGGTATGACTGAAAGATTAATGTGTGCGCTATTGCTGTAAGGATAAAAGAAGCATACTGCTGTTAACATAATGTAGGGAAAGTTAAAATAATTTGTTACGGTATTTACAGCGGAGTCGTGTGCTGATGGATTACTGATCTGCAGTGGTACCTCTCTGTTTCTAAGGATGATAGCTAGCGACTTTACTTGAACAAAAACATTTATTTTGGTGCTTCATCTTTGAACTGGTGCTAATTACCTCAGTTGGGAAGGATAAATCTATACATATGAGTACTAAGGCCTGGTCTACACTAGGAGGTTATGTCGAATTTAGCAGCGTTAAATTAACCCTGCACCCGTCCACACAACGAAGCTATTTAGTTCGACATACAGGTCTCTTTAGTTCGATTTCTGTACTCCTCCCCGACGAGGGGAGTAGCGCTAAATTCGACATGGCCATGTCGAATTAGGGTAGGTGTGGATGGAATTCGACGCTAATAGCTCTGGGAGCTATCCCACAATGCACCACTCTGTTGACGCTCTGGACAGCAGTCTGAGCTCGGATGCTCTGACCAGCCACACAGGAAATGCCCCGGGAAAATTTGAATTCCTTTTCCTGTCTGGCCAGTTTGAATCTCATTTCCTGTTTGGACATCGTGGCGAGCTCAGCAGCACTGGCAGCGATGCAGAGCTCTCCAGCAGAGGTGTCCATGCAATCTCAGAATAGAAAGAGGGCCCCAGCATGGACTGACTGGGAAGTCTTGGATCTGATCGCTGTGTTGGGCGATGAGTCTATGCTTTCGGAGCTGCGCTCCAAAAAGCGGAATGCAAAGACCTACGAGAAGGTCTCCAAAGCCATGACAGACAGAGGATACTGCCGGGATACAATGCAGTGCCGCGTGAAAATCAAGGACCTGAGACAAGGCTACCAAAAGATCAAAGCGGCAAACGGACGCTCCGGATCCCAGCCCCAGACATGCCGCTTCTACGAGGCACTGCATTCCATTCTAGGTGCGGCCGCCACCACTACCCCACCACTGACCGTGGACTCTGACGATGGGATAGTGTCGACGGCCAGTTCCTCGGAGATGTTTGCGGATGGGGAAGATGAGGAAGCAGATGAGGAGGACGAGGCAGTCGACAGCACTTACAACGCTGATTTCCCCGACAGCCAGGATCTCTTCATCACCCTCACTGAGATCCCCTACCAACCCTCCCCAGCCGTTAACCCGGACCCTGAATCAGGGGAAGGATCAGTCGGTACGTGCTTTAAACATGTAAACATTTATTTTTAACAGAGCAGGAATATTAACTATGTGAAAAGAAGGTCAATATATATGGGGATAGAACAGAAATTCTCTTGGAAGATCTCCATGAAGCTCTCCTGGAGGTAATCGAAAAGCCTCCGCAGGAGGTTCCTGGGGAGAGTGGCCTTATTGGGTCCTCCGTGGTAGGACACTTTTCCGCACCAGGCTATCAGCAGGTACTCTGGGAACATTGCCTCGACGAGCATGGCGGCATAGGCCCCTGGTTTGTGCTGGCTTTCACGCAGCATGCGGTCTCTATCTCTGTCAGTGATCCTCCTCAGGGTGATCTCGCTCAGGGCGTCCTGCTTTGAATTAGGAGAATGTTAGTATTGGGAATGCTTGACTGTTCCTTTACATAACAATAAGCGTCGGTTTACAGCCACGTGGTGGAGGCGGTAGAGGGGCAGCATACAGGGATCTTTCCTGGGGACAGCCGTGAGGGGGTGGAACAGGGGCAGAGTTCATGCTTTCCGGATGCCGGCAGCAGGAACTTGCAAACGCTATGACCATTGCTTTGAGCGTGAAAGGAGGGCACTGCTATACATTAAGTTTTAAGCAGCCAAAAGTCTACGGCTTACCATGTGTGCCTGCTCCATGAATTCTGTTGTCCTGCCCCGCTTGTCTGATCTCCAGTGCAAGACCCCAGGTAATGAATGCGAAGGCCGAAAATTTGAACTTGTCCTGAGTGCGCATGAGATAGGTGCTGTGCATGGTCTTGTTCACAGAGACAGACTAGACTATGTTCATTGTTCGCAAAAATGTATCTTTGTAAGGAATTCACTCCCTTTTTCCCATCACACAGCTGCGACTGTTTCCCGACCTGCCCCGGCATCCCCCTCACAGAGGCTGGCGCAGATTAGGCGGTGAAAGAAAAGGACACGGGACAAGATGTTCTCTGAACTTATGGGCTGCTCCCGAGCTGGGGCGGCACAGCAGACCCAGTGGAGGGAGAACATGTTGCAGTACCAGCGCTCACATAGCGAACGGGAGGACAGGTGGCGGCAGGAAGACCAGCAGGCGACTCAAACGCTGCTTGGACTAATGAGGGAGCAAACGGACACGCTCCGGCGCCTTGTGGATGTTCTGCAGGACCGCAGGCAGGAGGACAGAGCCCCACTGCACTGTATCTGTAACCGCCCTCCCCCGCCACAAAGTCCCATACCCCCCTCACCCAAAGTAACAAGAAGGAGGGGCGCCAGGGGCCATGAAAACTGTCACTCCACCCCAGTAGAGTGCTCAATTAACAAAAAGCTCTCATTCCCTAAATTTTGAGAAGTCCTTTCCTTCCTGCCTCACCCAAGCCCCCATCCCAGTTTCATCCCCTAACTGTCTAGGTGATAATAAAAAAGACTTTTCTGTTAATTACTGTTTCTGCCATGTTCTTTTAGAGGAGACTGTGTTTCAAGGGGGGAAGGGGGTTGGCAATTGGACAGGTCAGTCACCTTTACCAGGGTACAGACACGGGGGCAGGTTCAGCAGCAGGTCACACACACAGTGCAGTCACTAGGCACCCTGGTCAGTCTGGGAGGTGGTTTTCATGTTCTGTGTGTGTGGGGCTATGTGACTTTGTGGCGGGGGAGGGTGGTTAGAGATCTTATGCAGTGGTCCTTCTCCTGGATCACAGAGCCACGCAGCAGCTGATCTGTAACCATCCTCCCCCGCCACAAAGTCACATAGCCCCCACACACAGAGTCCCAAGAAGGAGGGGTGGCAGGCTCCGTTGAAACAACCAGTCCGTCACCGTGCACCGCTCTAGGAATAGGAGCCTGTCATTCCTCGAGTTTAGAAGCGGTCTTTGCAGTACTACACACCCTACCCACCACAGTCTGCGTCCCAGTTTTAACCCTTTACTGCAAAATCAGTACTAAAGAAAACGGTGTTAATTAACAAAGTTCCATGTATTTTATTTTTAAACGTGTGTTGGAAGGGGGTGAACGGGGTATGTAACTGCAGAGGATAGTCAACATTAACTGGGTAAAGAAACGGGGGCAGGTTCAGCTTCTCTGTAAACAAACTTAATAGTCACAGGTTACCCTGCTCACTGAGGAACCTAGCTTTCAAAGCCTCCCGGATGCACAGCACTTCCTGCTGGGCTCTTCTAATCGCACGGCTGTCTGGCTGGGCGTAATCAGCAGCCAGGCTATGTGCCTCAACCTCCCATCCCGCCATAAAGGTCTCCCCCTTGCTCTCACAGAGATTGTGGAGCACACAGCAAGCTGCAATAACAATGGGGATATTGGTTTCGCTGAGATCAGAGTGAGTCAGTAAGCTTCTCCATCTCCCCTTGAGACGTCCAAAAGCACACTCCACCACCATTCTGCACTTGCTCAGCCGGTAGTTGAAGAGTTCTTTGTCACTGTCCATGGCGCCTGTATAGGGCTTCATGAGCCAGGGCATTAGCGGGTAGGCTGGGTCCCCGAGGATCACTGTAGGCATCTCCACATCCCCAACAGTTATTTTGTGGTCCGGGAAGAAAGTACCTTCCTGCAGGCATCTAAACAGACCAGAGTTCCTGAAAACACGCGCGTCATGAACCTTGCCCGGCCATCCAACGTTGATGTTGGTAAAACGTCCCCTATGGTCCACCAGTGCTTGCAGCACCATTGAAAAGTAGCCCTTTTGGTTAATATACTGGCTGGCCTGGCGGTCCGGTCCCAGGATAGGGATGTGAGTTGGGAATCCCATCGCGGCGAAGCCATCTATGATGACTTGAACGTTTCCCAGGGTCACTACCTTTGAGAGCAGTAGCTCAACGATTGCGTTGGCAACTTGCATCACAGCAACCCCTACAGTAGATTTGCCCACGCCAAAGTGGTTCGCTACTGACCGGTAGCTGTCTGGCGTTGCAAGTTTCCAGAGGGCTATGGCCACTCGCTTCTGCACAGTCAGGGCTGCTCGCATCCGGGTGTCCTTGCGCTTCAGGGCAGGGGACAGCAAGTCACACAGTTCAAGGAAAGTGCCCTTACGCATGCGAAAGTTTCGCAGCCACTGTGATTCATCCCAGACCTGCAGCACTATGAGGTCCCACCAGTCCGTGCTTGTTTCCCAGGCCCAGAATCGCCGTTCCACAGCATGAACATGACCCATTGCCACCATGATGTCCACGGCGCGGGGTCCTGTGCTTTGTGAGAGGTCTGTGCCACTCTCACACTTGATGTCCTCACCGCGCTGCCGGAGCCTCCTCACCCAATTTCTCAGCATCTGACTGTGAAAAAGGTGGACGATAAGGTGCGAGGAGTTGACAATGGCCATAACTGCAGCGATGATCGCAGCGGGCTCCATGCTCGCAGTGCTGTGGCGTCCGCGCTGTTACTGACCAGAAAAGTGCGTGAACAGATTTCCCGCCGGCGCTTTCATGGAGGGAGGGCGGGAGTGACGGTTGAATGACGACAGTCGACACATATTTTCCCCCAGCAGGCATTGGGGGCTCGACCCAGAATTCCAATGGGCAGCGGGGACTGCGGGAACTGTGGGATAGCTGCCCACAGTGCACCGCTTCCAATGTCGACGCTTGCCCCGTTAGTGTGGACTCACAAAGTCGAATTACTGTCCTTAGTGTGGATACACACGTTCGACTTTGTAAGGTCGGTTCCACAAATTCGAGTTAAGTAAAATCGAACTACTCTGGTAGTGTAGACATACCCTAAGACTGCTGTTCTTTCTGGGAAGATGACCAGTATCCTTAATACAATATATTCATAGAAATGCTTTATTTCCATTGTTCTATTTTTATTTAAGGTTATAGTTAAGGATCTGAGGTGAGATTCTGTGCTGCACCTCTTGCACTGCCTGGTGTTGTTTCCCAGAATGCCACCTACACACGTGCGCGCGTGTGTGTGTGTGTATGTGTATGTGTCTCCTCAGTGGATAGATACAGCTGTCTCCTGTACTGTCTGCACCAAGAGACTCCTTCCCAAGATGGTTACAGAACTTTCAATAAAACAATACCTAACGCAACTAAATTTGTCACTGGCTGAGCTCCCCTCTTGGCCACTCACCTGATTGTTGTGAGGGAATCCAAACCTCTGGATCCCTGGGTATTTCAAGCTTCCTCAGGTCTCAGCAGGCTGCAGCACAATTTCCTCCTTTGGCCTCTCTGGCATATTTCCTGACACTGTCTCTTAGCCGTTCACACCAACAAAGCACTACAATCCACTTGTTTAGTTCCCAGGTCCAGAGCTGACTCCCAGATACCCCAGTAGCTTAAATACACTTTCTTCCAGAACTTCACCCCAAAGGTGTGAGCCTTTTGGTTTACCTCTCTGCCTGTAGTTCAACACATTTGCTTACTCTTTTCTTAATCACATAAGAAATACACAGATCTTTACAAAAATAATGACTCCTACACACATTTCCCTCACTCTAGCTCACCCTTTCTTTGGAAGTCCTTGGGGGCCATCTGTGTTCAGCTAGGCAGGGTGCTCCCCTGCCCCAAACCTCCTGCAGCAGCTTCTCTCCTCTTAAGCTAGTGAAAAAATGACTGAACAGAGGCAGCACTAGATTAACTCCTGTGTTGTATAACCTATCCAGTCCTGGATCAGCCTCCCCTGAGAATCCCAAGCCCCAATCAGTTGATTTTGTTGCTAGGTGACCTTGCCCCTGATAAATCAGTTCTCTTAGATGGGAGCGGGTCTTTTGTCTGGAGCAATTACATTTCAGTGGTCAGGCACTTAAGTTAACAGCCTTCTTTTCTTATCCCTTTGCCACCAGTCTTTGGCATTCTAGTCCAACATGGAGGTAAATGGGCTACAAAGAAGGTAAAGAACCCAACGTTCAGAATGGAGTCTGCAGTCTGGTTAAGGGCTTGGCTACACTTACAAATTTGCAGCGCTGCAGCAGGGTGTGAAAACACACCCTCTCCAGCGCTGCAAATTGCGGCGCTGCAAAGCGCCAGTGTGGTCAAAGCCCCAGCGCTGGGAGCGCGGCTCCCAGCGCTGTACGTTATTCCCCACAGGGAGGTGGCGTACGGACAGCGCTGGGAGAGCTTTCTCCCAGCGCTGGTGCTTTGACTACACTTAGCGCTTCAAAGCGCTGCCGGGGCAGCGCTTTGAAGCGCTAAGTGTAGCCACAGCCTAAGATACTTACAGTTAATCTCACACAAATTTCATAAATTGTACAGACAGATTCCCCAAATGGTCCCCACTTAACAAATGCTTTGTATCACTTGTATGTTAGGAGGGCTCTGTTTTCTAATCTAAATAGGAGAGATAACCACGACACCTATAAATTCTGCCAGCAAAGTTGTCCTCGGTCAGTATAATTTGTGTGTATTAAAAAAATACTGGGAAGGGGTGAGGTGGTTGATAGGGATGGGGAAGGGATATTTTTGAAATACATAACTGGAAAAGGCAGATCAGCAGAAGCAAAGGACTCTGAGAGCTGTGGAGGGAAATAATGAGAATAGAAATGGCGTAATGCTTCTGCCTCAAGTGGAATGCATTTGACAAGTGTTTCAATTAGTAAAAGGAGAAGCATTACATGAAATGTATAGTTGAGAATAGCCTTAAGGAAGTGAAGACTAGTAGCCAAAGAAAACAACAAAACATTTTTAATGAAATAGGTTGTGACATATATCGTATGTAGATTCCTTTAATTTTAGCTAAGGAAAATAAATTAACAACTGTACTACATTGTTCACATTGTGAATCATAACCTGCAGTTATAACATGTAATGAATGATTACTTATTGATTATTTTGCATGCTTGTATAGTTTCTGTTGTGAAAGCAACTAGATATTTATACATTTCCTTAACTGAGCATGCAGAAAATTACTTAATTTTAGTCATGACAAAATCATACTATCAAGCTATTGCAATTACCACACCCGTAGCTGGGAGTCGCACCCCTAGCGCATAGTGTAGATGTAGGCTTGGATACAAAAGGCTTGTTACTTCTTAGTAGATCCCTTAGATTGTAGAGGGAATGGTGCTGGATGACACAAGTATATCCTTAACCGTGTAAATCAAAGAGAGAACCCAGGAACCTACAATTAAAACCTTTTATAATTTGGCCAGGTTGAGATTTTGAAAAAGTTTGAGACATTCTGTGATGTTATCTCTGGAGATCAATAAAAGGAGTCATAAAAATCAAATCTTTATATTGAATCTGACACTTTCATGCTGTGACATACTCCTATCCCCCTTCTAATAAACTACACCTCTACCTCGATATAACACTGTCCTCGGGAGCCAAAAAATCTTACCGCGTTATAGGTGAAACTGCATTATATCGAACTTGATTTGATCTGCCAGACCGTGCAGCCCTGCCCCCCCCGGAGCGCTGCTTTACTGCATTATATCCAAATTTGTGTTATATCGGGTCGCATTATACCGAGGTAGAGGTGTATTAATCCTTTTAAAAGGTTTGAATAAATACATAACAAGCTTGTGGCATTTTGAATATTTTTGCTTTACATTAGAAATAGAAGCTTGCACTCTTATGCTGAAGTTTAGTAACCAGATCAAAATAGAATTCTGGTTGATGGGAATATTGTCTAGAGTTTAGATCAGCAGACCAGGTGTCAGGACTCCATGCTCTGGGTGGCTGCAATGAACTCAAAGGATGAAACAGAACTTCAAATCAAAGAAAAATAGTGATCTAATTCCAACACCTGTATAGCTGGAAAAAAGGAAGCATGCTCTCATATCAGCACCTTGTGTGCTTTTACTTCATTTTCTCTTAGCTCCTTCATCCATAAAGTGCCATACACACTTATGATGCTATAGAAATAATTAGTAGTAACATAGGGACTACCATCTGGTGTTGGAACAATGGTCCCTCTGGTTCAGAATTCTGTCTCCAGTAATGGCCAGTACCAGATACTTCAGAGGTAGCTGCAAGAAACTTTGAAGTGGACAGTTACAGATTAGTCTGTCAAGAGGGGAAGTTTGTTTCCTTCCCTCTCCCTGCCGCCACCACTCAGATCCCTCCATAAGAGGTGGATTATGCCCTGAAGTATGAGGGCTTATAACCTTCCAACCTTTAAAGTCAGAAGAAAAAAACCTATTACTGTGGATGTTCTCCATCATCCATATCATTGCTCAATATTTTTAAAAATCTTATTAAGCTCTTGACCTTAATGTTATCTTGTGGCTAACATTACAATGTGTAATAAAGTATCATCTTTTCAGTTTTATATTTTCTACCTTTTTAAGTTTCATTGACTGACTGTCCCTTTATTCTCATATTATGAGAAAAGGTAAGTAGGCATGCCTGATATAACTTCTCTAGACGGCTCATTATTCTGTATCCTTTTATCATATTGCTTATGTTTCTCCTGTCCAAAGTAAATGGACCCAACCTGTTCAGTCATTGCATAACGAAGCTTTTTCATGCTTGTAATCATTCTTGTCACCCATTTCTGGACAGGCTGTATAGCTACAATACCTTTTTTGTTACAAAGTGACCAGAACCAAACCCAGTATTTCAGGGTTTGGGGTGAGGAGGGGAATACCATTTCATTCACTCCTTATGCATCCAAACTTCTTGTTTTTGACCACTGCTGCTTGCTGAGCAGAGGTCTCCATGCTGCTGTTGCTCAGAGATGATAAAATGTTCTTCCTGACTAGATCCATTTATTTGAGAACCTAGTAAGGCAAATATTCGATTATTCCTTTCAATGTGGATTAGCTTACATTTGTCACTGCAGATTTCAATCTGCAGTTGTGTTGTCCATTCACCTAATTTAGTTAGGTCTCTCGGAAATTATTATAGGTTATATTATTTGAACCACAGAGGGAAATTGTGGAAGATAAAAAAACTAAAACCGATGAAAAAGCATTCTTCTTTTTGAGTGCTTCTACATGCATTCCACTGCATGAACCCTATGTGCTTGAGATTTATAGGTTTCAAGGCTAGAAGGGAACTTTGTGATCATCTAGTCAGATCTCCTGTATAACACAGGTCATAGAATTTCCCCAAAATAATTTCTAGACAATATCTTTTGGAAAAACATACAGTCTTGATGTAAAAAATGGTCAGTGATGGAGAATCCACCACAAGCCTTGGTAATTTGTTCCAGTGGTTAATTACCCTCAGCGTTAACACGTGTGCTTTATTTCTATTCTGAATTTGTCTAGTTTATGTTTCTAGCTGCTGGATTATATTATACCTTTCTCTGCTAAATGGAAGAGCCCATTATTTGTGCTTGTAAATACTTAGGCTATATCTACACCACAGACCTTACAGTGGCACAGCTGTATCGCTGCGGCTGCGCTGTTGTAAGGTGTCCCATGATGGGAGAGAGCTCTCCTGCTGGCATAATTAAACCAAGCGTCTCCCGCTGACATAGCACTGTCCAAACCAGCACTTTTGTTGGTGAAACTTAATGTCAGTCAGGGGTGTTTTTTCACACCCCTGATGGATGAAAGTATTACTGACAAAGGAGCTAGTGTAGACAACCTGGTAGACTGTAATCAAGTCACCTCTTAATCTCCTCTTTGTTAAGCTAAATAGCTAAAGCTCTTTGAGTCTATCATTATAAGGCAGGTTTTTTAATACTTTAATAATTCTCATGGCTCTTCTCTGAACCCTCTCCAATTTATCAACATCCTTCTTGAATTATGGGCCCCAGAACTGGACATGGTATTTCAGCAATGGCTGCACCAGTTCTAAATACAGAGGTAAAATAACCTTTCTACAACTGCTTGAGATTCCCCTGTTTGTGTATCCACATTAGCTCTTTTGGCCATAGCATTACACTGGGAGCTCATGTTCAGCTGATTATCCACTATGACCACACACCTTTTTGTTTTGAGTCACTGCATGCCAGAATAGATTCTCCCCCCCTCCCCGCTTGTGTAAGTATGGCCTACATTCTTTGTTCCTAGGTGTATACATTTACATTTGGCTGTATTCAACCAAATATTATTTGCTTGCGTCTGGTTCACTAAGCAATCTACATTGTTCGGAATCAGTGAGCTGCCCTCTTCGATATTTACCACACCCCTAATCTTTGTGTCATCTGCAAACTTGAGATGTGTGTCTTTTGGACAGCAGTGACCACTGGAGCTGCTCCTACACCATGTGCCCCACTGTCCCTTTGTTCCTTCTTATTGCCTTAATTAGACTTACCTATTTGTATATATTTCTCATCTTATTCCATCTAGCATTAGGTTAGCCGTTATTTTAGAAGTTTTAGGATTTTTTAAAATACTTTTGCCTTTTGTACCTGGTACCAGATTTCAGCCCATATGTCTGAAGCCAAGTTTCTGGGTGTTAAATATTGTCCCTCTTGTGAGGCAGCTGTGCTCCTTAACTAGGGGCACTCAAGGGGTCTGTTTTTGCCTCAGGCTGGAGCATATCCATGAAAATGTTCATCAGTGATTGATTCTCCAAATGAAGACAGAAGGTAAAGGAAGCTGGCCTGAAACTTTTTCTACTCAATAAGGTGATTAGTCTCTCTTCTCTGAGCCAGGTAAACAGGATCCTTCTGGAACTGCGCAGTCTTTATCTAAAAGTACTCCAATGAGCTCTGGCTCTGCTGCCAGATCCAAAGCTCCAGTCTCTAAAAAGCCCTCCTCAGTGATGCCTGCACTCGAGTCCTCATCTACAGAGAGGGGTAGGAGACAGCATCGCTCTGCTAAAGGTACCCTTCCAGGTACTTAGAAGGATAAATAGCCTGACTTTACCTCCTTTAAGGGTAGCTCCTTCTCCAGTAAAGGTCCCTTAAAGAGTAACATCAACAGTCCAAGGTGTCACACACTGAACATCAAAAAAGAACGAGATACATTCATGGAGGATAGGTCCACCAATGGTTATTAGTCAGGATGGGCAGGGATGGTGTTCCTAACCTCTGTTTGCCAGAAGCTGGGAATGGGTGACAAGGGATGGATCACTTGATTATTACCTGTTCTGTTCATTCCCTCTGGGACACCTGGCATTGGCCACTGTCAGAAGACAGGATAGTGGGCTAGATGGACATTTGGTCTGACCCAAAATGGCTGTTCTTATGTATCAACAACAACAGGCATCTGATGAGGAGCACCAACAGTCTTCAGAGTTTATTCCATCTGGAATCTCCTCTTCATTTCCAGACTAGGCTGTAGTTCCTGTTGTGCTGTTTGCATCCTATTGATTATAAAGCCTTTTAGGATCTCCTCTGGCACATTGGTGAAGTGGTGCAGGAGATACTTAGCAGTTTATGGGGTATCTTATACTCCTTCAGTGCCAGAGAGATTTACTATGCCAAGCAATGAGAGCTTGTTGGAGCCACTGCAATGTCTGTGTGAGGGTACGCCTTCACTACCGGCCGGATCGGCGGGTAGCAATCGATTTCTCGGGGATCGATATATCGCGTCTCATCTAGACGCGATATATCGATCCCCGAACGCGCTCCTGTCGACTCTGGAACTCCACCAATGCGAACGGCGGTAGCGGAGTCGACATGAAGAGCCGCGGACGTCGATCCCGCGCCGTGAGGATGGTAAGTAATTTGATCTAAGGTACTTCGACTTCAGCTACACTATTCACGTAGCTGAAGTTGCGTATCTTAGATCGATCCCCCCACCCCAGTGTAGACCTGCCCTTAGACACCAGCATCCGTTCTACCTATATCTGGGAGAGCCTTCATCTGGTTTTGAATATTTTCACACACATCCAATTCCTGACTCTCCGGTTGTGACACCTGCCCAGGAGATATCAGGACACCAGGGGAAAAGATCCTTAAGGCCTGTAGCTACTCCCCTGCCAGCTTCCAGCTCAGGACTGCTCATTACCATACATTGTCTAAGTATGATATCTTAACTGGCATAAGATAACTTAGCTAGCAGAGAAGCTTCATCAATAACCTAGGGAAGAGCTCAAATCTTGAGTTTCTGAAGGTCAACTGGGTGCACAAGTCTCCCTTCAGGCTCCAATTGATGCCTCCAATATTGTAGCAAGATCAGTGGCAATTTCTGCTCTTCTGAGAAGAGTATCATGGTTGCAAGGCTTGGGATCCCCCAAGAGGTACGGACAATAGAGGATCTCCCCTTCAAGGGCACTGATCTGCTCAAGATTCAGGACTTATGAACTAACCTGCATATAATATTCTGGAACTCAGGGTGATTGTCTGGCCTGTGTAGCATTCGTGTCCCTGATCCAAGGCATGACAATTCAGGCTATGATAGAACATTGTTGTGTGTGTATATATGTGAACAGCAAGTGGGTACTTGATAGTTCCTCCCTGCAAGGAAGCTGTTCACCTGTGGAATGAGTGCATCCATTATCAGACCATCCAAGTAGCCTTACCTCTCCCTGGATTACTGAACACACTAGCAAATGAATTGTGAAGTCTGTTTTCTTGTGATCATGAAAGGTCAGTTGAAGACTCCATTATTCATAGCCTCTTTCAAAAGTCAGGTCATGCAGGCATAAACCCAGAGGTGCAGTGTTCCTGGGTGGTGCTCGACCCCAGCTTTGCCCCAGGCCCCATCCCCACTCCACACCTTCCCCAAGCCCCCACCCTGCCTCTTCCCGCCCCATCCCCACCCCATGATCCCTCCCCTGCCTCTTCCTTCCCCCACTTCCCCCCCCGTACCTACTGCATGCTGCTGAATAGCTGATTGCAGCAGGCACTGGGAGGGAGGGGGAGAAGCTGTTGGTGGGGCCTGCTGGTGTGTGTGTTGGGGGAGGGCCTGATCTGTGGGCAGGGCCAGCTCCAGACCCCAGCGCGCCAAGCGCACGCTTGGGGCGGCGTCCTGCGGCAGGGCGGCAGGCGGCTCCGGTGGACCTCCCGCAGGCATGCCTGTGGAGGGTCTGCTGGTCCCACAGCTCCGGTGGAGCATCCGCAGGCACGTCTGCGGGAGGTCCACCGGAGCCGCGGGACCAGCGGACCCTCCGCAGGCACGTCTGCAGGAGGTCCACCGGAGCCGCGGGACCAGTGGACCCTCCGCAGGCACGTCTGCAGGAGGTCCACCGGAGCCGCGGGACCAGCGGACCCTCCGCAGGCACGTCTGCAGGAGGTCCACCGGAGCCGCGGGACTGGCGACCGCCAGAGCGCCCCCCACAGCGTGCCGCCCTGCTTGGGGCGGCGCAAATCCTAGAGCTGCCCCTGTCTGTGGGGCTGCTGGTGGGTGCTGAGCACCCACTATTTTTTTTCCGTGGGTGCTCCTAGGTGCATAGACCTATTTGCCACAGAGGCAAGAGAATTTTCCAGAGGAAAAAAAATTGAAAAATTCTCTTGCCTCTGTGGCAAATAGGTCTATGCACCTAGGAGCACCCAGAGGAAAAAAAATTGAGTGTGTTTGTGTCTGTGCTCCACTTCAGTCAGATGCATGTCTCATACTTTGGGCTCTGGGGATACTGTATGCCTACCTGTCAATCCCTCTAATACAAAGGGATTTGAGGAATCTCAGGCATGATGTATCAACGATCCTAGTAGTCTCAACTTGACCCTGGCAATTCTGGAACCCAGGCCTGATGAAATTTCCTACTCAGTCACTGCTAATATTGCCTCTGCTTCCAGACATTATTTTGCAAACAGACAAATTTCTCCATCCAGACCCAACTTCATTACAGCTCTCCATATGGATGTTGGCTGGTTGACCAACATTGAGCAAAGTGGTTCTAGGGATGTTTAGAATATTCTAGTCCAAAGCAGAAAGGGTTCTACAAGATAGAGGTTATTGTGTTGACCAATGGAGAATCTTGTCCATTTATCTGCATATGTCAATCTTCCATAAAGACTCAGATGCCTCCTATTTTAGATTACCTGCCGTCATAGAGCTCACGGATAGCCATGAGTTCTATCAGCATCAGCTTGTTGGCATTATCAGCTCACCATCTTTCTATACAGGGGAAAACCATGTTCTCTCACCATACAGCAGCTAGGTTCCTTGAATGCTTACTTCATAGACTTCCTCCAGTCTGAGAACCTCATGAAATCTCAGTGTTATGCTGGCTAGGTTAATTGGGCTCCCCTTTTGAGCCTTAGCATCATGCTTTGTGCCTCATCTTGCTATGAAGATAGAATTCCTAGTAGTCATTACATATGTCCACAGGATAGAGGAAATGTAGGCACTCCTGGTAGGTCTAGCATACACTGTTTTTCACAAGGACAAAGTCACCCTACATTTTTACCTAACGTAATCTCTGATTTCCATCCAAATCATATGATACCTTTGCTGCCCTGCACCTCCCCCCAAAAAACTCCATGCCACCCAAATGGAGGCTAGGCTCTATGCTTTAAATGTACTCAACCCCCTCTCCTTTTACCTTGATAGGACTAAACTATCTAGGGTCTCCTCAAGGTTGTTTATCACTTTTGTAGATAGGCTGAAGGAGCAGTCTATACCCACTCAAAGATTATCCAAACAGATAACTTTAATAATCTATGTTATAAATTAGCTGTCTTAGACCCTCCATTACAGACCAGAGCCCATTCTACCACAGCTCTGGCAGCCTCTGTGACTTCTTTGAGAAGTGTACCTGTGATAGATATTGCAACCACATGTAGTAAATTTGGAGACCATTGTATTCAATTTATGAATTGTTTATGTATGATAGTGTTCTACTCCATACAGGAGTGCTACCATAACTCCTCCAGGCACTAAAAACTGGCTGGGTGGGGGTTGAGTAAGGCAAGTCATTAAGACTATAAGACAGGTACCACCCCCTTGAGTGGTTTGCATATAGTGGTTTAGACTGGGACTTGCAGAACCCAAAATATAGAGAAAAAACTTTGAATTTGAACATGTGCAGGGCCTTTCTTTTGATTCAGAAAACAGACAGGACCTTTGATCCTATGGGGACCCCAACCCTTACTGAAGGGCTGGAAAAGATTTTCACTCACAAGACTCTCCCCATGGGGAAGATGAGTGATTTCTGGTATATTTAGTAAGCTTGTAGGAACTTTTATTGTTGATATGCTTTCTTCTGTGATAACTTTATCCTAAGAATAAATGTAGTCTGCTGAGAAAGAGCTGAGTGCTAACTTGTAACTGCTGGCATTCACTGGCCACTGTCCTCGGAGCGAAAGCAATGCTTAGGAGCTAGCTGTTACGTAGACTGGCTTGCTAGGGATATCACAGTATATGATAGGGGGATGTGCAGCCTTAAAACCCCCAATCAGAAGGGAGTGGGATGTGAGTCCCTACTCAGAGACAGGTGATGGCTGGATAACTTAGACCTGACTGGGCACTCCTAGAGTGGACCATGGAAGGGGGATATGGGTGCAGTTACCCTGGCACTGTGATGATACCCATTTTGAAATTGTGAAGGAGCTACTTGGGAATCAGTACATATATTTTATGAGTCATTACTCCCTTGTGAAGGCACTGAGGTCCGATGCCTGCTTTGGCAGAGGTGTCTTAGAATTGTTAAAGTAGTCTCTGAGCACCTTCTCTTTCACATCAGGTCACTGGTTGTGAGTCATCAGAAGTGGAATACATGTGGGCAAGCACTCAAAGAACAGTTACATACCCAACAGTAATAGTGGTTCTTCAGGATGTCGTCCATATGTATCCCATGACCTGCCTCCTCCTCCATTCAATGGAGGCCTGTAACATCTGGTTTCTGTACTGGAGAAGAAACTGAGGGATGGTTCACCTTGCTCCATCCTTTGTTCTTGGATGGGGTGATGGTGGTGCCAGGGCAGACACAGCCGCAACTGACAGTGCTAGATAAAAAGTCCAATTTTGCGTGCAGTTAGTGATGGGTAAGTAACTATTCTTTCTCTTATATAACATCAGTTACCTGCATATTCTCATGTCTCAGAATTAGGTTATGGTTTGAAACTAAACACTTTATACTCCTACAACATCTGAGAATCTCAAAAATACTTCACACACGCTAATGAAGTAAGGCTCAGAAAAGCCTCTCATAATCACCTCCTACATTTGCTTGTCATTGGATCCAGACATAACTGTCACCAAGCTCTCTTGTTAGCTAGAAAGAGTGTGACCCGGGGAAGTGATTCAGCCTGAAGAAAACAGAGGTGATGCTTTCCTGCTCCACTCTTCTATTCAGCACAGAGGAGCTCAAGGAGGGGCACAAAGGCCTTAAACAGCTGAAGGTGAGAGTATAACTTAAGCTGCATGCTCCCTCTTTCTCCTGAGTCCAATGAAGTGTGTCTGCATGAAAACAACATGGTTACGCTCTGTGTGTTTGCAGCTGTGTTTTGGACCAGAGGTGAGAAGCTGGAGAGACAGACCTAGGAAGCAACCACTGTTTATGCTAAGGTCCCCTAATAACATAGCAGAAATAGTGCTAGAAAAGACAGCAGATATAGTAAAAAGAACAGGAGTACTTGTGGCACCTTAAAGACTAACAAATTGTTCTGCTCCTTGTGTTCCACCCTTTGAGTGGGGACTGAGAGGGACTTCCAGTTAATAAAACTGGGGTCCAGTGAGGACGCTGTGATGCAACGGGGAAAGAGCACCGAAGTAGCAGGGAGGGGCTGCCACATCCTATGTGTGCACTGTGGGGTATGAGTTGTGGACTGAATGCCCTTCAGATTCTTGGCTCCTGCATTATTTGAATGCCACAAACTCCACACTGAACTAAAGAAGCTGTAGAATTTTAGAACTCCTTTTTCTCTTCTCTGAGATCCCATCCTTACCACAGGAGTATATGACTAGACCCACTGTCTGACAGGATAGGTTCCAAAATGTAGAGTTTGTGGGAATTTAATAAAACCAAATAGAAATATTTTCATGGTACTGTCTTTTACATTTCAAATTCACTGAAAAAATATCTAAAATAACTGCAGAGTTTGCACCAGATGCACTACAATATTGAGCTAGTGCATGAGAACCAGAAAGCCAGACTGTCAGGAAGCAGGCTAGTGAAAACATCATAATCTATTTTGAAAAATATTTAAACTTTTTGATTTTAGGAATCCAAGATGTTAAAAAAAACAGCAAAGGGTTTAAACTTTTTTTTTCATTAACTCAATGTCCATATGATTTATTTGGTCTGATCTGATGCATTTGTATTAATTTTCATTTAAGTGCTTTCTAACATTGGAACTTAACAGCTGAAACATTTGTTTTTTCTGGAAACCAATTTAGTGCTCTTAGATGTTCTCGAACTTGTTTAATAAGACAAATAAAAAATGAGCTGGCAATTTAAAAAAAATCAAGCAAAATGCTTAACAGTATTTTTTGTATTAGTTGGACCAACACCAGATCATTTTTTGATGATAAACCTTTAAAAGGTTCTTTAATAATTCATCAAGCTTTACTCTCATTAATTTAAATGCTAGAAATACTACCCAAGCAGATTTTACAATTAGACTGGTGTTCTTGTCAGTAGATGCAGCATGTAAATGCGTTGTCTTCTTCGTTGTCTTGGCACTTTTGCAAGAGGCCCCTCGCCTCAGTTTCCCTTGAGTCACCAGGAAATGCATATACGTTTACCCTTTAGTCTGTTATAGCTCATTAGCAAGAACATAGTGCAAAAGTCCATAACTGAAAGTCCCAAAACATAGTCCATGTCCCTCAGTGCATATAGTCTTTAAAATCCAGCTTCATACTTAACAAACTCCAGTGTCTTTTGCCACACCTGGACTCCTGGTCAATCCTTCTGTGCCAGGACTGACACACCATCCCTTCCTTCTGAGGTGCAACCCTGCCCTTCCCAGCGGGGACCACTGTAGCCTCCATCACTCCTCTGGCCCTCTCATGGTTCCTCAAGGCCTAGCTTTCCAGCAAGGAGACATCGGCAGGTGAGCTCCTCCACTGCTTCTCTTTTCTTTAGCCGTCTCTGGCTCTTGGCTACACCTCTCCATCTTAGGGCCAGCAAGCATCCCCCTCTGCTTTTCTTCCTGCCTTCAGCCCTCCAGTCCTGGCTCTCTGGTTTGGAGATGCCAGTCAGCAAACCCCTCTTGCTGCTAGCTCTCACCCAGGAGCCACTTTCTCTCTCTGGCAGCTCTCATGGTTTGCACTTCTGGATTGAACCAATCTGCTCTGACTTTTTATAGTCCCCAAAATGATGCCCCGTGATCTTTATAGGCCCACCTGAGACCCCCCTTGACTGGAACAGTAAAGCCGAGCCCAGTTTCATTTAATGGGCCAACTATCCTGTTACACAGTAAGTCATTATTCCAAAAGGATTATCAGATAATAATTTAAATTCTGCATAGAAAAGATACTCTTGATTCCAATGCAAATCCTGATTGTATACAATTCACGTTCTTTAGTCTGGGAGAGCTGTTAAAAATGAACTGACTGCAGCCTTGCTAGAAAATGGCTGTATGCAGGATAATTTTGCCTCTGATAGCTAAGAAGTGCAGTACTAACTGATGCTGTGTAGAAATAATTACATTAGGACATGCTGACAGTGCCAATAATTCAAACAACTATTCACAAATGAAATTAAATTGACTCTAGGCATTAATATGAAGAACAGTCTAGTGTCTTGTTGTCATACCTCTAATTCTCCGAGAAAAAAGGAGTCTAAAGCAATGTCAGATGTTGAGTGTTGGGTAAAGGACAAACAGCCATAACCATAATTAAAATGTCATGGAATAGAGGCATATTAAAATAGCATTATTATTTTGCAAAGTATTCAGTGTGATAAATGCCACACTGTTACAATTCTTGTTACATTCAACATATCATGGATGGTTAATAAACCGAGAGAGATTTCAATGTGACACTTCTGAATAATTGTTAGGCTCAGATATAGACAATGGGGGCAGCTTGTAGCTGCTACAGCATGCTGTTAACATTGTTTTTCACAAACCTGGCCAAGAAGCAGATAGAAGTGGTTGACAACTGTGGTAATACCTTTACCAGAAACCTAGCTAAAAGCCTTACTATTGTTCAAGTTAATAACCGCGATTCTCGGAAGTCTGTGTGTTTTACTTGAGTGTTCAGTTGGGAGATACAAAATACTACAAATTCATATTTAGCATTAGAAAAGGATTATAATGGCTAATTTATTAAAGAAAAAACTTTGACATGTTTCATTCTCCCCAGTAAGAGATCTGATTTTGTACCGGCTGTTAAGTGTGCCCATTAAAATAATGATGGGTCTGAGCTACAAAGTTCAGCTCTGGATTCAAATTGAAACTTTCTTAAAATGTAGAGGTGTTTAGACTCCATTTTCTGGTCCATCCCAGTTAGAATGAGAATGGTCTGCCACAAAGTTCAGATCCAGCACCAAATTTCCCAAAAGTGCAGAGGCATTTTGGTCCAGTCTTTGGCATGGGCCCATCTTCAAAATCAAACTGTGATTTGAAGGAGTTGTTAGTGTGGTGACTAGCAATGGGTCAATAATTTGGGGTAAAATAAGAAGCAACCTAGAAAGCTTGTCTTTTCCCCTCCGTTATTGAAAAATTTTGTTTGCCTTTTCACTTCATTGCTCTAGCTGGGACTGGACACATACTGAAATGAAGTGAACATGATTGTTCTGGAATTTCCAGATCAAGCAGAAGCAAGAAGTGCCGTAAATCTTTTTAGATTCTGACATCAGGATAGTTAAAAGCACAGTTAGAATTCTATTACCTCCTTTTTCAGTCATGTATAGCTTTCAGTAAGTGATACCATTTGAGAGATAATCTATTAAAATGCTGAGTATGTTGTTAGCAATGTATTTATCATTGTTTTCATTACTATGTATAATTTTTATCTGCAGTTTCCCCTGCTTGGATACAACCAGGACAGGAAATTAATTTTCTCCAAAGTTATAGAAAGGGCAAATGCTTTTACTTGAAAATAGTCAAAAGGCATTAATGAAATTCTACTTGCTATACCTTCCCGGTGTGCTCTTTTTATCTCCTAACCATTGAGTTTGTCTACTAGACTTTAAAGATAAGCTTGAAGGTCCCAAAGAGATTTGTTTCAATCAGTGCAGAAATGGAGCATTTTAAAATAGCCAGCATATTTGAGACACTTTTAAAATGGCATGGACCTTTTGTCTGTCACAGATAATATTCTTTTATCAAGCTGTTTCTTTCTTTGAGACCACAGACAGAGATTCAGGCATTGACGCTTTTACACATTATCTTCTATCTCATGCAGTGACTGTCACTGTACTGTACAACAAAATTTGTGTCTAAAACACTATAAATCAGAGACACTCCCAAAAAATCCTTTCAATGCATGCTGTTAAATTTTTCTTCCCAAACTCCACATCACATAAGGAAATGTACTTTGTAGTTGCAGTCAGCGTTATTTTTCTTTTCACGGGAAGTTAGTATTCTGGAGAGCAGTCATGTGACTTTCTCTCTCTATTGGTGTACAACATGTGGACACCGTTTTTTATAAAAGCATCTGAGATGGAAGAAAAACACTAATTTTATAAAATTAATCATTAATTTTCTAGTAAAATTAGATCGAAACATAATGTAGATTTTTTAAAAAATTGCTATAATCAACTCCACAACTCTTGGTAGGGCTGTGGGTAACCTCACTGTAAAAGTTAACTAAAGATGGAGAAGAATAAGAGGTATTTCAATAATATCTTTAATAATATCTCTTTCCTGTTTCATATTCCTATTTGTAACAAACTAACTATTAGACAAGTATTGTGTTTGCTTTGTTCAATTTCTATTTTAAAAGATCACAGTAAATGTATTTTTCACATGTATTCATTTTAGTTGCCTAATAACCACTTAGAATGATGGAAAAACGACATCTGTCTATGCTTACAAAAATGTCTCCCATATATACACACATATACACACTTTGATTGTAAGGCTAGTCATAAGTGCTGAGTTATTTGCAAAATTTGGCCAATTTTTGTCCTTCTGTTAATAATAAATGATTTGCAAAGTATATCCAGAAAGGCAAAGAAAAACCACCAACCAAGATTTTGCAAATCCAAAAAACCTGTTTCCCATGTTTGTTTGTTTTTAAAAAAAAATGAAATGCGGTAAAAACAGCCATTTATTTGATTTCCTCCCACAACCCACCAACTCTGCAAGTTTGACTAGAATGTCACATAGATGCAAATCACCCCTGACTATGTGGCCTGGTCTACACTGGGGGGAAAGGGGGTCGATGTAAGATACACATCTTCAGCTACGGGAATACCGTAGCTGAAGTCGATGTATCTTATTTCGACTTACCTCCCATCCTCACGGCACGGGATCAACGGCCTCGGCTCCCCCATCAACTCCGCTACTGCTGCTCACTGTGGTGGAGTTCCAGAGTCGACAGGAGTGCGTTCGGGGATCGATATATCACGTCTAGATGAGATGCGATATATCGATCCTTGATAAATCGATCGCTACCCACCGATCCGGTGGGTAGTCTGGACGTACTCCGTGAAACCCTAACCTAGGGTATGCAAAGCCAATCCCATTTTTGTTCTTTGCTTCTGGAAGATCAGTCATCCCCTCCAAGATCTTATTCAAATTAGCATAAAATTGGGGGTGGAGGTTTGATCACTGTGACAGAATTCATGTTTATTCTTCGAGTGCTGGTCCTTAGGCATATTTAACATGTGGGGTAGACATGCACACCATATGCCCCAATCCAGAGATTTTAACAAGCAATGTCTGTTGTCCCTCACATCCACAGTACATCTTCTTGTGCTCCTAAGCAAGGTTGTAAGACAGTGTGGGTTGATGCCACTTTAGTTCCTTCCTACTGCTACATGGCCTGAGTCAGAATAGAGTCCTCTCTTGCTTCAGCCTTTCAGAAAACCCATAAATAAGATCATAAATAGTTATTCTTTTAGCTTAGTATAGTTAGTGTAGTCTTTGTCGCTTAGTGTAGTTTGTTTCCCTGGACTGGGAACTCCATCTCTGTGGTCGGGAACTATGCCCAGAGTCCTGGGCTTGAAAAACTGCATCTCCTGCCCTAGATTTTGCCCTGTATCCTCCTCTGTCAGTGATGAACAGCAATGCTGCCTCTACTGTCTAGTTGAGACACATATTTCTCTGCAGTGCAGCATTTGTCATTCATTTCCACTGAAAACTCAGTCAGTGAACTTCACCCTAGAAAACACTTAATGAAGATAGCTATGAGGCCTCTCTCTGGTCTGGGTCAGGGAGACACCCCTGTACATTGAGGTACCACCACATCTGCCCAAAGAACGCACCACAACCAAGGATGCACCAGTACCATCAGTGCCGACTGTCAGAACTTCCTGCATGCTGAGGTGCACAGAGACCTACACAGCACCAGAGGATATCTTTCTCCCTTACCCACAGTCTCCCTTCTTCTGTGGACCAGCCCTCCCAAGGGACATTACTAGACTGGAAGATGATACTACTTTGGTGTTCCAGGAACTGTCTCACTTAGAATCATCAGGCAGAAGTGCCCCGGTACTGATGGCTCTACCATTCCAACAGGAGCAATTTTCAGGTTCAGGGATGATGGTTCTTCATGCCATGGGGTTCCCCCCTCAAATGGTTTGCCACTTTTTCTGACCCTTTTTATGGATCCCTACACCAGACATCCAGGACTCCCCCAGGAATCTTTTCACTCCAGTCCCTTGCGTCAACAACCAGTTCCTTTGTTGTATGAGGAGGGAGGAAAATGTTGAACCAGAACCACCAGTACTGATGGTCCTAATAGGAATCTCCTCCTTTTCCCCGGATAAGGTGGTGTCTCCTTTCCCAGATGACCACAGGCAATACAAGAACTTATTATGAAGAGTGGCTAGCGATCTCCAGATATCTTTGGAGGAAGTCCAAGGCCCACATCATGGATGGTTGGACATTCTGCAGCCTGAGGGCCCAAGTAAGGTAGCTCTCCCAGTTAATGAGACCTTCTTGGAATCTATGCAATTGGCCTGGCACACCTTAGCATCCTGTGCCACCACACCTAAAAGGGTTGAGAGGCACTATTTCATTCTAGCAAAGGCAGCTGAATTTCTGTTCTCCAACCTGCTCCCAATTCCCTGGTGGTACAGGCTGCTATGGAATGTAGTAAGTCTCAATACCTAAGGACCACCCTATCAGACAAGTGCTCCAAGAGACTGGACCTCCTATGTGGGTTTGCAATTCCGCATCACCAATTTTCAGCTGCTGGCAGCCAAGTATGACTTTAGTAATTGCTCTAGTATTGTGACCTTTAGGACAAACTTTCCTCTGAGGACAGAGATCCATTCCTCTCCCTTCTAGAGGAGGACCTTCTCTAGGTCCTCTCCCTTCTAGAGGAGGGCAAGTTGGTGGCAAAAATGGATCTTCAGGCTACAACAGATACCTCATCCACAAGCTTGGCTACTGGTATTGTTATGAGGAGAGATTTGTGATTGCAATCCTCAGACTTCCCCAGGGAGGCGCAGAATACTATCTAAGATCTTCCCTTTGAGTCAAACCTCTTTAACAAGAAGACTAATGACTCTCTCCGCTCGCTAAAGGACTCAAGGTCTACCCTCTGCTCCTTGGGAATCTACACATAGGGTGACCAGACAGCAAGTGTGAAAAATCGGGACAGGGGATAGGGGGTAATAGGAGCCTATATAAGAAAAAGACCCCAAAATCAGGACTGTCCCTATAAAACTAGGACATCTAGTCACCCTATCTACACACCATGGTAAGAGTTACCTAGAAATAATGAGATGTAGCCACCTCATCCATATCTATTTATAATGATGAGAAACTGAGGCTTTTGGCTCTTTCAGTTAATGCTCAGTGTATTTTTGCTAGTGATGGAGTAAATTTCAAGTTGGTTTGGTGCTTTTTAGGTGTTTTTACTGCAGAATAGAGAGAGGGAAAATAGAGAGATTCTTAATAAATGACATCATATTTAGAGTCTCATCAGGCAGTCTCCAGTGGTCTACTTTATTTAAAAGGCAGTGCTGTTTATTACATTACTCATCTCTTTTAGGCCTTTCTGTGGCACCCCTTGGGTGACCAGATGTCCTGATTTTATAGGGACAGTCCTGATTTTGGGGTCTTTTTCTTCTATAGGCTCCTATTACCCCCCACCCCCATCCCGATTTTTTACACTTGCTGTCTGGTCACCCTAGGCACCCCTCAGTATTGTATCAATCTACTGATATCCCTCCAGTGTGCAGCTGTATATTTGATTAAAGAAACTTTGTCAAAATTTGATTAAAGGATAAGTTTACAGCCTGCCTTCCAATTAATATCATTACCAGAAAATTAAAAGCCATCTGGACTGCAAGGTCTGACTGGAGCTCTTACATTTGAATTGCCGTATCATTCTGTACAAATTAATTTTTCGGTTCTTTAATTCTCCTTACAGATAAAAACAAAACAAAAAACCTACTGAGGTCTGATTCCTACATCACAATGACTGTATCTACTCAAACAACTTAATTTTTTTTCAAAAGTACTCTAGTGATTGTCTGTTTTAAGAAAATATTTATTTTCATACTTATGCAAAAAGGAGTGTGAACACAGATCTCAGCATTTGTACTAGTAGAAAATAAAGCTTACTTAGGATATGTATTCAGAGTAGACTAAAAATAGCATCTAGAGGATTATTAAGGATTTAACACTACCAATTAGGAACAGAAATATTTTATGTGACCTTTGGGTCCAATCAAATATCCAAATGTTCACCGTGAACTGTTTATGAATAAGCTTCATCCCAAAAATTATTCATGGAATGACTTGGCAAATAATTTTGAATAACAAATGATGTTGCGATTACAATCTGTTTCCAGAAAATCTGTAAATAGGAAAAGAGGGGAAATTTATCAAATTACTATTATGTTTTTACAAATTATTTGCGCAGCTCTAGGAGGCAATATATTTCTAGTGGCAGGATTCTAATTTAATCCAGTATGGGTTGGGTTTTGTAACTTGTGTGTTTCACTTTTTCAAAGTGACTAGTTGCCACAATAGAAATTGTATAAATGAATAAAGGCCCTCCTATTGCATACCCTTCACAAGAGCCAGGCAGAATGCAGTCCCTACTCCTCTTGGGGTGCAGTTTTCCACAAAGGGAAGCAAGATGTTGGGCCATGGCTCCTTGCCACATGTACATGGGCCTGCAGAACTGCATTGGCTGAACCCCACAAAAGGGTGTAGTACCTGGCATGTAGGCTCTACGTGCCTGGAATTCTGTGTGGGCATTTTGCTTCTGTAAAGGGCTTGGGGGACACGGAAGCAATATTATGTCTACCTATTACACTCTCCTTCTTCCTGTACCTCAACTTAACACTGTGCTGAAGTGTAGGCCAGAGTTCTGTCTTTTCAGAAAGTATTAAACAGAGTTCAACTTCTGGGCTATTTTATCTAAAACCCCAATAAGTAGGTGTTAGTTTTTCAAAGTCAATTTCAAAGAGACAGTACCATATAGTTTTTTAGCCCTGGTCTACACTACAAGCGTATTTTGCTATAACTACTTATGGAAAATCCACACCCCTGAGCAATGCAGTTATACTGACCTAACTCCCGGTATAGAAAGTGCTATGTCTACTGGAGGGCTTCTCCTGTTGTCTCCTGGCTGCAAAGGTGCAGCTATGCCGCTGCAGCACTGTAAGTGTAGACAAGCCCTTAGTAGAACAAATATTTAATGCACACAGAAAACATTGGAAATAGTATTTGGAATACTCTGACTAACATTTAAACAAAAGCTATTGGACAGTAAATCTACTGGTGATTTTCATACAGACTTGTTACACGTATTCAAATATAAGATTCCAAGACATCTACATCTCTATCCTTTAGTGCGCCCACATCCACACCCCACATTCCGCTGTGATAGTCTTTCAGAGATGATTTCTCAGTCATTATAATGTAACCATAGTATGTGTCGTGGACTCTTCAGAGCTTGAGAAGAATGGCAGTATCTTGCTCCTTTCAAAACACTTCAGAAGCTTGTCAGCAAATGAATGTCTGAGGGTCTCCATAGCTCTCAAGATTCCAGCCCTTAGGTTAATAGTTAATTGTTCTTCTCAGTGACTGTTGAAACAGAAATCTGTAACCTGTGTCCATTGAGGTACAGGTATTGGGATCAGCATGTAAAATATCTATTCCCTGGATTTCCATCAGGCTCTTCCTCTACAGGGCACTGTCTTCTCCCCATAAGCCCGGCTAAGTCAGGTTAGAATATACAAATCCTCACTCAGCACTACCTTTGTTTTCTTTCACTGAGATAGACTCCTAGTTGAAAGCAGTTATCAATAACTAACTGTAAGTTCTGCAGCCTCTGTAGCATCTAGAGGTGACAGTTGCTCCCCTTGCAGCTCTCCTTCTCTAGGTCCATAACACATGCAATGGACCAAACAGTATCCTGATGGAAGGCTTCCCTAGTAAGTAAAGCTGGAATAGCACTCACCTGTATCCAAAGTTATACAGTTATTGGGACCCAGCTCTCACAGCAGATGTATCTGTTGGTACTGTGTGCATCTGCCGCCAAGTCCATAGGGCAGTCTTTAACGCCTATATTTATAACCTTTCCCACTCCTCCATGCTCTGAGTGTGTTAGCTCTTGGAGCATGACTGGGTGGGGCCTGGCATGTGCATTGCCCACAGTGACAACTTCCTATACAACTTCAGAAACAGCTATTGAACATGTCTACTAAATGCCACACCTTGTTTTCTGGATGTTTGAGTCCTTCTAGCTGAATTACCCTACCCTGTCCTCTGCATGTGTGCAAAGACGGTATTCCAGTTAAAAACCATGTCTTCTCCCCAGTGCTACTCTACCTTCCTTTGGGTCAAACAAAATCAAATGCTGCAGTAAAAGCATGTGGGTTATAGTTTCCTTGGCAGAATAATTCCCAGGCAACCCACCTTGGAGCAGTGTGGATGTACTCTACCCTTTTAATATGAGCAGTGCTTAATTGGCACCATTAAGCCCAAATAAATAAATGCAGCAACAGAGACTGTAGATGAGTTAGGAAGGAGACATAATGAAATGTTTTCTATGATAACTGCTAATTTTGTGTCTTACACCATGCAAATCCAACAGTTTCTCATCTGAAACTGTAATTTGTGGAGTAATTAATTATCTGCAATATTGACCCCTTAGAGATGACTATATGTATATTCAAAGTGATGAATGCCATCAGATCCCATGGAAACCAATGGGAATTGACGACACTCATCACATGCAGGAGAAGAAAATTAATGACAAGTTGAAGCCCACTGTTACATTAGGAAATGTTGGAGATGTTCATGTGATCCTTTTCAATGTGCTGCTAAAATCTGTTGAGATTTTAAAACAGTTTGTTTGAGATATGACTTCCATGAAACTGTTTTTCTCTCTAGAAGCTGTCTACCTCATACCTGTCTCTTCTGAAGATGTACTCTAGATTCATTCCAACATTTGGTATGTTTCATCCAGCCCTCTTCCATTCAGGCCCTGACCAAACCTGGCACCCAAACTTCCTCCCACCAGGCCTTGTATCACCTCACATCTTACCACACAGGTCTGGCAACCCCAGCAGTGACACTTCCTGCAACCTTCCCTCCAATGGTATATCAATCTTTCAACCCTTTCACTCCCATCCAGGTTCTAAACAATCCCCAGCACATTCCCAGATCCACTCAGCACTTGCCAATGCATGCCCCATCTCCAGTTTTGTTTTAAGAGTGGACTAGGTGGTTATCATTCTCTCTCCCACCACTCCAGAATGTTAAAAGAGAGTGAGCACTTGAAGTCTGCTTTCTGCCCCATTCCGAAGTCCCCTCATTCATACCCACTGGGACTTTTGGTAGGGATGATATGTGACCTGCCTACTTGGGCAGTACAACAGCTGTAGTGGCTGCAGTCACCACTGCATTACAAGTCCCTAAAGACCTTGCATACTCAAAAGATGACTCCTGAACCCACAGTGCAGGTATAGCAATGAAAAGACTGTATCATATACTAATACCTAGGCTTTTGGGGTGGCTACCATCTCTTTTCCTTGCATCTCATTTTCACAGAAAAGCCTACTGGAGAAGACTCTAAATTTAATTAACACCCCCATCCTCTGAAGGTCCAGAATGTTGATGTGGTGGGAAATAGCTTGGGAAGAGGAAGGGAAAGGAGACCTCTGCTGGAAGTGAAAATGGAGATCTGGGGAGATGACAGGGTAAGCAGGCCCAGGCGGTACGATGGACAGAACCTTAGGAGGTGTTCTCATGTATTTTCTCCATGCAGATTTGAATGGTCCTTTCTGAAAAATGCATCTCCCTCTTTCTAAGGAATGAGTGAGCTGCCCTCACAGTGTTCTTTGGGGTCATACAATGAGGGATTTAGGATGAAGTAAACTTCAACTGCAATCAATTGTCTTTAAATATTTATGGATATTAGTTACATTTTGGGGAGGGCAGGGAAGGTGAGAATTTGATAGATACAGATGGAAGAACTTGGAGATGTTTTCTTATGAACTAATGGTCCAGAAGCTCTGTAATTAAATACTATAAAAGCCACTAATTCCATATTTTCTCATGGAAACATCACAATTGCCTGAGTCATAACTCTCTGGGTATTTCAACATCAGCTAACCTAGTTCTGCTCTCATTAAAACCACTTTGCAAAGCACTGAGCAGTTTGCAAAAGTAAACTTCCATCTGAAGATTCTCATGCACATGAACAGCAAGTGATTTAAAGTTAATTTGCAGAATGAGAAGAAACAGGATTTGAAGTTGCCTTTGATCTATGTTCTTATTTACTCTGAATGCTCTAATAAATTCAAATTACAAAACACGTCAGGGGTAGGTGGGTATTACACATTCAAAAGATTTCTTTGAGAGGGAAAAGTGATGTTTATCCAGCATTCCCTCTGTGAAGAGATGAATTTAATGAAAAATGTTAAAGGGTAGGACTGATTTTTTGCTTTTTACAATAAGTTGCTTCAGTAAATGTTATAGATTGCCAATGTGGTCCTAATTTTCCATTTGACACAGTATAGATCTTAAGTGTGTTTACTCTGGTAGCTCTGGTCTAAAAGAAAGATCATGTTTCCTAGATGGCAATAAACTAAGCGTATGTAAGAAATTTCAGTGTTAGTTATACTGAAAGCTTATTAATCATATCTTCCTCATTTTCTCTTCTGTTCTGTGGGAATAAATCATAAGAGAACAGGAAGAAAGCTGAATGCTCTGGTTGGTGATGCTTTTACAAGGTAGATCTAGAATTCTAATATGATGAAGCTAAGTTATTTGCAACAGATCTATCACAAGTTATGACTTCAGTTTTCACCATACTGCCCACGAGAGACGCTTTTGGAATTTCAGGCAATAGCAGTGAGAGAACGCAGAATCTTCTGCTCCAAAAGCATATACACACTAGCTACTTCATTCCAAATTTTTCAGCCACTTGATTTCTGCTGACACCTCCCCCCCCCTCCGCCCCCGCCGCTGCTGGGCGTGATCTTACTCCATTAAATTTATGCCAAATTCTTCAATGCAAACAAGACTGTCCTCTAAGTTTTCTCAATAGCATTTGCTTGGTAAGGCCAATAATATTTTAAATAGTCAGACTTTCAAATCCCAATGTTCAGGAAGGTTTGAACTTAAGCAACTGAAGTTAGGTTCTTTTGAGTGAAGTCTGATGATCCAGTTAAGTTGACATTGAACAGTCTGTTGTACTAATGTTTTTTATATATACATTCACCTGAGGATTTTTTATGTGTTTGCATTTTATTAATTTAATGAAAAATTATTATAGTGGTCATGAAATGTGCCAGATGAACAACTGTTGCATCTGTGCCTTATCATTTATTAATAAAAGTTCATGACAGTAATCTTCAATGTGGCATATGTTTTCAGTTTGTGAGAGACCAAATTTCTTCTGGTCTTGCCCAAACTACTTATACTCTTAATGTGAAAAAACATATAACCAGCAACAATTCTTAATATATAAAACATATGCATTAAATATTTTAATAATGGTATAAAACATTAAGATATGAACTATGAGTAGAAATTCTACTCCAGATAAGGAATTTACCATTAATGACACCAATGATTCACAAAATAAATATAAGTTTTTGATTATGACCATTTTTAAACATTGTAGACAGATTTGGCTCTATTGTAGAGCTTGCTGATTTTTCTTATTTTTTGTACAGTATCCATTATGATGATTCTTTGTCTTGTCATGTTTGTATTTGAAATGAAAGGATACATTGTTGCTCTTTAGTGTGCTGAAGAATTCCATTACATTAATGATTAATGTAGCACTTGCTCATTCATTCAGAGCATAAAGTTTTACTGAATACACCCACTTAATACTGTGTGCCACTTAGTATAGTATCATTGTATTTGTTTACAACAACATTTTTTAGAAAAAATCTGGTACAGACTTTGTTCTCTTGACAAATATTAAATGTATCAACTCTAAGCAACTGTTTTCTAGAAACATAGTAAAAAATGACATTATTTTTGAGGTATAGATTCATTTGTATAAGGCAGACCTGAAATGGTATGTTTCTTAGTAGCCTTAGAAGTAAATGGCTTAGTGTCCATAAAAACCACTGACATTTAGTTTGTTTTGCTGAGAGTTCTTGAATGTTTTTGCTATCAATTGTATGCGTCACATGTCACTTGTATTGCTTCCTGCATGCCGAAATATAGGTTAAAGTATAGAATAATGAATAAAATCAATTTTAAACTATACCCAAGTATTTTCAGTAAGACCACTCCATATGGCCTGATTCTACAATCCTTTTTCACATTTAGTAATATATTCTAGTACAGATATTCCCACTGAAATCAACTTACTACTTGTTTGGTAAGGTACTGCTCAGTGGGCCTGATCCAAAGTCTAGTGAAGCTAATGGGAGTCTTTCATTGCCTATGATGGACTTTGGATCAATCCTAATGTGACTAATGGTGGTAGAATTCACTCACTGTGCAGTATTTCGAATAAACTGCAAGATGTAGCATTTCCCTTGAAACTAACTCTTTTATTAAATAGGAATGTGTGAAACTGAAGCTTTTTCATTATAGTGTGAACTTCCTTAGTTTTGACACTTCAGAATATTTTTATTACTACAAAGGATGAAAGAACCATCTGCACATATTAATAGTGTTATATATGTTTTCATAAACCATAATTTAATAATATCTGTATTCATATCACAAAAGCATCACTGAAGTGGTCAAAAAGAACCAAGTTACAAAATGCAGTTATAATTTTTTTTGCAGTTTAGCCAACCCCACTGGCCCCAGCCTCTTACCCCCGGCTCCCTGCTCACCCGGAGCCTCAGCGCCTCGCTCGACAGCTGCGGCGTGCCTCCGGCAGGGCCTGAGCTCCGTCCTGCTCCGAGCCGCGTGGTGAGGGGGCGGGGCTGGGAGCGCCATGCCGAGCGGAGGCAGCTGAGCTCAGCCTGGAGCTTGCAGCCCCGCCCCCTCACCATGCGGCTCTGAGCGGGGCGGGGCTCAGGGGCCCCGCCGGAGACACGCCGCTTGATGTGCTAGGGGTCGGTTCGCGGCCCGGTTCCTAACAGGCAGCGGACCGGTACCGGTCCGCGGCCCGGGGGTTGGGGACCCCTGAACTAGATAACTTCTCAAGGTCTCTTCCAGCTCTACCAGTTCTGTGAATCTATTATTCTAATATTTAATTTTAATTTAATTGAGTGAATGAGACCACAGCCTGAAAATTGGGAATACCACTTTTTCTGGTCAGATAGTCAAATTTGAAGTGTTAGTTGCCATGGACACATGATCAAAATTGCATTTTTCCAACTAATTGTCCACTCTGTGGACCCCTCTACTGGGGTAACGAGATGGCTTCCGGAGGAAGCCCTGGAAGAAACTGTCCATATAGCTCCACTGGAGCTGTTCTGTCATGAGAAAGAATAGGAGATGCACTGGATCTGACCTTGTGGGCCAGAGGTACTGAAATCTGAACACTCTTTCCATTCCACAGCATTGGTGGAAAACAATGTGGGGAACTCTACCAAGGTTTGCAGGAGGGTTTTCGATGTGAGAGGGTGATACCGCTTTTTTGTTTGTTTTTCAAGTATTTCATACAGCCACGCCCATCACTGATTATCTTTAGCTGTATTAAAACAAATTCTTGGTTTATTTCCCTTTACTTCAGTGATAGTTTTGAATTTGATCCTCTGACTTTATTACTTCAGCCTTTTCTGATGTCTGTATTCTATAGGAATCGATGTTTTACTGAACCTATATAGTATTTAAGTGTTATCATGGAAGTGTTTTATCAATAGTAGTCATTTTATTTTCAGTAGCCACTTAGCTTCCTCCCACTAAGAGTCCAGCTGCTTTGGACTGCTCACAAGTCCTCTTGCAGGGTTTTGTGCAGCTCAGCTCAGAAATTCCACTCTGTAGGTATTCTGGACAAGATTTTTGGATAAGTGTCATTTTCTGTAGCTATAAGCCACCCTCATTCGTATTTGCTTTTTTAAAAAAAATTAAAATGCTCCATATTTACACTTCTACAGACGAGCTAGGAGTAGACAGTAAGGCTCTATGAAATCGTAGTATTTAACACGTTCTCATTATATCAGCCAAAAACATTGTTCTGTAATTAGGGAGGTTATTTTGAGGATAGTACAGCTATTGCCCCTTCAGCATCCACAGGTGGAAAGGATGAAATCCCAGTGGATCACCTCTCATGGTCCACAGGAAGCATGAAAGAGAGAAGTGATGCTTGACTCCTGAACCTTCTCTCCAGGCATCAGGCTGTACTGGCAGGGGTGTGGGGGAAAAGGAGGGAAGTGGAGGAAACTCTGTGGTGTCATTTGCCTCCCTTCGTCCCTCCAAAAATCTACCAATACCACAGTACTGGGGTCAGCATTAATGTACCCACTTACTTCCTTTGCCATCAGATACTTCCTCCCTGAGTGTTCTGGAGGAAATGGCAAGCAGGGAAGTCCCCTGAGAGCATAATTTGGGTATGGTGAGGGCACACGGCTTCTGTGTACTTTGAGATCTGTTACCTTATGGTGGAGGTGCAGCCATTTGGATCTTTCTGCAGAGGGAAAACCTATCCAATCCTGCCAGAGGACTTTCTGGGTAACACAGTAAGAGTTTCATTCAAATTGTTTCATGTTCTCCCGTCCACATAGCCTGTGTGAGGGACAACTGGGCTCTGTTGTAAATACATTCCTGTTCTTGAGGAGAAAGCTGCTTAATTGCAAGGTATAAATGAGAAGACAGGAAAAAATTATATTTAGAAAATAAATTGCTCTTTATCAGAAATGCCTAGTAGCTTGGCAGAGCAGTTAAAAATAAAGGCATTAACTGTGAAGACGTACAGTTCTTTTCAGTTCATGCTGTACAGCAGCCAAGGAGCAGACTGTAGCTTTGTCTCCCACTAGCATTTGATTAAAAAAAAAAATCTGTTAGATGAAAACACAAATAGGTGATCTATCTACTTTGGTGTCTACTCAGTGTTTTGTGGCAAATGTCTGCTGCTTTTTACTGCATGACTCACAATATGATAGAAATCTGAGCAGTGGCTTTGCATAAACTTGTGAGTGGGGGGATGGGCGCTGGCTGCAGTGATTGCAGTATTCAAGCCTTGCTTAGTTTATCTGTTCAGCACAGGTCAATAGGCCTTCTGATTTTGAACTGAAATGTGACATGTGGCAGTGGGTGGAATCCGGGGTGATAAAAGGTCTTGATTGAATGAAGAAACCAGACAGTTTTTGATCAAAGCCCTGCAGGTGCCTTACAGGTAAATTGATGTTTTATGGATTGCTTGCTGTAGCAGTTCCTCACTTTTTTTTTTTAATTATTATTCTGAGGATGTGCTTAGCTGTAGTGGCTGCTGATCAGTCAGTCCACCTTTTCTGTAAAAACAGCAAGAAGATTTTTCCTAATGCCATTCTTGTCCTCTGCATTTGCTAGAGTATTTACTGGTTAAAACTGAAAGTTAATCCTGCTGGGTGAAATGCTGGTTTTATTTCTGACAATGTTTGTTTTTCATTAGTGAAATATTAAGGGCATATAAACTTGATCATGACCTTTTGGTTCTCCATAGTTACCATTAAATACAGCTGGATTCACTCAGTTGCTTTAATAACACAGAACAATGGCTTTTTATTGTATTTTAGTCATTTTGTTAGCATATTCTAAAGTGAAAGCTTGCACTATACAATTACAGTTTTCATTCTTAAATCCAATGAATGAATTAAGGAACTGAAATCACAACTGTAGCTTTATGAATATGTTTAATAACAATTATGTTGGACCCAGTAAACATAAATAGAATCAGTCTGTCATTACACCTGCTCATACAGATTTTGCTAAGAAGCTGAAGTTTAGGATAATATTGTGACTGACCATGAAAAGAGCTCTTGGAAGAAAGCTGCATTACAAGTTGTGGCAAGGCACCCCTTTTGCCTCACCAAACTTAGCTCTCCCTCCTCTGGCAGGGACAGGCCTGGGGCTCTGGAGCGTGTGTGTCTTCCCTCATCGGGGTTTGTTTCTCAGAGCCTTCCCAGTCAGTCTTGAGGCAGGCCTGAGGAGTGCTCCTCTGCCAAAAAAAAGGGGAAAAGTCCATAACGCACTGAAACAAAAGGGCCCCCTCACTGGGGCAGGTGTTGTACTGTCACTGGCCCTGGGGTGTCAGTCCTTCCCTTAAACAGGCACTGGGTTTTGAGTGTCTCCCCTATGGGGAGGAGCGCAGTCTCTCACACTGGTGAAGCCTAGCTCCCTGCTCCTGCCAGCCTTGCAGCAGTTTATCTCCCCCCACCCCCAAGAGATTTTAACAGGTTTCAGGCAGCCCTTAATTGCATTCAGGTGTCCCTAATTGATTTGAAGTAACTCCTTCCCAACTTGTCGGAAAAAGGGCCTTTAGCATTCTAGGGCTAATATACCTGTTTTCCCAGACCCTCCTGCAGCTGTCCGGCCTGACTTTGTCACATAGTATAATATTTTTAAAACTGCAGGCTTGATTAGTATGTACAGCTTTAATTAATGTATTGATAGCAGAAAAATATATATTTGGAATATGAGTTTATGAAGTATTTTTAGTTTTTGTATGTGACTTGCATACACAAACTCTCCCCAACTGTTTAACTATTAGCATTTATTCAAAGGGAAACTTCAGGTTTAAGAAGCAAATTAGCTACCTTAGTCAGAAAAATGCTACATTTAGCAAATATTAGTGAAGCTGGTATGGAGGGGAAAATATAAAAAGGGCTTTGAGAAATGAAGCAGCAGGAATTCTTCCTTCAAACCTGAGCTGAAAATCAGTAGCTTTTCTCTCAGTTCACACTGCCAAAACTCTTGTCAAGGACCTTACTTTATATTTTGTCCACTATAGCTTCCTCTTCACCGTCTTTGACTCTTCCATCTTTGTTTCACCTCCAGTCCATCCAAAACACTACTGCTGTTGAGATCATCTCCCTGGCCTGTTGTGACTACATCACCTCTCTCTGAAGCCTTCCACTAGTTCTCTCTTTTCTCCATCACATCAAATACAAATGTCTTGACCTTACTTTCAAGAATCTTCACAATTTACTCCAGTGATATCTACCCAGTTGTCAACCACCTGATTTCTTCCACCAGTGATGTGTTTGTATTCATTTAGATGGACTATAGAAGCCCAAATACGTTAACATAACCCAGTCACATCCAACATTAAACAGTGTTAACAAGGTTCAGGGTTTGGTATATAGAGACCTCAGATTACTTAATATCATGGCAAACACCATTAAAATCTTTTATTAAAGATACAAAAAAGAAAGACAGGTTTCAGAGTAGCAGCCGTGTTAGTCTGTATCCGCAAAAAAAACAGGAGTACTTGTGGCACCTTAAAGACTAACAAATTTATTTTAGCATGAGCTTTCGTGAGCTAAAGCTCACTTCTTCGGATGCATGAAAAGAAAGAAAAACAGTTAGAGCATTTGAAATATAAAGTATTAAATAAGGCTTTCGTTTTAACAATATTCCTTTAGCTGGAGTGATTTTTTAGAAAGAAAAACCCATTTGTTTGACAGTCTCTTAGATGGTAATAATACTTTTCCTTTTGTGGAAAAAGAAGTTAGTTAAGGTGGGCTGGAGCTGTCGTTAACGTCTGAACCCATTTGCTAAAAAAACAAAACCAGACAAACAAATACAAGAGGAGGAGAAAAGACCCGTAAAGACAGAAAATGCAGCTCCTGTCTCTGTTGTTGACTTTCACATACAACCTCACTACTGGAAAAACACAGGTATGACACACGTGTACCAACATTGAGCTATGTAGGGCATAGCTTTCAGTTGCCTCTTTCTAGACACAGGCTTACAGCAGTATTGCAAAATATACAGTCTTGGCTGGCTACATCAGACTCTTATTACAGAAGGAAAAAAGACTAGGGATAGGAAAGAGAAGAAATAGGAGTTGGGGAAGGAAAAGGACACATGGGGAGTAGGGGAGAGAGTTGAAGTCTCACTTCCAGGTGGTACTTAAGATTTAGCTGGAGCCAGTGGAAATGGCAGTGTCATCTGGGTCCCTCTGTCTGGTTCAGTTGGGTCAGGAAATCTCTCAAGATTAGGATGAAGAAGGTCCAAGGTCCCAAGAGATGGTGGGGGGTGGCAGTCATGATGGTGAAGCTTGCTCCAGTAGCCAAATGTTCTGTCCAGAGTCTCCTTTCAGTAAGGACCCAAAAACATATTTCCAATACGCCAATTTTGGTTTATCGATTTTTGGGCTCACGCTGTTTTTGTTTGCAAGGCATAAACTTTTTGTCTCCCTTTTGCACCTTTTTCCCATCAACATTTATTGTTACAGGGTATTGATATGCTTAATGAACTTATACTCACTTTTTACAGTTGAGCTCAGAATTAGGGTAAATTTGTAGGCCCAATTATCACAACATAATCTCTCTCTTTTATGAACCAATTCCTCCTAGGATTGGACATTTGTTTATAAAATTATGAACAAAAATCTTATTTTAGTTTAAACAAATAGAAAATAAAAGGGTATTTGATTATATTTTAAGGTTTGCAAATTCCTTATCCCAAAATTGGGATTAACAAGTTTCATTTGGTTACTTGTTACTAAAATTACAGTTAAACCTTTTGGATATGAACAAAGCTAAAAAATTACAACCCACTTAATTTGCAGCCAAAAGAAAACTTAAACTGCTGCTGTTTGTGTTAGTAAGATGTTTAGAAACAAGCCAGCTCTTACGGTTTGCATACTTCTTTGGCTGTAGGCCCAGGATGGGTAAAGATGACAAAACCTTTTTTGTTTTGTTTTGCTGTGTGCATAGTAAAAGCTGTACATTTACACAATTCATGCAAATTGTATGCACTAGGTGTTAAATTTGCTTACTTGGAGAAAAACTTTAGCTCTGATGGTATTTTTACCCAAGTGTGTTACCTGCTTTAAAAAGAAGCGGCAAAATGATGGTCTTTGGAATCACTTTTGCATTTGAGTCATTTGCAACACCCAGAGGTGTTCACAAGAATTTTTAGTCTGACAGACCTTGCCTGCCTGTTTTACCCCCAACGTTTCTGAGGACAACAGGGCCATTGTGGCAACTTAGCCCATCCAGGGCAGCTAACCTGCAATACTAGCACAGTGTTGTCTGACATGCACAGAAGAACAAAAAAATTGACAGCAACAACAAAAACATTTCAAAACCAAGAAAAAACATTTTCAAAACCACAAAACAGTCACAAAATGTTGGTGCTGTGACAGCCTGCAGTTTGAAATTCAGTTCAGTCAGTGCAGTAGCAGTCCTGAATTAAGCTGGCTTTCTAACAAAAGAGTTACCCAAGATGTTGTTTCCATAAAAGTTTACTTTAGCCACTTAACCTTCAACACTTTAAAATATTTCATTTTACTGCTTTTGCTGTGTCTTGAAAATGTTTTTTCATTAAATCTTCAAAATTATTATCAGTTACAGAAATTACAAACCTCAAAATAAGAGAAAACAAAGCATTTGTTAAAAGGTTAAAAAATTAACAGTTGCTATAAAATAATTAACATTCTCTTAAAACAGTGTTAAACAAGGTTTGGGGTTTGGTATACAGAAACATCAGCCTGCTTGTACCATGGCAAATGTACTACTAAACATTATTTTATCCAGTTACTGAAGATAAAGAAAAAAAGAAAAAGCAATTAAAGCATTTGAAATGTAAAACATTAAGTAGGACTTTCATTTTAACAACATTCCTTGTTCCTTTTCCCTTCGGCTGGAAAGAGTATTTAGAAGGAAAACCCCACTTGTCTGACAGTCTCTTAGATGGTAACAATAACTGTCCTTTTGGAGGAAAATAAATTAGTTGAAGTGGGCTGGAGCTATCGTTAATGTCTGATCCCATTTACTAAAACACAAAACCAGACAAACACATACAAGAGAAGAAGAAAAGAACAGTAAAGATAGAAAATGCAGCTTCTGTGTCTGGTGTTGACTTTCACTTGCAACTTCACTGCTGGAAAAACACAGGCACAGCACACAGTCTTATCAGCCACCCCAAGACCTGGCAAACTTGTACTAACACTGGGCTTTTTAGGGCATTGCTTTTAGCTACCTCTTTTAGCTCACAGGCTCATAGCAATGCTGCAAAATATACAGTCTTGGCTGGCTAAGACAGATTTATTAAACAGAAGGAAAAAGGAAGGAGATAGGAAAGAAGAGAAGAAATAAGGTAGGGTAAGAAAAAGTGTGTGTGTGTGTGAGTGAGAGAGAGAGAGAGAGCAAGCCTCACAAAAAGGAATTTAGCTGGAGCTGGTAGAGGTGGCAATGTCATCTGGGCCTCTCTCTGGCTTGATTTGAACAACTGCGCTCTTTTTTCAACCAATGCTGTCAGCTTCTCTTACAAGCACCTGTGTGCTGGTTTCCATGTTGTCCCTACGTGTGCAATTCCCTCCCTGATAAATCCATAAAACTACTTTTCTATCCTCCTCCAATCTCTTAAGATTTTCACTTCTAGCATAATGCCTAGACTCAGAACACTGTTGGCTGGTAATAGCTAGTAGAGATGGTCATAACATGGAATTCCCATTCTTCAGGAAATTCCAGAATTTCAATAATAATACTGATATTGTTCCACATTGGAACAAAACTTGCTATTTCAAAAATTCATGTGAAATGTGTGGGTGGGCGATGGAAGTCAGAAATGTTCCTTTCGAAGAACTGAAACAACATTCCATTTGGACTCTTTCAAAACTAAATTGAGTAGGCTGCCCATCTGGTAGGTCCTCAAGAAGCTGAGCACCGAAAGTCCTGACTTGAGCTGTTTGCCAGAAGCTGGGAATGAGCGACAGGGGATGGATCACTTGATGATTACCTGTTCTGTTCAGGCCTTCTGAAGCACCAGGCATTGGCTACTGTCAGAAGACAGGATGCTGGGCTAGATGGCCTTTTGGTCTCTTCTTATGGCTCTCGGGGCTTCCAGTTTCTCTGCTATAGAGTGGGAAGCCTGACAGTTCAGAGAGTCCCAGCTCTGTGGCAGCCTGTGCAATGGATGAGCTGCCAGGAAACCAGCTTCCTTCAGAAGATTCAGCTAAATCAACAGTTCCTGCAAGCTATTTCGATTTGTACAAATCCGTATTTTTGGACAGAAAAATGTTCCGTCAGAAAATTTCTGACCGGCTTTAATGGCTACTGATCTATTTATTTGCCTCCACCAACATGAAAAATAAATATTAATACAACTAGTTCACAGAGTTAATGGTATGAAAATATGTGCTTCTATTAGTGTTACCCTATGCTACTTTGCCCCCAACCCCCATTTGGTCATTTCACCTCTTAGATGAAATATAACAAAACTAAAATTGTAATCCCTTTGGACAGGGCAGTCTTTTATTGTATGTCTATATAGCAGCTTAGCACAATGGCACCCCAACCTGGTTGAGACCTCCTAGAATCTAGGACCTAGATGGTACTCTAACACAAATAAAAAAGAAGCAGCCAACTTGATTTTAAACTTGGAAAGGCTATTGAATATGAGTGAGAGAGTTGATTGGATGCTGCATTACCAGACTCCATTAAGTTTACAGTGTGGGCATCTAGGGAGGTGGTTAATTAAAGGAATTGCAATAGTCAGTATGGCAAGTGATTAACTCTTAGATGCATGGATATATGTATGCCTACCTCATTCATTTATTAGGCTATAAATATTCCAAGGTTGAGGCAAGATCTAAAGTCAGTGATTATTAATGTTAATTTCTCTGTTGGCATATTGAAGATGTGCACAGCAATTAGACCAAGTGACAAATCCTTGCTCCTGAGTTTAGAGTCTAAACAAATATTTTAAACTAATGATAAAACAAAAAGTTTAATCATTAGTTTAAAATATATATATATATAGTTCACAATATGGTAATTCTGAGCTGTAAAGGATCATCGGAATTTAATTTACATTTAAATATGCTAAATTAATGGAAGCATTTAAAAATAAAGGGCCTAGTTCTGCCATGAATACTGAGTAAAAATAGGAGCAATTGCCTATTCTCTGTTGCCTATGATGAACATGCTCACTGGAAGGGACTTTTAATATTTTCATTCTAGACCTATATTTTCCAGGGCATTTTTTTCACTTGGGCTTTAAACATGCAACATGTGTACTGTTGATTATTACTAAACCTGTTTATTACTCACTTATTTCAGTGCACATTACAAAGGATTGTACTGTATAAGCAAAACAGAATAAAATTTGTCAGCTGAATTATTTGAAGATTTAAGATTCCCTTTGTGCTCAGTCCAGTCCTGTGATATGTGGCATATAGTCAATAGCAGAGCAAGGGAGAGGCATGGATCTGCCTCCCTTATAAGCTGTTGCCTAGTGGTTAGATCACTCATCAAGGTGTGGGATACCTGGGTTAAATTCCATCCTCTGCCATATATGGAGAAGGGATTTGAACTGAGGTCTTCTACATTGCAAGAGAGTAGAGAGTGCTGTAGTCACTGGGCTACGGGTTACTGTAGTATGGGGATTTCTCAATCTCGCCTATGGAAGCTCTTCCACTTGGTATAAATCGTCAGATAATCATTGAAGCAGGGACTTGAACTTGGGACTCCCACATCCTAAGTAAGTGCCATAACTACCAGGCTAAAATGATTCTCGCTCTTTTTCCCAAGCCCTATGACTATTTATTGTCATTATGACTAATTATGAATTTCCACTGTGAACCACTGAGCTAAAGGTTGGGGGAGAGGCGACAGCACCACTGCTATCACCACCTTCTCCTCTTCCTTCTGGCCATTTTGTCAAACCTTTGCTTTGCTCTTGTCAAAATGCCTGAAAGTCTGAACAAATTTATTTTTCTCTAAACAAAATGTTTCATTTCAATATTACTGAAATGTTTTGAGCTTTGGAGTTCAGTTGAATCTATTCAGTAAATGAAACATAAATTAGCTAATAGTTTTGGTCAATCCAAACCTGCATTTTTCCCCACAAATACATTTTTGTTTTTAAAAAATTGCCCAGCTCTATTAAGAAGTCTGTCCTACCTTTGCACGATGCTTTTGAGCCAAGTAAAGTCTTCTTAATTGCCAAAAATTGACAGGGTTTCTGGCCCAGTGGACAGGAGGGAGTTGTAGACGTGATATATTTTGATTTCACTAAGGCTTTTTACACAGTCCACATGGCATTCTCGTAAGCAAACTAGGGGAAATATGGTCTAGAGGAAATTGCTATAAGGTGGCCAGATTTCCAGTTAGGCACAGCAGGCACATGCCTAGGGGCGCTGGTGTTCTAAGGGCACCTAAAAGTTAAAAGTGGGTTAAAAGTTTCATTTGTTACAGAAAACATGGTCAGCTGTAGGCGGGGGGGGGGAGGGGGGGAAGGGGAGCCACTGAAGATGCTGTGCTTAGGGGCGTGTAAGGTGTAAATCTGGCCCTGGGTGGGTGCACAAGTGGTTGAGAAACCATACTCAAAGAGTAGCTAGCAGTGATTCACTGTCAAACAGGAGGACATATCTAGTGGGATCCCCCAGGGATTGGTCTTGGGTCTGGTATTATTTGGTAGTTTCATTAATGACTTGGATAATGGAGTGGAGAGTATGCTTCTAAAATTTGCACATGATACTGAGCTGGGAGGGGTTGTTAGCACTTTGGAGAACAAGATTAGAATTCAAAATGTCCTTGATGAATTGGTCTGAAATCAACAAGATGAACTTGAATAAAGACAAATGCAAAGTACATTTAGGAAGGAAAAATAAAAAATACAGTTACAAAATGGGGAATAACTGGCAAGGCAGTAGTACTGCTGAAAAGTGTTTGGGTGTTATAGTGGATCTCAAATTGCATAGAGTGAAAATGTGATGCAGTTGCAAAAAAAAGAAGAGGCTAATATAATTTTGGGGTGTATTAACAAGAGTGTAATATGTAATTGTCTGGCTCTACTTAGCACTGATGAAGCCTTGACAGGAGTAGTATGTCCAGTTCGGGGCACCATACTTTAGGAAAGACTTGGACAAGTTAGCTAGAGTCTGGAGGAGAGCACCAAAATGATAGAAGGTTTAGAAAACATGATCTATAAGGAAAGATTAAAAAAACTGTGCATGTTTAGTCTTGAGAAAGACGACTAAGGGGGAGACTTAATAAGTCTTCCAGTATATTAAGGATTGTTATAAATAAGATGATCAATTGTTCTCCATGTCCACTGAAGGTAGGACAAGTAGTAATTGACTTCATCAGCAGCAAAGGATATTTAGGTTAGATATTAAGAAAAGCTTTCTAACTATAAAGATATAAACACTGGAACAGCCTTCCAAGGGAGGTTGTGGAATCTCCATCACTGAAGAGTTTTAAGAACAGTGTAGACAAGCATGTCTCAGGGATGGTCTAGGTATTCTCGATCCTGCTTAAGCACGGGGGGAGGGGAGAGTAGATGACCTCTCAAGGTCCCTTCTAGCCCTGCTTTTCTATGATTTGGCCTAATCATTGTAGTATCTCAGCTATTTAATATGTATTTTAAAAATATGAATATGAATGTGCACTTGAAATAATTTCAACTAGCTTTACTGGAATTGATAAGTAAATATTCGAGTAAAATGAATTTTCTGACTCAGTGAAACCCAGGTAGGGTTGCCAACTCTCTACTCGCATAAAACTGAACACCCTTGCCCTGCCCTGCCCTTCCCCACCCCTTCTCCGAGGCGCCACCCCACTCACTCAATTCCCCCCCATCACCTGCTCTCCCCACCCTCACTCACATGCTCATTTTCACTGGGCTGGCTTAAGGGGTTGGGGTGCAGGAGGGGGTAAGGGCTCCAGCTGGGGGTGCGGGCTCCAGGGTTGGACCAGAAATGAGGGGTTCAGGGTGCAGGAGGGGGCTCTGGTCTGGGGCAGGGGGGTTGGGTGTGGGGAGGTCTGAGGGCTTCGGCTAGTGGTGCAGACTCCAGGGTGAGTCTGGAGATGAGCGGTTTGGGGTACAGGAAGGTGCTCTGGGCTGGGATTGAGGGGTTCGGAGGGTGGCAGGGGGATCAGGGTTGGGGCACGGGATGGGGTTGGGCTGCAGGCTCCAGGTGGTTACTTCAGGCAGCTCCCGGAAGCAGTGGCATGTCCCCCACTCTGACTCCTATGCAGAGGCACGGCATGGCAGCTCTGCACACTGCCCTGTTTGCAGGTGCCGCCCCTGCAGCTCCCATTGGCCGTGGTTCCCGGCCAGTGGGAGCTGCAGAGCCAGTGCTTGGGGCAGGGGCAGCATGCAGAGCCCCCTGGATGCCCCTATGCCTAGGAGCCGGAGCAGGGACATGCCACTGCTTCCAGGACCTGTGCAGAGCCACGGCAGGCAGGGAGCCTGCCTTAGCCCCACTGTGCCACTGACCGGACTTCTAATGGCCCAGCCACCAGGGTCCCTTTTCAATAGGGCATTCCGGTCGAAAACGAGACACCTGGCAACCCTAGCCCCAGGAGTTTCAGTTATGGCTAAAACATGGAGATTAACTCATTTCTTGCAAAATTAGGTATCACAGATAATATGGTATCAGCGGGTATCAAAACAGTGGATGATCTGACATACCACTGAAGATGAGATTCAATGCCCAGGTACAAAGTGAGAATTCAGGGAATCCAGGTTTTTGTACTTGAGGCAGCAGGGTTATTATTTTGTGTGTGAATTCATTTTATTTCTCAGTCAGCTTCATGGGAATTCATAGGAAACTGATAAATCAGTAAGGTGAGGCACTTATTTTTATAAAAGTGCCTTTTTGTTCCAAACCATTTAGGCTGAAGTTGAGTTAAATCATGCTGCTGCTGCTGCTGCTTTTAGATGAGAATATAAATTCCTGTGAACCTGTTTCTGCCACAGCAATATCCCTTACACAGAGAACCTAATATTTTCTTAAAGCACTTTAACTCATCTTTGAAGGTATCTTTTAAAAAAAAAAGTTAATTTTTTTCTTTAGTGTTTCATAGCTTTATTTTAAGATTATAGAACTACTAGTAGACTTGGCAGGGTTTGAAATTATCATCATCATCTCAGGAAAAGGACAGGGACATCATGGTGGGCAGTTCAGTTAAGACCTCTGATCAGTGTGCAGCTATGGCCAAAAAAAGCAAACAAAATGTTTAGGATTAGAACTGAAAGTTTTCCAGTGGAATATGCTGATTTGAAGAAATCTAAGCATTCTGTGGAAAAGGGTCAATTCTATCACAACTTTTTATGGAAACCAGGCAGACTGACCAGGTCTGTTTTCATGCCTGCATGCCACGGCTGCACAGCTGCTGGCTCCCTGCACTTACTGCCGTGATGGGTGAGTAGTCTGGCTTCCCAGCTACCCAGAAAGCTAGCCAGGGAGTTGGCCAGAATGCTGGCTTGCCAGCCTAGAAATTTTCAGAAAGTTCTGTTTCAGTTCTTCCAAAAAGGAATTTTTTCAAAATTTCGGTTCTATGGAAAATTTTGCATTTCCAACTTTTTATTCTGCTTGGGTGATTTTTTTTTTTTTTTTTTTTTTTTTGGAAATGTTAAATTTCCATGTCTGGTTCTCACACAGCTCTAGTAAAGATGCACAAGGAGTGGGATGGAGAACAATACAGAAAATATAAAAATGCTATTATGTCAATCAGTAGCTCAAAGGCTGGCGGGGGGGAGGTTGCCATTTACTTCAATGCATCCAGGTTTTCACCCCTAGAATATTGTGTGCAATGCAGGTTACCCCATTTCAAAAAAAGATACACCTCTACCTCGGTATAATGCTGTCCTCCGGAGCCAAAAAATCTTACCACGTTATAGGTGAAACCGTGTTATATCGAACTTGCTTTGATCCACCAGAGTGCGCAGCCCCGCCCCCCCGGAGCACTCCTTTACCACGTTATATCTGAATTTGTGTTGTATCGGGTCGCATTATATTGAGGTAGAGGTGTATTGCAGAATTAGAGGAGTTCCAGAGAAGGGAAATGAGAATAATTAGGGGTGTGGAAAAACTCACGAGTTTGAGATTGTTTACATTCTTAAGGAGCCAAATAAGAGGGAGTGTAATAAAAGTACACAAAATAATGAATGGTGCAGGGAAGTTAGATTGGGAGCTTCTGGTCTTCATAATACAAGAGCCAAGGGAACATTCAACAACTTTGAGAAATGGCAAATTCAAAATGGATAAAAGGAAATACTTTTCTACACAATCCATAACTAGACTGGGGAACTCATTTTCCTGGGATGTTGTTGAAACCAAAAGCTTAACAAACTTCAAAGCGGGAATAAGGGGAAATCTTTATTAGACCTTGTCCTAACAGATAAAGAGGAACTGATCCCAGAACTAAAAATTAATGGTAGCTTAGGTACAAGTGATCATGACTTGATCACATTTACGATGTGCAAGCAGAATAAAAGCCAGACCAGTAATATATATCGGGGTAGGCAACCTATGGCACGCGTGCCGAAGGCGGCACCCGAGCTGATTTTCAGTGGCACTCACACTGCCCGGTCAGCTACCGGGCCTGGGGAGCTCTGCATTTTAATTTAATTTTAAATGAAGCTTCTTAAACATTTTAAAAACCTTATTTACTTTACATACAACAATAGTTTAGTTATATATTATAGACTTATAGAAAGAGACCTTCTAAAAACATTAAAATGTATTACTGGCATGCAAAACCTTAAATCAGAGTGAATAAATGAAGACTTGGCACACAACTTCTGAAAGGTTGCCAACCCCTGATATATATATATATTTGGTGCTTTAATAGGGGTAATTTCACAAAGCCAAAAAAATTATTAGCTAAATCAGCAGGGAGGAAGAATTTAATGTTCTAACACTGAAAGCACAAGATAGAGTATTAGTTGGTGGCTGATACAGATTATAACATTATAGATGACGATTTCCAGACTCTTATTTTTACTTTGGTGGTGCTTTGAAACAGCAATGCAGCAGGAACCACCTGAGTCACAATAGCATCAAAGTAGCAGCAGGCATATGTTAAAATAATAGCAAGATAGATTCCTCTCTCAGGCTTACAGGGTAGGTAGAATTTATAGACAAAAAATTTATAGAGATGTGATGGGATTTTTTTTCCAATCTCACAGTTTTAAGAATTATGTTGGGCTGCAAATATTTAAAAAATCTTCACCCTTATCATACCATAGAAATTCTGAATTACGTCAGATGTTCAGTGCTATAAGGTCACACAGATTTGTCCTTTATTTGCCATAGGGAAGCTGCTGCTTCCATGTGTAACATTAAAAGAAAAGAATTATTGTACAACTTCAGTGCTTCCTGACAATCATTATCACTGTTACTTGGCTAACTGTGCCTCTGGTCATTCCTGGTCTCTTTGAGCATACCCCCTCTAGATTTCAGGCTTTGGGCCACTACCCGTTTCTTGGGGTGGAAACATTTGTTTCTCACACTCTCAGTCCAGACTTGGGTGACAGTCCCCTGTCAATTGTATCAATTGTGATAATCTTTGCAGGTCTGACTTCGGCTCAGACCCTGCACCTCTATTCTGCTTAGCGCAATGACAGTGGTAATTAGCGACCAAACAACTTCCTGGAAGCAATGCATTTTTTATTCAGAACAAAAGCTTTTTCAAGAAAGCGTATCTTAAAAACAATAAAGCATACTGCAATCATATATAGTTCTTCCCTAAGGCTTACCATTCCTAGGATCTGGAAGGCTGAATTCCTTCAGATTCCTCCACAGAGCCTGTCTCACCAAACTGTATACACAGCTGGTCAGAAGTGAAACTCACCCCGGGAAGCTTTTTAATCTTTTGATCTTTAGTTTTCCAGCCTGGCCAAAAAAAAAAAAAAAAAAGGTTACCTTTATACTGTGCAGACTTTCAGTGTGGACAATGTGTGAGGAAATGTAGTACAGAAAATGACACGCAGATATTTCTCTCAGATGAGCCTCCAAAGTTATTTGTGGAATCTATTTGGTATAGCTTCCCTACTGGTGGATACAATCACTTTAAATTGAGGTTAATAGTCAAGGTTAACAACAAGTGTTAGAATCTTTTTTAGAAAAATGGATTTGTAGGTATGTAGAAGAACGATATTGTTCACAATTTCTGATGTTAACAGTTTTGGAAAAAATTATACAGTTGATGTTGTTGTCATTCCCCTCTCTCTCTCTCGCTCTTCCCCCCATCCCCCATATTACACACAGATCATTAGTTGAATTCTCTCTTTAAATATTCTGTTTTTAAAGATACCTATATCTGCAGGAAAAATCCACAGAATACTTGAAAATGTACTGTTGTGTAATTTTAAATTACTTGCTAATTTGCTGATGAATTAAAAATATAGTTAAATCTATATCACAGTTGTAGTTTGGGGGAGGGAAGTCAAAATTAAGCTTTTTTAGTGGTTTAAGCACACTCACAGAGTAAGGGAAATGATTTTTCAGGCAATGCTTACATTGTGGTTTGCAACCACAAAACAATATCTGTTCAAGTTTAAGGGAAAACTATTGTGCTTTGTTGGAAAGACAACAGACACAGTTATTTCCATAAATCTCTTGTTGACTTTCTAAGCTGCCAAAAATGCCCTCAGAATAAATGTAGGATCTTTAAGATCTTCTACCATATTATTCCCTTTTCATAAGATCACCATTTCCACTGAGAGCAATAACATACTATTCTACAGTGCCAAATGTCATTTGGTTATAAAAATTGTAGAGATATTGATGTGAATCTGATTCAACGAGGGCTTATGAAATCAGGGGCGGCTCTAGACATTTCGCCGCCCCAAGCACGGCGTCATGCCGCGGGGGGCGCTCTGCTGCTCGCCAGTCCCGCGGCTCCGGTGGACCTCCCGCAGGAGTGCCTGCGGAGGGTCCGCTGGTCCCACGGCTCCGGTGGACCCTCTGCAGGCACACCTGCGCCCCCCGTGGCATGCCGCCCCAAGCAGGGGCCTGGAGCCGCCTCTGTATGAAATGAGTGTTCATCTTGGTTCAAAATTATTGAAAATTATTAGCTTTTTCAATGAAGATTAGATTAATTCTGCTTGGGGTAGTGGGTGAATGGGCTGGTAGAGGTGGAGATTTCTTCCACAACCCAGGAGAGGACTGTCTGAGTGGGTGGAGTCCCCCATACAGCTTGGAATATTGGGGGAGAGGGCTGAGACTTCCCTTCTCTCAGACTAGACCCAAAGCTGCCAAAACCAGGAAGCAGTTCTCTACTTGTAGATAAACTCACAAGTAGGAGGGAGGCCTCAAGACTTACAGTGATGGTCCCACCATATAAATCCTTTTGCTGGGGAGCAGGGTGCTGACAGTGACCCTTCCTTCCTGAGCTCATGAAGAATGACAGCAGCATTCTCCTCCCTACCCCACTGCAACAATATAGGGATCCTTCAGAGGTAGGATAATTTCTTTTGTGTTATGAGTCCCTAAGAGGAAGCAAAAGGTAGTATCTTAGGATGTGATCAGGTTCTTTGGAGGTCTCTGAACTGCTCTTGTATCACATATTAAAAATAAACAGTTTATATAATTTCATGAGGCATTGAAACTGGAACTACTACAGAGATGAAAGGAAAGTTTAACTTTTCTCTCTGCCTGATAAGCTGAGCTATTCAGAAGCTGCAGTTGATGGATGCAAAGAAAACCTATGGAAGAGTGCCCAGACTGTAGAATGGTGAAAGCAGGATGAAAATAAGGAAAGAAAAAAGGCTGTAGATCTTCATAAAGATAAGTAACAGATATATAGATAATAAACATAGAAAATGGAGCAAAACCTCCAAACAAATTAAGATATAACTGTGACAACATGTCACAAGTGTAGAGAAGATGGAAAGAAGAAATCTATCTGTAAATTCAGTTAATAATGCCAGGAAAGGAGGAAAAATTTGACATGAAACTTTTTTACTCATTGATTGGAAACAAGGTTAGAAAAGTGTCTAACTCTCTGAGCCCAAGAAAAGAATAAGAACAGCTAAGTTTGGATGAGGTTATGGAAAGATTGGACAGATATGGAGACCTGAAAAAAGTGAAATGCCAGTGAAAGAATTGTTCATAGATTAAGAGCCAGAAGAAAATATAGACATGTATGTTACAGATTTCAGAACACTGGCAGCAAGCTGTAATTTTTCTGATTTTATAGGTTCACTGATATGTGACAAAATTAATTTGTGGTGTATTAAATTTATGAGAACATTTACTAGAGGAGTTAGATTTGTATTTAGAAAAAACTTTACACATTTATAGAGCTACTTATATAAACAATGAAAACCTTAGAATAACAGAGACCTTAACAAGGTCTGGGATGACACGAAAGAGAATAATGGAAAAAGAGAGCTCAAAAGACCTGAGAAATGTGGAACTGTGTAAATTTCAGTGCTCAACATGAGGGAAAAAACCAGAGTTTTGGGACATGTATTGTGTGTGTGACGCACACTGTAAGAGTTTACAAACAAACAAAAAAATCCCAAAACCAAAATACCAGAAATAAGTCAAAAAGTTGTCATGGTGACAGAAGAAAGAGCAGGGTCATCTAGCTTTGAGGCTATCTCATGGGTGTTTCTATTTCCTGAAGAAGAAAATGTGAATATAGTTGAACAATTGGCTTTTATGCTTAAAAAACAACTCTTTGCAACTGTGAAGTTAAACGATAAACCTATACAGTTTTTAGCTGGATGCTAGCGCTAGCTGGCACATAATCCTGGTAACTTTACTTAATCAAGGAACAGAAATAGGAAAAACAAATCAAGTACTAATAATTTAACATGTTAGTGAAAAATGAAACTAGTGGCAAAGTGCAAACGTAAAATAAAACTCAGAAGTCACATAGTTGAGACTATATGAAAGAGGTAGATTAGTCACATATAAAACTATGATGGAGCAAAAACATTTGTAACCTTTATGTTGAAATGTTCACTATTAATATTAAAAACATAAGGGTGCAATAAAACCCAACTTAGTTTTCAGGTTTGGGCCTCTAAGTCAGTTATAGAACATTTTTTATAGTAGGTGTCACAAGGACCTCTACTCATCGCTGGGGTGCCTCTTTCTGGCCTCATCTGAGGATTATCTTGGCCGATGCTTTCTTCTCACAGTTCCTTGGTCCATCCTCTCACTCTCTGACACTGTGGCCTCTTCTTGTTAGTCAGGAGCTGCAGCGCCTCGTTTTCATGGCTTAGCCTTCTGACTAAGTCACATTGAAGTCCCACCCCCTCCCCGGTATTATTAAAGTCTCCTTCAAAATTATCTTTGGCAGTCCCCAGATAGGCTGTCCCTAGAGTGCTGCTCCCTCAATGGGTTGTAGGAGAACCTGGGCCCCTCTTCTACACTGGGCCAGGGGGGCTGGAACAATTTTTATAGTGGGGGTGCTGATGATGGAAATCATGTATTTGGTGCTTGTTATTATTACTTCAAGATAGGTGGTTGAACCCTTAGTTCCAGCACCACTGGACCGAGTTGTAATCCAGGGATCCTTGACCCAGCAGCTCACTTCTGTATTCTCACTCCTTCCCTGGAATGCTTCCTACACTATCTATTACAGATATCTACTCACCACCCCACACCCCCACCACACTGCTACCCTTGTATCAGGGAGTGTGACTGAAGGCTTTCCTCACTGCAAGTCCTCTTGCTCTTAAATCGCTGTTGCCAGCTCCCTGGCTTTATAGAAGCCCTGTCTGTTTTTGCCCAGGTGAGCTTCATCCCCAAGTAAGCCTCATTGTGTCCTAGCTCCCCTCCAGATGCAGCCTATGGCTAACTGGCCTCTCTTGCTCCTTTTCACCCTTCCAGGGCTCGTGTGGGATGAGCGCCCTCTAACAGTAGAGGACCACCAGGCAACACTTAGAATGATAAAACCAAACTTTATTCAAAAGAAAAATGATTAGTTAAGCAAACAGGCATGCAATTACCATTTACACAATACTACAATTATACTTACACTCAAAGATGAAATAGTGTATCAATGGGTGATCAAGTATCAGAGGGGTAGCCGTGTTAGCCTGGATCTGTAAAAGCAGCAAAGAGTCCTGTGGCATCTTATAGACTGACAGACATATTGGAGCATAAGCTTTCGTGGGTGAATACCCACTTCCTTGGATGCAATGGGTGATCAGTCCACACTGATGACAGAATGAAGGAGAACCTTACAATCCCGGAGCCTAACAGGTTTCCTTTTTGGTGTTAATTGGAGCTCTCCCCAGTTTAACAAAATTACTCCTTTTATAATCTATTCTAATACTAATTAACATTAAACTGCCCCTTACTAAAGTATATTTCTGCCTCCTCTCCTCTTTATTGACTCTACATTACACATAATTTAAATTAACATCTGCACCAATGTCCTTCCCATACTATCAATATAGATGGCATATTACTAAAACATTCACAGTTCTCAAAACACTCCTTTAAAAACCCTGCTAAAACCACTTATAACAAAAACATAGCTGCCACATAACTTCGGGTCATATTCTTGCTAACTTCTGTTTTCCCATCTCAGTGTCTCCAACTTGTCTCTAACTCTGTCACACTAGCAACCTCAATTTCCCATACTCCTCTACACTTGGGCTGACTTAGGCCAAAAGCTAATTTCTACTCAACATTTTACAGACTACCCATTGCAGGAAATGGATTTCAGCATACAATCTCAGAATATCAACAGTGAATAGCCTCAGTAAAGAGACTTGCAGCTCAGAGAAACTATAGAGTATAGATACCATCCTAAAGAAGTAGAGTGGTACGTTTCAGGCTGAAGGGCTCTCAGAAGTGAAATACAAATGGGAAGCAGATAGAAGTGTGGTACCTACACAATAGCATAAAAAGTGTGTGCCTGCAGATTGGGTGGTAAGCTTTTAAAGGAAGAGTTATACAATTTAATAGGGGCATATTGATTCCATTGGAGAAAATATTGATTGAATTAACAGCCTGGTGGTGACAACAGAAACTTCCAGGGAAATGAAGAACTTGTATATTCCCCAAATAACTGACCAGTGCCATTTAGAAAAAACACTATCCACTACAACTAAAAGGAACATTTTGTCAGACTAAACAAATGCCAAAATATTGTCACTTTGTGATGTAAAATATATGTTTTGGTACTTAATTAGACTCCTCTTCTAGTACTGTATCTCCTTTGGCAGTTCCCTTCGGAATATATTTGGTCATAAATGCTGATGAGAATAAGACTGGTTCAGGGGCATTTCATCAGAAACTAAACCAACTAGTTGAGGACTGCTTTATGTCAGAACAATTATATATGAAACACAGGGACAACCATTGAGGTCTTGACCAGGAAATAAAAAATATCAAATTGAACCATGATAAGCCAAAACTGAAACCGGAGGAAGTCCCATATACTTTACACCCAAAGGACTAAAGACTGTCATGGAAAAACCACGGCCATTACAGAGATTCTGCATCCTAAAAATTATATTTAAAGATACATAGGAATAGTGAACTGCTTGTTGTAACTTTGCAGTCACTTTGTCATAGAAGTGTGAGCTTTCAAGACAATTAACACATTGGCACTTTGTGACAATGGACAGAAGTACAAGAAAAGGCTTTTGAAGAAATAGAGCGTAAACACTCAAACATTGAAGTATTGTAACTCACAGGAAAAACTAGTTTTACAATATGATTAATCAGAGACAGGCCTTGGAGCAGCATTAATGCAGCTAGAGCAGCCATTAGTGTTTGAAAGCGGAGCTATTTCAGCTCAGATGAGGAGGGTATGTGCAAATTGAACTGCTATTCCACACAATATCGTGGAACTCAGTTCTGCCACTTTTTTCTCTGTTACACATAAATTTGCATATCAGTTTTGAATTTGTGTCACCTTAGGATAAATCCTTTCCTCCCCTCATCCCATGCTAAGAATGAGTAAACACACTTGGGGCAGGGGCACTGTGATTACAAGAGCTGAAGGGAAGGATTCCCCAGTACCACCCAGACTGCCCAATTTAAGGGCAGGACAGTTTCTGTGCTGTCTGTGCCCCCTGCTCTGCAATGAGCAATGCCTGTTGGATCAATATGCTTATATCCAGTACCCTCCTTTTGTTCTGTGTTTGTACAGCTCCTATCACAGTAGGGTCCTGGTTTGTGACTTGGGCTCCTAGGCATTATGGTAATAAAGAATAAATTGTTTTCCTTTCCTGGCCTCAAATACCTACAGCATGGCAGTGCACCAGCAGATGCCAGGTAGCAGGGCCACATGGTATGTTCAGATGCATATCTCTGTACAAGCTCCCCAAACCCTTCCCTTCTGCACAACTGAACTGGTGTAGTTTCATTGTGAGCATAACTCTCTGGGGCCATGGTAGAGGGAAATGACAGGATTTGCCCATAATGCTGACAACCAGATTCACACTTACTATATCTTGGGTTTTTTTCAGTTTGTAAAATGTTCCGATCAACAGACTCCCACAAAACATTTTGTTATGAACAAAAATAGATTGACTTTTTACTTCTATCCCAAAATTTCAGGATTGCAAAGTAATATACTCTTCAAACTTCCACATGATGAATTAAGGAAATGATAGCAGGGTTTTTTTTTTATCAGTCTTAAGGGATTGATTCTGATTAGACAAAATACAGTACATCCTATCTAACTCATTTGGAAACTTTTAAATAAAGAGCAAGAGGTCTGTTTTTTCTGGCATAAAAATCACCACATCAGGGAAATGAGTGCTGAATCATTGTCTCCTGTGAATCTAACTGTAGTTACTGCTGCTGTTGTATCCCATATTTCTTAAGAATTAAGATACTTCCTCTTTGCTCTTGCATACAAGCATAGAATTGTTAAGTTACACTGCAGAAGAGTGTGTCCTGCATTCCTGATGCTTTATTATTATTTATACATCAACTGTGTGTGTTTCTAAGGCCTGACATCTGCAATTTTGAGAGGAAAGTACACTTTCTGTTACAGTGCAAAGTGTTAATAAAGTCACTGATCCTGAGTAGGGCTTGTCTTCACTGCAGTGTTAGCTCGAGTTATCTGCACTCATAATAATGCCTCTCTAGTTAGCCTAGCTCAGTGAGAGCAGTCACACTGCAAAACAACACTTGAGCAGCACCGAGTGTTTGTATTAGCAGCACAGAATAGCTGCATCCCAGCTGCATTACTAGCACAAACGTCATTAGCACTCAAGTTTCAACCCACACTCCCTGATGATCTAGCTAGCTTGAGTTTAAAGCATCCCTTAGCTCGAGCTGCAGTCTTTTGTGTGTGCATGTGTCACAGGTCTGGTCAAGAGCCTCTTCCCCAGACTGCTGGGAAGATGGGGGTGTGATTTGCACTCCATATGTTTTATGGAAATATGTTTGTAAGTGTGAATATGGTGTAACAGGAATATGCTTCATGCCAAAGGTCTCTTGTAAGGTATTACAAAGCTTATAATCTACTGAGTGTGTTCATCTTATTTGTATGCATGTATCGTTCTTGTATCTAAAACTAGAAATACCAAGTATTACTCTGAAGTCCTATTGTAACTATGCAAAGTGTGGGCCATTAAAGGTGGCTTAGAATCTTGATGACTCCCATTAACTAGGACAATTGGTTGTAAATGGCTCTCTCTGTTTATTTGTAAGCCTTCCTGTGTTCATGAGAGTCATGCTGGAAAGAATGAATGCTTGGGGTCTCACAGGACATGTGAACATGTCACATGATACTGGAATCCATCTTAAACCTGGCGCTTTTCCATTGAGAAGGAAGGGTGGGAACCCTGAGAGAGACAAAGGATTCTGGCCCTGTGCCAAAGATATAAAAGGGGGTGGAACAGAACAAAGGAGGCTGCAGTCATGAGAAAACCCCTAGTTACCACCAGAGCTGGAACTAACAAGAACTGTACCAGGGTAAAAGATTGGGCCCAGACTAAGAAGGAGTCTAGTCTGTGAGAGAAGCTTATTGGAACATCTCGGAGGGTGAGATTTACCTGTATTCAGTTTCTTAAATGTATTAGGCTTAGACTTGAGTGTTTTGTTTTATTTTACTTGGTAACATTTACTTTGCCCCCCCACCTGCAAGCTCTCCCCTCCCCTCCCCACCTCACCCCGGCAGCGCTCACCCCAAGTCCACTAAGTGGCTTTGCTGGGCTTGGGCCACTGCAACAGCTCGGCAGGGAGGAGCCACCTTCCGGAGGCACTGGAGAGCCAGAGTATCCTGCTTGTGGTGGCGGCGAGCCTCAGCCATGGAGGAGCCGGCATGGCGCAGCGGGGCAGCAGCCCTGCAAAGGCAGTGGCGTTGCTAGCGGGGAGTAGCCACCCCCCCACCCCTCCTGCCCAGGATGTGGTGGGGTGCCCCCCTGGGGGCTCCTGCAGGCAGCAGCAGATGCTTGCGGGTGCCGGCCCCCATGCACCCCCCTGGATCCCTCTCACCTAGGGTTACCATATTTCAACAATCAAAAAAGAGGACAGAAGAGAGCCCTGCCCCCATCCACTCTCTCCCACTTCCCACCCCGTAACTGCCCCCCTCAGAACCCCCAACCCCCCTGCTCCTTGTCCCCGACTGCCCCCTCATGGGACCCCTGCCCCTAACTGCCCCCCAGAACCTCACCCCCTACTTAAAACTCCCTGTTCCTTGTCCCCTGACTGCCCCCTCCTGAGACCACCCCAGGACCCTACCCCTTACCTGTCCCCTGACTGCCCCAAACCTTATCCACACCCCCACCCCCAGACAGACCCCCAGGACTCCCACGCCCTAGCCAACCACTCCCCGCCCCTGACAGGACCCCCAGAACTCCTGACCCATCTAACCCCCACTGCCCCTTGCCTGCCCCGACCCCTCTCCACACCCTACCCCCTGACATCCCCCCCCCGAACTCCCAACTCATCCAACCCTCCCCCTGCTCCCTGACTGCCCCCCAGGACTCCCCTTACCATGCCGCTGAGAGCCGCTGGCTCCACATGGAGCCAAACACGCTGCCGGGCTGTCATGCACACAACCCCTCCTCTGCAGAGTGCCGAGGCAGCGGGAGATGGGGAGCTCCGAGAGGGGCAGCAGTGGCAGTGCCTCACACTCCCAGGAGCCACAGAAACAGAGCATGGTGAGGGGTGAGCTGGGGGGCACACCTGCCTGGGCTGTAGCCTGCAGAAGCCCTCAGGAGGGCGGGTGCCGGGCCTCAGCCTGGGCAGGAGGGGCGGGGGGTGCGGCTGATCCCCACTAGCAGTGCTGCCACCTTTGCAGAGTTGCTGCCCCCTGCGGCGCGCCGGCTCCTCCGTGGTTGGGGCTCGCTGCCCCTGCAAGCCGATGCTCTGGCTCTCTGGTGCCTCCAGAAGGCGGCTCCTCCCTGCTGAGCCAGGGCACCGCTTTTTGGTGCCCCCAACCACTTGGCATCCTAGGCGACCACCTAGTTTGCCTACTGGTTGCACCAGCCCTGGCTTGAGGCAGAGTAATGAGGTTCATCATAGAGATGTCTACCCACATCAGTTTGACTGTTAGCACCTTACTGGGTGAATTTTCAGGTCTTTCCTTGTGTGTCTCAACCCTCTCCTTTTGTATAAGCCAGTTTGGTCAGCAAGCTTCTGTCATTCCAGCTCTGCCTGCTCACTTAGATGCCTGGCTTCCAGCTCCAACTGCCTCTTTTCCATGACTAGCCATTGCTCCTCCAGTTATAGTGTGGCCACCAACTGTTATTTCTTTTGATCAGCTGCAGACAGACAGCTGCGCACACATTTCAACAGCTGTTGTTTCTTGAGCTGTTCATAATTAAGGATACGATTTTGTCATGGAGGTCACGGATTCCATGATTTAACAGACCTCTGTGACTTCTTTGGCTTCAGCTTCAGACTGGGGCTGTCCGCCCCTGGGCGGTGGGGCTTGGGTTGTTATGCTATACAAAGCACACAAGATCTTTTATAGGGGAGAAGGCAAAAATGCCATATTTATTGAGAATACAGCAGTTAGCATATCCTTTTCAGTTACACACACACACACACACATCCTGCCAGTTGATGTTTATAGTTACCAGTCCAGATCAATCTAGTGGCCAGCCAGATTGGTCGCAGAGGGGAGCCGGGCTCTGTCAGTCACGATCCGATGCTCCTGGAGTGTGGCAAGATGAACCCAAAGTCCCATGGCAAAGCACCCTGTTCTTATAGTCTTTTTTCTCTGTTGAAGTCAGTTTATGACTGGTTACTCCTTAATTGGTGTATCTTTTGATGTAAACATTCCAAAACACCTCCGAGAGGGTCATCCTGTCCTGGTTTCAATTTAATCAATTGTCCTGTCTTTAGGGGTGCCAGTCTCCACCTCAGGGTCATCAGTCTGCCCTATCTCAATCATGGATGCACGTTGATGAATCTCGATAAGTGTCTTCACTCCTCCTTTCTTGACCATCTGGTTAACAATGGCCTTCACACCTTATCTTTTCCTGATGCATGCATTCCTCATTCACACAAACAGTCTTTTACAGAGACCTTTGAGAATACAAACAGCAGCATTTTATATTGAGTAAAAGACATTATAAATTAAGCCTTCCTAAATCTTATAATCAAAACAATTCACATTGGGACTCAGGCCTTCAACGTTCTTCTAATCTACTTAACATAGACACAATACAGGATCCTGTCTCTTACTAACTAAACATTAAAACAAGTACTAAAAGGAATCATAGAATCTCAGGGTTGGAAGGGACCTCAGGAGGTCATCTAGTCCAACCCCCTGCTCAAAGCAGGACCAAACCTAACTAAATCATCCCAGCCAGGGCTTTGTCTAGCCTGACCTTAAAAACCTCTAAGGAAGGAGATTCCACTACTTCCCTAGGTAACCCATTCCAGTTGTGGAGCCTGATTTGTAATCCGTATGGGAAACAGAATCCCATAGTCCCAGAGGGTCATTCCTTTCTGTTATTCAAAAAGGGTGACTGGCAGGATGAAATTAAATCATACATTAATTCTCATAGTACATTTATAAAATCCTGCTCCTACAGGGTTGTCAGTCCCCTGTCCCCTACCGCAGGCCTTAGGCTTCAGCACTGCCCCACTGGCAGTCAGCCCCTTCCCCCACGAATAGGCTGCAGACTTCCATGAATTTTTGTTTATTGCCCGTGACCTGTCCATGACTTTTTAACTAAAAACTATTACCACATGACTCTGTTGCTGGATAACCTCTCCCCTAATAAACCAGTTATCCTGGGTCAGAGCCAGCTTGTTGTTTGGAACAGTTCCATTTCAGTGGGATCATCCTTAAGTTAATGACTTTCTATTGTTAGGCTTATATCGCTAGCTGTTGGAATTTTAGTCCAGCATGGAGACAACAGCATAACAGAGAAGATAAAGAACCAAAATGGAGTCTGTAGTGCAACACAGATACATATAAAGAGCCTCCAATATCAAACAGAATTCAGAAGTTGTACATACAGATTCCCCAAATTGTTACAGCACAAGAGCTGGATTAGGGCAACACTCAAGTTATACTTCAAGCTATAGAGAAGACAAACCCTTTTATGGAGAAGTGATGTTTTTGTGGTGTTTGTGGAAGCATGCATCTGCATTCATGTTTGGCTTTTTGTTCCATCGTAGGAATGTTTATTCTTTTCTCGTCTCACTTTTTCCCCTCTCTTCTGTCTCCCCTCTCTCAAATGTTTAGATATCTCTCAAGTACCATAGATCTCTTCAATATAGCTCTCCAGGAATCTGTGTTAGGCCTATCAAAGCCTATAATAGTTGTGTCTTTCTGATTCACAATATAGAGTGGGTTACTAAACTCATATTTTCATTTTTGTTTAAAAAATCTTAATTTATCAATGTTTACAAATGAACCACATTAAAATTCTGAATACAGTGTGCTGCTTGTACTGTTAACATTTATTTTATTTTTGTCAAATCATGCCTTAAACATAACAATGTGCAGAATTGTATTGTTCCTCTTTATTACTTAAGCTGTTGGAAACCAGAAGATCTAACTTGATCTGAATACTTATTTTTTTCATGTAATAACTCTGCAGGAGTAAGGTAATATTAATTACCTTATTACCTATTACCTATCTGTGGTGTTGCTTGTAAGGTTGTTTAATAATTCTGTAAAAACTATCAAATCATTTCCTCGTCTTTCCTTCTACATGCATGCAAAGTCTTTCAAAATGCAATTTTAAATATTTCTTTCCACATTGACCTGGGAATAATAGAAGAATTGCCTGTATTTGATCTCTCTTTCCTTCAGAAATTCTTCAGATTCTATGGATACAAACAGAGATTTATTGTCGGAAACTAGTCTCTCTCATTTCCTATGACTCAATATTTTTATATACATTTGTTTACTGCTGTGGAAGTAACCTGTGAAATAAAGGCTACTTCTTCATGTTTGCTGAAGTAATCGATTAAACTAATAACTTCATAGCAGTCCACTGGTGCTATTTCAAAAGATCCTACTATTTCAATAGCAATCCTTCCCAAAAAATTGGATAAAGGAACTAGATGCAATGGTGGCACCACACGTACAGTAACTCCTAACTTAAAGTTGTCCTGGTTAATGTTGTTTTGTTGTTACATTGCTGATCAATTAGAGAACATACTTGTTTAAAGTTGCGCAATGCTACCTTGTAACGTTGTTTGGCAGCTGCCTGCTTTGTCCACAGCTTGCAGAAAGAGCAGCCCGTTGGAGCTAGCTGGTGGGGTTTGTAACTAGGGTGGACTGGCAGCCCCCCTATCAGCTCCCCATTCCCCTAAATTCAGAGGACAATTGATGATCTTCCTGAGCAAGCTGAATGCACCTTATAATAGCACAGGACATGGTTTCAAAAGTTGATTTGAAGTGTTCAGAAGATACTATAGTATAGTCATTTATTACACTGCTCTACAGCCAAAATGCTTCTGAAATAAATGTAGTCAAACTTTACTAATTCTGGGTCACTGAGAACGAAAATGATGCTTAAAATTGTTGATTGGCTCTAGTTTTCAAAGAAATGCTATTGGGTCAGTATATATGACCCTTGACTTGGGAATAGCAGAGGATAAGTGAGTTATAAAGGGAAGGGATCTCAATTTAAATCAGAAATTACTAAAATACATCTTTGACTGGATCTATGAATAAATCTATGACTGGGTTTGGACAGTACTTGCTTTTTAGGCAAAACAATGAATGATGCAATCTGAAGCTGGTATTGCGTCATACATGATATGAATTGCATCATGTTATTCCTAGAAGTCATGGATGATGCAATCATAATGAAGCTTACATCACTCTGCTGAACAAATTGCCCTATATCAGCTCTAGAAATCATACAGTGTCGTGCTCTTATTTGTCAGTGTTTGATTTTGCAAAGGGACACATTTCTGTTTAGCCAAAGTGAGCAGAGATGCCTCGTACTTGTGTGAACAGTGCAGATAACTTCTGCTATGTTTGTGGTGAAGTGACTTTTGCATCACAAAAGCGCAGTATAACCACTATGGTTAAGAAAGCCTATCACCTTTATTTTGGCTGCAAAATTGGAGATCAGAACAAGAGGTGGGCCCCACACATATGCTGCAACACTTGTGCAACAAATCTTCGCCAGTGGTTGAACAGGAAAAGGAAATCTATGCCTTTTACAGTGCCAATGATTTGGAGAGAGAGCCAACAGATCATACCAGCAATTGTTACTTCTGCATGGTGCCTCCAGTTGGGAAAGGTGTGTCAAAGAAGAAAAAGTGGACTGTGCATTATCCAAACATTCCATCAGCTATACGCCCAGTACCCCACGGAGAAGGACTGCCGGTTCCTGATGCACCAGAATCATTCTCACTTGAGTCAGACGAGGAAGAGGATGAAACTTCTGATCCTGAACCATCAATGTCACAGGACCCACATTTTCTCCCATCCTCCTCCTCTGAACCACACCTCATAACACAAGGTGAACTGAATGACCTTGTCAGGGATTTGGAACTACCCAAGAGTAAGGCAGAGCTGTTGGGCTCCAGACTACAGCAGTGGAATCTCCTGGCAGGTGATGTTAGGGTTTCCATGTTCCGTGACCGTCAAAAGGATCTTGTCCCATTCTTCTTCAGGGAAGGTGATCTTGTAGCCTGCAACAACATCGATGGTGTGATGGCAGCCCTCAACATCGTTCACGATCCAGATGAGTGGAGACTGTTCATTGATTCATCGAAGACGAGTCTTAAAGCTGTTTTACTGCATAATGGCAATGTTTTGCCATCAATTCCAGTTGGTCATGCAGTCCATATGAAGGAAACCTATGACAACATGAAACAACTTTTGAGGTGCATAAACTATGACCAACATCAGTGGCAGCTTTGTGGCGATCTGAAGGTTGTTGCTCTCTTGCTTGGTCTGCAGACTGGATACACAAAGTACTGCTGTTTTCTCTGCGAATGGGATAGTCGTGCAAGAGATTCCACTACATCAAGAAAGATTGGCCACTCCAACAGTCAGTGGCGCCTGGGAGGAAAATTGTTCAGCATCCACCACTTGTTGAATCAAGGAAGATTTTGTTACCACCCTTACACATCAAACTGGGTCTGATGAAGCACTTTGTCAAGGCCATTGACAAAACACAAGCAGCTTTCAAGTACCTCTGTGGAAAATTTCCAAGGTTAAGTGAAGCTAAGATAAAGGAAGGTGTCTTTGTTGGTCCTCAGATTCGTGAACTTCTTTGAGATGATGCATTTGACCATGCACTGCGTGGCAAGGAAAAGACGGCATGGAAAGCCTTCCAGTTAGTGGCAATAAATTTTCTCGGAAACAACAAGGCAGACAACTACAGGTTGTTGGTGGAAAACCTCCTCAAGGCATACAAAAGCCTTGGTTGCAACATGTCACTAAAGATACATTTTTTGCACTCTCATCTAGATTTTTTTCCACCAAAGTGCGGAGCAGTGAGCGACAAGCACGGCGAGCGATTTCACCAGGACATTGCAACAATGGAGAAACGCTATCAGGGCAAATGGAGCCCATCAATGCTTGCAGACTATTGCTGGACAGTGACAAGAGATGCTCCATTTAATGAATACAAGAGACAAGCCAAGAAGCGCCGAGTAGACACTGAATAGGACTAAACTATGTACATAATAGTTTTTTGCCTTTTGTTTCATAATAAATTTTAGTTAGATAACCCTTTTGCTGATTTTTAAAGTGTTACATAAACAGGACAGGTGAAATATTATCATGTAAAGCAACCATAAACGCATGAAAAGACCTACGTTTACAATTTATGATTAAAACTCTACTATCTACACAATATACATAGACATAAAATGTAAAAACTTAAATATCTTAGAAACAGTAGTCAATCAGTTGTTTTAATTGTCATATTTGAATTCAGCACATCAAAATACATAATAAATAGCACATTTTATCTCTGAAGCAGACGACTTCTCAAAAATTGTAGACCAGCGTTATAAGTGCAGTGCATAAACATCTTTTACATTTTTTTTTCAAAATCAAACATATGAGCAATCTGTAGCAAAGCTATAACATACAGTTTGTAGTCAATATCTTCCATAAAAGATTGCCATGTAATCAAGTTTAGTGAGTTCATGTGGTTCAGAATGAAGGTGTTGCACACTTCAGTAGGCCAAGCTAATTATGCACACCAAAGGCTCCATGCATCCTTCCATTCTTACCTACAAGCTCCCCATGTGCCACCCTCCCACCCATGTCTATTGCTGGGATTCCCTGTAACTTTCCCCATCTCCTACCTCATGCCTGGGGCTCTGTGTTTCTCCTCCCACCATGGCAGGGGCTCTGTGTTCCCTCATTCCTTGTGTCACACCCGCCAAGGTCCTGATGTTTCCAAGTAATCTGAAAGTTGTTTTTTGTTTTTTAAAAAGAAATACATTCAGGGATTTGATGTGACAGAACCCAGCTGCGTCTGGTTGAATGGCTTCTTGCAGATGTCACAGTTCGAGTGGATTTTGTGACTCATGTGAGCAACCAATATCTATTGCCACACGTTAAGGCAATATACGTATATGTCAGTATTATTCAGGAAGTGGCACCAGCACAAAGAAAATTTGGGAAATGTATTAGCATAGGTTGGAACCCTAAGTTTTCCCAAGTGTTACTTTATAAAGATACAGTTTTCTTTCATGGGGCTTGTAGTCTTAAAGGCACAAACTTGACCGGGACTGCCTTTTAACAGTTTTTCCACTGCATAAACCAACAGATAGGACACTTCATATTACTTCCTGGGACTTGCACCATACATTTCAAGTTATTCGGCTGAGCTTGCAAGGTAATATACAGTAATGTGATGTCTAGTTTGTGTAACTATGGATCCACCGCCATTCCTTCCTCTCCCCTCATTTTGTTTGTCACATTCATTTGTTGCATTTTGTTTCAAATTAAATTGTTAACTCTTGGGACAGGGAATGTGTCACCCTTGCTCTCTGTACAACATCTATTTCAATGGGATCCTGATCCTAATGTGGGGACCTTTGGATGCAAATAGCTTCTTTACTGGGCTCAGAGATTTATTCTTTCTCTTTCACACACACGCACACAACTTGGGTTTTGTTTTTTTTTATTGGGTAATTGCAATAGGAGACATGCATTCAAAGTGTCACTTCATTCTATGCTATAATTCTTTTCTAGCTTTTGTAGTTCTGGGGACATAACTTCCATCACAGATGAAGACAAGTGAGTTTCTGTTGTACTGGGGTCACATCACTTCAGAGATTTATTTTGTATATGAGTGAAGTTATGCAGCCCACTTAGTTATTCAGTGCAGTTTGTCACAGTAGAGACAGAGGTAAAAGAAACAGGCTTATCTGTTTAGCATGCAAGAAACACCTTGTGACAGTTCTCGGGGCGTCCAGGATTGTGTCACCTCCTTACTCCCTGCCTCCAGTGACAGGGAGTCTTTCTTGTGGTAGCTGGGTGTCAGTCTTTCAACCACTCAAGCACTCTCTTCTGAGCTACACCAGCCCTAATTTTGCTTTACGGATTAACAGTACGTGCACCCCAATCCCCAAATCTCTTTGAATTGTTCCTATGTGATAGCCAGTCCCTGACACTAGCTAGTCACAAAAATTCCAGATCTTGTGCACCTAAAGATGAAGCATGCTAATTTTATCTTAAACCACTGCTCCTATATACCACACAATATTGTGAGCACTTCCAATAAAACAAAAGTACATTAGAACATAAGAATGGTCATGCTGAGTCAGACCAATGATCCATCTAGCCCCTATCCTGTCTCTGACAGTGGCTAATGCCAGGTGCTTCAGAGGGAAAGAACAGAGCAGTTCAGTCATTGAGTGATCCACCCCTGTCGTCCAGTCCCAGCTTCTGTCAGTCAGAATTTAAGGGACACCCAGATCATGTGTCCCTGACCATCTTGGCTAATAGCTACAAATGTTCCTATCCTCCATGAACTTATTTAATTCTTTTTTTGAACCCAGTTATACATTTGGCCTTCACAACATCCCCTGGCAATGGGTTCCACAGGCTGGCTGTGCAATGTATGAAGAAGAAATTCCATATGTTTAAAATAAACCTGCTGCCTATTAATTTCATTGGGTGACCCCTGGTTCCTGTATTATGTGAAGGGGTAAATCACACTCTCCTTTTCACTTTCTCTGCTGATGTCACAGAAGACTATCAGGCATCTAAACATAAGGTAGGACCTGAGAGTTGTTTCATGATTTTATAAACCTCTATTATATACCCCCTTACTTGTCTCTCTTGTAAATTGAAAAGTCCCAGTCTTTTTAATCTCTCCTCATATGGAAGCTGTTCCATACCCCTGATCATTTTTGTTGCCCTTCTCTGTACTTTTTCTATTCTAATATATCTTTTTTTTTAAAAAAAAATGGGGCAATCATTACTGCATGGAGTATTCAAGGTGTGGGCACACCATGGATTTATATAGTGACATTGTGATATTTTCTGTCTTATCTGTCTGTTTCCTAATGATTCCTAACATTCCACTAGCTATTTTTTTTTGACTGCTGCTGCACATTGAACACTTGTTTTCAGAGAACTATCCACAATGACTCAGATCTTTCTTGAGTGGTAACAGCTAATTTAGACCCCATCCTTTTGTAGGTTTAGTTGGGATTATTTTTTCTGATATGCGTCACTGTGCCTTTATCAAAATTGAATTTCATCTGCCATTTTGTTGCCCACTCACCCAGTTTTGTGAGATCCCTTTATAACTCTTCATAGTCTGCTTTGGACTCAGCTATCATGAATAATTTTGTTTCATCTGCAGACTTTGCCACCTTGCTGTTTACTCCCTTTTCTACATCACTTGTGAATATGTTGATCAGCACAGGTCCCAGTAGAGATGCTTGGAGGACCCCCTTATTTACCTCTTTCCATTGTGAAAACTGACCATGTATTCTTACCCTTTGCTTCCTACTTTTAACCAGTTACTGATCCATGAGAGGATCTTCCCTCTTATCCTATGACAGCTTACTTTGCTTAAGAGCCTTTGGTGAGGGAACTTGCCCAAGTCCAAGTACACTATATCCGCTGATCACCCTTGTTGACACCCTCAAAGAGTTTTAATAAATTGGTGAGGTATGATCAGGGACGGCTCTAGGCACCAGCGTTCCAAGCATGTGCTTGGGGCAGCACTTTTCAAGGAGAGGCACTCAGGCTTTTTTTTTTTTTTTTTGCTTGGGGTGGCAAAAAACCTGGAGCCGGCCCTGGGTATGATTTCTCTTTACAAAAGCCATGTTGACTCTTCCCCAACCTATCCTGTTTGTCTGATAATTCTGTTTTTTATCATAGTTTCAATCAATTTGACTGGCACTGAAGTTCAGCTTGCCAGCCTGTAATTGCCAGGATCACCTCTGGAGTCTTTTTGAAAAATCAGCATTACATTAGCTATCCTCCAGTCTTCTGCAATGGAGGCTGATTTAAATGATAGGTTACATACCAGTTTGTAGTTTGCTTTTTCATATTTGAGTTCCTTCAGATCTCCGTGAATAGCATCTGGTCCCATTATTAGTTTGTTCCAAAGTCTCCTCTATTGGCACTTCTGATTGGTCTCCTAAACAAAATGGCTTAGGTGTGGTAATTTCCTGCATATTCTCTAAAGTGAAGACCAATCCAGAGACTTCATTTAGCTTCTCTGCAATGGCCTTGTCTTCCTTTAGTGCTCTTTTAGCACACTGATTGCCCCACTGATTGCTTGGCAGGCTCCTGCTTCTGATGAACTTAAAATATATTTTGATATTAGTTTTGTGTCTTTTGTTAGTTGGTCTTCAAATTATTTTTTTGGCCTGCTAAATATACCTTTACACTTGCCTTGCTTATTATTATTATTTAACTAGAAGTAAAAGTGATGGAAACAGATAGTTGTCTGAATGAGCTGGGGGTTCGTTCAAGCTTGGTATTGAGTGAGGAAAAGACAGGCAGGACCAGGGTAACACTGAAAAGCCAAGTGGCTGCGTTTATTTAAGGGATAATTACAACTTGGGCTGGGGGAATAGGCACCTTTGGCTGGGAGGGTATTAAAAGTACAAACACACCCCAAAACACAGTAATAATACACTTTATACTGCTCACCACACCACACCAGATAGGCAGACACACCAATCACACAGATAAGAATCGGGTTCGTCAGGGCGGTGCCCGGTGCAAACACAGAAAAGAGACCCACGGGCCACTGCCTCAGCCACCCTTGCTTTCACACAGAGGGTAAACCCAGAGTGTGGTGCGGCTGCAGCTGGGCAGATTCCACTCACTCAGACCGCGGGGACTGGACCCCCTTGGTCAGCTACCCTCTCAGTAGAGGCAGCTCCCAAGTTTGAACACACACACACTGGACACAGACAGAGCAGTGATTCACAGAAACAGTTTGCAATTAACAATTCAATAACAACTAGAACTATTATACAAGCTAGCTAAACAATTGTGCAATTCTGAGCTCACTAATACAATCCTGATATCCTGAGTAGATATTTGGTACCAAGTTAGGGAGGGGAAAAAATAAAAGGCTAGATAAGCTAACTGTCAGATATCAAAAAGCAAATACCGCACTCCAGGCGCAGCTGACCAGCAGAACAGACACCAGAAGCATGACGAGCAGACAGGGATCGGGTCCAAATTACAACGAATCCAAACGATACGACACGAGTGCACTTTACCGGGAGGAGACCCTGGCCGAACGAGTGATCAGGTCCTTCAGCTAACACGCGGATGCTCCACACAAATTTTGGGGGGAAATCTAGTTTTATAGACAGGTCTCACTCCCTCGTGTCAGTATCTGATTGGCTCCCTGGTCCCTCCTCCCTTCAGGTTTTGAGCTGTTGCCACCCCACGTCGGAAGGCTTTGCACACGGCACACTGGAGTTGACGAGTAAACAAACCTGACCCTTAGATGACTGGGTCCAAAAAGAGTGGGAAAGTGAGTCGCTGGGCAGAACTAGCCTGACCTCCAGACGACCGACCCAAAAAAAAACAGGTTGCCGGGCAGAATCAGGCCTTCATACATAGAACTAGCCTGACCTTTAGATGGCCCAGCAGGAGAGAGAGAAAAAACAAAAACACAGGAGAGCATACACAGCCAGTGTTGCTGGGCAGGATTGACTCTCTGCCCTCTCCTATACAACAAGAACCTGGTCCAAGATGGAGGCTGCCTTGTCCTTTTAGCAGGACAAGATGGCCGTGGACCGACAATTGGCCATACAGAGCCATAATTATGAATCAGATTGCGACAATAGTCAGAACACAAAACAAGATCATAAAACTCAAACCTGAGTCTACACTTATCAATTGCTACTTTTCCTATATAATAAAGTTCAGTCCACTGTAGAGGTGGCTAGTTTCACAAGAACAAGAATCCAAATGTTTATGAAAGTCCCTCTGTCAAGGTTCCTCCCCCACTCTGAACTTTAGGGTACAGATGTGGGGACCTGCATAAACACTTATAAGCTTAACTACCAGCTTAGATCTGGGTTCGCTGCCACCACCCAGATTCCTCAGTGTCTGGAACACCTCTTTCCCCCAAAAACCTTCCCCTCCCTGGGTAGCCTTGTGAGGTTTTTTCACCAAGTTCCTGGTGAACACTGATCCAACCCCTTGGATCTTAACACAAGGAGAATTTAACCGTCCCCCCTACTTTCCCCCCCACCAATTCCTGGTGAGTCCAGATCCAATCCCCTTGGATCTTAAAACAAGGAAAAATCAATCAGGTTCTTAAAAAGAAAGCTTTTAATTAAAGAAAGAAAGGTAAAAATCATCTCTGTAAAATCAGGATGGAAAATACTTTACAGGGTAATCAGATTCATATAGCCCAGAGGAACCCCCTCTAGCCTTAGGTTCAAAGTTACAGAAAACAGAGGTAAAATCCTCTCAGCAAAAAGAAACATTTACAAGTTGAGAAAATAAAAATAAGACTAACACACCTTGCCTGGCTGTTACTTACAAGTTTGAAATATGAGAGACTGGTTCAGAAAGATTTGGAGAGCCTGGATTGATGTCTGGTCCCTCTTAGTCCCAAGAGCGAACAACCCCCAAAACAAAGAGCACAAACAAAAGACTTCCCCCCACCAAGATTTGAAAGTATCTTGTCCCCTTATTGGTCCTTTGGGTCAGGTGTCAGCCAGGTTTCCTGAGCTTCTTAACCCTTTACAGGTAAAAGGATTTTGGTGTCTTTGGCCATGAGGGATTTTATAGTATTGTACACAGGAGGGCTGTTCCCTTCCCTTTATAGTTATGACACCCTCTTTGTTAAGGCGTTTCCTTGGTGGAAAGATGCAGAGGGCATTTCCCTGCACTCTGTTATACTGAAATCGTCTTTTATCTTTATTCATTGCCAGAGTGATCTGCTGCCTGCTATAATGTTCCTTTTCACCTCCAAGTGGTTTCAGTTGTTTGCATTTATCTTAGATAGTTTTCTATTGACTGTTCTGGGATGTGGTAAGGGTAGACAATAGAACCTTACATTACCGCACTGGCTAACTATGGAGAGGTGACAACTCCCTCTTGCTTGAATGAGTCATCACTGAGGCACATTACCCCTGGAGACTAATTTCTACTCCAAGTCCATAAAGCATACTTTCAATATAAATACATTAGACCTTAAATATTACCCACACTTACAACTCACCATGATTATGAATCTTGGCAAGTTTGTTATGAACTTTCATGTTATGCTTTATGGATAAATATTCTGTAAGATGTATTTATTGTAGTGAGTTTGTCAGATCTGCAGTTAGCTTTGTTTGCAAAGAACAGGGGGCCCTTTGCCAAGAAATTTTTGAGTCACGCATCCCATTGTAAGATGGGAATTGTTAGAGGTCCTCCATCCCTGGGATGGGGATTCCACCTTTTACCATCTTGTGACAGGTACAGAAGTGTTATGTGTCATCCGTGCAGTAAGATAAATAAGCAAAGGAATTGCTTTTTTCAAGTCAGTCACCAAACCTAATCAAGTGTTTTGTAAACTCTGCCTAAAAAATTGCAAGTAAAGTAGATTCAGGCAAGATTCACGGCTGAGTCAATCTTTAGCATCTGTTCGATGAAGTCTATCTGTCCTCCAGGGTCCAAATGTCAACATAAGAATACAGTTTTAAAAACTGGATGAGGCTAACTAACTGTAATGATCTACAGGCAAGATAGTAACTTCAGGAAGTGACTTTATATGCCTCCTTTCTTGGGTGAAGAATGCAGCATTCTTTAGTAAAATGTCCTGCCTTTTAGCACTAATGGAGAACATTTTTTGTAGAGCATTCGGTACACTTAGCTGTGTGCATTATGGATATACAAAGGGACAATATCTCTTATATGATGGAGGATCCTGAGGTCCATGATGTTTTTAGATGAGAAAACTACACTTAGCTAACCACCATCTTACTCATCACTGCTATGGCTGTGTCTTTACTGGGAAAAAAAAGGTGTTTTTGTTTTTTTTACAATGACATAGTTATGTCAATGTAAAATAAGGCACAGGTAGTTATATTTTTACCTTGACACAGCTAATTGAAGTCAACCCCCTTGGACCTACCATGGCTAGGACTTCAAGGTAAAAACCATGTAAAAACACACCTGTTTTGCAGTGAAGCCATAACCTATATTGGTCTGGAGACTGTGATGTTAATGAATTAATTGTTTTAACATACTCATTCGTTTTCCTGGGAAACTTTAAGTACTTCCATTGCAGACTGTCTATATAGCTTTCTGTAACTTCAGCTCTGGTTCAAACAATAATTGCTAAAAAATGTATCATAGAGGGGTCACCATTAAAGATCAGCATTTGCCCTCCATTACTTCTCAGTGGCATCTGACAGAGACCACATTTATTTCTAATTCTAGTGTTAAGTTTTACATGGTGACCAATCTGGGTGGGATTCACAAAACTGTTTAGGTTCCTAACTCTCATTAATTTCCCTGAGAGTTAGGTGCCTAAATTCCTTTGTGAATCCCACCGTGTGTCTGGTTTTTGTTTTACTCTTGAATCAGACACATCACTAGATTAGTGTATATGTAAAATTCTTGTAAAATAGCAAAATACTGGTCTGTAGATATACCCACTGTATGGAAACTGTTGACATTTATATCATTCTACTATCACATACACTTCAGGCATGAAAAAGATATTTACAGCTGAAACTACATCAGTTATATCTCTTGTCTGGAAGAAATGTATAAATGTATAAACTATATGCCAGCTTTGAATATTAAGACAGCGTATTAGCAAAGTTTGCTTCCTGACATCTGGAAGATCTCTTAATAGCAAGAATGTGATTTTTAAATGTATGAAATCTGTATATAAAAGGCTATATAGGCTCACTGTGACAGGGTGCTGGGCAGAAACACCTGAGCCAGCCCTCTGTCATGCCAGATCCAAATAAGGGAGGTAAATTGGAGCTGGCTAGATTGGTGCAGGGGAAACACCTACCAGCCCAATTAGCATGGGGCTATATACCAGCCCAGAGGAAGGAAGGGGGAAAGCCAGAGAGTGGAAGGAGAGTAGTAGCTCATCCTTCCTGGCAACAGAGACTGAGAAGTCCTTAAGGCTGAATTCCCAAGCTGTAAATGGTGAGAAGGTGGTGGGATTGAATGCTGTAAATAAACTGCACTAGCAATTGCTGAGCCAGAAGGTCTCTGAGTGTTTTTTTGGAGCAGAGCAGAGGCAGGACCAAGGGGGGGCCTGCTACACCCACTGAAGAGAGGCAGAAGTGTTATATACTGTATTGTGGTACGAACATCACCACCACGTAGCTTACAATTTCTTTATTCTTGTAATCAGGAAATTATAACTAACAGGAATTGTATTTAGAGTACTTTGTAAACATTGGTATAGCAACACATAACATGTAGAGTACATGCAGTACATACACCCTAGCACAGATATAAATAGTAATGTAGACAGTGGGGCACAGCTCAGAAGAGTAGAGTATAGACATGCCTCTGAACCCGGTGGGTATGTACCCCACTTGCCAAAGGGTCCTATTATAACTATGCAAAGTGCGGAGCCATTAATGGTGGTTTAGAATCTTGATGACTCCCATTGACCAGAACAATTGGTTGTAAATGGCTCTGTTTACTTGTAAGCCTTCCTGTGTTCATGAGAGTCATGCTGGAAAGAATGAATGCTTGGGGTCTCACAGGACATGTGAACATGTCACATGATACTGGAATCCATCTTAAACCTGGCGCTTTTCCATTGAGAAGGAAGGGTGGGAACCCAGAGAGAGACAAAGGATTCCCACCTTGTGCCAAAGATATAAAAGGGGGTGAAACAGAACAAAGGGGGTTGCCAGTCATGAGAAATCCCCTAGTTACCACCTGAGCTGGAACTAACAAGAACTGTACCAGGAGAGAGGATTGGGCCCAGACTAGAAAGAAGTCTAGTCTGTGAAAGAAGCTTATTGGAACATCTCTGAGGATGAGATTTATCTGTATTCAGTTTCTTAAATGTATTAGGCTTAGACTAGCGTGTTTTGTTTTATTTTGTTTGATAACTTACTTTGTTCTGTCTGTTATTACTTGAAACCACTTGAATCCTACTTTTTATACTTAATTAATAAACAAAAGTGATTTTTTATTAACCCAGAGTGATTAATACCTGAGGGAGCAAACAGCTGTGCATCTCTCTCTATCAATGTTATAGAGGGTGGACAATTTATTACTTTTCCCTATATAAGCTTTATACAGTGTAAAACAGATTTATTTGAGGTCCCATTGGGAACTGGGTGTCTGTGTTCTGGAGATAGGTGACTTGCTGAGCAGTTTTTGGTTAAAGTCTGCAGCTTTGCCGGTGTGGCCTGGACCCTGGTTGTGTTTCAGCAGGCTAACGTGTCTGGCTCAAAAAAGCAAGGTTCTGGAGTCCCAAGCTGCGAAGTGGAAAATGGGTTCAGAGGTATTTCAGCACGTCAGGTGACAGTCCCAAGGCGGTCTCTGTGACCGAACCCGTCACACTTCCCTCATGATTTAGGAACAGAAAAAAAATGACTAAGTAAAGTTGGGTTATGAAGAAATCATGTATTTCTTTGCATCACTTTAAAAGTCATGTGGTGCCATACTAATTTTTTTTCTTGTGAAAAGGGGCCGAAGAAGCATTTATTTGCTCATCTTTTGGGCTTTAGTTTTGCAGTTTCTTTTCTCCCAGCTTGTCTCTCAAACAGTTACAACTGTCCTATTCCAAGACTGTAGAACTCCTGAAACTTGTCAAAAATTTACAAAATAATAGCACTATTGTGGGTGGACTATTGTCTATCAACTTCCAACCACTCCCATCAGCTGGCTAAATCTTGTGCAACTACTTTGAAATATAGTAGCAACTATGTTAACTCTTTGGTACACATGTTCTTAATCTAGTCTTGTCTCCACGTAGTAGGGGATTTGAGATTGTTCCTGAACGAGCTCTTCTCATGCAACTGGCAATGTGGCATCAAACTATAGCTAGTTCAGCTTTATTTGAATAAAGCCCATGAAGTTTAAATCTATACATATGATCTTTTGTTACACATGCAGTAGAGAATACAATTCTGTTGAAATGCTCTCCTGTAGGAAACACATTGTAATCTAAAGATGTATATACACTCACTAATCTGAATAACTTTTTTGTCTCATCTGCTTTTTGCCGTCCAATAAACTCTTTTTAAAGAACTCCCAATTTTCATTCAAGTTTTTCTGTCTAAATTCCCCCCTTCCCCCAATCAATTTTGCTCCTAATTTTGCCCAGCTTTGGGAAATTAGCTCTTTGAAATGTATGAAGTATATACATTTTTGGTTTGCTCTGTTTGCCCATATTGAATGTAATCAGGTCATGCTCATTGGTCCCTGGGCAACAGCCAACTTCCAGTCCAGTAATTAATTTTTATCATGAGGACCAAAATAGTTACCTCAAGTTGAAGAGGTGAAGTGACTTGTCCAAGGTCATATAGTAAGTCAATAGCAGAATTGGGAACAGAACACAAGTCTCCTGAACCTTATACAGAGTTTTATGCTAAGTTATAGAAATGCGTCTTAGTTCTAATTATGATAGAGAAGGGGAAATAGGAATCCGTAGGGAATTTTCTGAACAACATGTTAAACCATTTGGTGCTGCTTTTTATCTACATTGTGGAAGATTCCAAAACTAATTGAAAAGATTAATTTACCAGTTGGAAAGTAACTGTCCAGCTTCCCTTATGTGAAGAAATATTGTCTCCCCGGTTGTGCCAGATAAAAATCTGTGCCCTTTTATTCCAAGGCAAAGCAGTCTAAAGGTTCTGAGATTCAGAGTCAGGAAGGAGGAAAAATAGTTATGACTCTGATTTGTAATAAAAGTAAAAAATTATACTTTTTGAGTGCAAATGCTTAATAAAAATCTTCAGAGTGAGATTCTGACATGTTTTTAATGCTACAGTGAGAGATAGAATCTCATGTTCAATTTGTATAATAGTTCAAATTACGTGATGAGACATATAGTAATTGATTAATTCTGAACATGTTTTTTATAAAAGGGGTATTTTCCTGAGAATGTTTGCTTTATGAGGAAAGAAGTATCTAATCATATAATGGCTAGATTTTATTTAGCTGTGGGATTAAAAAAATATGAATCATCATCATTTCTATAGTGCAGATAATGAACAATTGTAAATCGTCTCGCAAAATAACCTGAAAATGATATATGGATAATTTGTCATTTGGTAGCTCTTTTATAAAAAGAAAAAAACAGTGATAGTTTGTTGATTTGGTATACTTTTTCTCCATATATTTTTCTGAAGGAATAAATGGTCTTTGAAAGGAAAAAATGTACAAAAGTATGAATTGTAGGGGGAGGAGGTGGAGTACCTGTAGGAGTGACCTGGGGAAAGGATTATATATTTTAAAATCTATGAAATTACTACACTAATAAATAACATTACTGGATTACCTGCACTTTCCATAGGTGGGCAGGTATTAGTATACCCACTTTACAGAGTGGGGAGTGTGTGGGGGGAAGAAGAGAGGTTAAGTGACCCAGGGCAACAGAGCAAGTTGGAGCTGAGAAGAGAACAATAGCTTCATGGCTCCCAGTCCTTATTCTCTGGATCACACTGGATGCAACTTTTTGGTTTGTTCATTTGTGTCCTACAATTAAGTGGCCAACTCCCCACCATTGCATAGATCCGGAACTGTTTCAGCCATGCAGAGTTCTATTAAGTTCTGCTGCTGAGTGTAGAAAGTTAGTGATGGATCAAGAAGGTTTACAAAAATTCTGCTATGTCACCAGTATTCAGACATGGATAAATGTACTTGTTAAAAAAAATTGAGACCTTTTATTTGAAATATCCTATTGCCCCCAAGCTTTGGAGCTGGGTCTTGAATTTCTGTCAGGGTTGTGCCTTTGTCTTCCCTGTGAAAGTCTGCTCAAATCTGGCCAAGTTAAATGCCTTTGAAAAATCATGGTTGGTGCATATCCAGAGAGACATCTTTGAGTTTAGAAGCTACAATCTCCAAAGATTCCATCCTTCCTGAGCATGCCTGATCCCCTCAGAGTTCCTACTGCTGACTAGACTGTGCAGGCACCACCCCTCACAGAGCGACTCAGCATGCTGGATCCTCTCACAGGTCCCACCTATGATTGCACTGTATGGACCATTCCCACAGAGCAATTGAGCATGTGGCTTCTAGCCCAGAGCAACAGGGACTCAGAATAACTTTCCCTGTTATGCCTATTCTCAGCTTCTTGATCTGGGCACTGGAAATGAGAGCTGGGTCCTTTCTCACCTATGGTCTCAATGACCACTTTGCTAGCATCCAGGCATAGTGGAGGAGGAAACCATCTTATCTGATTGCACAGGGGCAAAAGCCAGAGTGAGGTGAGAGAAAAGTGTAGCTTCAGACAAGCTGTCTGGTGAGATGAGGAACTGACCTGAACTGGAAGGACAAACCTGGGGCTGATAGAACAAGGAGACCAGCACTCTGTCAGAGGCCACAGGTCTCAAACACTAGTCCACAGCACATTTAGGAGCCAGTAAGTTCTGAGCAGTGACCAGTGCGGTGTTAACAGTTGCCAGAACTACAAGCTCAATACGTAAGAGGACTCCAGTCCTGGGATCGGACTGGTGGCACTGCGGGGGTCCAACTTGGTTCCCAGCTTTTATTTAAACCAAGCAGAGGAACAGGAAGTTGTCGGTTTCCCCTGGGTTTCCCCTGTTTAGGACTGCCTCCCCTATGCTATGTGCTCCTGCTTCCTGACTCTAGTCTCCTGGTTACCGGAACCTGCCTGACACCTGATGCTCAATCTGCACTCTAGCCTCTCTTGGACTCTGATCTCCTGGTTTCTGACCTGGCTTGGCTCCTGACTCATGCTCTGACTCTAGGTCAGACCACCCATGTAGTAGTAGTGACACACTGGGAATGGACACTGGTACTGAGAGCTAGGGGGGAGGGAAGTCTGGATCAGGCTGAGTGGGGATGCTGGGACTGGGAGCCAATGAAGTAAATGGGTGGTGGGGGCTGGGCGCCAGTTGGTTTGGGATGATACTCAGGTCAGACAAAGAGCTGTGGGGAGGCGGAAGACTGGAACTAGCTGGACAAGAACACTGGGATTAGGAACCAGTGAGAGGGGTGGTGGAGACAGATCTAAGAAGAAGCTGGGGTGCTGGGGGGAGAGCTGGGACTGGATATGCAAAGCGAATGGGACAGGAAGTCAGGGAGGGAGTGCAGGGGACTGAGATTGCATAGGAAGACTGGGAGTGGGAGCTATGTGGGGGAGAGAGGGAGGAAGGAAGAGACAGATAGGTCAAGGAGCCAGGAGTGGGGAACTGGGACAGGCTGAACAAGGAGACTGGGGACAAGGAGTAGAGGCAGAAGGGGGAGAGTAGGACTGGGATGAGACGCCTGAGGTGTGTAGGTTGGGCCTGGAAAAAGGGGGCAGGGTTGGTGAAGAGAGAGGAATGGGACAGGCTGGAAGGGATGGGGAAGAAGGGGTCAAGGTTGGGGGAAATGGGTAGAAGTCTTTCCTCCAGAGCCTGGAATCAGGGGTCCTACAGATAACAGAAGAACAATTCCTGATTTTTACCATTCCTTTAATGCCAGCAAATATCTATGAAACCCCCTGGCAAAGTGTGTGTGTCATTCTTCTAGTGTTGATCCACAGAGATGATGCTGACTTACTGTTGTTATCAGTTGCACTGTTAGCTTACGTGGTAGAGAGGTCTGTGTAGTGGATCTAAAGGGGCTCCAATGCTGCAGATGTCCCATGTGGGTGTCAGTATGATGCGTTATGAGGGAATTTCGGGGGGGGGGTGTCAGTTTGGATTTTTTAAAAACCAAGGAAATTACACACATACATTTGTGTTAAGAATATTATAAAGATTGCAAAGTCAAGCACTAAAAAACTAGAGAATACCAGAATTAAGGTTGCCTTTGCAACCTTTTTTTTTTTTGGTCCACTTGATCATATACATTATGTTATAGTTTAATTTACATGATTACACAATAATATAGTAATTTGTTTTCCCTGAGACCCCTGCCTCATTTAATGCACAGGATGCATGAGCTCTGGGGAAGAATGAGGGTTGTGTAGTGAAGGAGACTGTTTTCTATAAGACCCCTGCTTCATTTGCTGCAGAAGCTGGGAAGGGGTGTAGTGAATGAGGCAGGGGATTGCAGAAAGGGAAAAGACGGTGTCATGGTTAAGTCAGTTGAATGCCACTCCAGAGAACTGGATTCTATTCCAGTCTCTGCCACAGAGTTCCTATTTGATGCTAGGTAAAAAGAACAGGAGTACTTGTGGCACCTTAGAGGCTAACAAATTTATTTGAGCATAAGGTTTCATGGGCTACAGCCCACTTCATCAGACGAATAGAATGGAACATATAGTAAGAAGATATATATACGTACAGAGAATATGAAAAGGTGGAAGTTGCCATACCAACTCTAAGAGGCTAATTAATTAAGATGAGCTATTATCAGCAGGAGAAAAAAAACGTTTGTAGTGAGACGAATGGTCATTGATTATATGTTCCTCACTTTCTGTGTGCTCAACTTGAGACCCTGGAGCCTGATTTTCAGAAGTTCTGAGCACTCATAGCTGCAACTGCAATGGGAGCTGTGCTTGAATATATGAAGCGCCATATAATGCTATGTATGCCGAATAATCAATTCCTAGGCATCCCAAATTAGGCATCCAAAATTATACTCTTGATCTTAACCTCTCTGCTTCTGTAAAATGAGAATAATGCCCCTTCATATCACAAGGTGGTGTAAAAATGTTTGTGAAGTACTCAGCCACTATAGTGGTGAGTGCCATAGAAAAGCCCTTGAGGAAATTAATAATTGTGACTTCAGAGAAGGATTCAAAAAGTATGCAATATACTCCCCTGCAATACATTCAGACAAGAAATATGGGAAGGATGTTTATTTTGATTTAGTGGAATTTACCTCTCAGAGGTCTGGATTGTTCCTGGCTCTTACAAGGCTGTGCAATAGGAAGGGCATAAGGAGTCATTCCCCTACCTTGTGGAGCCTATGTAAGTCCAAGCAGAGTTGCAGCCCCTGCACTCCGGAGCATACAGGAACAGCTCTCTCCATCCTCCCCAGGGACTAGCCATCTTTTATGCCGGCAAACTAAAGTAGCTGAAAAATAGAAGGCACTGCCCAAGGTTCTGGACCATATGGAAAAGCCTGAGCAAGAGCTAACTCAGGCCTGGTCTACACTGCGGGCGGGGGGTGTCGATGTAAGATACGCAACTTCAGCTATGGGAATACCATAGCTGAAGTCGAAGTATCTTATTCCGACTTACAGCGCGGGATCAATGTCCGCGGCTCCCCCGTCAACTCCACTACCGCCGCTCGCTCTGGTGGAGTTCCGGAGTCGACGGGGAGCAAGTTCGGGGATCGATATATCGCGTCTAGATGAGATTCGATATATCAATCCCCGATAAATCGATCGCTACCCGCCGATACGGCAGGTAGTCTGGATGTACCCTTAGGGAAGATCAGAGAGTTTCCATAGGATTGATTGTAAACATTGGGACTGGTTCTGATTAGTAGAGACGTGTACCTGTGTGGGTGAAAAGAACCAGAAGGTGAGTGAAGAGCAATAGAAGCAGTGTGAGTGTAACCCTGCAAGGAAGCTGAGAGAGAGAGAGAGAGAGAGAGCGCTGCTTTTGTGTAGAGTACTGGCTGGAAAAGCAGTCTGGAAATTGTGAGCAAGGAAGCTGTCTCCTGTTTTTTGTTCCTATGTGTTCAGGGAAACAAGAGGTGGTGTACGTTCTTTGTAAATACACAGGATTGCACCAAAGAAATACTGTATTTGACTTTTATCATCTGTTTTTCCTCCTAATGGATGCACCCTGGCAAGGCTGCAAATATTTGCTAATCACTCAGGCTAAGAGGCAATAACCTAAGTAGTGAAGTAAGCACAAAAATAACCACATATTATGTGCTGTTTGGTTGAGCCCTGTTAATTTACACAATTTGATGGAAACAAAAATGGCAAATTAAGCAATTTTTCTTGTAACCAGAAGCTAAAAGGAATACATTGTACTGGGAGATGTTTCTTTTATATTTAATGAATTGCCTTTTAAAAACAGGTAGCATTAAAATAAAACAAAAACAAACCTGAGCATGACAGTGGCATGCAATGAACAAAAGAATGCACAGTGGGAAGTTCATGCAAGCAAACGTCAATTCTCACCTGTTAGCTTCTGCAAATTGGTTTGCAGACAGCACCAGGTGTGTCATTCAAATGGACTAAGTGTGACATTTTATCCACAGTTTAAAATAATTGAAATGCATTGCACTGAATCACTTCCTTGGCAGGCATCCCAAGCAATGGCATGCCATTTATTTGGTTCTGAGTACATGGGTTCTGCTGTGTGTTGTAATGGAAAATCCTCATCTTTTATAATTCAAGGCTTGCCAAAGTCATTAAAAAATAGACTTTCAAAATTGTATACTAAGGTTCTGTGGTGCATTTTGCAAAATGGCTTTAGAATTAGATATCATTAGTGCTTACTGATGGGCTGTCAGCGATGTCAAAGCCATTTTGAAAATGCTTAACAAATATGCAGAACCAGCTCTTCTTTTATGTAAAAATTCCTTTTCATAATATTAAAAAGAAATTCTAGCAATGAATTTTATTGCTAGTATACCTGTGGGGTGAGTAAATCCATTCAGGCCAAAATTTGCCAACTTGGATGCCTAATTGATTGCACCTAAATCAATGGCCTGATACTGAGAGGTGTTGAATTAATTCTCCAGTGCCTTCAAATGAAATATCAATTTCGGTGCTCTAGGCACTAGGTTTCAAAAAATTTTCTTCAGTCTTTAGCCTTATACTTTTTTTTTTTAAAGATTCTGATAGTGCCATATTTGCCAGTGCCTCTTACCTTTTTCATTGTTACAGATGACTCTTTAGAGGCAGTGGCATAATGCATTCATGTTCTCAGCCCAACTAGTTCACTCCATTCATTCTTAGCTTCTTTTCTGGGATTTTTATTGCAGTTTTCAGAATTGCAACTCTTTATTCACTAGCAAAAATCTGCTCTTTGTCAATAGTGAACTTGATTAAAAGACCTACAGTACATCATTTTCATCTGGCACCAAATGCAGCAAAATCTTTCATACAGCTCTAGGCCATAATTAACTTTTTCATTATTTTTTATTTTACCTCCTCATTAAAAACACACATTAGAAATGGCAAGCCTCAAGTTAAACTTCTCCCTGGACAATTGTAACACATTAGACATTTTTGTGGCGTATTACAGTGATTAATTTCACTGTTGATTCACTTTTGAGCACACCCATTAATACACACCATATTATAATTCCTATAATTTTTAAATTGCTTTAAGGTTACATTGGCTATTTTTCTTAAATGATTAATTAGATTTTCTGATTTAAATGTAATTAGAAATATTTTGCTAAAACTTGCTGATTAGACTATGACTACAGTTGTAGTTTATTAATATTAGTCCTGAGATGACTAATGAAAAAATCATTGTATTAATAGCCCTGGGGCTCCTCTCTATGTACACAGAACAGATACACATGGGCACAGTGTCAGTTTCCCTCACAAAATCTCTGACCAATATACTTCAATCCTGACCTGAGGGGCCACTCCTAGGATAGAGTGGGCATTTAATCTCTGATGATTCAGCCTTTTAGTTCTATAATGAGACTGCCAAGAAGGGTGCAAGTTTAGGTGATGCTTTTTGTATTCTTGACATGAGTCCACTGGGAAATGGAATGAGACCACTGATTGATTTAATCTAGGACACAGAATAAATGATTCCAATTTTATCTCATTGTTACGACAAGTGTCTCGGAAGCACTTAGAACATGAATCTTAAAATGGTGAACTCATTGAAAATATTTGAGAACTTATAGCAATGGAAATTCTCCCCTCTGTGAGCCCAAAAGGCTGGAGAATTGGTTTATAAAGTGACTGCCTTTCTTCCGATAGTCAGAAAACTGTTGCCAGCATTCAGGATGAGTAACTTCAAAAACATAGTTACTGATCTTTGGTCCTTAGACTTCATGAGGCACTGATTATTTTCAGTTGCCGTTGACTACTGTAGAAGTTATGGGTACTCAGCACTTATTAAAATCACACCATTAAAAAAAAATTCTGGCAAAGTTACAATAAAATGTTAACATATGACTTCATACGTTTCTTATTCAGGATCAGGTTAATATTTAAAGAACCTACCAAAGATTTAGGCTTGCTGGCTTGGGAGCCCTTGTCCTCTGAGTATGCTGAGGAGTGACCAAACTTCTAAATACCTATCCTCTTTATAGCACTTCTTGTGTACATACTTGGTATGAAAGCTTTTCCATTACAAGGACAGTCCATATCTTACTATACCAAAATTTGATGGGAGGAGAAACCACATTTTTACAATAATATGCAGTACAAAGTCTTGCTGCTAACAATAAAAAAGAAAGTAATTGTAGATCTTTTACTGGAGCATTAAGTGAGCAGGTCAAGGGATCTCAAGGAAGCTGGAATTTTGTCATAAAATGAAAATTTTTAATAATTTTCCCCAAAGCCATCCAATTCCTGGACACAACCACTGCATGTGCAGATAGGGCCCCATTTCCCCACAATCTAATAGAGCACCTAAATATGACTGATATTAACTGGAGTCAAATGTGTCATGTATATTATAATTTGTATACATGTTCTTTGGGCTACACAAATTGAAGATGTATATCCCCTTTCCTCTCATCAAGATCAACTTCTTTGGCCAAATCTCTCTCCCATCTTTTAATCACATCATTTGTGTGTGTATTTGTCTGAGAGAGAGATGATTGGTGTTTACAACTAGAGAATTTAAGGTGAATTTTCTCATGTTTTATGTGCAGAAGCCCAGGGTTTCTCTGTAAAGATCTGAAAAACATACACCTTAAGTACTCTGTTTATGTTGGCATGAAGCTATTCTCAGACCCTTGTACCTGCCCAAAAGAAAGAGGCTGGTAGGGGATCGAGGGAAAAGAACAAACAATACAACACATTGATTTGTCGATACAGATAGATGTATATTGTGACCTTTTTTAGGTCAGCCCAGACCACTGAGGGGTTATGACACTGCCTGCCCTGCAACTCTAGGTGCCTTCAGTGCTATGATTCTATAGCTCACAGCCCTGACAGCAACAGCCAGCATGCAAGCGTGCAGGTCACTCCCCGGCTTTCACCACCCAGTTATTTTTTGTAATTTGACCCTCAACACTCTCCGGTCCCAAATTTAATTAACTAGTGTCTCTTATTCAAATAAGTGTTTCTCACCAAGTCTCTCTTCCTGCATGACTGATCAGACTCTCTGGCCAGGACCCTTCACAGATCTCGGTTCCTTTGTCTCTATGGGTGAATTATGCCCAAAAGGCTTTCTGTCTTTGCTTCTATCTTCCAAAGTTTAATGACTTTGCTTAAGGAAGCCCTCCTGGGAAGCTGAAGCCATGTTAATTTTGCAGCTTCCTCCCTAGCCTCTTAACTATCTCCCCCACTTCCTAGTTTGATGGCTTTGTTTACCTTTTTATGTAAATGTACCTTCATTGTCTCTGCCTGATGACCAGGCTAGTCAGACAAGCAAATACATGTTCTTTGTTAAAGGTAGACTGGGCTTATGCATTGCTTGCCCATCACATATTTAGAGCATATTTATAACTTTGTATACATCCTGTATATAGATCATTCAGTGATTTTTGGGATCAGCATGTTACCAGTTCGCATATGCTACCTTACGTGACACATTTTAGATACAGATTATGACCACAGTGTGTTAGGTGTAGTGAGTATATCAGGCCTGACAAAAGTTGCTAACAGGGTAGTGAACCACCAATGGGCCTCTGTGTTACATAGATATATACTGGATTGCAGAGTACGTTAATTCCTATAAATAGCTGTTCATTTGCTATTACAGCAAAGAAACATCTGTCAATATTGTATTGGTTGCTACATTCATCCAAGTTTCTTCAGTTTACCCCACCGAGCTACTTTTCCCACAAACACGATTCTTTTCTGCCTTTTCTGTTTAACACCTTTGCCAACAGTTCTAGGGCTACCTCAGAGATATTTAATTAATTTTTATTATGAAAAAGGAACTGGAGAGGAGAATTATGAAATAAGATCTGTGTGTGTGATTATAGATTTCAGAAGAAACACTGCACTCCAACACTGAAGACGAGGGCCCTTTCCAAGGAATGGAACCCTATCTTGTGCGGAGACTTTCCTGCCGCAACATCCAGCTTCCTCCTCTGGCTTTCAGACAATTGGAGCAAGCAGACTGGGATAAAAAGAGTGATATGGAGACTATACCAAGGCCCACCAGTCTTCCACTAAGGAGTCCTCCATTGATTGCCATCACATCGGCAGAGGCCAGTAGGTAAGTGTTGACCTTAAATGTTTCCCATTTTTAGTCCTTTACTTTCAATGAGAATTTCCTTTAAAATTGAGTCAGAAAATCTTCATAGCTAAAATGTTAGACTCCATGCAAAAAAGTAAATGAAGGTAGATTTCCCCCCCCGCCATAACTCCAAACCAAGAAATGAAAATGATTGCTACAATTGGAGTAAAAATGTCTGTTCTGTAATGTATGGAACCATTTTGGTGGTGCTGGTAGAAAATATTAACAAAATATGATAGTGTTTTCTAAAATTATGTGACTGAGACTTAGTCATGCTGCATATACACCCTTGGTCATGTCAATCAGAAATGTTGGGAAAAAGTGACTCAGACCATTTGGGATATATTATATTAAGAAAAGAAAGACTGCCAGAGGCTTGGATATCTAGTATTGGTGCAATTTGTGGCTTTAGTATATGTGGAAATATTTCATATGCATACAACTTGAAAACTAAGTCAGAGAATTTTGAGGGGATTAGGTATTTGTTCCTAGTTGTTGATCAATAGATATGTTAGACAGATAGTTGTACGTAATATGTTTTGGCTGTAGTAGTTTGTTGTCCTATTCTTATGGAATTATCTCCTATCTTGTCTGTGACTTCACTCACTCTGTGTGTGGGTGTGTTTTATAGGTAGGGCTGGCAGTGTCACTATTAAGGTTGTGTGATGCTTCCCATTATTGGACCCTGTTTTCAGTTGCTTATAACTTTCCCAAATGTTAGCCACTTGGGATGAAATTTTATATGCCAGATGTCTGCCTCAGGGTGATGATGATGGCTTTTTTTAAGCTTCAGCCAAATGATTTGGCCATTTCAGAGAACAAAGTTACAGAAAAATTAGGGGGTGTTTTGCCCATGTTAAAATCATTTTGAGGCACTTTAGTGCTCCCAGGCTCTATAGCAGGGATTTGAAATATGGTAATAAAATATGGAAATATGGAGGGAGGGGGCAGGGAGGCCTTTGTATCAGGGATGTGCCTTTTGCTTTTCCTGTGAAAATCCACCCGAATTTAGCCAAGTTATTAGCCTTTGAAAAGTCTCAGTTTGCACATGATCAGTATAGACTTGCTAGAGCTTTGCAGATAGATAACTCCTTGAATATTCTGTCCAAACTGAACTCCTTCCTGGGGCTGAACAGGATTTTCCCTGTAATTGTAGTTCTAAGCTGCTGAGGTTCAGGCATCAGACCAGGTCCTCCCTGAGTCTTCTTTTCTCAAGACTAAATAAGCCCAGGTTTTTTTGAACCTTTTCTCATAGTCAGCTTTTCTAGACCTTTTATCATTTTTGTTGTTGTCCTCTGGACTCTCTAATTTGTCCACATCTTTCCTGAAGTGTTTCGCCCAAAACTGGACACAATACTCCAGCTGAGGACTTACCAGTGCCAAGTAGAGCGGGACAACTAGCTCCCATGTCTAACATATGACATTCCTGTTAATACACCCCAGAATATTAACTTTTTTTCACAACTGCATCATATTGCTGATTCATATGCAATTTGTGTTCCACTATAATCCCCAGATTTTCTTCAGCAATAGTACCACCTAGCTAGTTATTCCCCATTTTGGAATCAAATATTTGATTTTTCCATGGGTGGCAGGTGAACCCCCAGTTCAGGGAGGCTAACCTCCTGCCCCGCCTCTTCCACCTGAAGCCCTGCCCCCACTCGGCCCCCTAACCCCACTCTTGCCCACTGGGGCCAGAGGATCCCAGAGTCCCCCACTGTGGCCAGAGGAGCTGTTTCTGATTTGCATCAGTGTAGATGAGAGTGAAATCAGAACTTGAATGTTCATTGCCAAATGATGAAAAATGGAAAGTTGTCCTCTCATTTCTCTGAAGTTTTACTACTTAAGATGTAAAATTGTTTTTTCACATTGGCAAACTGTTCCTTTTTATTCCTTCTCATTTTCTTTTGAATGTTTTAAGAGTGTTAAATATATCTAGCCTGTTTCTGATCTCACATTAGTGTAAAGCCAGTTAATCAAGGCCATTGTTGAGATGAAGGATTTGTAGGCTTTATATTAATGTTTCACTTCTAGAGCAGCTAGCAGGAACTGCAAAAAGAAGTGCTTGTCAATTGATGGGTTGAGCATGCTGCTGATAGCAACTCAGTTACATTTATTAAATTTAGTGATTGCCAAACCTTCCATATGGCAGATTAGAAGTATGCAGGCAGCCTCTTTTAATATTTATGAAAGTGCTTGTTTTTTAGGGTTATATTTCAACAATGAGCAACATATTTAGCTTGCATATATATATATATGCAATAGTAAGATGGGATATCAATAATAGGTTTCTGCATGTGAAGAAATCCTTTAACTTTTAGTCTGTTCTCTTCAAATAACAAGTAGAGAGAGGTGAAATTTTTCACATAAATAGTCACCAAAAAATGTAGTTTTAGACTGATTGAATCTATTTGCACATTTGTATTGACTTCACCAAATAGCATTGACTGAACCAAAAAAGTCAAAACATTTTGGTAATGTTGAAATGAAACATTTTAGTTCAACTCAAAAAAATTCATTTAGACTTTCAGGCATTTGACAAAAACAAAACAATGGATTCACAAAGCAGGGTGAGTTGGGACTGCCTCCTTTATAAGTAGAGCCCTACCAAATTCATGGCCATGAAAAACACATCACGGACTGTGAAATCTGGTCTTTTGTGTGGTTTTACCCTATACTAAATAGATTTCATGGGGGAGACCAGAGTTTCTCTAATTGGGGGTCCTGGCCCAAAATGGAGTTGCAGGGGGGTCACAAGGTTATTGGGGGGGGGGTTCACAGTATTGCCACCCTTACTTCTGTGCTGCTTTCATAGCTGGGCAGCTGAAGAGTGGCAGCTGCTGGCTGGGAGCCCAGCTCTGAAGGCAGAACCCCACCAGCGGCAGTAAAGAAGTAAGGGTGGCAATACCACACCATGGCATCCTTACTTCTGCACTGCTGCTAGTGGCAACTCTGCCTTCAGAGCTGGGCTCCCAGCCAGCAGCTGCCCCTCTCCAGGTGCCCAGCTGGGCAGCGCCACTGGCAGCAACAGTGCAGAAGTAATGGTAGCAGTATCGCACCCCCCACACACAGTAACCTTCCAAACCCCACACAACTCCTTTCTGGGTCAGGACCCTACAATTACAACACCATGAAATTTCAGATTTAAATAGCTGAAATCATGAAATTTACTATTTTAAAAATCCTATGCCCATGAAATTGACCAAAATGGACCCTGAATTTGGTAGGCCCCTACTTATAAGTATTAGTCCTGTGGCTAGGGAACTTATTTCAGATATTGGAGACCTGGGTTCAATTCCCCCCTCTACATGATGAGTAGAAGAGATTTCAACTTGGGTCTCTCCCATTGCAGGAGAGGATCCTAGTCACTTAACTATGGGATATTCTTGGGCAGGTCTTTCTCAGTCTCTCCTGTTGAAGATCATCCACTTTTTATAAATAGATAGTCATTGGAGCAGGGACTTAAACTTTGGATCTTTCAACCTACACATTTGCCTGAATTGTGCGTTCAACTGTAAAAAGTATGTAAAAAATCATAAGTTGTTACAAGAACCTGTAATAACAAATGTTGATGAGAAAAGGTACGAAAGGGAGACAGAATAATTGAATTAGCCTAAACAAAAAGCCAAGCTGATATGTTCAAAGACTGTGATGCAATTATGCTTGTTAAAAACAGGTGCTATGGAGCCCAAAGTTTAATGAGCTCATATGGGTATGTCAGCACTCAGGCCTAGTTAGTGACCAAAATAATAAGGGGATGGGCTATTCCACCCATCATACCCTTTCTGGGTCCTTAAAAGAAAGAGATTTTTGGTGAAAGTACAAAAGAACAAATAGAACAGATGGAACAGACAGACAGAGGCAACAGCTTTACCATCATGGCCCTCACCCTCACTGTTTCCTGGGACCCTAGCCCTTCATCATCCTGATCCTGAGAGTTGTCTTGACCAGAACAAGCCAGCGAGAGAGGGACCCAGATGGCATTGCCACCCTTACTGGCTCCAGCTGAATCCCAAACACCAGCTGGACTGACAGTTATTACCACCTTTGATACCATATAAGAGCCTATAAAAGTAGGGGCCTTTTCCCTTCTAAAATTGGTCTTTAACAACAGAAGCAGCAATGATATCTCCAGCCCATCTCAACTCACTTCTCTTTTCTGCCAAAAGGATCGTTATTACCATCTTTGATACAATTTAAGAGACTGTCAAACAGGGAGGCAGTGGCACCCGAACCAAGGGGCCAGGTGTATATAGCCCTCAGGGCCGGCTTTAGGACATGCGGGGCCCGATTCGAAAGAGCTGCCGCCAAAATGCCACCAAAGACAGCGGCAGTGATTGACCTGCCGCTGAAGATAAGGGTGGCAATTTGGTGGCAGCTCAATCGGTTGCCGCTGTTTCCGGCAGCACTTCGGTGGAAGGGGCGGGGCCCGATTCCTGGGAATCGCCCTAAAGCCGGTCCTGATAGCCCTCCCACTTTTTGAGAGTGGATGGACCCTGCACCCTTCCCCTCCTTTTCACCCTCAGGCCCCACCCCCTGGCCAGGCCAGTGTGGAGTCCAGCCGGGAAGCCCGGGCAGTTGTGGGAGCCGTGCAGACTTTCCAGCTGCTCATGATCTGGGGGGGTTGAGAGCAGCCGCTAGCTTGTGTCGTCCCCCCCACTCCCTCAGCTCTCCACCCAGCCCAGGGCAGGTTGAGGTCAAGGGTTCACAACTCTGTGCCGGCTCATTATAGTTGTCTGCGTGGCTCTCTATGATCCTGCTCTGGCCAGGGGGCAGGGCCTCGGAGCTGCAGCCCGGCCATGGTAAGAGCCGCGTGGGCAACTGTGGGAAGCTGCAGATGCTCCATCTGCCCTGGGCGTGGGGGCCCAGGAAGCAGGGACATGGGCTAGGGTTGCTTTCCTTGGGCCCCCTGCACTGTGGGCAGGTGGGAGGGTCTGCTGCAGTGCCCAATAGCTGCCCATGCAGCTCTTATCATGGCCAGGTTGTGGCTCCGAGGCCCCTCCCCCCGGCCGGAGCCAGGTGCGGGAGAACCATGTGGGCAGCTGTGGGGAGCCTAGGTCCCTTCACTTGTCCTGGGTGGAAGATCTGGAGGGTGGGGACACAGGCATGGGGCTGCTTTAGGCCCCCACCCACCCTGGGTGGGCAAGGGCCAGCTCCCCAACCCCACTCTGACTTCTGGCTTGGCTGTGGGTGGGGCCTCTGGGGAAGAGGGGGACGGGGCCTCGGGGGAGCAAAGGCCCCTGGCCACCCACTTTTGGGAAGGCTCCGACATCCTTGCAGGGAAGGGAAGTGGTTCCTTCTAAAAACTGTCTACAGCTAAAGAGAAAAGGAACACAGGAAGCTGTTAAAATGAAAGCCTAATTTAATACTTTATATTTCAAATGCTTTAACTGTTTTTCCTTCTTTTTCTGTATCTTTAATAAAAGTTTAAAAGGATTTATAATGACGTGTTTGTGATGGTGCTAAGCAGGCTGAAGTCATTGTACACCAAGCCCCATATCTTGTTTAACACCATATCATGTTGGACAGTGATTGGATTATGTTAATGTCTTTGGACTGCTTATTTTATCTCAATGCAACAGTTCCCCCATATTCTGGATGAGTGCCCTAAACCCTCTGGGCTGTAGAGTCATTTTCTCTCTTGCACTGGCCCAATGGCTATTTATTGTCATCATGAATTACTATGAATTGCCGCTATAAATGACAATGAATGATGATTGGTCCAGGGAAAGGACACTTGAAATGGTCTAGTCTGAATAAAACAATTTCATAGGTTAGTCTGACTAAAAGGCTTCTTGAAATATGATCCAAGAATTTTCAGCCACCCATCCATGCAGATACTATTGTATATTCCTGTTTCCCCTCCCATCCACAAGCAACATCCATCTGGTTACATCATCTCCAACAGATAGATGAGGCGACCAGCTCCCTCAAGAATATCTCAATATTAATTTCAAAGGATGAAGTGCAGCAGCAATCTCCCCATCGCACAGAAACCCACTTCCAGATGTTACAGTACCTCCAGGAATGAATCAGCCTGGGGAATAGGAGCCCTTAGATTGCTCCAAAAGCCTGACTTTTGCATGACGATGAGGCCAGCTGTCTCAATTTGCAACATTCTTGTTATAATGCTTCTGCCCTCTTAATATACAATGTGATTGATGTAATCTGATGTGAAATGTCACATTAGTGAGATGCCAGTTCCATAAATGGAAAAGCCTAAAATGCATTTGGAGACTGCATTTAAAAAGATATTTTGAACAAAAAATCTTAGGTATTTTGGGGAAAGGATGTTGTTACACAGTCTTCTAATTACATGCTAGCAAGTTTCATGACATTTCACCTGTGTTCCCAATTAGGTGAGCATGTTTCATATGATCAGTTTGACGAGCCCTTTTGTTATCCTAAAAACTAGTATGTTGTTACATCTGAGCCAAGGTTTAATCCTATTGTTAGTTTCAACAAATCCATTGAAACTAAACTTTATCTAGGGGTTCACACAGAAATAAGACCAAGGTACAAACTGCAAGATGTAGCTCTTGTAACTGAGTTGTAACACAACATACATTAACCTGAACTTGGAAGAAATCACATAACTCTTAGACCTCCTAAGAAGTTTTAAACGATCTACTTCTCTGATAACTTTAGACTTGGTACGTTTTGTTATGAACCCATAAAGAGGCCTGTTTCCATAGGCTGTTTTGCTAAGATACTTGCATTTTTCTGGCAAGCATGAGTCTGTTTTCCAGCAAAGGGTCTATTTTAGAGTGAAAACGAGTCTCATGTTCTTGCATGAAATATAGGCCAACATTTGCATTTTCTCTTAAATAACTATTTCAGTATAATTGCAAGTAGAGCAAAATTGGGAGATGGATTCTCAGAAACGTGCAAATAAAAATGACAGTTTTCACTGCAAAATTCTGAAAATACAAATTTCAGAATTTCACACAGCTGAACTCTGTATATGCTCAAATTGCATTTCCTATTATTTACTGCTTTCTGTGTTGTTCATACACTACTCTTCAGGCATGAATGTTATTGTACTATGTAAGGTTTATTTTAAATTGCTCTAATATTGTTTAAATATCTAACCAAGTAAAAAGATTAAAAAAAAAATTGGTGGCATTAAAGACCGTTGTGGTGACAGTGATGGTGGCTTATACCATAGCAAACTTTTGGAATTGTAAATGTAGCACATTCTTAATCCATGAAGCTCCATCTTTCCCATGCATCTGCTCCAGTTTAGCTAGCTGTTCAAAGATGATGATGATGATGGAAAAATATTGTAAATTAGATAAGCAATGTCCTACTTAAATCCTTAAGGGTTGATCCAAAGTCCATTAAGGTCAATTAAAGTCTTTCTACTGACTTCTGTAGGTGACAGATCTGTCCATAAATTATTTTAAAGTTGTCCCTACTTCCCTCTCCCCTCTTTGAGATGCAGTAGTTTGGTCATAATTATCAACTGTTTTGCTAGGTGCAAACTGCCTATGAAACATGGGTAATTTCTCCTCAGTTTTGAGAGGAATTATTTGGAGAATTAAGATCGATACTCTAATTGTATAGACTGAGAGCACTAACTTCTACCATGGTAAATCCTGGTGTCTGTCTCTGGGTCTCCCACTCTTGTCCCTCCTAAAATAAGATATTAAGGGCCAGATTTTTTTAATCTTTACTCAAAAGATGAGTTGTATTTTACTCTGCAAGTAGTAAGGAACTACTCAGCATGAGTAAAGGTGGCACAATCTGTCCCTAAATAACTTATTACTCCAGGAAAGGGTTTCAAAGAATAATGGAGAAAGCTCTGGCTTTTATTATAAAATTGCCACAATAATTTTACTGTCCAGTAAACTCATATTGGAAGTTGTAACTGTTCCAGGTTATTGTTTTAAGAGCTTGAGTGTTGCCAGGGATGATGAAAATAGGGAACTTGGACCATAACAGAGCAGCATGCACTGGAAATGAATCCTGGGAGAAAGCTGCTCTTCAGGCGTATAATTTTGCAGCTCAGCAGGGTAGTTTATGCACTGAAAATAAGTGGGAACTACAGTGTTGAAAGTTTTAGTTTGATTCATTTTCAGACTCAAAAATGCTGTTCTTTGGGCCCCCAAGCCTCAGCTGTCTCTAGCAGCTTCACACAGGTTTAGGCTGCTTTCAGCAGAAGCAGCTGTGCACTGACTCACCTGCCAGTAAGAAGAATGAACAGTAACACAATAATTCTTAGCATTTGTATAGCATACATCTTTCTTTTAAAAGTGTAGTAAACACATTAACTAATTCTCATGTCACCTCTCTGATGTAGTTAAATAGCCATGCATCATTATCCCCATTGCAAAGAGGTGAAATGACGTGCCCAAGGCCACGGACAGAATCAGTGGCAAAACTGGAAATGGAATTCAAGAGCTCCTGGCTCTTAACCCCTTTCTTAGATCATACTGCCTGTCAGAAAGTTGTTTGTGGAGACTGGAAAGAAATGTTCAGACATCTTGAGGCTCTTGCATCCTTAGCCAATAAGTTTAGTAAGTCAAAAAGAGGTGTTTAGTGAATGCTCCAGTCTGGATTTGCACTATATTGACTCTTGATCTCATTTAATCATAGAGGATAGCAGATTGTTAGAAGCAAAAGAAATGGCAAAGTATTAGATTCTACTACAGAAATGTCACGATCTAATCTGCACTTTCAAGATGAGTTTTCCCTTCCTGTGACCAGCACCAGTCTCCAGTGTAGTTACCTATGCTCTGGTCTCACTTTGGATGGCAACTTAAAAATCATCTCAATTGATTGAACTCTTACAGTTGATATGCGTACTTCCACCTTTTCATGTTCTCTGTATGTATAAATATCTCCTGTCTGTGTGTTCCATTCTATGCATCCGAAGAAGTGAGCTGAAACCCACAAAAGCTTATGCTGAAATAAATTTGTATTAGTCTCTAAGGAGCCACAAGTATTCCTGTTCTTTTTTTAAAAATCGTTAATGCTTTTATTGCTCGAAGCAGTCCTTATATGAACCAAATATTGGATAGACTTTAGTAAACTGTGGAGGCAAAAGGATCATAGCAGAATACCTGGATTCTAGGCTTCTCTGATAGTTTGTGAAAGCATTTCCCGCCCCCCCCAGGATTACTGAAACTTTTGCATTTTGCTGTTAAGCAGAGGACTGTGGTTTAGATTTGGCACACTGTTGGCCTACACAGCTACTGGATCCTGATCCATTTTTGGTCACCTGTAACTTCTTTTTAAAATTTGGAATTTTAAAAACACCATTATGGTAGATTACAATTTTATTTGACAGCTGTAGAATTTATTTTGACTTGGATTATATTCTTCCATTAATGAAGAGATCATCACTTAGTAGTACCAAAGCTCTTGAAGGACATTGTGTAGACTGGAAACATGTATTGCCATAATCTGCTCATTTGCGGTTTGGGGAGATAGAGTGTGTGTGTGTACACGTATTTTCTAGAAAAGGGAATATCTGCAAATAGCACTTCAAAAGAGGAACATGTTGTTTAATAAATATAACTGATAGTTTGTTTGGAATTTATATGTTAAAATATTTTCAAATTTTGTTATTATGTCTTTGATATATCTCATCAAAATATGGGATTTCTTCATCTGACTAGTCTCAATTTCATACTATTGTACTTGTGTATTCATGCTGTTTGGTTCTGTTGTTCAAGAAGTAGTAGTAGGATAGTGTCCCTGTTTCATAGCTGGTTTTAGTTATATGTGGAGTTTTGTTTCATGAATGAGTGATCTCTTTAAATCGCTCTTTCTCACAGTTCTCCCAGGAAGTCTATTTTCTTTTTCTTTCTAGGACTGAGTATTATATGGTCTTTAATTTCCCACCCACGTGCCTGCTTAGATGATTGTGACACCTGGGATGTCTGGCCACAGGGATTTACTTCACAATGCAGGAGACAGGAAAGTAAAAGGCAGCTTTCTACAACCTAAATTATAGTTGCTATGGATCAGATACCTGGTGATGGAAGGAAAAAACTAGTTGAGATCAAGTTCATTTTCTGCACAAAGAGAGGAGCAGAGATGATGTACGCACTCTAAAAAAATTGATACCTCTCAGGCATAGTCTGTGTTTGAGCACAGTTTCTTAACTTAGTTAGGAAATGAACCAGCCAATCTGGGGCTTGATTGTTGCCATAGTTATCGCTGAAGAAGGGGGGTTCAGCCACGGCAAAGGCACCATTGCCTCTAGCCTTGCAGCTCACACATGGACATTTGCAATGGACAGGGATTTACAAAAAAGGAAGCAGTTAGAGGCAGGGCAGGAGTATTATCCCAATCCACTACCTCCCAGGGAATCTGCACAAAAGCTAAAACAGTCTAAGGCTCTGTTAACTTTCCTGTGGACTGCCAATGTATTATGGAACCACACTTAACTAATAGGGATTCTGGGCAATCCCTAGTGGAGTACGGAAGAGTGGTCATGAAACTGGCATATAAACACAGGACCTCTTTGTAGATAATCCTATAGCCAGTAGTGAGCTGGAGCCGGTTCCCACCGGTTCGCGGGAACCGGTTGTTAAATTTAGAAGCCCTTTTAGAACCGGTTGTCCCACGTGGGACAACTGGTTCTAAAGGGGCTTTTAAATTTAACAACTGGTAAAGCTCCAGCAGCTCTCCGCCCTGCCCCCAGCCCCAGCTCACCTCTGCCTCCTCCCCTGAACACGGGAAGCCTGGGAGGGCTGAGAAGAGCGGCTTTGCGCAGGTGAGGGGAAGGGGGAGCGAGGAGGGCTCCGGGGAGGGGCGGTGCGGCCCAGCTCCCTGGCCTCGGCCAGGTGGCGCACCTCGGCCCCGGCTTTGGTCCTGGCCAGGTGGTGTGGCCTGGCTCTGGCCCTGGCGGCACGGCACGGCCCTGGCTCCGGCTGGGCGCCCCGGTCCTGGCTCCTGCCGGGCAGCACAGCTCAGTCCCGGACCAGCTCCGGCAGCTTGGCCCACCTCTGGCCCCAGCCCCAGCGAGGCACCCCGGCCCCGGCTTCGGTCCTGGCCGGGTGGTGTGGCCTGGCTCTGGCCCCGGCGGTGCGGCACGGCACGGCCCTGGCTCTGGCCAGGCGTCCCGGCCCCGGCTCCTGCTGGGCAGCACGGCTCAGTCCCGAACCAGCTCCGGCAGTGTGGCTCAGCTCTGGCTCCGGCCGTAGCCAGGCACCCCGGCCCCGGCTGTGGTCCTGGCCGGGTGGTGTGGCCCGGCTCTGGCCCCGGCGGCGCGGCACAGCACGGTCCTGGCTCCAGCCAGGCGGCCCGGATCCAGCTCCTGTCGGGCAGTGCGGCTCAGTCCTGGACTGGCTCCGGCAGCACGGCCCACGGCACCCCGGCCCTGGCTCCGGTCCCGGCCGGGCGGCGTGCCCCAGGCCTGGCTCCGGTCCCAGTGGTGCAGCCTGGCTCTGGTCCTGGTGGCGGGGCCCGGTCCCAGCCCGGCTCTGGCCCTGACTCCGGCTGGCCGGGCAGCGTGGCTCCCGCCCGGCCCTGACTCCGGCCAGTCACCCCCAGCCGAGTGGCCCCGGCCGAGCGGCTCCGGCCCAGCTGAGAACCTCCGGCCTGGCCTCCAGCATGGTACAGGGGCAGGGAGGGGGTGTTGGAAGAGGGCAGGGGAGTTTGGGGGTAGGTGGATAGGGGTTGGGACAGATAGGAGTCGGGCGGTCAGAGGGCAGGGAACAGGGGGATTGAATGGGGGCAGGGGTCCCGGGGGGCCATCAGGCATGAGAGGAGGGATTGGATGGGGCGGCAGGGGGCAGTCAGGGGACAGGGAAGGGGGGAGGAGGGAAGGGAAGGGGGGAGGCAGGAGTCCCCGGGGGGTGTGGTGTCAAGGAACGTGGGGGGTTGGATGGGGCAGGAGTCCCGGGGGGGAGCCATGACCCCCTTGTGGGATGAGGAGGAGGGAACCGGTTGTTAATTTTTTGGCAGCTCACCACTGCCTATAGCCCTTGTAAGGAGGTGGCAAAGCCTGCCTATCCCTGTCAAAGAATTGGGAGGACACTCTTGGAAGAGACCCTCACAGAGTTTGTATTCTCCTAACACTCCCATTATATAGGTTTTTCATGGGAGGGGGATCATCAGCCCTGTAGTTTAGTATCAGAGTGGTAGCCGTGTTAGTCTGGATCTGTAAAAGCAGCAAAGAATCCTATGACACCATATCTGCAACCAGTGACACCATTACAGGACCTAACCAGATCAGCCACACCATCACCGGTTCGTTCACCTGCACTTCCACCTATGTAATATACGCCATCATATGCCAGCAATGCCCCTCTGCTATGTAAATCGGCCAAACTGGACAGTCTCTACGGAAAAGGATAAATGGACACAAATCAGATATTAGGAATGGCAATATACAAAAACCTTTAGGAGAACACTTCAACCTCCCTGGCCACACAATAGCAGATCTTAAGGTGGCCATCCTGCAGCAAAAAAACTTCAGGACCAGACTTCAGAGAGAAACTGCTGAGCTTCAGTTCATCTGCAAATTTGACACCATCAGCTCAGGATTAAACAAAGACTGTGAATGGCTTGCCAACTACAAAACCAGTTTCTCCTCCCTTGGTTTTCACACCTCAACTGCTAGAACAGGGCCTCATCCTCCCTGATTGAACTAACCTCGTTATCTCTAGCTTGCTTCTTGCTTGCATATATATACCTGCCCCTGGAAATTTCCACTACATGCATCCGACGAAGTGGGTGTTCACCCACGAAAGCTCATGCTCCAAAACGTCTGTTAGTCTATAAGGTGCCACAGGATTCTTTGCTGCTCCTGTAGTTTAGGTCATGCTTCTGTAGCTGAGGACAAACAATATTTAAACCCAGCCTTTTCAGAGCATAGATGGGCCCATATATTCCTGCCTGAAGTATAAACTCTCTTTCCCCCAGCATTTTCATACTCTGAAGACTGAGTCCTGTAAAAGGAAAACCCTGACCATGACAAATATTTTTATTTTAATATAGTGATATGTGGCCTTTCTGCGGGGATTATATGAAGTCCAGCACAGCATTCTCAGCCTTGGGAAAGGAAGAGCTATGGTGACTTTTAACCACTTTTCAGCTAAAAGCAAATGTGGGCTGTTGTGACTGGCGAAGGTTCTGGTGTAACTGAGGCTATGGCTAAAATAGAGAGAGAGCTTACAATGGTGTAGCTGCATAGGTGCAGCTTCACTGCTGTAAGCTCTCTAGTGTGCCCACTCTAAACTGACAGGAGACTCTGGGGGGTCTGTATGATATGCCGGCCTCCCTGGGTTGCCCATATATTTATGCCTGGATCTGTAATTTTCACTCCATGCATCTGAAGAAGTGGGGTTTTGACCTACGAAAGCTTATACCCAAATAAATCTGATAGTCTTTAAGGTGCCACCGGACTCCTTGTTGTTTTTTTCAGGAATCTCTGTACTACTCTGCACTGTGCCCCTGCCCAGGGCCGGCTCTAGACCCCAGCGCGGCAAGCACGCGCGTGGGGCGGCCCTTTCCCGGGGGGGCGGCAGGCTGGGCCGGCGGACCTGCCACAGTCATGCCTGCGGGAGGTCCAGCGGAGCCGCCGGACCTGCGAACCGTCCGCAGCTGCGGGAGGTCCAGCCGAGCCGCGCGACCAGCGGACCCTCCGCAGTCATGCCCGCGGGAGGTCCGCTGCTCCCGCGGCTCCGGGGCGCCTCCCGGGCATGACTGCTTGGGGCGGCCAAAAACGTAGAGCCGCCCCTGCCCCTGCCCCAGCATCCTGCCAGTGCTTGTGAGAGTGTCCTCAGGTCGGGAAGTAGCCTTATGACTTACTCTGCAGTATCAGTGCCAGGGCAATCCTTTCCAGTTGTAACCAGGGCTTTTGGGATCACTTTGCACTGCTCTAGCCTTTTAGCAAGCAGAAAGCAGCCAGAGCAGGGAGAGGCTCTAACATTTGCATTTTATTTGTATTCCTTTTGGGAATGTTCAAGTGACAAGCCCTTCTTTACAAGGTCTATTCTGTTAACATATTCGTATGGTCTCGACCGTCTCGGCTTTGGCCAGTTGCCCACACACAATGTCTGATTTATTGAAAATGCAATATAAAAAAGAATTGTTAAACCAAAGGATCTCACAATATGTACCCCAATGTATTTTGTCACATTGATGCCAATTTAATGATGACAAAAGAAATCAGAAATCCTATCTAGCCATAAGCATGCACAGTGTTTATCTCTTACGAGGATTTTTTTATTTTGGAAAATGCCTGTTCACATTAGCCTTTCTTTTGCACTCTTCCTGATTTGCATGTAAATCATCCCTACAGATGCAGTTTATAAGTGTAAACCAAAAAATCTACTTGAGTGACACAGGCCTATAAACCTGAGGGAGAGAGTGAAGGATCACTTACAATACTAAAATTAGTTTTGCATGTGACTGAAAATAGTTTTTAAGCATCTGCTATTACTGCTAAAGTTTAGTCACTTTCATCCAATGCCACTCAAAGTAGAGAATAGTTTCAACTAGAAAGTCTTCAATTCTTTGCAGTATGCCCTTCTATACCATGCTTGCAGGACATACAATATATTTCAGTATGTAATAGTATTGGTCATAACTTCAATCCATTAATTTTACTATCATAGTGAGGATATTACATTTTATTATAGGAAGAGTTGGTAGTGATCCCTATGTTTAAGTTGCCTAGCAACTTAAACATTCTCTAACACCTCCATTTTTTGCAACAAGCCTTTGAAATTAATCAGGGATAAAGCCCTGGACCCAGAAAAGAACCTTTTCTTCATAGCATGAAGTTCCGTTCTGGTTTAGCTGAATAAAATACTTTCAAAAACTGTCATTTCCTGTCTATTGCTTGCCTTGTCAGCAAAATTTTGGCAGCATGCCAAAATAATAAATGAGCACAAACATTCTAATCTAAGGGTACGTCTACACTACAAGACTATTTCGAATCAACTTAATTCGAATTTGTGGAATCGACCTTATGAAGTCGAAGTTGTGTATCCACACTAAATACACTAGTTCGACTGTGTGAGTCCACAGTAACGGGGCCAGTGTCGACTTTGGAAGCGGTGCACTGTGGGAAGCTATCCCACAGTTCCCGCACTCCCCGCTGCCCATTGGAATCCTGGGATTTCCCCCCAATGCATGCTGGGGGGAAAAATGTGTCGAGGGTGGTTTTGGGTAACTGTCATCATTGAACCGTCAATCACGCCCTCCCTCCCTGAAAGCACCGGCGAGAAATCTGTTTGCGCCCTTCTCTGGTCGGTTACAGCTCGGACGCCACAGCACTGCGAGCATGGAGCCTGCTGCGATCATCGCTGCACTTATGGCCGTTGTCAACTCCTCGCACCTTATCGTCCACCTCTTCCACAGTCAGCTGCTGAGAAATCGGGCGAGGAGGCTCCGTCAGCGCGGTGAGGACAGGAAGTCACAGAGTGGCGCAGACCTCTCACAAAGCAGGGTACGCCGCGCAGTGGAGATCATGGTGGCAATGGGTCAAGTTCATGGTGTGGAACGGCGATTCTGGGCCCGGGAAACAAGCACGGACTGGTGGGACCGCATAGTGCTGCAGGTCTGGGATGAATCACAGTGGCTGCGGAACTTCAGGATGCGTAAGGGCACTTTCCTTGAACTCTGTGACTTGCTGTCCCCTGCCCTGAAGCGCCAGGACACCCGGATGCGAGCAGCCCTGACTGTGCAGAAGCGAGTGGCCATAGCCCTCTGGAAACTTGCAACGCCAGACAGCTACCGGTCAGTAGCGAACCACTTTGGCGTGGGCAAATCTACCGTAGGGCTTGCTGTGATTCAAGTAGCCCACACAATCGTTGAGCAACTGTTCTCAAAAGTAGTGACCCTGGGAAAGGTCCAGGTCGTCATAGATGGCTTCGGCGCGATGGGATTCCCAAACTGCGGTGGGGCTATAGATGGGACTCACATCCCTATCCTGGGACCGGCCCACCAGGCCAGCGAGTACATTAACCGAAAGGGCTACTTTTCTATGGTGCTGCAAGCACTGGTGGACCATAGGGGACGTTTTACCAACATCTACGTGGGGTGGCCGGGCAAGGTTCATGACGCGCGTGTGTTCAGGAACTCTGGTCTGTTTAAACGCCTCCAGGCAGGTATTTTCTTCCCGGACCACAAAATAACGGTTGGGGATGTGCAGATGCCTACAGTGATCCTCGGGGACCCAACCTACCCGCTAATGCCCTGGCTCATGAAGCCCTATACAGGCGCCATGGACAGTGACAAAGAACTCTTCAACTACCGGCTGAGCAAGTGCAGAATGGTGGTGGAGTGTGCTTTCAGACGTCTCAAGGGGAGATGGCGGAGCTTACTGACTCGCTCGGACCTCAGCGAAAAAAATACCCCCGTTGTTATTGCTGCTTGCTGTGTGCTCCACAATCTCTGTGAGAGCAAGGACGAGACCTTTATGGCTGGATGGGAGGTTGAGGCCAATCGCCTGGCTGCTGATTACGCTCAGCCAGACAGCCGTGCCGATAGAAGATCCCAGCGGGAAGCGCTGTGCATCCGGGAGGCTTTGAAAGATAGGTTCCTTGGAGAGCAGGGTAACCTATGACTCTCCAGTTGATTTACAGAGAAGCTGAACCTGAGCCTGTTTCAGTGACTGTTGACTTCGATCTGCGGTTACATACCCCGTTCTCCAGGTTTCCCCCCTTCCAACACACGTTTTAAAATAACTTTAATGGAACACTGATTATGAATAAAGTTTTCTTTTAATTATGAATTCCTGTTCAAGGGTTGAAACATGGACGCAGACTGTGGTGGGTACGGTGTGCACTGATGTCCAGACCGCTTCTACACTAGAGGAATGACAGGCTCCTGCTCCTACAGCGGTCTCTGGGGGGAGGATGGTTGCAGGTGGGTGTGCAGGAAGGGGTGGGTTTGCAGGAAGGGGTGAGGGGTGCCGTCTTTGGGACGGAGTTTGGATGCAGGCTCTGGACTGGGGGTTGGGGCGTAGGAAGGGGTGAGGGGTGTGTGGGAAGGGTGAGTATGTGTCCGTGGATGAGGGCTCTTGCTGGGGCTCAGGGCATCGGAGAGGCTCGTGGCTAGGGGGAAGGGCATGGTAAGGGCAGCCTGCCTTGCCATTTGTGGATGTCAGGCGCTAGGACCCTGGGGCAGCATACACCTCACAGACTGACCCGGGGCAGCATTCACCTCCCAGAATGACCCTAGTGCCTAGTGACTGCAGTCTGTGTGTGTCCTGCTGTTGATCCTGCCCCCAAGTCTGTACCCTGGTAATGGAGGCTGTCCTATGCAATTAAAAAACCCCTCCCCCCTTCACACAAAGTCTTCTGACAAGGAAAACGTGACGGAAACAGTGAATAACAACAAACTACTTTTAATACTCAACTACACAGTGGGGGGATGAAACTTGGATTTGGGACTGGGTGATCCAGGAAGGGAAGCACTTCTCACACTTTAGGGAATGAGAGCTGTTTGGTACATGAGCGCTCTGCTGGGGTGGAGTGACAGTTTTCACAGCCCCTAGCGCCCCTCCTTCTTGTGATTTTGGGTGAGGGGGGACAGGACTTTGTGGCGGGGGAAGGCGGTTGCAGATATAGTTCAGGGGGGCTCTCTGCTCCTGCCTGTGGTCCTGCAGAACATCTACAAGGCGCCGGAGCGTGTCCGTTTGCTCCCTCATTAGCCCAAGCAGCGTTTGAGTCGCCTGCTGGTCTTCCTGCCGCCACCTGTCCTCCCGTTCGCTGTGTGAGCGCTGGTGCTGACATAGGGTCTCCCTCCACTGTCTCTGCTCGGCCGCCTCGGCTCTGGAGCAAGCCATCAGTTCCGAGAACATGTCGTCCCTAGTCTTTTTCTTTCGCCGCCTAATCTGCGCCAGCCTCTGTGAGGGGGATGCCGGGGCAGTTCGTGAAAGAGCCGCAGCTGTGTGATGGGAAAAAGGAAGTGATTTCCTTGAAAAAATACATGTTTGCGAACAGTGAACACAGTCTAGTCAGTTTCTGTGAACAAGACCATACAGGGCACCTAGTCTCACGAGCTCTCAGGACAAGTTCGAGATTTCGGAATACGCTTTCATTGGCTGCGGTCTTGCACAGGAGATCGGACAAGCGGGGCGGTACAGCTGAATCCGTGTAGCAGCCAGGCCTGGTAAGCACTACACTATAGGCTGCTTAACAGTTAATGGATAGCTGTGCCCTCCCGCTGAAGGCAATCTGTAAAGCATAAAGTCTGACCCTGTTCCAGCCCCTCGCGGCTGTGCACGGGAAAGATCACTGTATGCTTTTCCTCTGTGGCCTCCAACACGTGGCTGTTAAGCGAAGGTCATTGCTATGCAAAGTAAAAGTCAAGCATTCACAATAGTAACAGTACACTAATTGCCCTAATTAGATGCAGCAGTCGCCGAACGAGATTAGCCTGAGGCGGGTCACTCGGAGAGAGAGAGAGCGGATGCTGCTTGAATCCCTGCACAGACCAGGACCGTACGCTGCAATGCTGGTGGAGGCAATGATTCCACTGTACATTAGGATGGCCTGGCGCGGAAGAGTGTGCTTCCACGGAGCACCAAATAAGGCACCTCTCCCCAGGAACCTCCTGCGGAGACTTTTCGAGCTGCTCTCCGAGAGCTTCGTGGAAGTGTCCCAGGAGGATTTCTGTTCCATCCCTATCTGTGTGGACCTTCTCTTTATATAGTTTTTTAAGCAAAAGGTTTTATATAGTTTTTACATATTTTTTATTCCTGTTTTTTAAAAAATAAATGTTTCCATGTTTATAGCACTTACCGACTGATCCTTCCCGATTCTGAGTCCGGGTTAACGGCCGGGGAGGGTTGGTAGGGGATCTCTGTGAGGGTGATGAAGAGATCCTGGCTGTCGGGGAAAGCAGTATTGTAAGCGCTGTCGCCTGCGTCATCCTCCACAAACCCTTCCTCATCTTCCCCATCGGCGAACATCGCCGAGGAACTGCCCCTCGACACTATCCCATACTCAGAGTCCACGGTCACTGGTGGGGCAGTGGTGGCAGACCCACCTAGAATGGCATGCAGTGCCTCGTAGAAGCGGCAGGTCTGGGGCTGTGCTCCGGAGCGTCCGTTTGTCGCTCTGACTTTTTGGTAGCCTTGTCTCAGGTCCTTGATTTTCACGCGGCACTGCGTTGTATCCCGGCTGTATCCTCTGAGTGCCATGGCTTTGGAGACCTTCTCATAGGTCTTTGCATTCCGTTTGTTGGAGCGCAGCTCCGAAAGCACAGACTCATCGCCCCACACAACAATCAGATCCAGGACTTCACGGTCTGTCCATGCTGGGGACCTCTTTCTATTCTGGGATTGCATGGACTCCTCTGCTGGAGAGCTCTGCATCATTGCAGGTGCTGCTGAGCTCGCCCCGATGTCCAACCAGGACATGAGATTCAAAGTGCCCAGACAGGAAAAGGAATTCAAATTTTCCCAGGTCGTTTCCTGTGTGGCTGGTCAGAGAATCCAAGCTTGGACTGCTGTCCAGAGCGTCAACAGAGTGGTGCACTGTGGGATAGCTCCCGGAGCTAGTAAGTTCGATTTGCATCCACACCTAGCCTAATTCGACATAGCCATGTCGAATTTAGCGCTACTCCCCTCGTCGGGGTGGAGTACCGAATTCGAACTAAAGAGCCCTCTAGGTCGAACTAAATGGCTTCCTGGTGTGGACGGGTGCACGGTTAATTCGAATTAACGCTGCTAAATTCGAATTAAAGTCCTAGTGTAGACCAGGCCTAAGGCTGGGTTCACACTACCACCATCAAAGCAGTAGCACCCTGTGCATTGGAAGCAGGCAGTCCAACTATTACTGGAGTAGCTTTAGTAGATGGAGGGAGAATCAGGGAGCTAGACTGGAGTCCCTGACTTGGATCTAATACATGGTCCCAGTGGCCCACGAGGACACTACAGTATGTGGGGCAGAAGCCCTATACCTTCTGTGGGAGGGAAAAGAGAAAGATCTGAGTAGGCCTCATACAGACCACCCCCGTGTCCCATTCTCCCTCTTGGATAAAAGTCTTCTCCTTCTACTAGCTACTATATTTAGTCCAGTAGGTCAGGTGGTAGCAGTAGTGCTTTAGTGCTTAAGATTTAGGGTTCAAACCCTGCTGATGATTCATGATGGGAATCATGAATCATGCACATAATAGAATTTATTTTTGCTTTTGAAAAATACCTAGGAAACTACATAAAAGACCATTATTTAGATTGCAAAGTTGACCTCTGAAAGATAAGCAATTAGGTTGCCCAAGCAACTTTAATTCTGTCCTTCTTGTGAGTATGCATCATGATACAGTCTGTAATTACATGATCACAAACTGTTATTCTCCATATGATCCTTTCCTCATTTAGTGCACAGGATGGATGCTGCTCAAGAAATGAATCCGAGCAATGTAGTAAATGAAGCTGTTGTCTTTAGGATCCCCGCATTCCTTACTCTAGACGATGGCAGGTGTAGGGAGAATTAAACAGGGACTTGTGGGGGAGAAAGGATGCTCTGGTGGTTAAGACAGGTTAATGCCATGGAGGAGAATAATTCTCTTTTCCTACCTCTGCCACAGATTTGTTATTTGATGCTGAGCAAGTCACTGAAACCAAATTTTTGGCAGGTGGCGACTACTTTTGTGTTCCTCATTTTCTGGGTGCCTAACCTGAGACACCTGGAGCTTGATTGCAGAAGTTCTGAGCACTCACAACTGCAGTCAACAGGAGTTATGGATGCTCAGCATCTCTGGAAGTAAAGAAGTGTGATCTTGAGCATAGAATTTGGAGTTGAAAGGTTTTGAGTTGTAGTCTTAACTCCGTTTCCGGTTCCAGTTGTGTGGCCTTAGGCGAGTGTCGTTTCCCCATTTTAAAATGGGGATAAATAATGCTTTTTTATCTCTGATTAGATTGATAAGTATGCTGATGAGCACCCTAGACAAGGCCACGAGGAAAAGAATAATCCTGTATTCACTGCAATCTTTGAATAGTGTGCGGTAAATAAGATAAATATTGAATGGGGCGGATAAAATGAAATACTAAACAGCTTCCTTGTTGCCTGAGCACTGTCCATCCTGGGCACTGAATGACACAGCAGTTCTATGGGAAAAAATAAGTATATGAGCATGTGATGAAAGATTGTATTATAATGCATATGCACTAGGAGGCAGAATTAAGGTTGCAACATAAATGTTGTCATTTCCTAACCTTTTCAGTACATGATTTTGCATACTAAAGTAATGTTATGTATATAACGCCTTTTTTTCATCCAGAGTACCATGCCTAGGGGTATGTCTACACTACAAAATTAGGTCAATTTAATAGAAGTTGATTTTTTAGAAATTGATTTGATACAGTCGATTGTCCCCACTAAGCGCATTAAGTCGGCGGTGTGTGTCCACAGTACCAAGGCTAGCATCAACTTTCGGAGCGTTGCAATGTGGTAGCTATCCCACAGTCTCCGCCACCCATTGGAATTCTGGGTTGAGCTCCCAATGCCTGATGGGGCAAAAACATTGTCATGGGTGGTTCTGGGTACATGTCATCAGGCATCCCTCCCTTCCTCCCTCCCGCCGTGAAAGCAACGACAAAAAATCATTTCTCACCTTTTTTCCTGGGTTACCCGTGCAGAAAACATACCATGGCAAGCATGGAGCCTGCTCAGCTCACTGTCACCGTATGTCTCCTGGGTGCTGCTGACAGACGTGGTACTGCAGTGCTACACAGCAGCATCCCCTTGCCTTGCCTTGTGGATGGCAGACAGTGCAATACGACTGCTAACTGTTGTCGTCCTGTGGATGCTCCTGGCCGATCTCGGTTAGATTGGTCGGGGGCGCCTGGGCAGACATGGGTGCTCCTGGCCAGCCTTGGTGAGGTCAGTCGGGGGCGCCTGGACAAAAATGGGAATGACTCCAGGTCATTCTCTTCTTTAAGTTTCATCTAATGGAGATTCAGTCCTGCCTGGAATATCATGCCAGCTGGAGGCTTCTGCCTCAGGCTGCTCTCCCAGTCGGCAGCACCGCGTGGGCGCACCTACCCCAGCCTACCCCTTGCGCCCATGGCTCATGAAGCCTGGACAGTAGTAAGGAGCAGTTCAACTATAGGCTGAGCAAGTGCAGAATGGTGGTAGAATGTGCCTTTAGACGTTTAAAAGCGCGCTGGTGAAGTTTACTGACTCGGTTAGACCTCAGCAAACCATCATTATTACTGCTTGCTGTGTGCTCCACAACATCTGTGAGAGTAAGGGGGTGACGTTCATGGTGGGGTGGGAGGTTGAGGCAAATCGTCTGGCCACTGATTATGCACAGCCAGACACCAGGGTGGTTAGAAGAGCACAGCAGGGTGTGCTGTGCATCAGAGAAGCTTTGAAAACCAGTTTCATGACTGGCCAGGCTACAGTGTGAAAGTTCTGTTTGTTTCTCCATGATGAAAACCCACCCCCTTGGTTCACTCTACTTCCCTGTAAGCCAACTGCCCTCCCTTCCCCCCTTTGATCTCCGTTTGCAGAGGCAATAAACTCGTTGTTTCAAATTCATGCATTCTTTATTAATTCATCACACAAACGGGGAGATAACTGCCAAGGTAGCCTGGGAGGGGTGGGGGGAAGCACAGGGGTGGGGTAGTTGTAGGGCCACCCCCTAGAATGGCATGAGCTCATGCCATAGAAGCGGCATGTCTGGGGCTCTGACCCGGAGTGACCGTTTGCCTCTCTGGTTCTTTGATAGGCTTGTCTGAGCTCCTTAAGTTTCATGTGGCACTGCTGTGGGTTCCTGTTATAACCTCTGTCCTTCATGCCCTTGGAGATTTTTTCAAATATTCCCGCATTTCGTCTTTTGGAACAGAGTTCGGATAGCACGGATTCATCTCCCCATACAGCGATCAGACGCAGTACCTCCCATTTGGTTCTTGCTGGAGCTCATTCAAAAGTTCACAGGGCTTTTCCTGTCTACTTAGCCAGTGCATCTGAGTTGAGAGTGCTGTCCGGAGCGGTCGCAATGGAGCACTCTGGGATAGCTCCCGGAGGCCAATACTGTTGAATTGCGTCCACACTACTCCAAATTCAACCCAGCAGGGTCAATTTCAGCACTAATCCCCTCATCAGGGAGGAGTACAGAAATCGATTTTAAGAGCCCTTTAAGTTGACAAAAATGGCTTCATTGTGTGGACGAGTACAGAGTTAAATTGATCTAACACAGCTTAATTTAACCTAAACTCATAGTGTAGACCAGGGCTAAGTGTAACAAACTTAAGGGCTGAGTATGCTGCACATTTAGCAATGGTAGTGCAACACTGCAGTACTCTTCAAGGGCCCAATGTGGCAAACATATGCCAGTATGTAGTCCTTGTTAGTATTATCTACACTAGACTTTTGTCCTTAAAATTTCCCACCACTGCTACCATTGGTGCAGTTTCACTAGTCGTGGGAGCTGTTTTAACAGTGTTTTAACAAATCTGTTGTCTAGAACTGTTTTGAGCATGGTTAGATGATGCAGCAATTAAAATACCAGCAGTGAGTCTTTGCTAGTTTTCCTACTGTTGCTAACACTGGTGGTAGCACCAGCAGGACATTTTAAGAAAACAGTCTAGTATAGATTTAAATACAAACATGTGTTCATAAATAAGTGTAATCAGAATCAACCTAGTTTGTGAAAATGATAATTTGGCTGCAGCTGGGAGGATTTTTTGAGAGAGGGACTATAGATATCTCCAGATCTTTGTGGCTTCTTTTCTAAAGGTCCCTGCACCTTTGGCTGTAGATGGTGCTGAGTATAAGTTGGGTCCTTTCAGCTTCCTCTCCATAGCAGACGCAATGGCACCCACCCAGGATATCGGACCTGGAGGCTTTTCTTTCTCATCCCTCCGCATGGGAAGCAGCAGCAGCAGCTCCCTGACATGATCACCACCACCCTTCAACAACTTAACTTCACTCTCCCGGTCCACTATACTTCACCACACTCTTCTCAGAAGGAGGAAGAAAGAAGAAAGAGATCGTCCTTGCCACCTAAGAACTTACAATCTACATAGGTACAGACAAAAAGTGGGAAAGGAAGAAGAGACTCAGAGAGGTGAAGTGATTTTGCCAAAGGTCACATGGCAGGTCAGTAACAGAACTGGGAATAGAACCGAGGTGCTTGGAGTCCTTGTCCAATGCCCTGTCCACTACAAGTTACTCTTGTCATCTTTCTCTTGCTCAACACATATGTAAGGCTATTAGGGATGGGTGTCAGCAGCATACTCAAGACCCTTTAACTTTGCTTCCTTGGTAACTCTCTGAGGATATGTCTACGGGGGCAGGAAGGCACACTCCCAGCTGCAGTGTAGGCAGAATTGTGCTAGCTCATCTTGACACAGCACACTAAAAATAGCAGTGTTGACATTGTGGCTTTGTGGGGAGCAGCTCGGGCACTCACTCCCAGCTGACCTGCTGGCTCTGCTTTTGGGTGACTACCCCAAGTTTCCACCAGAGCTGCAACATCCAGACTAGTTTTAGCACACTAACTTGACCCCTTCTAGTGTGAGCCTGTCTATCCAAACTGGGAGGTTTGCTCCCACCTGCAGTATAGACATATCCTAGGAAAGTTACCAAGGAAGCAAAAGTTAAAATGTCTTGAGTATGCTCCTGAAACGCAGTTGTATGTTTATCTCCTCCAGTAGGTTGGCTTAATCAAGTGCCTTTTTCCACACTTTGCCAGAGATGAGGTATGATCTGGATGAGGCTCAATCCAGATAAAACAAATATGATATTGGTGTACTGGGCAAGGTAAGTAGAAGATGTGGCAGAAAGTTATATGTGTGTGTGTATATATATATATATATAAGTTTCCTGGGAGTCTGTTTAGATTTCAAAAACCTTTGACTTTTTAAATTTAATGTATGGGTAGGAGATTTTGATGTGTTCTACTTGAGATTACACCAAAATCTACTTGGAAAATAAAAATAGTACAGAATACAGCAGCCTGCTTGTTAAGTAGAATATCCCACTGTGAGCATATTACCCCAGTGTTCCATGATCTTCACTGGTTGCATATGGGCTTCTGGGTGAAGTTTAAGCTGTTTACTATTGCTTTATAAAGCCCTAAACAGCCTGAAAGCTGCCTACGTGAGTTGAGGTATATAGGTACAAAAAACAGGGGGTTGCTGGCAGGGCATTCTCCATGAAGACCTTTTTCCTTTTTCCCCACACCTCAATCTGAAATAGCCTGAATCTGTTGACCCTCATGGCATGTTGCAGGCTGCCTTGACAGGGACAGCTGCTATGAGTAAAGCTACATCTGTTCCTAAATGTTTGCAAGATTAGGACCTTATTTTTCACACCTGGCTGCCTCTTGTATTGCTTATGTAATACAATTTCTTATAATGTCAGCAATTCTTTTTACTTTAAAACGTACATACAATGTGATGGATAACTATGGATGTCACACCAGCAAGAATATATAATTATTAATTTGCCTATATATAGTGCTAACTGAATTTATCACAGATGGTTTCTTGCAGCATTCTGCAGCAATGACCTTCAACAAATCTTGTAGGTGACCTTGAGATAGCATTTTCTTCAAATACAATAACTCATCTATAAATGTTAAATAGTACTTCCCTCAAAGCTAGCTGTAAAGTGGTTTGAGCATTGGCCTGCTAAATCCAGGGTTGTGAGTTCAGTCCTTGAGGGGGCCACTTAAGGATCTGGGGTAAAATCAGTACTTGGTCCTGCTAGTGAAGGCAGGGGGCTGGACTTGATGACCTTTCATGGTCCCTTCCAGTTCTATGAGATAGGTATATCTCCATATTAAATAAATATTAATACATACTCCCATTTTCTTGCTTTTCATATTTTCCTATTATGTAGGCAACTGGGTTGAGTGGATACAATTAAGAGCTAAAAATTGAGCTTATTATGTCTTTTGAACATGTTTCCATTAGTATTTCAAATGATTTCCAAATGTTAGTTAATGCAGAATTCCAAGCTCACTGAAGAATATGTTAAGAAACATTTAAGGGATACTATCTAAATAGTGTACAATATCAGTTCCAAGTTTAGACAGCAAATTTTAATTGCATATTCAGTCAATGGTCTTTTAACTTTTTTTGCATGCAAAAATGCATGTTAAGTTCAAAATTAGAATTGGTTGAAAATTTTCCAATAGCACATTTTTCTGTCAGAAAATACTTTTCAGCAAAATTGAAACATTCAGTGGAAACTTGTTGGTTTTGGTGCAATTGTGTTTTGAAAAAAAAATGAAATTACATGTTTTGATAAGGTTGAAATGAATTGGAATGTAATGTTTAATTTTTTGTTTGTTTTAAAACAACTTTTTGTTTTGAAATTATGAATTATGATATAAAAAGTAAATTAAAAGGATGTGCTTTGATTTTAATCAAAATAGAATGTTTAGATTGACCAGAAATTTTATTTTTCCAGTACTATAATTTCACAGGAAATTTTCATATATTTTGTTTGTGTTCTGAATCAGAACAAAAACAGATTTCAAAATCATGGAATTTCATGCCAAAAGTAAATTTTGGTACCTGCACAACTCTATCCAAAATGATGTTCTAAAGATATCAAGTACAGTAAATTTTCAAATCCACATTTTGTATTATATAGATTTTGTAAGTATATCTATTAAATATACTCATTTGCCTATGTAATTTTCATTTTGCTGCGTCTACTCCGCATCCCCAGACTTTCCCTGGGCATCCTCCAGTTAGACGTGTAGCTCAAAACTGCTTACAGCTTATGTTAAAGGATCTGGTTGTTAAGATCAACAACTTGATGTGTGTAATGAACACTTCTTTCTCCCCTCGCCCCCACAGTGAGGTCAGACAATAGGTCTCTGGGAAGCAGAGCCATTCAAACAGGCAGAATAATTAGATACATCAGTCATTTGTGTGCTGTTTAAATAGAGTAATCCTTCTAAATAAAAACCTATCTATACAAAGAGAAAAATAGAAAATGGAACAAGAAGCAGTTAGCTTCACTACAAAAATACCTAGGCAGATTATTAAAATCTTGATTATCACAAAAGAAATGTTAAGGAATAGAAAGGCTATAACAATGGCTTATTCAGATATAGAAATCCTTGTTCCTAGACCCTTTCCCCAAATAGCTTATTCTCCTGAGCTGTTTTTCATGAGGTACATGCCTTGTATTTTTGCATGGAAATAGCTGACTTACCATCCCATGGGTTTTGGGGTGAGCATCTGTTTTCATCTCCAGGTGATGGAGTACCTTGGCACCAACCAAGATTAGGGTCTCATTGAGCTAGGCAGTGGTAGAAAGTCCCTGCCCTGAAGAGCTTACACTCTAAACATACAAAGCAGACACAGGGCAGGGTACAGGCATAGAACATACAAATAAGAACATCTAACCTCCTGTCCTCCCACCCACACCCTTGCCACTCCATAGGCTAACACAGGATGTAGTCCTGCTAGTCCTTACTCATGCAAGTGGTCCTATTGATTAAATTGGAACTACACTCATAAATAAGAGCTAGCAATCTTAGACCTGTATACCTTGACTATTTATTCTTGGTTGGGATGTCAAATATTTCCTGCATTATTATAAATGTCTTTAACTATTTCTTTTTGAAGGGAATGGAATAAAATTTAATTGGATTTAGTCTATAAACTCTAGTCTGAGGATACCCCCAATATTAACCCATTCAACCAGTAACATTTACAGAGGATTAGGGTTGGAAGAGACCTCAGGAGAGGTCATCTAGTCCAACCCCCTGCTCAAAGCAGGACCAACCCCAACTAAATCATCCCAGCCAGGGCTTTGTCAAGCTGGGCCTTAAAAACCTCTAAGGATGGAGAGTCCACCACCTCCCTAGGTAACCCATTCCAGTGCTTCACCACCCTCCTAGTGAAATAGTGTTTCCTAATATCCAACCTATACTTCCCCCACTATAACTTGAGACCGTTGCTCCTTTTTCTGTCATCTGCTACCACTGAGAACAGCCGAGCTCCACCCTCTTTGGACCCCCCCTTCAGGTAGTTGAAGGCTGCTATCAAATCCCCCTTCACTCTTCTCTTCTGCAGACTAAATAAGCCCAGTTCCCTCAGCCTCTCCCCATAAGTCATGTGCCCCAGCCCCCTAATCATTTTTGTTGCCCTCCGCTGGACTCTCTCCAGTTTGTCCACATCCTTTCTGTAGTAGGGGCCCCAAAACTGGACGCAGTACTCCAGATGTGGCCTCATCAGTGCCGAATAGAGGGGAATAATCACTTCCCTCGATCTGTCAGCCAGGACTTGTTCCATTGCACTATATTATACATTGTAAAGTTGAAACATGCTACAAATAAAGAAGCAAAAATGATGAAGTGATACTGTCATGAATTACTTAACATTCATATATAGCTCTTGAGTGTTCCTTTGATCATTGGGTTGTCCTTCATATTTTTGTTCCCCACTATGTTTCTGAAATATCAAGTAGATAGTTTGTAAGAGTAAAACCATGAACTAACATAAACTAAGTATTATTATAAAACCTCTAAAATAAGCCAAAGATAAGCTTAGTTAATGTCAACCTTGACCTTTTACAAAAGCCAAATAGTAAATTATTTGAAAAATAATCTTAAAACATTTTTTTCTTAAATGTTGTACTACTTACCAATGAAGAATAGACAGAAGGACCTGATTTTCAGAAGTGCTGAGGATCCACAGCTCTAGTTGAGGTCAACGGGAGCTGCAGTCTCAGCACCTCTAAAAATGATGCTAAAAAAAAAATGTCCATCGAGCTGTGTGAAACTTTAGCATTGAAACCCAACACCAGGTGAAATGAGTTTGGGTTTAAGTGTGTGTCATTAACTCTATTCAGGTTGGACAAACAGTCTTTCTTTGCCCCAGTGAGACTGCCCCTCCCACTCCTCTTACCCACCTTTTGACACTTTTTGTATTGTGAAAAAGGCCTTAGTTCTAGAATCCTCTGCAATATATTCAGTGGCACAACATCAGCCTGCATCTCTATCTCATAATCATTTCAAGTGGCCTGGTGGCCTGCTCCCCAATCAGCTGCCTTCCAAGAGGCAAGTAAGTGTGTGCCTGCCACTGGATGGTAACTCTACTTACCCCCAATTCTGCACCAGCTGGGCAGGGAACAGTCTTGTTTCCTAATATCTCCTTCAGTAAGACCACAGGGCCAGGGAAGAACTTGTTGACAGACAAGCATGTTGCTTAACTAAAAGAATTAGAGGGAAGCAGCTCATAGCCCAATTCCTGTTTTCAACAACTTGGGGCCATGCAAATTCTAAGGTTAGTCCTCTGATTACTGTGAGACGAGGTGTCAGGAGTCTACCCTCACTTGAAACTGGGCGGTTTCAAAGTGAGGACCCGCATGTCTTCTGCCACCACCCCAAAATCCTAGGGTAGGTCTCCCCTTCGGCTGCCACCACCCGGTCAATTCCGTGGGCCGGGACACCCCTGTTTCCCCCCTTGGGAACACAGATCAATTCACAGAGGAGGAACCTTCCCCCTCCCCCCTGATTCAACTCCTTGAATCTCACACACACAGGGAAGCAGCCCACTTCCCCCTCCCCTTCCCCTCTCCCCTGCTCCGGAGACAGAGGTGCCTGGATTCAAACGCCTTGAATCTCTACACACAGGGAAGCAGCCCACTTCCCCCTCCCCTTCCCCTGAATTTCCCCAAGGGAAGGAATTAACCAAGTCCAAAGAAAAGAAAAGAATTTATTAAGAGAACAAAAGAAAATACAGAATCTCTATGAGCCCAAGCTGGACACTCATAGGGTATAACCTTATCAATCTCTGGAGAGAATCCTCTCTCTTTCTCAGTACAACCAGTACAAGCAGAATTAAGAATAATCAATAACAAACACACAGAATTGCAAACATAGGATTATTAGATAAGGACACAAAGTATCTTTCTAATACTCACTATCTTGACTAGAAGAAATTAGTTCAGAAAGGTGGAACTTGTAGGGACTTGATTAACTCGTCTGGTCTCTTGAACTCCAAACGGCCAAAGACAAAGACCCCCCCAAACAGAGGGAAAAGTTCCCTCCTAGGAGTTTCAAATTCTCTTCCCTGATTGGTCCTCAGGTCAGATGCCCACCAGGTACTATGCTTTAACCCTTTACTAACTATTCATGACACGCCCCCCAAATCGTCACAGTGGGATCCACTGGCGGCGATTTCCTCCTAGGACTGTAAAACAACCAGAGTAATAAAACACATGCACTATTACATCGACTACTAAGCATGAAAACATATTAAGAACAGTTTTTAGCCACTTGATTCTGGGAAACTTTCACGAGAGAGTGCATCAGCAACTTTGTTGGAAGCTCCTGAAATGTGTTGAATGTCAAAGTCAAAGTCTTGGAGAGCTAAGCTCCAGCGGAGAAGTTTCTTGTTGTTTCCCTTGTTGGTGTGAAGCCACTTTAGCGCAGCATGGTCAGTTTGTAGCTGGAAGTGCCGGCCCCAAACGTATGGGCGTAGCTTTTCCAAGGCATACACAATGGCGTAACATTCTTTTTCACTGATGGACCAGTGGCTTTCCCTCTCAGACAGTTTCTTGCTGAGAAACACGACAGGATGGAAGTTGTGATCCGGTCCTTCCTGCATTAGTACCGCTCCTACCCCACGTTCAGATGCATCGGTGGTAACTAGGAAGGGTTTGTCAAAGTCTGGGGCCCTTAATACAGGGTCTGACATGAGCATCGCCTTAAGCTGGGTAAAGGCTTTCTGACACTCATCAGTCCACTTAACTGCATTTGGCTGGGTTTTCCTGGTCAGATCAGTTAGTGGGGCAGCGATTTGGCTGTAGTGTGGTACAAATCGCCTGTAATATCCGGCCAAACCTAAGAAGGATTGGACCTGTTTCTTTGACCTTGGGACAGGCCACTGTTGGATAGCCTCCACCTTGGCCTGTAGGGGGTTGATGGTTCCTTGACCCACCTGGTGTCCTAGGTAAGTCACTCTGTTGTGGCCTATTTGACACTTTTTGGCCTTAACAGTTAGTCCTGCCTGCCTGATGCGCTCTAAAACCATTTTCAAATGTTCTAGGTGTTCGGGCCATGAATCAGAAAAAATGGCCACATCATCGAGGTATGCAACTGCACAGTCTTCCAATCCTGCTAGTAGACCATCCACCAGCCTTTGGAAGGTGGCAGGTGCATTCCGCAGTCCGAACGGAAGCACAGTAAACTCATACACCCCTGCATGGGTGATGAAGGCAGATTTTTCCCTGGCGGGTTCATCTAGTGGTACCTGCCAGTATCCCTTGGTTAAATCAATGGTAGAGATGAACTGGGCACGTCCCAACTTTTCCAATAGCTCATCAGTGCGTGGCATTGGATAGTTGTCTGGACGAGTTACAGCATTTAGCTTACGGTAGTCCACACAAAAGCGTATTTCCCCATCTGGTTTGGGAACCAGAACCACTGGAGATGCCCATGCACTGGTAGAAGGGCGGATGATACCCATCTCCAACATGTTGTCAATCTCCTGTTTAATAGCAACTTTGGCATGAGGTGACACCCGGTAGGGTGGTGTTCTAATCGGGTGAGCATTACCTGTGTCAATGGAGTGGTAGGTTTGCTCAGTCCGTCCTGGGATGGCTGAGAACAAGGGGTCGAAGTCAGTGCACAGTCCCTTGATCTGTTGCCGCTGTAGACGTTGTAGGGTTGTGGAGAGGGTCACCTCTTCCACACCACCATTTATTTTACCTTCGTAGTAGACACCTTCAGGCCACTCGGTGTCATCTCCTTCCTGAACTGTAAAGTGACAGACCTGTAATTCTCTGGGATAAAAGGGCTTTAGAGAGTTAACATGAAACACTTTAGGCTTTAAAAAGGAATCAGGGAATGTTATGAGGTAGTTAACAGCTCCCAGGCGCTCCTGGACCATGTATGGTCCTTCCCAGGACGCCTCCATCTTATGGGCCTGTTGCGCCTTCAAGACCATGACCTGGTCTCCTACCTTGAAGGACCGCTCCTTGGCATGTCGATCATACCAGACCTTTTGCTCCGCTTGAGCATCTCTTAAGTTCTCTCGAGCAAGGGCCCAAGAGTCTCGGAGGGTGTTTTGAAGGTTGCTTACAAAGTCCAGAATGTTAGTCCCTGGAGGAGGTGTAAACCCCTCCCATTGCTGCTTTACCAGCTGTAATGGCCCCTTAACCTCATGGCCATACACCAGCTCGAATGGTGAGAATCCTAAACTGGGATGTGGAACAGCCCTGTAGGCAAACAGCAACTGTTGTAACACTAGATCCCAATTATTGGAGTGTTCATTGACGAATTTGCGGATCATGGCCCCCAAAGTTCCATTGAACCTTTCCACTAGGCCATTAGTTTGGTGATGGTACGGGGTGGCAACCAAGTGATGCACCCCATGAGTTTCCCACAGGTCTTTCATGGTCCCTGATAGGAAATTTGTTCCCGAATCTGTAAGAATTTCAGAGGGCCAACCCACCCTGGTAAAAATGTCAGTTAAGGCCTGGCACACAGTGTTAGCCCTGGTGTTGCCTAGAGCTACTGCTTCCGGCCATCTGGTAGCAAAGTCCACAAAAGTCAGTATGTACTGTTTTCCTCTGGGGGTCTTTTTTGGGAAAGGACCCATAATATCCACAGCTACTCGCTGAAATGGGACCTCCATTATGGGCAGTGGTTGGAGAGGGGCCTTGACCTGGTCTTGAGGTTTTCCTACCTTTTGGCATACCTCACAAGACCGGACATACTTGACAACGTCCTTGCCCATCCCCTCCCAGTCAAAGGACCTTCCCAACCTGTCTTTGCTTCGTTTCACCCCAGAATGGCCACTAGGGTGATCATGGGCTAAGCTTAAGAGCTTTTCCCGGTACTTGGTCGGAACGAGCAACCGTTTTTGAGGATGCCAGCCCTCCTGATGTCCACCAGAAAGAAATTCCTTGTATAACAGTCCTTTCTCCACAACGAACCGGGATCGGGTAGTAGAGCTGAGAGGCGGTGGGTTGCTGCGTGCCGCCGCCCATGCTTTCTTGAGGCTGTCATCAGCTTCCTGCTCTCTCTGGAACTGTTCCCTTGAGGCGGGAGACACCAGTTCCTCTGGAAGCGATGTAGGTGATGAGGTTGTTTCCGTTGACTGTGGACCGCTCCCCGCTGGTGCACAAAGTGTCATTTCAGGCTCCAGCTGAGCCTCTTGGGTAGGGTTGTTTGCTGCTTCTGCCAGTTCAGGCCCGTTGGCGCCCTCTGGCGGTGGAGTTGCAAGCGCTGCGGTGCTGGCGCTGGTTGCTCTTCCAGTTCCGGTTCTGGGACTGGATGTACTATGGCTGCTGTAGGTGTTGGCCTGGGATCCGGTTCCACCACCTCTGTCTGGGTCTCTGGTAACACAGACGGGGTCCCGGTGGATGGCTCAGGAACAGGGATGGGTCCGGCAGCTCGTCCGGCTTGGCTGCGTGTAACCACTCCCTCTGTTTTTTGCTGTTCAATGTGTCGGGCCAAGTCGTTCCCCAGTAGCATGGGAATCGGATGGTTGTCATAGACAGCAAAAGTCCACTTCCCTGACCAGCCCTTGTACTGGACAGGTAAACGCACTGTAGGTAATGTTACAGGTTTTGACATGAAGGGTCGAATTGTCACTTTGGTTTTCTGGTTGATGAATTTGGGGTCCACGAAGGTTCGGTGGATAGCTGACACATGTGCTGCAGTGTCTCTCCATGCGATGATCTCCTTTTCGTCCACTCTCAAAGTTTCCCTATGTTCTAAGGGTATTTGAGATACATCTATGTCCGGCTTTCCTTGGTGTGAAGGTGCAAGGAGTTGCACTCGGTTTAGGTTCTTTGGGCATTTGGCTTTGATATGCCCCAATTCATTGCATTGAAAACATCGCCCAGTTGATGGGTCACCGGTTTGTGTTGGTCTACTGGAGACTGGTGAGGTAGAAGAAGAGGTAGAGTGTGACTGTCCGTGGGTTGTAGGTGTGGGTTTGATTGGTCCGCTACGGTAGGGTTTAGTGTCGGTGTTTACCCTGTTGGATTCGCTCCCCTTGGCAGTAGCTTTCGTGTTGTCTACCGATGCCATCCATCTGGCTCCAATCTCTCCTGCCTCAGTGAGAGTTTTTGGTTTACCATCTTGGATGTAGCGTCTAATGTTCTCAGGAACACCATCTAGGAACTGTTCCATCAATATCAGGAGGTGTAGGTCGTCTAGCTCCTTAACCTTGGATCCTGATATCCAGGAGAAATAGTGTTTTTCCAGGTAAGCAGCGTGCTCTGGAAATGACATCTCTGGTTTCCATTTCTGGGCTCTGAAACGCTGACGGGCGTGATCAGGGGTGATGCCCATTCTGAGTCTGGCCTTGGTTAGGAACAGTGGAAAGTCGTCCATCAGGTCTCTAGGCATTTCAGCTGCCACCAGGGATAATTGTCCGCTGAGCTGTGACCTCAGCTCCAGCATGTATTGATCTTTAGGAAGATGGTATCCAATACAGGCCCTCTCAAAGTTTTCTAAAAAGGCCTCAACATCATCCCCGGCCCTGTAGGCGGGAAATTTTCTCTGAGAAGGTTGATCAGTAGGTTGAAGAGGGATTGGATTGGGTGGAGTTTGCTGTTTAGCTTTTTCTAATTCCAAAGCCTGTGTCTGGATTCGTAGCTCTAACTCTTTGGTTTCCCGGTCAGCCTCTTTGGCTGCCATCGCCCTCCTGTGTTCTGCCTCTTTGGCTTTTTGGGTAGCTTCTAGTTTTTCCATCTCTCTCTGATGGGCAGCTTCCTCCTTCTCTTTTTGTGCCTGTAGGATTTTTAAATTTACTTGAGCAATTTCCAGTTCGGTCTTTGAGTCAGTCATGTCTGTGCCTTCAGGTGCTGGCCACACCCCTCTGCAGTCAGTGAACCGTATGTGTTGCTTGACAGTCCCTACCCCTGCCTATGATAACTTGAGTAAAGAAAGAGTAATCAATCCTTTGTATAGCAAATTGTGGTTTGTGTAATGTTACTGGTTTGTACTGAGAAAGAGGGAAAGAGTTAAAAAAAAATTTCTCTGTCTCCCTCTGCTCTGAGTTGCTGTACCCAGCAGCCCAGCTGAAAGGCTGCTGCTAACAATACCCCTGAGAAAAATCTGGTCTATTCCTCAGGGATTTGTGTTCTCCTGTCTTCTGATCCTTTCAAAAGACACAGGGAGAAAAAAAAAAAACAAAACCCTGTCTGGAGGGTTTGTCTCTTCCCCCCCCAAACCTGTTTTTCCTGTTGGATGGGAATGTACTTTGGCGAGCACTTCCCCCCACCTTAGGAATCCTGAGTGATACCTGATATCACAAAGGAAGGACACACCTCTAGGGAAGAGTTTTTCCTCAGCATAGCCAGCAGAGAAAAAAAAACTCCTCCCTGAAAACTGCTTCAAGAAAGAAAATCTGTTTCCCAACAAAGCCTGCTGGAAACTTAATTCCCTCCAGCCAACCTGGCTGAAACTGTAAACTCCCTCTTCTGTCAGGTTGCTTTCCTGCTCTAGAAGAAGAGAATAGCTCCCTTCAGCGTAGCCCAGCTGAAAAAAACTGCTTGTAACAATGGGTTCGAAACTCCGCTGCCACCATGTCAGGAGTCTACCCTCACTTGAAACTGGGCGGTTTCAAAGTGAGGACCCGCATGTCTTCCCCCACCCCATAATTCTAGGGTAGGTCTCCCCTTCGGCTGCCACCACCCGGTCAATTCCGTGGGCCGGGACACCCCTGTTTCCCCCCTTGGGAACACAGATCAATTCACAGAGGAGGAACCTCCCCCCTCCTCCCTCTCTCCAGCCTGCTCTGGAGACAGAGGTGCCTGGATTCAAACGCCTTGAATCTCCCACACACAGGGAAGCAGCCCACTTCCCCCTCCCCTTCCCCTGAATTTCCCCAAGGGAAGGAATTAACCAAGTCCAAAGAAAAGAAAAGAATTTATTAAGAGAACAAAAGAAAATACAGAATCTCTATGAGCCCAAGCTGGACACTCATAGGGTATAACCTTATCAATCTCTGGAGAGAATCCTCTCTCTTTCTCAGTACAACCAGTACAAGCAGAATTAAGAATAATCAATAACAAACACACAGAATTGCAAACATAGGATTATTAGATAAGGACACAAAGTATCTTTCTAATACTCACTATCTTGACTAGAAGAAATTAGTTCAGAAAGGTGGAACTTGTAGGGACTTGATTAACTCGTCTGGTCTCTTGAACTCCAAACGGCCAAAGACAAAGACCCCCCCCAAACAGAGGGAAAAGTTCCCTCCTAGGAGTTTCAAATTCTCTTCCCTGATTGGTCCTCAGGTCAGATGCCCACCAGGTACTATGCTTTAACCCTTTACTAACTATTCATGACACGAGGAAAGAACCTCCACCCCTCAAGACCACCAAAAGTTACCCCCCACACACACTCATTTGTTCTTCAGTAATGTTTTTAGTCTACTATATTGGGCACAAAATCCTTGTTTCACCACCCATATCTTGTTCCAGTTGTTTGTGCTAACATTTATTATTATTTATACATGTGTATGGCATTTTACAAACAAAAAGTCCCTCAAAAGCTGGATCTCCAGCAGCTTCTTGCTTTGTTGTGCAGAGACCTTTCAAACAAAGTTAAGCCGTAACTTGGTAAGTGATGATAAATACTGGGAGGAAGGGAGGATGAAATAATATTAAGCAGGTTTTTTTTCGGTTAGGTATTCACATGTTGTGAAATCCCATTTTAAATTTTTTGTTACAGCCAAAGCAAAATACATTCTATCTTCTATTTAAACTTCAATTCTTCTGTGCTTAACTTAGAATACACAGTACATCAGGGCAGTGATGTCGTATAGGGATTTGTGGGTAGGATTAGGAATAGAATCACAGCTGCAACAACCAATAAAAGAACACCAGTGGTCGACTGAGAGCTTTGATAGCTAACTCAGATATTTGTATTAGAGTTTGCGCTTGCTCCTGGATGCATTGTGAAGCTATCATACAACCAATGCTTGCTATTTTGAGTTAATTTAGGAACGCCATTAACCTAGCCAGTCTAGCAACAATGCTGACAAATATTACTGTGGTCTATTATGCACCCAGAAACCAGTTCTTTTTTCTGACTAAGGGCCCGATCCTACAATATTCCATTTGAGATGGGAATTTTACTTGTGTAAAGACCGAAGGATCAAGGTTTAAGATTAAAAGTCTCCAGTTCATAGCATGACTTGTGCAGTTCTGAGGATAAAGATCAAAATAACTTAATGTGCTATCTTTTGGGGTGAGGTGAGAATCCAAATTCAAATTTCATCTTTCATTTCTGGCTAACTGGGTCTCGGAAACTGGGAGAAATGAATGTCTTCTGTTGCTTAACAATGATCCTTCTATGTGAATAGTCTTGAAGGCTTCATATGGATCCATGCTGAGCCCTGCTTACCTGGCAAGACAAGCAACATGGATCCTTGTGGGAGGGAGGTAACAAAGCATGTGCAGAAAACTTTAACAGCTACTGTACTTAAATTAACAAAGATGCTACAGAATATTTCAAGAATGTAGTAATAGCAAAGTTAAATAACTTTTAACTATAATAAGAGATTTTAATATACCTGACATCAATTCCCTAGGACATGATATTTTAATAACATTAATATTTTACCATCTTTAAGGCATGAGTACACAGTCTGAATTTTAAACACTGAAAGTTGCAATTATACATGTTCTATTTAAGCAAGAAGAGTTTGATGTGGGTATCTGACATTCTGCATACAAGCAACTCAATTCTGAACTCTCTAACATCAGTTATACACAGCTGTAATTCTCTTGACTTCAGTAGAGTTACTCCTGACATGCCATGGTTTTAGTGAGGTCAGAATTAGGTCCAGTTTATTTTGAGTATATGTGAGTACTATATAGAAATTTATGTGAGATTCTTAAATAAAACAGATTGTCTTATGAATATATCCAGCGTCTTACTAGTACTTACATCTTTGAGATTATGGGGGGATTGAAAAGATATGTATGTTTTGTTGAGAAATAGCCTTTCTGTAGTTAGTTATAAGTGATCTGAATTTTACTTGACAGGTAAACATAGATTAATACAGTTCTGGCCACCCAAAATGAAGTACTCATGGCATCTTTTGTATTAGTCCTCACCCTCTCCCAGATATGTAATCTATTGTTAAATTTCCTTTTTCCCTTTACAAAACAAAAAGTGAACAAAACAGGACAAAAATAGATCTAGAAAATGGAGATTGGTAATGATCTCTTCAGAGGTGTTTTAAAAGCTATACGATAAGACACTTGCTAAGGGAGTGGTGTTACAAGGAGGGCTTTGGGATGTATGGGCACTGGGAGGCTTTTGGGGACAGACAACTGTTCTCACGGGATGGGCTCCACCTAAGTAGGGAAGGAAGTAGACTTCTAGGAGGGAGGCTGGCTCATCTGATTAAAAGAGCTTTAAACTAGACACTGGGGGGAGATGGTTGGGAGAGGTCCAGGTGCTCTCCACGCCAAATTTATACATTGGGAGTGAGAACAACAGGATAACAACAGATATAGCCAGAGAGGGACGGTTAGGTGTAAGGAGGAGGGGGGGGTGGATACTAGATCGACAGGTCATACTGGTAGTACTGTGTCCCTACCAAGTTGGGTGAAAAGGGTAAGAGGAGCCAAACAGCAAAAATTAGGATGTTTGTTCACCAATGCGAGAAGCTTAGGTAACAAAATGGAGGAACTGGAGCTCCTGGTCCGGGAATTGAACCGGATATCGTAGGAATAACCGAAACATGGTGGAACGGTAGCCATGACTGGAGTACAGGTATGGAAGGGTATGTGCTGTTTAGGAAAGACCGATGCAAAGGTAAAGGTGGGGGAGTAGCATTGTATATCAATAATGAGGTGAAATGTAACGAAATAACTAGCAATGCAATGGATAATACGGAGTCTGTTTGGGCAATGGTCACATTGGGGAAGAAAACTACTAGAGCCTCCCCTGGGATAGTGATTGGGGTGTGCTATAGACCGCCGGGATCTAGCCTGGATATGGATAGAGAGCTCTTTAATGTTTTTAAGGAGGTAAATACTAATAGGAACTGTTTGATCATGGGGGATTTTAACTTCCCGGATATAGATTGGGAAACAAATGCTAGTAATAATAATAGGGCTCAGCTTTTGCTAGATGTGATAGCTGATGAATTCCTTCATCAAGTAGTTGCTGAACCGACGAGGGGGGATGCCATTTTAGATCTGATTTTGGTGAGTAACGAGGACCTTGTTGAGGAAATAGTTGTAGGGGACAACCTTGGCTCGAGTGATCATGAGCTAATTCGTTTCAAAATAAATGGGAGGATAATCAAAATTGCATCTGAGACTAAGGTATACAATTTCAAAAGGGCTAACTTTACTAAATTAAGGCGACTAGTTAGGGAAGTGGATTGGACTAACATATTTAGGGATCTAAAGGCAGATGATGCCTGGGGTTACTTCAGGTTGAAGTTGCAGGAGTTGTCAGAGGCATGTATCCCGAGAAAGGGAAAACGGCTTGTAGGTAGCAGTTTTAGACCGAGCTGGATGAGCAAGCGTCTTAGAGGGGTGATTAAGAAAAAACAGAAAGCGTACAAGGAGTGGAAAATGGGAGGGATCAGCAAAGAAACCTACCTTATTGAGGTCAGAGGGTGTAGGGAAGCAGTGAGAAAGGCAAAGAGCCGAGTGGAGATGGACCTAGCGAAGGGGATTAAAACCAATAGCAAAAGGTTTTTTAGCCATATAAATAGGAAGAAAACCAAGAAGGAAGAAGTGGGACCGCTTAAAACTTTAAACGGAGTGGAGATTAGGGATAATCTTGGCATGGCACAATATCTGAACGAATATTTTGCCTCGGTCTTTAATGAGGCTAATGAAGGGCTAAGGAATAGTGATAGAGGGACTGATGGGAATGAAGATATGGGGGTAGACATTACGGTATCTGAGGTAGAAGCCAAACTTGAACAGCTAAACGGAAGTAAATCGGGGGGCCCGGATAATCTTCATCCTAGAATATTAAGGGAATTGGCGAGTGAAATTGCAAGCCCGTTAGCGATGATTTTTAATAAATCTCTAAACTCGGGGGTTGTACCGTTTGACTGGAGATTAGCTAATATAGTTCCTATATTCAAGAAGGGGAAAAAAAGTGACCCGGGTAACTACAGGCCTGTTAGTTTAACATCTGTAGTATGCAAAGTCATGGAAAAAATTTTAAAGGAGAGAGTGGTTACAGAGCATGAGGCCGATGGCAACTGGGATAAATTACAGCATGGATTTACGAAAGGTAGATCGTGCCAAACCAACCTGATCTCCTTCTTTGAGAAAGTAACAGATTTTTTAGACAAGGGAAATGCGGTGGATCTAATATATCTTGATTTCAGTAAGGCGTTTGATACGGTACTGCATGAGGAATTACTGGTTAAATTGGAAAAGATGGGGATTGAAATGAAAATCCAGAGGTGGATAAGGAGCTGGTTAAAGGGGAGACTGCAGAGGGTCGTATTGAAGGGGGAACTGTCGGGTTGGAGGGGGGTTACCAGTGGAGTTCCTCAAGGTTCGGTTTTGGGTCCAATTTTATTCAATCTATTTATTGCTGACCTGGGAACCAAGAGTAGGAGTGGGCTGATAAAGTTTGCGGATGACACCAAGTTGGGAGGTATTGCAAATTCGGAAAAGGATTGGGATATCCTCTAGGGAGATTTGGATGACCTTGTAAACTGGAGTATTAGTAACAGGATGAAATTCAATAGTGAGAAGTGTAAGGTTATGCATTTAGGGATGACTAACAAGAACTTTAGTTATAATCTGGGGACGCACCAGTTGGAAGTAACGGAGGAGGAGAAGGACCTAGGAGTCCTGGTTGATCGTAGGATGACTATGAGTAGGCAATGTGATGTGGCCGTTAAAAAAGCTAATGCGGTCTTGCGATGCATTAGGCGAGGTATTTCTAGTAGGGATAAGGAGGTGCTAGTCCCGTTATATAAGGCGTTGGTAAGACCTCATTTGGAGTATTGTGTGCAGTTTTGGTCTCCCATGTTTAAGAAGGATGAATTCAAACTGGAACGGGTACAAAGAAGGGCCACTAGAATGATCTGAGGAATGGAAAGCCTGTCGTATTAAAGGAGACTTGAGGAGCTCGGTTTGTTTTCCTTAACCAAAAGAAGGATAAGAGGAGATATGATTGCACTCTTTAAATATATCAGAGGGATAAATACCAGGGAAGGAGAGGAATTATTTCAGCTCAGTGCTAATGTGGACACGAGGACAAACGGATATAAATTGTCAGTCAGGAAATTTAGGCTTGAAATTAGACGAAGGTTTCTAACCATCAGAGGAGTGCAATTCTGGAACAGCCTACCGAAGGAAACAGTGGGGGCAAAGGACCTCCATGACTTTAAGATTAAGCTAGATAAGTTTATGGAGGAGATGGTATGATAGGATAACGGGCTTAGTCAATAGGTCAATTAAGTGCCACACTGGTAATTAGTACAATGGGTCAATGATAGGATATTGTTAGCCTTTTTCCAGAGGGTATGGCTGGAGAGTCTTGCCCGCATGCTCGGGGTTCAGCTGACCGCCATATTTGGGGTCAGGAAGGAATTTTCCTCCAGGGTAGATTGGCAGTGGCCCTGGAGGTTTTTCGCCTTCCTCCGAAGCATGGGGCAGGGGTCGCTTGCTTAAGGAGTGGGTGGATCGGCTTATGTGGCCTGCATCTTGCAGGAGGTCAGACTAGATGATCATAATGGTCCCTTCTGATCTTGAATTCTATGATTCTATGATTCTAGGTAAATCAGTTACTTAAATGTCCACTTCCTTCAATAGTCTTGTATTTTTAATCTTTTTGGGTTGATATGTCTATCTTTAAATGACAAAACTATGGAAATTAGAGATGGAAAAGACTTATCAGCACACAAGTTCATTTTCCTGGCACTGCAGAATTATTCTCTACAATGTGTTTTCAAGTGCTTTCATCTAATTTAGTTTTAAATCTCCCAAGCAATGAGTCTTTCACCACTTCCCTTGGGGAAGCAGATCTAGAGACTTAAGGAACCCACTATCAGAAAGTTTTTCCTAAAAGTTACCCTAACATTTCCTTTCTTACTTTCATCCTATTATTCCTAGTTTATGCCATCCTATATGATTCATCTCCTGTCTGCTGTTTATGCCCTTATGATACTTGCAGATTATCACAACCCCGCTATTCCCCTCTAAGTCAGATGTTAGCCTATTATAACTATTTAGCTTTCCTAGCATATCACCACAAATAAATTGCTCTATCCCTATTATTATTTTTGGCATTTCATTTTTCCTTGGGGGGAGAGGGCGTGAGTTGTATTTTGGAGTTAATACCTCTGGGTACACAAATGACCAATGGGGAATGATGGATGGATGCATCTATCCAGTTATTTATACTACTTCAATCACTGTTGTATCTGAGCCCCTTTATAATGATGAAATCACGTAATTTTTTACATCATTATTGGGAAAAACTGTTCAACTTTTTTTTCTTGGTTAGCTCTTAAAATATGGGTGTGAATGCCATGGGAAATGCCTTGTGATATAGAGAAACCTGCAGAAAATTATTTTGGTAATTACCGGTAATAGTAAAATGTAATATGTCCTACAGATAATGTAGTTCCACAGTCTAAAAGGTAATCTGATTGTGTGACAGCCAATGTAACACACAGAAGCCTTAACCCTAAAGGTTTCCTTGAGCTGTTTCATTTATTGTGTATGACTGAATTGATAGCAGTTGCTTCTCTCCATCAAAGACAAATGTGTAATTGTACTTTTGATTTATAGTTTAATTGCTATAAATTGGCCCATAATGACTCTTGTTTCATCTTTGTGCCACTAAGGCTTCTTGATGTAGAATATATTTCTAGGGCCAGATCCAGCTGCAATTGAAAAACTAGCAAAATCCCATTTAATTAAGTGAGAGCAGGATCCAGCCCACACATGGATGCTAAAAGCTGTAGAGAGATTAATGTAGAGTCATCAGTAGCCTGGCATTTCCTCTGGAGACTACTCTGTAAATCTATCCATAATTGAAAAGACAGAAAATCATGAGTTTAAGACTTTCACTGTTAACAGTAAACGACATGGTAGCTCAGAGTAAGTAGCAGTAATTATTAAAAAGCTTCTAGAATTGTAATGTTTTTCATTATTGTAATGGAGGAAATCAACAACATTGAAGTAGCCAAAGCAAAAGTCCTCTTATAATACACAGGATTGGGATGGGGCGGGGGGTGGGGTGGGGGAGGGAAGGGGTGAAGCAATGCTGATTTGCTGGTAGTTTAAAGATGTTCAACCTCTTCATTAAATTAAATTACATTTGAAGTGATAGTTTTGATTGTCTGACCAATTGGTCTGATGTGTGAGAATGTTTTATTCTTTGGTACTATAAGTGATTCTTTTCAAGAAGAAAAACTACGCAAATAGAAGAATTTGTTACTAACTGAAGAAAACACAGGAATTGCCATATCATAAGACACTAATGGATCCTATAGTCTGGTAATCCAACCCCAACATTGGTCAGTATTGGATATTTATTTATGGATTTGTCTGTAGTGCGCACTACAGTATCTTCACATATTGATGAATTTTATCCTTGCCACTATTCTGTGAGCTAGGGGAAGCCTAATTATCACTTAGCACTTTACAGATAGGAAACTGAGGCAGAGAGAGATTGATTTGCCCAGGGTCACACATAAAGCCCGTGGCAGAGTCAGAAATAGAACCCAGCTCTCCTAAGTTGCTGTTCAATTGTAACTGGAGTTTCAGTTGTACACGTGAGCTGGAACTCCCCCCTTCTTTTGGTACTGCTGGAAATGTAGTTGGGTTTAAGTAAGGCATGCTGGGAGAAGGGATGATGTAAGTCCTGCATTTTTCTTGAGTTTGGATTTACAAGGACAAGTCATTCCATTGTTCATATGCTGTTGTTCATTGTTGAGACATTCTGGGATCTAACGAGAAAAAGGAAAGTGCAGCATACTAGACAGACCAGTGCTAACTGCCAAAGACTGGGGAAGGGAAATGTCCACTTTGAAACAAACCCTCTAGAGTGAGGAGTTCTGCCAATTTAAAAACTGGGAAACAAAGCCTCTGACCGGAAATTTTGTTTGTTTTGAAAGCACTCCATGACCAGTGGTCTGACTGAGAGACTAGCAGTTCTGCAGTGAGAAGATCTGTCTGAGTGTGCCTTTGTCCCATATATGCAAGGCCAATAACAAGAGACTATGTTGCCAGCTGTGGTGCTATGAGTTGGAGTTCAGGCTTCTGAATTAGGGGGTTCTGTGAAAATAACCTGCCTGGGTCAATTAAAAATATTTATTTTAATACCCAGAGGCCAGAAAGGGTGTTGGTAGGTGAGATTGTAGAAGATGTCACCCACAAACCACAAAAATACTTGAGGATATGTGAAGAAGTCCCCTCACCTTGGACACAATGGAGAGGAGTTGACGTTATAAACCAGAAAGGCAGCTGGGGGTAACAGGAACTTGTGACAGGGAGCATTGCATAGGTAGGGAAATCACATATGCCAGCTGTGCTAGCAGCTTTACTTCTAGGGTATGTCTATACTATAGCTAGAAGCGAGCCTCCCAGCCCAGGAGGACAGACTCATGCTAGCTCAATTCCAACTGGCACACTAAAAATAGCATTGTGGATTTAGCAGCTCTAGCTCCAGCAGAGACTTGTGGCTGCCACCTGAACCACAACTTCCCCTCTGCTATCCCCCTGTGCCTGAATTCCCCTAGAGTCATGGCTAGTTTAGAACATATGCACAAAGTACCTGTCAGGGTTCCCTCCCCACTCTGAACTCTAGGGTGCAGATGTGGGGACCCACATGAAAGACCCCCTAAGCTTATTTCTACCAGCTTAGGTTAAAAACTTCCCCAAGGCACAAATTCTTCCTTGTCCTTGGACAGTATGCTGCCACCACCAAGTGAGTTAGACAAAGATTCAGGAAAAGGACAACTTGGAGTTCCTGTTTCCCCCTAAATATCCCCCAAGCCTCTTCACCCCCTTTCCTGGGGAGGCTTGAGAGTAACCAAGGTGAGCACAGACCAAACCCTTGGGTTTTTGGGACACTAAAAACCCAATCAGATTCTTAAAAACAGAACTTTTATTATAAGGAAAAAAAATAAAAGAAACACCTCTGTAAAATCAGGATGGAAGGTAAGTTTACAGGGTAATAAGAGTTAAAACACAGAGGATTTCCCTCTAGACAAAACGTTAAAGTTATACAAAAAAAAAACCCAGGAATAAACCTCCCTCTTAGCATAGGGAAAATTCACAAGCTAAAACAAAAGATACTCTAACGCATTTCCTTGCTATTGCTTACTATTTCTGTAATATTAGATGTATCATTTCAGTAGGAGCTGGTTTACTTGCTTGGTCTCTCCCTTTGTCTCCCGAGAGAACACCCTGAGAGCACAAAACAAAGCCCCCCTCTCTCCTCCCCAGATTTGAAAGTATCTTCTTTTCCCATTGGTCCTTCTGGTCAGGTGCGAACCAAGTTATCTGAGCTTCTTAACCCTTTACAGGTAAAGGAGGGATTTTATGCTACCCTTAGCTGTATATTTATGACAGTACCACTCAAGCAACAGTGAGTATCCTAAACAGTACTAGGATGAGTATCCTAGACAGCACTAGGATGAGACAATTGTAGCTGAAGGATTTAAATAATCCTCATTTCTCTTTTACTTTTATATCGCACATTCTACATGAAAGAGTCTCAATGTGTTCCACACACACTGTGTGTGTGTGTGTGTGTGTGTCAATGTACATATATATATATGTAGCACTACTCAAACATAAACACATCTGTCACAGCTGCCAGCAGACAGGCTTGTGCACAGTATACTGAACAACTTTTGGGGGAGGGGAAATTGTTTTTCCTTCTAACACATAATATTAAATAGTATTAACCAAGCTAGTTTAATGCTGTCCCACATGCAGTTTCAAACAGGCTCAAATCACAAACTACACAGTAGCACTTGATGATAAGCCACAAGTCTCATATCTGATAAAATTCCAGTTCAGAATTTGCAGTTTTGTCCTGTATATTTTTTACCTTCACTTACCTTTTTTTGTAACAAAACATCATAACACATTGAATACTTGCAATTTCTTCCTTATTCCCCCAAGAAATCCCCCTTTCCGTTTTTATGCCATGCTACTCATTACCACCTGCATCTGAACTCAGGAAGAGGAACTCTCATAGAAGTGAGCCAAGCTGTGTATGTAGGAAAACATTTCCATAAGATTGATGTGGACAGTTAATTTGCTACATGTCTTGATACTGCTGTCACTAATGTTTTTCAGATTTTCAAATGTTCCCTCAAATCATAAAAGCATATCTTTGTTTCTGTAATGCTTTTATTTATAAATTTCTTTAAAAGTCTAGACCACGTTTGTTTGTTGTTTGAAAGCATTTCAAGAAAAATATTGCGGTGTTTTTGGAGTAAGCTGTAGTGTTCTGGACCGTAATTATATCATTTGGCATTTGGACTATTACCATCATATTGTAGTATATTTTTAATATGCAATAACTTGAGAAAATACATGTTCATGAAAATAATTCTTCAATTAGAAACTCAGAGGAGTCATCATTATCATTAAACTGTTGAATAAAACAATAATTAAGAGAAAATGCATACTGAAAAAATGGGATAAGGTGGAAATGTTACTATAACCGCACTACTTTGGTATATGAGAGGCAGAAGCATGCACTTCATTTCAGGGATATATCTTACTTCCCTTCCTTGCCAACCCTTACTTGAGGAAGTTCTCATAACTCTTTAAGTGTCTTACAGAATTTTCTATCTTTAGCATAATTTGTGAAACAATAATTAGAGCATTTTTCTTTATTTTTTCTTTTAATATTCCCCGTCCTCTTTTTCAGTACTTCAAAATACTATGAAATTCAGATAGATTGACCATATCAAATCTGAAATATTCTATGCATGCCAAATATGTAATTTAGTTATCAATTATTTCAGTAACTTTTAAGTGTGAATAGGTTATGCTTTCTCCCTAATTACTGTTCCTTAATCATAGATGGCAAAAACTACTGAATTACCGGTATTGGTTTTTTGTAATATTTTTCCACTAGAGACTGATCTAAGACCACCTTGTCTTTTTGCTTAAACATTAAATGATTTTAAACTGTCTGTCATGACCAAGATTTAAAGCCAGTAGTTTCTTTGCTTACACTACTCAGGGAGGACTCATACCTCCATAAATCATAACCTGTTTTCTCAGTTGCAGTGCAGAGGATCAAATTTAGTTTTATCTATGGTCATTTTCTCCACATTTTATGATTTGCCCAGATGCTTGAGAAGAAGAATCTTCAGTTAACCTAGAATTCTGTAGTTGTTTGTTGCCAGATTACTTGCCTCCTGCAGAGACCTAGGTTAGAGAGTCCTTGCTAACAGCACTTAGGACCAACTTTTTACCTGCCTAGGAATAAAGGATCAGTGATATATTGCTGAAGAACATTGTATTGAAACTGAAGATATTTACACAGCTTTTATCAGTAGACTCAACTGTGTTTAAAAAAAAAAGAAGCTGAGAAATTGCTTTAACTCAAATATTAGAGTCAGTAGACACTGCCAGATTGAGTGCAATAGAAGATCATATTTACTTGGATTTAGATGCAGCAAAGAATCCTGTGGCACCTTATAGACTAACAGACGTTTTGCAGCATGAGCTTTCGTGGGTGAATACCCACTTCTTCTTGCATCCGAAGAAGTGGGTATTCACCCACGAAAGCTCATGCTGCAAAACGTCTGTTAGTCTATAAGGTGCCACAGGATTCTTTGCTGCTTCTACAGAACCAGACTAACACGGCTACCCCTCTGATACTTGGATTTAGATATGCATGATAGATAAGTGTGAGAAGACATATAATAAAATGGCTGATAGAATTTGCACACAGCTCTGAAAAGATTCCAGGAAATGCTGTGACCTATAGGACAGATCCATAGAAGCCACTGTAACTTGCAGTCCCTGTGGCTATCTAAGTTATTGGTGTGGTGTGTGTGGGTGAGGGGTGTCCAGAGGAGCTCAAGATTGGGAGAGTGCAGTGTAAAGGTGGATTAAAGCCATCTAAATCGCTCTCTTCCAGGGTGCAAGGTATTTAGTTTTGTTTTTTTAAATCTCACCCAAGAGACTCCATAATGTTTTTTTGTTGTTGTTTGTTTTTTGCATTGGTCCACCTTGGCAGCAGCATGGTGCTGCATTGTCCCAGCAGGAGCTCTGGGAGGTATATTGTGTGCTCCCTTCTGAGGTCAACCAGCTCTGCCGACCCAGTTTAGATGGTAGGTGAGACCATAGTATGCAGGTTAGCTTCGATTTGTGAATGGCACAGTAGGGGATGGATTCTTTAGCCATACCTCCTTGTGCATCCACATCCTGGGCATTCAGAGTCTGGCTGAGCTCCCATTTGGGTCTTGTAAACCTATGACATCCTGCTTGTACCCAATATATAACTTACACAATTTTTATTTTACTGTGTATATAATTGTCTTGCTATCTGATGTTCACATGGGTCTCTTGAGGACAGTAGGATCTAGCTGCAAGGTAATATATCTGATAAATGTTAAATAATTTTCATCCAATGGATTTTATATTTTCAGAGTATAACTAAAATTGATGTATAGTATTATGCAGGCTCCAGGCTAACAATACAGTTCAAATAAGGTTCACTTACAGCTTATAATAAAAAATGGACTAGGCAATTCAGATCCCAGTGGAATCAGTGACAAAACTACCATCAGTTTCAACTGGAACAGCATCAGGCCAAATGTGGGCCAAATTCAGTCAATAAAGTCAGTGAAGTCACACCAGGAATTTTTTCCTAATCTCTGCAGCACAAGTAACATTTGACAGTTTTCATAAATAATACTTTAAATATGTTTTTATATCTAATACTTGACATCTCTCCATAAAGACCTTTAATTAGGAGGATTACAGATGGAAAATGGAATTGATAGTACTCATAATAATTAATCCACATTAATGAATATTACTTTCCCCTCCATGCTTCGTTTAAATAATAATCCATCTAGTTACCAAATTATTTTCTGCTGTTCAAATCTTTAATAGATTTTGATTCACCAAAAGCAATTTACTTTTTTTACTGCAAATATAATTTGTCAAAATCTATTATTTATTTTTTTACTCATGATTTATTCTGAGTGTTCCCTTTCTAATGAAAGTAACTCCTGGTGATTGTTGAAGGTGTCTTCAGTCTGACTAGATTGAATGCTTTCATCTTAGTATGTTTCTGTCTAAAATAGAATAGGTATAGTAATAATACAAATATTAATACACAAGAATTTCATTTTCTTCTTAATACAGTTCCTAAGGAAATAAATTTGTTATGCTTGGTCTATAACTCTCTAAGGAAGACCGGACCACTAGTTCCTTTAAAAAAAAAAAGCAATAGAAAAATAATGTTAAGAGGCTTTGAGTGTTGCTAACTGAACTGTATTTCTTTGAGGTACTCTGTACTACTGATTTCTAACTATACTCTGTGCCAATCTTTAAAAATAGTTTGGATGATATTCCTGTTGGGCTCTTCTAGGAAATTGTTTTAGTTACCTGCTCTGAAGTGGTCATTCTCTGCTACACTTTTATATATATATATATATATATATATATATATATATATATAAATCAAATTTCTTAGACTGAGGAAATCTATAAACTTAAAAGTTGCTATGAGAATCTTAAAGAATAAGAGCAAGTTGAGGAATGAATGAAACACAGTTGTTTAATTTTATCCAAAAATGTGTGCAGCTCTGTTTTCACTGCTAAGAGAACCTGAAATCATGGAAGTATCCATGCACACTCTGGGTTTTTCAGGGTGTGGAAAATCATGACCTCGTTTATAAATCATATCCCCGATTAGACAAGGAGAGTATCAAGAATTAAATATTTATTGGGATGTTACTTTCAGAACTGCCATAAGGATCTGAATGTCCAGTACCTGTTAGATCCCTTACGTAGCTTTGAAAATCTTTGTCCAAGTCTATAATTCCTGAAAAGTAGAACTGGTTGAAAAATTTTCCATCAAAATAGATTTGATTGAAAATAATGTTTGGCTAACTGGATATTCATTCTCTCTCTCTCTCTCTCTCTCTCTCTCTCACACACACACACACACACACACACACACACACACACACACACACACACACACACACTTACTTTTATTTCTGGGGCGAGGAGAGGTCAGGGTGGTAAATCACTTCCCAATCAGCTTGATGAAAACCCAATTTTACTTCAGTGGGCATTGGATCAGGCAAGAAGAGATGAGAAACTGTGGCCAAATTCACTCCTGGTGTAAGTACAGCTCCATTGAAGTCAATAGAATTTCATCAGGAATGAATGAAATAGCATGGATGAACATAACTCCCTCTATTTAATGTTTTTTTTATTTATTAGTTTTAAGCATTGAATTTTATGTTTAGGGGAAAGTCTGATAGATGAAAACCAAGGAGCTGGTGTGCTTAGACATTGCCCTCTGACTGGAGTATGATATAAAGATGTATGGGCAAAATAGCATATGCAGTGCATAACTTGCAGAGTTAGAAGAAAAACTGTCTCCTGTGCAGTCAGACACGTTGCTTATTTGGGGGGAGTAGATTAAAGTGCAATATCTTCCCTATCCAAACTACTTCCTCATAATTACATTGTCTATTCTGCTTTTTAATAATGCTGATGAGTTTATTAGTTTATTCAAGATGTTCTGAAATGTAAAATCACGCAAAATACACCTGGTTTGGGCATTTTGTTAAAAAATAAAAACTCAGTCTTCTTTTGTTGAAAGTTTCACTAACGTTTGTGAATCTGGGACAATTTATAATTTTCCATTGAAATGTGAGTGAAACAGTAGTTTTGAATGTGTTTCACTTTGAATTTTGTTTATTTCTTTGAACATGAAACTCAAACTAAAATTCAGGGGGTGCAGTCTGGTGTGAATCAAATGTGAAGGAAGTGCTCCATGAAACTCTGTGAGCTGAAATCAATGAGGTCCACACAATTGTAACATTACTGCAATATTGCCACACTAGTACACACAGTCTTCCATTTTAAGTGGGCAGAACAATAATTCAATGAATAAACTGGAGAAGAGTCCAGTAGTTCTTGTTCACATGGGGCTAGACTATCACTTTACAATTTTCTCTGAGCAAGAGGCACCATATAGTTGTACTATCCCAGGAGCTGCCTGTGAAGTAGTTTGTGACAGACCAACCTGCCTCCTGGTCTTCCCCTTGCTCCTGCAGGAAGTAAATTCTGTTGGGCCTATCCCTGGCAGAGTGTACGTCACAGTGTGTGCCAGCAGAGCTAGCTATACTGCAGTGGAGGGTGGGGGGTGGAGAAGAAGTGGGGAGCTGAGTCTTGGCTGTGCTCAGTCCTCACCCCTCCCACTCCAGTGCTACCCACCTGCACTGGTTAAGGAAAGTAGAGGCTCTGCAGATCCTGCTTCCTCTCCCATGCAGCAACGCACAGTATGGGTAGCCCACATAAGGGAGTATGGGGGGATGCCTTACTCCCCCTTACTACTTTGTGTGGCTATGTAGGGCTAGTGATGATCCTAGGACTACTTGTTGGCTAGATTGCACCTATCCTCCTAGCCCTGACAATGGGCTGCATGGAGCTGTGCTTGTCCAGAAGGAGCATGTGGAAGAAATTTTGTGACTCGGGTCACTAATTCTTCCATGCTCCTAGAAAGAAGTAATCTGTGCCACCCCTTAACAGAGTGCAATTACCTCTTTCCTCATGTCAGCTCAGCTCCACTGGTGTGTTAGGGGAGCTGAAGTGAAAGCTCTGTCGCACTTTGCCCAGTTACTTGAGGGAAGGCAGAGAACTCCAGAGCTCTTCCTCACACCTTAGCAGAGAGGGAGGCTGGTTACTCTTTTGTGTGGCCACAGTGGGATGAGTCACACTCAGGGCTAGAGTATGATAAATAAAGTTTGTAAAACTGTGCCCCAAATGCTGAAGTACTCAGAAATAAACACAAACTGTACATTATGGCACTTGGGGCCTAGTCCTGCAAACCTTATTCATCCAAATGAAGAGGAAAAACACACAACAGAGAATTTTTTGTGAATTCAAAGAAACACTCTTTTAGCATACAGAGAGAGTAAAGTATGAACATATGTAACAGGCTGGAATTAAGTAATTAATTTGTATGAACTGTTAGCTCATAGGGAACTATTAGCTCTGCCTTTCGCTTCTGGGTGATTCAGATTTTCAAAATGTAATTGTCAGCTATATAACACATATTTAAATGAAACTAACTTTTATACTAAAAGTTGAGTTCGGTATTTGTACAAGACTGGTTTGGAGGAAAGCGGCTCTTTTTTTTACATCAATATTGCAGTAATGTTACAGAGCTCAAACCAGGGAAAGAGCTAACAAGATGCAAGAAATGTCTAGCATATGTAAATAGAAGAATAAATTAAGTACACCTCTACCCCGATATAACGCTGTCCTCGGGAGCCAAAAAATCTTACCACGTTATAGGTGAAACCGCGTTATATCAAACTTGCTTTGATCCGCCAGAGTGCGCAGCCCCTCCCCACCCCCCGGAGCGCTGCTTTACCGCGTTATATCCGAATTCGTGTTGTATCGGGTTGCGTTATATCGGGGTAGAGGTGTAGTTTTATTATTCATCATTTTGGTATGCCATTATATCTGTGTAAACTGGGAAATATATTTTGTTTATCAGCATCCTCTCCTACAATGGGTGCCCCTACATAGCTAATGAACAAAAATCTTTGCCTATATGTTGCAAAAAGCAACCCAATCTGATCAGTGGTCAATTTCAAACTTGAATAAGAATAGTTTTAGATTACTTGTAGTTTTTACAACTATAATGTTAAGTAATTTTAGCAGAATCAAATGATTAAGAACATCCCATAATTACACAGGCTATTCAACAAAAAGCCTATTGATTGTTAATTTTCTCTCTACAATTATATAGGATTTTAGAATGTATATTGAAATAGGCTAAGGGTAATGTGTCAATCTCACAAAGTACTTGTGTTTGCAATGGAAAATAACTTTATGATTAATGTAAATTCATTCTGCAAGTGGATTATGTGAAACTTATATTCATGAGCATGTTCTTGTAATACTGTTTTCTCTTGCTATGATTTGTAGTTTCTACATCTAGCTATGTCTTTTATATTTAATCAGACCTCTGCGCTTTTAAAGCACTTGCTTTATTCTCTTTAATAATTCATATTTTCAATTGATTTATATAATGATTATCTACTGAATTATTTTTCCATTACCAGCAGCAGGAATGTGCTCATGCTTCATGAGTCAGACATGATAAAAATTTTGATATGAACAATTAGCTCAGTGAGTTTGTCCACTGTATCTTGATTTTACTTCAAACACAAACTCACTTGACTTTAAAAGATTGAATAGAGCTAAGGAAAATTTACTGACAAAACAGAGTTTTGTCAGAAATTATTAGCTCATTGGAAATATCTTGTGAAAGCAAGTTGGGTTTGATGAATTTTCATCAACTTTCAGGCAGCATTCCAATGGAACTCTGCCTGGCAAGTTTCTGGGTAGCTGGGCTTCAAGCATCTCTGGGGCAGCCCACCATATGGATGCCAAGTTGTTGGACCCTGGGGCAGCCCCTCTATGCCTAGCATTCCAGATTCTAGGCTCCCAGCTCTGTAGCAGGAAGCCTAGAAGCCATGAGACTCCTGGCTCAAGCTGGGGCTTTTTGGGTTGCCAGGCTCCCTGGCATGGAATGTTGGGAGCCCAGAGGTCCTGAAATAAGCTTCCAGAGTCTGTGGCTATGAGGCATTCATACCAATCAGACTGCCTCAAATCCAGGGACCTAGGGCTTAGGGCTTCCAGACTCCCAGGTTAGCTGGCAGTCTGGAAGCCCTGGGGTCTCTGGCTCCAGAGCAATCTGCATGGTGGGACTGCCAGAGACCCTGGACGCCCAGGAGGCTGCTTAGTGAAACTGACATAGTTCTCAGTTTCATGGGTACTATGCACCATGTGCTGGTGCTGTTTCCAAAAGTATTTGGATGGGGAGGTGGAGATATTTCTGATTTGTGAGAAATTTAAATATATATATTCTGTCAAAATCAGACTGAATCCAAATTTCCACATTTTGACATTTCTGCTGAAATGGAAATCTTGAGTTTTGGCTGGCTCTACTCAAGTAAAACTGAATGGTCACCTGGAAAATACCGTATAGTTTCTTAAATGGCATTGAAGGTTTGCTTTAATGTAATGTAACTTGAACAGAATAAAGAATCTTCTTTTATATGTGGGATGGGTAGATATTGTTATTTACTGGATTCAATCGCTAAATAAATGTTCCCTCTTTTGATTATCATATACTAGTTATCTGTTTAATACTTACAGTTATATGTTTCTAACTCAATTTGGAATTGTTTCTATTACAACTGAATTTTCCTTATACTCTCTTTATAGTTACATGAAAGGAAAAAGTGCAGTAGTTTTGTGGGCTGCACATTATCATCATGTCAGGAAATGGAGACACAAAAGATAATATTCCCAGTATTTCTGCATGATAAAAATATTCCAGTTTCCATGCACTCAATCAGAAAAAAAACAAAAGCAAATCACTTACCTTCACTATTTCATTTGATGTTAGTGCCATTCTGAAGAAATACGAAAAGAATACACCAGTTTATCTGCCACACTATTAACAGCTGAATGCGTCAGCTGAACAAATTCTTCTAAAGATATTTTCACCCTGGTCCTGTGGTAAACAAAGACAGATGAAAACGCATTCAGAAAATTTGCATTTTAGCTCCCTTGCTTTCATCCAGACCTTGGATTCTGTCCATTTTTCTGCATAGTTCTTTGTTTAGGCATGCACAAGTTTTTAAAAAGAGATGGGAAAGATTAAGAATCCTAACTAATTAAAAATGACATTTTCCTTATGAGCTGAAAATGTTATGTTTTATTTTATGGATCACTGTGCATTTAGCTGTGATTGATGAAGAGAACTCTAAGATGCTTATACACATACTAATGGATGGGTATGTCTAAGGCAACATTTCTCATATTCAAGGCTCACTTCACCAAGGAGGTTTCAATCTCTTCTGGGATGGCTGTAGCAAATTCTGGGAAAATGGAGAAAGGAATATATTTTCAGTTAATCATTGTCAGTTACAACTCTCAAAAGCAGAACACTCTATATGTCTACTGAATGTTCAAAAGACTTACTACCTTTTCTGAGTCTAACATGGAAATGGCACGGCAATTAATATTAAAATGTCTGCCCAGTCTATGTGTCTAATATACTAACAAAAAGGCATCATCACTTACGAGGCGAGGTGGCACAGGCCTGGGCCCAGAGAGGACGCCAGGATGTCAGTGTCAGGGTTCAAGGCTGAGCTGAAGCTCCTCGAGTTCATCTTCAACAAGGACCACGAGTGCTTCTGCATTGTCTACTGGAAGCTGGACAAGCTGCACTGCCAGTTTGTGCTACTGCCACCACTGCCAGGGAGCAGCCCGCAGCTGCCACTGCTGATCACCATCCACTTCAGTGTCACGGAATCTTATCCCTCTTCATCACCAATATGGTTTGTGGAATCAGATCCCCCAAAACTCTGCTTCTTCAACAACTGAAGCAATTGATATGTGACATCTGCAGATTATACAACCTTCCTTAGCATCCAGATGTTGAGATGTTAAATCAGCCACTACCAGCAGGAAAAGGAAAAGCCAGAGTACAGTTTGGAGTCAATAAGAACCAATATAATCTAGCAAGAGCATAGCAGTCCTATAAGTATCTAGTACAAATACATGAGAAAAATGGGTGGTGCACTCCTCCAAAAGAAGATGGTTAATATTGTGGAATGTTGTACATCTAGACCAATGTCAAACAAGCTCTTTTTTTATTTCCTTTCAAAACTCTCTCTCTCTCTCAAGCTATGAGTGTCCATATAACAGCCATACTGAAGACTTTAGCTATTAGATAAATTAGTGGATAATCTGTCAACTGACACATCCAGTATAATTTACAGCCTTACCATTTTGCTTTTATTAGATATCTTGGACTAAGCAGTTTTGGCCTTTACTGTATTTGTCTCTATAAGTTAAGCATATTTGGGCCACTTCCTCCCATCTCTCTTTTTATTTAAAAGTGTAAACTTTTTAAAGCCAGCTACTGAGTTACTAAAAGATTATTCAATAGAAGTCGCTCACTATTTTTTACCCTTTGCAGAATGTGGACTGCAGAGACTTGCATTTTTTGTATATGGAATAGGGAAGAAGCACTAGCCACTCCTTTTAAAAAAATTGTTATTATGGGGAACTTGAATATTCTGTGCCTTAGGGACAAAATGCTGTGGCAATGTTTGAGTAAACTGATCGAAGAGATACATATCTTAGCTGTTTTTACAAAAATGTAAATATGTAAAAGTAGTGGATAGAACATAGGACTGAGAGTCAGGAGAGTCTCATATTTATCACTAAACTGTTGTGTAGCTTTTGTATCTTTGCACCTCAGTTTCCGCTTCTGTAAAATAGGGATAATACCGTTTGTACATCACTTTGAGATCTGTGGATGAAAAGTGCTATGTAAATGCAAAGTGCTACTATTATTTGTTCTTGGATTGGTCTCCAAGAACAAATGCATACTCTAATACATACATAGAGAAATTTATATTGCTCTTCTTTACAATTGGGCATGTTCTAAATGAAGCATGGGTAATCTTGTACTAATTAAAAGCTCTGTTCAACCAGAATTTGTTTTTGCTGGCTCTCAGAAGTTCTTTAGGTCTGCTGTGTTATTTAACCAAAGAAACTAATTGTAATTCTTAAGGGAGAATATCCTTTCTTCTTTGGCCTTGGTAAGCCTAACTAGGTATGCTGCCACTTCAGCCCAACCCCCATCTCCAGAACAGAGGACTAGAGTCACCCAAATTGACTGATTGTCTCTCACAGCAAATGCTTGGAAAGTCCCCCAGATGTCTGTATGCAGCAGTGGGTTCTTTCCCAGCTGACTCAATTTTCATTAGCTGTAGAAGAACTTTAAATAGGTGTGTAACAGGTTGATCTGCCCCTTTAAGGGACAGGGGACATGGGGCCAGCTAGCCTTGTTCAATGATCAGATCCTGCTGGGAAGGAAACAGGTGATCTTATAAAAGACTGAGAGCTCAGTTGGTGAGGAGCTGCAGAAGGGAGGGTGATTCCTGTGGATGGCCCTGGAGCAAATAGATCATTATATAATGAAAGGCTTCTGGACCCATGCAGTCCCTTGTTGGTCAAGGGAATCGCTTTATTTTTCATTACTCTGCCAGGTTTTGTTTGAATTAATAATCCATATCCTTAGGAAAGGGCCTGCGAGAGATCAGGCCAGCAACCTTACAAGGTAAAGTAAGAGAGCAGAATTTTGATTATATGTCCTTTTTGGTGAAAACATGTTCCTGAGGCTGTTATGAGAATTCTTTATTTTAGCCATTGTTTTTTCTCTCCCTACAGCTGAAGTAACCTAAATTTTCTGGTGAACTTCAAGAATTGGCATGTCAACTAGCAAGAGTAATATATGCAAATTATTAATTATTTATTTGCAGTATTGGCCACTACCTGCTATGTGTTCAGTCCCTGCTCCAAAGAGCTCACAATCTAAGGAAATATGCCTTCACCTGTTGCTAATTTAATTGTCTTAGTGAACATTTTCAGAAGTGCTTTTCAAAAGTGACTTAGGAATCTAACTCTCATTGAAAATTCCTAAATGACGTAGTCCATTAAAAAACAGGACTCAAGCTCCTACGTCATTAAGCCACTTTTGAAAATTTTATCCTTTCTTTTGCCTTTGTCTATCTCTTTTTTCTTGTAGGAGTGCCTATCACTGTAGTATCTTTCTCTCCGATTCCCCAAAGGTATCCATTTCAATCAAAATTCCTTCCCCAAAGAACAAAAAGATTACGTATATTAAAAAATAAACAAGATGGACAGCAAAGCATATTTCCCTCCTACCCAGAATGTTGAGTTGCCACACAGGAGAATTGCTCCAGACTAGAGCCATAGGATGCATATATGTGTATTTACTTCTATAGATATACAGCACTATATGAATAATACAAGGTAAATGGGCAAAACAAATAAGAATTCCTACTCAAAACAGTATGTGGGCCAAATATACATTACAAAAGGAGGCCTTCCATCATAGATTGACTTGCTAAGGAACCAGGATATCTGATGTTCTAGAGCCTGGAGGATCTAGAAAGTCATAGAACTGCTAGATTCACTAAGTTTTATAAAATCAATAAGGTAATTTCAAACCAAGTTGGTCCTTAGTCTTGCACCTTTCTCATTTGTTATTTCTACTGATGAGTTGCCCAAACTTTTTGAAATAAGGACAATTCATTAGGGTGGGGTTTTTAAATTTAATTTTATTTTGTTTATTTATTTGCACTGGCAAAATCCTATGTATCTATGAATAAAGAGTTATGTAAAGTTATACATTGTCATTTCTTAAAATTGATCATAGATGCTACAAGAAATAGCAATATTCCATTAGACCGTTTTCTTCAGTTACCTACCTGATCTTTGTCAGTATTTGACTCAGGCTTTCATTACATTTTTTGTAGAACTCATGTAAAATATGTTAAACTGCAACCATACATTCTCTTTTAAAACAAATACCATGAACTTTAGTCATTGCTAGCAATCAGGGCACAACAGATCAAAATTGCACCGTCTAACAAACAATTTATTTGGTACTCTATTAAAAATAAAATTTTCACTTGTTTTTAAATTTTGAAGTTCATAATAAGATCATGATCTTTTATGGATTTAAGATTAGAGAAATATAAGATGGAAAAACCCATTTTGTTGGCAATGGTGAGGGTAAATACGACATTGCACAATTCTTTACTGTTTCATATCAAAATTATCCCTGTGAGATTCAACAGTGTGTTTTCTTTGGATGATAATATGTGAAGAGATGGAGAAATAAGGCAGAAGTGGGGCAGGTTGGAATGGAAGGACTCAGGGAACTGGGACAAAGTATTTTGCATGTCCATATTTAATGCACACTTTGTTGGTAGTGTCTGAAAGCTGTTGCCAGTGGCCTATGTAAAAGAGTTGGAACTCTCAGTTCAGTTCTTAGTGTAGGACTGTCCATTTAACAAAAACTATCACTATCCAAGTGGCACTAATTGACTCCACTGTTGACAGTTTCAGTAGAAAGGCCAAGGAATGAATGGGGATGGAGGCTTAGTCCACACTAGAAAAGGTTTGCTGGTATAGCTATTCTGGCAAACCCTCTTAGTGTAGATGCAGTTTATACCTGCAAAAAAAGTGCTTTTGCCAATATAGCTTAGGGTAGTGACATAAAGAGGGTTAGGTAACTGGGAAGAAAGAGAGTGACTTTTTGGAGGGAGATTTGCAGGAAAGGTCAATAGTTCAGGGAGGGTCAAAGTTGGGGTTCAATTTGGAGAGTATGGGTAGGAAATCTACAGATGTGGAAGGGAGGTCAGTTTGAGGATGTTTGCAGAGGAGTAATGGATGCGTTTGCAGAGGAGTGATGGAGGGGACAGGGGAAAAGCAGAGTGAATCATGTGTGTTTGTTGGAGGGATCAGAAATTGTGGGTGAGAATATCTACTTGGAGCCGTTTGAGTGAATACTCATCCACAGTGTTGCAAGACAGAAAGTGTACTGTTTTATAAAGTAGGACAGATACTTGCATGGTACTTTTGATGCTCTGTCACTTGTATTTTGGCAAACAGAATAATTACTAGATTGAGTAGACAGGAAATATATCTGTTAAACATGCATTAATGTTTTTAATATCTATAATTTTTCATCATAATATTGCTGTTTATTAATGACATGTCAGATTTAAAAATTGTTGCCAGATATAAAACTGAATTCAAATACTGTTACTTCTAAAAATCCATCAAAATATCTAATTCATATTGTGTATGAAAGCCTCCACAAATTAATTTTATCATTTTTTTATTCAGTGCCATAAGTATGGCTGTTCTCATGTAGTGTATAAGAGTGCAAAACGTATCAGACTGAAATTTTAAAATAACTATATTTGAAAAAATGCTGTCTTGAGCTGAAGCTACTGTAGTGTAAATTTCAGCGGAGTGATTTTTCTACAGGCAGTTACAAACTCTTGAAACTCGTGGTTTATAATGGAAAAGCTTGATTCAGCCTTCACTCCAGCAGCCCGCACAGCATCGCTATAATTAGACCTTCCTCGCGTTGATTCACAGCCAGGATTACTCGCAGAGAGAAGAGAGAGTTTAATCGTCTGGGAAGAAGAAAGACCAGGGGAAGATTCAAAGTGGGAGCAGAGGACTTCTGAGCCTGATATGGGGACGATTAAAAATATAATATAATGGTGAGAAGCGAAGGAGTTAAAAGTCTACGGTTCCATTTTTACCCAAAGTCAATTTAGCAGCGACATCCACTCTGTGCTACTTTGCTACCTGAAGTCACTTTCCATTGTCAGTCCTAGTGGGAGAGAAATAGAAGGCAGACAAGCAGCACAATGCTGTCTAATGCGTGCTTACTTCGCTTGGCTTCAAGAAGCAAGAGAAAATCTCCAAGGAGCTTTTAAAGGATTAGAAGAATCAGAGAAATTAGCAATAGAAACTCGTTTTAGGTCATATCTAGTCCATCCCTCTGCCTGGGCTGGGCCGTTAGTGGTGTATTCTCCGCTGCCAGCTTCAGTCTCACAGATTGATCTAGCTGTAGAGCTCGCTCCAGTCTGTTCTGCGCTTTGTTCTCCCCAGCGCTCCAGCCCGGCTCTCGGTGCTCGAAGCCACGAGGCTCCATCGTAACCCCCCGAGTGACCCGGAGTGTTTTTGCGGGGTGGGGGCAGCAGCTTTCGCTCTCCGCGGCAGCTGCTCCTGGCGGAGGGAAGTGAGGCAGGAGCTGTCCAACTTTTCAGCGCGGTTTCCCCGCGGCGCTGCTGAAGGGGGGGCGGCAGCCTGCGGAAAGGGCTGCTGAGCAGCTCCCGGCTGCTCGGGAAGCGGCCGCAGCCGCCTGCAGCGCGGAGGTGCCCCTGCCGGCCCGCCCGAGGCGAAGGAGCGAGCATGGAGGCAGAGGACGGCGGCAGCTGCTTATCCGCGCTGGCCAGCAGCGGCGACAGGGCCGGCGGCGGGGGGAGCCTGAAAGCCCCCAAACATCTGTGGCGGCACGAGCAGCACCAGCTCCGGCAGCCGCCGCCCCAGTGCCCCCAGCCGCCGCCGCCGCCGCCGCCGCCGCCAGCCTCCCGAGGCCGCTACTTGGCCGGCAGCGGCAGCCGGGTGAGGCACCGCGGCTACTCGGACACGGAGCGCTACCTGAGCTGCCGAGCCATGGACCGCGCGTCGTACGCCGTGGAGACCGGCCACCGGCCCGGCTTGAAGAAATCCCGCATGTCCTGGCCCTCGTCCTTCCAGGGACTCCGACGGTAGGAAGGGGCTGGGGCGCGCTGCCTGCGGGCGGAGAGCTCCCGCTCTCCCTCCATCGCCGCTTCCACGGCCCCCCTCCCCCGCCCCGCCGGCTGTGGGGGGCTGGCTGTATTGGGGTGACTGTCAGGCGTTCCCGCCATCTCCGCCCAACCCCCACCCCGGAGCCCCCTTCTGTGTCCCCGGGGGCTGTCTGACAGCAAGGGCGGTTGCTGCAGGGGTGGTGGTGAGGGGGATACCAGGGCAGGGGGTAGCAGGGCAGGGGCAGGATGACAGGGAGGGGAGCATGGGAGGGAGGGCACTGGGTAGGGGGCGGCAGGACAGAAGGGGGGAGGCACCAGGGCAGAGGTGAGACTAGTGAGGGCTTTGGGGAAGGGAGTTAAGGGGGCAGCAGGACACAGGCGAGGGGGGCGGTAATGGGGCATAGCTGCGGGGGAGAGGTGTGTGCTGTGCCAAGGCACCTTGGAATTGCGGGGGCACTTACTTAGCAGCTGACTCCGGAGACAGGCTGTAGTTGAATGGCCAAGAGGAACCGAGGAAGAACTTGTATCATACAAACAGGGAAACACTTTTACACCCCTCCACCTCCACCCAAAGCAACCCACCACCAAACACGTGGCTGACTTGGGAAAGTTTGAGAGCAAAATGAATAATCATCTTCCCCAGAAACGTGCTATGAGCCTATGTAACGAATGAACACATCACCCACCCACCGCAGAGCGCCTGGCTTAGCGGGAAGGGCCCCCTTTCTCAGTCTCCCTGCTACTCGCTCCTCATTAAAGAGATATAAAAGATGCACTGCTGCTTTCATTACAGTGATGTCTTAGGAGTATAAAATGTTGGCACTGAGAAGGGGAGGGAAGGATGAAACCTGTGCTGTCAACATAAGGTTCCAATAATAACTGTTTTGTGTGAAGGTGAGCAGTGTAACAGATCCAGGGTTAGAGACTTGCCAGGATTAATGGGTTCGATGGAGAAATGGACTAATGATTTTTTAGCCAGAGGGAGGAGTCCATCATATATTAGTCTATTGTCCCCTATTAAGTGAGCTATATTTTATTTTGCTGTGTGCAGCTCAATGGTGCCTACTTTGCAGTTTATGGGCTATAGAGTGATACCATTTTTTAAACCGAACTCTCTGTTACAATCAATGGGTAGTTTTGCTATAAAACTGATGGCAGGATGTAGTTCAATTTATGATTCTTCATTTGCAGCAAGTGGAACCACTTCCTTTAGTTGGAAAAACCACACCTTTGAATCTGAATATTAGGTGGACATTGTGAATAAAGGGCTTGTAGGGAGATAAACTTACTTAATAGTACATTGAACTGCAGTTAAATATTGATAAGATTATTTTTTTCTAATTTGAATGGTCAGACTCTTACAGTGTGGTATGCTTTGTGAATAAATACCAGAGAATTACTTTGTGCATACTAGAGCTCTACAGTATGTGACCTTGTACATGGTATGATCGTACCTCTGGTAAACTGTGAGACATATACATGCTCTCTTGCACTCAGTTACTCTGTTTCTGCACAACAATAGCCCTAGTCTCCATTTTATAAATAGTACATAAAAATAATTTCAACAACTAAAATTTAGAATTGTAATTTTACTTAGTCTGTCTTTAATATCTTTTGTTTCAAGTGACGGTTCCACTATTAAATCTTTGTATCCCATATGTGAGCTTGTACTTGTCCATAGTTATTACACTGATTTTAACACAGAGAGATTTAAGAGAACAAATAATAATGTCTAAGAATGAACTATTTTCTATTTTAATAACCATTACAGTATTTCAATAGATAAAAACATTCACTATATGCTTTAGGATTGTAGTTTTCAAGAATAAATGTTGATGTGTTACTTGAAACAAGTAAAGAAGTGTAACTGGTGTGAATCACAAAATGATGGCATAAGTATTCAGCATTTTCCCATATTGTGACCGATCTTAACACATTCTCAGCATTTCATGTATGTAGTACTCAGCTAATCAGTTAGTGAGAGGTTGAGAAGCCAAGAAAAACTGCTGCTATTGCATTTTCCCTTCTTTTTGCATCATTTTGGAGTTTTTAGTAACTAATTCTTATTCAGAATAGAGAAATGTGTAGGAGCTTTAAATTCTCCATGAACATTGTGTTAATAATACTGTTTTGACTAAACAATGCTACTTTATCATTCAAGGGTTTGTAGTGGTTATTTTCATCTTGTGTTCTAAGAAACAAATGCTTCAGATGCATCTATTTTTCTGAAGTAAGGAAGTAATGTGGTGTAAGGACGTTTAGCTAACAGGTATTTGTTGATAGCATAAATGAATACACAAAGTAAAATATTCTGATTGAAAACAAGTAACTATTGAATGTAAAAACAAAATGGACTTTCAGAAAGATCAGGTTTTCTAGAGCTTTGATAGGTTTTCACTTTCAACTTAAATCCCAAGTGTTGTAGCAGCGTTGCTGTTTGCATTATAAACAAACAAGTACCTGTAGCAATATACTCCCTTAGTATTTCTGTATAATTTGTATTTTGCACAAACAATTTTGAAAAGAAGGTAAGTCTTTAGGAGTACTTCAGTTCATTTTTGGTGACCTTCCAGAGAAGGCTTTGTTTAATTTGTCGTTTTAGTACTACTAGATAATTTAAGCTATTTGTCAGAAGAACATCTCTTTAAAAATGCTTCATGGATGGATAGATTCCCTGTGGACATACTGGCTAGTATGATGGATGTTTCTAATTTTTTTTTAAATTTATAAAATCAGAAAATAGGACACAACCTGTTTATAGTTTCTATATAGAAATGGGTATCATACCATATTATATTAAAGGGATATAGTTAAATAGCGTTGTCTCAAAATTTAGATTGTGTATAAAAGTTTTTACAAAACGTACTGGAGTGTAATTTGAAAACTTGGTCGTGATTGTTTTAAACCCACTCAGTGAAAACATTTTTAAAGTTTCCTCTCTACAAAATACTGAAAGTCATGCACAACTGCATAGTGCTAGAACATGAGAACAAGAAAGTGAATTTGTTAAAATCAAAATGAAACAGACCAGTGTAGTTTTAATATCCAAATTGAGGGAAATGAAAAATTAAAAACAACTTCCCCCAGCCCCCCAAAAGAAAGCATAAATGGCAAAGAGAATTGGGTGTTTCAAAATGCAGTGTGTTTATAAAGTGTTATTGTTATTTGTATTAATTATATTTATTACAGCAGTGTCTAAGGCCAAAACAAGAATGGGGCCCCATTGTGCCAGACCCTTTACAAAGAGAGTAGCAGACTGTCCCTGCCACAAAGAGCTTACAGTCTAAACAGACAAGACAGACACTGGGTGGGGAAAGGGGTAGAACACACAAGCAAGTGAACAATATGATAGTGAAAATGTAATGTTAGTTCCATGTATTTTTTTGGGAAGGAAGAGGGGGACTAAGGGAGGCTTGGGGGAGTTGTTTAGGAGAGGATCAGCTAAAAGGAGAACACAGAAAAGGAAATATTGTTTATAAACATAATTTTAATGCAGAGTCTCTTTATAATTGCCACTGCAATTCTTTAAGAATAATTCATCATAGTACACTATTTTTTTCAAGAAACCCAACAATATTTCATTACATAGAACAGTACATCAGAATCATTGTCATCTCTTCTTAAATGGAGAATCAGCCCCTGTATTTTAAAATTTGAAGGTCATCTTGAATTCGTGTACACAGGAAGGCTAAAGAAGGCAGTGTAGTTTAGTAGTTAGTTGAGAACTAGAAGTCTGGTGACCTGGGATCTTTTCCTGACTTTGCTACTTGCTCATTGTGTGGCCTTGGACATGTCAATTAACCTACCTGTACCCGAATGTGGTCGTGTAAAAATATGGATAGGAATACAGCAATTACTAACCTCTGTTAAAGTGTTCAGAGATAATTGAATGAAAGGCATGATATGTAAGTGTAAAATATTACTGAGCTGAACTTCACCATGTGGTATTTTCATCTCCAGTTTTTCTATTTGAAATTTGTGACTTCAGAAAAGTGCATGATAGAGCTGATGATGTAGTAAGTAAAGACTGGGATACATCTTACATATACAACATTTCAATTTACCATTGGGGCTAGTTGCCATGTCTCTACATAGTATTTCTGCAGCCTTGTAAACCACAGTCTAAAGGGGTACAGGTATTTGTACGATTATTGTAATATAAAAGAGGTCTGATTTGTTTTGCAATTTTATTACAAACATCTCTTCTAAATCTACTCTATTTACCAGTCAGTCATATTGAAGGCAAATAGAAGAATGTGAAATAAATACAGGCTTTTTGCAAATAACTGGAATACCTGCTCCATTTGGTGAGTTATGTGATTTTAAGTTAGTAATAAGAAAACCATTTGACTCAGATTATTCATTTGCTCGTCACTGTTCCAAAACTCTGTGTTCTGGATTCCTGTTCTCAGAGACCCAGTAATTTATCTTCTGTTAGACTCCAGAATCAGCCCTTTTTACAGTAAGAGATTTCTGGACAGGGTGTTGCCCAGGTGTTTAGAGCTCTGGGTCATTTCAGGCCAGATTTCCCTTTATACTCTGAGGGCTAAATGGCCAAAAAGTACACGGTGCAATTTATGTGTGTGCACATTATCATCATTTCATGGTAACTGTACCTGGATTCCCCCTCAGTGGTCCACCAAGGACACCCACAATTACTATACGTTTTTTGACTCCCAGATGTTACCTCTCCTGGGCAGAGACCAGCATCTCGCTCCCTCCTGACTGGGGATTTTAATGCTGCACATCATACACCATAATGCTGCACATCAGACACTACAGTGCTCCCTGTCATACACACCATAATAGCCCCAGCAAGCCAGACTGCCTAAAAATGCCACAGTCTCTGCTTTGCTTTCCCTCCAAGGGCTATGTCTATTGTCCACAGTTTTAAGTTCTCACACGGATCCCAGTAAGTGAGCATATTCATTCTTAAGGTAAGAGCATTACTGTGAAAACATATAAAAAATAAGTTTCTACACATGTTCTAAAAAGTCTACTAGAAGTCACTCCCAACTCCAGCCTAGGACTGTGATTACCCTGTGATTACAAGTTCACATCTGTTTTAGAACCAGAACAAAAGCTGAGCACATCAGCCATTTATTTATACAGCTCAGGTCTTTGGCCTTGGCCTTCTGTGTTAAGTAATCAGCAGATGACCACCACCTCCTCAGGACATAGCTTCAAAAAGGGTTTTGTATAACCGGAGATGGGGAATTCGCATTAACATCTTCCTCAGGAGTCCCCAGGAGTTCCAACTTAACACTTATGGTCTCCAAAGTCCATAGCTATCTGACACATTTTCAATATAGTCTTTTGAACTTCCAGGTCTCACATCTGTCCTATATACCCCCCCGCCCCAATGGGTTATGTAAAATCCTGGTTACATAAAACTTAATACAATAATGTCTTTGAAGGATATTGCAGGAAACTGCCCTATCTGTCACACTGTGTCTGCACAAAGGTGATGCAAAGCTCACCTTTACACTCCTATGAGCCAAGGGCTAGTCTTCCAATATAAAACAGAGTAACCTGTGAGCTCAAGGAACTAGAATAGCAGCCATGGATCACTGCAGCATGAGGTTATCAGGTGACACCTTTTTCTTCTAGCAACAGATCGTACATTGGCAACAGGGAGAAGGGTGGTGTAGTTACTTACATACCACTGGAGGATCCTCCTGACATTGGAATGCTCCCCCTGAAGCTAGATATACTGGCTTCACTGCCAGACTCTGCTGGTGGAGTGCTGTAAAGGAGCTGTATTTGCACTAAAGTATCCAGCCTAGGATCTTTAGGGAGGCACGGAATAGCTACTTCTCTATCTTCCATCTCAGGCTTATAACTCCTAGACCTAGAGGCTATCTTATCCAGGAAGAGAAGGAATGAGTTCCATTCTACTGTTGTTACTAGTGAACTAGTGGCATGAGATACCTCATCACCCTCTTCTGGCGTAGCTAGTGAGACCCAAGGTTTCTGTGGCTACAGCTCTAGGTCCTGGAAAAAATCATCATCACTTCACAAATCTTGGCAAAAAACTGATTGATAGCTCTAACAGAATGCAATATTCTTTTCATCCCAAGTCACACCTTTGATCTTTTGCTCAGTTTGAAACTTCTCTTTTGATCAAATATCAGAGGGGTAGCCATGTTAGTCTGTATCCACAAAAACAACGAGTCCGGTGGCATCTTAAAGACTAACAGATTTATTTGGGCATAAGATTTCATGGGTAAAAAAACCCACTTCTTCAGATGCATGGAGTGAAAATTACAGCTGCAGGCATAAGTTCTTTTGATCAGTTATTCTCCTTATTTATGCCCTAAGAACCTCCATGCAACCCAAGACGAGTGAGGGCTATGGTATTTTCAAACTTGACATACCAACAAAAACAGCTTTTCAGAATGTGTTGACAGCCTGTATAACAGCAATAATGTTTAGGAGATTTGTCATTTACTTGTCTGGCAGCTGTTTATTGCTTTGTTTACTACTAAATTCTAAGTGTTATTGACACCTAGATATTATAATGATTGGGGTACTCTGAATCCCTGAAAGATACAAATACTTTTCTGAACTTAATAAACATTAGTCCAACAATGTTTATTATGAATTGTCCATAAAGTAATATAAACAAATAATTCATATATATTTCAAAATTGCATTTATATAAGTGACTATAGCATCATGCTTTTAATTTTAATTTTCCTTCTAGTGATTGCTTCAGTTTTACATCTTCAGATTACTTAGTTATGTGATTTGAAATGCTCTGTAATCACAAAGAGCCAAGTTTTATGCTGTATGAAATTGTAAGAATAAATATTGACTTTTAAAATGAGGGTATTTATATTTGCAAAATATGTTTATTTGAGGAACATTCATTTCATTGCATGTGGGTGTTGGTTTCCTACTTTGTTAGCTATAGGAATGTGATATTTCAGTGTCACATGTTCATCTTAATCAAGTAAAAGTAAACTGGAACAATTTATATTTAACAGACATTGCCTTATTCCTTCTGACCTCTTCAAAATTTATTACAATAATTATTTAATTTATTTCATAATGGAAACTGTATTCGCTAATAATTCTTCAACCCTAATAGAAACAGAACAATTTAAAATAGCTTTCAGTGTAGTCATGTTTAAATGTTATTTGAGGTACCTGTTCAAGGAATAGCTGTATTTCTTATAAATAAGCTAACATGAGGCAATAGTGCCAGGTCTCTGGTGTTTTTTCACCTTTCAGCTGACCTTCCATAAGCTGGAAGGGTCAGATCGGATGGAACATCCACTCTCTGTGTACTTGTTGCCCCTCCAATTCCTACCCAATGAATCCTACTGGAATTTCCCAAGCAAGTTAATTTTGATTGTCATCAACTTAGGTAAGTTTATTTTCTGCACTCTGAAACCTCCTTCAGGGGAGAGATCCTGGAGGCAGAAGCTGGTGGGGAAACCTGTGAGAACAAGCCTATATCGGAGATTTTTTGCTTTGTGACATGTGCATATATGAATGGAGAGGCAAGAAAGGGCAGGTCTGAAACGTGCAGAAACACAGGACTTTTGTGCAGATGGCTTTACATCCATATGCATAGGCCAGGATGTACAGATTCTGAGACTAAATCTCCTGGTTCTGGGATGTGAGAAAGGTGTGAGGAAAGGCTATCAGACAAACCCCATTCTTTACAATCTAAAGAACAATGTCCATAGATCCACTACAATGGGTACTTTATTCTGCTTATAGTTTGGTGGCAGAACCAAACTTTTCAGTCACTGGTAGCAAGAGAATACCATGCCTTTTGAAGTTCCCTCCAGTTTTATATGCCTGGCTCAGCCAGGCCTCCTTGCTGTAGAGGTTTTCTTCTGAGGGAAATGCTATACTTTAATTTTTAAGTTATGACTAACAGTGGCTCAATAATGTCTCCATCTAATTTCTGTCTGTGTCCTAAGGCTCCACTTGCCTTTTTTGGGGGAGATTGTCCTCTGAGCTCTGCTTTCCCTTCTGGGTATTCTACACTGCAATTAAACAGTCCTGGCTGGCCTGTGTCAGCTGACTCGGGCTTACAGGGCTTGGGCTAAATGGCTCTTTAATTGCAGTGTAAATGTTCAGGCTCAGCCTGGAGCACAGGATCTGGAACCCTCCTGCCTCATGGGTTCCCAGAGCCCAGGCTCCAGCCCGAGCCAGAATGTCTACACCACAATTAAATGGCCCCTTAGCCCTAGCCCCATGAGCCTGAGTCAGCTGACACTGGCTAGCTGCAGGTTCTTAATTGCAGTATAGATATGCCCTCAGGCATTTTCAGTGGCTTGTGCTCCCTCAGACTGAAGGGAAAGAGCTCAGCTGAGAAAAGCCAGAGGAAAAAGGAAGAGTCTTTGTCTCCTTCCCCACCCTTGAGTGTTTTGGGGAGCTCAGCCTTCGATTAGGGCAGAGGAAGTCCCTCCCCTTCCAGCCTAGACCAGGCATGGTTGCACTGGCCTTCCTTTCTGGGCAGGAAAAGAGGCAGGCAGGATTGGAATAACTGGCTCTGGTGGCAAGCATCTCCATTAGGCAACTGTTGCTGGAAGGAAGATTGTGCCTAGATCCCACACCAGTAGCCACATCTCTTACAGTGTAATTCAGCCACCTACTCCGGTTGAGTCTCAGAAAGAGGGCACAACAAACAGGGTAGACATTGCCAATACTGGAGAAGTAGAATAAGGGACCTTTGGGTTCAGTCCCTCCCGCGTCGCCACCTATATAACAGACCTCCTAGAGGAGCCCTACCCCATTCCAACCTGTGGGGAAACATAGGTTTATCTGAGCCATATGGACCTCATACAGTACAACTGGATAGAGCCTCTGGGAAACCCATACTTGTACCCCGTCCCCAGGTTAGTAGATTCTCTGAGAGAGACAGAAACTGGATTAAGCAGAGTGGAATCTGCACCCAGAACTATACTATCTCATTGAAAGTCAGTTAAATGAGCTGGCAATTGATCTCCTTGCACCTGTAAACAGCAATAAAGTACCCTGTGAACTCTCCATACGTCAGGACTTAGAATACAAAGTGTGAATTATCTCTTGCACAGTAGGGCAAGGTCTCTGCTATATTCCTTCTCAGTTCTTCCATTGTTTCCTCGGGGCATACAAAAGTTAGCAAGGAGAGAATACCAGTGAGATACTGTTTGTTTTGGGATGAAGAGGCTATGGTCCTCAGGCTGGATTAACCTAGGATTGGACCTTCCTATGTCAGTGTCTCACAGAAGAAATATGTTGTTGCAAAAACCCATACTCCCTACAGCAACAGACATGTTCAAAATGGATACTTGGATCAAGTGATTATTGCTCTCATGGATCCTAGAAAGAACTTAATGAATACCTGGCTGAAGCAAAATCCATGGTTCTGCTGCCACTTTAAACAAGTGAAACATAGCCTTTAATTCCTCCAAGATGACACTGTTGTGAGTGTCCAAGCCACAAGATCAAGTCTTTGTACTGTAATGTTCTCAGAATGTTCATGAGAAGGAAGTTGGTATAAACCCTGACATTTAATGCTTCTTTAGGAGGATCTATCCTGATTCCAGCCCCATAAGGATACAAAGCATGATCTTGGAACCTCATTCTGGTCCTAGTAGTAATATTTTAAGTGAATCCCTGTGGCAGGTCTCATTATATCTCCTATCCATTAGAGTAAAATTTAGGAGCACTAATAATCTCCGGCAGAAAAGTCATGTGTCCTGTAACAAGATCTGCTAGCTTGCCATGTGGCCATCAATACATAGATTTACCAAATTCTACATATTGATCATAGTCTTTTGTCACAAATGGCATTGGCTAAAGACTTTTTCATGCTTCAGTGCCCAGTGGATGATCTAGGATCCCTAATATACCTCATTTGGGGATATCAATATGTAAAGGATTTTCCTTCTTCCCGTCCTGGAGGCACATTGCTGTGAAAATCTCATTGCAAAAGTTGATCTCAGCACAATGAATAGGAACATTTATCTATGCTTGCTTGAAAATTTTGTTTCTTTGAGTAAAAAGGCCCACATACCTGGCCAACCCTGGAGACAAATGGTTCATCCAGAATAGAGTTGGAAATTGGCATCCAAAGATTTAGGTTTATTTCATTTGGGAAAATTAATCCCCATGCTCTGCAGTAGGAGAAACTGTCATACTTTTTCCTTTACAGTATAGTTAACACAATGTGTAATTTAGGATAGTAGAATGGAATTATCCTGGCTATTCGTCCTGTAGTTGTCTCAACTACAGAGAACTTCACGGGTCCATTCCCCTGCTGCCAATGACTGACAGGTCTCGTTCTGCCTCAAACTGCAAGCAGGTGAAACACCCATTTTAAAAGATTTGTTGACCTTAGAATGAAGAAAGGAAATTTTCAGGTAAACACAGTTAAAATGGTCCTATTTTAAATTTCATAGAAGGATAGAATTAAATTTCATATGGAGGATAGAACTGATGAAATGTTCACTGTTGCTCACTCTCAAAGATTCAGCATAACTCATTTTCACTAAACCCTGAGTTTTATTCAATTTTGATCCACAAGTAGAAACTATAAATCTCCATATAGTACCAACAAAATGTTCTTAGTAAGATTTATATCATATTTATAGGAAATTGTAAAACTGGATTGTATTGTATACAATTTTGGAAAACTCTTTATTTTTTTAAATTCATGAAAATTTATGGAAAATATTAATTTTGGTCTGCATTTGTTTTTCAGGGAATAAACACCAGAAGCTTGGACATCTATGATATGATAGTACCTGTGGGTCTTAGCTACTTTTAATAATAATAATTAGAACTGAGCAAAAAAATTTGGCCAGTTTATTCACCCCCTCCCCCCAAATGCAGTTTCAGGTCAACAAAAAATATTTGGGAATTCAATCCAAACTTGCAAAAATAGTTTTAGCCAAAAAAAATTCTTTTTTTAAAGTTAAAACATTTTATTTTGAAATTTAGCTAGCTCTATTTAAAGAAACAAATAGAATCCCTGAAAATAAAACAAAGTGAAAAGATATTAATTTCATGTCAGACAAAACATTTTGTTTGACCCAAACCAACATTGTTTTGGTTTTTCATTTCAGTGAGGAAAAAGAAATTCCATTTCAGGTCAATCCTAAACATTTTTTTAAACTCTTTTTGTTCATCCACCACACTGAAAAATCATTCTCTTAGCTCTAATAATAATATTTAGTTCTTATAGATTATTTAATTTCACAGCTGGTTTATGTGATTCTGTGGTTGTTATAAACAGATAGTTAAGGGTTAAGGTCTGTTTTACCTGTAAAGGGTTAACATGTAGTACCTGGTAACCACCTGACCAGAGGACCAATCAGAGATAAGATTTTTTCAAATCTCTGTGGAGGGAAGCCTTTGTCTGTGTGAGAACTGTTTTTGGATCTAACAGAAGACAGTCATGCCTCCAAGTTCTCCTGGAGTAGTTTCTACTAATTAATAGTGAGTATTAATTAGAAAGGCGAATTAGTCTTATGATTTGATTTCTATATTTGCAATTGTGTGTTTGCTAAAGGAAATGCTTTATTCCTGTTTGCTGATATTGCTTTTACTGAGAAAAGGGGGAGAGGGGATTCTCTCCAGAGATTGATAAGGTTATACCCTATGAGTGTCCAGCTTGGATTCATAGAGATTCTGTATTTTTCTTTTTATTCTTTAATAAATTCTTTTCTTTTCTTTGGACTTGGTTAATTCCTTCCCTTGGGGAAATTCAGGGGAAGGGGAGGCGGAAGTGGGCTGCTTCCCTGTGTGTAGAGATTCAAGGCGTTTGAATCCAGGCATCTCTGTCTTCAGAGCAAGCTGGAGAGAGGGGGGAGGGGGAAGGTTCCTCCTCTGTGAATTGATCTGTGTTCCCAAGGGGGGAAACAGGGGTGTCCCGGCCCACGGAATTGACCGGGTGGTGGCAGCCGAAGGGGAGACCTACCCTATGATTTTGGGGTGGGGGGAAGACATGCGGGTCCTCACTTTGAAACCGCCCAGTTTCAAGTGAGGGTAGACTCCTGACATGGTGGCAGCAAAATACAGAATCTCTATGAATCCAAGCTGAACACTCATAGGGTATAACCTTATCAATCTCTGGAGAGAATCCCCTCTCCCCCTTTTCTCAGTAAAAGCAATATCAGCAAACAGGAATAAAGCATTTCCTTTAGCAAACACACAATTGCAAATATAGAAATCAAATCATAAGACTAATTCGCCTTTCTAATTAATACTCACTATTAATTAGTAGAAACTACTCCAGGAGAACTTGGAGGCATGACTGTCTTCTGTTAAATCCAAAAACAGTTCTCACACAGACAAAGGCTTCCCTCCACAGAGATTTGAAAAAATCTTATCTCTGATTGGTCCTCTGGTCAGGTGGTTACCAGGTACTACATGTTAACCCTTTACAGGTAAAACAGACCTTAACCCTTAACTATCTGTTTATGACAGTGGTTATGGGATTTATCCATTTTGGGCTAAATTAAATGAATTGCTGAATGCTATCAGCATTATTGTAGTCCGTTTGAGGTGAGGATTCTCATTACTATGCAGAATCAGGCCCTTTATAATGCTTCCCTTTGTCTCTCTTTTACCATTACCAACAGAATTTTTCAAAATGTTTGAGAAATTATTACAGTCAAAAGGATTTTTTTTTAACTATAGACTCTGATAATCAAATGAAACTTTTTATTGTAGTTTTGCTCTTCAATATGTGCACCCAATTTTTTCTTTTCTCAGTGACAAGTTCTCAAGTTCGTTTCTGTGTATGAAGTCTCCATTCCACAGACACCCAATCTCAGGTGATGAGAGAACAATTAATGGGAGTTTTCAAAAGCTACCAGACATTGTTTTTTATCCTCAGACTATAATCAGCCAATAGTTTGTTCTTATGTTCTACTGTGTCTACACACAAAGTCATCAAGTGACAAACTTTATTTCACTGGTTTTATTGCCGGAGAGTTTTTGGGTGAAGTTCTATGAAAGGTCATAGAACCCTGTCTCCACCAAGTGCAGTCTGAATATTAAACTCAGGCCTGATCTACTCACAGGCCAATGTAGCTACATTGCTAGTTGTGTATTAGAAAAATCAATTTGGAATCTATATTGCAAGGATTATTTGCTTTAGTATCTTCTATTTTATTCTAATGGCCATAGACAATATAAGCATACAGTGATTTTATTTATTTGATTACAGAATTATGTTAGATTTAATGCACTGTCTAAAAGACTTTTGTATTTGAAGTGGCCACTCAAGCCTCAATCTGATAAGTCTGTGGTTTCATCATAGACTATGGGGAACAAGGCTTTTATTGTGAAAGTACATTGTCAAATAGTCCAGGAAAGTCATAGTTATGTTGGATGATGGAACTAAGAGGTTTACATTCCTTCCACAATATGAACTATTATGAAATGTGCAGGTAGAAATATCTGCCTTTGCTTTCACCTGACTGAAGTGGTATGCTGGTGTTTAAAAGGTCTCTACTTCAGAATGGAACAATCAGTTTTCAATTTCAAATAACTTCCTACAGGAAATGATTACTGTATTTTTAACACATATTCATTTTCATGACATCCCGCTTTAAGATGAGGAGAAAAGCTTAAAGTTGGGTATACAAAAGGCAGACATCCCTTACTGAACACAGCAGTTCAATGTGGATGGAGAAATTTGGTAGTATATTTATTAATGAGACAGTAGTAGAAAAAAAGGACTTTTTCTTACATGAAAAGCATTTTCTGGTAGAAGTTCTTTAAAGAAGCATTATGTTGAGCCCTGGCAAACGTGTCACTGTATATTACAGTGACAAAGTGGGTGAGGTAATATCTTTTATTGGACCAACTTCTGTTGGTGAGAGAGGCAAGCTTTCAAGATCTCACAGAGCTCTTCTTCAGATTGTTTAGCATAAGTAGTTAATACATATTTCAAGGGACCATTCAAGGTGAAGTGACCCATTTCCTCCCTATGAATGGAGGGGTGTTAAGAAGGTGGGGGGAAAAGCAGCTGTGGGGGTGTTAATGGATTTCAGTCCATGATTTTTAGTGCCTAGCAAAGTTATAAATTTAAGCTCCCAGGCTCATCTTTTGAAGGTGTGGTGCAGGTTTCCTTTGACGATGAGGACTGAGAGATCAGATATAGAATCATTCCTTCGTGAAAAGGGGTCACCCACAGGTTATATGTTGTTTTTGTCTTTCATTTTCCTGTGTGAGTTCATTTGAGAGCGTAGTGATTGTCTAGTTCGTGGTGCTTTTTGTAAAGCATTTGTAGGTAAGGCAAAGCTTCTCAGTAGACTGGATACAGCTCATGGTATATTTATTCAATGCCCTCCATGGTATATTTTCAGTGATGGGCACTGTATTAAGATTTTACATATCAGGGGTCAGATCCAAATCCTATTAAAAATCTATGGAAAGACTTCTGTTTATTTCTGACAGATGGACTGGACCCCAAGTGTGTAGATTCATTTAAATACTTTCTATTCTTAGAAAAATCTTCTTGTACTTTTGCACATTTAAAATGTAATAGAAATATCCTCATTCATTTTCTTCTGCAATAAACATTTTACTTGCTCTTAGTTATTTTATTCCTTTAATAATTTCAAAAAGGGTAAAGGAAAGTGTTAAACTCTTTCATTATTACTCTTAATTCCCCTGACTCACTGAAACCTACCACATAACTTTCCCAAAATAATTATGTATTAAGGTAGAACCATGCAGTATGACATATGGATATCAAAAGTGTAACTGCCGCACACATAGACATCCAAGATAGCTGTGATCTACCTAGTTTGAATAACAGCAGTATAGCCACAGTATCTTAGGCTACTCCCTTCTTTCCCACCCACCCCCATCCCAAATCCTGGGTATATGTCTGAGCTGCTATCCTTTGTTGCTGCAGCTTCACTACAATTATTCTTCAAGCTAGTTAGAGCAAAGCTACCTTGGATATGTCTATGTGTGCTGCAGTCACACCTCTGATTTCAGTGTAGACATACACTTTGTGAAACTTGATGGTTTCAGTGTGCACAAATGTTGTGAAACTTTGTGGTTATGATTTACAAGTGACCTTATTTCTTGTGTTTTGCTTTGAGTTCTGTTTTTAAATTAATTTAAAAATTGAAAACAAAACCCAACATAAACCACAGACTTGAATAGTTTCCAGGGGGAACCATTTCTTAGCCCAAGTTTATTCAGGTTTTCTTTTAGCTTGATTTGAGCTCTGGTTCTGTAGTGGAAATTTTTACAGAAATCTGCAAATGTCTATTCATTCATTAGATGAAAGTGAGAAAACAACCTTAAATCTTCCAAATTATGTGGAATTTATATTTGTGTACAATGCTGTTAATTAACTTCAGAAGACTAATAGGCTAGTCATAGCATCTAGATCTCTTCAATGCAATGTAAATGAGATTTTTTCTTCATTTTTACTTATTAGTCTTAGAATGTTGTTAGTTTTATTATTTTGACTGATTTTTATCTCAAGTTCATTCAACAATATCATACTTCTGCAGGTGTGATATAGTGCTATATAGAGGCTAGAGGTTTGTTATGGTGGGGAGGTGTAAATGTACTATGCTTGTGTGTATGACAGGATGTAGAGATCCTATTTGGTCATGGCCAAACTGAGCGTTAGCTCTAAGATCACTTTCTTTCTCTCTCTTCCTCCTGACCCTGCCCCCCTCACCTCCCAAGGCCTAAGGAAATATGAGGTAGGGCTGGATATTACTGGACAACACTCAGGGTCTCCAGGAACAAGGAAGGAAAGTCCATAGGAGTAGCTGCTTGGGAGACAGAAAAAGAGAGGATGTGTTGAGGAAAGATGGTCTCCACACTTGATCACTACAGGGCTGAAGTAACTACTAAATCAAAATACTGAAGTTGTACATAGTTTAGGTTAATTTGAAAATTATAATATGAAATAATTCAGAGATACAAAGAAGCAGCCTTTTTTCTACATAAAATAAATAATGTATAATTCAGAAGCTGGAGATATTACATAAAATATTAATAACTCAGAACTTACTGGATTCCAGTTCCTGCTCCAAAGTCTATTCAGATATTTCATATGATCTGGAACAGCTTCAACAGGAGAGATTGAGAGATACCTACCTCAGAACACTCCATAGGCCAGTGGTTAGGACACTTTCTTGAGAAGTATCAGAGTGCAGAATTTAAATCCCTGCTCCACATCAGACAGAGGGGAGAACTGAATCAGGATCTCCCACATCCCAGCTGAGTGTCCTAGCTCCTGGGCGAAACATTATAAAGAAGAACAGCAACATCCTATTCCGCTGTCTGTTTTGTGAATGGCACCAATGTCCCCTTCTGAATTTAGCCTGAAAATTTATCTTTTTGGCTAAAATTATTTGGTAAAACTGTGTCAAATTTGCAAATAGTTTCAGATGGACTGAAACTGTATTTCACAACTGCTTATTTTAATTTTTTTTTCCAGATTTTATTTAGCGAGATACTGAAGTAAATCAAACTAAGGCTGCATCTTAAAATATTTATTTTGGTAGCATACAGAAAATTAAATTATTCATTGTAAAATACCTATGTCAATTTAAATAATGTATAGGAGTGCAGAACAATCCACTTGAATGAAAGTAATTGGTTATTTTTATCCCTGTGCAGATGTACCCTGTACATATGGAACTTCTTTTGATATCAAAGATAGGTGCTATGCATGTAAAGATTACAGAATATTGAAGTAGAGATTTGCTATGTAGGCCATAAAGGACAGTTTTGCTGTGAGACAAGGTGGGTGAGGTAATATCTTTTATTGGAATAACTTCTGTTGGTGAGAGAGAGAGAAGCTTTCGAGCTCTTCTTCAGGTCTGGGGAATGTACTCGGAGCGTCACAGCTAAACAGAGGGTTGAACTGAATGTTTAGCTTAAGTAGTAAACATATATTTGAACAGGGCTTTGGAGCTGTGCTCCGGCTCTGCTCCAGCTCCAGGCGAAAACCTGCAGCTCCATTGCTCCAGAGCTGCTCCACGCTCCAGCGCCGGGCTCCGCTCCAAAGCCCTGTATTTGAAGGAACTGTTTAAAGTGAAGTAGCCTATTAACACCTCACCTATCATGGTGGTGAAGGGTGGGTGTTGGAGAAGTTGAGGGGTTAGGGGAAATGGGTTATAGTTTGTTGTATTAAGCCATAAATCCAGTGTCTGTACACAGTCCTTGATTTTTAAGGTCTAGCAAAATTCTGAATTTAAGCTCCCAGGCTCATCTTTTGAAGGTATTGTGCAGGTTTCCTTTGAGAATGAGGACTGAGAGATCAGATACAGAAACATTGCTTGTGAAAAGGGGTCACTCACAGGTGATATGCTGTTTTTGCCTTTTATCATTTTTCTGTGTGAGTTCAACATAGAAAGAATGGTATATCTCCAATTATTTCTATCTCCTAGAACTGGAAGGGACCTTGAAGGTCATCAAGTCCAGCCCCCTGCCTTCACTAGCAGGACCAGTTTTTGCCCCAGATCCCTAAGTGGCCCCGTCAAGGATTGAACTCACAATCCTGGTTTTAGTAGGCCAATGCTCAAACCACTGAGCTATCTCTCCCCCAGGAGGGGGAGGATTTTGACTGAGAAAATGAATAGCTCTTAGAAAGAAGGAGTTATAAAAGCATGAGAAAATGCAGATGTTGTCAGGATGATCGGATGGATTGCACCGTCAGCAAGTTCACAGATGGCACTAAACTGGGGGGAGAGGTAGATATGCTGGAGGGTAGGGATAGGGTCCAGAGTGACTTAGACAAATTGGAGGATTGGGCCAAAAGAAATCTGATGGGGTTCAACAAGAACCAGTGCAGAGTCCTGCACTTAGGACAAAAGAATCTCATGCACTGCTACAGGCTGGGGACTGATTGGCTAAGTGGCAATTCTGCAGAAAAGGATCAAGGGGTTATAGTGGACGATAAGCTGGATATGAGTCAACTGTGTTGCCAAGAAGGCTAATGGCATATTGGGCTGCTTTAGTAAGAGTGTTGCCAGCAGATTGAGGGAAGTGGTTATTCCCCTCTATTCAGCACTGGTGAGGCCACATCCAGTTTTGCCCTCCGCCACAGAAGGGATGTGGAAAAATTGGAGAAAGTCCAGTGGAGGGCAATGAAAATGATTAGGGGGTTGGGGTACATGACTTACGAGGAGAGGGTGAGGGAACTGGGTTTATTTAGTCTGAGGAAGAGAAGTGTGATGGGGGATATGATAGCAGTGAAAGAACAAAATGGACACTGTGTAGAATCAAGCATGTGGGTTTATTACACAGAGCACTGACCGAGTGTCATTTTGCTTATTAGGCTCAGAGACACTGACAAGCAATTGATTACAATGGATTATATGGAATCTTCATGGGCAGAGGGAAGTGATGGGGTGGGAAGTCCCGAGTCCCTGGACAGGTCTAGCACCAAGACAAGATAAGCACAGTAAGCCAATAGTCTAAAGATTACATAATGTCTCCGCACATGGTTTCAGGTTAACATATAACATATTGTTAGTACACAGGTGTTTTCCTTTAAACAATGTATAAAGTGAATAAGTATAAAATATATATGTTGAATTCTGATTTGAGGTCCATAGGAATGAGGTAGCACCTCTGATTGTCCAACAGGTACATTCCTGGGGGTTAAAGCAAAAAGACTTCGAAAAGTACATGGCAATAGAAATTGTTTTTCAGGTTACTTGTGTTTCTAAAAGGCTAACATTGGCATCTGGGAGGGAGGAGGTGCACCAATTAGTAGAGGGGAGGCATATCTCATACTGACATACTTGGACCCTTCCATGAATTCAAGGTTGGTATGTGAGGGAGGCTGTCGGTATCTCTTCCTGCAGAAGGAGTGGACATAGAGGCCCCTTTCAATACTTTTATCTGAAGCTGCAAACAGATGAAGACACCAATTACTGTTCCCCATCTGACATTTTGCTGACCATGCTTATTTTAGTAAAAAAAACAAGGTTGTCTCTTGTTTGTTCTGCTTCTCTTAACCAATATTGTTCATTGTTTGCTAGGCCTCTAAACCTCTTTGACCAAGCTCTGGACTTTGGGCCTGTGAAAAGTTGATGACATAGCCTGTGTCAGGATTTTACATACACAGCACATGGATTTTGGCCCTTCAGCAGCCTTCAACTACCTGAAGGGGAGTTCCAAAGAGGATGGAGCTAAGCTGTTCTCAGTTGTGGCAGATGACAGAACAAGGAGCAATGGTCTCAAGTTGCAGTGTGGGAAGTCTAGGTTGGATATTAGAAAACACTATTTCACTAGGAGGGTTATGAAGCACTGGAATAGGTTACCTAGGGAGGTGGTGGAATCTCCATCCTTAGAGGTTTTTAAGGCCCAGCTTGACAAAGCCCTGGTGGGATGATTTAGTTGGGGTGGTCCTGCTTTGAGCAGGGGATTGGACTAGATGACCTCCTGAGGTCTCTTCCAACCCTAATCTTCTATGATTCTATGATAGTGATTTTCTGGTTTCACCCACATAATTGCTGTGGGGGCATTTAGTGCACTGGATGAGGTACATCACATGTTGTGATAAACATGTGTAGGACCAATAGATCTTCAAAGATGTGTTGTGGGGGATGTTGATCATCATTGCAGTGGAGATATGTCTACAGGTTTTTCATCTTTATTCTGGCAGGGTTTGGTGCCGTTTGAGTTGGTGTATCCTGGTTTGCAGGGAGCTTGCTTCTGATGATGAGCATGGAGAGGTTAAGGGTTGTTTGAAGGCCAGAAAAGGGGATTCTAGAAAGATTGCTTTCAGAATGTGGTCCCTGTCTAGTCTGGGTTTTAGCTGTTTGATGATACCCCATATGGGTTCTAGTGTGGGGTGGGAGGGGGTTTTATTTGTGTATTTAAACAGGTTGTTTTGGGGTATTTGGATGGTCCATTCCATGATGCAATCTACTTCTCTGGTGGAATATCCTTGTTTGAAGATGGTTTTAGGTGTGTTAAGGTGTATATCCTGAACTTTCTCCTCTGAACATGTTCTGTGGTATCTGAATGCCTGGCTGTAGATAACAGATTTATTGGTGTTTTTGCTGTGAGTCAGTAACACCCAAATAAAAAGAACCGACATCTAGAAAAATAGAAATTCTTCAGCCAGATGTGTACTCTCTGCCCTCCCAGCTATATAATAATTTTCAGTGATGCAATGAGGGGAGTATATCACTGCCTGTCAATTATTTTATGTCAAATTATATGAGAATTTATTTAAATCTTGATTTTGTTTTAGAAACATCACACACATTATTTGATGCATGCAGATGTAATGTGAGGGGTGTGTGTGTGTGTGTGTGTGTGTGTGTGTGTGTGTGTGAGAGAGAGAGAGAGAGAGAACCTATTCAGCGTTAGAATTTCATTGTACTTATGGCTTTCACAGACTTTTCAAAGAGATGCTGCCAAGGTTGAGAGGGCTGGAATGTTGTTTCCTGCTCCTTACATTTTTATTATGTATGATTTTAAAAATCCAAAAAACTTGTCCCTCAGTATGAAAATATCTGTTAGCTCTATAAAATAAGGGGTAAAATATTGTTAAAATTCCTGGCTGTCAACCTATCAATAAAAATGGAGCACCTCAGCCAGCTCCCCCCTTTGCCCCCCAAGCACCTCCGTTCCACCACTGGCCCCACAGATCAACTGCTCCTGCTCCTGCCAGCAGCCCCACAGATCAACTCCTCCCTCTCCCTCCCAGTGCCTCCCACCGGCTGCAATCAGCTGTTCTGAGACGGGCATGAGGCACTGAGCGGGAGGACCAGGGATGGGACATGCTCAGGGGAGGGGGTGGAATTGGGTGGGAGGGGGTGAGGTGGGAAGAGGCCTGGGGGTGGAGATTAGAGGGAAGGGGTCAGGTGGGGGTGGGGCCTGGGCTGGAGCATGGAGTTTGAACAGTTGCAGGTCCCAGAGGAAGCTGGTGCCTGTGACTGGAGTGCTGAGTTACTTGTAATTGAGGACATGTGTATATGGCATAAACATTTTGTACCTTTCTCTGTTCTGCCTATATGTCTTGTTCTTATAAACAAGTAGAATATTGAAGTTGACAAGAATCTAGGCGTTGAGTAAGGTAGGAAGTGTTTCTAGTGTTTAGAGTATGGTACTGGGAGTCCGAACTTCAAGTTAAGTTCCCAGCTCTTCCACAGATTGTTTTGGGATCATCGGAAATTTGTTTGACCTCATTTCTGTATTTGAACAAGTAGGATTGTAATTCCTACCTCACATGAGTATCCTAATGAATGACTGTATAGTGCTTTGAGATCTTCTGATGAAAGGCTTGATGCTCTGACTGATGTCAGTGACACAACTACCTTTGACATTAATGGTGCTGGATCATGAATTATTAGTAAATGCCTAATTATTACATTAATACTATTGACAGAGCAATATTTTTCTTCTCAGCTAAGAACAGAGCTTTTTTCAAAATTATGCTTGATGATGAGGGTGGATTTTACATTGAGGGTCAATATATGCTGGAGTGAGCATTGGGTTGCTAGGCAGGATACCTAGGTTAAGTTCTAGACCAGAGGTCGGCAACCTCTGGCACACAGCTTGCCAGGGTAAGCCCCCTGGTGGGCTGGGCCAGTTTGTTTACCTGCCACGTCCGCAGGTTCGGCTGATCATGGCTCCCACTGGCCGCGGTTCGCCGTCCCAGGCTATCTCTCAAATGTGGTGAGGGCTATCCAGTTTATTGCGCTGAGTGTTGCATGTATGATTACCTGCCCTGTGGGCGGGTGGCGTATGTGTGCAGTCGGTGCAAGGAGCTCCTGGCCCTCAGAGACCATGTACGGACTTTGGAGGCCAGGGTGGCGGAACTGGAGGCAGAGAGGTATGTTGATGAGGCTTTCCGGGACACTGTAGAATTGTCCCACCTCCGCTCAGACAGCTCCTGTGCTGTTGAGGAGGAAGAAAGGCCCAGGGAAGCAGAGCAGTCGATGGGAGCAGAGAGAAACCTTCCCGTAGTCGGGACCCTCCTTCCAGATGGTGTTGGGGTTGCCTCTCGCACTGAGGTTGCCTCTCCGGGGGAGAAAACTCCAGTTTCTAGGAAAAGGCAGGTGTTAGTAATGGGAGATTCGATTATTAGAAATGTAGATAGCTGGGTCTGTGATGACCGGGAGAACCGTATGGTGACTTGCCTGCCTGGTGCGAAGGTTGCGGATCTCTCGAGGCATCTAGATAGACTTTTATGTGTAGTGCTGGGGAGGAGCCGGTGGTCGTGGTACATGTAGGTACCAATGACATAGGGAAGGGTAGGAGAGATGTCCTGGAAGCCAAATTTAGGCTGCTAGGGAAGAGACTGAAATCCAGGACCTCTATGGTGGCATTTTCAGAAATGCTCCCAGTTCCACGCGCAGGGCCATGTAGGCAGGCAGAGCTTCAGAGTCTCAATGCGTGGATGAGACGATGGTGTAGAGAGGAGGGGTTCACGTTCATTAGGAACTGGGGAAACTTCTGGGATGGGAGGAGCCTATACAGGAGAGATGGGCTCCACCTAAACCAAAGTGGAACCAGACTGCTGGCGCTAAACATTAAAAAGGTTGTAGAGCAGTTTTTAACTAGGAGATGGGGGAAAGCCGACTGCTGCAGAGGAGCGTGTGGATCGGACACAGACTTCTCTTAGGGGAGAGTCTGATGATAGAGAATCTCCAGGTTATAGTCAGGAGCAGAGGACTGAAAAGTATAATGTAAGAGCCGGATCAGATGATAAACAGTCACATAAAAAAGAATCTGGCACATCAGAAAAAGGCAGGCTAATAAACAGGGACAAGTTTTTAAAGTGCTTGTACACAAATGCCAGAAGTCTAAATAATAAGATGGGTGAACTAGAGTGCCTTGTGATAAAGGAGGATATAGATATAATAGGCATCACAGAAACCTGGTGGACTGAGAGCAACCAATGGGACACAATCATTCCGGGGTACAAAATATATCGGAAGGACAGAACAGGTCGTGCAGGGGGAGGAGTGGCACTATATGTGAAAGAAAGTGTAGATTCAAATGAAGTAAAAATCTTAAGCGAATCCACATGTTCCATAGAGTCTCTATGGATAGAAATTTCATGCTCTAGTAAAAATATAACATTAGGGATCTATTATCGACCACCTGACCAGGACAGTAATAGTGATGATGAAATGCTAAGGGAAATTAGAGAGGCTATCAAAATGAAGAACCCAATAATAGTGGGGGATTTCAATTATCCCCATATTGACTGGGAACATTTCACTTCAGGATGAAATGCAGAGATAAAATTTCTCGATACTTTAAATGACTGCTTCATGGAGCAGCTGGTACGGGAACCCACAAGGGGAGAGGCAACTCTAGATTTAATCCTGAGTGGAGCGCAGGAGCTGGTCCAAGAGGTAACTATAGCAGGACCGCTTGGAAATAGTGACCATAATACAATAGCATTCAACATCCCTGTGGTGGGAAGAACACAACTGCCCAACACTGTGGCATTTAATTTCAAAAGGGGGAACTATATAAAAATGAGGGGGTTAGTTAGACAAAAGTTAAAAGGTACAGTGACTAAAGTGAAATCCCTGCATCAGAAGCAGGAAGCCTGCTAAACAACCAGTGGGGCCCCTTGATGATCAAAATACAAAAGGAGCGCTTAAAGACGATAAAGTCATTGTGGAGAAACTAAATGGATTCTTTGCTTCAGTCTTCACGGCTGAGGATGTTAGGGAGATTCCCAAACCTGAGCTGGCTTTTGTAGGTGACAAATCTGAGGAACTGTCACAGATTGAAGTGTCACTAGAGGAGGTTTTGGAATTAATTGATAAACTCAACATTAACAAGTCACCGGGACCAGATGGCATTCACCCAAGAGTTCTGAAAGAACTCAAATGTGAAGTTGCGGAACTTTTAACTAAGGTTTGTAACCTGTCCTTTAAATCGGCTTCGGTACCCAATGACTGGAAGTTAGCTAATGTAACGCCAATATTTAAAAAGGGCTCTAGGGGTGATCCCGGCAATTACAGACCGGTAAGTCTAACGTCGGTACCGGGCAAATTAGTTGAAACAATAGTAAAGAATAAAATTGTCAGACACATAGATAAACATAAACTCTTGAGCAATAGTCAACATGGTTTCTGTAAAGGGAAATCGTGTCTTACTAATCTATTAGAGTTCTTTGAAGGGGTCAACAAACATGTGGACAAGGGAGATCCGGTGGACATAGTGTACTTGGATTTCCAGAAAACCTTTGACAAGGTCCCTCACCAAAGGCTCTTACGTAAATTAAGCTGTCATGGGATAAAAGGGAAGGTCCTTTCATGGATTGAGAACTGGTTAAAGGACAGGGAACAAAGGGTAGGAATTAATGGTAAATTCTCAGAATGGAGAGGTGTAGTGGTGTTCCCCAAGGGTCAGTCCTTGGACCAATCCTATTCAATTTATTCATAAATTTATTCATAAATGATCTGGAGAAAGGGGTAAACAGTGAGGTGGCCAAGTTTGCAGATGATACTAAACTTCTCAAGATAGTTAAGACCAAAGCAGATTGTGAAGAACTTCAAAAAGATCTCACAAAACTAAGTGATTGGGCAACAAAATGGCAAATGAAATTTAATGTGGATAAATGTAAAGTAATGCACATTGGAAAAAATAACCCCAACTATACATACAACATGATGGGGGCTAATTTAGCTACAACGAGTCAGGAAAAAGATCTTGGCGTCATCGTGGATAGTTCTCTGAAGATGTCCACGCAGTGTGCAGAGGGGGTCAAAAAAGCAAACAGGATGTTAAGAATAATTAAAAAGGGGATAGAGAATAAGACTGAGAATATATTATTGCCCTTATATAAATCCATGGTACGCCCACATCTCGAATACTGTGTACAGATGTGGTCTCCTCACCTCAAAAAAGATATTCTAGCACTAGACAAGGTTCAGAAAAGGGCAACTAAAATGATTAGGGGTTTAGAGAGGGTCCCATACGAGGAAAGATTAAAGAGGCTAGGACTCTTCAGCTTGGAAAAGAGAAGACTAAGGGGGGACATGATAGAGGTATGTAAAATCATGAGTGATGTTGAGAAAGTGGATAAGGAAAAGTTATTTACTTATTCCCATAATACAAGAACTAGGGGTCACCAAATGAAATTAATAGGCAGTAGGTTTAAAACAAATAAAAGGAAGTTCTTCTTCACGCAGCGCACAGTCAACTTGTGGAACTCCTTACCTGAGGAGGTTGTGAAGGCTAGGACTATAACAATGTTTAAAAGGGGACTGGATAAATTCATGGTGGCTAAGTCCATAAATGGCTATTAGCCAGAATGGGTAAGAATGGTGTCCCTAGCCTCTGTTCGTCAGAGGATGGAGATGGATGGCAGGAGAGAGATCACTTGATCATTGCCTGTTAGATTCACTCCCTCTGGGGCACCTGGCATTGGCCACTGCCTGTAGACAGATACTGGGCTAGATGGACCTTTGGTCTGTCCCGGTACGGCCTCTCTTATGTTCTTATGTGCTTAGACCCAAATTTTGATAAGTCTGCCAATTTTGGGGCACTCTGATTTTTTGAATGCCCAACTTGAAAAACGAGAGCCTACTTTTGAGGGGTGCTGAGCACCTACACATTCAAGTGAAATCAATAGGGCTGCAGGTGCTCAACACCTCTGAAAATCAGCAGTTAGAGTGTCTGAAAGCGAACACCCCAAAATAGAGGTGGACCCTTGAAAAAAGGTGGGGTTTAAACACTCTGGGGCAGATTCTCTGATCTGTCAAATTAGTGGCACAAAGCAAATTTCCTGGCTGGAGATTTCCACAAAGGAATATCTGCCCCTGGGTTATGGGAAGTCTTCACTGGTGTAATACTAGCAAAGACAGCCTACAGCAGCTGCTGCTGCTCCCACACTGGTGTGAAGAGGCTGGCTGAGGGTGGGAGGAGGCAAATGAAGATAAACTGTACTATACTTGATCCTCATTTATGCTAGGAAGTTAGAATACCTTGGACATAGTGGAGAATCAGTTTCATTGTACCACAGTTGCTCAATTTGGCAAAAGGAGAGAATAATATATAACAATATCTTTAAAGTGCTTTGAGATCTACATGTTGAAAAAGCGGTGGGGGAGAGGGAACAGAAAAGTGGTGGTATTGCTATTTGCTTTTTGAGCCACTTTGCCATGTAATGTAATGGAAGAAGATTCTGCATAAATTGTGGATGTTTATCACGTGAATAATCATTATGAACAAAATGGGTGATAAATTTTGATATGTATATAAGTTTTCCTACTCTGCTAAAGTGCATATTATTTTACTCTGTGCTTTTATTTATTCATTTATTTTTAAACAAGTCATGTATTGAACATATAGCACCCTCTTTGACTGCAAAAAGACCTTAAAACATTATTGTGTTAGGTATTGGAAGGCTATTTTATTTTTTTAATGAGAATTATATTAACATTAAAGAAATTGGCTGAAATAAAATAATATGCTGCTTTACTATGCTTTATTTTCTGGCTGGAACCCTGGGCTTGAGCTTCACTTTTGATTATATTAATCTCATTATATTTGATGACTGTTTGTTTGCTATTTATGCACAGTTAAATATGATTTTATGATTTCTTGTTTCCTGATTTTTATTACATGATCTTTTAGGAAATGAATCCAATTTTTATAATGCTATTGCTCACTCTGGAAAAAGTGATACATTTAATGCTTATTCTAAGTAAAATAATTGTCTCCTGGGTAACTGTTGAAGCTAGATTTAATAAAATCTCAATCTAGCTGCAGCACTGAAATAATTTTTGGGGGATTGGTGGGAGGGAGGTGGAAACAGGCCAAGGGAACTTGTAGAGTCTTGTGTGATGGCCTCACAATACAAATTAGCGTTTAATTACATTTTATCCATTCTAATTAATTATACAACTTCTTTTCTATTTAGAATTGATAAAGTTACAAAATACCTTAAGACTAATAAGAAAATGATTATTTGTTAGATTTTACATAGATTTTTTAACTTGTTACAGTTAAAAATAATTAAAATATGTTAGGTGTTTTCAACTTTGAAACAAGCCAAAAATGCTATCTTGTTTTTTTGGAAACATTCTGACTTCCAATATGCACAGCAAATTGTGTATATGAAAATAAATTGTTGAGCATATGTGTACAAATACAATAGTTGGTTTTCCAAGATATGTGAATGCAATATTGTTGGGGCACAGGTTCAAACTATAAAAAGACAATAAAATAGTTATTACCTTTTACCACACCAACACAAGAAGGATATTGACACCGATTCTATCTATCTGAAGTGCTTATTATAATTTATTTGTATTACCATAGCACCTAGGAGCTCTAGACATGGATAAGGATCCCATGGTGCTAAACACTGTACATATTCAGAACAATAGATGATCCTGCCCCAAACTGCTTACAATCTAAGTATGAGACAAGAGACAACAGATGGCTATAGATAAGCTGGGTAACTACAAGGAAACAGAGACAATACTGTTCTGCATGATAGGCAGTGGTGTCAGGACACCAGCAGCCTAATCATTGTCAAGTATTTTTTAGGCAACATGGAAAAGAAAAGTTTTAAGAAGAATAATGACTTAATTTTGAAGATGTGGGACCTCATCCCAAGTGTGAGTGGCAACATAGGAGAATGGCCCTCCTTATCACAGCAACTTATAATGTTTAATGTATTTATCCTCATAATATCTCTGTGAGGTAGGGAAATATTGTCTCCATTTTACAGATCGGTATATGACACACACACAGACTACAGGTATGTCTACACTGGAGTTGGGAGCATGCGTCCTAGCTCAGGTAGAGAGACATGAGCTAGATCCACTCTAGCTAGTGCACTAAGAAAAGCAGTTTAGGAGGTGGTAGCATGGGTTAGCCACCTGAGTGCAAACCTGCCCAGCCCCACTGGGTATGTACTCAGGCGGGTAGCCTGAGCTGCCTCCCATTCTACCTTTGGCTGTGCTACTTTTATCATGCTGGCTCAAGCAGAGCTAGTGCATGCCTGCCTACCCCTGCTGAGAAGCATGCTCTCAGCTGCAGTGTAGATGTTTTCCAAGTGACTTCCTCAATGTCACACAAGAAGTCTGTGGCAGAGCAGGGAATTGAACCAAGGTCCCCCAAGTCCCCAGCTAGTGCACTGATCTCTGGATCATTCTTCCTATCCTTTATCATACCAATGTGTTAAGAGGTGTTAGTAATGGGAGATTCGATTATTAGAATTTGATAGCCTATTATGGAAGCCCTTACATTCCTTTCTCACCCATCCAACTCAAGCAACTTTTTTATGGCTCTAAATTGCTGGACATACTGAGAGGGGGAAAGTTCATGCAGATGTACTCTAGCTATCATGCTTCCAAAAACCTTTCAAACTCATGGCTGTGAAAATGTAGAGAGGAGTTACAGCCATTTGAGTTTTACTTCATATGGATATAGGCTAATGGCCTCTCCTCCCTCTCACACTGACCGTGCAGGGCTGCCCAGAGTGGGGGGCAAGTGGGGCAATTTGCCCCAGGCCCTGGGCCCCGCAGGGGCCCCCACGAGAATATAGTATTCTATAGTATTGCAACTTGTTTTTAATGGAAGGGGCCCCCGAAATTGCTTTGCCCCAGGCCCCCTGAATCCTCTCGGCGGCCCTGTGACCATGAGCACAGATCCTCTACCAGGTCAAGAAAGATTCCAAGAACTTGTCACTGGAGCCCTTTTACATATATTCAGTGGCTGAATTTCTGTTCAGCTAGGCAAAGAAGAATTGATTCCCCTCATGGGAATCAGTACCTCGTTATCATTCTCAATGGATTGAAGTCTGGGACTCTCTTCTTGAGAAGGTGGCATTGATTAATTCCTAATTTGCCTGCAGCTTCTGTAGAGGAGTTATTTATCCCCAAGAATCATGATGTGCTCCCCATAGCTACGGAGCAAAGGAGACTTACAGGGCTACTTTCAGCCATGTCAAGCCCTTAGACTATTGTCTATTTTCAGTGTATATTGAAGAGCTATATATCATTTGGATTTCTTGGGAAGGTTTAGTAGATATAAAATCATATGTATTGTATTCTGGCACTGTAGTATGTGATATTTGTCTTTATTCCTCAAATGCTAAGATATTTTATCAGGAACTTTGTTAGATGATTTGCCCCAATTCTTTGACATTTTAGACAAATAATTTAACCTTTTGTGTATTATGTAAATTAAATATGAAAATACACTGGTTGGAGGATAGTTCCCAGGACATTGAGGAAGTGCCATATTAGTAATGGAGGAAAGTAATCACAAAATGACTTGCACTAGCTGTACCTGTATGTTCTGTTGTTCAGGGAAAAATCGCTCATGTTCACATTGCTAAGAAGGTCTGTTTATCCACTGATGCGTAGGAGGTTTATATGCTTAACAGTCCCACTCATCAGTGGGAGATAAAAGCTCATACATTAATACATTTCACCAAATTATGGCAAATCCTCTCTTTATTATTTCAACAACATAGTCTCTTGTAGACTGTTGCTTCTCCTTCACTAACATTAAGGTATTAATAATCAGAGTGAGTAAATGAGTTGGATTTATCTAAGAGAAACAGAGAGGTATTTGTCCAGTTGTAATGAATAAAAGGTGGATGTTTCTATGATTGTTTGCAAATGGTGAAAAGCGATATTTAATAGTTTTAATGATGGTTCTGGATTTTTCTTAATAATGGAAAACAATTACTTCACAAGTACTGAATCAAAAGTATCAGCTTTCTCTAAATAACTAAAATAATTCAACAGTATAAACAAATATAAATAACATTTTGTCTCTTACTCTCCAATCTTCTATTTTATTCCGGTTTAACAAACTGGAATAAATGGTTAGGCTAGTGCTATGCCTGGGAAAAGGGTGGGGGCGAAGGAAGGGAGAGGGCGGCTGCACAAGGCACAATACCATAAGCTAAAGGACAGTTTCATACTTAACTCTGTGTATCTTATGTTTTGTATTAAGCCACTCTCCTTATACTATTTTGAATGTGACTTATTAACTAGGACTGGGATTTTCAGAGGAACCTATGGGAACTAAGCAACCTAGTTCTCATTGAATTTCAATTAGAGTTGGGTACCTAACTCCCATAGATTCCTTTGAAACTGCCAGCCCTAATTAATAATTCCTACAAAAAGGTACAGTAACATAGTGTCAGGAATGTGGCTTAAGAACACACAAACTAAGTAATACCAAGTTAAGATTGAAACTCCGTCCTTAGCTTATCCTGTTGTCCCTGTGCCCTAATATTGGAGCTCATATGGCATATAAAGTCACATTAACCAACATTTTCAAATTTTGATGCCTAAATTTTAGGCATATAAATAAGATTTTCAGAAATGCTGAATGCTCACGACTCTCATTGAATCAATGGGAGTTGCATCATCAGCCACTTATATTTCTGTGCCTTTTTTTAGATACGTTGGGAAGACACCTACCACAGACACCTGGACACTTCTTTAAAATAATCTATAGCAAAACAGCAGCCATTTCTGCCCCTGCCCCCAAAATAGCAAGTCAGAAAAAATCTCCCCCACCTCAGTCACCACAAAATACTTCAGACCCCAGGCTTCAGTCTTCCCCAAAAACTCTCAGTAAAATATAGGCCTTGCAGCGTGGCACCAGTGTGACCAAATCTGGTAACAAACGAGGAGGAGTGATTTCTTAAACTGAGGGGGCCTTGCTGAGAAGATGGTGCCACAGCAGTCCCTTGTTTGAAGCAGGTAGGTCCAAGAGATTTAGATTTTCGACATTATGGTGTAATAACGCACCCATGTTTTGGCTTTACTGCCTTAAAACCACTCAGTATAAAACACCATAAGCTTAGACATAACATGGAAAGGACAAAGTCTCATCCTTAACTCTGAATTACTTGGCCTTTATAGATTTAAGATAGACTCATAAATCAAATTTAATATAGTTTCTGTATACATTATTTTAGTTAATATTCTAAACAGTCTGATAAAGTTCTAATTTTCATATATTCACATGTAAAGAGGCACAACATTTCCCTTTGATTTATTGCATGTGCTCTGACTCATAGCAGAAATTGAAATTAATGCTGGAACAATGCCCCACATCCTTATGGGGAGAGCTGGATTATGGCCCATCATATAAGAGCCTCCTCTAGCTGTCTCAGGAGTGGTGATAGTCCCATCCTTTGTTATAAGGATTTTGACTGAGAAAACGAATAGCTCTTAGAAAGAAGGAGTTATAAAAGCATGAGAAAATGCAGATGTTGTCAGGATTTTGACAAGAAAATGCACATCCCCACTCCAAACTGGTAAAAGAACTGGAAATAGCTCTTTACACTTTATGACATACACTGTGGTGTAAATGAACATTAAAAGACTCTGACAAAAAAGAAAGAAATCAGTTTTACCCAATAAATGACAACAGTGTTTCTGTTGTAGCCATTCTGGCATATCTGAGTTATTAGGAAATTATAAATACGTGAATAATTCAGTTGATCCATATACATATCTACACATACCCCATTATGGAAATGCTGTTGAAAAATATAAGCCCATATTTGGCTAACAAACTACAATGAATATTCATCCCAAATAATACCCTAATCTTGCAAGGAGATCCACAGTAATTAGTAGAATCAGGGACTTTTCAAACTTGCATCTCCTGAGGAGAATATTGCTTTCTATTCAGGTTACAAATGGAAACTTGGTCTCTCACAAAACCATCACACAACTTGACATTAGTGGCTGTCTGTTCAAGAGATATCTAAGCCTGGAATAACAGGGTGGTTACAAATCATTGGTAGAACTGTGTGGCACAGCTTACACAGCATCTCCTTGCATTGTTTGATTCTGAGCACTAATGTTGTTTCATTTTCAGGAGTACTACATTCATCCAAAGAGCTAAACAAAAAGTAGGTCAGAGTTTTTAGGTTGCTTTTTCTTATGTATTCAAAAGCACTTGTCTACCTTCTGAGCTAAAATTTCAGTATATAAAATTAGATTTTGAAGTATATAATATCTGGATATATAGGTGTGGCTGGTAGATTTCTGATCTTTATCTCATCTGTTGTTAATATTATTGAGTGTGTGTGTGCGCGCACGTGATAGAGAGAGAAATAATTATATTAATGGATGAATGAGAGAATGTAGAGACATTATACTATAAAATGACACTAATTGCATCTCTAGCAGTGCACATAGCTGGCCTATGTTGAGCATGAATGTTCATTGCTGTTTCCCTTGTCCTCCACATCCCTCCTTTTTGCTGTTTTTGTTAAACTCATTCTTGTGACATACCCTAAATTAGATCGCAAGCCCTTTGAGGCTGGGATTGTCTTTCTGTCTCCATATAAGAATTCTGATGAAAATTATTTGCTCAGCAGGCATAGTGAATTTAAGTGTAAGTTACACAATTAATATTATTGAGGTGAGGACTGTCTCTTACTCTTTGTATATATGCTACTTAGCACCATACGGCCCCAATCTTAATTTGGATTTCCAGGTGCTACTGTAACACCAGAAAACCCAACCCCCTCAGAACATTTGAAATAAAATAAACCAATTGCCATTTTATTAAAACACAACAACAACAACAACAACAACTAGTTATGGATTGAAGCCTGTCCAGTTTTTTCACTGACTATAATTTTACAGATGAAATCTATTGCAAAGTTGGTTATTACAAACAAAAGACACATGTTAAAGTGTGTAAATAGAATTACTATTATCACAGTCTTTTGATGCATTAGTCGACCCTGCCTCCTTTTATGATGAAGCATACTCATTCTACATATGGCAACAGTTGTCCCTTAGGGCTACATTTTTAGAATTGCATATGTAAAAATGCACAAATATAATTTATTCATTTAGTTGTCTCAGTTGCACATGCTAATGACGAGTTGAATGTCTAATTTATCAACTATACTTGCATTCAATGAGACTGCAGTAAGTTTATTGGTATATTGTGATTTTGAGCTCAGAGTTCTAACTCTTGGCTCTCAGAGTGCTGAGTAAATAATGGTTTGTCAGCCTTTTCAATAGTCTCACCTTAAAATATTAATGGATCACTACATGCAATAAGGGCCCTTCAACATATATAGCATATGGCCTTTCAAATTTTTCCAAACATCTGCCAAACTAGTGATTGTTTAACTTAGACATGGCCTGCCACATATAGGTTTACATGTGATTTTCAAACTATGCCTCTGTTTTTGGTGGAATACCTATCTGTTCACAATTTTTGTGTGTGTTCCCTGGCAACTCATCGGAGATGCAAAATTGAGTCTGTTTTTAATAATAATAATTAATAAATAAAAAGTTAAATTTGAAAATCAGCATCTATGCATTTTTCTTCTGTTTGTGCCTTGTTTTTCTGTTTTACACGGTGAACTGAATCAATGATAATTTCTTCACAGAGCATGAGTGTTAGACCAATATATTAACTAGAGCTGAGTAAACCAAAACAACTTTGACAGTTTGTAAAAGAGCTTTTTAATGGATGTTCAGAGGCTCACACTCATAGGTTATTCTGCAAAAGTTCAGCTGTAACTTAGGTACACTGCAATGGCCACATTATTGCCTGCTTCAGATAATTTGAGAACAAGGTAGAGGTTTGGTCAAACAGTGTCTCTTGTTTTTTTAAGGTATACAGTTCTAATAATAATATGCATTTTGGGTGGCATGGAATAATCTTAGTTGATAAACATTTTTTATGGGGAGGCTGTCAGCTCCTCCATATTTTGGAGATGGTCAGTATGGATCTGAAAGTAAAAATGACCAAAGAGTTAAACTAGTCTGCAGATTATAATATCATAAAAGTATAGCCTGTAATGTTTTTTCAGATGAAAGAAACCGAGCTGATTGATAGGTTTCGGTGGAGACCAGACTATGAAATTACTGTAGTGTCAATTTTAGCTAGGGATGTAGTTACGTGTTCTGTGTGGTATTTTGAAAAGTGTAGGGAAGAGACTAGGGAACCTCTCACGTTTTGCAGATTGGACTTCACTGACAGGAATTCTTTCCCATTGCTTTGCTTTCTGTAAAATCTGATTAGCTGCCACGGTTATTCAAATGAGAGAATTTCTGTAGCTCTCTTGTGAACAGCTAGCTAGCATTCCCATTTCCAAGGAAGATAACCCCTGCCAGAAGCTGTCTTCAGGATTAGATAGTCAGCCTTAGTACTACAGTAGCATTTTAGACATTATGAACAGCAGCAATACCAAGTAATGAAATCTTCGGGATGTCCTCTTTATTTATACATCTTGTAGAAAAATATGAAAAAGAACTAAATTTGTAAAACAAAATGTAGCTCTTTTGTACAGGCATTTTTATAGCTTTTAACCAAAATAAGTGCATGTATTATATGGCAGTAAGTGCATGTATTATATCAGAAAAATAATGTGATTATTTTAAACTAAGTATTGAAAAATCTTTAATATAAATGGATAGTAAAATATATACAGTTTAATCTCATAGGGCTATAAAATAATAGATTGTAGTTTTTAAAATTCTAAACTCACATATGTTTCTGTAGTAGGTAACCCATCATAAACATGACTTATATTTCCTTAAGCACTCAGCTCATATGTTTCCGTAAAGGGCCGAGGGGAATTCTAAAGCAAGAATTTCTGTCTCTGATTATAATGAGAGTGCAAATTATAATTTGCATTTAAGGTTAATTTAAAATAATCTTTTATCCTAGCACAATTTAGAAATCTGAGTACCTAGAGATTAAGATACCTTAAAAGAGGTATCTAGAGTGATGATATGATATAAATAAAATATAGTTTCAATTACAGGTAATTATCTTTCATAAGTGAGAAGAAGGCTGATATTATAAGAACTTTTATGTATGATTTGATCTCTTTATAATAATTCTCACATGTGAGTTATCCCTTTTATTAACTTGATTTAAATGGTATTCTTAAATCAATATGAATTGTAGTGTGTTCGAGGCATCTTCAGTCGATTAGTACTTAGGGGTGTATTCTAATCATTTTTATATCCATTTTCATATTTTTTCTAGATTAGATTTGATTTTTATTAAATTACACATTTGGCAAAGATAACTGACATAATATACTTAAAAACTCTGTAAGGTATTTGACTTAGTACTGTAAGACATTCTGATTAAAAAGTTAAAACTACAAAATCTGTGTAGCACATATTAAATTTAAAAGTGATTGAGATTATCAGTTAGAAAAATGTTAAAGTAATTGTAAACAGAGAATCAACCCTTCTGGCTGTTTCTAGTGGGATCCGTGACACAGGAAGGCCAGGGAGCAGTGGGAGAGGGGAAATATATAAGCCCTAAGCTAATTAAGGCATGGTTCCCTATAGACTAGGGAGGGTTGTTCCAGGTTAATTGGAGCACCTGTAGTCAATTAAGGCCCTGTCAGGGACCAAATAAAACTGCCTGCTTCAGGCAGTCAGGGAGGAGGAGGAAGGAGAGAGGACTGGAGCTTGGAGGTGTGTTGTGAGATTTGAAAGACCAGCAAACCAAAATAAGGGAGACCCTGCCCTGGCAGGGCAGGGAGACTCCATCCCCCAGTGTCTAAGGACTAAGGGTTACCCCACCCAAAGTGGAAGAGGGTAAGAAACCCACAAGGGTTGAGAGGGGCTGGGGCTCAGAGTGAGGAGCAAACGCAGACCCCTCTCTCACTTCCCTCCTCTACCACCTTCCTGGGCCACTAGTGGGGCCCTCGGCTCCCAAGAGCAGGGGCAAGGGGTGGCATCTTAACCCCCCACACACCAAGAAAAGTGTGGGACCCACCATACTAACATTGGCCATCTTGTCACAGATCCCACAGATATCTGTTATTGGCTCAAAGCTATTCATAGAATCATAGAAATGTAAGACTGGAAGGGAGCTCAAGAAGTCCTCAAGTCAAGTTCCCTGCACTGAGGCAGGACCAAGTAAACCTAGACTATCCCTGGCAGATGTTCATCCAACCTGTTCTTAAAAACCTCCAATAATGGGGATTCCACAGACTCTTTTGGAAGCCTATTCCTGAGCTTAATTACTTTCTAACTATAAGGGAGGTTTTTTATATAGTTAGAAAGTTTGTTATAATATCTAATCTAAATCTCCCTTGCTGCAGATTGAGCGTATTACTTCTTGTCCTACCTTCAGTAGACATGGAGAACTGATCACCTCTTTATAACAGCCCTGTGATGGGGTGGACTAGGCCAAGAGGCCCCTTGCTGGAGGCCTTGTGGTCCTGCCACACCTGTCCCAGGAAAAAAGCAGTAGAGAAGTCTTCCAAGTAGCCTAGAGAAACTGCAGGAAAGCTGCCAATCTAGGGGAGGCTGCAGGCTAGTATAAAAGGATCTGCAGCACAGACTGGAGGCAGTTCCTTGCTGGAGCCATAGGAGTTTGAATGGTGCTCCTGGTTGGCCAAAGGGAACTGCCGCACCACGGACAGCTCAATGATGGCAGGGACTCGGGGAGTGGGGGGTTTGTCTTCACTTACCGGAGGATCGACACTGCAGCGATCGATGCATTGGTGGTCAATTTAGCGGATCTAGTGAAGACCTGGTAAATCAGCCACAGATCACTCTCCCATCAATTCCTGTACTCCACCTGATCGAGAAGAGTAAGGGGAGTCGATGGGAGAGCGTCTTCCGTCATCTTCGTGTAGTGTGGACCCTGCAGTAAGTAGATCTAAGCTACTCCTATTTGAGTTACCCTATTCATGTAACTCAAATTGCATAGCTTAGATCGACTTTTCCCTTTAGTGTAGACAAGACCTGAAACAGAGCTACTAGGACAGAGCATAGAAGAGCCCTGAGGTAAGTGTGAAGCACTGGTGACGGCTGCGGCAGTGGGGAAGTGACCCAGGGAACTGAAAACAATTTAATTTAAGGGACAAGGTGGCATGTGCAGTTGTGAGCTGGAGCCGGTTCCCACAGGTTCCCAAGAACCGGTTGCTAAAATTAGACCTCCGTGGAGAACCGGTTGTTAAAGGGCCAGGGAGTGGGCAAAGAACTCTGGTCCGCAGGCCGGACCATCCTGTTGCTCTCAGGATTCCCAGCTGGGGAGGCTGATGCTTCCCCGGCCCTTCCCCCGCTTCTCCCAGCTGTAGCGTGGCTAGCCATCGGCATCAGCTGGGCAGCTCAGCTGAGCTCCGAAGTCGTCCTGCTGCCGCTTTTTGAGAGGCCCGTCAAGGTGTGTGGGGGGGCTGCTGCAAGCTCCAGGGCTGGCCAGAGGGGAGGGAAGGAGAGGGGGAAGTGAGTCAATTGGCCTGGGCCCTGCAGGGACCCCTGGCCCCACAAGGATGTCTCTCCTGGTCCCTCCCCTGCTTCCCCCCTTCTTAAATCAGAACTTTTTATAGGGAACCCATTGTTAAGATTTTGGCAGCTCATCACTGGGCACGTGGCTGGTATTCTTAGGGTCCCTTGGCTGGGATTCAGAGTAGTGAGCAGGCCTGGGTCCCCCCTATAGGCCGCTGGAGAAGTGGCCTACAATTGGACAGCAATAAACCCCCAAAATGGGATCTGAACTACTTAGTGGCCCAGCTGGAGAGCTGGGGCCAGAAGGGCTCAGAAACAATGAAACTATTCCGTCCAGGGAGGAAGCCTTGGGGGTATGGTCCGATACCATGGCTGGGACTGTTTAAAGACTACAGACACACCCAACCAGAAGGGAGTGCTTGCAAGAAGTGGGTGCCACACCATTACAATTCCTTAACATGTTATCAGGTTCCCGCTTTTCAGTCTTCTTTTCTCAAGACTAACCATGACCAGCTTTCTAAAAAATGTTTAACTATTCAGTATCGTCATCAATGATCTGGAAGAAAATAAGTAAAGTTTGCAAATGACACCGCTCAATCTGGACCACATGGCAAGGGAGGGTTCCCTTGAACAACATGCATTTTGCTGAATTAAAATGTAAGGTCATATATCTAGAAACCAAGCATGCAAGTCACATTTATAAGATGGAAGATGCTGTATTTTGGAAAGCTATGACTCTGACAAGGACTTTGGGGTTGTTATGTATAATCAGCAAGACTTATGCTCCCTATGAATCTGAGTTTTTCACCACTGAAAGGTGTGGAACCTTTGGAATATTTTGTTTTCAATTCCTAGAAGCATTGCTGGGCACCTACAGCATTTTAACAGTACTACATTTTAATCATAATGGTAATCTAATGAACTCCATGTGGCCATTTCCCATAATCAGAACCATTATCAGTGTTAAGCAACTCAGTTTTTGACTTATAGGTTTACATTTGAAACCTCTCTTTAGAGTGCAGATATAGACCATTGAACTGCATGAAACAATACAACTTGGTTGTAGTTGCTACTTGCTGTAGCTTTTAACAGAAAATACAGAGGTGAAGAAATATGAATCATTAGAAGCCAATTATTAAATTCTTAATCAAAATGAAGACACAGATATGTGTGCTTTTTCAATGTTGCTAAGAGATGGGCTAAACCTCTACTCAATAATTTTGTGTCTCTTGGGGTCCTATATTTTTTGTATATCTGAAGCAAAAGTGGTGTATAATCATTTGTCTGTGCAGGATTAATTTCCCTAAGGTTTTCATTGTAATATCTGGTGACCAACCTGTGATTTTGTTGACAGAACTGGACAGTACAAATAGAGATACTTTATTATTTGCTGTAGGTAAACGGAACCAAAACTGAAATATTGTAACATGAATGCCACCACATTTTCCACTGCTTTTCTCAAAATTAAAAATATTTCTATATCCTACAATATTAATAGATATTATTTTTTTCTTTATTAGTAACTATCCACCCAACCTGTCTAGGAGGTTGGAACATATTGCCTGAAAGTGACTGTGTTGTTTGGTTTGCAGCCACTGCCAAACATAGAACTCTCTTTTCTAGGTATTAGAAAATGAACGAGATTGAGTTTAAGAAGTCATGTAAGAAGAGGCAGAGAAGATTTAATCTATTTTATTTTTTTTATAGGTAATTTGTCCCTCAGTCTACTGTTGGGCACCTTTACAACACATTAGTGACCATATATACAGGAGTAGATTGCATGTGCTGTATTGAGAATAGGAAATACACCAACAAAAGGAACACCTACACTCTCAATATTTCTATATTTGTAGCATAAAGATTAACCTATTTTAATAACCTCAAAATATTTTTCTCATACTTTAAGACATATTACAGCAGAATAATAAATAACTATAATTCTCTGCTCAAGGAAGAGAATCAAACAGAAATGAGGTTTGTAACATCAACATCTGATATCTCCTTTATTAACGTGGAAACGCACACTACTATGTTGCAAGACCACTGCACCTTCACATGCTTTGAACATGACTGTGCTGTTGCCAAACCCTTAATATTTTTCTCATATCAGGAGACCTTAAGAAACAGTATCTGAAATTGGCAAAAGTTGGTAAGGTAAAGTAGTGATTTTGACTCAGCTCCTGGACCTATTAGTAATGAGGGTGAATATTGTATTATCATTTCTAGGAGAGATACACATCCTCCTCCTTCCTTTTTTTTCTTTTTCTCTCACCCTCAAATGTTAGAGAGAGAGGAAAAAAAATGGACCCTAAAAAAATCTAGGGCCATATTTTCTAAAGAAGGCAGCTTTCAACAGTATCCTGCTGAAGTTTTAAAAAATGCTCAACATCCAGAAGTTCCCATTGAAAATCTGATTTTATGGAACATATTTTGCAAAAGGATTCCTGCCTCTCTCTTCATGTAAATCTATTTCAAGTCAGGCAACAGGTGAATACTGGTTGTGGCACACAACTTAGCCACATAAACGTCTCTCTCCTCTTGTGGGTTTCAGGACTACTGCTCCAAGAAGCATTCATTTAAAGTGTCAAGAAATTTTATCTCTGCCTCCCGTCCTGAGGTGGCATGTGCCCAGTCAATATGGGGATAGTTGAATTTCCTATTATTATTAGTTTTTTATTTTTATAGCCCTTCTAATCTCCCTGGGCATTTCACAGTCATTATCACCATCCTGGTCAGGAGGTGGCAGTATATCCCTACTGCTATATTCTTATTATTCAAGCATGGCATTACTATCCATAAAGATTCTATGGTACAATTTGGTTCATTTAAGATTTTTACTTCATTTAACCCTATGCTTTCTTTCACATATAGTACCACTCCCCCACCAGCATGACCTATTCTGTCCTTCTGATATATTTTGTACCTTGGTATTGATGTGTCCCATTGATTATCCTCATTCCACCAAGTTTCTGTGATGCCTATTATATCAATATCCTCATTTAATGCGAGGCATTCATGCTCACCCATCTTAGTATTTAGACTTCTAGCATTTGTATATAAGCACTTAAATAAACTGTCACTTTTTATCTGTCTGCCATTATGTGATGTAATTGAATGGGACTCTTTTTCATTTGACTGTTTCTCATTAGGTCCTACCCATATCATCTTCCATCCTCTCCTCCTTACTGGGATATAGAGAATATACATTAATAGATCCTCCCTGTCTGTCCAAACCATGTTCTCCTCTGCATCTGTCGGCTTTCCCCCAGCACTTTTAAAAACTGCTCTATGACCTTTTTAATTTTACATGCAGGAATCCGGTTTCATTTTGGTTTACTAGGATCATGATCAGTTTGATCTAATACATCTCTTTACCAAGCCAAGAGTGTCACTATTCTTGCCTACTTTGTCTAATATTAATTATGAAATGTAAATGATTTAGGAGGGACAAAAAAACAATAGAGGGCATGCATCTTAAATTATAAAGGCTTTGTAGTCATTTAACAGAAGGCATTAGGGAGACATTGTAATGGTGTAGAAAATAATATAGACTGAGTTTGGAGAAGTTTCAGAAAGTAAAATCATTACTGACTAAAAGAGAATAATTGAAGTGACTAAGGAATGACTAAGAAAATAGGAAAAAATATGTAAAACGGCCAGAGTCGTCATAATGGTATATTTTAATTACACAGATATTTACTAGAGTACATCAAATAGTAGAAATAAAGGTGGAGGCAAATTTAGGAATCAGAATAATTATGTTAGCAGTGAGTTAAAACATAATCCTTCATAACAAGGAAGGGAACCGAACAATAATGCACTTCATTTTGGAAATAGTTATAGAGGTAAGAAAAAGGCTTGGAGGCAAAGATTGCAAGCTCAATAAATTTAAGATTACAAAGTAACTGTAATCATGTTCCTGCTGGTCTCCAGTACAGGACTAGTTATCAGTAGACTCTGGCACCATGCAGAACAGTTGGCTGGGAAATGGTTTCCCCAGCCTATGAAAATGTTTGCAATTTCAAAAGCTCTCCTGTTCCAACTTGGGATGATACAAAAACCTTTCAATGTGTTTCATGAAAAACTAGAGAGACAGACAGATACCCCACCGCAGAATAGCCCAGTGGGTAGGGCATTTGCCTGGGATACGAGATGCTCTGCCTGATTGAGATGAGGGACTTGAAACTGCCTCTTCCACATCCCAGGCAAGTGCTGTAACCACTAGGCTAATGTGCACTGGAGGTTTTCTTTCTCTGACCAGAATTCCATCCTGGACCTGAGAAACTTTACAACAAAAGTTTCTTCAAAACTTGGTCCATTTCAACAAAGAGTTTCTGTTTAAATTAATCAACACTTCCAGTATGTCTGTTAGACTATGAGGTGCCACAGGACTCTTTGTTGCTTTTTACAGATCCAGACTAACACAGCTACCCCTCTGATACTTGACAGTTCTTTGGAAAGTTTTTTATCCGCTTTACCAGGGAGTAACAACTATGCTACATATTATATTAGCAGGTATAGAATTAGATTCAGAATTGCTTTCTAAAAGTAAATTTAGAAAATTCATTTTTTCTTGTAATGGGGAGATGGAGAAAGAACAGAGGAGTGGGGACTGGTTCAGGGATGGGCATGGCTTCCTAACTCAAAGCCAAAAACCAAAAAATATGAAGTTTCTGTGTGAGCGTCTAGTCAGTTTGGGTGAAGAGAAATCTTCCCATACATATATGATTCTCAAAAAGAAAATATATAAAAGATTTTTCAGACTACAAGAACTGACAAAGATGATTGGCCTGTTGAAAATATCTGTGACTGAAAGATCTAAAAAATTATTTCTCACATGCTAGTCTCATCCAATAGTCTGAAACTTACGTTATCAGAGTGTGCAATATGTGTATTATTGTCTTAGCTTTCCTAAGAAAGGCATCAGTGATCTAGCCCATATCATCTAGCCCATATGTAATAGGCTGTCTACATGGATGGAGGTTGAAATTTTCACAACTCACACAACTTCCATTGAAATTGCAGCAAGTTGTTTGGCTAACTCCCATATTTGATTTTGCAGGGTCGGCCCACAACATTTTGGCACCTGAGACAGGGAGCTCAAATGACACCCCCATGCCCCCTCGCTTAGGCCAAAACTTTGAAAGGTCTCAATTCTGCCTTCTTCCTGTTCTACTCCTCTCATGGTACTGCTCTGCTACCAGCTCAATAAAGGAGAACTAACAACTTAAAATGCCTTCTTCAAAAATTTTAAGTGGCATTAAACTTTCAAATGCCTGAACAGCAAATGTAACTTTTCTTGTCTGCATAGTAAACACTGGCATTTTTATCTGTTTGAATAATCAAAGTGATGCTTTCCGTGCCTTCTTGGTTGCAGAGATTTGAACTGCTTCCTGAAGGTCCACAGTCTGGGCCAGTTCATGCTCTATTGAGATGGTTGCAAGGCCAACCAGCCTCACCTGTGACATTGTGGAGCATAGATGTGTTTTTATTAACTTCAGCTTGGAGAAGCTGCGTTCTCCACTGGGAACTGTTACAGGAAGTGTTAGACGTATGCGCAGAGCAACAAAAGCATTTGGAAAGAGGGTGGTCATATATGCACATATATTCCAGAACAGCCTTTGGAGTTGATCCTGCTGAAATGTATCTTGAAAGGGCTTTCAGTTCATCACATAAATCACTCGCATCAATATCGCACATGTCATCATGTGTCAACACTGTCTCTAGTGCCCTGCATTGCTGGTGTAGGTCGTCTTCAGGTATAGTGAGTCGTTTTGGAATATCATACAACATCCCAAATATACTGCTGTGTTCCTTGAGCTGCATGAAACATTCTTCAACTGACTGTATTGCACAATCTAGCACCTGGTTAAAGAATTCAACTTTGAATTGTTGTTTGGGGTCTCTTATGGGATTATCCATGCCTCGTAATCAAAATGTCATCTTCTTTGGTGACTCTTGTATTCTTGAATGGGAGGGAAAATAGCTTCAGTGTGAAGTTCCTCTGCCAACTTCTGTGCACTCTTCAGAACATTTTGAAATCCCTCATCTGACCGGTAAGACTGTAAGTATGACGTTGCTTTGTCCAGTTGTTCCATTGCTCCAGATATATCAAGGTCAACACCTTGGAGTCTCTTGCTTACAACATTTATTTCAAACAGTATGTCATGCCACAACACTAAACCACACAGAAATTTGAAGTTATGTATGTTTCTGGTGATTCCATTTCCCTCTGCCACTCACTCACTCACTCATGCCCGTCACCCCAATCGGGGTATGGGCCACCAACCACAGATCTCCAGAGTCTTCTATCCTGGGCCATTCGCTCTAGCTGGTTCCAGGTATAGCCCATTTTTTTGCTATCAGCCTGAAGGTCGCGTCGCCAGGTATTTCTTGGACGGCCTCTTTTCCGCTTGCCTTGGGGGTTCCACCGCAGTGCCTGTCTGGTGATGTTGGTTGGCTGCTTGCGTAGTGTATGTCCTATCCAGCCCCACCTTCTCCTTCTAATTTCTTCCTCTGCTGGGAGTTGACGGGTCCTCTCCAAGAGGTGGATGTTACTGATGGTGTCTGGCCAGCGGATCTGGAGAATCCTTCTGAGGCAGCTATTAATGAAGGTCTGGATCTTCCTGGTGGTTGTTTTGGTTGTCCTCCAGGTTTCAGCTCCATACAGTAGGACTGATTTCACATTGGAGTTGAACAGTCGAATCTTTATTGCCAAAGACAGCTCTCTGGAGCTCCAGATGTTCTTGAGCTGTAAGAAGGCTGCTCTTGCCTTACCAATCCTTACTTTGATGTCTGCATCTGTACCACCCTGTTGGTCGATGATACTACCTAGGTAGGTGAAGGACTGCACTTCTTCCAGGGGGCGTCCATTCAGTGTGACTGGGTCGTTGCTGATGGAATTGATCCTAAGGATCTTGGTCTTGTCCTTGTGGATGTTGAGGCCAACCTGTGATGACGTGGCTGCCACTACGTTGGTCTTCTCTTGCATCTGCTGTTTACTGTGCGAAAGGAGTGCAAGGTCGTCGGCAAAGTCCAGGTCATCAAGCTGGGTCCACAACGTCCACTGGATTCCATTCCTACGCTCGTAAGTGGATGTCTTCATAATCCAATCTATGACTAGGAGAAAGAGAAGTGGTGACAACAAGCAACCTTGTCTGACTCCGGTTCGCACCTGGAAGCTGTTTGTGAGCTGCCCTCCATGGATCACTCTACAGTGTATGCCATCGTATGAGTTCTTGATCAAGTTGACCACCTTTGCTGGGATGCCATAGTGCCGAAGGAGCTTCCAGAGGGTCTCTCGATCCACGCTATCGAACGCTTTCTCATAATCAACAAAGTTGATGTACAACGAGGAGTTCCACTCCATAGACTGCTCGACTATAATGCGGAGCGTTGCTATCTGGTCCGTGCATGATCTGTTCTGCCGGAAACCTGCCTGTTCATCTCGTAGCTGTGGATCGACGGCATCCTTCATTCTCTCTAAGAGGACTCGGTTGAAGACCTTCCCTGGCACCGACAGAAGTGTGATTCCTCTATAGTTGGCACAGTTGCTGAGGTCTCCTTTCTTGGGGATTTTGATGAGGTATCCCTCTTTCCAGTCAGCCGGAATCACTTCTTCTTCCCATATCTTCTCAAAGAGGGGGTACAGCATTTCCACTGAAGCATCCAGGTCTGCTTTCAGGGCCTCTGCTGGAATATCGTCAGGTCCAGTCGCCTTCCTGTTCTTCATCATGGTGATGGCTTTTCTGATCTCGTCTCTGGTTGGTTTATCGCAATTGATTGGGAGGTCCTCGTTGGCTGGGTCGATGTCTGGTGGATTAGGTGGTGCTGGTCTGTTCAGGAGTTCCTCAAAGTGCTCTGCCCATCTGTTCATCTGTTGTTCTATTCCTGTTATAGACTTTCCCTGCTTGTCTTTAACGGGACGTTCTGGTTTGCTGAACTTTCCAGACAGTCGCTTGGTAGTATCGTACAGCTGTTTCATGTTACCGCTGTATGCTGCCTGCTCTGCTTCTGCTGCCAGTCCATCCATATAATCTCTCTTATCCTTCCTAATATTCCTTTTCACTGCTCTGTGGGCTTCAGCATACTCTTTTTCAGCTTTGCCCTTTGCTGCTCTAGTCCTGCTGTTGTTGACTGCTGCCTTCTTCTTCTTTCTGTCTTCTATCTTAGTCAAGGTCTCTGTTGTGATCCACTCTTTCTGCTGGTGTTTCTTAATTCCAAGCACTTCCTGGCATGCTGACCTAAGTGACTCTCTTACTTTCTGCCATCTGTTGAGTACAGTGTCTTCCTCTTCCTCAGACCGATCCTGTAGTACTGAAAACTTATTCTTCAGCGTCAATCCAAAATCTTCCTTGGTCTTATGGTCCTTCAGAAGGCTGACGTTGTACTTCGCTCTTCTGTCTGACGCGTCTATCCAGTTCTTCTTCAGCTTCAGCTTCAATCTGGCCACCACTAAGTGATGGTCGGACGCCACGTCTGCTCCTCTTCTAACTCTAACGTCCTGCAAGGATCTTCTGAACTTCTTGCTAATGCAGACATGGTCGATCTGGTTTTCTGTCGTGCCTGCTGGCGATACCCAGGTACTCTTGTAGATCCGCTTGTGAGGAAAGATGCTGCCTCCTATGACCAGGTTGTTAAGTGCACACAGATCCACAAATCTCTCTCCATTCTCACTCATCTCTCCCAGAGCGTGGGTCCCCATGACTTGTTCGTATCCTGTGTTATCAGGTCCAATTTTGGCATTAAAGTCTCCCATAAGGATGGTAATGTCTTTGTCTGGGAGAGTCTCTAATATTTTCTGGAGTCTGTTGTAAAAGTAGTCTTTGTCCTCCTCTTCACTGTCATTGGTTGGAGCGTAGCACTGAACAACATTCATCTTAATCCTCTTCATTTTAGTTCTGAAGGATGCTGTGATGATCCTGGGACCATGTGCCTCCCAACCAATCAGTGCTCTCTGTGCGTGCTTGGACAACATGAAGCCTACTCCCTGTGTGTGGGGTGCGTCGCTCTCTTCATGTCCTGAATACAGCAACAGCTCTCCTGTCAACAGTCGTCTCTGTCCAGCTTGCATCCATCTTGTCTCGCTAATGCCTAGTAGGGTCAGGTTGTTGCTCCTCATCTCTGCTGCAACCTGCGCCGTCTTTCCTGACTCGTACATGGTTCTCACGTTCCATGTGCCGATGGTAATCCTCCTGGTTGTAAGAAGGGTGATCGGCTTAGTGGCTTCCTCGCGGCTTTCACCACCCAGCGTCATGCATCTTCGAGTTGAAGACCCTTCTTTTTCCAGGCTAAAAGTCTCTGTTAACTCTATTGTTGGCGTTTCTGTAGCAAGCTGATTTTTTTACGGGATGGAGTTGCTAGCCCCACGCCCAACCCTCCTCCTTTACCCTGACTTGGGACAGGCAGATGGCCCCAAAGGACCTCTCTGGTGGAGTTCCTCTGCCACTGTTCTCCCACAAACAGTTCCTGTCATAGCATTATCCTCCATAATGGCAACTGTGGCATCATCTATCTTCCCAATTTGGTGTTTGATAGGCTTTATTGCCTCCACTTAACTTTCCTATCGTGTGTCACTCAGTGGTTTCAGTGTCAAAGAGCATGTTCTCAGATGTTGCTTCAAAATTTGCTATCGATGAGTTGATGCAGAGAAAAATACATAGATGCTTTGAATTACACTAAAAAAATTCAGCAGCCTCACTAGAAGCTGATGTTGCCTCACTGACCACCAAGTTCAATGAATGAGAACTGCATGGGACAAAAAAAGGCCGAGGGTTTATGTCATGGAGTCCCCAGGCGATGCTCTGGAACTGCTCCCCACAAAGCCAGTCAGGACTTTGGAAAGCCTCCTCTCCCTTGCAGCAAACTGTCTTCAGGGCAAGAAGCTCACACCTCCTGGGTCTATCCTTGGAGCATTCAGCATATGCCCCTCCGTGTGCTTCCCACAGCGAGTCTGCCCAAGCAGGGTCCTGGGGAAGCCAGAGAGTCCTGTACGCACCCACACTTTGCTTCGCAGCCAGACTTGACTCTTAGCCAGCCAGTAAAACAGAGGTTTAATAGATGACAGGAACATGGTCTAAAACAGAGCTTGTAGGTACAGAGAATCAGACCCCTCAGCCAGATCCATTCTGGGGCCCAGTGAGGCAGACACCCACATTTGCCCTTACTTCCTGTCACCAGCCAGCTCCCAACTCAAAACCCACTCCAGCCCCTCCTTTCTGGCCTTTGTCTCTTTCCCAGGCCAGGAGGTCACCTGATCTCTTTGGTCACCCACACCTTTAGCATTCCCTTGCAGGGGGGAAGGGCCCGGGCCATTAGTTGCCACAGAGACAGAGTGTTGGCCAGAAACTGAGGCACTCACACAGTATTCAGAGGAAACATTAAGAACAGCCCCACTTCGTCACAGTTTAACTCTCAGATCCATGTCTGCACTCCTCTGTTCTTTCCTCTCATGTTGGCACCATTATCATAGCCCTGACCTCTCATGTCAGCTGTTGCAATTCCCATATCTTCCAGCTTTTTAAGAAGCACATTTGTCAACTCCTGTAGTATCATCAATGTCAATAAATTCTAGAAAATGCTCTCTGACAGTCACCATTGCAGGGACATTTTCACTAGGTTCTGTTGTTGTTACAAAACGCACCATTAAAGTTATTTGTTCTGTATGGCTGATGTCAGGTGTGCAGTCGAGAATAACAGAGTAATATCTTGCTGACTTCAGATCTGCTACAATCTTCTATTTGACTTTTGTTGCCAGTAACTGTATGATCTCATTTTGAATTGTTATTCCAAGGTAGTGGTGTGTGTACATTTCTTGGGTGGTGACTCTTCTTAGATGCTCGTGGAGTACAGCATCAAACTCAGCCATCAGCTCCACAATTTTAAGGATGTTTCCATGGTTTGGCACATACAAGTCATCTGAAGTGCCACACGGTGCTTGGTTTTGGGTAGCAAGCATTCTTACAATGGCAATGAGCCTTTTCAGAGCATTTTGCCAGCAAAGAGACTCTGATGCAATCTTCTCTTGATGCTGATCATCTATGGTAGCATTTAACCTTAGTCTCATCTCAAGCTCTTTCCACCTATAGAATGCTCTCTGGTGATTTGCTGCCTTCTCATGGCATGCCAGATTTCTAGCCAGATTTTTCCAGTCCTTTGTTCCTGTTGAACCCAATGTGGCTGGAACATTAGACTGGAAGAGTTTGCAACAAAAACAGTATACAGCATTCTGGGTCTTTGAGTACATAAGCCATGTCCTCTCCACTTTGTCACCATTGGGGATTTCATGCCAGTAATGTGTTGGATGGAAACTTCTATTTTCATTGTCTTTGGGGAACATGAAGTTTTTCACTTGCTGTGGCCCATGCAGTACAAGGAATTCCCTCAGGCTACCACTCAAGGGGTCCACAGTCTTGGATCATCTAGACTTAAGGAACTAAACTCAGCAGCAGCTGTTTCTTGCACCTCCACCACAGTCTTCTCTGATCTACACTTTTCTTCAGGAATGTGCATGGTTACATCCATCTGAGATGGAGATATGCATGCTGCAGTAGCTGCCAGGTCACCTGCATTCTGACTAACTGGAAGATCAGGCATCTCCTCACCACTCACATCCTCACTGGGGCTGAAAGGCTCACCGTGAACATTTGTGTCTATGTATCTTAGGAGAGCTCCTTCCTGCTTAGATAGAAAAGCTTCCTTTACTTTCTTTCTTTTTCTGAATGCTGCCCCAGAGGGGCATTTTCTTCTTTCACTCATGACTGCTGTTCTGTGCCTGCTATAGTGGCTCTCAACACTCAGTTGCAGGGGACAAATAAGCAGGCTGGTAGCAGGGCCTGAGTGAGGGAAGATATCAGCGTCTTAAGGGCTTAACTGGCTCCTACTACTTCAGTTGACTGCCTGTTCTCCTCAAGTGGGTTCAGGAAAGCAGCAGGAAACAGGAAGCTCCCTGAGAAGCTGGTGTTAATCAGTCCAGGCTCCTGGGGGTGCTACAATAGAGGCTCCTCCTCCTCTCTCTCCCTGCAGCTCCTGCTGCTTTCTGTTATTCCCTCTCACCTTTTCTCCTGCCTGCCTGTTATGTCTCTTATGCCCTCATTCCTCCAGCACAGCACTCCACCATCTCTGTGCATCTAGAGCAGAGAGAATACATATGCACCAGCAGCAGACACAATTTTCTACACTGAGTCCTAGTGGTGCCCCCCCTCCTCACAGTCTGGCATCTGAGGCGGCCGCCTCAGTTTGCTCATGGTAAGGCCAGCCCTGTGACTTTGAGCATCTCAACCAAAATGTCTAGGCAAGGTAAGCCTGAATTTCTCTTCTTCCAGTCCCTGTGTGTGCAAAAGAGGTGGTATAGCTTAGGCTATCAATTTGGCCTTCTAGAAGTTCTTCACTTCACTGCAGCAGGAAGAGGTTTAGTAGCTCACACCAACAACCAGAGTCAATGGACAATCCAAATGGCTGTAATATTGCAGAAAGTGGTCATTTTAAGGGAGTAAAGTTCCCCAGATATGACATCACTTAAATGCTACTTCAACAGGGCTTGCATCAACACAATGAATTTTAAAACAAAAGGGAAGATTCCCAAGCACCAGTGCTTCTGCCCAGATATTCTAGCCTCTCATGATTTCAGGCTGCTCTCCAGTGCATGAAGTTCCTGTATCCTTTCAGAGTGGCCACAGATTGCATCAGCTGTTTGCCAGCCCCACATAAGACCTTCTCAGTTCCAATATAATGTCTCATTAGTATGGAGGAATCAGGGACTGGAATGATTATTGACACCTTTCCAACCGGGAACAGGAAAATATGTTTCCAATGTATTTGGGTGAATATCTATATTTATCTATCTATATATTTGCAATGAGATTAAATTTTTCTTAAAAAATTGAAGTTTTAATGTAATGGCCAAATTGGCTGTGAGTTGTAATGCCCTGCCTACTCTCACACAAACTAATTTATGTTGGTCCAAAACACATCAAAAGAAGGAAAAAATTAAAAAATCACGAGACTAAATTGTTCAGAGAATCCACCAGAGAAAATTTGGAGGATTCATCCACACTGAACAACCTGTTCACTCATTCCAGTTCTTTCACCAGAGAAGAAAAAACCTTGTACCAGACATATAGATGAACTCTTAACTTAACATGCAATCTTTTCTTGTTCTTTTGGATCAGGGAAGTATTTTTCTGGCTTTGCATGGTGGAAGTCTTCCTTCAACAGATCAAAGAACAACAACAACAACAACAACAACAACAACAACATGTAAAATGTGCCAGTTTAAGTGTCCTTAACCATACGGAGAAAATTAAACATTTTCCTTTCTTCTTCACCTCAGACAGAAGATTTCTAAATGTCATATTTTCTAGAATTTCAGTACATTTCTTTCTTTTCTCTTCTTTCTTCCATCCTTAATACCAATGGATTTATGTCCAGACAGAGCTATAAAACTCATAATCTTAGGACCACCACCAGAGCAAGATTCAGAACAGAAAATATTCCATTTCTCATTCAAGAAATAGCTTCACTCTGCCTTTTTGTGCTTCATAGAGCTCAATAATCCTAACTCTTGTTCCCATAATATGTTGTCACAGTCATTTTCTGCTTCAAAGGAAATACATGGTCTATCCATGCAGTCATTTCACATCTCTGTTCCTATATGGTTTGTCTGCACTATATTTTTTTAAAATTCAAGTTAAATGGTTGCCAGTTACTTCAAGTTAGCCATCATGTTTACACGTGCTAGTGTGGCCACTCCACAAACATTTGTTCCAGGATGTCCAGACTAGCATGTACAAATATGTTAGCTAGCTTGAGCTAATTAGCAATAATTTAATATTAGTTTAAAAATTCTAGTGTAGCAATACCCACAGTATTGTCTTAACTGATGTGATTTTTTGATAGCTCAGGTGAAGAAAGTAGGCATGCACATCCATATTACCAGGATGGCCTACTGCTAAAAATGGATTTAAAGCAAACTATATATACAGTCCACTAAATGTGTCATAAACTATTAATAATAAACCACACACCAACCCCTCTCCCCACCAAAACCTTTGTTCTTTGGTATAATTTCTGGTCATAAAAAGTTTGGAGTTCTGTTTTAATATACCTCAAACTGAAAATTCTCACATTATTCTAACCAGTTGTTAATCTTTCTTTTATAATGTTAGGATCATTTTAATATCCTTTCATTGTCTGCAGTTTGTAGTCATATTGGCATTGAGCGCATGCAAATTCAGTAGACAATTCAGCACTACTAGAACTTTCAATTCTTTCTCCCGAAAAATGAGCATTAACTTGTTTCAGACTTTGATACCACTGGAGCAGGCCAGCAATGCAGACAGAGCATCTATATTCCTGACTGCACCGTATCAGCTTCAGAGCTCATGAATAGAGCTGGTCTCAAATTTTTTTGACAAAATGTTTTTCTGTTGAAAATGTCACTTCACCAGAATTGAAACTTTTCACAGGAAAGGGTCAGTTTTAATGAATTTTCTGTTTCAAAATATTTTTGGAGAAGGTTAGACCCTCCCTATATAATGAAATATTCTTTGTAAAATTGAGTCCCTCGGTTTTTTTAACTTTACACAATCTATAATGATGTTCCTAATTTGTAATGCTCAATCTAGTTTATGTAGTGTAAACTTTGGAAATGATCTCCCAGAGTTAGAATGTAATGCTGTGGCAGTCCAGCTGCTGCGAGGAGGAAGAAGGAAGGAATTCCAGATTGGAAGTTGGGGTGTGGGGGGGGGAGAACCCTAAGCTATTTCTGTTGTGATGGACTCAGCAGGCATATCTTTCAGTAATGTCCAGATAACGGTTGCCTTGTATTATTAAGCAAAAATATACAGGTAAGGAAACTAGTTTTCTTTATCTCATGCTGCTTCTCCTATATGACTGCATTTTTTTCAAACATGCTTTGTTTTACTGCATAATTAACTTTTGAGTTTCTTACAATACAATGTTTCCATTTGTCTATAACCAAACAAGAATATAAATTTCTGTTCTAATCACTATTATGAAGTTCACTATAAGCCCAGCATCACTGTAGTATCTGAGCACCCTCCAGTATTGAATTAAGGGATGTGACTAACATTTGTAATATGTAGGGGGGGGGGTTCTTCCTCTCCCTAGGGGGAGAATTGTGTGTGCAATGTAGTGTTTTATTTTGGAAGGGTTTTTTTTTAATTCCTTTTATGTACACACTGCTAAGTGTTATGTTAGAAAATTAAGAGGTGAAGAAGTCAGCTTTGCATGTTGAGTGGAAGATCAGATTTGTAATGGTCCTTAGTTTCTTTGTGAGTTCATTCCCCAGTCTAGAATTTGCCCCCAAGAAAGCTGTGTCTCCAGGAGCTCTGTGCAACCTTTTAACTATCCTGGGCCCAAACCACTGAATGCCTAAAGGTAAAGCCTGAAACCTTTAATTGACTATTAAAGGCTATTTCACGTAATTAACTCAAAAAATTAATCTCGATTAAAAAAATTAATCATAATTAATTGCAGTTTTAATTGCACTGTTAAACAATAGACTACCAATTGAAATTTATTAAGTATTTTTGGATGTTTTTCTACTTTTTCAAATATATTGATTTCAATTTACAACACAGAATACAAAGCGTTCAGAGAGATAAAGAGTCCTGTGGCACCTTATAGACTAACAGACGTATTGGAGCATAAGCTTTCATGGGTGAATACCCACTTTGAAAGTGTGTACAGTACTCCCTTTATATTATTTTTATTATAAATATTTGCACGGTAAAAATGATAAAAGAAATAATATGTTTTGGTTCACCTCATACAAGTACCATAGTGCAATCTCTTTATTGTGAAAGTGCAATTTACAAATGTAGATTTTGTTACAAAACTGCACTAAAAAACAAAACAATGTAAAACTTTAGAGCCTACAAGTCTACTCGGTCCTACTTTTTGTTCAGCCAATAGCTAAGAGAAACAAGTTTGTTTACATTTATAGGAGATAATACTGCCCTCTTCTTATTTACAATGTCACCTGAAAGTGATAACAGACATTCACATGGCACTTTTACATGCCAGATCTGCTAAACATTCGTATGCCCATTCATGCTTTAGCCACCATTCCAGAGAACATGCTGATGACACTTGTTAAAGAAATAATGTGTTAATTAAATTTATGACTGAACTCCTTGGGGGAGAATTGTACGTCTCCTGCTCTGTGTTTTACCCACATTGTCATATATTTCATGTTATAGCAGTCTCGGATGATGACCCAGTGTGTTGTTTGTTTTAAGAACATTTTCACTGCAGATTTGACAAAACACAAAGAAGGTACCAATGTAAAATTTCTAAAGATAGCTACAGCACTCAACCCAAGGTTTAAGAATCTGAAGTGCCTTCCAAAACCTGAGAGGGATGAGGTGTGGTGCATGCTTTCAGAAGTCTTAAAAGAGCAACACTCTGATGCGGAAACTACCGAACATAAACCATCAAAAAAGAAAATAAACCTTCTGCTGGTGGCATCTGACTCAGATAATGAAAATGAATATGCGTTGATCTGCATTGCTTTGAATCATTATCAAGCAGAACCTTTCATCAGCATGGACACGTCCTCTGGAATGGTGGTTGAAGCATAAAGGGAAATATGAATCTTTAGCACATCTGGCATGTAAATATTTTGCAATGCCGGCTACAATAGTGCCATGTGAACACCTGTTCACACTTTCAGGTGATATTGTAAACAAGAAAGGCAGCATTATCTCCTACAAATGTAAACAAACTTGTTTGTCTGAACGATTGGCTAACAAGAAGTAAAACTGAGCAGCTTGTAGGCTCTAAAGTTTTACATTGTTTTATTTTTAATGCAGTTATTTTTTGTACATGATTCTATATTTGTAAGTTAAATTTGTATTAAGTTAATTGAAAAATATTATTTCTTTTATTTTTACAGTGCAAATATTTATAATAAAAATAAATGTATTGTGTGTTGTAATTGAAAATGTGAAAAACATCCAAAATATTTAATCATGCTATTAATAATAAAATACTATTTATATAATCGCTATTAATTTTTTAAAATCTTGATTACTTTTTTAATTTCTTGACAGCCCTACTTAATATTCTAGCAAAAGGTAGTGTATGTAGAGGGTGAGGAGCAGGTGTGATGTGTTCCCAAAAGTCTGTGTTGCTGAGGAGAGGGAATGAATCTGATAGTAATAGAGATGATAAAAGCCTTATTGCCAATAATGCTATATGAGAGCTTGGTATCAGCAAGGAAACTAGGTACATTGTTATAGACCGAATTAATAAATTGTGGGTGTTTCCTTTTTCCTCTGCCCACCACCATAACCTTTCTCTTGCTTGGGTTCAGATTCAACAGCTGTTCAACTGTGAGCTGATTTCATCCAAGTACTGGGCAATCTTGGTAGTAGTAGTTTAGTTATATATGGCAAAAGGTAAGTAGAGCTGTGTTTCATTGGCATATTGCTGGCACTTGAATCCAGGTTGTCATAGTAATTTTCATAGTACAGTAGAACCTCAGAGTTACGAACACCTTGGGAATGGAGGGTGCTCTGAAATGTTTGTAACTCTGAACAAAACACTATAGTGATTATTTCAAAAGTTTACAACTGAACATTGACTTAATACAGCTTTGAAACTTTATTATGCAGAAAAAAAAATGCTGCTTTTAACCATCTTAATTTAAATCAGGGGTCTCAAACTCAATTTACCTTAGGGCCAGTGCCAGTCTTCAGATCCTCCTCATGCCGCCCAGAACCTGCCCCCCCAAAAACTCCACCCCCAAAAAAATTCTGCCTCCCATCTGCTGGGACAGAGTTTGGGTGGGGGAGGAGGTCTGGGATAGGGGATTGGGGTGCAGGCTGTGGGAGGGAGTTTGGGTGCAGAAGGGGTGAGAGGTTGGGCTCTGGGAGGGAGTTTGGGTGAGGAAGAGGGTCTGGGGTGCAGGCTCTGGGAGGGAGTTTGGGGGCAGAAGGGAGTATGTGGGGAGGAGGTCAGAGGTGTGGCACTTATCTGGGGCTCCAAGGTGGGGTGGGCCGGGGGGCCTCCACGCGCTTCTGCCCCCAAGCACCGCCCCCAAGCATCCCATTGGCCCTGGACTGCAGGGAGGGGCCGGCAGCCACTGGAGTGAACAGGCAGGTGCCACTCAGCTCCGCTGCGCTGCGCTGCGCTGCTGGGACCCCTGAGGGGAGAGTGCCCAGGGGTGGCATGTGGGGCCAAAGGAGGGACCCGGCCCCAAAACTGCTGGAGCCCTGTGGGCTACATTGGGGAGGCTTGCAGGCCGCAGATGGCCCACAGGCTGGGAGTTTGAGACCCCTGATTTAAATGAAGCAAGCACAGAAAGTTTTTTTTCAAGCAGTGTCCCTATGGGTGCTCCATTGTAGATGTGCTTGCATCCCTGCTCTGCCCATCGGAAAACTTTTGGTAGAAGTATCTGTTAGGCCCACACGTGCATTGTCTCTCCTCGTGCCCACCACAAAGCTAAGCAGCATGTGTGGGCCAACTCCCCTTGCCACCTCAGTTCCTTCTCAATCGCTATTGGTTAGGGACAAAGCAGTTAACAGTCCACTTGCAACAGGGGTGGCAGGTTTGTATAATTTTTGGTGGTGCCCAGAATGGGTCCGGGTCCAACTCCCACCCCCACACACACACCTGCCTAAGGCTCTGGGAGAGAGTTTGGGTGTGGGAGGTGTGCAGACTCTGGGAGGGAGTTTGAGTGTGGGAGAGGGTGCGGGGTGTAGCCTGGAGGGAGTTTGGGTTCGGGAGAGGGTGCAGGCGCTGGGAGGGAATTTGGATGTGGGAGGGGGTGTGGGGAGCAAGCTCCGGGAGAGAGTTTGGGTGCAGGAGAGGGTGTGGGGAGCAGGCTCTTGGAGGGAGTTTGGGTGAAGGAGAGGGTGTGGGGTGAAAGCTCTGGGAAGGAATTTGGGTGTGGGAGAGGGTGAGGGGTGTGGTGCTTACCTCAGGCAGCTCCCCAAAGTGACCCGCACACCCCTCTGGCAGCAGCTCTTAGGCGGGAGAATAGGGGGGTGTCTGTGCACCGCTGGCCACAGGCACCGCCCCCGCAACTCCCATTCACTGCAGTTCCAATGGGAGCTGTAGAGTCGGTGCTTGGGGCAGGAGCAGTGCGTGGAGACCCCCCCATCCCCAGAGCCGTAGGCATTAGACAATATTATCAGATTCACAATGAGACACCTCCAGATACTATTTGCACATGCTCCATGAGGTCAATCTCCTCATCTGTCACCTTCTTCAAGATTGTCCCCATCTCAGAAATGTAGAGAAGCAATGTGGGCGTCAGTCTGTATCTTTGCAGATCACTGTGAGATTATTGGAAACTCTGCCTCCAATGCCATCTTTGGCTCCACAGTACTGCCATCCATGACTGACTCGACTCCAGAGTCCCAGCCCTCCAGTAGGGATACTGCTCGGGCATCACCTACAGCAGAGCACCCATAAGGACACTACTCAAAGAAGAAATTACTTGTGCAGTCATTATGGTTCTTCGAGATGTGTGTCCCTATAGGTGCTCCACGACGCACCCTCTTCCCCTCTACTTCAAAGTTTTTGTCAATGACCCTGCGGTAGCCGGCTAGCCTTGTGGCGGAGCATGAGGAGATACAGCGCATGTGCGGGCCTAATGAACACTGCTACCAAAATTCTCCCATCAGCAGCGCAGGGACGCAAGCAGACCTACAGTGGAGCACTCAGAGGGGGACACATCTAGAACCACCATCATTACTGCACGAGGTGAGTAACTTTTTCCTTAACTAGTCAAATCTTTTTTTTTAAAACTTTCTCTTTCTTTTTATTGTAGTTTACATTTAACACAGCACTGTACTGTATTTGCTTTTTTTTTCGGTCTCTGCTGCTGCCTGATAGCATACTTCCAGTTCCAAATAAGTTGTGTGGTTAACCCATCATAGAATATTAGGGTTGGAAGAGACCTCAGGAGGTCATCTAGTCCAACCCCCTGCTCAAAGCAGGACCAACACCAACTAAATCATCCCAGACAGGACTTTGTAAAGCCAGGTCGTAAAAACCTCTAAGGATGGAGGTTCCACCACCTCCCTAGGTAACCCATTCCAGTGCTTCACCACCCTCCTAGTGAAAGTGTTTCCTAATATCCAACCTAGACCTCCCACACTGCAACTTGAGACCATTGCTTCTTGCTCTGTCATCTGCCACCACTGAGAACAGCCTAGCTCCGTCCTCTTTGGAACCCCCCTTCAGGTAGTTGAAGGCTGCTATCAAATCCCCCCTCACTCTTCTCTTCTGCAGACTAAATAACCCCAGTTCCCTCAGCCTCTCCTCGTAAGTCATGTGCCCCAGCCCCCTAATCATTTTCATTGCCCTCCGCTGGACTCTCTCCAATTTGTCCACATCCCTTCTGTAGTGGGGGGATCAAAACTGGACACAATACTCCAGGTATGGCCTCACCAGTGAAGAATAGAGGAGAATAATCACTTCCCTCGATCTGCTGGCAATGCTCCTACTAATACAGCCCAATATGCCATTGGCCTTCTTGGCAACAAAGGCACACTGCTGACTCATATCCAGCTTTTCATCTGCTGTCATCCCCCGGCCCTTTTCTGCAGAACTGCTGTTTAGCCAGTCAGTCCCCAGCCTGTAGTAGTGCATGGGATTCTTCCTTCTTAAGTGCAGGACTCCGCACTTGTCCTTGTTGAACTTCATCAGATTTCTTTTGGCCCAATCCTCCAATTTATCTAGGTCACTTTGGACCCTATCCCTACTGTCCAGCATATTTACCTCTCTCCCCAGCTTAGTGTCCTCTGCGAACTTACTTAGGATGCAATTCATCCCATCATCCAAATCATTAATAAATATGTTGAACAAAACAGGCCCCAGGACCGACCCGTGTGTCACTCTGTTTGATACCAGCTGCCAACTAGACATCGAGCCGTTGATCACTACCCGTTGAGCCCGACAATCTAGCCAGCTTTCTATTCACCTTATAGTCCATTCATCCAATCCGTACTTTTTTAACTTGCTGGCAAGAATACTGTGGGACACCATATTAAAAGTTTTGCTAAAGTCAAGATATATCACATCCACCACTTTCCCCATATCCACAAAGCCAGTTATCTCATTTGGAAGGCAATCGGGTTGGTCAGAAAAATCCGTCACTGCTGCCCACCATGTCATAGGTCTCACCCCCACTTGGAGCTGTTGGGTTCACAAGATGGGGACCTGCATGGATCCTTCTAAACTTAAATCCTAGTTTATGTAAGCAGAGTCAGGATGAGATCTACCCTGACATCTGGTGGTACATTATGAGGAGTGGGCAAAGGAATTTTAGGAATGTGCATTTGCATTGGTAAACCCACTCCACTTAGCATAACACACAGCAGCATGGGATGGTTATTTTCACACTGTGGAATCCCCAATTTCTTTGTTATTGGGGCAGGAAGGAAAAAAAAAGGGCTGTTACCTTAATTATGTGAATGAGGAACTATGAGACTGCTTTATGACAGAAATGACTCAACCTACATTAAATAGTACTTGCTAGACAAGGGACATGGGTTCCAAAACCCAGTGAAGGGAGAGAGGCTGGGGACTGGTGTGTGTACCTGATGGTATGGGCCCCTTTTGAGGGCCTGGAACACCAATTGCACATCCTCCTCTCTCCACTGTTAAAGAGCAGAGCTAATTTTGAATCCTTTAGGAGTCCATCTGGAGGCTGCTGACCTGAATTCACGTTGGGCCAAGGTGGCACTGGGGCTTCTCTACTACAAGTTGAAACCCCTAAGAGCTGAAATCACTAACAGAGCTAAGCTTACTGAGCTGAGATCACTGAGTGGGGGAGCCTGAAGATCGATCGCTAAGCAGCTGGCAGAGCGGAGCAGTCTGCAGCATGTTGGCGCAGCCTGCGGAACAGTGAGCAGTGTGGAGCGGTTCGTGTGGACGGCTGATGCGGTTCACGGGTTGGCTGGAGGAGCGGCACAGCTGATGGAGTGGAGCCAGTCGTGGTGAAGGCTACAGCAGAACTCCACGGAGAAGCAGGGCAGTCGGCCCTGGCCCACGTAAGGTGTCCCTTAACACCCTGCGTGTGCCCCCTCCCCCATTTCCACCCAGGCTGGGGGGGTAAAACTCTGCAGATAAACTTTTGAACTCTGGGGTGGCACTGACCAGAGACAGAGACTCTTGGGTTGTTGGACTTTGGGGTGATTGGACTTAAGACCCTCAGGGAGAAAGGACAGTGCCAAATGTACTTGGAGGTGGGCTTTTTGCTTATGGTTTGTGTATAGTCCTGTTTGTGGTGTCTCTCCAACGTGATGCCGCATTGTTTCCCTCCTTTATTAAAAGGATTTTGCTACACTCGGACTCTGTGCTTGCGAGTGGGGAAGTATTGCCTCCTAGAGGCGCCCGGGGGGGTGGTAGGTAATTGTCCCAGGTCACTGGGTGGGGGCTTGAGCCGGTTTTCCATTGTGTTATTGAAACGGAACCCCCGGATACTGAACCCGGCCCTTGTTGCTGCCAACTCAGAGGGGCAGAAGGGTTACATTTAGATCTGGTAAAAGCTGCCACCACCCAATAATGTACGTGTATTGGGACACAGTCCTTCCCCAAAATCCTTGGGGATCCCAAGAGCCCCAAATCCATGGAGTTCTTACACCTAGGAGAAATAAACCATTCACCCCTGCTTCCTCCCCCCTCCCTTTTCCTAGGAGAGATACCGGGATTCAACTACAGAGGGATGCCTCCCTCCTCCCCTTTCCCTGAGACTACCCAAGGAAAGATCAACCAAGTCCTTAACAGAAAAGATTTATTAAAGAATAAAAAGAAAGTAACTTGTCTCTGTAATACTAAGATGGAACAATACACAGGGTCTAAACTTATCAATCTCTGGAGAGAATCCCCCCTCCTTTCTTTCTCAGTAAAAACAATAACAGTACAGAATTAAAGAAATTCTATAGCAAAACACAGAATTGCAAATACAGAAATAAAAGTATAAGAATACTAGTTCCTTGCTAATACTCACTAGCTTGAATAGAAGAATTTATTGCAGAAACCTGGGAGGACTTGATTAAGATGTCTGGACTCTCTTAACTCCCAAGAGAGACTCTCTAAAAAACAAAAGAACAGAAAAAAAAACTTCCCTCCACAGGGATTTGAAAATATCTTGTCCCTGATTGGTCCTCTGGTCAGGTGTTCACAGGTACTGCCTGTTAACCCTTTACAGGTAGAAAAAACCCTTAACCCTTAACTAACTGTTTATGACATGCTCTACTAAGGTTATTTAGAAATCAAGCCAGTACACAACCAATATTCATAACTTTGAATACAAAAATAATGCATGCATGCAGGTAGAATTAATAGATTTAGTACATTATAACTTTTACATATATATGTTACATAGCATACGTATCATGAATAGATTGGGGGTGGAATAGCTCAGTGGTTTGAGCATTGGCCTACTAAACCCACGGTTGTGAGTTTAATCCTTGAGGGGGCCATTTGGGGATTGGTCCTGCTTTGAGCAGGGGGTTGGACTAGATGACCTCCTGAGGTCCCTAATAATCTATGATTCTATGATATTCCAGTTATGTTATATTCCCATAAAGCATTATGGGGTACAGCATCACACTAGTCACTTCAGAAAACATCATGATGATTCAAAATGTAAAATATTTACAAATTTCCCAAAGTGGAAACACTTATGAGATAGTTTGTAAATTTGAATCCCTCTTACGAATATCTTTTAGAATGTATTACACGTGACAAGTTAGCTTTCCAGGTGGTGGTAATTTCTGGCTTTCATACTGAATTGAAATCTTTCACAGTTGCTCATTAACATTCTTGCTTATTCGGGTGTTATCCTTACTGATTTTGCTAAGGGGAAGAAAGTTGTTTAGTACTAGTTCCATACTGAAAACTCTTTCTAATGCATTTTTAGCATATTACCCAGTAGTTTGTTGTGAGCTGTCTTCAGTGCAGTCATGCTTCATTGAAGTTCTAGTGGCGAATTTCAGAAATGACTTAAATGCAATTAAAGATTCATTTAAAGCAAATATAAAAATCATAAATCACCAAATGGATTCCATTATAACCATCAGTATATTTCATATTACAAAGGAACTGACTTACTTAACTGAATTGTTAAAAGCTTCTATTTAAGGTAGATAAATGTAATTGAAAACTTAGAGTGGTTTAATAAACATCAACATAAATATTAGAGTATAGAAATCTCAAACTAAGTTCACATAAAGAATTCTGACACCAAAATTAACACTCAGTTCATATACAGACCATTAAACAGAAACCTTTTCAATGATGATGAGCTCCTGGCTGATAACCAGGCATTTTGATTTTGGTGGGATTCTCCTGATTTTCATAGATCTATTTTGTTTGTAAAGCAACTGTTTCTGTTACACTTTTGAAAATGTTTTAATAGTTCTGCTATACGTGATTATTTTAGCTGATTGCATTACCTTTCTGCTCTTCATTCTCTTCCTGCAATCTGCCTGTAGATTATGTATCCCTTTCCAGAGAGTAAGGCTTTGGCTACACTTGCACTTCGGCAGCGCTTTGAAGCGCTAAGTGTAGTCAAAGCGCCAGCGCTGGGAGAGAGCTCTCCCAGCGCTGTCCGTACTCCACCTCCCTGTGGGGAATAACGTACAGCGCTGGGAGCCGCGCTCCCAGCGCTGGGGCTTTGACCACACTGGCGCTTTGCAGCGCCGCAATTTGCAGCACTGGAGAGGGTGTGTTTTCACACCCTGCTGCAGCGCTGCAAATTTGCAAGTGTAGCCAAGGCCTAAGAGAAGAGGACAGATGACTGGCAGCTCAGGCAAGAAGTCTGGGTCTGATGTAATCAGAACATCTTAGTTGTGCAAGCCTGGTACTTATTGTTTTTATGTCAGTACCTTAGGTGAGAGGCGTCCTTTAAGTTCCCATCACCTCCCTCCTGCCCCTCTCCTCCCCCCAGCGTCCAATGGAGAAAAAAGGACATCAGCCATGTTTAGATTTTTTGTCTTTTTATGACTTTAAACATATTTGAATTATTTAAGCTTAGTAGGATAGAAAAATATGTGAAAGTAATGTTGTCTGGTACATGGCACAGCTTTTGCCCATCCTCTGTTTTTGTTTGTTTGTCTGTAGTGTGAGAAAGAGAAAACAAGAGTTCCCTTAATTACCACTCAGTTCTTAGTGAGTCAGGTCTTCAGCTGATTCAATCAACCTTAGTTCCATTGAAATCATTTACACAACTGAAGATTTGATCTAGTTTATTTTTAACATTTATACATCGAGTCATTAAAGGATGATCTTAAATCCATTAAGTCAATGTATAAACTTCCACTGCTTTCACTAGACTTTGGATCAGGCCCTAAGACTTGTCAGGGCGTGTAACCTTAAAAACAACATTTACTACAGCATTAACAAAAATATATTTGATTATGATAATACAGATAATGGGCCAAATATAGTCTGTGTAACCAGCTATAACTCTGTTATGTACTTCCCTTTTAAAAAAAAAAGTTCATTCTTTTTGTGTTTTGTTACAATACATGCAGTAAATCAATTCTTTGTTTTCCTGTGCTGAGAAAATAGTGATACTCTTACACATGCTAGGAATGAATTTGGACCTATATCCTCAAGGTGGTTAACTTTGGCATTTGACTATATTCCAGCATATATAGAAGGTAAAAACAAAATGAATTAAATTAATACCAGCCCTAAACTGAGTTTGCCAAAATATACAAGAATATTTTTGTTCCCAAATGAACGTGTCCAAAAAGATGGAAAGCAAAGAAACACAGTGCTTGCTGTTTTTGTGAAACTTCTTAAATATATTTTTCCATCATTTGTTAATATACAAGGACCTTCAGAATCATAAATCTGCTACAACTTGCTACTCCCTTCTTCACTGGCATATTTGATGCTGGTGTGGTATTCACCTCCGGTGCAGAAATCTCCATGTGTAGCTACTTATCCATACCAATAATCCCAACACAGGAGTACTGCTGGAGTTCCATGGAATAGGGCACTTAAATCAACCTCCTGCCAATGGGTGAATTTCACTGTTTATAGGAAGATCTTGTGACAGTGCTTGGGATTACTGATCACTCTACTGTATCTATTGTATCAAAAGAAATCTGATGAGGTTCAACAAGGACAAATGCAGAGTCCTGCACTTAGGATGAAAGAATACCATGCACCAATACCGACTGGGGACTGACTGGCTAAGCAGCAGTTCTGCAGAAAAGGACCTGGAGATTACAGTGGATGAGAAGCTGGATATGAGTCAGCAGTGTGCCCTTGTTGCCAAGATGGCTAATGGCATATTGGGCTGCATTAGTAGGAGCATTGTCAATAGAATGAGGGAAGTGATTATTCCCCCTCTATTCAGCACCGGTGAGGCCACATCTGGAGTATTGTGTCCAGTTTTGGTCCCCCCACTACAGAAGGGATGTGGACAAATTGGAGAGAGTCCAGCAGAGGGCAATGAAAATGATTAGGGGGCTGGGGCACATGACTTACGAGGAGAGGCTGAGGGAACTGGGCTTGTTTAGTCTGCAGAAGAGAAGAGTAACAGGGGATTTGATAACAGCCTTCAACTACCTGGTTCCAAAGAGGATGGAGCTAGGCTGTTCTCAGTGGTGGCTGATGACAGAGCAAGAAGCAATGGTCTCAAGATGCAGTGTGGGAGGTCTAGGTTGGATATTAGGAAACACTATATTTCACTAGGAGGGTGGTGAAGCACTGGAATGAGTTACCTAGGAAGGCAGTAGAATCTCCATCCTTAGAGGTCTTTAAGGCCTGGCGTGACAAAACTATGGCTGGGATGATTTAGTTGGTGTTGGTCCTGCTTTGAGTAGGGGATTGGACTAGATGACCCCCTGAGGTCTCTTCCAACCTAATATTCTTTGATTCTATCTAGAGTGCAGTGTTTGACTCTGATGGCAAATCAAGCTGTTCATTTAGTCTGTGTAAAAGATATTTCTGTTGTTGTGCTAAACATTTGTTTTGGATACCTTAACCATTAGGTATACAGATCCCAGAGCCCACTAGCAGGAGAGATGATGGTTCAGTGGTTATGGTGCTAGCCTGGGACTGGGTTAAATTCTCAGCTCTGCAACAGACTTCCTGTGTGACCTTGGGCAAGTCACTTAGTCTCTCTGGATCTAAGATCCCCTTCTGTAAATTAGGGATAATAGTACTTCCATAACTCCCTGGGATGTGGTAAGAATAAATACATTAAAGACTGTGAAGCACTCAGATGCCACTGTATTGTGGGGCTCTCTAAGTACCTAAAACATTTATTTCCCCTGCTGGACCCAAAATTCCTAACTGCATCACTGTGAATTTCCAGATAAGTAGCTGCGTCTAAATAGAAGTTAGATTTGGGTCTTTCTGTTTTTTGTATTTTGTTTTGTTACAGCTGGTTTTCCTTTGGAGGTGGAGTGATATTGTATACTAATAGTGAATTCTTTGATTTTATAAAGGTACATCACACAGCAATAGTTACTTTTTTATAACATCTCTTTTAATTCCTAGTCCAGCTAATGAAGAATACAGTTAGTAATTTCCAAATGAATATGCTATTCTCCTCTCTGCCCAATTCAAAAGGCCCCGTAGATCGTTATGTACTCCTGTGGACTGAGCAAAAAGTGGGCTGATTGTCATGTGAACAAATGTGATGCTTCTTTCCTTTTTTTCTCTCCCCTTCATGATTGATTTTTTACTTCTAGAGTCTCCATTTTTCTTAGTGACAGTCTCCTCATATTTATTTTTGAAGAATAGTAAATAAAAACAAATAAAATTAGAACCAACTATTATACTAAATCTAAACATTAAAATTTCATCCCTGCTTTCAGCTGGATAGGACTTAAAGTAATTTGCTGCAAATTTCTGGAGATTGGCATCTATCTGCATTATGTGTTTTTGAGATTTAGGATGTTTGTTCCATCTCTCTATTTAGATAGTTGTAGTAGTGTTCAATATATAGAATGTGCACTCATTTTTCAAAGAATCGGAACTGGTTTCTAGTTTGATTTTTTTTTGTAAGAAGTGAGCCCCCTCTACTGTTAGTTAGGAGTAACTGCTGTAATTTCACACACAACATTTTTTCTTGTTCTTTAACAGCATGTATAGAGAGGAAATCTGAGGGTGGAAGAAAATCCGATGGCCAAGAGCTATATTGAACTTGTTCACCCATAATAAATATAACAGTGAATTTATATGTGGATGTCAAGCATCTCTTTCATTATACATGTAGACGTCCCTGGGATTCCATAAAATTTCAAGGCCAACTCTGTGCCAAAAGAGTTCTGTGACTTGATTGAACAAATGTATTCACACCTCTTTTTCATATATACAAAACCAGTCTGCAGTTGTATACCTGCATATACCTGGCTGCAGAATTTCAGGAACATACTGTTTTTTCTATATTTCCAAACCCTTGACATCACTCATTGGACACATGGAATTGGTTTAACACTTTGGGGACATATACGTTTTCATAAAATGCGTTCAGGTTCGGTTTTTGGTGAAACAGAGAAGATTTTGAAAATTACTCTCATAGTATAACACAAAGTACAGCCACAGAGAGTATGTCTTCACTGCATCTGGAGCAAGCCTCCCAGTCCTGATCCATAGACTTGTGCTAGCAGGGCAGGGGCGGCTCCAGGCACCACCACACCAAGAGCGTGCCTGGGGCGGCAAGCCCGGTCGCCATGAGGGCAGCAGTGAGGCTGCCTTTGGCGGCATGCCTGCGGGTGATCTGCCGGTCCCACGGTTTCGGTGGCAATTCGGCGGTGGGTACACCAGAGGCGCGTGACCAGCGGACCTCCCGCAGGCATGCCGCCGAATCCGCGTTACCAGCGGACCTCCCGCAGGCATGCCGCCGAATCCGCGTTACCAGTGGACCTCCCGCAGGCATGCCGCCGAAAGCCGCCTGACTGCCGTGCTTGGGGCAGCAAAATACATAGAGCCGCCCCTGTAGCAGGGCTTGCTCTAGGACACGAAAAATAACTGCATAAACATGGCTTTGACATTGCAGCTCAGTCTAGAGCTTGGGCTCTCAGTTCTACCCCTTCTATCCCCACTCTGTTTTAGGCTTGAGAGACCAAACTGCAACATACAGGACCGCTCCAAGGATATTTTGTGAAACATCCACCTCTCCCCCTCGCCCCCCACCCCACAATGTCCGAAAACTAGTAAACTTAGCATTATAAACAGCCTGTCAGAATGGGTAAGGGCTTTGTAATGTTTCTTTTTTTACCTTTAAGGCACTTCCGTTGTTTGCCATTGCCTCTGATGGTGTCCCATTCAAAGTCTTACTATTGTGCAAAGCTAAACAATTGAGCCTTGCATTGCATCACCAGCCAGGTTAGGCAGGGTGACAAATCCCCCTTGCCCCAAAGAGCCATTATCCCTGGTGACTAATTTCTATTCCAAGTCTATAAAGCAGACTTTTAAGGTAAATACGTTACTCCTTCAATATTACCCATGCACGCATCTCACAGAGATTCTCACTCTTTACAAGTTACCAGCCTTGTGTAGATCCCTTCCACGTTCCTCTTTGTGGGTAGGTGCCCTGTAAGACACCTGTGGGGTGAGTGAGTTTGTCAGGCCTGTGGTGACAGCTGTTTGTGAAGATCAGGGGGCCCTTTGCCAAAGGGTGCTGGTGTCACAGTGAGCTTGGGGTGGTTGACAGTATGGGACAAGGCACTGGGGCTGGTGGGTCAGGTAACACTCACTGGGCTGGGGAGCAGGTGGTGCCGGGATGGGGCAGGGGCAGGTACCTGTCAGTCTCCAGCACTCGGGCCGCGCAAGCAGCCTCTTCACCTCGGAGTCTCCCCCTCTTGCCCAGGGTCCACTCCTCCTCTAAAGCTCCCAGGCTGCTGCCACCACGGCCGCCTGGGAGGACACAGGCGGGGAGCGCTGCCGCAGAGGAGACACAAGGGACCGAGCTCAGCTGGGCCCCGCATCTGCCGGCCGAGAGCAGCAGGAACCGGGCACCTCTCGGAGGGAGCTGGGCGGCCCGAGCCCAGGGCAGTGGCCGCCTCCACGGCAGCAGGGGCAGGCGGGGAGCATAACCCGCCATGGGGCAGGAGAGGCCACGCTGCTGCTGCTGCTGTTTCCCACCTACAGCCGCCCTTTTCCTATGCCCGGGAGCCGCAGAACCTGAGTGCAGTGAGAGGAAGCTGGGAGGCACGCCTGCCCTGGCTGCGGCCTGGCATCCCCGCCCCCCCCGGGTCTCCTGCAGAGGATGCATGCGGGTGGTGGCCCCTGTGGCCTGTGGACCCCCCGGCTCTCCCCCGCCGCGCTCAGTCTTTGCGGCTCCCGGGAGTGTGAGCCGCCACTGCCACTGCCCCTCCCAGAGCAGGCTCAGGGCCTCGCGCCCGGTGGCAGCTCACATGCCTGGGAGCTGCAGAGCCCAATGGGAGGTGCACAGGTGCCGCCGCTGCCCGCATGCATCTGCTGCAGCCTGCAGGAGCCCCCAGCGGGGGCACCAAGCCACAGCCTGGGCAGGAGGGGCAGGGTGTGTGGCTACTCCCCGCTGGCGGCGCCGCCGCCTTTGCATGGCTGCTGCCCCCTCTGCACCGCACCGGCTCCTCCATGGCTGGGGCTCGCCGCCCCCACAAGCCGACACTCTGGTTCTCCAGTTCTCTGGAAGGCGGGTCCTCCCTGCTGAGCCAGGGTACCGCTTTTTTGAGCCCCCAACCATTTGGCACCCTAGGCGACCGCCTAGTTTGCCTAGTGGTTGCACCGGCCCTGGCAATGTCTATACATCTATTTTTAGCATGCTACCATGAGCCCCACTAACATAAATCTGTGGACCCAGGCTGGATGAGGTTCACTCCCAGATGCAGTATAGGTATACCCAGAGCCATAACTGGCAGTTTTGTGTAAGTGTGTTACACTGACATGTAAAACTGGAGTCCTGATCTTGACTTGCCTGTGCTGGTTACTCAGCTTCTGAAGGAAGACTGAGTGCAATGTGTCATAGTCTAAAGAGCGGTGAAGAGGAACTCTGACAGGAGTCTTGTTCAGGCTTCAGTTAGATGGGCGTATTAATTACAGTGATTTGGAATGAGTTTTAAAGTGATGAGAATGGTAAGGGTCCTTCCATTAATAGTAACAAAAGCATTTCCTGTGCTCTGATGGGCTTGTGGAGTAAAGCTATTCATGGAAACTATTTTTCAAAATTATGGTCAAATTTTAAATCCCAGTAAATACAAATTTGCCCAGCTTACTTCTAAATCCTTAATATGTGACTAGATTTTTCACATAAAAAACTGGGATATCCATGTAAGGCTGTATCTGTGACACCTAAAGGAAAATATGTTTGCTTCTGCCTGTTACCTTTCTTCTTGTAAGTATTAATACCTAGTAAATGTTTTGTGATAGAGCAGGAGAATTTATACTGCTCCACTTGTCTCTTTATTGTAAACATAAAATGGATATTTCCAATTTTAACCCAAGTATAAGGTTGTCCAAAATCTTGCATCACAGAGCAACAGGCCATTTTGGCTGCTCACAGGAAACACACAAGAATCTAAAACAACAGTGTGTGAAGTGCTTTCAAAGGACTTTTAATGATATTTCTATATTTTTAACATGCTCATTTAAAAGCTTTTTAAAGGGCAGATTTCTTTTCTCCTGCCATGCAGTGCTTTTTTGGCTGGCAATTATGGGAGTATGAGACAGGTCTTTAAAAGGCTTTAGTTTGAAATGGTGTTATGAAAACAATATAGCACCATCATTAGGAACCTTTAAAAAGCCTCTGCACTTCCTGAAGGAGGGGTCTTTCTTTTTTAAAAGTTTCAATAAGCTTTTTTTATGCAAGAACACAGGGTAGATTTGCTGCTGGTATACTTTTTTCTTAAAACATTTCCTTTATTGTTTTCAGTCCCAGATGAACATCTGTGTTTGTTTGGCTTATTTTTAAATCTACTCTCAGTGCAGTAGAAATTGAGAACAACCAAAAGGCAACACGTTTTTAGGAATAAGGCTTATTTTTTAATCAATTTTACAATAACTCTTCTTAAATACTCTGTCACGTACCCAACTTGAAAACAAAAAATTGAGCTTGCCTTTCCTCTTGAACTCTCTCCACTTCTTCCTTTCTCCATCTCTCCTGACTCCCCAAGCCTCTCTGTTAGGTTTGCAGCCTTGTGGTTATTGTCACTCTCAAATCTATGCTTTCTCAAAATGTTACTTCGCTTTAAAGCATGTTCAAATTCTACCCTTCTTCTCTTGTCTCCACAGCCAAAACTGATTCTTACACTGGTGTGTCTTGCCTGGTCTACTGTAACCTTTTTCCTCATCCTCCCCAGTTTTACTCTCTCCAATTTAGTCAAAAGACTGCAGCTAAACTAACATGTTCATGCTACTCCAACCATGTCTCTTCTGCTCCACCTCCCCAAATATTCTCTTTAATCCATTTATTTTCTCCCTCTATCATTACACATCAATTTAAAACTAACCTTCAAAGCTCTCTGTGCTGTCCACATCTCAGCCCTCATTTTCTACAAACTCTCCCATTTACACATTACCAGTGATGAGCTGCCAAAATCTTAACAACCGGTTCCCTATAAAAAGTTCTGATTTAAGGGGGGGGCCGTGGGGGAGGGGACGGGGCGGGGGAAGACATACCCGTGGGGCCGGGGGCCCCTGCAGGGCCTGGGGCAAATTGCCCCACTTGCCCCCCCGGCAACCCTAGAGCTTGCAGCCCTCTCCCCCCTTACCTTGCCGGCAGCTCAAAGCAGCAGGACGACTCAGGAGCTCAGCTGAGCTGCCCAGCTGGTGCCAGCGGTGGCTGGCCCTGCTGCAGCTGGGGGGAAGTGGGGGAAGGGCCGGGGAAGCCTCAGCCTCCCCAGCTGGGAATCCTGAGAGCAACAGGATGGTCCAGCCCGCAGACCGGAGTTCTTTGCCCACTCCCTGGCCCTTTAACAACCGGATCTCCACAGAGGTCTAATTTTAGCAACTGGTTCTTGGGAACCTGTGGGAACGTGCTCCAGCTCACCACTGCACATTACCAGGGTCTTGTGTCTTAACAAACCCTTTGTCTTCTTCTTTCACTCTTTACTTCAGCCAGTCATCTAAAAAAATCCCCCACATTTTATTTGTAAACTTAATTGACACACTAGAAAAGATATTTGTCAAGAGCACTAAAAATAACCATTAATAAGCAGTTACTATAGCATCCATTAACTCAGAAAGCATTGAAGTTCCATGACTCCTCTTCTTTAATGGGTGCATCTGTCAGCTGATTGCCAGTATTAGTTTTCTATTCTATGCGGTCTGGCGCTTGGCACCAGAAATCACTCTGAGAAGATCATATGTTTCATCCCACTTTCAATTCACATCACAGGCCTTAAAGTTGTACTAGATTTTTTTTGACTCATCCTTAATCTGTGTCCTTACTTCACACACGGCCTACAATATCCAAGGAATTCACCAGCATACTTTGATCATTCTTGCCACACTTCTTCTCCTTGCTTTCCAGAAGGTAGAATACTCACTAGTTAATTGTAACTGGGTCACATATGGCCTAGGCCACATTTTACACTACAGGGTCACTAATGGAATCTCTGGGTGTTTGCTCATATCGGATGGCTCCGTTGTGCTTGTTGTTCAATTGTTCACCTCTTGTTAGAAAATGAAACAGTGAACTGTCATTTACATGTAAACAAGTCAAATATTTAGCACATTCCATATTTCTTATTATAGCAACTGTAACAAGGAACAAAATCTAGAATTCTTTTGAAGTATGAATTTATTTTTCTCAATTTAGCTGCTCCACAAGGCACTGACAAACATTTTGCCTTTCCTTTATTGACTGGAGTTGTTTGATTTAAAGGTTTGGCACGATTGTATGCATTTGGGATCAAAGTGTGGCTATTGCTGCAGAGAAAAGAGAGGGCCCAAGGAGCCTCTTTCCTTCAGAAGGAAATAGTTCCTGTAGAGAACTCTTTCAATGAAGCAAACAGTGCTCTCAGAATTGAGTGGGTAGAGTTGAAGAGGCAGTTTCACAGTAGTTGCCAGTGGTACTGCACACATCAAAGACGATGTGAATGAGTAGGATGGACTTGCATAGGGCCCTATAGCTGCCCAGTACTTGGAGGCCACCTGGCGGGGTAGAGGGAGGAAGGGAATATCAGTATATTCTTCATAGTAGCTGCTTTATCTAAGCATACTTTTTTCAGAGGCACTAAAATAATTATATTTGCCCATACACAGGCACGATGCAGCACTCCAATGATGCACTTCCTCTCTCACGCCTTCCCCTTTGGGTGTAATACCTCTTAACTTCTGAAAAAAAAAATCCTTTTCAAATATGTTGCTGACAGTGAAATGTCATATTTCAGGATGTCTATACTATAATTACCTTACTAGATAATGTCTGTTCTTGGCAACCTCTTAATTTGATCATCTCACCAAAGTGGGAATATCTATAATTTGATAGTTGTAAAATAGTCCACCTTGGAAAGTGGGTGTTCAGTCAATATGTCAAATCAATAATGTAAGTTTTCAAGAATCAAGTTACAGCAATCTTATTTCTGTTCAAACTATTAGAAAAGATTAGGTAGCATCAGCTACATAGGCAGATAGCATTGCTGTTATTTTAGCTTCATTCACTACAAAACTGAATTAAATCCTAGAGCTGATCTGACTGAAGTAGGAGTCCTGTGGACAAGTAATTAACAACCAAATGATAATGTATATGCACAAAGGTGCTTCATTAAAGTTTCATAGGCAACCTTAATTCTTGCATATTCTAACTCCTGAGTGCTTGACTTTGCAACCTTTAACATTCTTAACATAGTTTTTTATGTGTGATTTCTTAAGTGTTGAAAAAATTGAAAAAACAGGAATCCCATTCTATGGATCCATATTGACCCTTACATGGTCATCAACAAGATTAAAGTCTTTAGAGCTACACCACGGACCTCTACCATTTGAGCTAATAGAGAAACTGGTAGAATTAGAAGCCTGTTATCCTCTATTTAGACCTGCCACTCACAGGGGAATGCACACATTTGGTTGGTGAATTCCACAGCTATTTACTGGGTGACAGAAGAATGTTAGGATTACTGAGACCTGGGTTCAAGGTTCTGGAGAGGAGTGTCTTCTAGTGGCAATAGACCCACATGTTGCTGCCCCCTCGCTACTGTTATCTCCCCCTTGGTGCTTGTTCCTGTAATCTATCCTCACCTGCCAGTACCTGTTCCTGTCCTCTCACTACTCCTATCCTCACTGCTCTACTTTGAGTCAGGTTGTTTTTCCTGTACACTGTCTGAATGCCAGCAGAGGGAGCACTGAAAGTAGAACTGAGTGAAATTTTTCAGCAAAACCTTTTTTTGGTGAAAAATGCAGATTCAGTGACACCAAAACATTTCTGAAATTCATGTCAGTTTTACTAAATTGTCACTGTTGGGGAAAAAATGAAAAAAAAATCTGTAAAAGTCTAACTAATTTATTTTGACATTTTAAAAATGGTGCATTTGGATTTTTTTTAATTGAAACACCTTTTCATAAATATGAATTTCCCTCAATTTTGTTAAGACCATTTTAAAAATCATTAAAATGCTCTAAATTGAAGTGAAATGCTGCTGGGCAATTTCTGCATGTAGACAAGACCTTAGTATGCATTTATAGCGTTAGAATGCTATAAATCAGGGTTCGGCAACCTTTCAGCAGTGGTGTGCCGAGTCTTCATTTATTCACTCTAATTTAAGGTTTTGCGTTCCAGTAATACATTTTAACATTTTTAGAAGGTCTCTTTCTATGTCTATAATATGTAACTAAACTATTGTTGTATGTAAAGTAAATAAGGTTTTTAAAATGTTTAAGAAGCTTCATTTAAAATTAAATTAAAATGCAGAGCCCCCCAGACCAGTGGCCAGGACCCGGGCAGTATGAGTGCCACTGAAAATCAGCTTGCGTGCCGCCTTCAGCATGCATACCATAGGTTGCCTACCCCTGCTATAAATCTTTCATTAAAATATAATTGTTCTTTTTGAAATGTGTCATATACATGAAGTTATCTTGTTACCCTCAAAACGCTGACAGTACAATGCAGTGGCAATGCAGTCTTCCTTATATTGTCACACTGATGTGCCTTAACTGAGTTCTAAATGGACTATCTCAATGGGTGAGAGGGTAGTTAAATCCTGCATAGCCCATTAAATCCTTGGCCGTGATTACAAGCAGGGCTGAAAACTAGTGCCAGTGCCCGTGCCCTAATTCTTCAGTGATATCAGGGACCTAGACAGTTCCCATTGAAGTAATTGACTTCAATAACAGCAGAACTAACTCCAGATTAACATAAAACCCAATCTTATTTATATTGCATCTTCCTTACTAGAGAGGAAAAGAAGCTTGTCATTGTAACATGGTTTGTTCAACAGGAGAGATAAAGATAAGTAACCACACAATTTCTGGCATCCTTGTGGACACATTATAATAGGGATATTGTAATGTTCTGATACCATGTAATATATACATATAATATTTTTTTGTTTACTTGCAGGGGTGTGTCCTGTATACATTAGTTCTTAACCCACCTCATCCTCCTAACCCATGTACAAGTATGTCTACACAACTAAAAAGAGGTGTGTTCTTAACTTCTGTTAGCTCTGTTAAAATAGTAGTGATGGCATAACAACTCAGGTTAGCAGCTCAAGTTCAATCTTAAGCTCCCCTATAAGCTTTAACTTGAGCTGCAAACCTGACTTAAAAGCCAACTAACTATGTTTTCACTGCTATTTTAACCCAAGTTAGCTAATTCAGGTTAGCTAACCTGAGTTAAGAACACACACTCCTTGGCAGTGTATGCATACCCAGAGAGAGACCCGGCAGAGAGAATCAACTTTAGTGGTAGCATGCACATCTTTCAAAAGAAATGTATCCCAGATAAAAATAAGAATATATAAAAAGATATAACTGCCCATACGGACAGTTAAAGAGAACTCATAAGATTATCTGTAATAGTACTGTTGGGTAACTCAGGATTCTTCTTCGAGTGATTGCTCATATCCATTCCATGTAGGTGTGCACGCACCACGTGCATGTTCGTCGGAAGACTTTTACCCTAGCAACACTCAGTGGGTCGGCTGGGCACCCCCAGGAGTGGCGCCACCATGGCCCCGGATATATACCCCAGCCAACCCACCCACCCCTCAGTTCCTTCTTACCGCCCGTGTCGGTCGTTGGAACAGTGGAGCGCGGCTTAGCTGACCTCCACCTCTCTAGCATTCTCGCAGTTCTCGTTCTTTTCTGTATATAGTTGTAGATTTAGTTAAGTTTAGATAAGTGTACTTAATTCTTAGTTGGTAAGTTAGTATTTAGTAGGTTTAGTCGGGTTCGGGGCTTAGGCCCTCCCCGCACCGGGACCGGAGCACATGCCCGGCTCCCCGGGATTCAAGCCGTGCTCGGCTTGCCATCAGCCGATGCCTACAGGAGATCCGCACAACTCCTGTTTGAAGTGCCTCGGCGAGTCGCACTTATCTGCTAAGTGCTCGATTTGCAAGTCGTTTAAGCCTCGCACTAAAAAGGAGCGGGACATTAGGCTTAAACAGCTCCTTATGGAGGCGGCTCTTACCCCTCCATCCTCGGCACCGAGTGCACCCCCATCGGACTCGAGAAGTTCCTCTTCGGCACCAGGCCGCACCGGTGCATCCAATCCTTCCCGGCACCGGACCTCCCCAGCTCCCAAGTCAAGCCAGAGGCGCTCGCTCTCTCCCAGAGCGAAAAAGGCTAAGACCCCTGCCACTCCGGCACCGCCCGAAGCGCGGCACGGGGGCACGGCTCAGTTGCACCTCCCGGCGCCCGCTCCCGCCGCAGCACCTGCTAAGCCGACGCCGTCGACTCTGGTCCACCAAGGGCCGTCGAGTCCCGCACCTGTCTCCCCGGCACCCGCCGTGGTTGAGCTGGTCATACCATCCACGCCGGAGGTATGTGAAGTAGCGAAGGACCTGATCGCACTGTCAGACCTGGCACCACCGCCGCCCCCGGCACCGCCGGTACGGGTGATCCAGTCAATTGGGAAGCCAGCCCTGATTTGTCCGTCTTCCGTCAGCGCTCCCGACCGGCACCGCTCTCGATTGCGGTCCCGCTGACGTTCCAGGTCCCGGCACCGTTCCTGCTCTTCACACTGCTCGCAGTCCCGGCACCGCTCCACGGTGCGGCGCCGGTCGGACTCGCGGCACTGTTCTTCATCCCGGTCGCCGTCCTACTACTCACGGCACCGCTCATGGTCCCGGCACCGCTCATGGCACCGCTCCCCCAGGAGCCGCTCCCGCTGCCGCTACTCCAGGTTCCGGTCGACCTCCCGGCACCGGGCTGGTCATAGGTCCCGGTCTCGTTCTCGGCGCCGGAGTTCTTCGTGGCACTGGTCCCCCGTGCGGAAGAGCACCAGATCGGTGGGGACATCGGCCCAAGGCCTCTCTGCTCCGCCATGGCCTTCCAGGCATCCGTCGGCTTCGTCCCAAGCGGGAAGTTATTACTCCCAGGACCATGAAGCGGATGTGCCGGAGGGCCTGTTTCAGGAAGCCCATTCCCAAGCGCAAGGTGCTCAGCAGTGGCCCTTTTGGACACCATGGGCATACCATCAGGCCCAAGGTGCTCCTTTAGTTCCCTCGCGGGCCACCTCTTCCGAGCATCGGGCCCCTGAGGCCACGGTTAGTCGTCCTCCACCAGCTGGCACGGACGATCAGTTGGCTCAAGCATCCACCTCACCGGCGCAGCTCAAGCAGGAGCCTCAGCAGGACCAGGAGCAGATACAGGATGCCCTCGCCCCCGGCGTCTCGTCCTCCTTTTCACCGGATGAGGCAGTGGCTGGCTCATCGTCCTCGAGCCCGCCCCCAATAGACCTTACGGCACACCAGGACCTCCTCAGGAGAATTGCCCTCAACATAAATCTACAGGTGGAGGAGGTCCCAGAGGTCGAGGATCCTGTCGTCAGCATCCTTGCGGCTGACGCGCCCACCAGAGTGGCTCTGCCATTTATTAAAACAATTCAAGCCAAGGCAGACACATTGTGGCAATCGCCGGCCTCTATTCCGCCGACAGCAAAGGGAGTCAAGTGTAAATATATGGTGCCATCCCGAGGGTACGAGTACCTGTATATGCATCCTCTTCCCTCCTCCCTGGTGGTCCAGTCCGTCAATGATAAGGAGCGCCATGGACAGCAGGCGTCCGCTCCGAAATCCAAGGAAGCCAGACGGATGGACCTTTTGGGCCGCAAGGTGTATTCGGCGGGCGCCTTGCAGCTGCGCGTAGTGAATCAGCACGCTCTGCTGAGTCGCTACGATTATAACACCTGTGCGGAGATGGCTAAATTCCGGGAGTTGCTTCCCCCAGATTCCCGCCAGGAGTTCAAGGCCTTCCTTGAGGAAGGGAAAAAGGTGGCCAGGACCTCCTTGAAGGCTTCCCTAGATGCGGCGGACTCCGCAGCCAGAACCTTGGCGCCCGGTGTTACCATGAGGTGCATCTCCTGGCTGCAGGCTTCCAACCTTCCGCCCGAACTTCAGTATACCATTCAGGACTTGCCCTTCGAGGGCAAGAGTTTATTCTCGAAGAAAATGGACACCAGACTCCAAAATTTGAAGGACAGTAGGGTCACTATGCATAACCTGGGCATGCATACCCCCGTGACCCAGCGGCACACTTACCGCCCTCAACCCTTCCGTCCGTACTCTGTCCCTAGGAAGAGACAAGATTTCGGCAGACGCCGAGGGCGCGGAGGCCGCAGGCGCTATTCAGGCCCTCATTCCAACCAAAACCGCGGCTCCTCGAAACCGCAACCGGACCCGAAGTTGTCCCTTTGAAGGCGCGCCCGGGGACAGCATACCACTTCCCATTCAGGATCCTTTCCCTCCCTTCTCCAACCGCCTCTCTTATTTTTTCCCTGCGTGGTCCCACCTGACCTCGGACATCTGGGTCCTGCGCACCGTGAAGCAAGGATACCACCTCCAGTTTGCTTCAACCCCGCCTTACCACCCTCCCTCCCAGTCCCTCTTCAGGGACCCCTCTCACAAGCAATTCCTCTTGCAAGAGGTCCAGACGCTTCTCACCATCGGAGCGATAGAGGAGGTGCTAAGGGAGGAATGGGGCAAAGGGTTTTACTCCCGTTACTTCCTGATCCCCAAGTCAAAAGGGGGGTCTCAGGCCTATCCTAGACCTACGCGGCCTCAACAAATTCTGATAAAGTTAAAGTTCCGGATGGTCTCCCTAGGGACCATTATCCCGTCCTTCGATCCCGGAGACTGGTATGCTGCCCTCGACATGAAGGACGCTTATTTTCACATAGCCATTTTTCCTCCGCACAGGAGATACCTCCGCTTTGTAGCTGGCCATCGGCATTTCCAATTTGCGGTCCTTCCCTTCGGCCTCTCCACGGCGCCTCGAGTATTTACGAAATGTATGGCGGTGATTGCCGCCCACCTCCGTCGCCAAGGGCTCCACGTGTACCCATACCTGGACGACTGGCTCATCAAAGCGGCCTCCCAGGAGCAAGTGAGGGTACATATTCGAGTGGCAAAGGACCAGTTTGCACGTCTTGGCCTACTGATCAATGTGGACAAGTCCACCCTGGTCCCCACTCAAAGGCTGGACTTTATAGGAGCTACCTTGGATTCCACTCTGGCCAAAGCCTGTCTGCCTCAGCCGAGGTTCCTCGCAATGTCCACGATCATCCGCAGTCTGCAGGCCTTTCCCACGACCTTGGTCCGCACTTGCCTCGGTCTCCTAGGCCACATGGCGGCATGTACATACGTCACCAAATTCGCCAGGCTCCGCCTCCGCCTGCTTCAAACTTGGCTCCATTCGGTGTACCGTCCGGGCAGGGACGTGATGGGCACATTAGTCACCATCCCGCCGAGTACTCTGCGCTTCCTCGACTGGTGGCTGAATCCCTCCGTGGTGTGTGCGGGGTTACCGTTCCACCCACCGCAGCCCACCCTGTCTCTGACGACAGATGCGTCATCCCTCGGCCGGGGAGCCCACCTTGGTCGCCTGCGCACCCAAGGCCTGTGGTCGTCGGAGGAACTCTCCCTCCATATAAACATGCGAGAGCTCAGAGCGGTTCACCTGGCATGCCACACATTTCACAGGCTTCTGTCTGGCCGTTGTGTCTCCGTGTTTACGGACAACACAACGGCCATGTATTACATAAACAAGCAGGGAGGGACTCGCTCCTCCCCTCTTTGCCTCGAAGCCATCGAGCTATGGGAATTTTGCATAGTGCATGCGATCGACCTGGTGGCATCCTTTCTCCCGGGAGTTCGGAACACTCTCGCGGATCGCCTGAGCAGATCCTTCCTGTGCCACAAGTGGTCCATAAGACCGGACATTATCCACGCGATCCTCCACAGGTGGGGCTTTACCCGAGTGGACCTATTCGTGACTCGCGAGAACAGGAAGTGCCAAGCGTTCTGCTCGTTCCAGGGCCACTCGACGGGATCGATCTCGGACACATTCCTCATTCAGTGGAAACACCAGCTGCTCTACGCGTTCCCCCTGTTTCCACTAGTTCACAAAGTTCTGTTGAAGCTCCGGCAGGACAGGGTGCATCTAATCCTGATTGCTCCAGCGTGGCCCAGGCAGCCCTGGTACACCACGCTGCTCAGCCTCTCCGTATCCTCACCGATCACCCTCCCCCTCTGCCCGGACCTTATAACTCAGGAGCACGGCGGGCTCCGTCATCCGGACCTTCCGTCTCTCCACCTCACGGCGTGGCTCCTGCATGGCTAGACACTTCGGAGCTGCGCTGTTCCGCCCCTGTGCAGCATGTTCTGCTCAGTAGTAGGAAACCTTCCACTCGGTCCACATACTTGACCAAGTGGAAGCGTTTCTCAGCCTGGTGTGCGTCACAGGATCTTACGCCCTCGAGGGTCCCCGTTCCGGTCATTCTAGACTACCTCTGGCACCTCAAGCAGCAGGGCCTTGCCTTATCTTCCCTGAAGGTCCACTTGGCGGCCATATCCGCCTTCCATCCCGGCGAAGGTGGGCTCTCGGTATTTTCTCACCCGGTGGTCGCTAGGTTCCACAAGGGGCTGGCCCGCCTCTACCCTCAGGTTCGTTGTCCTGCCCCCACCTGGGACCTTAACCTAGTACTGAACAAGCTTATGGGTCCGCCCTTTGAGCCGCTGGCCACTTGCTCTCTCCTATATCTTTCATGGAAGACAGTTTTTCTGGTGGACATTACTTCGGCCAGGAGGGTCTCCGAGCTCCGAGCACTCACTGTAGACCCCCCCTTACACTGTCTTTCATAAGGACAAAGTTCAATTGCGACCACACCCCGCTTTTCTCCCTAAGGTGGTTTCGGCCTTCCATACCAATCAGGACATCTTCCTTCCCGTTTTCTTCCCTAAACCTCATTCATCTCCACGGGAGCAGCGGCTACACTCCTTAGATGTCCGCAGGGTGCTTGCATTTTATATTGACCGCACAAGGCCCTTCCGTAAGTCCCCCCAGCTTTTCGTGGCAGTGGTGGACCGTATGAAAGGCCTCCCCGTCTCAGCACAGAGGATCTCCTCTTGGCTAACAGCGTGCATACGCACATGCTATGACTTGGCCCATGTCCCAGCGGGCCACCTTACTGCCCATTCTAACAGGGCTCAGGCTTATTCAGCCGCCTTCCTGGCACACATACTGGTCCAGGAGATATGCCGTGCAGCGACCTGGTCATCGGTCCACACGTTTGCTTCACACTACGCCCTGGTCCAGCAATCTAGGGACGATGCGGCCTTCGGCTCGGCGGTTTTACATTCCGCCACGTCTCACTCCGACCCCACCGCCTAGGTCAGGCTTGGGAATCACCTACATGGAATGGATATGAGCAATCACTCAAAGAAGAAAAGACGGTTACTCACCGTTGTAACTGTTGTTCTTCGAGATGTGTTGCTCATATCCATTCCAAACCCGCCCTCCTTCCTCACTGTCGGAGTAGCCGGCAAGAAGGAACTGAGGGGTGGGTGGGTCGGCTGGGGTATATATCCGGGGCCATGGTGGCGCCACTCCAGGGGGCGCCCGGCCGACCCACTGAGTGTTGCTAGGGTAAAAGTCTTCCGACGAACATGCACGCGGCGTGCACACACCTACATGGAATGGATATGAGCAACACATCTCGAAGAACAACAGTTACAACGGTGAGTAACCGTCTTATCTAACTGGTCTGGTTGCTTTTAAGTCTGAGATTAAATTTAGGTTATTAGAGAAAATGAGGTACCTGCCTCCTTAGAGCTCAGCAATTTATAGAGTTCACAAGTACCTTCTTAGTATTTTTAAAAGAACATGCACTTGTGTACATATACTTTTTACAGAATGATGGTTTACTAGATAAACCAATGGTTGAATTTTGTATTAGACTGTTTATCAGACAGACTGTTTTGCAAACACATTACTGTTTCACCGCCAGCCTGACTGTTACTCAGGCCTGTAACCTGGGTGTCATCTTCAACTCAGATCTCTCTTTAGGTCCTCATATCCAGGCTATGTCTAAATCTCGCAGATTCTTTCCACATAACATGTCCAAGATGCAGCTTTTCATGTCTGTCTGTACAGTTAAAACTCTCATCCAGGGTCTCATCGTCTCACATCTCGATTCCTCGACATCCTTTTCTGTGGCCTTGTCAAATGCAACATTGCTGCACTCATATCCATTCAGAATGCTGCTGCAAAGACCTCTGTCCCAGTGTGCCACTTTGACCATGTCACCCCTCTTTTTGCATCCTTCTGCTGGCTCCCCCTTCTGTCTCATCAAACATAAGCTGCTTGTCTTCGCTTTCAAGGCTCTACACAGCTTATACCTACCATATGTACCATTTCTTCTTCACTATCGAGATGTTGACTCCATTTTGTCCTCTACTCGTTAAATTTGTGCTTTCTTCTATGTTGCCCTCCATACTTGGGAGTTGTTACCCATAAACTTCCACAAAGCTACTTTCCTCCTTCAAAACCCTCCTTCTCCACACTCTCCTTTTCCATGATACATAATTCTTTACAAATCAAATTTAGATTAGATCTATTTAGCTCAGAATTAAAAAAACATATTTCACTGAACATATTTAATGCAGCCTAAACAATTCAGCAGTAGTGGGCTTTTTTTTTTTAAAGATTAATCTGAATCTACTCTAGCTTGAGATTGATATTAATATTCCTTTCACAGGCATTTCTACTCTAGTTCTTCATGTCATCCACTAGAGGGGGTGTGCAAGCCTCTATTTCCACAAATTTTGTTGCATTTGACTGTTAAAGTTTGAGCACTTTTCAGTTGTGTGCATTGCAGTTTACTTGAACTTGATTTTAATGCACATGGTACTTAACAGTGTTGTTTTTTTATGTATTTATGTCTATTTAACACTTCTAGATGAACACCGGCTTCTACATAATCAGCAGTACCAGGAATTCGTTTTTCAGTAACCACTCCCTCCAGTTCAAATGAAAAGGATGTCCCACACCGGCCCTTGCAATTAGGCAGATGCAGTCATTGATTGATGCAGTTTGGTCTCCTTGTGACTTTATCTTATTTCATTGTAAGCCTTTCACATGTGACAGTTATGCTTTGGCAACATTTTCTACCATAGGTTTACACCTTCAGTTCTTTCTCTCCCTTACCTCCCTTTGGATTAAGCATTTATCTTAGTCGTTACCAGAATCCCAAAATAGTCATAAACCTCTTTGTGATGTCCATAACTAATGTGAGCTTAGTCAATGTCATATTCTTCTTGGAAACTTTCCTGAACCTGTTTGATTTTTGAAACAGGATCAGTTACCTATGTGAATTCTTATCAGAGACTCCTTTAATTAAAAAACTGTTAAGGTCTACTACCTTTCAAGATGTCATCCCCTTCATCAACATTCTCTCAGATCCTGTTCACTACTGGTTTTAGACAAAAAATTAATTCAGTCCTCACAATCATGGATACCTTGGATCTGTTCCATTTTAAAAGAAATTTCCTTAACTTCACCCTCTCTTCCTCTCATCTGTTTCTTCTGGCTATACCCTATCCTAGATAAAACTATACAGCCATATTCCTCACCTGCGTGCCCATTTGTTTCAGCCTGCTGTGAGACCCATTCTCCTAAATTACAATTATCACTTCTTCAGACTCTTTCCCACCTAATCGTACTTCCCCCTGCATTACTGTACTGGCCCATTTTCTGTGTCTTGTCAAGATCCCTTGTACTAGATCAGTGGTTTTCAAACTTTTTTTCTGGCGACCCCGTTGAAGAAAATTGTTGATGCCTGCAACCCAGCAGAGCTAGAGATGAGGGTTTGGATGTAGGAGGGGCTCAGGGCTGGGGCAGAGGGTTGGGGTGCAGGGGTGAGGACTGTGGGGTGGGGCCAGGAATGAGGGGTTCAGGGTGTAGGAGGGGGCTCAGGGCTGGGGCAGGGGTTTGGGGTGCAGGAAGGTGTCAGGGCTCTGGGCTGGGGGTTCAGGCTCCAGGGTGGGGCCGGAGATGAGTGGTTTGGGATGCAGGAAGGGGCTCTGGGTTGGGGGGGCATGAGGACTGGGGCAGGGGCTTGGGGAGCGGGTTTGGGGCATGGGCTTACCTCTGGCAGCTCCCAGCGAGTGGCGCAGCTGGGGTGCAGAGGCAGGCTTCCCACCTGTCCTTGCACCGCGGATTGCGCTACGCCCCAGAAGTGGCCAGCAGCAGGTCCGGCTCCTAGGCAGAGGTGCGCAAGCTGCTCCGGGGGGCTCTCACCTGCAGGGGCAGCGCATGGAACCCCGTGGCCCCCCTGCCTAGAAACCGGATCCACTGCTGGCTGCTTCTGGGGTGCAGCGCGGTGTCAGAGCAGGTAGGCACTAGCCTGCCTTAGCTGGGCAGCACCGCCAATGAGACTTACATGCTGCGGCCCAGTACTGAGTCACGACCCGAACTTTGAAAAACTCTGTACTCGATGTTCTCCTATCTCCTCATACCTTAATCACTTTCCTTATCACTTTACCTGTCCTTTTACTCCAAATAAGACTGTCTCGGTCTTGAAAAGATGATTCCTGCAAACCACAGGTTTCTGGCTGCATTGCCAAGATTCAGTGTCTGACCTTTTCCTCACCATTTTTCTCAAGTTCCTATGTCATCAGAGCTGGAGGTCCCATTGGACAAATATATCTTCCATCAATAACTTGCATGAGTGTGTGTAAATGGATTAAGAATAATAACAGATAGAGGTTTCCTGTGGAACAGGAGAAAGGAACCAGCAAAGTGTCCCAGTCAGGGCTATATTAAATGAGTATACACGGGGCTGAATTAAGGCAATCTTGTGCCCTGCATACACAATTATATGGGAAACCCCACAGCACTGCCTGTGCACCATAGCCCTGCCAACCACTTGGTGTGATGGAAGCAGAAAGACTCCCTGCCCCTCCCAGAAGCACGGGTAATGGCAACGGGCCCCTTATTTCCCACTCCCTACTCCAGAATTGGAAGCAGAAAAACTTGTCCCCTGCAAGGACAGTATTGGGGAGCCCCATAATATTTTATCCAGCAGTGTGTGTCTCTCTGCTTGGGCAGTTGAGTGAGCTTGTCTCTCTGCCCCTTTCTTCTGCCACACTCTACTTAGATGGGGCTGGCAGCACCCTGCCAGATAAGAGGATATTGAAGTTAACACTCCATTGAGAGAGTATGGGGCAGCTCAGCCCACTCAGAGCTATTGTGTCATGCTGTCTACCAGCTCAGGCAGAACTTACATCACCTATGCTCAGTTCATGTTTTCAAGCTTATCTTTGCAAGCATAAAGTCTAGAAATTAAACATTAAAAATAAAATGAAATCTGAGATTCTGACCTCATCATGTAAGTCTCAGAGCTGAGGCCCTAGGCACAGCCTTATAATGCTTATATCTGAATCCAGCCCTTGACACACTGATTCCCTAAGGATCTCAAGTTATTGTTATTGCAGAGCTCTCAATCAATATAAAGTAGCTTGTACTCTAAATCCAGTAATACTGGAACACGAGCAGGAAACATCAGGATGGAATTTCAGCCTTGTTATGATATGGTAGGCCCCACATGTGCTGGGTGCCCTGTTCAGCTGCTTGTTCGGCAGCATTGGCTGAACCAGCTCTTCAGTCCTGTCCCTCGTACCTGCTCATAGTAATTCTGCTATCTGCACGATCTCCAACTTTTCACTCAGGTTATCTCTGATTGCTCTCCCCATCCACCTACACACACATACACGCCCACACTAACACTATTCCACTCCTAGGGTCTTTGTTTTCCTGCTGTATTATAGAGTGACATGATGAATGACTCATTCTTTGTCTGAGTAATCTTTTACACCTCAAGGATGGAATAATATGATTCCAAGAACAGTAGTTCCTTTGCCTCTAGGTTTCTTATGTCTGCTGTATCTTCTCAAGGAAATATGCAGGGCAGGAAGCAATTTCTGGGCCCTGAAAGATAATGAATTCAAATTATTTTGGAGAGGATCCTTGACCTGTGGATTGAAAAATGTAGGCAGAGGATAATCAGGGTATCAATAACATGGCTATCAAGTTGCAGAAACATTTTTAGAGTACTACAGGGTATCTGTTAAAGTCTACTCTTATTTAACTTTTTAATTTATGTTCTAGAAGAGGAAATAAGTAGCAAATTGATTAAATTAACAAATTGTATTATATCATTTGGAGAAATTGCAAATACATAGACAATGCAGAAGGATCTAACAACATGGGCAGAAAATAACAATGTGGAGAAAAATATCTGAAATACAGATAGTCACTGGGTGGGACAAACTTGGAAAGCAGCTATTGTGGAACTGACAGTGGACAGTATATTAGATGTGAGTTAGCAGCGCAATAAGGAACAAAAAGGCCAATTCAAGTTTCAGTTGCTTATTACTACCATTTGATATTTTTATCATGCTTGTACCCAAGAAGCACTATCAGAATTGTGGCCCAATTAGGCTAGAGATGATACAAACACACAGGAAGCCATGGCCCCCTTCTACACAGAGCTTTCAGAAAACACAAATGTGTGTAACCTAAAGGAAGAGAGGGGAGATGAGGGCAATTGGTAATACGAACTTGTGTTTGTATATCTGCTTGCCATGTACATAACTTAATGTTTCTGGTCATATACAATTTTTTTCTGTCAGCAGTCTTGTCTAGCCCCACCTATCCATTATCAGATAGAAAAGCTTCATGTCACAGAGCAGCGAGGCCATCCTTTAATAAGGCTTTGTTTTTGTTCCACCTTGGAGTACTCTTAGCATCATATTACCGGAAAGATACTGACAGATTGGTGTTCACATGCAAGCAACAGGAATGATCAGATTGCTGTAGAAAATAAATGAGTGAAAGCACTATACTGTTTAGTAAAGTACAATTAATCTAAACCATAAAAGGCAGAGGATGTTAAAAACAGGAAGAAGTTGGATAGAATTAAGAATAACAAGACAGAGTCTTAATAGTGAAGTCTATTAGGCTATGGAACAGTCTTCCAAAAGAAGTGATAGAAGCCCCATGACTTGGAATGTTTACACTAGATTGGACAAAAGCCTTGCAAGTCTGCTGCAGTGAAAAATCCTACTCTGGCAGGGAGATGGATTAGGTAACCTAATAGATCACTTTCTGCTTTAGTATAATCCTATGGAAACTAAGTACCTGGGGGAGAGAATAAATCTCCATTTTAATGGCCTGAACTATGTTTATTTTACTGATTGTCAAATGCACATTTTAATTGTATAGTGATGCGTTTCTGTATTTAACCTCACATCTTTTTTGTTTGTTTGTTTTGTTTTTTAGTATATGTAAGGCACTCATTTATAGATATTTCAGTTTGTTAAGGCAGTCCTTCAGGCCTAAAATCCAGATATCAGCTCTTTTTCCCAACCTCTCTAGAGTTTCAGTGGAATTTTCATTTCCATTTTGGATTTCTCTGCAGGTGAGCTGAGTAAACTGGCACAACAACACTCATTGATCTATTTTTTTCTCTCTATTTTTTGTCTGAGTGAGGGCTCTTGCATTAATATATTTGTTCTGAATATAGTGCCTACTGCCTACTTTTCAAAAGTACGTCCACGATTGTGTGCACAGAGGTCAAGCCAGGCAGGTATGGTGTTTGTCTACAAATTACGAGAGAAATCAGGTGGTGCAAAAACTATTTTGGGGTGCCTGGGGGAGTGGAAGAGGCATGGCTGCAAACACAAAAGTAAGTGAACCAAAACTGTTACTGATTACAGCCTGTGCAGCAAATAGCAACAGCTTTATTTTAAAAAAGTGCTCAGGCAACAGGAGGCTGGCTGTTTGAGGCAAGTAGAATTAAGGGCCCCATCACACTACTGGAGGATAAGATGACAAAGGGGTTCTCAAAATGCTGAATTCTTGGCCAAACTAGGCCTGATCAAGGAACAATTTATTTTCATGTCTGCCAAGAAGGAAGTGGCCCTACAAATACAGTGACAAATAGGGCACACTGGGAAACAAAGATGAGGGAAAGGTAATTGTCTGCTGCTCAGATAGAGTGCTGAAAAATGGGATTCCTTGAGAGGAACCTGTAGAAAGGATCAGATGGTAGACCAAATAGCCAGTAAATTCATCCAGCATAATGACATATCCTATAATGTGTACTATCAGGAAACCTGACAACAGTTTCCATAGGTCTAATGAGCCAGTGAAGGGCAAGTGGGATCAATTGCATATCTGGTTCCAACAGTAAGAGGCACATTTTCTGATGCAAACTCCAGATGTGCTCTGTTGAAAATGCCATGACAGGCACATTTTGGCAGTGACATTTCCACCATTCGCTTATTTATTTTATTTATTATTCTCTTCCTGCTAGTCACAATCCGGCAGATACTAGTCATAATCTGGCAGATGATACTCTGTTTTTTGATTTCTATAGGGATGTATGTCAGCCAGGTTCTGTTGTTGCTGATGGAGTGACTGCAGATCCTGGGTTAGTAAGAACAGTGTCACTATATAATCCTAGTCTTGATGCTCAGGTAGCTGAGGTTTTGCGGTTGCTTTTATGTTCATATTCTTAATGTCATAGTTGTTAATAACAATTATGCAGGAACTGTAATTTCTGTTCTATGGGAGATTTTGTATTTCCGAAAAAATCTCCTTCCAAATTGGTTTTAAAAAAATTCTGAGCAGGAAGCCTGTGATCCAGACAAACAGCTGGGAGCCAGTCTTCTGGCTAGCCAGTTGGTGAGCAGGCTGCCAGGAGCCTGGCCAGGCTGGCCCAGTGCCTGTCTACACTGCCAGATTTCCACTAAAACTTTTGCTAGAACTGATATGTTCCCATGGAATATTTTGATTCTGCTAAATTGGGATTTTACAGAAAATTATTCTGTCTGAAAATTTTTGAACATCTCTCTTAGTAACAGTTAATTGAATCACTGTATTTCTATTCCCACCTCCCTACCCCCCCATTGTTTCATATTATCTAGGCATCCACATTCAAGATGTTGTAACACTATCCCCAATTAGTGGTTATATAAAAATCTTCTCAAACCACTCCATAGATAGGGTAATATTAGTGGACTTAGCACAATATATCTTGCACTTTATTTTTTTTCAAGAGCAATCTTTCCACCTCTCAAAGCACCCACACCCCAGTCACCTTCTTTAGGAGGAATTTTGAGATTGAATATTCCCAAATCCCACCTCTTTGTTTAAATCTCTGTAAACATGAGTTCTGTGTTCGTACAGCATTTACCACAATGGGGTCTTGGTCCATGACTTAGGAATTACAATAATACAAATACATAATAAAATATATGATTAATGTAATTAAGTTGTAAGATTCTCTGTACACACACGTATTTTGATGTGGGTTATTTTCACAGTCTGCTTTAATATCATCTGAGAATTCATGTGCTTTCTCTAGTGTGCCCTCAAAGAGAGTGTTTTCTTTGCTTACATTGGCCAAAGTTTAACTTCATTCTTGATTCTACATTAATTTTGTGGTTAGTTTTGGCTTCCAAATGTTTTTAATTCTAATAGTGTAGTTTCTTAGATTTCTTTGTTAAAAAGATTATTTTGTTACTAGTGTTCATCATTGAGGAGTATATTCTAGACTCCTGGAACACAGGGAATTGCAGGAGTGAGTTTCATTACACACCTGTATCTGGCTTTACCTCCCATTTAATTTACTGTAGCTCTGAATTAATATGCCAATATATCCACTGTACTTATCTTAGTTTGCTTTGTATAATCCATTGAAGGAGAGCACTTTTAGAAATGCATGCCCATTTTGTATATTCAATTAGGGTTACAAAAGACACCATCCTCTAAACCATTTCAGTATTGTGTTTTTGTTTTGTTCTTGTTTTGGACTGTCAAGAATACTGCATTTTGTATAATACAGACTATTTTGATAATTAAGGAGTAGTAGTATATATGCTTGAGGAACCTCCTACTAGGTTTATTTCATTTTCTGAAGGTGTATCTCTCTAGCAGCAAACTAGTAACAGAAGTCAGGGCTAATGGCCCAGGAATCTTTCCTCCATATTGGGGGTGAAGTTCTTATCCTTCAACGAATTGAGAACATGCTTCAAATTTCGCAGTATAGCAGAACCCTGAGTACAGAAGCTGTGCCTTTGGCCAGCAGAGATTTTTCTATGTGAAGGTGGCGTTTGCTGTGTCTTGAACACAGTGACAGTATTAATAACTGCATACTTATCATGGATTTAGTATAATGCCTTTGTAAATTTACTGTGAAATCATAAAATAACTTTTGAAATGATTGATCACATATCAGTGAATAATGTTACAATTGTTTTCATATGCACTGGTGTTCTGGTCAATATCTATTACACTGGGTTGGAGGATGAGAAGGTGCACATTGAAAGATAAGAATCAGCTGAAATATCTAATGTAGTTACACTGAAATAACACATTAAGAAATAAGTAGTATAAGAAAGTTAATGATCAGTAATCAGATGAACAAATGCCAATTCATTATAAATCACTCATATTTCAGTGAAAGTTTTGTTCCTCAATATATTTCCACCTAGGTGGTTGATTCAGCATACTTCATAATTATAAACAAAATAAAGATTTGTGAAAATATAAAATACCTTCATAAATGTCTGCTATTAGCAGATCTTCAAGTATGTTTTCAGGAAAATAGAAGACCATCTTTCCTTTAATCTGTGTTGAACACTTTTAGAGAGTTGTCCATTGAATTGATTAAAAAAAAAAACACGCACCTCCTCAGTTTAAATTCTAGTAATGATTTAAAACTGATAATCCTTTTATGGCATATTGTAAAGCTGAAGAACTTATACACAGTTTTTTGTATATGTTTTATTTGTTGCAATCCTCCCCTTATATGTATCAGTATTTACTTTTCATCTTCCATCTTCTGGGGTATCTTTGTGGTGTCTTTAGCTATGAAATTGCCCTTCCTTTTGTTTTCTGTGTGTGTCAGCATTAAATTTCAAGCACTTTTCTTGTGTGTAGAGTTCAGTGTAGACTGTGAGAAGAGAAATACACTCTGTTCTCTCATGGAGACTGTGATGGGGTCTCCACTTCACATAAAGCTTGAAAGGTTTAAGGTGGCCAGGTAGGCTAATTAACTCCTCATGCTGCACTTGGAGGAGAAGCCAGGGAGCAGGAGTTGATTAAATGAGGCTCAGCTGGGCAGGAACAGGAGGGGCCTTTAAAAAGCCCAGCAGATGAGAGCAGAAGGGGCTGCAGAGAGGTAGTCTGAAGTCAATACATGGGAGGAGGGAGCTGGGGATCTGCCAGGCCCAGAACTGGAGGAAGCTAGGAGCAGGCTCAGAGGGAAAGCAGCAAGGAATAGGCATGCAGACTTTGGCTGCTGATTTGGGGATTCCTAAGATGGATCTTGGAGTAGAGGGAAGGCCTGGGTTCCCCTGCTAGACAGTGGGGATGTGGTACCAACCAGGCAGAAGACAGTAGACTACCTGATTTTTTTCCAGAAAGACTTTGTTACAGACCTGGAAGTGGGGAACTTATCTGGTATCCCCGCTGAAGGGCTGAGTTATGAAGAGGCGGCTGCAGTTCCTGGAGTGAAAAAAGCCCATGGGGTGAGAGAGAATGACAGATAGGGACTCTGCCAGAGGGGGTCAGCATCTGGCAGAGCTAATCCAGAGGATAGCCAGGAGGAGGTGCCACCTGCAGTGAGTGCACCTCATGATAGACTTTACTTTTGTTCTTTCTTGTTTTGTTTTTTCTTTAATCTAAATAAAAGTAATTCTGACTGCAAGTATCTATCTGCTCCCTGTATGGGGGCAGGGGGAGCCTAGAAATCTGAATGCATGTAGATTTTATCTCTTTGTGGTAGAGAGAAATGAAGACAAAAGTCTGGCTATTCTAAATACTGGGCTCTGTCTTGGAAGTAGTAAGAAGATAGTCTGATGAAAACTGTAGATTGGTGCTGTCCTATGGCATTACCTCATGGCATGAGGTAGCCCTGCAGACACACTGCCCACAATTCTTTCTTCATTATTTGTAATGAATTACTCTCAGGCTGGAGTACTTAAACAAGACTTCCCACTTTGTGGGGCTTTATTTATCTAGTCTTTTCCCAAAAACACACTTTTTAGTCATCTGGCCCCACCCTCCTGCCTTCAGTAGTGCCACAGTTCTCCTACCTGGGACCTCTGTCCAACTGGTCAGGCCTCTCCTTCTGGACTCAGGAGTCCCACAGTCCTCCTCCTTAGGCTCTCCATTAATTTAAGCTAGCTGCAGCCTTAAGACCAGCTTCTCCTTCAGCTGGTTCCTCAACCCCTATTTGTAGTTTAGTCCCTTCCCTTCCATTGCTGAGAGAAGTTGGTGAGTAGCAGACCTTCCCCTGCTAGTATGCCTCCTGTTGTGAGGGAACAGACAGAATATATACAGCCTTCTTTCCCATAGCTTGTCCCACTTGGCTGGGGGAGAGGAGAGTCTTGACCCTAGCCTGCACTACAAGGCTCCTGGCCACAGGCCCTTAATTACATAGTAGCCTGAGTTTTCCCTAAGCATTAACTATATTCCTCTTTATTCCTATGCCATTCCCTATGTTTTGCCTTCTCTAAGGGTATATTTACACTGCAATTAGACACCCATGGCTGGCATGGGCCAGCTGACTCTGGCTTGTGGGGCTCGGGCTAAGGAGCTGTTTACCTGGAGTGTAGACGCTCAAGCTGGAGCTGGGAGGATCACAGAGCTTGAGCTGCCCCCTGAGCCTAAACATCTACACTGCTATTAAACAGCCCCTTAGCCTGAGCCCCACAAGCCTGAGTCAGCTGGCAGGGGCAAGCCGTGGGTGTCTAATTGCAGTATAGACAACCCCAGAAGTCTGAGGAAACTTTAAAGGATACACCCTGGAACAGGTGTTGCCTGACCCTACCACCTTTAAAAGGGACAATCACCCTGTTATAGTAATGCAGATAAAATGTATAACTGTAACATGTAGAAAGTCCATAAAGTTGCTGCTAAGAGAAAAGTTATTCTGTTGCTCTATAACATTCAATTTGCAGAGTCAAGAACTAAAAAGTTGGGAAATGTCAGAACTGAAGTTGATCATGCAATCTTAATTTGTCCTTTTGTGTGTGTGCACTGTGATAGCAGATAGCCCAGCATTGCATAGGAAGTCTGTGGCAGAGCCAGGAATAGAAGTTAGGTTTCCTGCATTCCAGTCCAGTGTCTTAAAAATAAAAGAAAAAGTGATCATTTTAAACTTCATGTTCCCCCCTGAAAATTATGTAAACAAAAGTTCTGGTCCTGCAACTGGATCTGTGTGGTGAACCCCTGAACTTATGCAGAATCCCACTGATTTCAGTGGGTCTTTGTGCAGGGGCAGAGTACCATTCTCATGGATCTGTTTCCAGCATCATGGCCTAAAATGAAAACTCAGGCCCAGCTGGTCAATATTCCAAATTTAGTTGATACCATTACAATAGGGGAGAAAGTGGCTTTTAGGCCACAAATTGCTGACGAAAGGACTGGGAAGGAGGGGTGGGGGAAGGAGAAATAATAAATGTTGTCCAACTAGTAGAGAAAATATGTTTATAGCCGTATTTTTATTTCATTTTATTGTATTTTCATTTATGTTGCTAGGAATTGATTTTGTAGTAGAAGGATACATTGTTCAATCCCCTTCAAAACAGTCTATTAAACAGCATTTAATGTTTTTTGGCTTTTTAGAAATATATACTCTAATAGAAATAAGATTTCATCTTTGTGTCACAACACACTCATACTAATATACATACATACATATCATATGCATGCACAGCCTTTTCAGTATCTGTTACACTTGCATAGACCATGTAAGTGCTCCCGTTTTACTAAGTGATACAATAAGACACTGTATTCTATTATACATTTATAAGTAGCGGTATGGCTGTGGGTGCCTTTATCTGAGAATTGCCCTCTTTTTGAGCAATATGGATAATAAAAACTGTAAAGCTAAATCTACCAATCCAATGAAATGGAGTTAATTTGGAGAGTAATTGGGAGTGCCAAGTACCCCTTTCAAAGGATGTAGTATGGCTTGAAATTGAATTCCTCTCATGCAAAACATTTAATCTCTTATTTTACTCTACAGACATCAGACTATTTAACAGACCCATACTTTTTTAGTTTATTACAATTTCTGTGACATAATCTGACTGCCTACACAAAGCCCAATCAGAAAAACAGGCGTTGTCCATAGCAACAATAGCAGCATTACTGACTAAACCACAAAATAGTTTTCTCCCTTGCAAGCCAACCTTTGGATTATCTTTGTCCATCCAAAGAATAGAATTTTGGTTTACATTCACATGGAAAAAAAATACCTGTGGTATTTACTCTTTACCAGTTTCCCATAAAATTAAATGTTAACTTTTTAATTGCATCAGATAACCTGCTTTTGTATATAAGACAGTAGCCTAGGCTCCAAAACAGAAAATGTGTTAATTAAATTTAAAAATTAGAAACCAAGATGCTAAAATCATATTGTAAATCAAATGTTCCACATTTTTTATCACATTAGTTTGAATTGGATTGAATAGCATTTTCATGTCGTAATTAAAACATGTTAATGAAATATAAATGCCAAGCATATACTGTACCATAAAGATCTGACATAATTTTTCTTTGATCTTTCAAAAAAAAATCAGCTTTGTATATTGTAACTTGAGAAAAATTGACCTTCTTGAGTTAATGTTATTTCTAAGGAGCTGTTTTGAAATGTTAAAGTTAAAAATAGAATTGTCCATTAAGCTGAATATCATCTGATTTAAGAGCCTGTATACTTTTGAATTTCTTTTTAAAAAAAGAGAGACTGCTGCATCAAGTTTCAGCCCATTCTGTTCCCCACAGCCTTTTGCACATTGAGTGTCAGGGTGCTTATGGTTTTCATTACTATATTGCAGGGCCAATCACGTAATGCCTTCCTCACCTAAGCATCCTACGCATGTGATTAATCCCACTGATTTGAATGGAACAACTCACATGATTAAGGAGTTGAAGGATCAGGCCCTATTTGTTTTTGAGCCAAAGGTGCTTTTTAAATTTGTATATTCACAGTGTAGACCCTTCTCCATGTGAAACCAGTGGATGTAGGATCAGGCCCATTATCTCAACTCAGTACTTCTCCTGGGTGTTCTATAACCTGGTTGTACAGGCCTTAGTAAAGAGGTTTGTTTCCCCTCTAATATATTAATTTTGTAGCTTGTTACTTTTTATGACTCTGTTATCTTAAACTGCTGTTGTACCTCAGAATAGCTGAGAATAGTCATCACATGCTTCCTTAATCTAAGTCATTATTCCTTCCACACATTTTTCTATGTAGTACTTATCATGTGGTATGCTCAAATAAATTATTTGGGATGACTTTTTAATTAGACACACTAAAGTCCATATTGTAATGGTTTTCTTTTTAGGCATTTAATGGCCAAATTACTTTTTCTTACTTTGTGTTGGACCTGTAGTTTGGAGTTTCCTCCTATCAGACAAAAATGCCTTTTCAACAGTGAAGCACAAAATTGCACACATGAAAAACAGAACTGTTTTTTTAAATGCCATGTGCAATAAAAAAATATTAAGAGATTTGTGCTGCCCCATTTGGCTGTCATAAAATTTTCAGTATGCAGTGCAGCTGTCAGTCCCATGATATTACAGAGGCAAGGTGAATGAAGTGTAGCACAAAAGCTTGTCTCTCACCAACAGAAGTTGGTCCAATAAAAGATATTACCTCACCCATCTTGTCTTCTAAAATTTTCAGTACACTGGAGAAAATTGTTCTCATGACTGCACAAAAATCATTTGCCCTTTTATGAGGGCTAATCCAGTTTCCATAGGCATCAATAAGAAGTTGGATTAGGCCCTATTTTTGAATGTATGTAGGTACCTAAAGATGCAGATAGGTGCTTTTGAAAATCCCACTACATCTAACTACATATTTAAGTGTCTAAATACCTTGGAAAATGTGGTCCTAGGTCTGTTAGAATCTACATGCATGTTTTAATACATGGCTGTGTCCCTAGGCCCATCAATTTATTGTGCTTAGGTGGGCAATAGATTATTTGTTGAAAATGCCAGAGTACAACTGTGCTTGTGATTGGGTGTGCTATCACCTGTTCTTGTCTCTTTTCTTTGAAAATATAACTCTCAATGTCTGTCTACCTGAGACCCGTCTATGGAACATTGTTACCTAATTTGAAGACTATCAGTAATTTAGTTATTTTAGTAATTTAGAATGTACTTTTTTTATACACTGGTTCTGCTGATGCCAAAGATATAACAGATCTTGACAAAGATGTAACAGATCTCAAAAGGCTTTACTTGTGAAATAAAAATAGTACAATAGGCTCTGTCATGCAATTCCATGACATTTTCTGAATCAGCTGAGGGAAGTGTTTAACCATTCCCTCCATGCTTCTCTCCAAGTACATGCCCACCAATTTTAGTCCCCACATGATCTTCCTATGAAACTGTTTAGTCACGTACTGCAGCTCAATGCCACTCTTTCCCACAGTCTCCATTGTAGGGGGTGTGGCTGCTAGAAAGGTTGTGGAGCTAGTCAGTGCTGCTGCTGCACTTGGGCAATCCTTGACTATTACCACAACACCTTGAGACTGTAGGCAGCTGGTAGAGATTACAGCAGTGAGGAGGTGGGATGGGGGCAGAACAGGGTGAGAAGGGGAGGGTGTGGAGTGTTGAGGGAAGGGGTGGAGTGTGGACAGGGCCAGGGGCAGAGTGGGGCCTTGGGGGAAGGGGTGGAGTGGGGGCAGGAAGAGGTGGGGTGGGGATGGGGCCTGGGGCAGAGCAGGGGTCAGGAACTCCCCGGGTAAAGAGGAATTTGGCGCCTCTGTAGAAGGCTGATAACTAGTTCACTAGACTGGCTAGATGCAAGCAATTATTCTTTTAACACATTCTGGACTCTACCAGAAAAAAAACTAAAAAATAAACACTACTCTCAGTTAATTTTATCCCTAGTTAAATTGTTTCTTTTTGGCTGTTTTTCTTACTCTCATACTATGCTCCTCAAGTTTAAAACCAGATATCATGGAATCCTCTACAACCTTGAATCTCTCCCTCATCCAGAAGTCTGACAATCCTCATTTACAGAGCATTGCTAGAATACTGCAGTGAAAATACATGCTTTAGGAAATGGAAACATGATATGGTATCCATATTTCACCAGCTTCACTGTCTTCCAAGATTCTCCTGATCTTCTCTCCACTTAGGCCAGGTCTATGCTAAAAAGTTAAGTTGATCCAGCCATGTCACTTAGGGATGTGAAAAATCCACACCCTGAGTGACTTAGTTAAGCAGACCTAACCCCCAGTGTAGACAGTAATAGGTTGATGGAAGAATTCTTCCATCAGCCTAGCTACCATGTCTCATGGAGATGGATTAACTATGCTGATGAGATAACCCCTCCCATTGCTGTAGTGAGTGTCTACACATGAAGCACTACAGTGTGGCACAGCTGTAGCACTACAGTTGTGTTGCTGCAGTGTTTCAAGAGTAGACAAGTCTTTATGCTGTATCCCTGTTACTCCATACCCCTCTCAACTTTTCCAGTCTTGGAATATTGGTCTCGTCTCTGCAAATATCCATATCCCGGGGGGAGGGGAGGTTTCCTTCTTTCATTTATGCTGTCATTTCTATCTGAAATTGTCTGGCCCCCTCAAGCCACTGAGTTACTTTTCCTGTTCATATTTTGCTTTACAAGTCTTCCTTTTCTCCTTAGCTTATAGATGACTGACCATCCTCAGGCTATGCAGGACTGAGTCACCTTGTTACCAGTGAGATGGAGTATTGCGTGTGCTTAGCTGACATCCATCTGTTAGACACTAAAACAGTCTCATCTGAACTATGCCAGCCCTTCCTTTGCCCTTATCTAGAAATAGGTGCACCTCCGCCCCTGAGTCCCTTTGAAATATTCCCCTGTGATATCCAGCCCCTGACATTGACTACTCACAGAAATACTAGGTCTGCTGTCCTATTGCCAGCCCTTCGTTTGCCCTTACCTTACTTTCTCAGGACCTGCACCTGGCTTCACATTATGGCACTTCTATATATTTATAGTGAAAACAAGAATAAGTTTGCTATCAAAGATTCAGGACATGAAGTAGAATATTAGAAACAAATGGTTACATATAAAACAAAAGCATAACATGCTTTCTAGAGACTAAACTTAACTTAGGGGGAGGGATAGCTTAGTGGTTTGAGTATTGGCCTGCTTGCTAAACCCAGGGTTCTGAGTTCAGTTCTTGAGAGGGCTACTTAGGGATAGGGGGCAAAAATCCATCTGGGGATTGGTTCTGCTTTGAGCAGGGGGTTGGACTAGGTGACCTCCCGACGTTCCTTCCAACCCTGATATTGTATGAGATAAAACTTCTTTAGACAGGTGGTTAACCTGTTAGTTTTCTTCAGCTTTTTCAACAAGGTTGGCTAAGATCCCATTTTCATGAATGTAAATGTGCTGTCAGTTTACTTCCTAAGTGCAAGACCCTGGGGCCTTTGCCTCATAGATATACCCCCAAAGTTCATTGTTTTGGCACACAGCCAGGAAAACCCCCATGGCTTGTTTTTTTCCTGTATGCTGGTTCTCTGTTGACTTCACATATCTTTGTTATCTTTGTTTGTATGTAAATAGGAATCCATTGTCTTAGCTTATAATGCTTAATTTACATCCTGACAGAGAGAGATGAATAAACATCTCTTGTCTGACAGAACCTGTTTTTCACTGCTACTCATGACTAATACCGTGATACAGACTCTAAAAACATATTTTCAGTGTATATATACACAACTCCTTGCATTGTATCTGTACATATGTTTCACAATAATATCAATAACCAGTGTGACACAGGCTTTCATCTGAGACCTCACATACCATTCTTTGGTAAACTAGAATGTGCATACCATACTCATGAGATTTCTGTAACCGCCCTGGCAGTTGGCATTAAGGGGGTCTTAGGACACAATGACTGTATCTACAAAGGATATTGTGGCATTCTTTTTAAGGGATACTATGTTAAGAAATAGTCTTGTATTTTGATATATGTAATTATATAATATAATAATTTCACCATAATCATATATGCAAAGAAATTTGTACCTAGATATTCCTTTTTCGTATTTGTTTAGCCTGTTAGTATATTTCATCTACTGTTACATTTTATCTTGTTGAATTGTGTTTGTACTTTGAATCTGTTAGCCTTCTCTGCTATGTCTGTCTGTTCTACGGTTGTTTCTGCTTTTCATATTTAATACAGAAATCTGAGACTGTCAGCCTTTAACATCTTATTACATTGTTTAGCATAATCAACATCTTTGGAAAGTAAAGGTTATGTCAATTTCATAAACGTTGAATGTTTGATTTTCATTTTATATTTGTAAATGGTGGGTGGAGTGTGAGTGTTACTTGCTGGTACTTATCTCTAGATTTTCAGCAATGCTTTTCTAAAGAGATTCTAGTTCCCTGGTGCCAGAACCAAAGGCTAAAAAATTGAATGGAACAGTACAATGTGAAAAGATCAAAATAGTAGCCCACAGTATATTTGTATGTCTGGTGAGCGGGAAAGGGTACCTTCATGTTACAAAGTAAGCAACAGGGCACAATCTGTATTAGAGCAAAAAAAAACAAGAAATGTGCACACAAATAAAAAACACTTACAGTTTAACAAATTTTGCTTTAATTCAGCCAGTGGTTTAATCAGTTGAGTGTTGCATGTGGTGGGTGGGTGAACTAGAAGCAAAGATGAAATCTAGCTTGCTGTAATATCTAGTTTTGACATAAGACCTACCTATGCAGCTCTGACCAAAATAAAACTTGAACATTGGGTTTAGGTAGGGGGATTCAGTCTATAAATTGCATTCAGTCTATAAATTGCTGAGACATATGCTATATTAGTTTGTTCCTAAAAGCAGTAGCAATATTGTCCTCTGAATATGTGATATGCATATATTTCCTGTTAAATTATGCTCTCTAGAAAAAATAATTATTTTCTTTGGATAAGCTTAATAGGTTATATTCAACAACCTACTTATATTAGTGGTTACAGATGGACCCATCAGATTAACTCATTAGTCAAAAAACAGTCACATCAACAACTAAATATCTTTATGCTTAAATTATTGATTATGTTGATTGGAACTGCTGCAGCAGTTCTAGTGTCACTCCCACTCATGTGTTAGAAAAGATTAGATTTTGATGTTAAACTATCGAGTCATGAGGCCCGCCTAACCATATTCAAAGAAGTGGTCGACATTCCTTTCTGGTTTTGGCAGTTGTGGGAATCCAGAGTTGTCATGTTTATAGTAGGAAAATCAGAAATGTGTTTGTTCAAAGGGACCCAAATAGCACTGCTTATCAATGAATCATGTTTATTTTCATAGGAAGATGGAAATTATTTAGAGCGCATATCTCCATCATATTACCATTTTAAAATAAACTGTATGTAGCTTAGGAGAGATGAATGATTTGCCCCTCCCCATTGTGTAGTTTGCTTGTAAAGGTTTATACTGCGGGGGGGGGAGAAAGGTGCTATATAAGTCACGTTGCAAGATTCCTTCCCTCCTCCCCCAATCTAGAGTAAACAGTCTGTGTTTAAACTGCTGTGTGCATATGGTGTAGCATTAGAACTAGTTGTAATTCAGGTTAAACCTTGATTTCCTGTTACAATGGAGACCACTTGCATTTGTAGCCTTAGAGTAAACCTTTTCATTTAATTTCATGAAAGTGAATTAGTTTGAGAGTTTTCATTGTATGTATAAACCCTGGGCATTGACATAAATCAGTGAAGATAAGGTTTGTTTGTTCAACAGATTCTTAAAACTCTTGGATTGTGAAGACAGCTTTATAAAGATTGATAGTGTTGGACTGCAATTTACAAAGTATACAAGTCAAAAATATACTACAAAATGTCAGAAATATATGCACTTTAACTGGTCAAAACTAATAAAACTGAATATATTAAAACTACCTGTCATATATGCTTTGTAATTTTTATTTTAAATCAGATCTCTGCTTCCTCCAAGCTTTATCTTTTGGTGAGGAAGGAGAGGGTAAACCTTTAATGAAAGCTGTTAAAGTCGCTAGAAAATCAAAGTTCAGAAAGATAACTTCCTGTCCCAGTGTGGAAAAAGCATTTCAATAGCTATTCGTCCCGGACTTTGACACTATAATGATCAAACTTTCATTTTTCCTAACTTCCGTTAAAAACAAAGGGCCTTATTGTGCTGCTATTCATACTAGCCCATTATACAGTGTATTGAGATAGTAGTGGTTGCTATGTTGGCTAATTTTAAGAGCATTATTTCAAATAATGGAAATAAGGCTACTGATATGTAAGCCAAATTATTTTTTGTAAAATCATAATTAATTGAAGTGTGATCCTTTGTTCATTGAAGTAAATGACAAACAGTCCTCTTGACTTCAATGGTGCAAGATCTGGCCCCAAATAGGGCAGTCTATCCAGTCCTAGGAGGCCATTGCTGCTTTCTTGAAAATGCTTTAGTGTTGGCACAAGAGTACAGGGTTTCATAGCACAAGAGCACCTGGATTTTCATACATAAATTAGGCTGTTTGGAAAAATGATCAGGCTTATGTAGAGTCATTACCAGATTTTTATAAACAAATGAAGGGGAGATTAGGGAGAGGTAGTCGTCTTATCCTTTACAAAGCCTGTTTAATAATTTTTACTCTTCTCTCATAAGAGCATAAGAACGGCCGTACCGGGTCAGACCAAAGGTCCATCTAGCCCAGTATCTGTCTACCAACAGTGGCCAAACATCTCTCACACATCTTTTGAGGAGCTATGCTGAAGCCATCATCCTTCTAGCAGAGGAGGCTTGGAAGACTTTGCTGTTGAGTGCTAAGTCTCTTTTGCAACTCAGTTTTGCCTTTGCAGGATTTCTTGTGCTATCTAGAAACTAGGACGGAGATCAGAAACCTCCTCTCCCACGTAGCAATGCACTCACTATCACTTAGCCATTGGGCAAGCCTGACTACCATATTGAAAGCATGCGTAAGCGAGGGAATGGTCCCACTATTGTGGGGAACTTTCCTGGCTTTTGAACTACCCCGGTGAAATGGGCTAGTGGAATGATCTGAGTCCTGGCTCCCATTCCTTTACCCAGAGGCCTCCCTGCCCTCGAGGACTCCCCTTGCACTCTCCTGTCTGACGGAGTCCTCGTAACCCTGACATGGCTGGGCCCAGGATTCCTGGGGGGCTCAACCCCCAGCCCTGCTGTGGTCACCTAGGTCAGGAGCAAGGATGCTTTTTTGACCCATTGATTATTACATATGATTTAAAGTAATACAGTTTAATTAAGAATTAGTTTTAAAAGGAATAAGGAAAAATGGGAAAGGTAAAGGAAACACATTACCCCGCTCTCTGGCAGGGAACATCACAAACAGTGTCCCTGGAATGTCAGGGCAGTTCACAGTCTGTTTCTTTTAGGTCCCAGGCCTCCTTCTCAGGCTCTGGCTGTGCTGCAGGGATGCTGTGGGTTGGACACTTGTTCTGGCTGTGGCCACACGCTCTCAGGCTCTAGATGGCAGGACCCTTCTTCCCAGTGTCGCCCCCGCCCTGTCAGGGTTACGATCCCCCTCCAACTCTGGCCTGCAGAGCCTCTTGGCTGAGGCATTTCCCTGTGCTGGGCCCGCTGCCCAGGGTCCCCCTCACTCTCCCTAGCTGCTCACCGCACCCAGCTCTGGACTGCTCCACTCTGCCTCAGCAGGGCTGCTGCTACTGCTCTGCCTCCAGCTCCCTGGGCTGCTTCTCTGGCCCCTCTGGCTCTGGTTGCTACAGCTCTGCTCCCAGGACAGGTCTGCTCTGCAGGCTGCTTCTGTGACTATGCTCCCAGCTTTGACCTGCTTCCTGGGCTGCTTTACTGGCCCCTCTAGCTCTGGTTGCTGCAGCTCTCCTCCCAGGGCAGGTCTGCTCTCTTTGGGCTGTGCTCTGGCTTTGGGGGTGCAGCCCTGCTCCCAACAGCTTAGCTTGGGCCCCTGCTTTCTCCTTAGCTCAGCCCCACTCTGTCTGACCCAAGCAATTCCAGCTCAGACCCCCTGGTCTCCTGACTCCTTGATTAGCCTGCCCGTCCTGTCAATCAGGCTGACCTGGAGCGTTGGCCTCTCCCCATTGCCCCTGGGGACTGTCAGTCTCAGGGTCCTGATTTCCCTTCGACCCTCCCCCTTTTGGTACTGGGAGCTAGCCAACCAAAACATCGCCACTGAATGTTAGTAAGGGGACAACAGTCCCCTTACACATGGTCACCATACGGATGTGTGGTGGGGTATACAAACCATATACCAAGCAAGAAGGTTTTAAAGAGCAGCATTGGAATGAGGTAGCCCTGGCCCATCGCACCTGGGGGACATAACAATCTTAGTAGAGGAGCCTTAAAAAGGGAGAAGCTCTTTTCAGAAGGGCCAAGCTTGGAGAAGATCGTGGCAGAAAGACAAGCTACCTTAGGCTGACTGTACTTGGGCAGCTGGAGGATCCAGATAGGACAGAGGAGTTGCTATTCTTTATTTCTTTTCCTTTCCTCTGTTACCTTGAGGACTGAGTTTAGGGGCTGGGCCCTGAGACAGACCTCTGCTGAGAAAATAAGCCTCTGGCACTGAGAAATTGGATCCATTGTAGGAAGTAGCTTCAAAGAAGGAGCAAGAGCTCTGACAAAACAACCAGTTACCACAAGTGTCCCGGGGCTGGAACCCAGAGTAGAGGGAGGTACTGAGTCAGTCCCCGTTTCCCCCCATCGCCTCAACATGAGGACTAGTTGGAAGACCCCAGACAGAAGGGGCCAGAAGGATTATTGGGCCTGGACCAGGACTGTCAACCTGGTATGAGGGCCTGGGACTATTGGGTGGAAACCCTGGTTTACCCTGGAAGAGATGAGATAAAAGATAACCCAGATGGAGGGCCAAGTCACAAGGACCTGGCTGGGAGGATGTCACCAAGCATTTTAGTAGACCTGGATAGCAGGTGTATGAATGTGAAATCCCACAATGCTTCACTTGGCCACAAGGTGGCTCACCAATTGCTGAGTCACTTTGCAAGGGGACCTTTATAATTAAATGCTTTCTCCCCTCAGAGCTTGAATGCAAGATAATGTAACTTAATGGGAGAAACATATTGCACTGATATAATATGCATATAACACTTACTCTGCCACTCAGCAAATCTCTTGTATCTTGGTGACATTTCTAGTACACAGGGAGTGTTCATTTTAAAAGAAAGGCGGTGTTTGTTTCTGCGATGTGAAAGTAGGACACGTACCAAATTTAAATCAATAAGGGCTCTGATTCCAGTTCTGGCTTTGTCTGCTGTGGGTCATCATGTCGGTCTCAGAAAAAGTGAATGATGTTTATGAAGAGTACTTTAGCTATTCAGGGAGAGAGGACTGAGTTTAATTTGAAAAAAAAAATGCCCTCAGCGCCGACTGACGGAGGATTTGCTAGATCAGAAGAAAAATACAGCGGCGCAGTGTAATTGTATAATTCCCAGAAGGAAAGCTGATCTTTTCTTCAGAATGAAATTCAATAGTAGTGTTGCAGGAAAAGAATAAATAATTCACGTATAAAGACTGTATTACATAATAGGGCAATTTTCAGCACTCACTAACTGTGCAAAGGAATAGGAATTATCTTCCGGATTAAGTAGTTGTGGGGACGATAGGAAGATGTATTGACCTGTTACTTTAAGAACACCTAATTAAACAGTCCTTGGGGAAATCAGAGCCTGTTGTGTGTATATGTGAGTAGGACAAAGCAATTTCACGTTCTTTTGTATTATTGAAGAAGATTAGCATATTGTTCTTCCCTGCAGTCTTGTTTAAGTAAGCGATTGTAGTGTAGAAGATCAGTGGACCTTTTTAATATTTATTTTGTCCTGGTGCTTGTTTGTTACCTTAAAAATGTTTTGCAATTTTTTTTCTGTGAGTGATGGGATTGCAAAAATAAACATTGTAGATGAGGGTGGAGGGGAGGAGGAAGATGTTCAGCATTCCCCCACCTCTCCTTTCAGCCTATTTTAAGATTCAGGAATAAGCAAACGGAAAGAATAACAAACAATACGGACACGCATCTGATGTTTAAGCCCTCCTCCTAGCACTTTGTATGCACATAGCCAGAAGCCGCTCAAGCAGCTGCAGCGCGTTAGTTCCAATAGTTTAACAGGCAGCTTTGTAGCTCTAACAGAAAGCCGTGCTAACGCAGTTTCTTCCCTCCATGTTCATTTGCAATGATAGCTAGTAAGATATTTTTGGCAACGGGATTGTCAGAGGCGTGCTAATGTTTAATAGGTTTCTGTAGAGGAGTTAGTTGTTTTTTTCTTTGCAGATCACTATCTATAAAGAGACGCTGAGGGCAGGCAACACCATGTTGAAAACAGAATAGCTGAGCCGGAGTAGAAGCTCTGCACGGTTCTCTGGAGCTGAATTAACAAGGAAATATTTTAAACAACCAAAACAAATATCATATTACTGTATTATTAAAGCTGCTTGGGGAATATGGCTCAGCAGACAACAAGCCCAGACACCTTGACTGTACCTGAAGTTGATAGTCCACAGTGCCAAAATCCATGGCTGAATGAGGATCTTGTAAAGACCCTGAGGGAAAACCTGTTGCAGCATGAAAAGTCCAAGACATCCAGGAAGTCTTCATCTGTTTCACCCAGGTTGTCTCCAGTCATTTCTCCGAGAAATTCTCCAAGGCTCTTACGCAGGATGCTTTTGAATAGCAACATACCAAAACAGCGGCGTTTCACTGTGGCGCATACATGGTAAGAATTGTGCACATTGACAGAAGAGATTACATATAGGGTTAACTTTTTGTCTCTGCAGCAGCGCAGTGCTTACTTTTGCACGGGAAGCTTTTATTTTTTTATCTGTATTGTTCCAGCGTTATTCCATAAATCTAAAATAATTCATAGTAAATCTGGAATCTTTCGGAATAGGAATGGTTTAAGAGTGCCAGTCACTCAAAGTTGACTTCAGGTTTGAAGTTTATCAAAGTACATTCTATTCTAGATATAAAATGAGAATACACAGTGTTGGTGTCAGGATTACTTTTTCTCTCTGATTTTCTTAGGAAATTTCCTTCTCCGCTCCTCCCCCCCACCCAGGCATTCATACAAGGATAATAAAAAGGAAATTTATTTGACTCTCTGCTGTTCAAGTCAGAGTGACTAGGCAGAGATTTATGTGTGTGTGATTTTTTTTTTTTTTTAAATTGTCATATTTATAATCTAAGTAGAAGACTCCATTGCGTTCAAATTTAGTAGAACTTTGTAGTAGCGGAAGGGGCTAGGTCCTGTGTATGGAGTAGTTCTTGTTAAAATAATTATTGTAATAAATACTTTTTTGTCTTTTTTCCTGTAATTCTCCGTGTTAAATATTTATCACTGGAATGCTCTTTTGATGTGTGTGGTTAGTTAGATGGAAAAACATTCATATGCATTGAATCCCTCTGTGTATGAGTAGTATGCTTTCATATTTATTATCTTTCAAAATTATATCCATTGTATTCTTGTACTTCCAGAAATAATGCATAGGTATTTGTTGTGATGGCCTTGTCATCTTTGATATGCTGTCTTTTCTTTGTGGGATTAGTGTAAAGGAAATAAGCTTAGAGCAGAAAGTGATGATAAAGGGTGGCATGTTTTAATCAGTAATGTTGATTTCAGTAGTTGAATGAAATTAATTGCAGAACATAGCCATATGTTATGTTTATGCACTATGGTGTGTGTGTGTGTGTGTGCATGCATATGTGAGTATAACAGAAAGTGCATTTAATGTAGAAATGGTAAAATGTGTCTAGGGCCTAATCAGAATCAACAATACATGTTAAAATGAACATGAATGCAGCATAGCGACCAGAAAAGGGATTTAGACATTACTGTAGGAAGATGACAAAGTAATTAGTGAAGTGTGTGGATATAGTGTTGAGGAAAAAAAACAAGCAAGATTCAAGGAGGCATGGAGAAGAAAAAACAAAACAAAACACTGCTGTTATACAGGGTGCTTGTTAAGACCTGAATTAGAATAACAGGGTACCTTTCCATTGGAGAATATTATTGTTCCTTGGAGAGGAGAGGAAAACAATCTTTCCAAAGTTTAGGAATGTTTGTTTTCAAAGACATGTACCTGATAAGAAGGCATTACAAATGTGTTAGAGAAAACTAAATAAAATTAAGAAGTGTCTTTTTCCCTTGATCAATGTACATAAAATCCCAAAAATATCAAACTGTTCATATTAGTTATGGGTTCAACAACTTGGTGATCAGCTTTTAAAACCAAAATTAATTTGCCAAGAAAAGTCAACAAAGAAAATACAGGGGTTTGTTTTGTTTTTTGTAATAAACTTGTAAGAAGTTGAGCAATGGAGAATGCTCAATATCTCATAATTGACTCTCTCCTGTTGAAGCTATTCATCTTTGTATAACTCAACTCATTGGAGCAGGAATTAGAATCTGGGTGTCTCCCTTCCTAGCTGAGTGTCCAGTTGCCTGACTACAGAGTTTTTCTCTCTCTCGCCCAATCACTGTTCAAATATTGTATACAAGTGGAACAGCTTCAACAGGAAGAATGAAAGAGACTCGCCCTTGGTCAGGGGTCCCCAAACTTGGTTCGTGGCTTGTTCAGGGTAAGCCTCTGGTGGGCCGTGAGACACTTTGTTTACCCGAGCGGCCACAGGTAAGGCCACTCGCAGCTCCCAGTGGCCACGGTTCACCATTCCCAGCCAATGGGAGCTGTGGGAAGCGGCACAGGTGGGGCCACCGCTTCCCACAGCCCCCATTGGCCGGGAACGGTGAACCACGACCACTGGGAGCTGCAAGCAGCTGTACCTGCGGCCACTCAGGTAAACAAAGTGTCTTGCGGCCCGCCAGGGGCTTACCCTGAACAAGCTGTGAACCAAGTTTGGGAACTCCTGCCCTAGGTCATTCTCCTGGGATCCGGGAGATCCAGGTTCAAATCCCTTTTTGGGATTAGGGAATTGAAGCCAAGTCTTTCCTCTCCTAGATGAGAGCCCTAAATTCAAAACTATTGGATGTAATGGGCTGCCACCAGCCCCGCCTCCTCCTTCTGTGAATGGTGCCGAATAACCTTAGGAATCTAGCCTGAAAAATAAAAATGTTTCATTTTGGCAATGTCGGAGTGTGGGGTGGGTTTTGTTTTTTTAGACCAAAACAAGTAGCAAATATTGACACAAATTTGCAAAATGTTTTTGTTGACCCAAATCTGCATTTTTGGCACACAAAAAAGAGGCTTCTGCCCTTTTTTTTTTTTTTTTTTGGCCCAGCTCTATTTGTCATGCCGAATTGAAGGCAACAAACGCAATGAATTCTGAAAGGCATTAGAAGTTGTCAGTGTGGCAGTCTAGGGCAAAGTGGAACATTGTGAAATCTAGCTTCACTCAATCTGGAAAGTATTGTTGCACCAGTTAACTTGGAAACTATGGGAAAAATCTTCACCCCTTCTGCCACAACTCCAGCCCTCTTTCACCAGGAAAAAGAACGAGCATAATGTGAAGGGGCCCTAAAAGCTCTATATCTGGCTGGGTGAGGATTCCTCTCATGCAGGCACTTTGAAAGACAGCCATAAGACTGCTTTCCAAAGACAAGCCCTAGCCCTTCTGTGCCGGGGCAGGGCTAAAGGCATGTTTGGGGCAAGATTCCAGGCAATACTGTGGCCAGTAAGGTAGCCTGGGGAATCTGTCATAATAGGGTATGTCTACACTGAAGTGTAGTGAAGATATAGTGGCACAGGATTTATTGTGGGCTAGATGCCACCAGGGACCCTGAATATGCACTCAAGTTGCTGGTCTGAGTCAGTGTCCATGCTGCCTCATGATCACTGTTATTGTTACCAGCACCAGTGCTACCTAGATTAAACCTTGTGTGGGGAAGCCTGGCCATGTTAAAATTACACCTTAGGGCCCAGCACAGAGTCTCACTGTAACTAATTAATCCTGAGCACTACCTTGGGGTGTTCCAGTTTAGGGTTGATATTCTGTCCTTAAATGTGCCTTTACATGTTGTAGTGATATCTACCCTATCACTTTTAAATGTAAGAATCAAATGGCAAATCTTGAGATTAGAAAGGCAAGGTGGGTGAGGTAATATCTTATATTGGACCAACTTCCGTTGGTGAGAGAGACAAGCTTTCGCGCATACACAAAGCTCTTCTTCAGGTCTGGGAAATGTACTAAGGGCTTGTCTACACTTAAAACACTGCAGCGGCACAGCTGCATGAATGTAGCTGTGCCACTTAGCGCTTCAGTGACGCTACCTAGACCAATGGGAGGCGTTCTCCTATCGACATAGGTCCTCAAACTCTCTGAGAGGTTTTAGTTAGGTTGATAAGAGAATTCTCCTGTCGACCTAGTGCTAGGTACACTGGGGGTTAGATCTGTTTAGCTGCATCGCTCAGGGGTGTGGATTTTTCACAAGGCCTCAGAGTGTCAAAGCTAAATACAAGGTGGAACAGATCGTTTCACATAAGTAGTTGACGCATTTCATGACGGGAACATTCAAGGTGAAAATGGCCTGGTAACACCTGACTAGTCATGGGAGGTTTTTGCACACCCCTGACTGACAAAAGTTATACCGACACAGTGCTGGTGTGGACAGTACTTTGTCAGTGGGAGACACTCTTCTGCAAACAAAGCTACCACTCCTTGTTGGGGGTGGCTTTATTTTGTCAGTGGGAGAGCTCTCTTCTGCCAACAAAGAGCGGCTATGCTGCTTACCCAGTGTCTCTATTGAGTCCATGGTTTTTAGTGTCTGGCAAAGGTATGAATTTAAGACAGGTTAATCTTTTAAATGTGTTACCTTTGAGGCTAAGGGCTGAGAGGCACATACAGAATGAGGCAGTTAAAGCCTGTTGAAATAACCATCATTCATCCTTCTGTGGACTATCTTCCTGATTTGTTTGTGTGTTTATATTTACTATATCTTTCCACTGGCTGGGCACCCCATATATCTTGTATTCTCCCTTTCCGCACCACCGTTTTTCTGCCCAGGGAATATTATGGTCTTTAGACTAATTTTTTAAATGGTGCTGCTCTTTTCCTCACAGAAATTATTTGTTTGCTGCTACTTGGACTGTTTCCTACTTTCTTGGTAGGTGACTTGCATTTTCACTAGTTCAGACAACAGAACTAGCTGCAACACTTATTTGACAGATAGATGAGACATAAGCTGTAATAAATCTGAAAGTACCTTGTTTAAAACTGCATATACCAGATGTTCTTTTTTGTTTTCTTCCTTTTGGATACCAGTTACACTGCTTGCTTTGTTCATATGATGCCTTCATAAAGGTCTCTGTGCACTTTCCAGTCTTTTAAACGCTTGGTAATAGTACATCTATTGGTGTGTTATACTCCTTTTGGGGATGAAATGCTCATCAAACTTTTTAAAAACATTGCCACGATTCTTCTTCTGTAGTAAATACAAATTATGTACAGACTTTGTGTTAAGTTGTGTTGTGATTTGAAATCTGGTGAAGCACTTCTTTTACTCGGACTATTCCAGGGGTTTATCAAAGCAAAATTCTTGTGAAGAATGGGTCTTTGGTATTTTCTTTATTTATGCAGTTTCAAAATCAGACACTACTTTACCGGCATCACATAACAGTCTTCTGTCAGTAAACAAAGAATTTGGTTAGAATAAGGAAAAAAGTATTACTGATAAAGCCTCTCTCTATATATCTTTGCCTCACTGTAGATCTTTTACCTAGAAACCTTCTCCAGCCCCTCTTCACTGTCTTTCTGCTGGAGATGTAAAGAAACAGTACACATCCTCACTAGATACAATTGGTTTCTGGCAAATATTCACAAAACTAAACCCTCATAACAACAAATATGACAATATAGCAACAGCATCTGCTTCAGAAAAGAAAACTAACAGATATATTGTCATTGTTCATGAAATCAAAAAATAAAAGATGAAGGATAAACCTTGAATTGAATTTATTAAATATAGATTACTCAAGGCTTCTGTGACATTTAATTGAATCAGTTAGAGGCTTTGCAATTCACAAGTATCTTGAAACAACATGTTCTTCATTTGTGATATATTGTTTCATTTTTACAGCTTCTCAATGCTTTCTGTTTCCTTGCCATCAGATTATATCAGATGAAGTCTTTGAGAGAAACTCATCCACATATATCTGAACCTTAGAAGTCCTTTACAGAGAAAGTGATTGATTTAAAGCTTTTTACAAAAATAAATAAATAACTTTTTGTGCCTGAACCTGTTAATAGAATATTTGGCTGTCCTTCAGTCAAAAAAATAAACTAAAATGGCTTCTGCCAGTGATAGGAAGAAATGCACAGAAAGCACAGGCAACAAAAGAGGTGCAAACAAGCCTTTACTTTCAACTGTCTTTGTTTTTCATTTAAAAAAAAAAAAAGCTTTTTAGTCCATCTTTGAGTTTTCAAACCAGTGGCTAAATACATATATCCACATCAGAACATGTGGAGTGAATTATAAATTGTAATACCCTATATACTCATTCATAAGCCAAATATTTTTGGTAAAAAAGTGACGCATCAGAGAGCGGGGGTTGGCTTATAAATGGGTCTACACCAAAATTTGATGATTTAAAACTCTATGGAATCATTGAATTGAATATCTAATACACTGTCATTTTGTTTACCTGGAGCGTCTGCAGGCATGGAGCCCCTCATCTTCCTGTGGCCAATGGGACCTGTGGGAAGTGGCAGCTCCCATTGGCTGTGAATGGCAAACCGTGGCCACAGGGAGCTGAGCGGCTTCATGCCTGCAGATGCTCCAGGTAAACAAAACGTCCTGACCCGCCAGTGGCTTATCCTGACAGGCTGGGAGCCAAAGTTTGCCGACCCATTTATTAATGTCAATACTGCAGCCGTTTCAAGTTGCAAAGGCTCTGTTTAGTGGACTAGATTGGCTTGTAAGGCATAGCATTTTGTGAAATGCATGGGTCAAATGTCATGCAGATCTGCAGCACTGCTCTTTCAGTGTTCCTTTCTAGCCAATCAGAAAAATACAATGAATGATAGTACTATAGCACTGGTGTCACTCCACTACTGTGTAATTTGATCTCTTCATGCATTTCTACCAATGGACCTCATAAGTCTCTAGCCAATATGAAAATATAATGTGCAAAATTGATGGAATCTCTAATAAAATTGAAATAGCCTGTTATCCCCACAGACATGCCAATCTACAGGGCTGCTTTGAAATAAACAAAGAACAATACTAATTTGACAGTGATAAAGCAGGTGACATTCCTATATAAAGTCCTACAAAATTTATAACTACAATAATAATCTATTTTCATACTAATTAAAATGAACAGTGAAATCAAAAGAAAAAGTTCTGCTTATCAGGCAGCGTTCAAACTTAAAGTTATTGAAGATGCAGAAGCAAACAATAATTGCGCCACTGCTTGTGAATTCTGTATCAATGAGAAGCAAGTAAGAAAATGGAGAAAAATAAAACAACACTAAAAGACATGCCAAGAAGCAAGAAAAAATGTCCAACGAGGTGCGCTTCATTTCCTGAGCTGGAGAAAGAACTCAATAATTGGGTGGTTGAATGTCGACAAAATGGGTACACTGTCACTAGAACTGGAATTCGTCTGTGAGTTCTGCAAATGTCGAAAGACGACAAATACAAGTAAAGCCATCAATGTTTGTTGCATCAGCGGGTTGGTGTACTCACTTCATGAACCGTCATGGTCTCTGGCTTCATCAGCGAACAAAGATAGTGCAAAAGCTGCCGAGAGATCTGGAAGAAAAAAGTGAATCTTTCCAAAGGTTTATTATAAAATATCGAAAGAAATATGCATTTGAACTGTTACAAATAGGAAATATGGATGAAACACCGATGACATTCGATTTCTCAAGCAACAGAACGGTAACCAGTGTTGGTGGAAAAACAGTTATAATTAAAACCATTGGCCATGGGAAAAATCAATTTAACAGTGGTTTTATTGTGTTTGGTAAATGGATCAAAGCTCCTGTTGTTGTTTTTAAAAGAAAAGCCTTGCCTAAAAACATGAAATTTCCTGCTGGTGTCGTCATACGTGCACACGAGGATGGATGGATGGATGAAAGTGGGACTATTGAATGGCTGGAAAAAGTGTGGAATAAGAGACCAGGAGCACTTTTCAAGAAACCTGCTATGCTCATTTTGGGACATGTTCAGGGAACACAAGACAGATGAGGTGAAAAATATGGCCAAAAATATGAAAACTACTTTGGCTGTATTACCTGGAGGCTTAACTTCAGTTCTAGAACCGCTTGATGTTTGCCTGAACAAACTCTTTTTAGACAGGCTATGCAAAGTGTGGGTGGATGTGGTCAGGCATGGCGAAGTTGACAAAAGGTGGGAATCTGATTTCAGGCTTCATAAATCTAGTCGCCCAGTGGATCAAGGACGTGTGGGTTTCCAGTACCTCGGAAATGATAGAAAACTCATTTAGGAAATGCTGTATCAGCAATGCACTAAACCGGTCAGAAGATGATGCCATATTTGATGATGACACAACAGAGGTTGATGATGAGAGAGAATCTGAGTCTGAAGATGACACTGCCAACATCTACAATGACAATGCAGGTGCAACTGTGACTGAAGCCGAGTTTAATGAACTATTTAGTGAATCAGAGACTGATTCAGACTTTGAAGGATTTTAAGACTTTTTCAAAGTCTCATATTGTTCTAAGTTACTTGTTTAAAATATTCATTGACTGTAGTTTTGAAGGTGAATACATATTTGTTCGGTTATTATTATAACAGGTTTTTCATTAGATTACATTAAAATAATTCTAGCAAAACTTTTGAGTGTTTCTTATCACGCCAGCTTTTAAAATATAGCAGGGATTGGAAAACTTTGGCTCCCGGCCCCCGTTAGGGTAAGCTGTTGGTGGGTAAGGACGTTTTGTTTACTTGGTGTGTCTGCAGGCACAGAGCCCCTCAACTCTCAGTGGCTGCGGTTCACCATTCCCAGCCAATGGTGGTGCCACTTCCCACAGCTCCCATTGGCTGGGAACGGCAAACTGCGGCCACAGGGAGCTGCTAGTCATTGTCAAAATGGAGATAGACCCCAGTCTCTGCTTTAACTTGCTGCACAATTTGCAAATCAATTCTTCATTTTAGCTACTAAGTCCTGGCTTTCTTTTTTCTTCTATATTAATAACTGTCATCAGAAACTCCTAACACAGTGTGTGTATAGGAAACTGCTCTATTATTGTGATGAATGTGCAGAGAACCATAAACCCTAAACTCAATTCTTGACAGGAAAGTAAAGGAATAATAAATTTTCAAAAATCATGTTTAGAACATGTTTTTAATTAGTAACAAACCTGCACATATGGTTGAGATAACCAAACCATATTATAATCATTCCATATTACATTTATCAGCAATTGCTGTCTGGATAATGCTGCTTTTTTAAAATCTGTGCTGCAATCTTATAAACTTCATGTGAACAGGTTGTTACTTCTGGAGACCTCTACTATACAATCCATTAATGATTTTGAATTTTATTTATTTTACACATAAGATTCACAACTCACCTTAAAATTAACCTTCCCCAAAATCAATTTGAGCAGATTCCCATCAGTAGTAGACAGTAACTTGTTCAGAGTGGCCAAATTTTTCCAAACCAGTTTGATGCATTTCCACTGTAATATGTTACTGGCAGTAAGCTAGCATAAATGCAAGACCCTATGCCCACTGTAATCAAAAGGATCTTTTACATTGACTTCAGTGGGTGCTGGTTGAAATCCTACATCAGTTTTATATTAACTTTTATTATGTGCATTTTTAAGGAAACATGGAAATCTGTGCCATATTGTTGAATGTAGTGGATCATCCCTTTCTGCTTTCTTAGATAATCAGTCACCAACTCATCAGTCTCTAGTATTGTGACAAGTGTGTGTGTGTGGGGGAGAGGGGTGTTCAAATGCTTTGTGGTATATATAGCTGGGTCAAATTATTCCTTCTGTGCTTGTGTGTGAGGTTTTTTGGAGGGACATGGAACATGAGGAGGAGGGAGAGGAATAAAAGATGTCAAATGCTGATCAAAACTGGCCAGTAAGTACATAATGGGATGAAGGAGCCCAAGGTCCTGTCAAAAGAACAGGAGTACTTGTGGCACCTTAGAGACTAACAAATTTATTTGAGCATAAGCTTTCGTGGGCTACAGCCCACTTTTTCGGATGCATAGAATGGAACATATATTGAGGAGATTAATGGTGAAATTGTGGCTAGTTAGAGGTACATTGCAAGTAATATGATTCAGTTTGTGGCCACATGGCAGCTTTTTAGCCATCATAACTGCACCTATCTTCCTGCCTAGCCATATTTTTATCAGTATGTTCCAGAATAACCTGAGCATGTAGTCTAGACTGCCTCAGTAGGGAATAGAGTACCTGAAGAACATCAGCACCACATGGAAGTAGATACTCTGGGAAGTCCTATCATATAAAGACTTGGGAACAAGAAGGAATTGGACAACCAGTTACACAAATATGGTTACACAAATAATTCCCCTTTAAAATAATAGAATGATTGATTAGCTGGCTACAGGAACTCAACCATGTGCCATCCCAACCCTTTGGCAGGGGCAAAACACTTTTAACTGCCCTTACTATCTGACATACATACACAAACCATTGCATTTACCAGTTACAAATTGTTATAAATTGTTCTGTGGACAGGGTTGTAGTGGCATCATCTCCACCACCACTCATCCAAATGTGTGGAAGCCCTTTCATGTGAAGAGGATGTGGATTTTAGTGAGAGGAAACAGCTGATAGAGCATCACTCTGTGCAGTATCTCTTGTTAACCAATAGAAATCCCTGTGGAACTCCTTGTGGAAGTTACACTTACTCCATCATTAATATCTGTAAGACCCTGCTTTGGGGAAAGAGGAGACCCTCTGTCCAGACCTGAGCTCTATGGGATTTATCCACCGATCATGGGACATCCATGGGATTTAAGGCCATGTCCCCTGTCCCAACAAGGGATATGAAAATCTTGCACATACCAATTGAAAGATTTGGTGGGAACTCTGAGTGAAAACTGGTGTTTTTTCACTTAATTTTGTCCTTGCTATATTTTTATATAGGAGGGCATGACATGGGTCCGAATTTTTATTTATTTATTTTGAGAGAGAGAGAGAGAGAGAGGTATTCCATGTTGTCTTGAGGAGGAAGGCTATTGAACTTAATTTTTAGTCACTAGTCTGCTATAGAAATCTAGCTAATATTTGTTTGTGAGTGGTAGGTCTTCATTGGCCGTGTAATTCTAGCAGTATGTGAGCTGGGCTTCCAAATAGAAAAGTGAAAGTAAGAGGGTTTGATAGGAGTTCCCTCTATGATAGCAGAGAAATTACTGAATAACTTACTCATGGCTTCAAGGCAATGCTATAACTAATCCTTCCTAATCTAATGGAAACAAAAATAATTAACTCATCCTGAACCTCTGTGTACATAATTTCAGAGTTGGAAATATGAAAATTATATAAACTTTGAACGATTAAAAAAGGAATGCACTATTCCAACATCAATGGTGAATACTTGAAACTTACACAAGTTAGACATGTTTCAGAGTAGCAGCCATGTTAGTCTGTATCCGCAAAAAGAACAGGAAAATCTTGCACATGTGGCATGTGAAAATGAGGCACCTTAGAGACTAACAAATTTATCTGAGCATAAGCTTTCGTGGGCTACAGCCCACTTCATTGGATGCATAGACTGGAACATACAGCAAGAAGATATTTATACATACAGAGAACATGAAAAGGTAGAAGTAGCCATACCAACTGTAAGAGGCCAATCAATTGAGATGAGCTATCATCAGCAGGAGAAAAAAAACAACTTTTTGAAATGATAATCGAGTAATCCTGCTGGTTTGTGTTTGACAAACTCAGCCATGTAAGGATTCATAGATTATTAGTCTAAAAGGAACTACTATGAATGATCATCTATTCTGACCTCGTGTATAGCACAGGTCACAGGACTTCCTTAAAATAATTCCTGTTTGAATTAGATTTTATATATAATTTTAAAATATCCAAACTTGATTTAAAAATTGCCACTGATGGAGAAACTACCATTGCCTTGGGTAAATCGTTCCAATGTTTAATTACCTTCTCTTCTAAAAATACATGCCTTATGTAAGGGCACTGTTGTGCCCTTACTAACATTCAGTGGAGGTGTTTTGGTTGGCTAGCTCCCAGCACTAAAATAATGGGGAGAGGCCGATGCTCCAGGTCAGCCTGATTGACAGGGGCGGCAGGCTAATCAGGGAGTCAGGAGGGTGGAGGGTCCTGTCCTCCGTGTGAGCTGGAATTGCCTGGGTCACACAGAGTGGGGCTGAACTAAGAAGAGAGAGCAGGGACCTGAGTTTATGCTGGGAGCAGGGCCGTGCCAGCCAAAGGGCCCAGAAAAGCAGCCCAGAGAGCAGGTCAGAGCTGGGAGCAGAGTCACGGAAGCAGCCCACAGAGCAGACCTGTGCTGGAAGCAGAACTGCAGCCACAGAGCCAGAGGGGCCAGAGAAGCAGCCTGGAGGCTGTGGGCAGAGCAGCATCATCAGTGCTGAGGCAGAGTGGAACCAGAGCTAGAACAGTGGAGCTGGGCCTGGAGCTGGAGCAGTTTGGAGCCGGGTGCGGTGAGCAACTGGGGCCAGCCAAGGGGGACTCTGGGCAAAGGGCCCAGAGCAGAAAGACACCCCCAGCAAAGGGTCCTTGCAGGCCAGACTGGGAGGGGGATCTTAACCTGATGGGGGGCTGATGCAGGGAAGAAGGGTCCCATCACACAAAGCCCAGAGGTGAGTGGCCACCACCGGAGCAAGTGTCCAACCCGCAGCATCCCTGCAGCACAGCCAGGGCCTGAGAAGGAGGCCTGGGACCTACAAAAACAGACTCTGAACTGCCCTGATGTTCCAGAGACACTGTTTGTAATGTTCCCTGCCACAGAGCAGGGTGATGTGTTTTCCTTTAACCTTTCCCATTTTTCCTTATTCTTTTTAAAATTAATTATTGATTAAATAACTTGTATTTGCTTTAAATTGTATGAAATGATCAGTGGGTCAGGGAAGTGTCCAGTGCAGAGAGAGCACCCCGGAGTGGGGACAGCCTAGCTCGTGTCCTAGGTGACCATAGCAGGGTTGGGGATTGAGCCCCCCAGGAATCCTGGGCCCAGCCTTGTCGAGGTTACAAGGACTCTGCCAGACAGGAGAGTGCATGGGGAGTCCTCAAGGGCAGGGAGGCCTCTGCGTAAAGGAAGTGGGAGTGAGGACTCAGATCCTTCCGCTAGCCCATTTCACCGGGGTGGTGCAGAAGCCAGGAAAGTTCCCCACAATAGCAGGACCATTCCCCTGCTTACACTTAGTTCCAGTCTAAATCTGTCTAGTTTCTACTTCCAGCCATTGGATTGTGTTACATCTTTTTCTGCAGGACTGAAGAGCCCATTATCAAACTTGTTCCCCATGTAGTTCTCATAAACTGATCAAGTCACCCTTAACCATCTCTTTTATAAGCTAAATAGTTTGAAATCCTTGAATCTCCCATTCTACGGCATGTTTTCCAATTCTTTAACCATTCTTGTGGCTTTCCTCTGAAACCTCTCCAGTTTATCAAAATCATTTTAAATTTATGGACTCAAGAACTGGACACAGTATTCCAGTAGCAGTCATACCATGCCATATATGGAGGCAATATAACCCCTCTACTCCTACTCAAATTTCCCCTGTTTATATGTGCACAGATCCCATTCTTTTGGACTCAGCATCTAACCTGGAGTTCATGTTCAGCTGATTATCCACTATAATCCCTAATTCCTTTTCAGAGTTATTGCTTCCCAAAATAGAGTCCCTCATTGTGTAAATATGTATAAATCTTTGTTCCTAGATATATGCATTCTATTTAACAATATTAAAATACATATTGTTTGCTCTCACCCATTTTACCAAGAGATCCAGATCAGGCTGTATAAGTGACCTGCCTTCTTCATAATTTACTACTCCCTCCACAATCTTTGTATCTTTTGAATACTTAATCAGTGATTGTTTTCTTTCATTTCTAAAAATGTTAAATAGCAGAGGGCCAAGAATCAATCTCACTAGATATACAGCTGATATTGATGATTTCCTGTTTAGAAGTTATATTGTGAAACCAGTCAGCTTGCCAGTTTTTAATCCATTTTTAAAATGTGCCATTTTAATTTTGTATCATTTTATTTTTATAATCAAAATGCTGTGCAGTACCAAATCAAATGTTTTACAGAAGTCTTTATTACATCAACACAAATACTTTTATCAACCAAACTTGTAATCTCATAAAAAACATATCCAGTTAGGATTATCATTAATTATATTACCTTGTTTTAATTCTTTATTAATCTAGCCCCATATGAGCCATTCCACTATTTTGTCCAGGATCAGTGTCAGGTTGATAGGTCTATAATTTTCTGGGTTAATCCTCATGGCTAGTTCCCTCCTAAACACACCCTATACTGCCCCTACCTTCTAGCCCCTTTTTCCCTAGCTATTCTAAAGTAGATGGGTATCAGGGCTTGTGGAAAGGGATGGGGGAGGAGAGGGAGACCAGTTGCGGGGAGAAAGATTTGACAGTTTTCTGGCTAAGTGAACAACTCCACTATGTGTGTCACATTCGTGCATGTGAGAAAAGGTTTGTGAATAAATTAGAGCTGTGAGAATCAGTGATTTGTGGAGGGAGAGGGGGGCTTTATCTGTAAGTTCCAGAAAATAAAAAAAAAATGTTTCAAATCAACCCGAAACAATTCTTTTCAAATTTTTAATTGAAAAATGTTTTGGTTGAATGAATTATTTTTTAATAAAATTGAAGGAAATTTCAAAACAAAACATCATTTCAAATCAAAACATGTCATTTAAAAATGCTGAAATGTTTTTACATTTTCAGAAAAAAATTTCCAACACAATTTAGTGACACTGAAACGAATTTGCAAAACATTTTGGTGTTGCCACTTATGCATTTTTTGCCAAAAAAAATAGTTTCAGCTGAAAATTTTTGCACAGTTCTAGAATGGATACTTCATGGATACTTATTCTCAGATCCTTTAGTAGCCAGACTTTCCTTTTTCTCTACCAAGTCTCCCCTTCTGTAACAAAGGAAAGAAAAGGAAGAAGTACGGCCAAGTGGAGACGGGCTAGAGGAGTCAACACTGCCTAGTAAATTAATTGCCAGTAAACTTACAGAAACAGTGAGGCCTTATTAAAATAAACACAGGTGTGTGTGTGTATATAGAGAGACATGTATGTAAACATGACAATTTAAATTTCTTCATTAATTTAATATTTCCACATGGGGAAATATTACGGGGAAAAATATGATCTTGATTATTAGAACCCAAAATGATCAGTTTTCTTTCTACTGTATGTATTTTTGGACAGAACATTTTCCTACTTCGTTGTATTCACAATGAGTTAGTGAGAGGTATATGGCACCATTTTTTCTATTACAAACAGTAGGTTTCATTTTTATTTGATGGAGTTTCTTTGATCGGTCTTCTGTTTGTTTGACTTGCTTTAGGCCTTTTGTTCACTTTTTTTTAAGTTGCGTTTTCACTTTTTTGGGTCTTATTTTGTATTCTGATTCCATTGAAAGATAGATTCAAAACTACAAATTTGTAATTTTGTGACTGTGAAAGTATTTGAACTCAGTTATATACAGTACTTCACTTTGAATTCAACCAACCTATATCTCCACCCATCGTAAATATTCTTACATCAACTTTGGCACTTAAATACCAAATGATATGTGCTTTAGAAATACCTTAAATAGCTCTTGGTAGGGCGTGCCATTTAATATTCAGGAATTTAACTGCCATAATAGCATTGATAAGCTCCATGGCTTTGTTTTTTTTTAAAAAGTGAGATAAAAGTCTGAGTAAAAGCATATTGTGCAACATAAAATAAACAAACAAACCGAAGGCCTGGGCTACACTAGCGTGGTGGTTCAAACTAGGATACGCAATTTCAGCTATGCAAATAGCGTAGCTGAAGTCGAAGTATCTTAGTTCGACTTACCTGGCCGTCCTCATGGTGGCGAGTCGACTGTCGTGGCTCCCCCGTCGATTCTGCTTATTCCTCCTGCCGAGGAGTATAGGCGTTGATTTGCGGATCGATTTGTCAAATCCAGACGAGACGCGATAAATTGATCCCCGATACATCGAACATTACCCGCCGATCCGGCAGGTAGTATAGATGTACCCTAAGTTGTCAATTATAAATAAATAAAAATGTCCCTTCATAACAGGCTATCCAACTCTGTTGATGTGACTATACTTTCAGTTTCACAATCTTTGATGCTACTGATTATAGCACAGAAATATATATTTTACTTTCTTCCGCTTACCATCAGTATATTTAATGGATACTTACCTGTCCTTTCCTTTTGCCCTGCTCCACCACTCCCACATCTCAGGGAGCCCAAATAACTACAGGTTGATACATGTGAAGCATTTCAAGAGAAAGTTCCATCAAAGCAGAGGGGAGGCAAAGTATACCAGTAGCATAGAGAAAGGAGAGGGATCATAAACAATGCATACTCTGCTTGCTTTAGTTTGACAACAGAAAAGGATCTAGAGACTCATGCAGTGTGTCATTCAGGTTTCATAGAAAAAACCTAAACCTTATACCATGATAAAAGAATATTTCAGAGTAGCCATATCACACTATGATGTTCTCCTGATTTTTAGCTAGATGTGTGCACATGCGAGTGAGATTAAAGGCGATGTTTAGACAAGTCATAGATGTAAAGAAAAAAATTAACAGTAATTTGCTTTTGGAACTATTAAAATAAAATGTACAGCTTTGAAAGAGATGACAGTTTGAATAAAGTGAAGATCAGAGTTGCTTTTAGCCTTGCAAACATGGGCTAAATTGTATCTGTTTTCTCTTTGTCTGGAACTACTAGATTCTCTGGGTTTCCTCTAACATTCTATACTTTCTAAATCACTGAACCACTTGGATCACCTTATTAGAAAAAAATTGTTTTAATTAAAGGTTTAAACAAAAGCAAGGTGACAACCTACTGATCATATAAGGTTCTATTTGAGATAAGTTCAGCAATTCTGTAGCTGAAATGTTGCAAACATAATTCTAATTCCACAGCCAAAACATTTTCTGTACTGTTTCTATGGAACCAAAACACCTACTGCTAACAGTCCTTGCAATCTCTTTCTCCAGGCCAGTCATTTTGTGAAAGAACTTCTCTATTATGGAAACTAAACCACTTTGATAGACTTTTGACTAACAAATACTGACACTAAGCAACGGCTCTGTGGCAGATTGGTAGCATTCCTACAGAACCAAGATTTTAGAAGATGTAAACTGGCCATTGATTTACACACGTGTAGGGGGCTGTTTCTGACATTTACCTATATCCTTAAAAAAATGTAAAAATTTCCTTTCCCATGGGGGGTGGAAAGCATAATATGCATCCTATTGTTAACCAGTTGAGATTAGAGGTTTACCTTTCACGTGGTCTCTCTTTTCTCTGTAAAGTATATAACCATTTCAGCTCACAGCATCACCAGGCAGCAAAGAATCCTGTGGCACCTTATAGACTAACAGACGTTTTGCAGCATGAGCTTTCGTGGGTGAATACCCACTTCTTCAGATGCAAGAAGAAGAAGTGGGTATTCACCCACGAAAGCTCATGCTGCAAAACGTCTGTTAGTCTATAAGGTGCCACAGGATTCTTTGCTGCTTCTACAGAACCAGACTAACATGGCTACCCCTCTGATACATCACCAGGCGCCATTGTTTTCCATTAGAGTGCCTTCAAGTGCCTACCGACAGTGGAATATATGTTTGAACACAACTGATATAGCAGCAATTGTGAACTGTGCACACATTCAGCTGAATAATCCAGCAATATGCTCCAAATGAAGCAAATGACGTTTGAAAAAAAAAACACACTTCTGCAATTTCTTTCTAAAGAAAATGGAGCATGTTTTCCACTGCATGCCAGATGGTGAAGACTGGACATGCAGAAGGTACCTAATTAAAAGCACTAAATTTGGGAATGAAAAAGGTCAGTCAGGTTTTTTGATATACCCTGAAGTTTGTCAGAGATTTATTTGCAAAAACTTTGTAGTAAGGGCAAGTCAGCTGTCCTGCTGAATACAACATTAAATATTCTAGAATACATGATGCAGCTCTTCTGTTTTACATTTTTTTAGTCAGTAGTTCTAAGCTGATTTTATATTTTAAATGTACTCTTTAGCCTTCATAAAGTAATCATTCCAGATTACTACATATTTAACTAACCGAAACAGACATTATTTTAAATTAATAAGTCCCAGAGGTTTAGTGTGTTCATAACAATGTTCATTGCTTTTAGAAAAAAGGGAACACTAATTTACTTTGTGTGATCTCCATAACAATAGACATGCTTATAAAATTTCACCAACTTTAAAAATTATGTTTCTAAAGGTTTTAGGGATAACAAAGGATTTTATATTTTACTAAGGTACTGATTTTGCTGGAGGGTTCTCTTAAAAACTACTAATATCAAGATATGCCACATCTACTGCTTCCCCCTGTCCACAAGGCTTGTTACCCTGTCAAAGAAAGCTATTAGGTTGGTTTGACACAATTTGTTCTTGATAAATCTATGTTGACTCTTACCTATCACCTTATTATCTTTTAGGTGTTTGCAAATTGATTGCTTGATTATTGGCTCCATTATATTTCCAGGTACTGAGGTTAAACTGACAGGTCTGTAGTTCCCTGGTTTCCTTTTTTATAGATCGGCATTATTTGCTCTCTTCCAGTCCTCTAAAATCTCTTCTGACTTCTAAAAGTTTTTGAAGATAATCACTAATGGCTCAGATATCTTTTATTATATCTCACCTACCTTGTCGCTAATACCCCTCTACCCCGATATAACGTGACCCAATATAACACAAATTCGGATATAACGCAGTAAAGCAGTGCTCCGGGGGGGCGGGTCTGCGCACTCTGGCGGATCAAAGCAAATTTGATATAACGCAGTTTCACCTATAACAGGGTAAGATTTTTTTGGCTCCTGAGGACACTGTTATATCGGGGTAGAGGTGTATCCTGAGACTGACACAGCTACAACTATACTACATACATGATTCTTAAGGTAATTCTAATGGTGGCATTATTGTCTTTATAGTTGGGTATTTACTAGCTTTCTTGTGTATTCAGGGGTTTATAACTAATTCATAAAACCAATTTATTCATTTGTAAATTAGAGAGGAGAAACATGCTGTAAGTGTTTTGGTGGCACTGAATCATAGCTTAGTATCACAGAAGTCAGAAAATAAAAAGAAACATTAGCTCCTTTACTTCACATTCCCTTCCCTCATCAGTACAGGATTATTCCCTATATGGTGTTAGCCATTGCTTGATCTAATATTTTCAGACTCTTTTTTGTATCACTTTGCAAGAATCAGCTTCCCTTATCTTCTGCCTCATTTTCCCCACCTCAGCTTTCTGAAGAATGCACACAGACTCACATGGTTCAGTCACAGTCCCTTCATAGGAACTAGTTTATTTAACAAAATAGAACAGTTCAGTTCAATAAAATCTTCCAACCTGACCATCCACAGTTCTCTACAGCCTTCTCAAAGCTGACCTCCTACCTGGCCTTTGCTAAAAACATTCCCAACCAAGACCTGTTCCCCGCAGCTATTTTTCAATTTACTGGTGCAGAGAGCCTCTTTCTCATTGAGGTCTCCTCTCATTGTTTGGATGGACCCCTTCTTATATGTATCACCACTTCTGTGTTGCCATCATATAATCCTTGGCCACCTGACCCAACTGGCAGCCCAAGATTTGAAACAGGACATGGGGCATGCTCATGCACCCCGTACATTACATAATGATTTCTCGTTTTCAGTTATCCAGTCTGAGTGCTCAGAACAATAAAAATAGGCTAATGTCTTTGAGGGATTTTTGATTTTTTTTATATATATACAAACTATTGTAGTCGTTTTCCAGCTTGATTGCAACAACGTGTACCAGTGTGTAAAAATGTGAGAAAGGAGGAGTAGAATTTTTAAAAAGACATTTTAAGATTACAGCCTGTTGCCAGCTAGCTTCAAGTGAGTAGCCTTCCACTTTGTTTTATGGCAGGGACTTTTTTGTACAATGACAGGAAGCCCATATCTTTTTGTTTAGAAGACAACATAGCCTAGCAGATAGGTCTCCTGACTCCCAGTCCAGTGTACTGAGTTATGCATCCAGCTATACTATTGACCTGGGCACTTGACTTCTCCATAGCTTAATTTCCACACCTGTAAAATGGGGCTAATAGTAGCCCACATTTAAGTGCAGGGGGATCTATATGTGCAGAGAGCAAGTGAAACAGGAAAAGCACATTGATTTTGTATTTTCTTTATTATAGAGGAATATAGTGTCAGTGGGAAAAACTGACCAGGAAATAATGAGCCTTGGAACTCAATTGGTAAAGGAATTAAAAAAAATAAATCAAAGATGAATTATTCACCCTCAGTCATTTAAGATGTATTTTAAACACGAGACTATGTGTGTGTCCAGAATAAGTATGCAATAACTTTCATGTGAAATAAGGATAATTTCAGTTTTAGTTATTCAGTTTTTAATTTTTCTAGTGCAAAATGTTGAGAAGTAAGTTTTTCAATATAAACTACTCTCACATAAGAGCTATGGTTAATGGTACAATAGGCTGTTCTTGAAATCGTAATGAATGTTCCATTTTTGAGGCATCACTCTGGAGTTCACTTAGAATACCCTTTGCTGTCAAAATATAATTGGCTTTTCATGAATAGACTTTGTGATGAGGATAGCACTAAATTATTTAAAAAATGTAAACATGAAGAGCAGAGTGACATCCATACAAAACTGCAGATTAAGGTTGCTAAATTTTCAGGTTCAAATGTTTTACAATACATGCTATAAAACTTACAGATGTTCACGGTGATTGAAATGAAATTACAAATAAAACAAAAATAGGCCACAAGAATCAAGTTATTTTAAGGGTTTTTATTACAATTTAACACAAACTAAATGTGGAAACATATTTTCTTTTAACTAGGCTGTCATTGATTTGGTATTCACTGCAACAGGGTTTACAATGCTAGCCATTCATATATTCTTTTCATAGGCGCTTCACTGTAATCATAAAAACAAAATGGATTGTGTCTGTTAAATTGTTATCTATCTGAGGAATGGTTAAAGGAACATTCATTGGCCAGTTAATATCTGGAACTTCTGCTCCTATTGTCATCCATAGTGCCAAATGTGGGTGGTGGCTTTTGTGTTGTGGACTGTGGTTCACTAAGAACTAGATTGTGGCCACAATATTAACATTACATACAGGTCGCCAAACACTATCGATTTGGCAAAGTTCCATCACTGCAGTCAAAAGGGGAAGGACTCCATGTTCCATTACTAATTCTTTGAAGACATCTAGTCACCCAAACACTACATTTCTGTATGATGAAAGTGATTGTGCTCAGAGAGGATTTCACTGATGTGCATTGTAGCAAACAGTCAGAAATGTGCATCTAAAGCAGAGGTAGGCAACCTATGGCACACAAGTGTGGCACACAAGTTGATTTTTAGTGGCACTCACACTGCCCAGGTCCTGGCCACCAGTCCAGGGTGGGGCTCTGCATTTTAATTTAATTTTAAATGAAGCTTCTTAAACATTTTAAAAACCTTATTTAGTTTATGTACAACAATAGTTTAGTTATATATTATCGACTTATAGAAAGACCTTCTAAAAATGTTAAAATGTATGACTGGCACACAAAACCTTAAATTAGAGTGAATAAATGAAGACTCGGCACACCACTTCTGAAAGGTTGCCGACCCCTGATCTAAAGGCAGCTTACACAGCACTGAAAATGCATCTTTGTGTCTTTTGGCTGTGCAAGCCAGATACATGCTGTTACTTGCATATATTGGTAATAAATATCACCATTAGTCCAAAACAAATGAAACAATCTCAATCAGGTTCAAAATCTTAATTTAGAATTGTAATCCAAATGGCTGAATAAACACAAAGCAACACCACTGTTGACATAGAGTAAAAAGGGGAAGGAATGAAAATCAAATTAGGTGACTTGTAAAATATGTTTTGAGTATCTTTGTCAGATCTAAGTTTGTTATATTAGCTAGAGTTGTTCAAGATAATTAGCAGCTGTTTCCATCACACCCTATTGGCAAGCAAAGGTAATATCTTTGTTGTCATAGATTAACTTGCTTATAAACAGAAAATAAACAATAGTGTGATTCTTAACATTATAGGAGTGCTCCAGTTTCTTTACAAACAAATTAAGTGGCAATATGTTGGCTCAAGTAAAAAGTTGTGCTTAAAAACCTTTTCCTTAGCTTGCCAATGAGAAAACAAGGTTCTCTGGAGATTCAAAATGAGAGTATATATTCCACAACAGCCATTTGAGTGAGAAAACAAACACATCGTAATATGGAGTGACATTTAATTGCCAGCTGATAAATTTATTCTACCAATTAGCTTTGATCCAGTTTTTATGAAAATAAGGTGGTTGTACAAATTAGATAAATTATTTTAATGGAGTATAATTATTATAGCTTCTCAGCACTGTGGTACACCAAGCCTCTAAGGTCCCAGAGGCAGGTGCTTTAGCTGGTAGGCCTTGTAGGCACCAGCTCTATAACCACTCAACCACATGGCTAAAAGGAGAGGGTATTTTACTAGGACTGTAAGAAAAGGGAATGGTGGTAAATACACTAGGTCAGTGGTTCTCAAACTTTTGTACTGGTGACCCCTTTCACATAACAAGCCCCCCCTTATAAATTAAAAACATTTTTTTTGTATATTTAACACCATTATAAATGCTGGAGGCAAAGCAGGTTTTAGGATGGAGGCTGATAGCTCGTGACGCACCATGCAATAACCTTGTGACCTCCTGAGCGGTCCCAACCCCCAGTTTGAGAACCCTTGCCCTAGGTTCAATAGCTTAAGCCAGTGGTGGTCCTAGCCATAAGCAGACTAAGCAATTGCTTAGGGTCCCACACTGCTTATGAAGCCCCTTATTATACCCCCAAAACACCATTCATCTTATTTAACATGGACTTTTAAACAAGTATATTAGTATGTGTTGTGTTGGTATATTTTTTGGTTTGTTGGAAATAATGTAATTAATATTATTAGGGAGGGATAAGGTAGGCCCACCAAAATATTTCTGCTCAGGGCTCCCAATGGGCTAGTGAACTGCCTCTGGCTTAAACAGTTATGGTTCAAAGTGAGCAATAATGGTTCTTATTTTGGATTCTAAGAACAGTCCAGGCGAGGGCTAGGGCTCTCCTATTGCCTGGAGTGTCCTCTCCAGGCCAGCATCTATTCAAAGTAGATAGGAGCTTGCAGATTTCCAGGCCAAGATCACTTAGTGATGCATCTCTTACTGGGGCCCCTCTGCGTGGCTCTCTGACCATTCTCTACTGCTCCCAATGAGTCCCACACAAACCTGGTCCTGGCTGCATATATAACATCACACTTTGCTTTTTTTACACAGTTTCATTGGGGGTTTCCCCTGCATCTCTTAGCCCTGAAGCTCCTGGCTAGCTATGATCCTGCTCTTTCCCAAAAGTGCCTGTTCACTTCCTGATTCAGGGTCTTTTCATGGAGTTTATACCCCCTCTTCCTACATGGCCAGGAAAAAAGGGGATGTGTAATGGATAGCAAGTTGATGGAAATGGTAATCTCCTGCTTGGCAGATCCATTGCAGGAATTTAGGCTCTGAATAATTCTGAGGGTCAGATTTTTGCAAAGCTCACTCACATTGAGTAAAAGACGGTTACTCACCTTTGTAACTGTTGTTCTTCGAGATGTGTTGCTCATATCCATTCCAATTAGGTGTGCGCACGCTGCGTGCACATTCGTCGGAAGACTTTTTACACTAGCAGCACTCGGTGCGTCGGCCGGGTGCCCCCCTGGAGTGGCGCCGCCATAGCGCCGAACATATACCCCTGCCGACCCATCTGCTCCTCAGTTCCTTCTTGCCGGCTACTCCGACAGTGGGGAAGGAGGGCGGGTTTGGAATGGATATGAGCAACACATCTCGAAGAACAACAGTTACAAAGGTGAGTAACTGTCTCTTCTTCTTCGAGTGCTTGCTCATATGCATTCCAATTAGGTGATTCCCAAGCCTTACCTAGGCGGTGGGGTCGGAGTGAGACGTCGCGGAGTGTAAGATCGCTGAGCCAAAGGCAGCATCATCTCTAGATTGTTGAACCAATGCGTAATGTGCCGCAAAGGTATGGATGGAAGACCAGGTAGCGGCCCTACAGATTTCTTGAATGGGCACATGGGCCAGGAAGGCAGCCGAGGAGGCCTGAGCCCGAGTAGAATGGGCAGTCAGATGTCCAGCGGGAACCTGCGCCAAGTCATAGCATGCCTGGATACAAGACGTCACCCAAGAAGCAATTCGTTGGGAGGAGACAGGCATACCCTTCATGCAGTCAGCGACAGCCACAAAGAGCTGAGTAGACCGTCGGAAGGGCCTGGTTCTCTCAATATAAAAGGCGAGAGCCCTGCGGACGTCCAAGGTGTGCAATTGGTGCTCCCGACGCAATGAGTGCGGTTTCGGGAAGAAAACAGGGAGGAAAACGTCCTGATTGATGTGGAATGCAGACACCACTTTAGGGAGAAAGGCTGGGTGCGGTCGGAGCTGTACCTTGTCCTTATGGAAGACCGTGTAAGGAGGATCTGCAGTGAACGCGTGAAGTTCCGAAACTCGTCTCGCCGATGTAATAGCGACGAGGAAGGCCGTCTTCCAGGAGAGGTACAGCAACGAGCAGGTGGCCAAAAGCTCAAAGGGATGACGCATAAGCTGAGCCAGCACCAGGTTCAAGTCCCAAGTAGGGGCAGGTCTCCTGACCGGAGGGTACAGACGTTCCAAGCCCCTACGAAACCTGGACACCATATGGTGAGAGAAGACTGTAGAGCCTGCGTCTCCGGGATGGAAGGCGGAAATGGCAGCAAGATGCACTTTAATGGACGAGACCAACAGGTTCTCTCCTTAAGGGACCATAAGTAGTCCAGGATAATGGGGATGGGCACCTGATCCGGAAGGAAACCCCGCTGAGCGCACCAACAAGAGAAGCGCTTCCACTTGGCAAGATATGTCGTTTGCGTAGAAGGCTTTCTACTCCCCAATAGGACCTGTTGCACAGCGTCCAAACAGCGCAACTCCGACTCGTTTAACCAGAGAGCAGCCATGCTGTCAGATGGAGGGATTGTAGGTCCGGATGGTGAAGTCTGCCGAAGTCCTGGGATATGAGGTCTGGATAGAGTGGCAAGGGTATTGGATCTGCCACTGAGAGGTCGAGCAACTGCGTGTACCAATATTGCCACGCTGGAGCAATTAGTATCAGCCGAGCCCTGTCTCTGCGGAGCTTGAGGAGGACTCGGTGGACGAGTGGGAACGGAAGGAAGGCATAAAGGAGGCGATCGTTCCACGGAAGCAGGAACGCATCCGAGAGGGAGCCCGGGGAGCGACCCTGCAGGGAGCAGAACTGCTGGCACTTCCGGTTCTGACGGGAGGCGAAAAGGTCTATGAGGGGAAACCCCCACTTTTGGAAGACCGAATAGAGGACGTCCGGGCGGATGGACCACTCATGGGTGAGGAAGGATCTGCTCAATTGGTCCGCCAAGGTGTTCCGGACTCCTGGGAGAAAGGATGCTGCTACCAGGTCTATTGAGTGGGCTATGCAAAAGTCCCAAAGCAGAATCGCCTCCCGACAGAGGGGGGAGGACCGCGTTCCCCCTTGCTTGTTGATATAATACATGGCCGTTGTGTTGTCCGTGAAGACACGCCAGGCGGACTGCTCTCAACTCCCGGACGTTTATGTGCAGCGCCAACTCCTGGGGAGACCAAAGGGCTTGAGTACGAAGTCGCCCCAAATGTGCGCCCCATCCCAGGGACGACGCGTCCGTTGTTAAGGACAGCGAGGGTTGCGGCGGATGGAATGGGAGGCCCGAGCACACCAGGAACTGCGACCTCCACCAATTGAGGGAGGTGAGGACACTCGGTGGAATGGTGAGTATCATGTCTATGGCGTCTCTGCCCGGACGGTATGTCGAGGCGAGCCAAGTTTGAAGGGGCCTCATGCGCAGCTTGGCGTGCTTTGTCACGAATGTGCACGCTGCCAGGTGGCCGAGGAGGCGGAGGCAAGAGTGCGCTGAGGTTGTTGGGAAGTCCTGGAGCATCTGAATGAGAGAGACAATCGAATGAAAGCGAGGCAAGGGCAGACTGGCTGTTGCGAGAGTGGAGTCTAGCAATGCCCCGATGAACTCTATTCTCTGCGTAGGTACTAGGATGGATTTCCCTACGTTGAGCAAGAGGCCTAGACGGTCGAACATGTCTTTGACGATGCACACTGCTGTGGTGACTTGCGCGGCTGAGGGTCCTCGAATTAGCCAATCATCGAGGTATGGGAAGACATGAATTCGGCGGCGGTAGAGGAAGGCTGCGACTACTGCCATGCACTTTGTAAATACCTGCGGGCCTGTGGAGAGGCCGAAGGGGAGGACTGTAAACTGAAAGTGCTGGCGGCCCGCCAAAAACCATAAATACCGCCTGTGCGGAGGGTATATAGATATATGAAAATATGCGTCCTTCATGTCGAGAGCCACGTACCAATCTCCGGGATCCAGGGAAGGGATGATGGTCCCCAGGGATACCATGCGAAACTTGAACTTTTTCAGGTACTTGTTCAGGCCTCGCAGGTCCAGGATAGGTCGAAGACCCCCTTTCGCCTTGGGGATTAGGAAGTAACGGGAATAAAACCCCTTGCCCCTTGAGTCCTCTGGGACCTCCTCTATAGCTCCGATGGTCTGGAGCTGGCGTACCTCGTGTAAGAGGAGTTGCTCGTGAGAGGGGTCCCTGAAGAGGGACGAGGAAGGGGGGGTGGGAGGGTGGGGTTGAAAGAAACTGAAGGTGGTATCCCAGTTCCACCGTGCGAAGGACCCAACGATCGGAAGTGATTTGGGACCACGCAGGGAGGAAAAAGGAAAGACGGTTGTAAAACAAAAATGGGTCCTCGGAGGTCTTCGGTACGCTGCTCTCGGGTGCAGCCTCAAAAGTTTGGTTTCGGGCCCGTGGGTGGTTTAGCGGAGCCCGAATTGTTGTTGCCTCCTTGAGGTCCCGACTGTCGTCTGCGCGTATAGCGACTTCGACGCCTCACAAAGTCCTGCCTCGGCCTTGGTGGAGAGTAAGGATGCTGAGGCTGAGGGCGGAAGGGCCGCCTCTGAGTCTGAGGGGTATGCATTCCGAGTGAACGCATAATCACCCGGTTGTCCTTCAGACTTTGAAGCCTGGTATCCGTCTTTTCAGAAAATAGGCCCTTGCCATCGAATGGGAGGTCCTGGAGCGTATACTGGAGCTCAGGTGGCAGGCCGGACGCCTGAAGCCATGAAATATGTCACATCGCTATGCCGGATGCGACCGTACGAGCAGCCGAATCTGCAGCATCCAGTGAGGCCTGGAGCGAGGTACGCACCACCTTTTTGCCTTCCTCCAACAATGCTGAAAACTCTTGTCTGGAGTCCTGAGGCAGGAGCTCAGAGAACTTGCTCACTGACTGCCAGGTGTTATAATTGTACCTGCTTAGCAGGGCCTGCTGGTTCGCTACTCGCAGTTGGAGGCCCCCTGCGGAGTAGATCTTGCAGCCCAAGAGGTCCATACGTCTGGCCTCCCTAGATTTTGGTGTGGGGGCCTGCTGTCCATGGCGCTCCCTGTCATTAACAGATTGCACGACCAATGAGGAGGGAGGGGGATGCACGTACAAGTACTCGTAGCCCTGGGAGGGCACCATGTATTTGCGTTCAACCCCTCTGGCGGTCGGTTGGATAGACGCCGGGGATTGCCAGATGGTGTTCACTCTGGCCTGGATTGAGGGATTAAAGGGGAGCGCCACATGAGTGGTGGGCCTCCGCTGTCAAAATATCAATGACCGGGTCCTCCACCTCTGGGACTTCCTCGGTGGGCAGGTTGATATTTTGTGCTACACGCCGGAGGAGGTCCTGATGCGAACGAAGGTCGATCAGAGGTGGATCGGATGCAGATGTGCCAGCCACTGCCTCATCCGGGGAAGAGGAAAGGCCCGGAACAAGTGGGTCCTGAAGTGGCTCCTGGTCCTGGGCAACATCCGGAGTCAGAGAGGCCTGGGCCTCAGGAACAGGTGCCGAAACGTCTTCAGTATTGGTCGCTGGAGGCCTGCTAATCGTCGCCTCTGGCATGCAATGCTCTGCAGCCACTGGGTGAGGTGGCACCGCGGGCTCGCCTTGGGCCTGATGGTATGCCTAAGGCATCCAAAAGGGCCACTGCTGCGGTGCGTGGTCCGAGGCATGATGTCTCTGGGAAACCCTGCTATTATTGTCTGAGTCCCCATAATAGGCAGAGCCGGAGTGAGACTAGGCCGAGGCGTGCCTGGACGGCCATGGCGGAGCTGTGCTTGAATGGGGCGGGTCCCCATAGGCAGAGCGGTCATGTGCCCTACGCTGCGCCAGAGAGCGGTGCCGAGAGTCGTAGCGGTACCGCGACGGAGATCGGGACCTACTACCAGCGCGGTGCCGGGAGGTCGACCGATGCCTAGAGTCCCTGCGTCTTGACCTGCTACGGGAGACGCGGTACCGGGATCGGTGCTGGGACCGGGAGCGGTGCCGGGAGTACCGGGACGGCGAGCGGGACCGCGATCGGTGCCGTGAATAGGACCAGTGCCGATACCAGTAGTACCAGTATCGATATAGGACCAGTAGCGATACCGGGACTGTGAACGGTGCCGAGATCGTGATCGGCGACCGGATCTCGACCGTCTATGGGAGCGCGACCCGGAGCGTCAACGCTTGACGGTGCCCTGTGAGGGATGCCTCATCATGGCTGGCTTGCCTAGAGATTGAGGGGCCCGCACCGGCGGTGCCGGGGGCTGAGGCGGCCCTGGGTCCATGAGGGCAATCAGGTCTCTCGCCGTTGCAAAAGTCTCCGGCGTAGAGGGCACAATAAGCTCTACCACGGTGGGAGCCGGGGAGTCAACGGGCACCGGACTCAACGGCCCCTGAGAAGCCGGAATCGATGGTGCAGTCGTGGGCGGTGCCGCGGCAGATGAAGGTGCCGGGCGATCCGCTCTTGGTGCGCGCTCAGACTGCACCCCAGACGTGGGTGCCGCAGGAGTCTTGCGCTTCTTCCCCCGTGGGGAGAGTGACCAGTGCCGTGGACGAGACAACGGCTGGTGCGGGGCCTTCACGGTGCCGGTGGTTGCCGGTGCGGAGGCAGAACTTGTTCCTGGTGCCGACGGCGGAGCCAATGCAGGAGGAGTGAGCACCGCTTCCATTAGGAGCTGCCTAAGGCGAATGTCCCGCTCCTTTTTTGATCGGGGCTTAAAAGCCTTGCAAATGCGGCACTTGTCCGCCAAATGGGATTCCCCGAGGCACCTTAGACAGGAGCTGTGCGGCTCTCCTGTGGGCATCGGCCTATGGCAGGTTGAGCACTGCTTGAACCCCGGCGAGCCGGGCATGGACCCGGCACCGGGCGAGGGAGAAAAGGGCTAAGCCCCAACCCCTCTCAACCATTTACACTAACTATTACTAAAAAAACAATAAAAGTTAACTATAACATGAAGACTGAACTATATACACTATAACTATAGGAAAAACGAGTGAAAAGCTAGGGAAGTGGAGGGCAGCTAAGCCGCCCTCCACTGTTCCAACGACCGACACGGGCGGTAAGAAGGAACTGAGGAGCGGATGGGTTGGCAGGGGTATATGTTCGGCGCTATGGCGGCGCCACTTCAGGGGGCGCCCGGCCGACCCACCGAGTGCTGCTAGGGTAAAAAGTCTTCTGACGAACGTGCACGCGGCGCGCGCACACCTAATTGGAATGCATATGAGCAAGCACTCGAAGAACTCCTCTCATAATTCAGTCCCATTGATTTCAGGCATGCTACTTGTGTAATTATGTTACTCAGTGTGAATAAGGGTTACAGAACCTGTCCCTAAATTAGCGTGCTATGATAGTATACCTTAAATTTAGAGTAATATATAGACAGTTTCAGTTAAGAAAATTATGCAAGACATGCAGCTCATTTGATGTAGTCATCCCACCTGTACGTACATATCTTTGGGATGTATGCATTCTACACTACTGAATACCTCCCAAAAACTGTTCATTGTACTAACACTGTGACTTAAGGAACCCCACATTCCCCTCCAGAAAGAGTTCAAGAGGAAACAAAATAAAAGTTCAAAAGAGAGAAAAAGATGTGCATTCTCCTCCCAGTTACAAAACAACAACCGCCTCTTCCATGTGTGAAACCTTCCAGTTCCTTCACACTCCTCCAAGTTAATATATTTTACTTACTACCTAAGTGCCAATCATGAGAAGTGCTGGGTACCTGCAACTTCTCTTGGATTCAGGGGGAGCTATAAGTGCTTGAGCTCTCTTGGGAGTTGACCTCAACTCTGTAGCTCCAACATGTGATCCTCAGTTGGAGTTATCATTTGGTCTTCACCACAGAGTATGCTTCATACCTTTCTGGATCATTACATAGGAGACAACTTTAAGGGCATATAAAACCTTTTAAATGTCTTAATAACCAGTAAAGCAAGATGCAACATGAGAAATGCAAATTAGGCAGAAGCTCCTAACCAGTAGAACTTTACACATGCTGAATAAGGAGTGATACTGTCTCTTGAGTTAAGCAAACAAGAACCGGTGGAAGTTGCAAGTGTTCTGTACCTGGGAAAATCAAGCTACTTTTATTTAGGGGCTTAATTTTAGGCACTAAGGTTGGAAAGTATTAATCATAGTTAATATATGAGAATATAACTTCATAATTATGCTATATGTATTCTGGCCAAAGGGATCATTTCATTATCAAGAGATGCCATGATTGTAAGAATTAGATGATACATTTTTGGAGCAGAGGCCTCATCTTTCTGTATGTGATAAAGTGCTATGTATACTTTCAGTGCTATGCAAATACAATTGAAAGGTTTAATCTTTAGTACAAAATACTTGCAGTGAAAACAGATAACTGAGAATTACAATGGATACACTACCAGTGAAGCACATGGAAAAATTAGCCTTAATCCTGTGGTTGCTATGGACAAACAAATGAGTTGTTTGGTTTACAAAATGGAAAAATGCCTGTAGGTTAAGGGTTGAAACAATGGAAACATCTGACCTGTCTGATAGCACACCCCTCTAAATTTCACCAAAACGCTTTAGAGAAAATGTACATGGGGTCAGTGGAAGCCTGACACCCAGAGGTTTTTTCTGTTTAATCTATTCTGCAATCTTTCTATATTTTATAAAGTGCCTAACAACACAGTATGTAAGCACCAAACCTTTCCCATTAACCTGATTTAGACTGTCCTTGGCTATAAGGGTGTAATAATAAAGCGCCTGTGTGCTGAGAGTCAGAACACTTGTCAAACAGAAAGACAGTTTGTGAGTTTTAGGTCTGACGTTCTCAAATAGAATGAGAGAAATCTTTACTTTGAGGAAATATTAAAACTATAATAGTAATTTGTATCAGCATCTTAAATTCAAAGTATAGATAGGAAAGCCATATAAACCATTAAGATTTCTGTAATGTTAAATTTGCAATGTCCTCCATTTGAATTTTTAGAAATTCTTTGTATCATTTGCCTAGATGTGGATTTTAAAAATTTGAATGGAAAGTTTACCTGACTGCTGGCATTTGTAGCTGTTGGAATCTAATTGTGAAGCTTTATTCTAGCTCCTGCAAGCTAAGCTATCATTTTATTCATCTCATTTCAGTCCTCCATTCTAGTTGTTGGTGGGGTGAAAGTAAGCCAGTACAGGCCGGTAAGGCGTACGGGTAAAAGGAGGCCGCCAGTAGCGAACCATATGCAGCTGACTTTAAAGTGCTGCCATGACAGCGCTTTAAGGACCCTGCTTTAAGCGCTGCTGTGGCAGTGCTTTAACATTGCTGCCCTTTTTGCCAACCCTCTCCCCCCCCCCAGCCGCTGCTGATGCAGGGAGGGTGAAGGAGGAGCAGCTGCCCCGGGGCCGGCAATTTTAAAGGGCCCGGGGCTCCATCCGCCGCTGCTGCTACTGCAATAGCAGCCGGTGCCCCGGCCCCTTTAAATTGCCGCTGGAGCCCCGGGCAGCGTGGGCCAGGCAGTGCGGATGGGCTGACTGGGGGATGCTGATCCCCCCCCCCCCAGCCCTGCCCCTTCTGCCCAAGGCCCTGCCCCTTCCAGGGGCCAGAGCCATCCCCCATACTGGTAAGTCCTCTGTGTTACTTTCACCCCGGTTGTTGGTAATAATAATGACTAGTTTCATGAAATGCTCTTCATAGTTTTGTGGTGGAACACATTCCTTATTTCAGTCTGCATGGGTTTGCCTCCTTATCCCATGAGTTTCTTTCAAACATTTACATTTTGAACAGTCAGGGCCACTGGATGATTGAAGTGGTAATGGAGTATTCAAGGAAGACAAGGCCATTGTGGAGAAGCTAAATGAATTCTTTGCATCAGTCTTCACTGCAGAGTATGTAGGGGAGATCCGTGCACCTGAGCCATTCTTTCTAGGTGACAGATCTGAGGAACTGTCCCACAATGAGGTATCAGTAGAGAAGATTTTGGAAGAAATTGATAAATTAAACAGTAATAAGTCACTAGACCTAGATGCTTTTCACCCAGGAGTTCTGAAGGAACTCGGATATGAAATGGCAGAACTACTAACTGTGGTACATAACAATGTTGGGGTGTGTAAGCCTCACACTGGGGAACCAAGCAACTTTGGACCCAGAAGGCCCAGCCCATCTGTACCTGCTGGGCATGCTCACACTGGAAGTAAAGTGCAAAAGGGAGCAGCCCAGGTCAGTCAGGGTGGACAGAGCAATGGAGTAGTCCTATGCTGTTGGCTTCTGCAGAAAGGCTGAAGGAGCTCAACACCACCCAGACCAGACCCCAAGCACCCCTGTGGAGACAGGGAATGGCAGGCACAACTGATGGAGACGAGCCTCTGGATCACTGCTGGGGGTCCCCTGTCCCATTTGGTGAGTCCAGAAGCAGACTCTCTGGTGACCTTGGAGAGGCAGAGGCTGTGGTAGAAAGTGACCCAGGGAGCAGGCTGGTGGGCATGTGTGCTAGGCCATGTGCATTACTTTGCTTTTACCATTGAATTTCATTTGCCATTTTGTTGCCAAGTCACCCAGTTTTGTGAGATCCCTTTGTAACTCTTTGTAGTCATGTCAAATTTTGCCCCCTCACTGTTTACCCCTTTTTATAGATAATTTGTGAATATGTTGAACAGCACTGGTCCCAGTACAAGCCACTCAGAAACACCACTATTTACTTCTCTCCATTCTGAAAATGGACCATTTATTCCTACCCTTTGTTTCCTATCTTTTAACTGGAGTGCCTGGGAATGCTTTCAGGATCATCTAAAGATCCTTAATTTAATTTAATGACAAGCCTTTTGTTATCTTAATCAGCTTGCCTCTGTTTATAAACAAACTTCCTGCCCCAAGGGCAGACATTGGTAACAGCACAGAACTCACCGCATTCCACACTCAAGCTCTGACTCCTGGGTGCTGAGCTACCACGATTTTTTTTTCCGTGGGTGCTTGAGCCCCTCAGCATGGGCGCTGACTTATATGGGCTCCTGGGGCTTTAGCCCCAGGAATATTCACAGACAGGGGCTCTGCTCCAGCAATATTTGGAGCTAGGTTTCTCCCCTGCTGTGCGCTGCCGGCAGCCCAGAGCCTTTTAAATCCCAGCCGTGGCAGGGAATCAGAGGGCTCTGGGCTGCCTGCCGCGGCGGGGAGCCCAGAGCCCTCTGATTCCCAGCCGCGGCTGGGATTTAAAAGGCCGCCGCAGCAGACAGCCCAGAGCCCTCTGATTCCCGGCCGCGGCTGGGATTTAAAGGGCTTTGGGCTCCCCACCGCAGCGGGAAGCCCAGAGCCCTCTGATTCCCGGCTGCGGCTGGGATTTAAAAGGCTCTGGGCTCCCCGCGGTTGCAGGCAGCCCAGAGTCCTTTAAATCCCAGCCGTGGCTGAGTTTTTAAGGGCTGCGGGCTCCCCGCGGTTGCAGGCAGCCCTGATCCCTTTAAATCCCAGCTGCGGCTGGGATTTAAAGGGCTCTGGGCTCCCCGCCGCAGCAGACAGCCCAGAGCCCTCTGATTCCCGGCCGCGGCTGGGATTTAAAGGGCTCTGGGCTCCCCGCCGCAGCGGGAAGCCCAGAGCCCTCTGATTCCCGGCTGCGGCTGGGATTTAAAAGGCTCTGGGCTCCCCGCGGTTGCAGGCAGCCCAGAGCCCTTTAAATCCCAGCCGCGGCTGGGATTTAAAAGGCTCTGCGCTCCCCGCGGTTGCAGGCAGCCCTGATCCCTTTAAATCCCAGCTGCGGCTGAGATTTAAAGGGCTCTGGGCTCCCCGCCGCAGCGGGCAGCGCAGAGCCCTCTCATTCCCGGCCGCGGCTGGGATTTAAAAGGCTCTGAGCTCCCCGCCGCGGCGGGCAGCCCAGAGCTCTCTGGTTCCCGGCCGCGGCTGGGATTTAAAAGGCTCTGGGCTCCCCGCGGTTGCAGGCAGCCCAGAGCCCTTTAAATCCCAGCAGCGGCTGAGATTTAAAGGGTTCTGGGCTCCCCGCCGCAGCGGGCAGCCCAGAGCCCTCTGATTCCCGGCCCCGGCTGGGATTTAAAAGGCTCTGGGCTCCCCGCGGTTGCAGGCAGCCCAGAGTCCTCTGACTCCCAGCCGGGGCTGGGATTTAAAGGGCTCTGGGATCCCCGCGGCTGCCAGCAGCCCAGAGCCCTTTGAATCCCAGCCTCTGTCCGCTGATTGCCCCCTCCCCAGACCCCTGCCCCAACTGCCCCCCAGAACCTCCATCCCCTATCTAAGCCCCACTGGTCCTTGTTCCCCGATTACCCTCTCCCGAGACCCCTGCCCCTAACTGCCCCTTGGGACCTCAGCCCCTATCTAAGCCTCCCTTCTCCTTGTCCCCAACTGCCCCCTCCTGAGACCCCCCCAACTCCCCCCCCCCAGGACCGCACCCCCTACCTGTCCCCTGATAAACCTCTTAGACTCCCATGCCTATCCAATTGCTGCCTGTCCCCTGACTGCCCCTTCGAACCTCTGCCCCATCCAACCCACCCTGCTCCTTGTCCCTTGACTGCCCCCCGGAACTCCCTACCTCTTCTCCAACCCCCAAACCGCTTACTGTGCCACTCAGACCAGCGTATCTGGCTCCATGCAGCTCCAGACAGTTGCTGCCATGCTCCCCCATGGAGCCCACAGCCCTCTCCCACCCCCAGCACCTGCCTTCCAGATTTGAACACCTCAAAATTCAGGAGTGCTCAAGCTCGGTTTGGGCAGCTTTTACTTCATTTCTCCCAAATCAGTTTCCCCTGCAAGGTGCCAACTGAAGGTGTTGGAGAACAGAGAGATCAGGTGGCCTCCTAATGCCTGGAAAAGAGACAAAGGCCGGAGGAGGGAGTGTCAGTGCCTGTGCGGACTTCTGGGAAGTGCACGGTGTGGAAGGGGATGCTGTGATGCTTTGGAACATCTCCATACAAAGCCAGTCAGGACTCTGGGGGAGCCTCCTCTCTCGGAGCATACTGTCTCCAGGGCAAGAAGCTTACACCTTCCTGGGTCTGACCTCGGAGCATTCAGCATGCCCTTCCACGTCATGCACTTTCCAAAGTGAGTCTGCCCAGGCTGGTCCTGGGGCAACCAGAGGTCGCTGCACCCCAACTCTGCAGTCAGATGTGACTCTCAGCCAGACAGTAAAACAGAAGGTTTATTAGATGACGGGAACACAGTTTAAACAGAGCTTGTAGGTACAGAAAACAGAACCCCTCTGTCAGGTCCATCTTGGGGGGTGGGGAGCCCAGAACCAAGTTCTGGGTCTCTCCCAATTTCCCCAGCCAGCTCCAAACTGACACTCCCTCCTCTGGCCTCTGTGTCTCTTCTGGACAAGGAGGCCACCTGATCTCTTTGTCCCCAACACCTTCAGTTGGCATCTTGCAGGGGAAACTGAGGCACCCACACAGTATTCAGAGAAAATATTAAGAACATTCCCACTTCATCACAACAGATGCAACAAAATATAATACTGTATATTGAAGTAGGCAAGTGCTGCTTCTGACTTTCCACTTTTAATTGACCCTTGTAATCTTGTGGCACTGACGCGTTGTAGCTTCATTTTATATCGGCTTACAGGGCGGGAGCGGGGGGGCACCACCATTTTGGGCCCCACCAAAAATTATACAAACCTGCCATTCTGAAAATGGACCATTTATTCCTACCCTTTGTTTCCTATCTTTTAACTGGAGTGCCTGGGAATGCTTTCAGGATCATCTAAAGATCCTTAATTTAATTTAATGACAAGCCTTTTGTTATCTTAATCAGCCTGCCTCTGTTTATAAACAAACTTCCTGCCCCAAGGGCAGACGTTGGTAACAGCACAGAACTCACCGCATTCCACACTCAAGCTCTGACTCCTGGGTGCTGAGCTACCACGATTTTTTTTTCCGTGGGTGCTTGAGCCCCTCAGCACCCATGGAGTCAGTGCCTATGCCACGTGCCCCCCTCACATGTCACCGCTAGCTTCTGCCCAGCATGGAGGGGAGTCTCGGGGCTCCAGCCCTGCGGGGTGTGCCTGCCGGGGTGCCAGCCCTGTCGGGCTGAAGCTCTGAGCCCCAGTTAGCACCTACCATGAGGCTGAAACCCTGAACCTCGGCAGATGCGCTCCAGCTCTCGAACTTCTGAAGATTGTGTGTGTGGCTCAGAGGGTCAGTAAGCTTGAACACTCTTGCATTAGTCTTTCCAGCTCTCCTCCTGGAATTGTATAGTTCTGCATCAGTCTCAGTGCAGATCTGATAGTAAAGTACACACTCTGGTCCCCAGCTTTATATCTTCCCTTTGTATTATAATGTGTTTGTTAGTCTTTTGGAAATAAATAATGAACTTGAAGCACTGTGAAAGGAGTGTGTGCGTGTATTTGTGTGTGTATTTCTTTATCATGTTTACTAAACTGTGAAGTTCCAGAGCTACAGAAGAACACTTACAAAATATTAATTTCCATTGGGAAGTAAACAAAACCAGTGAAATTATTGTCCAAAGTAAATACTGAATGTAAAATACATTCTTACTTCATCACCTTTTCACAGCAACAGTCCATCTGGATGGAAAAAACTGTCACCTGCTCTACTTAATATGTCAGCATTTTCAATGAGAGAGAGAGACTGGAAGATACTTGATACAGTCATGAAGAATAAAAGCTTTTTGTGCATGCTAGCATGACATCTAAAATTCACAAAATCTAATTGAAACCTTATTTAATTAGCGTATTTCACCTAGAATGAATTAATACATTAGAGCAGGGGTTCTCAAAACGTAGGTCGCAGCACTGTTTTAATGGGGTTGCCAGGGCTGGCTTAAGGCTTAGAATCATAGAAGATTAGGGTTGGAAGGGACCTCAAGAGGTCATCTAGTCCAACCCCCTGCTCAAAGCAGGACCAACCCCAACTAAATCATCCCAGCCAGGGCTTTGCCAAGCTGGGCCTTAAAAACCTCTAAGGATGGAGATTCCACCACCTCCCTACGTAACCCAGACTTGCTGGGGCCCAGGGCCAAAGCCAAAGCATGAGGGCTTCACTCCTGGGCAGCAGGGCTCAGGTTACAGGCCCCCTGCCTGGGCTGAAACCCTTGATCTTCAGTTTTGGCCCCCTACCGGGGCGGTGGGGCTCAAGCTTTGGCCCCGGCCCCCCAACTTGGGGTGGCAGGGCTCGGGCAGGCTCAGGCTTCAGCTCCCTCCTCCCCCCTCGGGCTGTGTTGTAATTGTTGTCAGAAGGGGGTCGTGGTGCAATGAAGTTTGAGAACCCCTGCATTAGAGCAAACAGAAAGTTGTTTTCTGTCCTTTACATTACAACAAATTATTCAGATTAGTAACAGTATGTTTTGGGAGGAAAATCCAATTTGTGATACTGGTACATTATGGAAACTTCAACTATTTTAAGAGTTTGATGCATATGATAGAATGGACAAGAAAACCAAATATTGGGGCCCATTGGCAGTTTAATTACATAATCATATACTATTTTTTTTCCACAGGATCCATGACTCATCCCTCAGGGGATGGAGCATGCTCAGTGCAGACACTGTTCAGAGAATTTAGCTGTCGAGTTCCAATGAGTCTTTAGTGAGCATGTGCAGACTGATTCCGCCCCCCCCCCCCGAGACTCTTAAGTTGGCCAGATGTGGACAGATTTTCACAAAGAAGGCAAAAGACATGTCCCTAATACTAGGATGATCAACCTGCCAAATTTCTATTTCTTGCTCTGTAACGAGGCATTAGAGCTTCTCAATGAAATAGTTGTAAGAATTTTTTTTAACACTGACAAAGTATTTTTCCTTAACCTCATACTGAGAGATGACTGAACTGTTTTTGCTGAAATTAAAAATAAGAATTAAAGAAATACAGACTGAGGCAGACCTGGCATGGAAGATTCCATCCCACACTGTTAAAGTTTGCAGAAGTTATAAGCAACTGAAAACAGAGGTCTTTTATAGAAAAGGTGGGGCAATCTTTACCATAGGCATTGCTATCACCTATAGTAGTTGGCCGTTTGGGAATCCATGGGTATTGAAACAAAAGCAATAAGATTAGTTAGTCAGATTGTGACTCGGGGACATCTCGGTGCCAATTGGCAGAAGGCACAGGGGTGCATAAGAGTTCTAGGGATTCCCTGACTCTGGTATCTACATATTAGTTCACCAAACAGTGTCCTTAAAGCCTGTATCGCACTGGTGCTCATAGCCATGGATAATATGTAAGGAGTTATGCATATGAAAATTATGTTCTGAAGTTTTGTGACCTGGGGCTGGTGACAAAAGGTGAGAAAACAGGTTTCTTTCAGTATTGTGTGGTACAATGGGTGTCCATTTACAGTCTGAGATGGATGCTAATGAAGGGGTTGTGAAATCTTCCGGAGAAGGAATTTACAGGAAGAAATAAACCAGCAGGAAGGAGTCCTGTTTACTAATGAAGACAATGGATTTTTAACTATAATTGTAGGTACAGAGCTACACTGCATCCTTTACTAAGGAGACAAGCTGAGAGCATAGTTTGTTTCATAAAAAAGAAATTGCAGCCTACCTGGCTGAAAAATGCTGTTGAGCAAATACTAGGTTCTAGAATATGTTATGATTTTATTTTATTTGTTGCCCTATGTTTCCTGTACTTTCTATCTATTTGCTTCTTCTCAAGTCTCTGTTCTTTGTTAAATAAACTTCTTGCTTTTTACTATAAACATATACAAGAGGTTCTTTGAATACATTAGGAGCAAGAGAAAGATGAAGGAAAGTGTAAGGCCTCTGTTTGGCAGAAGAAGAGAACTAATAATGGATGACATCCAGAAAGCTGAGGGGTCCACTGCCTATTTTCCTTCTGCCTTCACTAAAAAGATTAATGGTGACCAGATACTCAATATAATTAATATTAACAAGGGGGGAGGAATGCAAGCCGAAATAGGGAAAGAACGTTTAGTTAAGTTAGATGTATTAAAGTGATCAGGGCCTGATAAAATTCATCTCAAGGTACTTAAGGACCTAGCTGAAGCAATCATTGAACTGTTAGCAATTATTTTTGAGACCTGCTGGAGAATGGGTGAGGTTCCAGAAGACTGGAGCAGGGCGAACATAGTACGTATCTTTAAAAAGGGGAACAAGGAGGACCGGGGGCATTACAGACCAATCAGCCTAACTTCAGTACCTGGAAAGATGCTGGAACCAATTATTAAACAATCAGTTTGTAAGTGCCTCGAGAAGAGAAAACTGAATGGAAACCTAATAAGGGCTCTTATAAAGAGGATGGTGATCAGTTGTTCTCCATGTCCACCGAAGATAGGAAAAGAAGTAATGGTCTTAATCTACAGCAAGAGAGATTTAGGTTAAATACTAGGAAAAACTTGCTAACTATAAGGGTAGGTAAATTCTGGAATAGGCTTCCAAAGGAGGTTGTGAAATCTCCATCACAGGAGGCTTTTAAGAACAGGTTGGACAAACATCTGTCAGGGATGGCTTAATTGATCCTGCCACAGTGGAAGGGACTGGATTTGATAACGTTGTGTGGTCCTTTCCAACCTTACATTTCTGTGATGCTATGCTATGCGTTGAGTGTAGTGATCATCCCTAGGTATAATTAGTAAGCTGGTGTGTACTATTCCTTTAGGAGTAGCGGATCTGTGAATTCTGCGACTGTCCAGTGGAACAGGGGCTGGATAGTCCAAGGGATACCCAGATAGCTCTGGGTTTGGACTATGCCTATTGTTAACCTGTAAAGAGAGAGCGAGATCTATGGAGGCTTGAAAGGCAGTGCTTGTGTTACCAGAGGCTTGTGGTGTTGGGGAATTGACTCAAAGCAGGCACAGATGAGGCTTCCTCGTGCTATTGGCAGGTAGTAGTGAGGTGCCTCACATATCTGGGTACCCACGGAAAGCATTACACAGATAAAAGATGGCTTTATGATCAAGGAATTGAGTTGGCACTCAGGAAATTTGAGTTCAATTTCTGGGTGTGCCACAGACTCCATGTGTGTCTTTGAAGAAAGGTTTAATAATGCAACTCTATTTTATAGGCGTATTGAGTAAAAATTAGTATTGAGGCTTTCAGATTGTAAACTGTTGGGGATGCCACATAAGAACCTGAATAAGGTAGTACAGGAACTTTGCCAGGAAATATTGACAGGTGGGTAATCAGAAATTATATAATTTAGTTTGCCGATGTGGGGTTGTATTTTCCAGGTGTTTAACTCGGTATGAGAAATGCAATATAGATTCCAATTATGTATAATAATTTGTCATAAAAAATAATCCTAGTTGCATGGGCCAGAAGGGAGACCAATAATCTTCTTCGAGAGATGTCCCTGTGGGTGCTCCACTCCAGGTGTTGGTGGGTCCCTGTGCCTTAACTCGGAGATTTTTACAGCAGTACTCGTACCGGTTGCGCATGCACAGAGCCTGCCCCCCCACTCTGAATGCATCTTAATAGTACGCGGTCTGCTCAGCTCCTTCTCTACCGTCCCTGGCCTGAGACGGTACTCAGCAGACTTGTTAGAGAATTTCTTTTCTCCCTTGTTCAACTTTTTCCCCTCTTCATTTAGCTTACCAGTATTAGTTAGGTACCCTTTTCCTTTCTCTTCTCTTTTAAAAAGAGAACAAACAAACAAAAACCTTTTTTGTTCCTGTCACTGCAGCCACTTCCGACATGCCTGGCTCTCCAGATTTTAAGCGCTGTTCTAACTGTAATGATGCCGTCCCTCTTTCAGATGGCCACTCTAAATGTATTAAATGTTTGGGGGAGCCCTTGATGTGGCCAATACTGTGGCACGGTCCACTGCCACAGCAGTCGTGATGCGCCGAGAGTCATGGCTCTCATTCTCTTCCTTTCCCCGGGAGGTCCAGAGTACCATTGAGGATCTCCCCTTAGATGGTGACAAACTGTTCGCTTCCACCACAAGTGACGTACTCCACTCCATGAAGGACTTCAGGGCAACTCTCCGGTCTCTAGGAATTCAAACCCCTACGACCACAAGGCCACAATATAGGTATCAGCCTTACCAGAAACCACGCTACCCCACATACACCCAGCAATTCCACAGATCTCACGAGCAACAGCAACACCAGAGACCCAGATACCAATACCGCCATCCCGACTCTTTGGCAGCATCTCAACCCACTCCGACCAATAAGCAAATTTGAAGCCTTGGTCAAGCGTATAGAAAACAATATTCCCACTTCAGTGCTTACACTGCCTGCCCTTATTTTTGGTCACCACCTGTGTCCATTCTTCCATGGATAGGGAAATATTACCACCGACAAGTGGACTTTAGAGGTCATCACAGTTGGCTATTCCATCCCTTTCCTCTCCCTGCCACCCACCCACCCTCCCTGTCCCTCTTCGGGGATCCCTCTCATGAGCAACTGCTCCTCCAAGAAGTACAAAATTTCCTTCAATTGGGGAAAGTGGAAATTATGCCCGAACAACACAGAAGGAAATGTTTCTATTACCATTACTACTTAACAGAAAAGAAAAACAGGGGATGGTGACCGATCCTCGACCTCAGACAGCTAAACAAATTTATCAAAAAGCAAAAGTTCAAAATGGTTACTCTCACCACCATAATCCCAACGCTGGAGCAGGGCGACAGGTTTTCAGCCCTCAACATACAGGACGCCTATTTTCATGTGACTATTCACCCAGCCCACAGACGTTTTCTTTGTTTTACCCTCGGTTCAACACATTTTTAATACAGAGTGTTGCCCTTCGGCCTATATACTGGCCCCATGTTTTCTCCAAACTCCTTGCCATGGTTACTGCCCATCTCAGGAAACGGGGGGTTATAATATTTCCTTACCTCAACAATTGTCTCCTCAAAGCCTCAACACTCGATGACGCTCTTTGATCCACACAGCTTACCATTGCTTGCTTCCTTTTCCTTGGCCTACAGATAAACAAAAACAAATCCACCTTATCTCCTACCCATCCAATGGAGTTCATAGGAGCGCACCTCAATTCCAGAAAGGGAATAGAGTCTCTCCTGCTCAATCGTTTCAACACCATAAAACTCCTGGTTACAAAACTTCGCAACAGTCCCAAAGTCACTGCACAAGATTGCCTGCAACTATTAGGCCACATGGCCTCATGTACTTTCATGGTCAAAAATGCAAGCCTGTACATGAGGTGCTTCCAAGCTTGGTTGGCCATGGTTTACAGACCGAACGTACATGCTCTAAACAAGCATACCCTTCAGAGTCAAAGACTCCCTCCGATGGTGGACAGTTCCCTCCAACCTCTACTCAGAAGTCCCTTTTCTCCAAGACTCCCCATGACTCATAATGACTGACTACTAATTCATCCCTCACAGGATGGGGAGCACACATGTCCCACCACACAGCCCAGGGGCTATGGTCTTTCACTGAAGCCTCCCTACACATAAACGTCCTAGAACTGCGAGCCATATGCAATGCCTGCTGTCACTTCCTCCCATTCATTCAAAACCAACATGTTCGGATAATGACAGACAACATTGCATGCATGTTCTATGTCAACAGGCAGGGAGAGGCTCAATCTCACTCACTTTGCACAGAAGCCATGAAGCTCTGGAATTAGTGCCTCACGAATAACATCCGGATACCAGCCACCTATCTTCCTGGGGCCCTGAATACCACTGCGGACGAACTAAGCAGACGTTTTCCCTGGGATCACGAATGGGAGATAAACGACACGATCATATGCAATATATTCCACATTTGGGGCTATCCAACCCTGGACCTCTTGGCGACTGCAAAGAACAAGAAATGTCCCGAATTTTGCTCCAGAGCAGGATTGGGCAAACATTCCCTAGGAGATGCGTTCCTGATCTCATGGTCTCAACACTTAATGTATGCTTTCCCCCAAGTACTGGTTCTCCACAGAGTTCTTACAAAGATACGAACGGACTGTGCCACCGTAATTCTGATTGCCCCGTCGTGGCCCAGACAACCGTGGTTTCCGTTCCTCACCAGAATGTCAATTCACCCACTGATTTAGTTGCCCTCACTCTGAGCCTCCTATCGCAGCAACACGGCCGATTTCTTCACCCCAACCTATCCATGCTTCACCTCAAAGCTTGGTTCCTTCCATGGTTCTCCCAGAATGAACTAGCATGCTCTGAGGAGGTTCAAAGAGTGCTCCTACATAGCAGAACACAACCTACTCACACCACATATCTCCAAAAGTGGAAGCGATTCACACAATGGTGCTCAACTAAACAACTTCCTCCTGCTTCTGCACCTCTTCTGCCCATACTTGACTACTTATTAGATCTTAAGCAATCTGGCCTTTCATTCAGCTCCATCAAAGTCCACTTAGCTGCTATTACAACTTTTCATGACAAGATCGACAATACCTCTGTTTTTGCTCATCCAATCACCAAACGTTTTCTCAAAGGGCTCCAATGCTTATACCCAGACATTAAACCTCCTACCCCTCCGTGGGACCTTCACTTAGTATTATCCTGCTTAACTCAACAACAACTCGAGCCCCTAGCCACTTGCTCCCTCTTACACCTCTCTATGAAACAGCATTCTTAGTGGCAATCACCTCCACCAGACGTGCAGGAGAAATAGCAGCTCTCATGGCAGACCCACCTGATACACTATTTTTTAAGGACAAGGTTACCCTCCAACTACACCCCAAATTTCTTCCAAAGGTGCATTCGTCATTCCACATCAATGAGCCGATACATCTACAAACTTTTTCCTAAACTACACGCAAACTCTTTTGAATCCACAATGCATACGTTAGATGTACGCAGGGCTTTGTCTTTCTATTTGGATAGAACTAAGCCCTTTAGGAACTCTTTTAGACTCTTTGTCTCCACTGTGGAGCACTCCAAAAGGGACACCTATTTCTATCCAGAGCCTTACACTCAGAAATCCAGTTTGAATCCAACTGTGCTATCAGATAAAGAAAGTTACACCTCCAGCCGGCATGAGAACTCACTCCACTAGATCTGTGGCTATTTCCGTGGCTTTTCTATGCAAAGTTCCTCTGGCTGACATCTGTAAAGCTATCACATGGACTTCTGAACACGCATTTGTTAAGCATTATGCCCTTACTCAAGGCCCTCTCTCTGATACACAATTAGGCAGAGCTTTATTATCTACTGCAGGGGTCGGCAACCTTTCAGAAGTGGTGTGCCGAGTCTTCATTTATTCACTCTAATTTAAGGTTTTGCGTGCCAGTAATACATTTTAACGTTTTTAGAAGGTCTCTTTCTATAAGTCTATAATATATAACTAAACTATTGTTGTATGTAAAGTAAATAAGGTTTTTTAAATGTTTAAGAAGCTTCATTTAAAATTAAATTAAAATGCAGAGCCCCCCGGACCAGTGGGCAGGACCTGGGCAGTGTGAGTGCCACTAAAAACCAGCTTGCGTGCTGCCTTCGGCACCCATGCCATAGGTTGTCTACCCCTGATCTACTGCATTCCTACCAAATCCGAAGTCCCTACCTCCTTGAGATACACTGCTTTTAAGTCACCTGGAATGGAGCACCCACAGGGACATCGCTCGCTCGAAGAGGAGCCTCACCCTGTGCAGAAACTGACTTTCTTCAAGATGAGTGTCCTTGTGGGTGCTCCACTACCTGCCCTCCTCCCCTCTATTTCAGAGTTGGGGTAGCCTCCACAGTAGAGAAGGAACTGAGGAGACCGGTCACGGATATGTACTATTAAGGTACACTCAGAGCAATGTGACAAAGTTCCTCCTCTACCTTGGTGGGTTCTGCGCTTATTGGCAGATTTGCTCGTCTCAGAGATCGTCCCCTCTGGTGGAACCCACAGTCCAGGTCAACTCCTCCTGTGTCTGATCAGGAGTTGGGAGGTTTGGGGGGAATCTGGGCCCGCCCTCTACTCCGGGTTCCAGCCCAGGGCCCTGTGGATTGCAGCTGTCTATAGTGCCTCCTGTAACAGCTGCATGACAGCTACAACTCCCTGGGCTACTTCCCCAGAGCCTCCTCCAAACACCTTTATCCTCAGCACAGGACCTTCCTCCTGGTATCTAACGCTTGTACTCCTCAGTCCTCCAGCAGCACACCCTCTCACTCTCAGCTCCTCGCGCCTCTTGCTCTCAGCTCCTCACACGCACGCCACAAACTGAAGTGAGCTCCTTTTTAAACCCAGGTGCCCTGATTAGCCTGCCTTGATTGGCTGCAGGTGTTCTAATCAGCCTGTCTGCCTTAATTGGTTCTAGCAGGTTCCTGATTACTCTAGTGCAGCCCCTGCTCTGGTCACTCAGGGAACAGAAAACTACTCATCCAGTGACCAGTCTATTTGCCCTCTACCAGACTCCTGTACCCCACTGGTCTGGGTCTGTCACAGAGGTAAATGGAATACTTATAGAAAGATGACTAGTGACTAAATTGAGAGATCCAGTTATAGAATCATGGCTGGTCTGTTCCTTTACAACTTCTGATATTTATAAAGAAAACTAACTAGATTTATACTGAGTGATCTGTGTTTAATTCCCTCTATTAAATACCTTGAGGAAAGAGTCTGTAAATCATCTAGACTATTTTTTAATATTTTCTTAATCATGTAGTTAAAATGGCATTAAAATGCAAATATTTTGATGTAGAACAAAACGGCATGACATTTTATAAGAACTTTTTCCTGACATTTTGAAGATGAATATTGATGTGTTGATTTAATGTAAGAAATTGCAAATTAACATGCTCAAGCATTTTGGATCTAAAATGCACCCTTGCTTATTACACTTATCTTTAAATGGAGAATCTTCTCTGGATTCTAGGTACTGTTTTTAAATCCAGCATTTTTGCTAGTTAATTATAATTAAGAAAACCAAGCTGCTGAGAATGCATATCAGTAATAGCTTCTCTGCTGTTGCCAAGGTAGCCAGGCAGCGAGAAGGAGGGAAAGTTAAATAAGTCAGAACTGTGTTGTTGACACTAAAGATCTTAATGACACCAGGAAGCATTTGTTGATTTGTGCTCCATTAGCAGCACAAGGAAAGTATCCATGTTTATCAAATGAAATGAAATGGATTCTACTAGTAAGTAATTTTTCCTTCCAGTCTTCTAGGGGCTCGTTCCTGCAGTTCTCACTTGGACAGAACTGCTGTTGGCTACAGTAATGAATCAGGAGTTCACATGTGGACCCGAAGAAGACAATAGGGAGGACAGAGCTACAAAACTAAACTTGTTTTAATATGTAGCAGTGTATGTAATTTTCCCATTTGTTAACCACTCTACAGCTGCAGCATATAAACTGGCACTTATCAAATATATGATATATCGCTTTAAATTAAATGTCCAATTAAACCACCATCTTATGAGTATGGAGTGATCCGGCAGTTAATGGATTAGCAGCAATGGGGAAAATTAAAGCAGTTACAGTGCAAAGTAACTTCCTTATAGATATTGGCAGGATTGCAACCTCCTACAACTTTTGTGGGATCATTCTAGGCCCGGGTCCTGCAATACTGTCCATCTATGTAGACATTTGCACCTGCACAGAGTCCTGGTGGTTCTGTATGTGCAGTCCCTTCTCTCTTTGTGACCCAAGGACCTATTGATCCCAGCAGGCAGAGGGCACAGGGATACATAGGGGAACAAGGATGCCTTGGTTTCACCAAAAGGCATCATATAAGGTCTCTACTGAAAGCATGTGTCACACTGTTTGTCATAGTCATTGTGAGATGTAGATAGGGAAGATGTGAGTTATGTATACATGATAGAAATTATGTTCTCTATGCAGATTAAAGGCAGGTCACTCAAGGTAACATATTGTGGTGTTTAGATGTGTTTATAATTATTAGAACTGGAAGCACTGGCTTTTGGGAGTCTGAAAGGACAGGAAGAGGGAGGGAGGAGTTGAGGAGGCTGAGTGAGAGTTACAGAGAGTGCAGCAGCAGCATGGTACAAAGGTTTCCACTGTAAAAATAAAGTCCTGTTGAAGTTGTAAGTACCTTGCCTGATTGATACAACACATACCTTGAGACAAACTTCTCCAGACAGGAAGTGAGAGATGCTTATCTCCCTGGTGCCGATTGTGCCTTAAAATAGAAGTCTATCAGCATACCGGGTCAAATGCTAATAAAGAAATTGCAGAGACTTCAGAAAAAAATTAACTGGGGGCCGGGCCGGATTTCCAGTTAGGCACAGTAGGCATGTGCTGAGGGCTGCCAGCATTCTAGGGGCACCTAAAAGTTAGGAGTGGGTTGAGAGTTTCCTTTTTATGGAAAACACGAAGGTCAGCTGTACGCAGCGGAGACACTGAAGATGCTGTGCCTAGAGGTGCGTAAGTTGTAAATCCAGCCTGGGAGAGGGAGGAGACGACAAATCTATTTTCAGGTGAACATCAAAGGTCTGGTCTGGAATACCTGAGGGACCAGAGAGACCCCCTTCCCCCACAGTTGTCCTTCAGTGTGTGAGGACAAGCATCAGTTAGCTTGATCTTAAGAAAGGGGGAATCTCGGCCAGCCTGGCTGAAAATGCTGGGGAAAGTGCTGGGGATAAGTTCTAGAAAGTGTGTTATGATTTTGTTTTATATGTGACCATTTGTTTCCAATATTCTTATTTTTTATCACTTGAATCTCTGTTCTTTGATAATAAACTCATTCATCTCTCTCTCTCTCTCATTTATATATAAAAAATAAAATAAAATGAGTTGTGTTAAGTAGCGGTGAACCTGAGTTTACTATTGAAAACTGATGTATACACGCCTTTGGGAGAAGCAAAGCTGAGAATTCTGTGAGCATTCAGAATAAGGGCAGGGCATGCCTGAGGAATGCTTAAAGGACTTGGGGATTCATGGTTGCCTCCTGTGACCTGTACAGAGAGCACGAAGCAAATGGAGGCCTGGAAGGTAGTGCTTTTGTTGCCGCAGGCTGGTGGAGTCAGGCAGCTGATCCTAAGCAGGCACAGACAAGACTTTGTCACATGAAGGGTAGCTGTAGCGAAAAGCTGCATATTAAACTATTGTTGGTTGCAATGCAGGGTAGTAATGTTTGCATAGTGACATGGCGGGATTGCAATAATATTTGACATTGCAAAATCAAGATGTTGCAGTGCACATTATAACACGATGGAACAATAGTCCCAGAAGACAAATGTTTAAAAATGATTAATTTTAAAAGGAGGAAAAGCTTGTTGATATGTTGTACAGATTTATTTTCTTATACTTAATATGGTATCCTTTGCATAGATTTCAGAGGCATTTATTTTCTAGAATTTAGGCTTTAAAATTCATACTAGGATTTGAAATGTATTTGAGTTCCACAATCCATCTGCTCAACCACTATTTTAAGAAAAGCGTATACAATGTATAAATATAACAAAATAAATGCAAAGTTGATTATTTTGAATATGTAAAAAGCAGGGCTGTCAAACAATTAAAAAAATTCACAGTTAATTGTGAGATTAAAAAATAGTCATGCTTAATCACAGTTTTAATCACACTGTTAAACAATAATAGAATGCCAGTTTACATTTTTATTATAAATATTTTGGATGTTTTTTCTACATTTTCAGATATATTGGTTTCAATTACAACACAGAATACAAAGTATATAGTGCTCCCTTTTTATATTTTTTATTACAAATATTTGCACTGTAAAAAGATAAAAGAAATATTATTTTTCAATTCACCTCATACAAATACTGTAGTGCAATCTCTCTATTATGAAAGTGCAACTTACAAATGTGGAATTAAATAGTTTGGCTAAAATCATGCATTCCAAGTATAGAATTAAAATTTTATTTTTCCCTCCCAGTTTTCCCTTTCAGTAATTAACACTGCCAGGGCTTCCCTATTGGAAGGTTACAAGTATCACTAACCTGCTGCAAAATGCTTCAGAGTTAGGGAAAGCAGCCTTCTTTCTACTCCTCTGGCCAGGGCCGGCTCCAGGCACCAGCGCAGCAAGCAGATGCCTGGGGCGGCGAACGGGAAGGGACAGCATATCCAGGTCTTCAGCGACAATTCGGCGGTGAGTCTCTCAGTTCCTCTCAGAGGGAAGGACCTGCTGCCAAATTGCTGCCAAAGAATGAAGCGGCGACGGTAGAGCCGATCGCGACTTTTTTTTTTCCGCTTGGGGCGGCAAAAACACTGGAGCCGGCCCTGCCTCTGGCTCAGCTTCTCCAAACCCACACAGTACACATGGCCTTTTGTAAAGCAGCTGCCCTGATTACTTGCCCTCATGCAGTCTCCTGAGTCCAGCAACGGGGAACCTATTGAGCATCCGCAAAACTACCACATCCAATTCCAGAAACTTCTGAGAGTGAAATGCTAATTGTGCACCTGCCTAGTAACAGTGACCCAAGCACAACTTTTTGAAGTGTTGGCAATAGTAGTCCATTGGTGATTGTAGCTTGTGCTGGATTAGAAATTACATTTTATTTGGATTGTAATTCACTAAATATGCTATTTCATAATTCACATTATAGACAAAACTAGTAAGATGTCAAGGTGATTGCTTTAATATGATTTTTCTTATTGTGTTAGTACTAATGTTACTATGCCCAAAGAAATGAAATAAGTACATTGACATTTTGAACTCTGTTTAGAAAGATGTCACACTAGTACCCAATATCACTTCTGAGGTTTTTGTTCTTGTGCAAAAGAACAAAATTATTGTTATAGTTATTGTTTAAATATTTATATTTTGGTAGCCTCAAAAACTCCAAAAGGATTTGGGGCCTCATTGTACTAGTTGCTTTAAAAAAATATAAAAGAGACCATCCCTGCTGTGAATGGTTGACAGTCTAAAGATACAAACACACAAAAGCAAATCAATATGAGGAGGAATAGGCACAGCTTTGTTAATTATATGCAATGTATTTTTTGTAAGTGAGGGGGTAGAGGAGAGGAAGAAGGGAGTAGAAAAAGGAAAGAAGAAGAATCAAAGGTTGGCACTTTCCTGGCCATGATCAGCAGGGCTATTGTGTGGTGTTTCCTTGTTTTGTTTTTAAATCTATGAATGTACTATATCAATAATGGTCTGACTTGCATTCAGTTAAATTCTGTAGCATCCTACATTACACTACATTACCTCTGGGCCAGGGGCAGCTCTAGACATTTTGCCGCCCCAAGCACGTAGGGTCCGCTGGTCCCGCGGCTTCGGTGGACCTCCCGCAGGCATGCCTGAGGGAGGTCCGCCGAAGCTGCGGGACCAGCAGACCCTCCGCAGGCAAGCCGCCGAAGGCACCCTGCCTGCCACCCTAGCGGCGACCGGCAGAGCGCCCCCCGTGGCTTGCCGCCCCAGGCACGCGCTTGGAGTGCTGGTGCCTGGAGCCACCCCTGCTCTGGGCAATGCAGGGGCAACTGTGTTATCCCAGGTTAGTAGAAGGCTTTATTTTATTTGAATCCTATTGGAAGTCTATCACAAAGAATCTGCGGGCCATATTGTATACCTGTTTTCTGTGTTCAGGTCACTCTGGTGTCAATGAGAATTGTGGGCACAGATTTAGGGCCTGATGGGCCTGATCCAACTTCCATTGACTTCACTGGAATTTGTACCAGTCCTTATGTGGCTAATTTACTTTATTGAACACACCGTCAACAGGCTGGTCCTGATGAACAACAAGTAGCTATAGCTGATAAAGTGTGCATCTGGCCATATATCACATTAGTGCTCCTCACTTTATATTGGCATCCTGTATTATATAACAGCCCCCCATCTGTGGCTCCAATTTTGTTGTTTATTTTCAAAGTCATTAAATGGTTAGGGTCTAGCTACCTGAGAGGCAATCATTTATTGTGCATTCCATAATGCTACTTTAAAGGGAGACTCTGAGGATGCCAGAGATCATGTCTGAACATGCAGGATTGTCGGGGTGAGTAAGGTGTTGTCAGAGAAGGGCCCTTGGCTGTGGAATTCACTACCGCTGGAGATCTATTTGAGGCCACAACTTCCTACCTTTAGGGTATGATCGAGGACTCTTTCAGCAAGCCTTCTTTTAAGAACTAAGGGTACGTCTATACTTACCGGCCGGGTCGACGGGTAGCGTTCGACTTCTCGGAGTTTGAACTATCGCGTCTAATCTAGACGCGATAGTTCGAACTCTGAACGCGCTCCCGTTGACTCCGGAACTCCTCCACCACGAACGGCGGTGGCGGAGTCGATGGGGGAGCCGCGGACTTCGATCCCGCGGCGTCTGGACAGGTAAAAAGTTCGAACTAAGGTAGTTTGACTTCAGCTACGCTATTCGCATAGCTGAAGTCGCGTACCTTAGTTCGACCCCCACCCCAGTGTAGACCAGGCCTAAGTTGTGACATCTGTATGTTTTGAGGAAGTAAGTCATGTAGATGTGATTCCTCTTACCATAAATCTGTAGACTTAATCTGAGCGGGAGGAGATAAGAGCTTTCTTCTTCGGTGAAATCCTAAATATTGGTATGTTTATGTAATAGTACTGAAAAAATATGGGGGATGGGTACCCTAGAAATAAATTAGACTGCTACAAATAGTAATACAGACCACCTCTGCCTAGAAGCAATTTAGGTGAAAGTTCAAGAGTTTTGGTCATCAGTATCAATGGGATTGATCCAGGTTGTTATGCACAAAACAGCAAGCCATTATAGAATTTAATATTATATTGTCCAGGAATAGTTAGTTTGTTCAAGTTGACCTTTGGTGTCACTATAGTGCAAATATATTTTGGTTGTGGCTTATTACTAAAAGGCTATTTCTTGACATTTTTTCAAATTTCTGCTTCATTAATACATCACTAGTTTCTCAAAATAGTTTCCCCAAGTCTATTAAGTTGTTAGTTTTCTTTGCTGAAACAACAGAATTAGAAGTCATTAACTGTATTTGGTAAGGATATACTCTAGATAACTGTCCTTTACTGTTCTATAACAATAATAGGTGTTTGTATAAGACAGTATTTTATACTAATTGAGTTAGAAGAACAGTTCATAAACTTATTTCTTAAGGAAGCTGTGTTGTACTCAAGTCCAAAGTTCAGTTCCTTTATATGAATGCTGTCTAATGATACAATTTTGATGTGTTGGGTCTTCTATATTATTAACAATATAGTTTCATAATTTATCAAAAGGATGATTATAGATATATCATGGGTTGTTAATGAATGCACCCCCACCCTTGTCGTGACTGACCAGTACCACTTATGTTTTGAGGAGATGTACATTTTATTGGGGCGATGACCTACTGTAAATATTTTCCACATTCAGTGGCCTGATAGGAATCTTTGTCCTCAGCTACCAATATTGGTGTAGAGGTGCTCTGTGACAGATAAAGGGGGAAGGAAGTCAGCTAGAGTTACAGTCACAGAAGTTGCAGACTGAGCTGTGTTTCTAACACATTTCTGAACACTTATGCTAGGGCAGTACAGGAGGCAAAGGGTTTCTTAATCTCTGCAAAGGCATCCACAAAGTTTTCAGCTGTAAAGCTGTTCTCCAAACAGTGAGCAGACAGAGGCTCAGAAACAGAACTGCGAGGAGCTTTGTGTGTCCAGATTCAGACCTCACTGTCTGCCTCATGGTGACAGAACTCTGCAGTGATAGCCAGTTGGTTCTAACCTGTGGCAGTACAGGCCAGTGTTGCTCACTGAGGGTCTAGTGATGCTTGGAAATTTCAGGCTATGACTTACTAACTAGATCCATATCCTTTATGGTTGGTAAAACCAATTTGGGAAGTGTTAACCCCAGGTTTGAAGGAAATTGTCTATTCTTTCTGTTGGGAGGGTGTAGCATGTTCTTTCTCACTCCTTTATTGTCTGGCAGGGCCGGCTCTAAGTTTTTTGCCGCCCCAAGCAAAAAATGTTTTGGCTGCCCCCCACCCCAGCCCTAGGCTCCCCCTGCACTCCCCTGCTGCCCCATCCCTGGGCTCCCCAAGCCGCACCCCCTGCCACCCCAGCACTGGGCTCTCTCCTTCCCTGCCACCAGTACTTTTGTTGTGGAATTTTTCCCTTTTATTCTCAACTCAATAGAAAGTTTCTAACATATGCCCCAGTGCTCTTCCCCAATCATAGGCTGCGGCTGCCGCCCCTGAGCTAGAGGCTGCAGGACTGGGGCCCATCAGACCCGACATATTAGCCATTATACCAACAGTAATTTCCTCAAAATATAAACACAATTATTTCCCAATACAGTGGAACACTCAACATGTGCTTGCGAGGGGTACTGACCCAGGGATCCCGGACGAGCCCCCAAAAATGTAACCCTTCTGCCGGGCCGAAACGATAGCAGCAAGGGCCGGGTTCAATACATAGGGGTCCCTTCCCCACAACATAATGCAAAACCAGCTCGAGCCCCCACCCAGTGACCTGGGAAAATCTTACACACACCCCTGGGCGCCTCGAGGAGGCAATACTTCCCCTCTCGCAAGCACAGACTCTTGGTGTAGCAGAAAAGGTTTAATTACATGAGATAAACAACAAGCATTAAACTGGGAAAATACCTCAACTAGAGTTCATAGGTCAAACCGTGAGCAAAGACCCACCCCAGCAAATTGGGCCGTGTCCTTCTCTCGGGGCCCTTGAGTCCAGCAACCCCCAAATCACCCACAGTCCCAAAAGTCCCACAATCCAAAAGTCTCTGTCCCGGGTCAGTGCAGCCCCAGAGTTCAAGAGTCTCTCTGCAGAGGTCCCCCTCCCCAGCCTGGGTAGAAAGGGGCACCTTACGTGGGTTCGGGGCCAACTGCCCTGCCTCTGCGTGGGGTTCTGCTTCCACTAGTCGTCCCCGCAAACAGCTCAGCTCCGCTTGCTCTGTGGGCTGCTTCGCTCTGCCAGCTGCTCTGGTCCACCAGCTGTCCTGTGAGCCACTCCAGCCATCCTCACGAGCTGCTTGGCTCCACTCACCCAGTGGCTGCACAAACTGCTCCACTCTGCTCTGCCAGCTGCTCTGCTCCACGGTATTGCTTCAGGCTCCCCCACTCATAAGCACAGTACTCAGTGCTCTCAGCTCAGCAAGTCCAGCTCTTCAGTGATTTCAGCTCTTAGTGATTCCAGCTCATAGTAGGGGAGCCCCAGTGCGTTCAGCTCAGTAACCTGTATCTAGATTCTTAAGGGAATCAAAAATTAACTCTGACATTCCACAGTGGAGAGAGGCACAGGTGGAACTGGTGCTTCTGGCTCACACAAGAAGCCTGCACCACCCAGTACAGACATCTGTCCCCAGCCTCTCTCCTTTCAATGGGTTTTGGAACCCATGTGCCCCATCTAGCAAGCGCTATCCAGCTGACAATGAAACCCCCCATCACAAGACAATTTTGTAGTTCCCCATTTACCCAATCAGGGTGACAACATTTCATTCCTCCTGTCCCAATAACAACGAAATTGGGGCTCCCAAAGCTGTGAAAATAACCATCCCATGCTGCTTTGCGGTATGCTAAGTGGGGTGGGAGTGCCCATGCAAATAACCGAAATACCAATGCAACACTTTAAACTTCTTTCCGCACTCCCCATAATTTACCACCAGATGTCAGGGTGGGGCTCATCCTGACTCTGCTTACATTTGTTAATGTTTATGTTTAACAAAATACATTTTTCAATATAAAATTTAGACTACAGATCATATGAAAACATCTGGATCCCACTACATTAGATATGGTAAAGTATTTAATTTTTATCAGTGCACATCTATCCCCTAGGGTTAATAGGATATTTCTCCGCATACAAAATTACATTGATCTAAGTTACGTCAGCATACAGCCGCTGCAGTTATTACATAACTTGTGCATGTGCACACTACATAACTTGTGTTGGTGGTGCACATCCTCACCATGAGCGCTTGTATCGATGCAAAGTGCAGTGCACCATGGGTAGGTATCCCACTGTGTAACTCGCCACCATACAGCTCAGGGTGTTCTGGGAATTTTTTGCAATGCCTCATGGGGCTGAAATGAGTCATATGGGGTGACTGGATAATGCAGTACTCTCCATACCATAATTTCATTGGCATCCCATAGTATTTTGCACTCTTTTCAAAGTCCCCACAAACTCATGTGTCCCTTGTCACTGCCTGCCATCTCTGACAGACCCATGGAGCCTGAACAACTCTGCATTATTGTCATGAGCATTGCTAGCACAGTGTGCCTGATCCTGCTGTATTTGTAGAGCCGCAAGAGAACCTGCTGGAATTATGGACAATTCCATGGAGGCTAGAATACTGTGAGACCTAGGAAGAAACAATTCAGGGTTGTTGGGGGCGTACATGGAGCAGCTGGAGATGGTGGAGTGCTGGTTCTGGGCCTGAAAAACAAGCACTGACTGGTGGGATCACATTGACATGCAAGTTTGAGATGATGAGCAGTAGCTGCAGAACTTTTAGTTGCACAAGGCCACATTCCTGGATATGCCAAACTTGCCCCAGCCTTGAGCACAGGGTCATCAAAATGAGATCACACTGAGTTGAGAAGCGAGTGGCAATTGCACTGTGGAAACTTGCAATGCCAGATTGCTACCGGTCAGTTGGGAATCAATTTGGAGTTGGGAAATCCACCAGAGGGGCCGTTCTCATTCAGGGCCTTTAATTGCCTCCTACAATGCAGGACTGTGACTCCAGGCAATGTGCAGTACATAGTGGATGGTTTTGCAGCAGTGGGTTTCCTGAACTGCGGTGGGGTGATAGATGGCATGCATATCCCAGTAACCCTTCTGCCAAGTAGAGTCAGCAGTGACAAGGGCCAAGTTCAATATCTAGGGGTTCCTTTTTAACACTACAACACAGAACAGCCCCCGTCCAGTAACCTGGGAAAATTACACACCACCTCTAGGCATCTCTAAGAGGCAATACTTCCCTTCTCGCAAGCACTGAGTCTGTGTGTAGAAAATAAACTTTTAATAAAAAGGGGGAAAGAAACCCAGCATTAATTTGGGAAACCACCGCAAGCATAATTCATAAGCATAAGACTATGAGCAAAACACCCACTCCAGAGTGTGCTGGGCAGTGTCCTTTGCCTCAGGTTCTTACCTTGCAGTGAGAGAGTCCAACAAACAAAAGTTCCTTTAATGTGCTCCTCCCCTGTCCCTCCACTGCAGCCCACTCAGTTTTTGTCCTTGGTCAGTAAAGACCCAAAGATCAGAGGAGCATTTGCGTGAGTTCGCCTCCCACCTGGGGGGTGAGTGGGAAGGCAACTTGCTCCACCATCAGCCACTCACTAAGCCATGCTATATCGGCCAGCCACTTGTCACTCCATCAGCTGCTCTGCTGATGGCTGCTCTCTCCACTACAACCTCTGGGATGTCTTGAGGTCCATTTGACACAGCTTTCAGTGATTTCAGCTCTCAGTGATTTCATCTGTTAGTGGAGGCTCCAGCATTGAAGTGCGGAGTAAAGGCCACTAGCTGCACGGAGGTGGGAAATCACCCTGCAGCCCTCCCATCCTCACCCTGGGACATGGACTAGACGGTGAGGCTGCACCACCCTGACACAGCGCAAGGGCTGGGCCTGCCTGAGAGATCCATGTCACCAGGGGTGGGAGCTGAAGAGGGCTGCAGGGTGATTTCCCATCTCTGTGTAGCCGGTGGCCTGTGCTCCTCACTGCCATGCTGGAGCCTCCACGTTTATTTATTGACAAATAAAATGTGAAGAATTTTGCAGAATTGTAAAATATTGTGCACAGCATTTTTATTTTCGACTGGGCATTCCGGTCAAAAACCCGACACCTGGCAACCCTAAATGTTAAATTTTGTTGAAGCTGATGCAACCATCAGAAGAGTGTTGGTGTTGCTTACTCAACATACACTCTGGCTAACTTCTGCTCCTTCTATCTGGTCCATTAAAGACAATGGGAGCAGGAACAAGTGCTGTGCCATTTTCAGAATATAATAATCACACTCTAACTTAACTGGAAAAATGGTGTCTGGGAACAACAGTTTTTCATTGAATAGTAAAGCAATTACATTGTGTAAATCTTATGTACCTGAGAAATTTGGTTAACCAAGGATTTAAACCACTATCTTTACAAAACAAGGTGCAAACTATTTGTGAGGAAGGTTAGGGGGTGTTTTTGATTTTCTTTTTTTAATATTTTGTTGTCTGCAAATTTGTGGAATGTCAGAAATTGGAATTCAGCTCTTTCCCCTTTTTAATTGCCTTTCTTAATTTTGTTTTGATTTCCTTACAAAATAAGTTACTGTATTGTTTTTCTAGATTACGTTACATTTTTAGTGTAGAGGACTAAATAGAAATGTGGGAAGACATTTGTATACTGCAGCTAAGAGTAGATATTTTTATATTCATGTTTTATAATCAAAACATTTTCATTTTATTTAGGAGAAAAGAAATTAAGCAGCTATTCAATCCCTTTGTCCTAGTTGTATGTTTGTCTTCATTGTATGGTATAACATGTCAAATGGGAGGTTGTACAGGAATGCTTATTATTTGTTCAGTGCTAAATTGTAGGATGTAGGAATATTACAACATATTTTATTGCCCTTTTTCAGTGTCTGTTGTTTGTTATCTAAATAGGATCTGACTAACAATGTTCAGTAAATAAAATTAAGCAGAAGGAGAATTTTATGGTTGAGGTGAAAGGCATTGCACTGCAGTTTTGTTCCCTATAGAGGGTACTCCTATCTCAGAAATTTAAGACTTGCTGCTGCTTCTCTCAGTGCTTTACCTCAATATGTGCGTGACTTGCATCAGAAATGTGAAAGGCAGAGAAGAAGCTTTTAATTCTAAAGACTAGCAAGCAGGGAGCATGCTGTCAGGTATGAATTCCATTCCTAGGAATTTCAGAAAGCAATGAAGGATAGTGTAGACAGAGTGGAGATTTCCTCTGATCATCCTTTCTTTGATTTTCATGTCTTACTGGAAAGGTTCTTATTACATATTTTCTCCCTTTAAAGGTGTTTTTGGAATAGTAGTATAATACAGCATTCAGTGTACTATGTCAAATATAAAGATGAAATCAGGATTTTTACTTATATTTCTTTGAATGTGAAAAGTACTACATATTAAAGTACTGTACAAACTAATTAATTTACTAATTATATACCAATTTTAATCTTGAGGGGTTTCCAAAATGTTTTACAGACAGCATACATATAGTATGCTTCAGCCTACAGTAGGAGTCATTCTATCATCACAGGTTTCAGAGGGGTAGCTGTATTTAGTCTCTATCAGCAAAAACAATGAGGAGTCCTTGTGGCACCTTAGAGACTAACAAATTTATTTGGGCATAAGCTTTCGTGGGCTAAAACCCACTTCATCAGATGCATGGACTGAAAAGTACAGTTAGCAGTATATATATTACAGCACATGAAAAGATGGGAGTTGCCTTACCAACTTGGGGGTCAGTGCTAACAAGGCCAATTCAATTATGGTTGAAGTGGCTTATTCTCAACACCTTCTTGTCAACTGGTGAGAATGGGCAACATCCACCATTGGCCTTGTTAGTACTACAAAGGTAATTTTCCCTCTGTTAATATTCACCCCTTCTTGGCAACTGTTGAGAATAGGTCCCTTCCACGTTAATTGAATTGGCCTCGTTAGCACTGACTCCCCACTTGGTAAGGTAACTCTCATCTTTTCATGTGCTGTAATACAGATACTGTATTTTTCACTCCATGCGTCTGATGAAGTGGGTTTTAGCCCATGAAAGCTTATGCCCAAGTAAATTTGTTAGATTAAAGTGCCACAAGGACTCTATCATTACAGAAATTCAGCCATTTCTTGCAGCCATTCTATACCAGTAACAAGTTGTTGTTGTTGTTGTTGTTTTGTTTTAAAGTAGTGGAAGTGAAGATTAAGTTCAGGTGAAATTAAAAGGAGTGACAGTTGGAAAGTAAAGGGAAAAAGACATTTCCCTTCTTCTTTGATAAATTATCAGATATATTTTGTGCTGCCTGACAGATTTCACTTGTTCATTATTTCCAACATAAAATTCATTGGTAACAATTGAATATGCAGCTTCCTGAATATAACTGAAGCAGAAAGTATTTGCTGTGTTCATTTTATATTTATCAGGTACTTATATTAGCATAGTTGTGTTGCATTTTATTTAGCCAATAAATACATGGTCCTAGCCTTTGTACATGATGTACAGTATACAGTTGGTCTGTCATGCTATAACTTGGAATATAGAGATATGTTATCAGGTAATAAGGAAGGAGGGAAGAATACATAACATAAAGTCAATATTACATATTATTTGTATTACACGTAGAGAATTCAACTGTCAGGGGTCTATTGTATAGGTACAGTGCAGACATACTTAAGACAGTCTGTCATCCAAAGCACTCACAAACTTGAGTTGAGATGCAATAGATGTTTGGAACAAAGATAGTAGATAGGACAAAGTAACATTGGTACAAACATGTATTGCATAGCTAAATGAACAGGAGTGTGTGCGGGGTGAGGGGTGTTGGTATGTTTAAGTAACATCAGTTTCAGCTTGCCACCTGCTTTTAATGTTTTGTAGGCCTCACAAAACAGGTGAGTCTTAAGGAGGGGATTTGAGGGAGAATAAGTAGTTGATTTAGAGACTTTTTTTTTAACGAGTTTATCCTTGGGGGCTATCAGGTTATGAGAGATGTTTTGTTTTTTAACAGTATCACTCATGTTGCTATTAATTAGAAGATTGGCATAGGGGAGTATAAGCTTGTAGAATGACTCAGGAAAGCAAACAAAAAAAAATTGCCAGTTAGATCTCTTCTTCACACATTAAGTGACTGTATCAGGAAAGTAAACAGAAAAACTCCTCAGCTTAGGATTCAGCCCAGTCACATGTTGTTTGCATGTCTTCCCAAGGCCTCTATTCTATACTTTTTCCTGAGTACCAGTTCAAAAGGGAGGAGAAACTAAGCCTGAGGGTAATTCCAGGTTGACTGGCATGTGTGGTCCCTGCCTCTTGTCATAGAAAGTGGGTCACAAAACATGGTAAACATGATGCTGGGGTATAGAAACTCTATAAAGCCAGTTTTCTAATTCCTTTTACCATCTACTTGTCATCACTGCAATTCTAGAAGAGCCACTTTTGCTGATTTTGATATAAGAACAGTTGGCTATTCTAATTTGTTCAGTAATTCTCATTCAGTTGTGTCTGAATTCATGTGATAGTTTATCATTCTTTATTATGAAACTGATCATAATTATAGTTTTTAGTGTATGCTTAATTGTAACTTTCATTTATTCTCCAATAAGTTAGGTGTTGGTTGAATAAAGGCTTGTAACAAATCTGTATAGACATTTATTACAATTAAAAACGTTATTCAATAACACTGGAAAAAGCTGAATTGCCTAGTTAATTCAGTTGCAGTTAAATCTGTGTTATTCAGTTACTTTAAGTTGCAATCACCTGAGTGAGTATACACAGAAATGACAATTAGGCTCTCATGGGACCATAGGAATTGCAATATCATAACATCTCATTGCTCTATTTATTTATTTTGGCCACCATCTGAGACTAACGTAGTGGGAGCTAAGATGTCTAATGTAGTGCCCATCTTTAAAGAGAAGTAAAAGGAGGAGCTGGGGAGCTATAGACCAGTGAGCCTGACTTCAATACCTGGGAAGCTACTAGAGCAATGTATTATAGATTCAATTTGCAAATACCTAGAGGATGAAGGGGTAATCACTAGCTGCCAGCTAGGATCAGGGCCACCCAGAGGATTCAGGGGGCATGGGGCAAAGCAGTTTCAGGGACCCCTTCCATAAGAAAATGTTGCAATACAATAGAATACTATATTCTCGTGGGGTCCCCTGCAGGGCCCGGGGCCTGGGGCAAATTGCCCCACTTGCCCCCCCCTCTTCCCCCCCCCCCCACGCGGGCAGCCCTGGCTAGGAGTTACTAAGAACAAATCATGCCAAAGCAGCTTGATTTCCTTCTTTGACAGGATAACTGGTTTGGCGGATAGGGGGACTGCAGTGGACATAATATACCTGGACTTCACAAAGGCTTTTGACAGAGTCCCATGTGACATTCTGATAAGTAAGCTGTAGAAATGTGGGCTCAGTGGAACTACCATTAGGTTGTATACAGAATTGGTTAAACAACTCAAAACAAAGACTAACTATTAATGGAATGATGTCAGATTGGACAGAGGTCTCAAGTGGAGTTCCATGGGGATCAGTTCTGGGTCTGGCGTCTAACATCTGTAATAATAACCTGGATGTAGGAAGAGAGCATACTGATCAAATTTGCAGATGAGACACAGCTGGGGAAGGGGGGGGGTTGCCAAAAATTTGGAGGATAGAGCTAAAATTCAGAGGGCTCTTGATAAATTGGAGAACTGGGCTATCCACAACAAAATGAAATTCAACAAAGACAAATGTAAGGCACTACACTTAGGGAAGAAAAACCAAATGCACAAATACAGAATGGAGGATAACTGGCTTGGCAGCAGCACTGCTAAGAGGGATCTGGGAGTTGTGGTGTTTCAAAACCTCAGCGTGAATCAACAGTGCAAAGCTGCTGCAAAAAAAGCAAATGCAATTTTAGGTTGCATTAACAGAGGCATAGCATGCAAGTCATGGGGTGGGGTGGGAGATAGTACTGATCTACTTGGCACTGGTTAGGCCTCAGCTGGAGTACTGTGTCCAATTTTGGTCACCAATGTATAGAAAGAATGTAGAGAAACTGGAAAGGATCCAGAGGCGAGTGACAGAGATGATCAAAGGGTTGGAATGCATGCCATATGAGCAAAGGCTGAAGGAACTAGGTATGTTTATGTTGCATCGCAAGAGTAGGAACGAAGTCCAAGCAGAGAGAGAGTGTGTGTGTATGCAGCCATCTTTATTCATTCCCAGCATGCTCTTATATACAACATGATAAGCAATCACAATTGCTAATTAGTTAATTAAACCCACACAGCCGCAGCTGTAACTCATAGGGTAATTATCATTCTACACACCTGTCTACCTATTCACAATTAGCTGGCCAATGAGAACAAGCCCAAAGCCAGCCCTTCACACACAATTCTCAATCCAGAAGCCTTCAGCATCTCACATTCAATCCCACATCTCCCCCCTTTATTTACAATCAAAAGAAAAGGGAAAAGGAAAACAAGATAAAAACATTCACCAAACATTTTCAACTTATAACAGCATAACACCACAATCTATCTTAATCAAATATTATGTTATTAAACATTTGCAACTCATAACAGCATAACATTATAACCTATCATAAACAAAACTTTATAAGATCAACCTATATGACCATTCAATCCTTAACATATAATTTCAAAAACATCAAACGAACAAAACAAAACACAATAAACAAATGATGTAACCTCTGCAGGCCCCCCCCCCTTTTTTTTTTTGACTCATCCCTCAGCTGTCAGGTGATCAAACTGACACTGAGGGTGGTGGGGGGTCTTAAGGAAAAAACATCAAACCACATGACAATACAACAACAATTCTGGCCAGAAAACAGACAACACAAAACATAACAAGGAACATAAAACATAAATCTTAGTTCTAAATAATAATTGCATGGTACCACACAGATTTTCTTTCAAACACAAAAAATCATCTCAAGTGAGTAATTCATTCATGGAGGATCAGACAGAAAAAGTCCTGGCAGAGCTAACAAACAGCTCTCCTCCGGGGGCTCTGGTTTCGCGACATCTGAGCGCGTCTCGTGAGGCTCCTCCGCATCTGCCTGCCGTCACTCCGGAGGACGCAACCAAGGCCGGACCCACCTCGCTGGCATCCACCTGGGACCCGCATCAGTGGCAACACACACATAACCCCTGCCCCACGTTAGCAAGTCAACTGGTCCTTTCCATATTTGCTGCTGATAATCAAACCATTTGACCGAGGGTCGGGGGGCCGCACCCTGCTCTTCCCCAGTCATCCCGTTGACATGTTTAATCGCGGGGGGCACCTGGCTGTTTTTACCAAGATGTAACCAATTAAGAGCTTGCAGCAACCGAGCGGCAGGCGTCTTATCCAAGGCGTCTGCCCGCTCACTGCAAATCCCCCCTTTTTGTCTTAAAAGGAGCGCCTTAAAAGAGGCATGAGCACATTCAATAATAGCGTGTAGTTTGTCTACTTCAGCCTGAAGGGTTTGGACAAGTAGTTCTTTGGCTTGTAGCTCCTTCTTAATTTCACTCAGCTCAAGAACCGCAGCTCTATAATGACGACGGTTATGTGCTGCATCTACTTTGGCTGCCGCAACCTGCTTTTGAAGGTTATTAACGTTTGACTTTTCTCTTTCGAAGGCAGTCTGTAAAGCTTGAATATTTAGGACTGCTTGAACCCGGAGATTCAGCTGCACCAGGTCTGCCTCTCTCTCTGCTAGTACTGTTTCGAGGATGGTGCTGTGCTCTCGCAAAGCAATGTTAGACTGACCAAAACCAGTGAGCTTCCCCCGTTCATGTTCCAGTTCGAGGGCCAACTTCTTGTTTATTTCTTCCAAAAGTTTTATCTTTCTCCTAGATTCTCGAAGCTCCTGGCTGGTAAGTGAAATTACTTCTTGCAGCTCTTTCTCTGACATCATCTTACTGTGGCTAACAGCCTGCAGCTCTATCTCCAAAGCTTGAATCCGTTCATGGGAAACCTGGTTATTTCCTCCATCAGCGATTTGTGCATCCCGTTCTTTTTGCACTGACTGGAGGTGGCTTTCTAACTCCACTATCTGCTGGTGAACCTGGGATACTTCCTTCTGAAGTCTTGAGCATTCAACATCAATGGACTGCTTTTCACTTCGAAGTTTCAGTAACTCCCGTTTTAATTCTTTCACTTCCAAATCCAGCCGTTTCTTTGTAGATTTTAATTCACTAATCAGCTGGTCCTGTGAACTTGCATCTCTTTGATAAGCTTCCACCATTACCTTTTGCTGTAAGAACTGCTCCTTCAATCGTCTCTGCGCGGTGAGCCATACTGGACTCAGGGAGAAAACCTTCTTATCGCCCTGAGCCACTGATTTCCAGAGCTCACAGCCCAACCGCTCCCAAACAGTATTACTACTCGATTGAACGGAAAGTCCCCCTCGTCGTCCCCACCGCAACAGGCGGGATAACGCATCAGAGGGGAACTTTTCTCCCCACCGCTCCGTAATGCGTATCAAATCTGCTGACGCAGCAGTTCCCATATTAGCTGTTCACTTCTTGGTTCGAGTGTGCCTCCTTTGTCAGATGCCCTGCGGCTCCCAGCCGCTTACTCGAACACCCTGCGGCTCCCAGCCACTTGTCAGGTACGCCTCCTTTCTTCGGACGCCCCGCGGCTTCCCAGCCGCTCACTTGGACACCCTGCGGCTCCCAGCCGTTTGTCAGGTACGTCTCCCTGATTCGAACGTCCCGCGGCTTCCCAGCCGCTCGTTCGGATTCCCTGCGGCTCCCAGCTGCTTGTCAGGCACGCCTCCTCTCTCGGACGCCCTGCAGCTCTCAGCTGCTCGCTCGGACGCCGTGCGTTTTTTTTTTTTTTTTTTTTTTTTTCCCCCCTCTCTCTCTCTCTCTCTCTCCTCCGGCCGCTCAACGCTGGGACTTCAGGCGCGTCCTTCTTTTTCTTTTTATCAATTCAGGCCACCAACACTATCTTCATTCAAGATTGGCAACAGTGGTACTAGTACTTATCTTGTTTTAGTTCTGTTTGCCTTCTTGATAGTTCACGATTTGTCTTCTAGTGACTTCAGTTATGGGTTTAGTTCTTTTTGCATTTCATTCATTTCCTTTGCCTCAGCCTTCTCATACTTTCCTCTCCTTCTCCTAGTGATAACCAGTACAATAATTCCAGCAACAATTGCTAGTACCACCACTACAATGACTGCAATAATACCAGCAGTCAGACGTTTCATGGAAAACTCTGGGGGCTTTTCATCAACATAGTAGATTAGAGCTTGATCAAATTTTAGAGGTTCTTCACTGATGTTTATCTGTAGTGTGAGTCACCTTTGACATCTTTTTCAAAGTAGTAAGCCACGTCAGATATATCCACACTCTTGGCAGACTTCTGGGAAACATTTTGTTTCAGTTCAATAGTGATATAAGGTTTTTCATACACAACATCAGTTATATACTCTGGATTCAGCGAGTAACGCTCCTTAAATTTATTTTTGATGATTACCTTCAAAAGAGAAGCATCCACAGCTGTACTTCTCTCACTGTGTTTTATTTCAATGATGATCCAGCTTGTTCTGACTAGTTCACTGCACTGTAAGTCTGTATCACATCGGGGTCACCATTTGTTGCATCGCAAGAGTAGGAACGAAGTCCAAGCAGAGAGAGAGTGTGTGTGTATGCAGCCATCTTTATTCATTCCCAGCATGCTCTTATATACAACATGATAAGCAATCACAATTGCTAATTAGTTAATTAAACCCACACAGCCGCAGCTGTAACTCATAGGGTAATTATCATTCTACACACCTGTCTACCTATTCACAATTAGCTGGCCAATGAGAACAAGCCCAAAGCCAGCCCTTCACACACAATTCTCAATCCAGAAGCCTTCAGCATCTCACATTCAATCCCACATGTTTAGTTTGGAAAAGAGGAGATTAAGGGAGGACATGATAACGGTCTTCAGATACTTGAAAGGCTGCCATTAAAAAGATGGAGAAAAGTTGTTCTCTCTTGCTACACAGGGCAGGACAAAAGGCAACAGGTTCAAACTATAGCATAGCATATTTAGATTAAATCTCAGGAAAAACTTCCTAACTGTAAGAAGAGTAGGACAATGGAACAGACTGCTTCGGGAGGTTGTGGAAGCTCCTTCACTGTACGTTTTCAAAAGGAAGCTGGATAGTCATCTGTCCTGGATGACTTAGACCCAACAAATCCTGCATCTTGGCAGGGGGTTAGACTAGGTGACCCTTGTGATCCCGTCTAACTCTATGATTCTATGAGACAGGATACTTATGTCAGGTGTTACAGAAAAAGCCATAAATCCCATAGTGCATCTAGTTGTACAGTCTGTTTGCAGGGAGAGGTGACAGTTTCATATTAACCCATCTGATGATCTTCTAGAGCCTGATTCAATACCCCTTTAAATTAATAAAGTCTTTGGATCAGGTCCTTATACCCTGAAGCATCAGGGATGATGACTGTTAAAACTTTGAGTCTATCTAGCATAATAGTGACTGCGGCTGTTAATATCTAATTTGTGTTTGAATATTAAGCACAATAATATTCCAGGTCAGTGATTTTCCCAGGTTGATTATATCCCATATTAGTATTTTTTCTGTTTATTTTAAATGTGATGCTTTTTAATTTAATCAGATGTTCTCTTTCTCTTGTATTATGGGAAAGGGTAAATTGGAGTTGACTGGATTTCCATATAATAGGATACTTTCTTATCCTAAATAAACTGGGTCTGACCAGTCAACTGTGATGTTTTTTTCTCCAAATCCCCCACATTTCTTTACATTTTGTGTTATAGAATATGCATATAGTACTGTGTGCCCTTAATGGATATTCTTAAGTACTTTCCATACTGATCTTATATATTTTAATGTCCTAGCTTTTCTCTTCAGTCAGTTTGTTATTTATGTGGCAGATGTGGAGCTGTTTTATGATAATAATAATTTTATGAATACTGTATGTGAACTCATTCTTGAGAAGACTGTATAACTATATTAAGGTTAACAGAATGTTTATTATATGACTGTGTTGCCTTAATTCAATGGACACTGTTGCTAAGAAGAATATAATTGCTCACAAATCAGAACACCCTAGAATATACTTGAAAGACAATAGGAAAAGCTTTTAGCTTTGAGGATCCTACATCCTGTCTCCAACAAGTTGCAAGCCTGTTTAGCTAATGCTTGGCACGAACAGATCAAAGAGTAATAAAGAGTTAAAAAAAAGACTTGATTCCTCTGAAGGGAGGTGATCCAAAGACTGTACCATTTGTAAAGGACAAATTCCTGGAAGCAGCAAGTGTGAAGTGGTTTCTGAGTTAAGGGAAATGATCATAGACAACTTGTGCTTCCCCATACTAGGGGGCACAATCAAAAGGGGAGGACATGTGACCACCCCAAATGTCTCCTCTGCCCAGCGACCCCTACCTCTGCCTTGTGCCCATCCTGGGGCTGCCGTGCTCTCCCCGCCACACGTTACCTGGAGTGGGGAGCTCCATCCTTCTGCTGCTGCACCAACATCCCCGTCCAGTGGCACATTCAGCTGCTTTCCTTGGCAGCTGGCCTGAGCAGGGAGCAGGAGGGAGCCATTTCTCACACTGCTCAAGCTGGCTGCTCTGGTCGCTGCTCTGTGCAGCGCAGCAGCTGCCTGAGAGAGCTGGCCAGTAGCCCCCTTCCTAGGCTCAGCTGCGGGGGATGGGGACTGAGTGAGCAGGAAACGTGCCAGTGAGGAGGGGGAAAAGGGGCCTCTGGCTCGCTGCCGCCTCCCCAGGCAGGCTGTCTCAGGCTGCTGCTGTGCTGCACAGAGCAGCACCCAGAGTGGCTAGCATAAGAAGTGGCTGGTCCCGCCCAGGCCAGGCTGCCAGGGACAGGGGCTGAGCGTGCTGAGGGACAGGTGCACTGGGAGGAGAGTCCCCCTCTCTCCCCTCCTTGCAGCAGGCCAATCTGGCAGGCACTTGACCCCGCATGCCTCCCCCACATGTCGCCTCTGCAACAGATTATGCCATCCAGAATCACTAAAGGTCTAGGCAGAGCTATAGGAAATTTAGACCTACTAGGACAGTGGTTCTCAAACGTTTGTACTGGTGATCCATTTCACATAGCAAGCCTCTGAGCAGGACCCCTGCTTATAAATAAAAAAAACACTTTTTCATATATTTAACACCATTATAAATGCTGGAGGCAAAGCAGGATTTTGGGGTGGGTGCTGACAGCTCGCAAACCCCCACATAATAACCTCGTGATCCCCTTAGGGGTCCCGATCCCCAGTTTGAGAACCCCGGTACTAGGATATCCTTGTGGAAGATAGACATCTGGTAAACTAGACACATGCAGAGTCTATTTGTTGTGTTAAGATGTTTTTTTTTAAAGGCTTTGGTTCTAAATGAACAAAATTTTTCTTTAAGAAGGCTGTCTAGTCATGGCCACTAGCAATGTATCAAGAGTTGGCTAATTCAGATGTCAACAGAGAAGGCAGCACAGGTCCAATGCTATGAACTGACTGTGGGCAAGGGGGGCATTTAAAATGGGTCTGTCCCCATAAGAACAATGATGGCAAGACTAGTGCAGTTTTCTAGAACATGGAGAGAATTGAGGAGCTCCAGACTATTGTAGATCCCTTGCCACATGGTGGTGGGGCTCATGAGCAGATGAGTGCTGAGAAGGTTCAAATGCAGAAGAAACTTTCAGCCTGCTAACTGTGCCAAGTGCCAGACATCACACAACAGAGATGAAGTGGCAGTTGCAACTGCCAAATATCCATGCTTTAGCCTTGGTTCTAGTGGGAGAGACATGCCTGGAGACCCAAACAGTTTATCCAGAAGAGAAGCAAAGCAACTAGGAGATGGGGAACAACAATCTCAAGAAAGCCAAGCTTCAGGCAGTGAAAGTAGAAAATAAGCTATTGAAGGGGAAACTATTCAAGGAGCCAAATCTGAAAGGGCTTGAACAAGTCCTCACAAATGGGACACTCCACAAAGGACTACAGGACATGAGTAGTGTGGCTGGAAAACTAGGAGAATGTTTTGAGGCTTATACTCCTGCAATGTTGGTTAGAAGCAAGTAATCAGAAACTAAGACAAGAGACTGAGCAGTTTCTGGAATGATTTCAAGTACTAAAAAGACTAAAGATGATGACACAAGAGAGGGCAGAGTTGTGTGATGAAGGCACTAGTATGTGTGATGAAAATAGAGCGTGAAGCAATAACTCACCAGGACGCCAGTGTTTGTACAGGGCAGCAGAATGACACCTCGAGTGCCTTGGTAAGCTTTATAGGGGAATACGTTGATTGCCAATTAAAGGATTGGATGTTGATGGGCATAAATTCAGAGAAGGTGGCTACAAGAGAAGCTTATTGTGATAGTAATGGGTGTGGCACTAGAGCTAACCATGAAACCCATCCAACTAGTGAACTGAAAAGAGATAGGAGAAACAGTTGTTGCAGCTGAGGGGATTAAGACGACAGGCCATACACAACTGAACACCATGCTGGCCCAAAAGGTTGAGGCCTTGCAGGACCTAGAAGAGAGAGACTCCTCAAGGAACACAATCTTAGTGCAAGCCATAAAGTGGGAGATTGAGAAGGTGACCAGGGAACAGCAGTGTCTGTTGCTGCAGAAGGACCTGCCTGTGCTTCAGAACAAATTTAAGGCCAAGGGTGGAATGAAATCCAAGTCTGAGATGCATAAACATTTGGAGAGGCTGAGGCTGTGTGGAAACAGCTGAACATGTGCCAGAAAGAAAACTTAAGTCTCCACAGGAGATTAAAAAAAAAAATTTAGATGGGCAGCATGATAAGCTCGCTGGCTGAAGACCAGAACAGCGCTGCAGTGTGCATAGAGATACGGAACCATAAAATAAAAGATGGGGAGTCTGAGATGGTGCTTCAGCCCACTGAAGGGGAAAGCCACCATGTAAAACCATATACTTCAGGACAAGCTGAAATAAAAAGAGAAGAGACAGAGGTCCTTTTTCTGTCTAGAGGCCTGGGAACAGCAAGTCAAAGCCCTAACCAGAGTTGGTTTAAAAATAAGTCCATCCTAAAAGAAAAGGTGACCTTGCAAGGGGAGGAATATAAAGGTGCTTCTTCAGCTGATAACATTATACACAGTAATGTGGGCACAAGAGGAACAGAAATGGGGTCTCCTAGTTCTTGTATTGAAGATTGCAGGAAAAAAGATGTGGTCATCTTAATTAGAAACACTAGCTAGGGGCTAGTCTGGATGATACCCTTCAGAAATTAGGCTATGCTTGTGAATGTATTCTGGGAGGCTGCTGTCGAAGACTGGAAGGCATTTTTTTCTATGGTTCACTAATGTTGAAAGCCCAGTGCTACTGATTACATATAATATGGCTTAAGGCCTTGACTAACAAGCTGTGCAAATTGTTCTGAACTATGACATGCTGAGGATTATGGGGGATTTTGTTCTCTGCTTGAGCTACTTAGAATCTTGGTGGACACAACTCTTGGTCTCTTTGTACTTCAATAACAAGAATAAAAATATGACCATGAGTCTTGTAGACTTCCTTGCGGCAGGAAGTACCACGTTGGCTGCAGGATCTGATAGTTAGCCTTTGTCGAGCCTACCTTTGAGGTGCAGGTCTACTCTGAGGGAGAAGGTGTCATGCATAGGCACTGACTCCATGGGTGCTCCAGGGCTGGAGTACCCACAGAAAAAAATTAGTGGGTGCTGAGCACCCACCGGCAGTGCATCCCCCTTACTGGCGACCCTGCTGATCAACTCCTCCCTCTCCCTCCCAGTGCCTCCTGCATGCCGCAGGAAGGAGGGCAGGAAGAGATGGGGTGGGGGATGGGGCCTTGGGGAAGAGGTTGAATGGGGGTGGGGATGGGTGCAGAGCAGGGGCAGAAAGAGGGCTTGGAGGAAGGGGTAGAGTGTGGGAGTGCCTGGGGCCAAGGGGTTCAAGCATCCTCTGGATAGAGAGGAAGCAGATGCTTATGATATTGTGGGGGCTGGCCCCTGAGGGGATCAGGTATCCAGGCTATCTGTAATAGGCTCTGCTAAGGAGAGTGAGCCATCCAAGGTCAACCTGGGGCCTAATAAAGATTTATGAGGGCTCAGTCACGAAGCCACAGAATAGAAGAAACTCCTGAAGACAGAGATGCCTCATAGAAGGTGGGTAGGAAGCTACTCCCCATGGTGTCTCCCTGGAGAGCAGAGGCTCATAGACATCAGACAGGCTAGGGAGACATACCAGCGCAAACAAATGAACTGGGGCATGCGAATTCCTGGGGAGATTCAACAAACTGTCTCAGTAAAGAGCAACACACTGATGGATGAAGATTGGCATCCAGCTGAATACCCACCAGAGGCCCAAACTTCAGGCAGGGAATCTAGCCTGAGTGTGCTTTGAAAGTAAAAGGGCGAAACAAGACTGATTTACCCAAGGGCTGAAATTTTCCAGTGGCGTAGCTGACTGAAACTTTTGTTTGTTTTCATGTTGTCCTTTTTTGTTAAATAGATCATTTGAACAGGGCTCTCTTAAGTAATACTAGAAAGCCTGCTTGCAGGTGAGGGGAAACTGAGGCAGGGGCTCACCTGGAGTGCTGCGCCTGACCTCAGGAGGCACACTGGAGTGACCTCCACACCATTACTTTATCTACTTTTTAAATGATTTGAGTGATTGAACTTTTTCATGACTGCTTCTGGGAAAGTTGTTACACCATTAATACATAATGGAGAGGTAGGATGGGACCCACAGTTGAAGAACAGGACTTGAAGTCAGGAAATCTGGGCTGTATACTGAGCTTTGTACTAGATTTTAGGTTACAACTTGAGTCCTGATAAGCTGGCTGTGCACTTCGTCCAGAGCACACTAATTGAAATGTTGAGCCCAAATCACTGAAATGAAGTTGGTGAATTTAACTGCAAAGTTATATGAAAAAAATCACTAATGGTGACAAGCAGCATAATCTTGTGTTTTTAAAACGATGCACACTTTTATCTATATGGATATGTTCCAGCCAGATCATTCCACTTTATCCGTAAATATGCTTCTACCATCTGCTGTGTGGGGTACTATTTGTACCTTCTCAAGTCTTATTAGTTCCTTTGTTAACTTCATTATTGCATTTGCTGCTTTAGCATACAAGATTGATTCCTGTGTCTTTTGGAACTGAGTGATGAGTTCTCACTTGTACATTGCTCCAGAAGAAGACACTAAGCAAGTAAACAACAAAAAAACAAGATCTCTGGTAAAACATTATTGATCCTGGCCTCAGTTCGAGTGCCTTTTTGAACTCACAAGATTTACGTTGATGATTCAATATAAAAAATGTTTTCAGATGAGATTAATATACAGTAATCATGTTCAATGTGGCATTTATGATGCTTACCTACAGTGAGATGTAAAGGGAATGTGAAAAATAGCTAACTATATATTACGATCTAATTGCTAGAGTCAAATTTATAATGCAAGTATGATGCCACAGCCATGCTTCATGGATGGCTAACAATTACTCAGCTCATTTATTTTACTATGAATTTTGTCACTAAGGCCACTAAACTAGAGCAAGCTACTGGGTTCCCTGTGTTTGGATTTAAAATAAATAAATAGCTACCTTCTACCTATCAAGCTTTTTGAGAAGGTAGGCTATCAGGAAACTACTCCCTGAAGGTTTAATTGTCCAACTGAATGTTTGTTATGCAGTTCATGGCAAATTTCTTCATGGAACTGAACATGTTTGGTTTTAATGAAATAACACCAAAACATTATATCATATATCATAATTCGTGTCTCTGTGAAATGTGCCTCATGCATTGCAAGACGAGGTTGCCATTTTGTTGGCAGATTATCGTATTTGTCACTTCTTCATTCTGCAAACCTCAATGTGTGTTGGGATGACATAACTGGTTTTCACATCATTCTAATGATTTCAAACCTAAGAAGAAAAAAGTTTATTTATTTCATAATGAAACACTATGAAAATATGTATCTGTAGTTCCTGGCCAGGTCCTTTGTTGTTTCTAATTTTATATAAACATAAACAAAAACAATGTAACAGCATATTTTTAAAATAACATTTTTATGGCATGAAATGAGCATGAATCAAATGGCATGTTTTGGCAAACTCAACTGGCTTGTTCCTCCCTATTTATAATAATCCAAGTAGAATTGTATTCTTTCCAAACTCATCTCTTGTGCTTGGCGGTGGTGGTTTGCTGACAAAATAAAGGTTTGTCTACACATGAAGTGATTCAGGAGGAATAGCCATTCAGGGATAGCTACTCCTAAATATTTCCACATGTGGACACATTCTTTCCAGAATAAGAGTGCCTTGTTCCTGTTTATTTTAATCCACTTATCCCAAAATGGATTAAGATAAACAGGAGCAAGGCACTCTTATTCTGGAATGAGCATGTCCACATGTGAAATTATTCAGGAGTAGTTATTTCACTTTAAATTCACAACCTATCTGAATTTACTTTCACGTGTAAACAAGTTGTAAAACTGAATGCTCTTGGCCGTGAGCAATTGGCTAAGTTTAACTTTAGTCTACATTTTTAAAAAGTATAAAGTCTCGAAGTACTGATGTCGCTTGACTCGTTAGGAGAGGAAGTAATGTGCTCAAATGTTTTCAATCTAGTAAACCATAGGACAGATACGTTTGCATTGCTGTGTATTAGTTATTTGTTAGATGCTAAGTATGGGCTCAGTATTGTACTAAATATAGTCTAAGTCATAGTCTAAATATGTCTGAAAACATTAGATCTGTACCTCCAACAGTTGGTGCATGCTAGCCCAGTTGGCAATCTATGCTCTGGAGAGGTCCAGGAGTGGAATAATAGAGGAGTTGCAGTGCAGGATTCAATTGCATTGGCATAAACGTGTAAGGAAGTTTATGCACCTTTTCCCCAGATTATGACTGACTGAGCATGCAGTTAGTCTCTTGCTTTAATAAGCAATACATTCACTAAAAGAACATTAATTGCAAAAATCCTACCTACCCAAACTAACATCATCATTCTGGAACCTTTCAATATGGTGCATTACTGCTGAATGTTTCAACTTCAATTAGCAACTGTTGAATCTCAAGATGACACATGAATATACTGTTAGTTATGTGACTGATTTCAAATATATATGGGCAGGTCATCTGGCTAAGGCTGACTTTTTTTTTTCGAGATTGGAGATGGGGTAAACTGATACCTAATGCAGGATGCTCAAAATGTAATCCCAAATTTTTGGGGGTTGAGGCAAAGCAGGGATGTTCCTTTTACTTGTTCTTTCTTCTGTCTCTGGTGTTTTGTATCATTTTTATAAATTTAGAAATTAAAACAAACAAAAAATCACTTAACCAATCACTTAGTGTTTTCTATGAAGAAACTTTTTGAGATATTCAATTATTTTAAACGTATTTTGATTTGCAAAGCTCTTAGTCTAATATTATATCTTTGATTATAAGGATCACATGAAAATGAGTATAAATTTTTAAGTATGTAATTATAAACTGAAATGGGAGAAAAGCAATTTGGTCATTTAACTCTTAGGTAATATTGCTCTGGTGCTTGTTAACTATACTGAATACAACTGACTGTCCTGGAGCCTAGATCATATTTAGATATGTTTGTGATAATTTTTACTGTTATTTTTAAGGACAGTGCCTAAATTATCCGATCCTTAGAACAGTTTAGGGATTAAGTTAACTTTGGATCTGTCCTGCAGCTGTAGTTTGTCATCTTTGAACATTTCATTTTGGAGGGATGGCGAATGACAGAATTATTTTCTTCAAGCATCTCTGTTGAAGCTGCTTTTATTAGGACTATTTATGTAGTGCCATTGGTAGACATGGCACGTTAGAGATATAAAAAATAAGACATGGTCCCCATTAACATAATTTTTACTCTTTCTTTTCCTTATCCAGACACAGTGTTGCAAACTCTTGCAATGTTATTGCAAGTGTCATGATCCGTTATATTTCTTAAAGCCCCAACTCCTGGAGTCAAGTGATTACATAAAATAGTAAGTTTCTAGCTCTCATGATTGCAGAGTAAACCCTGAAAATATGAACTGAGTGTACCCTAAAGGCTGAGAAATCAGAATGCACATTTATTATTATTTAAAAAAAATTATTTTTAAGCCAATCTCATGATTTTTGGAGGGGCCTTACTCTTTTTCAATACCATGCACTCAAAAATCATTAGACATTATGTATGTACTCAGTCTTCCTAGGCACAAACATCTGTCAGTCTTGAATAAATATCTGAAAGCTGTTTAATTCTATATGTGATAAGAGAAAGGATCTAATGAAGACAAACTGTACAGAGCAGAGAAGTCTACTGCTTTGTTGGTCCTTTCATTATAGGACTTAAATCGTGGATGAGGCTTGTTTTAGGCAACTGGCTGGTGGTTTGAATTTTTTACAAATATCAGAGATTGGATTTTGTTAGCCTCACCCAAAGCCACCTTTGGTTTATGTTTGCTGTGGCTGTTCATGATGAGGAGAATGTTAAATATGCTTTTTTTAAAGAATATGTGAGCACTCCCTTTCAGATACGTGTCATATACATTTTGCACAGAAGGGCATGTTTGTATTAACCACAAAATTAGTAGGTTGGCAAAAATTAAGCATTTGACTAACAGTACCTAGATAAGGAAAAAGAAGTGGCAACTGGCTTTGCAACATGATCCAGTTACCTGGCAACTTAGATACAGAAGCCAATGGAGCCTCCACAGTCCTAACCAGGGCCGGCTCTAACATTTTTGCCGCCCCAAGCAAAAAAAAAAGAGCGCCGCCCTGCCCCCGCAAGCGCCGCCCAAGTCCCCGCCCCCCCGAGCGTCGCGCCGCCCAAGTCCCCGCCCCCCCGAGCATTGTGCCACCCAAGTCCCCGCCCCCCCGCAGCGCCACCTGGCCAAACCAAAAACAACAAAAACAAACCTCGATCGCCGCCCCCTCCCAAGGTGCCGCCCCAAGCACTTGCTTGGTAGGCTGGTGCCTGGAGCCGGCCCTGGTCCTAACTGTGAAATATTTCTGAATATGGCCCAGTTATATGATATAAAATCTGACACTTCATGTGTTTGTTGTGTAGGAGAAACCCACGGCCATTAAAGTATGATGTAAAGGGAAAACATGTAAACTGCTAGATTTACTAAAAATTTGAAGCTGTGCAAACTTGTCTCAAAATGTTGGCGTTTGTTTTTCTTTTTTTCCAGACACTGACCTTTTCTCAATGATAATCTGAGAATTTATCAGCCAAAGGGACATCAATTTTTATGAAATTTGTCATTAAGATGTAATTAATATGCCAGCTATTCCAAATATTATTTAAAGTAGAAAGCACTGCTCATGCCTTGTAGGGGGAATGTAAGGCTGTATTAGTCCTGGATCCACCAGCTGAGCACACACCAGCTGAATTGGTTATATGACTACCAGGCCCACTCGGGGGATATGTTGTGCTCTTGCATGAGGAGGTGAGTGGGGTACCATGTTGTTGGTGCATTTCTTCCTAGATAGATTCTATGCTAGCAGTGATCAGCTGGGCACCATACCATCTGCTTCTAGCTGGCTAATAGCTCTGTTGGGACCCAGATCCCAAGCAACTAAATTCAAATAGTTCTGTTAGGTAATACATCTTTTATCAATTTTCTACCACAGACCATACACCACAAAGTTAATTCTATCCCCTTAGGCCTGCCAGCCTTCCATCAATCACTTTGACTGCCCTACTTCATACACCCATTTACCAAATGACCCTTTCCCTAAACAATCAAGTCCTGGTGGTAGGAAAAAATATTATGGTGTGTGCAGAAGAACTAAGGGTAACAAAGTTGAGATTGTAGTATATGTCGTATACAGTGCCTGTGGTGGTAATGACATCTCTGTGGGTGAAGGGGAAGAGGATATATACTATGTGGTGGCTTAACTTTGCATTTCTTACTATTGTGGGTTTGTGTCAGGCCTGTTATGTGTGCAGCAACACTGATTGCTTCAGAACAATTTTCTTGTGGTGTTAATGTTATGGCAGATAACCAGATGGTGCTGTTCTGCACAGTCCTCCAAGTTTTTTTTTTTACCACAAGACATGCTGATGGTGAGCGTTGGGGGGTAGAGAGGCAGGGCAGGGTAGTGTTTTGTTACACAGTGTTCTGGTTAGAAGGTACTGTGCCAGTGGCAGGAGATCTGTGGCTTTGTCTTTGACTGGAGTCAACTTTGAGGTAGAGGGGCTCCCTAGGGACCAGGCATTGGGGCTGGGCTAAGATTGGTAAAAGAAGGCGTTGCCAGCATGCTGTTTGTGACTACCTCCATTCCAGGTCTAGTGTTCATGTACACAAAAACAAGTTATACTTTTAAAATATACCCTGACTCCTCCACTAAGAAGCCATCCTTCAATGCCGTGGACATAGTCGAGGAGCAATAGTATATAGGGCCAGATCCTCAGCTGGTGTAAGTCTGTATCATCACTGCAGCTGCTTTATACCAGCTGAAGATCTGGCCTATAAATTTTAAAAATAAATAATCTTTAACTATTAATAGTCCACTCTCACTCGCACTCATATTTTGGTCAAAGTATCCATGTAAGTGGGACTTAATTTGAAACGTACGTGTCCGAAAGGAAATAAATTGATTTAGCAGAGTAGGGAAGACAAGTTAGCATCATTCTTGACCACCACACCTGTTGTTCTAACTGGTCTGAAAGGAGTCCAGAGTTCAAAATATTTGAATACGGTTGAAATATGGAGTCTTATAGGTAAGAAAAAAAAGATAAAGAATTGACCAGCGACTTTGAAAGGTTGCAATAATAAAGTATATTGCATATGACTAGAGGACATGAAGTGCAAAGTTGCTTTTAATAGAAGAAAATTCTTATTAGGCTTGATTACATATAGTAGTTTCTTGACTGTTATTTATTTATTTATTTACTTTTAGAGACCATGGCCATTCAGGTGGTTTTCTTTGGTCTTTGTGACCTTTGTCTAAATATTTTTGTTTTATTTGAGGGTTGTCATAAGATCCCTTCAGAATTCGTTAGCAGTAACTGGCAGATAAAACACCTCCTGGGTGCTGAGAAGCATCACATTTATAAACGGTATATCTTTCCGCTCCATTATAAGAGTTTGGGTCCAAACTCAGAAGTCAAATCTTTATGGCTGCTAGCTGCATAATCAGCTATTGTGGCATAGTAATATTTTAGTGTTTTTATTTTAATATATTCTGCAAGAACATAGAAATGAAATCATTCACATGTAGAAGTACAGCAGCACATATTCATTTGGATCTCTGTTATACAAACCGATCATGTGGTAGTCTACACAGGCTCAGAGGAACAGTACTTCATTCCCTTGTCTTTTGAAGCTTTTTTGTCTTTAGGCACAAAGCTTAAATGCCTTTTTGTCCATTACATTCTGAAATTTTTATTCATATTTTATACAGCTGCAGAATACAGTCACATTCTTTTGACTTCTGTCTGACCACAGGCATCTCATGATCCCCATAGGCTTAGGAATGTTTGTTTTTTCTCGTTACATGATTTATTTTTTCTCTAAAACAATAAATGAACTATTTAATGGCACAAATCCTAAAATAATAAATCTAAAGAAAAAAGTTTAATGATTCTGCATTATAGGACACAATGACTGGGAGTCTGGAGACCTATTTCCATCTGTGAGCTGACTCGCTGTGTGAACTGGGGCAAGTCACTTAAGAGCTCTGCCTCATTTTCCCTGTCTAAGATGGTGGTGATATGCACCTTTGTAAAGTGATTTGAGAGTCATGAAGGAAGCCTGCTATAAAGTGTCATGTATTAATAGTAGTAAAGCACTTTTTTGCAGCTCTAAGGCTTCCCATGCTGACATCTATATAATGCAATAGGATATTTTAATAGAAAGGAGAAGTCATTGCAGGACTGTGGATAAAGGAAAAATCTTTCTCCTGTCATTACTATTGCAGGAGCATATTCATCTAAAAACGTGCCTAGCTTTTACACCACAAATGTTAGACTTTTCAAAGTCCCCCCACTCAAAAAATAAAGAGAGAAAGAAAAAGAAAAATTCTACATTTTACAGAATTGCAAATGTCAGGTTATAGTGAATTGAGCTCTGAGTTCTGAACTGTAAAATAACATCTTAAATTGCAAAGCAGAAAAAGAAAATACATTTACGTCACCCATAGGTGCTGGGTTCCCTCACTTCAACAAAGAGAGGCCTTCATTATGGGCTAAGAGGAACAAGTTACTTTTCACTTGGTTATTTTCTGACTGTCATGTGGAGCTGGCTTATTAAAGCTCAGATAAGATCTTGTTTTCCTGTCTTATATGGCACAGTTTTCAAATTTGTTACTTAGGTATTAAAAAAAAAAATAAAGTTCACGGGACCTAAACCTGCCATATACACCTCTACAGGATATAACACTGTCCTCGGGAGCCAAAAAATCTTACCACGTTATATTGAACTTGCTTTGACCTGCCGGCGCATGCAACCCCGTACCCCCGGAGCACTGCTTTACCGTGTTATATCTGAATTCGTGTTATAGCGGGTCACGTTATAGTGGGGTAGAGGTGTACCATAGGAAAATGAGAAGTTATCTGAACTTTAATACCAGCTCCATATGCCATCAGATTTCTCTTGTGCAAAATATTATTGTTTTTATTATTTGTATTACCGTGAGACCTACAGGACTCAACCAAGATTCCATTGTATTAAACACATAGTAAGAGACAGTCTCTGTCTGAAGAGCTTACAGTTTAGACAAAACAAAGGTAGGAAGGAAAACAGAGGCTTTGAGAGGCAAATGACATTAACAACAGGTTAGTGTCAGGGCTGGGAATAGGACTCTACTCTCCTGAGTCCCATGAATGGGCTCATGCTGTGATATTAAAGTATGCTGTACTCTGTGGCATCACAGCTGAGCATTATCAGATTGCAGGGCATAACATAATTGTAAAAGATACTGCTTTATTGTTGGAATGTAGAATGGCTTCCTAACCTGGTTAGGAAAGAGTAGTCAGCATGCTATTGTTTTTATCATTATTTTGTTATAACACCTTAGCTTTATAGAGAGAAACCCATATTAGAGGGAAAAAAATCAATTTTGCTTCATAGCTGATCCTTAAAATCTGGATATATGATGTCCAAGGATTTGCAAGGCATTTTAAAAACTCTGAAGAGTGTAAATTTACTATATTAAAAAAAAAGCCAGAAGAATGTAAAAATTATATTTTTGAACAAGCTGATCTGGGAATCCCATTCATCATTCTGTTACTGTGGATGACCAGTGGTGTATAAGAAGCGATTGTTTCGCAAGGTAGAAAAAATTACCTGTAATGTCTTGTATAAGTGAACAGCACATTTTAATGGTCTGCATTCTTTTTTAATGTGCTAGAATGTGTATGCTTTTGATTTCTTTTACTTATTTTCTATTCATTTGCTTTATAGGTAAGTACCATTTATGAAGAAATACATAGTTGGGTAAGTGTTTGCTCTGTGCTCTTTTCGACAACTCACATATACGATGAGCACATTTGAAAAATGTCTAACATTTTGAAAAATTTTACCAGTTCTATCAGTAATTCATATTATGAATATAGGGCCTGATCTAATGCCTGTTGAAGCCTTTCCACTGACTTCATTGGGCTTTGGATCAGGGCTATAGGGACCATCTTTCAAACTGGATCTTTCTCTTCCTGTTTGTTAATATGAAGCCTGTGGATAAGTGATAAGAATGTTTTCTAGTTTTTTTCATTGCTGTGAAAGTTTTGACTGCTTAGAACCGCCGTAAAATTCTTAGTCAATTGATTTATGATGTTTTTAACTATTAATGTTAATATTGACATAGTTTCTTATTCCTGTCATAAAGCATAATGCAGACCTGATGTATAATTCCGTGGAATATTATCAATTCACACCTGTATTATGCTTTATGGCAGTAATATTGTAATAATAGAGCTGCTAGTACCTAACCCACACAAATGTTATGAGGCTAAAGTTAATTAATGCTGGAAAAACACTCTAAGATCCTTGGATGGAAATTGTTAAACACATGTATGTTTTTATAATATTACTGGTGTCTCAAACACAATTCTGGAGATGCCTCCAAATAACATAAGACAGCACTTGCATGAGACACATTGACCTTGCTTACGGATGACCTGCATTTGTGAGTCCCCATGTTTCCTCAATATCTATTGAATTCCTTGAGAGAGAGAGCATTTAGCACCTCACGCACAAGGCCCTCTAGAATTTCAGAAATGATTGACAGGTCATGCTCTATAATATATCAAGATTGTTGGAGCTGTTAGCACGTTTGTACGTTAGTTGTGTAGTTACTTAAATTCTCCATTTTGTTGTACAAGTGAACTATTTTTAAAAAGTACAATTATCAGCACTGTTTCCACTCAACTTTGAATACTAAATACTGTAAAGTACAAAATGAAAGTATAGAAAATCTGGATACAGTCCTGTTTTGTTTGAAATGTTTACTGTGAAATGTCTCAAGCATGGATTTAACAGACATGTTTGACAATGCTAACTCATCCTACGTTAAATTTAGTTAATATTTACCTTTTTGTCATGGATTTTTACTTATCCAAATGTGAATATGTTTAGACATTTAAATTCACTCCTTTATAGTGCATTTTCCAAGAGTATATGGAATGTTATTAAACTTGTGTTCTCTGTGCTGATTTGAAAAGGTCAGAAGTTTTGCATGGAGTTAATGATGAGTAATTAATATTGTTCCTCTCTATGATGCTTTGCTGTTGTTTGTAACCTAGCAATGAAAGCAATTTATAAACAGTGTTACTACCTTGTTGTTTTTCCCTTTGCGTCAGACCCATGCTATAATGCAGGGGTCTCAAACTCAAATGACCCCGAGGGCTGCATGAGGACTAGTGCATTGGCCCGAGGGCCGCATCACTGACACGCCCCCTTGCTGCCCCTGGCCCCACCCCCAATCCACCCCTTCCATGAGGCCCCGCCCCTGCCCTGTCTCTTCTCCACCTCCTCCCCTAAGCGCGCGCAGTTTTAATAAATATATACACTCAGTAATGCACCTCACTCAAAGGACAAAACACGCACTTAGATTTACTGCCTAAGGCTCTGGGAGGGAGTTTGGGTGGGGGAGGGGGTCTGGATGCAGGCTCTGTGCTCGATGCAGGCTCCAGGCTGCAGCAGGGGGTGGGGGTGCAGGCTTTGGGACGGAGTTTGGGGATAGGAGGGAGTGCAGGGGTGAGGGCTGTGGGGCTGAGGATGAGGGGTACATGATGCAGGAGGGGGCTCAGGGCTAGGGAAGAGGGTTGGGCTGTGGGGTGAGGGCTGTGGATGAGGGGTTCATGATGCGAGGGGGCTCAGGGCTAGGGAAGAGGGTTGGGCTGTGGGGTGAGGGCTGTGGATGAGGGGTTCATGATGCGAGGGGGCTCAGGGCTAGGGAAGAGGTTTGGAGTGTGGGGTGAGGGCTGTGGATGAGGGGTTCATGATGTGGGGGCGCTCAGGGCTGGGGCAGAGGATTAGGGTGCGGGGGGATGAGGGGTTCATGATGTGGGGGCGCTCAGGGCTGGGGCAGAGGATTAGGGTGCGGGGGGATGAGGGGTTCATGATGTGGGGGCGCTCAGGGCTGGGGCAGAGGATTAGGGTGTGGGGGGATGAGGGCTCTGGCTGGGGCTGAGGATTAGGGTGCAGGGGGATGAGGGGTTCATGATGTGGGGGTGCTCAGGGCTGGGGCTGAGGATTAGGGTGCAGGGGGATGAGGGCTCTGGCTGGGGCTGAGGGTTTGGGGTTGGAGAGGCTCAGGGTAAGGGAAGCCTGCCTTGCCAGTACTGGCGGAGGGCAGGCACTAGGACCCTGCACCCTAATCCTCAGCCCCAGCCAGAGCCCTCATCCCCCCACACCCTAATCCTCTGCCCCAGCCCTGAGCGCCCCCACATCATGAACCCCTCATCCCCCCGCACCCTAATCCTCTGCCCCAGCCCTGAGCGCTTCCCCCCAGCCCGGCCCCGGCGGGTCCCGCTTCCCTTCCCCCGGCCCGGCCCCGGCGGGTCCCGCTTCCCCCCCCCCCCTTACCCGAGCGCGTCTCCGGCGGTCCCGCTCAGAGCCGCGTGGTGAGGGGGCGGCGCTGTGAGCTCCACGCCGAGCGCAGCGCTCAGCCCAGAGCTCCCAGCCCCGCCCCCTCCCCACGCGGCTCGGATCGGGGCGGGGCTCAGGCGCTCGGACGGAGACTCGGCGCTCTATGCGCCGAGGCTCCAGGAGAGGGGCGGAGGCGGGAGCCTCCGCTTTTCTCTTGGGGGCCCCTGCGGAGCTCCCCTGGGGAGCTCCGCGGGCCGCAGGGAAGAGCTCCGCGGGCCGCATGCGGCCCGCGGGCCGCATGTTTGAGACCCCTGCTATAATGTATCTAGTTCATTTAGTATTTTTCGGTAGGGTAGTGTGGGATTGGTAAATGGTGGTAATACTTTCCTGTTCTTTTCCACAACTCAGGTGAAGTTGTAGTCTGAAAAGTGTGTGTTTGTGTTTGTGTTTGTTTGTGTTTCCCCTGATTTATAGTCTGTCTCCTTTGCTCAGTTTACAATGAAAATATGACTTTTCTAACTGCCAGGCATGAAAACTGAGCTTAGAGTCTGAAAGTCCAGCTGGGTTTTTTCTCTCAGGTACATCACCTTAAATAATTAGGGTTGCAAAGTGTCCAGTTTTCTACTAGAACGCCCAGTCAAAAAGGGACCCTGGTGGCTCCGGTCACTATCGCTGACCAAGCCATTAAAAGTCCGGTTGGCAGCACAGCTGGGCTAAGGCAGGCTCCCTACCTGCCCAGCTCTGCGTGGCTCCTGGAAGCAGCAGCATATCCCCCCTCTGGCTCCTGCGTGACCAGGCAGCTCCTACACGGAGGTGCGTCCGGGCGGCTTCTACGCGGCGGCACCAGGTCCACAGCTCCCATTGGCCAGGAACTGCTGCCAATGGGAGCTGTGGGGGTGGTGCCTGCAGCTGTGGCAGCGTGCAGAGATGCCTGGCCACGCCTCCGCATAGGAGCCAGAGGGGGGACATGCCGCTGCTTCTGGGAGCTATTGAGATAAGCGCTCCCTGGAACCTGCACCCCTCACTCCCTCTCAGGCCCCAACCCTGATCCCCTTCCCATCCTCTGAACCCCTCGGTCCCATCCTGAAGCACCCTCCTGTACCCCAGACTCCTCATCCCCAACCCCACCCCAGAGTCTCCACCCCCAACCAGATCCCTCACACACACCGGAGCCCCCTCCTGCACCCCAAATCCCTCATCCCCCCAACCCCTTGCCCCAGCCATGAGCCCCCTCCCGCACCCTGAACCCTTCATTTTTGGACCCAACCCCCTGCCTCAGTCCAGAGCCCCCTCCTGCATCCTGAATCTGGCCCCACCCCAGAACCCGCACCCTCAGCCCAGAGCCCGTATCCCCTCCCACACCCCAACCTCCTGCCTCAGCCTGGAACCCCCTCCCCCACCCTGGAGCCTGCACCTCCAGCTGGAGCCCTCACACCCCAACCCCCTGAGCCAGCCAGATGAATGTGAGCGTGGGGAGAGTGAGCAACAGAGGGAGAGGGGATGGAGTGAGTGGGGAGTGGGGCCTCAGAGGAGGGGTGGGGCAGGAGGAGCAAGGATGTTTGATTTTGTGCGAGTAGAAAGTTGGCAACCCTATAAATAATAAAGATTTTGTATGCTAATGGCTATCCTCATTTAACCCTGTACATCCCACTTGTCTTCAGTAGGGTTACACAGTTGAAGTGAGAGTGGAATTTTGGCCTGTCAAGTAGAACTTAGTTAACCATTGTGTTGATGATGAATGAGACAAAAAAACAGCATGAGACAGCTCAAGTTTTCAGTAGTTGTACTGGCTGTGTAGTACTAACATGACTAATACATACACACACTTACTAAAGTGAGCAGATGTTATTCAGGATACAGGCTGTGCCATTTTTACGTAGTTTTCAGAATAGAACCATGCTTTCCGATATGCATTCATATAACTGCCAATATGCTTTTATTTTATGCAAAAAAAAAAAAAAAAGGCCTTTGGAAAATGGGGTGGTAAGTATGTAAACATCCTTTAGAAATTATGTCTTTGTTAAATCATTACTTACAATAGCTATGACCACTGTCTCTATCTTAAGCAGAGAATGAATGGACATCCAAGATTGTGTAGGACATTTAAAGAAATTTGTCTATCCTGTATTCTGTTTCTTAAAACTGTGTGTCAGGGTACTGTCCAGCCTCAATGGAGCATGAAGTTATGTCCTGGTGCCTCAGTATAGAGTACCTCAGAGTATTCTATCTGTGGACTGTAGTGAAAAGTTAGAAGATATGCTCCATTCTTCCTAAAACTCAGAGGTCTTCCTACACAAAAATCATTGTCTTCAAGATGGTGATACTTATAAGTACAAGCCAGGCATTTACTAGTGATCTCCCTAATGCTATCCCAAATGTATTAATGTTTATAAGTATTGAGAATATCTATGGATTTAGATTTTCAGAGAACTCTTAGTATGCATTCTAGACCTCTGCCACAAGTTTAGGGCCAAAACCTGGTACTATTAATGTTAATTTCACAAAACCTGAAAATATACTGGACTCTTTAAAGTCAGAAACAAAAATCAGGGCCTTGAAGAATTTAGTCAAACAGATTGAAATCAGTGATTTTTTTGTTTTGTTTTCAATTCAGAACTATAAAATTTGGTCTCATATTTAAAAGTAAATTTTCTCTTTAGGGTAACTGTTTCTTGTCACCTTGAATAACCATATGGACCTATTAATTAAATAAGTTATTTCATCCTGTGTGGCACAAATTAAAAACCTTCAGGGGATAACTGATATTTTGTTTCTTGTACAAGAAAACAGCTGTGGTTTGTAATACAATTGTTTATTATTCCCCTTACCATTTTCATAGGAGTTTGGTAATTAGCCAAAGAACAGATGTTGTAATCATTCTATATGTATTTTTAATGTCCTCTAAAATGTATCTTTACTGAAAATAATTGTTTTTTATATCAATCAAGTCACAACACTCAGTGAGTGTGTCATTTTGTAGGTAAGCTATGGGATCTGAAATATTTCTTAATCATTTGAAAATGCTGGTTGCTCAGATTCAAGAAATCAGACAGCTAGAGAAATCTCAGTATTAATATCTACACTTCATTCTCTCTGGTCACTCAATAACAGACCTAAAAGTGGCAATTCTTCCACAAAAAACCCTTCAAAAACAGACTCCTACGTGAAACTGCAGAACTGGAATTAACTTGCAAACTGGACACCATCAGAGTAGGCCTGAATAAAGACTGCGAGTGGTTGGGTCATTACAAAACCTAAATCTAATTTCCCCAATACTAATTTCCGCCTACTGTTACTCACACCTTCTTGCCAACTGTCTGAAATGGGCCACTGTCATTACCGCTTCAAAAATTATTTTTCCTCCCTTGGTATCCTGCTGTTAACTGAATTGTCTCCTTAGACTGACCTCACACTTGGTAAGGCAACTCTCATCCTTTCATATATTTATACCTGCTCCTGCATTTTCCATTCCATGCATCTGATGAAGTGGGTTTTAGCCCATGAAAGCTTATGCCCAAATAAATTTGTTAGTCTCTAAGGTGCCACAAGGACTCCTCGTTGTTTTTGCTGATACAGACTAACACGGCTACCACTCTGAAATATCTATACTGTCACAAGAATCTCTGCATAGAAAAATTAGCTTTTAAGCAGTATTAAAAATTGCATTTTTAACATGTGATTTTTCCGGAGTTAAGTTGGAACAACCTTTGGAATTACTAGCCAGAAATTTAGCATTATTTATCAATCCTGTCATTCCCAACAGACGTTCTGTATTTAGTGAAACTTAGTCCAAATTTAAACTACAAAATATTTTTTGTTCATGTTTATTTCCAGTTGAGCTGCCACTAGTTCATGGTCTATCCTCACATCTGCCCTGTTCTTGCTACAAACATCTTCTAAGGCACTGGAATGTGCCCCACTAAGGGTGCATGGATTAATGACGGGGGGGCATGTGGCAGGGCCCAGGCCAGCCTCCACAGAGGGTGAAGCAGGAGTACCATGCTTCCAGCCCCACTTTGCCCCTGGGCCAGCTACGTCCCCAGCTTCACTCCTCCCCCAACACCGCACTGCAGCGAAAAGCAGGCTGCATCTGCAATGCAGCATGTAGCTACCTGTGGCAGGGAAAGGTTCCAGCAATGGGGAGCCCTAGGCTCCAGCATTTGCCTCCCCTCTGCCAGAGTCTTTCCCTGCTGCTGGAACCTTTCCTTATGGTAGGAAAAGGGTCCCCGAGCTCCCTGCAGCAGGGAAAGGCTCTGACAGTGAGGAGGCAGTGGACACTACACTGCTAAAAATAGCAAGGGTGAACCTTAGCAAACTTTTCCATGGACATGGTCTCACGGTTGAGAGGGCGTATTAAAATTCCACCAGTCCCATGATAAGAGGATGTATCTTTATTTATTTATTTTTATTCTTATTTAGAGGAACTCACTTTTATTAAGTAGAATTCATGCTGGACGATAGGTGGAATTTTAAGGATGCTCAAAGTACATGTGTTCAGAAAACAAGTAGCATCATGTATCAGTAAAATATGAGGCTAGTGTATACCTTCTTATCAAATCCAGTTCACTGAACAAATGATAGTTTTACTTTAACATTTAAGATAGAAATTCACTTTTAAATGTATGTTTTACAAGGTTTAGGTACAAGATTGTGGCAATTGGGGGAATTGGACAGAACAAAAACATAAAATATACAAAGGTAGCACATACTGAAATTTGTGAAAAAGTGGGAAATTAGCAGCAGTAAATGACTGTTGAAAGGCCAGTTATTTCCTATTCCAGTTTATTTTAGGTCTTTCAGAAAATCTTTCCATTTCAGGTGTCCTTTCTGTCATTGATTATAACACTACCCTATCTCCAGAATTGTTAGTAATTTTCAATCTGTTTTGCTCTGTGTTCACAATCCAAAATATTATGGCTTCATATGTAAATTTTAGTCAAGACTGCACAAAATCTCCATTCTCATTTCCTCCTACTGTGCTGTCCACTGTCTGCACTCCTCCTGAGCCATCATCCTAAATATCTTTTTGTACCCCACACTATTATTATATTCTTTGTATTGAAATAATGCAAAAAAATGTACTAGATGCTTTCGAGACACAGTTCCCGCCCCATATTAATCTTTGTACCTTTTGTGCTACCACTAGTGCTTAGGATGTTTATGCAAATTTTTACAGAAAACCTATCCAGAAAGTAGTATGGTTTCCAAAAAATAAAAAAATCAGCCTCACTTTGATATAGCACTTTATTTGATAGCCCAGTGTAATAGTAAAAATTTACTGATATTGATATTTATTATTTCTATTATGGTAGCATCCAAAATGTGGAAGGCACAACATAGCTATAGAGGAAGACAGTCTCTATCCAAAAGGGCTTAGTCATAATAATAATAATTTGCATTTACGGCATATAGAATCTTTCATCTGAGGATCTAAAAGTGCTTTATAAAGATATGTGATTTTTTTTCTTATTCTTGAGCATAATATAATATAGTACTCCTGTTCTTTTTACTCCAAACTGTGTAGTTTAACTCTCCTGCAACCAATGTGGTGTCATGGAAAAGCATACATACCTGCATGAATAGTGTCCAGCACCATCACTGTTAAAGAGAACCCCCAAGTTTACGACTAACTTCTGCAATGTTATTAGGCCTTTGTAGATCAGATACTGAGACAGCAGTAGCTTATTTAGTCTATAAAAATGGACAAAGGGTACAACAGTCATATTCAAATCGTTGCCAGGTAATATAGAGGTAAAAACTGAACTCTGCTCTTTAGAACAGAGGAAAAGATAGTGGAAGCAAAGTTAAACCGCAGACTGAAATTACATAGTCACCCACAGGTGGCTGAAATATTTAGAATAATTTATTCCATATAGTGCACTTCCAAATCCAATTTAGTATTAATGGAATTGTATGTGTTAAATAAGAGAATAACAGGCTCTTTAAAATACGTCAAGTAACTGTCTATTCTAAGCAGTATGTGACTGACTTGTGAAACTGATGAATGCCCTTCCCTACATTCTTGGAGTTTCCAAAGTGTCAGGAAAAAGGATCTCCATATAACAAAAGCAGTACTTGTCAGGCAGTTTTGATAGCAGCTGACTTCCTAGGAGCATACTTGGATGAGAAAGCTGTGTCTCTGCAGTTTGTCATTTTAAGGGTTAAAACTGTGCCTTTATTTTTGTAAACATTTGTTCTGGAAAAATTCTGAAACAATCAGCTATTACAGACATATTTTGTCTCATCCCAGCATTTCAGGCCAAGACATAGATTTATTTGGGGAACAGTGTACTTAGAAATTGATTGTTCTCAGTTTAAAAAGAAAACCACAAATAAACAACAAAAAAGCATGCCTTCTTTATAAATAGGATGACATAAGCAGTACTCTCTGCCAGTTCCTATCTCTGTGATGTTAACATCCTGGCAGCCTGACACTATACCAAGAAATGTCAAAGTCACAGTTGTGAATTATAGTATGCTTTCTATGTCATAACTGTCACAGCAAATTAAAAAAAAACTTTTAAAAGTCTATTTTACTGTTGTTTCATCTCTATTGAATAGAAAAGGGTTAAAGAAAGAACTTTGTGGAAATCACTTTCTTCACATTTGTTTTATATTTTCCTCTTGAGTTTATTTTTCATGTTGAAGCTGTTGCAATTCCAGCTATACAGCAACAACAGATCAAAAGCTTAGGAAGGGAAAATATAAATATTTCAAATAATTATTTGCATTCAGGAAGAGACTGGCTGTAGTTTCTTGGAAGCAGATGTGATGGTATGTGCAGCATGCAAATTATGATATTGATCTTCACATGATATTTTTAGGTATACGTGACATATGACCTGAGAAGCCAAATCATGAAAACCAATGAAAATCTAAGCACTGTTGGATGTTAGTATATGTTTAGAACATGTTTAAGGGGCTGTTTGTAAGATGTTGCGAAAGATTTTAGCTAAGACTTGATTGCTCAGTGGATTTTTAATGAAATAAAGAGCTTTTTAGCTGTAGGTCATTGGTTCAAATTCAGTCCAAGATAGTGGTGACGGAAAATTATCATCTGGTGGTTGAATAATGAGCTTGAACTCAGTTGGTTCATAAATAATACTGGTTCATAAATTTGCTGGCAATTTAAGCAGAAGGGCCAAGAGTTAATTGAGTCCTGAGTCTGAGCTATCCTCTTAGGGTGGGAGTAGGAATGTCTTTCAGGGCAGCATTAGGACGCATTGTGTAGCTCAATAAATAACTTCAGGGTCTCCGGGCAATCCTTTCATGAGAATTAAATTAACGAAAAAGGGGGCTATCATGTGACTCCCAACGACACTAGTAGACGTTCATGGCTGAAATCTTGTGAAGTATCTTTGAAAACACGGTACCATAAGTTAACCTATCTGTACAATATAATTGTTTGAAGGAAAAATGTCTCCACATGTTCAGCTGAGAAAGTAGCCTTTAGGTATCTATACTGTTCTCTGATGTGTATTGTCTTGGAACCAGGCAATCCAATACCAAACTGAACCCTTTGGGTGAATAAATACTTCATCTAAAAAGCAAAGGTTGGCAGTGCTGATTATTAGTTTTCTCTTTCTTTTGAGAAAGCACAGTGCTTATTCTACAAGGATGCTGCTCTAAAGATTAAATTAAAAAATTACCAGAGACTACTTTACATTGCATTTTATAATCTTTAAAATGTTGCACTCATCATAGCTTACGAATGCAGAGATTAATTCTCACATATATACTTCACTCTGCTAGCTTCAGTGGATCTGACTCTATCATTTATATTTAGAAGAACTGTATTACTCTGTATTTATTCCCTTGCAAACTATTTAAATTGAAACTGGTTTGTTTTGAATAGAATTATATGGCAGTAGCTCGTCACAACAGGGACCTGTGGCTGAAAATACTTTCGATGCAGAAATCTCTGCAGCCGCCTACAGAGACTGGCAATAGCAAACCCTCTCCCTCACGCTCCCTGGCTAGGTCTGAACCAATCAGAAGCATGACTTCATCGTCTCAGGCAAAGAGGCAGGAAGCCCAACTGTCTCTGTGCAGAGACTTTCACAAGAGTAAAGGGTCTCCTCTGAGATCCTTACCCTCAGAGCTGACAGCGCCGAAGGCAGGCACCTCAGACTGTCCCAGCACCTCAGCCACAGATTGCGCAGAGACAGGGACCCGACTTCTCGTGCTGGGAAGGTCTCCTCTGCACCGAAAATAGACCCGGTGCCAACAGCGCGTTCTGCTCCAGTGCTGACATTAATGTCCTCACTGAGCCTGCCTGCTGCTCCAATAGCAGCAGTAGACCTCCCGCAGGGCACCTACAAGCAGAAATCCAAACATGCTTCTGAGCACAGATCGCGCTCAGCGGAGTCACAGCCCAGGGAGCAGCAACAACAGTTCCTAAGTCAGGATGACCTCTCAGTGGCACCTGAGCCTAACTCTCCACTCCTGGATACACAGTGCTCACTCTCTGACCTGCTGCTCTCCCAGCCTGACTTAGCTACCTTTACTGACAGCGAGCCTGATATGCAACAGCAGCAGTCCTCCCCACCTGCCTTTCTTCCTCCACCGAAACCCTCGGAACCTCAGGCCATGGCTCACAACCACCAACCTCAGTTTCCCTGCTTCACTCCCCCATGGGCGGCACATAACTTTTCTTATCCTAAGCGTTGGCCTCAGTGGTACCCTTGGCCAGCTCCTACTGTCACCCACCCTCATGCGTCTTCCATCAGACCACAAGCTCCTTATGCGCCTCTATCGCCAGCTCCATTTTCTTCTAGAGCACCTGAACCCCCCTCTGAAGAGGTGGGCTATGAACCATACCCTGATTCACCGACTCCTAACTCTCCATCAGTTCCAGACAGAGCCTTCATGCCTCTGCCTCCACAGAATGTGAATGACTTTAAACAATTCCAAGAACTTTTCAAGAGGGTGGCACTCAGCCAAGACATCCCTTTAGAGGAGGTCCAGGAGACACAATACAAACTCCTTAAAATCCTCCAACCTTCTGCGCCCTCAAAGATTGCACTTCCCATAAATGAAGCAGTCTTAGAACCAGCTGATACTCTCTGGCAGACCCCAGCCTCTATCTTACCAACCTGGAAAAAGGCTGAACATAAATATTATGTTCCTGCTAAGGATGTAGACGACTACTTCTCTCATCCACAACCGAATTATCTTGTTGTGAATGTAGTGACACGCAGGATGAAACAGCCACACTACCAGCCCACCCCTCAAGACAAGGACCTTAAATGCCTTGACCTCTTGGGCCACAAAGTTTATAACCCCTCCACTCTGCAATTCAGAATTGCAAACTATTCTGCCGTACTTGCAAGCTACGACTTCAATAACTACAATAAACTCTTTGAATTTACCTCCTATATCCCAGAGGACAGGAGAGGAGACTTTTAAGTCAGTCCTCATTGAGGGCCAATTGGTCTCCAGAACGGCCCGAAAGCATCTATGGACATGGCGGACACAGCAGCCCATACTACTGCAATTGCAGTGGTTATGTGCAGATCTTCCTGGCTCTCTGCATCTGGTATCCCCAAAGACCTGCAGACCAAAGTGGAGGATCTCCCCTTTGATAAAGATAAATTCTTTTCCAAGAAAAATGGACGAAGTCCTTCACACAATGAAAGACTCTAGAGCAACCCTGCATACCCTGGGCATTTACCCATCCCTTCCCAGGAGACAATGGTATCAACCTTATCAGAGGCCACGCACACAACAGTATCACCGGCCTCAGCCCAGACCATACAATGCACCCAGGAACCGCTCTAGACCTCCTAGGCACAGACAAAACCAAGCACAACAAGCTACCTCCCACCCATCGTGAAATAAACAACAATTTTGAAGCTTTGGTTGAGGATCTGCACGACTACCCCTTGACCCCACCACCTATTTGCCCGTTTGGCCACTGCCTCCAGGTTTTCCACCATGGCTGGCAGCAGATTACACAGGACCATTGGGTCCTGGAAATACTTCAGTCCGGTTACTCCATCCCTTTTATATCCTACCCTCCGACCCTTCCCTGTCCCTCTTCAGGGACTCCTCTCATGAGCACCTACTTCGCGTAGAAGTGGCTCATCTTCTATAGCTAGGTGGAGTGGAACCTGTACCAACACAACATCAATGAAAAGGGTTCTTCTACTCCCACTACTTTCTGACCCAGAAAAAGACTGGAGGATGGAGGCCTGTACTAGACCTACGCCAACTGAGCAAATTCGTAAGGGTACAAAAATTCAAGATAGTCACACGGGGCACAATAATACCTGCGCTGGAACAAGGGGACTAGTTCACAGCCCTCGACCTACAGGATGCCTATTATCACATATCCATTCACCCAGTCCACTCACACTCGGACATGACCATTTTCAATACAGGGTACTCCCTTTCGGGGTACTCCCTTTCAACCCTATTCATAGTCGTGGCCCACCTCCGCAGACACGAGATCATACTTTTCCCCTACCTAGATGATTGCCTTATCAAAGGCAACTCATACAATGAGACGCTACAAGCTACCCATTTTGCCATCTCCTTCTTCTACAGCTTAGGCCTGCAAATAAACATTCAAAAATCCACCCTGACACCTACACAGCAAATCGAATTCATTGGAGCTCACCTGGACTCAATTTGAACCAGAGCCTCACTCCCACACAGCAGATTCCTCGATATCACACATCTCATACGCACGCTTTCTGTTTGTCCCAGGATACAGGCAAGAATTTGCCTACAGCTCCTTGGCCACATGGCAGCCACCACCTTTGTAGTCAAGTACGCCAGGCTGCACATGAGGGCTGGCTCAACTCCAACTACAAACCCAGCAGGCACAACTTCCGCCTGCTAACTCCTCCAGCAAACGTACTAGCTTCCCTACAATGGTGGACAAGACCAGAAAACCTCTGCATGGGCGTTCCCTTCCAGCAACGTTCCACGATGCTCATGCTCATCATGGATGCTTCCCGGATTGGTTGGGGCATGCATCTGGGGGAACACACTGCACAAGGCCGCTGGTCTGTGCCAGAGACGCATCTACACATAAATCTCCTAGAACTCAGAGCAGTGAGACAAGCCTGCCTTCACTTTCTTCCCCTCATAAAGAACAAGTGTATCCGGGTCCTAATGGACAATATAGCATGTATGTTTTACATCAACAGACAGGAGGGAACATGATCACACTCCCTATGTATGGAAGCCATCTGGTTGTGGAATTGGTGCATACAATACCACATACAAATTACTGCTTCGAACCTACCCAGCTGTCACAACACTACTGCCGATGCACTCAGTAGACACTTCTCCACAGAACACGAATGGGAATTGCACCCTGCGATACTACAAAAGCTCTTCTCCAACTGGGGCACCCCATCAATAGACCTCTTTGCCACAAACCAGAATCACCAATACCACCTATTTTGCTCCAGAGTGGGATTCAGGACTGCATCCCTAGGAGACGCGTTCCTCATACCGTGGAACAACTCTCTCATGTATGCCTTTCCACCGATCCCTCTGATACACAGGGTTCTCCACAAGATCAGAGATGACAAGGCCCGGGTCATACTTATTGCCCCAGCTTTGCCAAGACAAACACAGTATCCTTACCTGCTCCACATGTCCACCCGTCCCCCCTGGACTCTCCCCACCAGACCAGATCTGCTCTCTCAGGACAACGGGCATATTCTTCACCTTCAGCTCCAGAAACTTCACCTGAGAGCGTGGTTCCTTCATGGTTCCAGACCCATAAACTAGCCTGTTCCGAGCAAGTCCGGTATGTCCTCCTGCATAGTAGACAAGACTCCCCTCGTAAAACTTACCTGCAGAAGTGGAAGTGCTTCTCCCTGTGGTGCTCACATAAACACTTAACACCCCGTACTGTGACCCTTCCTAATATCCTAGACTACCTTTTGAAACTAAAACAGGACAGACTTTCGTTCAGCTTTATCAGAGTACACCTTGCAGCCCTCACCACCTTCCATGATTTGCTAGACGGCTTTGCCCATGCCACCATAAAACGCTTTCTCACGGGCCTACAAAATCTCTACCCTGAGATTTATCCATCGGCAGCTGCATGGAATCTCAATCTCATTCTTCGCTTTCTTGGTTGCTATAACATCAGCAAGGAGAGTAGGGGAAATAAGTGCCCTGATGGCCTACCCTCCCTACACAACCTTTTCTAAAGACAAAGTTACCCTGCAACCACAGCCTAAATTTCTCCCTAAGGTGGTGTCCACCTTCACCAACCAATATACTTACCTACCTACATTCTATCCCAAACCTCATGAGACTCCGCACAAGGTCACTCTGCATATCCTCGACATCAGACGAGCAATTGCCTTCTATTTAGACAGGACTAAACCATTTCGTAAGTCCTCGCAACTATTTGTCTCCACTACCGAGAGATCGAAGGGTGCAGCCATTTCTAAGCAAAGCCTTTCCAAGTGGATCTCTGACTGCATCAGATCCTTTTACCGCATTCAGAATGCTCAACCGCCCAAAGGCATCAGAACTCATTCTACTCAAGCTATGTTGACATCCATTGTCTTTCTCCATAATGTACCCATTCCTGATATCTGTAAGGCGGCCACATGGTCATTTGAACAAACATTTACCAAACAGTATGCTATCACGCAGGATACCACGGCAGACACCATAGTAGGCCATACAGTACTGTCTATAGTACTTACTGCCGTAACTCCAAAGTCCCACCAGCCATAGTGGGTACTGCTCCATATTCACCTGGAGTGGAGCATCCACAGGGACAGCACTCGAAGAAGAAGAAAAAGTTACTCACCTTGCAGTGACTGAGGGTCTTTGAGATGTGTGTCCCTGTGGGTGCTCCACTCCCTGCCCTCCTCCTCTCTACTTTGGAGTACTCTTCTGACCTCTCCATGGAAATGAGGATGGCGCTGGACGCGTGCGCTCAGGCAGACTCTAACGAGACCGCGAGACAGCAGCTGAGCATGTGCGTCCTGACCAGGCACTGCTACCGAAGATCTCCGATCAACGGTGCTGGTATGCACCGTCACCTGGAGTGGAGCACCCACAGGGACACACATCTCGAAGAACCTCAGTTACTGCAAGGTGAGTAACTTTCTCTTCATCATTAAATTTATACCACAGTTTCAATTCGAATAACATCCTTCAACATTTATCAACTGTTGTTGCTCCATAGGTTCTGAAATAATTAAAAATATTTAAAAACACTTTTTTCCTGAGTGTTCAAGTTTAAAAATCTTAAAACTTTGAATCCAGCCAGAAGAATACATTTCCATTATTGAAACTAGGCTTTTCTGAGTCTGTCGTTTTGTATTGTCAAGGCAAGGTTGACACTTCCTTATTCTTTTGGAGAAAAGGGTTCAAAATTACCCAACAGGGCCCCTCACATGATCTTAAATCAGAGTTTCCCAAACTGTGGGGGGCGCCCCACCCACCTCCCCTCTTGGCCTCAGCCCCAGCTGCACCTGGGGCTCCATTCCTGGCCCTGTACCCGGGGTCCCGGCTGCCAGCCTTACCTCCACTCCCTGCTCCCAGATGTGGCCTCAGCCTTGGCCCCTTTACTCCTGTCCCACAGCCCCGCTCCTGGCCCCAGTTGCAAGTGTGTGTGTGTGGGGGGGGTGCGGACAGGGTAAGGGGGGGGCATGAGGTAAAAAGTTTGGGGACCATAGTCTTAAACTTTGAAGGATATTAGTTGAACTCGGAAGCCTGTTCACATACGCCAGCAAAACCCCTGTTTTTCACAAGTGTTCAGTTAAATGCTGTCAAGACACTCTTAAAACTGAAACTGTTTTGTATGGCATGCAGGCCATGAGTACTAACTATCTTAATAAACTTAAACTTTGGTAACGTGAAGACTCTTAAGCAGTACCAGCATGAACTGCAATCCAGCACCACCACCAGTCCAAAAAGTAAAATGCAGCCTAGTTTTTGCTAGTTGTACTTTTCATGGCAATCTGCTTTTCCAATTATAAATAAATTAAATGGTTGATCATTTTTTTTTCCCCATTTCAGCAATTAAGTTAGTATTTTAAAAGTTTCTCATTTAAAATTTTAATGATTTATCATATCTTTAAAATTATTAGATCATTTCCTCAAATGTAACCTTATATCTAATTTAAAGTTTTTTCTTCTTCTCGTATTGCTCATATTTTCATTAGAAATTAGTATAATTGCAGAAGACACTCCAGGAGATGTATTATGGTCTAAAAATTACACACTCTAGTGGTTAATGGCACTTGGCCTCAGCCTCAGACCTAAGTACCACCAGTGAGTTTATTACTAAATCATAATACTAACCCTGCTGTTTTTGAATTGCTTTAATTACAATTGTTTGGCACTGTGGATAGCTTTATATTTTCACAGTATTTTAAAAAGAAAAATTAATGTTTGTAACACCCCTCTGAGCTAGGACTATATGATTAAGACTGTAAATGGTTAAGGCAGGGACTTGCTTTTGTACCTAATTTAGTACTATCTGCTGGACTAGTCAAACAAAGTATCATGAAAACTTCTATTGATCATTTTTAACTGGTTTCAGAATATTAGCCGTGTTAGTCTGTATCCTCAAAAAGAACAGGAGTACTTGTGGCACCTTAGAGACTAACAAATTTATTTGAGCATTTATTATTCGTGGGCTACAGGCCACTTCATTGGATGCATAGACTGGAACATACAGCAAGAAGATATTTATACATACAAAGAACATGAAAAGGTGGAAGTAGCCATATCAGCTGTAAGAGGCCAATCAATTGAGATGAGCTATTATCAGCAGGAGAAAAAAAAAACTTTTGAAGTGATAATCGAGATGACCCATAGAAGGTGTGCGGATACTTAACATGGGAAATAGATTCAATTAGTGTAATGGCCCAACCATTCCCAGTCTCTGTTCAAACCTAAGTTAATTGTATCTAATTTGCATATTAATTCAAGTTCAGCAGTCTCTCTTTGGAGTCTGTTTTTGAAGTTTTTTTGTTGTAAAATTGCCACCTTCAAGTCCGTCACTGAGTGGTTAGAGAGGTAGAAGTGTTCTCCCACTGACTTTTAAATGTTATGATTCCTGATGTCAGATTTGTGTCCATTTATTCTTTTGCATAGAGACTGTCCAGTTTGGCCAATGTATATGGCAGAGGGGCATTGCTGGCACATGATGGCATATATCACGTTGGTAGATGTGCAGGTGAACAAGCCCCTGATCTGTATCTGTGGTTGTGTGGGAGAGACTCTGTTTTACAAGACTAATAATGGTATAAATAGATCATTTATTTATTCCCAAAATATTGTACTGCTGAACACAGTAGCATGAAGTTGACCATACAGTGTGATTGGAAAAGCATTGAATGGAAGAGATACCAAAAACATGAGTGGGTCTACGAAACGGCCTGGGTAGAATGTGTTAGAACAGGTCAGGCAGCTGAGGCTTTACAGTATGATGCTTCAGTGCACTTGAATTCATGACTACCCTTACTATAAGTAGAACATGTTACCTATTAATAAATTAATGTAAAATTATATGAAAACTTCTTTGCATTGTATCAATATGAGGTTCTACAGCAGTTGTGAATTAAAATTTGAAACATAGTGAATTGATTGAAGGGAAAGTGTGTGCCAAGAGTATATGTTAACTAATTTGAAATTCAAAGGGTTTTTTTGTTTGTTGACGGATTTTTTTGGGAAGGGGAGGGGGAGGGATGTTTGTTGCTGAAGGAAAACATACTTTTGCCTCATTTACTAAGCTCCTTTAGATTTAGTAGAACTGCCTTCTTATTTAATCCACAAATACAACTCCTTTTTTCTCTAGCGGTGAATGTCATATTTTGTTACATATTTGTACTATACATGCATGTACATTATACTAATTTAAATTGTAATATAAATAATTTCCCTACAAATATAGTATATTTATTGAAGTTTTCAGGGGGGTTCTCAAATTTTATTCCACTTGTAATCTGGGGGACGGGAGTTTAATTATGGATCTTAAAAGGCTGATCCTTCCTAGGAAGGGAGAGGGGATGCATTGCCTGAGCCATGATATTAGGAAGCATTATGCCTACATACTAAATAATGTCTTCTGAGCAGAGGAGGGAGGCTGGTAACAGGTGATTCTAGATATACTCCGCTCAGAACATATATCACATTGCCCAACCCACAAACACCCCCTCACGGACAATGAGTCATGCTGGAAGCTCTAGCTGCTCACATTTTTCCTTCTCTTCTCCAATGCCTGTAGGCAAATTATGTGCCCTAAATTGACCGAGTAAGAGTATATGGATCCTTCTTTAACTAACAAAAAACCTTCCACTGACATAATCATAGCATGAATGAGAAATTAAATGTTCCAGCTGGGAATGGATTTACTGAGAAATAAAGACAACTATTTTATTTCCTGAGGAAGTATGTTAGCCAGTCAGTTCATTAAGGACCCCGTCAGTTAATCAAGGAGCAGAATTGGGGCTGGCTGTGAAGGCAGTCAGTCTCTCCAATTTGGAAAGAAGGTGTTAACGTATGGCAGCTTAAATGAATTAGAGTAGGATAGAGTGACACTATACATTAAAAAAAAAAAAAAGCTGTCAGAGAGATCATCAACACTCTGATTTTAAAAAGTGTGGAGCACTCAGTAGTTCCTATTCTATTCTGTGGGATCTGCTGCATGTTTAGCACTTTTGAAAATCAGGCCACATATTTAGGTGCCTAAATAGGGATTTAGGCAACTAATTTTTGGCTTCTATTTTTGAAAATCTTGATCTACTTGGATTTTCCACTTGGCAAATGTGTCTATATGATTCTGTTATAACTCCTTATTTTCACTTGTTCACAATTTAAAAAAAAATCATCTTTAGTGTCATGTACTTTGAGTACCAAGGTAAATTTCTGTGTTTGTGAAAGTATAAAGACAATCTTTTAGATGTTTGTGTTTTATGGGAGAAGGGAGGTCAACAAAATCCTACTTGACAGCTTTTAAAAAGTCATTATTCTGATCAGCAACAAATCAAATGGACGAACAAAAAGCTCAAACTTGTCATTGAGATCAAGAACTTTGCAAGGTTCCAAAAAGGATTAGACATTTATTTGAATGTGAACATATATAGTTATACCAGTGGAAAAGAAGTTGGAGATGGGAGGTATATAAAACCCTCAAGATTCAGGACATAAACTAGTGACTGATTAAAATAGAAAGAAACTTCCCCCCATAAATTATTCCATAATAATCTGCGATGGGGTTTCCTGCTCTTTCCTTTGAATTATCTGGTACTGTCACATGGTGACACAATGGATTACTGATTGGACCCAGTATGGTTATTTCTATACTCTTAGTTTTGTTCTTTTAGGGCTTGTCTACACGTACCAACATAACCTGTAAATTTATGTCGCTCAGGGGTGTGAATAACCCCCCCCCCCCCGAGTGATGTAAATTATACCACCTAAGTGCCTGTGTGGACAGTGCTATGTCAATGGGAGAGCTTCTCCTGCCAACCAGGGCCGGCTCTGACTTTTTTGCTGCCCCAAGCAAAAAAGAAGAGCGCTGCCCCCCCCCGAGCGCCGCGTCGCCCAAAGCCGCCCCCCCCCCCCGAGCGCTGCGCCGCTGAAACAAAAGAAACCCCTCCAGGGCTGCCCCAACAAACTAAAACAAAAACCCAAGCGCCACCCCGCCGCAAGGTGCTGCCCCAAACATGTGCTTGGTCGGCTGATGCCTGGAGCCGGCCCTGCTGCCAACATAGCTACTGCCTTGTGGAGAGAGCTTTCCCACTGGCACAGAGTGCCAGTAGTGTATCTTCATCAGATGCACTACAGCAGCGCAGCTGCATTGTTGCAGCTGCATCACTGTAGCATTTTTAGTTTAGACTAGCCCTTAAAGTCAGAGTTTTAAGCCAAAGAGGACCACCAAGATCGAATAGAATGACCTCCTGTGTATCACAAGTCACCGACTGCACCCAGCATCTGCACCGAACAACAGAAATTATACTAAAGTGTTATAGCCATCTGGAGACTAAACTGTTATATGCCACAGGCTGAGAATAGGTGAGACTGAGGTGTGCCAGGCCCAAGGCTCCTACAATAGCAGAAAATTGGTTAACTGAGGTTATAGGATGCTTTGAAAAAACTGTAGAAAGGTGTTCATTTTCTATTAAATTCAATATGATTGTAAAAAAATTTCTGTGGAACTATTACATTTCTACAGTATCTTATTAGGAACATAGAAATTGCAATACTGGATCAGACTCATGGTCCAGCTGTTCTAATAATATGTCTCCAGCAAGGCTCAGCACCAGATTCTTCAGAGGAAAGTGAAAAAACTTAGCATTAGCCCCTAATAGAGATTGGTTTAAGCCCCGAAGCATGAGGTTTTATATCGTTTCCACAACTTTACTATTCTGTGACTCCAACTATTCTTGTTGGTCAGGTAAATGTCCCAAATCTTTTTTGAATCTTCTTAAAATTGACTCCAATGACACATTGTGGCTAGGAGTTCTATAGTCTTTGTGTTGTGTGAAATGGTATATTTTTATCTGTTTGAATTTTCTTCCATTCAGTTTCATTAAATGTTTCCCCTTGTTCTACTGTTATGGGACTGGGACAACAGAAACTCCTGATCTACCTTTATATAAATTACTTTATCATGTCCCCTTTTATCTTCTCCTTTTTAAGGTAAACAGCCCCAATTTTTTCAATTTATCTTCATGAGATTTTCCATTAGCTAGTAGCGTAATACCAAATTCTACAAAACTCTTCTATATACACGTAAGTTATTTGGAACAGGAATCATGCTTTTTAATAAATAAAGCAATGTTTTAATGTTACATAAATATATACATATCTCATAGAGCTGGAAGGGACCCTGAAAAGTCATCAAGTCCAGCTCCCTCCCTTCACTAGCAGGACCAAGTACTGATTTTGCCCCAGATCCCTAAGTGTGCCTCTTAAGGATTGAACTCTCAACCCTGGGTTTAGCAGGCCAATGCTCAAACCACTGAGCTATCTCTCCCTCTGTTCTTTTACTGGTGATGGATAAATGACCTAAAATGTTCCTGGAATTCTTAGTGTCCACTAAGTATCTAGGCCATGCTAGTCCAGTCCATTCCAGTCATGCATTACCCTTTTTGGCTACTGACATGACGAAATATGTAGTTCAAATCTAAGCCTCACAATTTAGGCATTACCAATTTTAAAATCTCAACAAAAGAGTTTTCCTGAGATTACTGCTATTAACAAACCTCTTTGAAGGTCTGTTGATAAATGTAACTTTTATTGCATAAAAGACCTTTTTCTTTGTGTTTATCAAGTAAGGATTAGTTTTGGATGATTTATTCATGGTCTTGCTTATATAACTTTTATTTTTAAAGGAGGCCTCTGATTTTAAAGGGGTGGAATTACTGAATTGTCACCAGTGTAGCAGTAATAAGTAAACCTTTCAAAATGATATATACACAAAATCTACCATTTTTTAGAATGTTTTATGCATTGTCATATGGCACTAAAAATGCACACCTGATTTGGGGGAAAAAGGGATTAGGAGACTGCTAGCAGAATATGGAGCCTTTCATATCTGTGACAGGTTTCAGAGGGGTAGCCGTGTTAGTCTGTATCAGCAAAAACAATGAGGAGTCTTTGTGCCACCTTAGAGACTAACAAATTTATTTGGGCATAAGCTTTCGTGGGTTATAAATTTGTTAGTCTCTAAGGTGGCACAAGGACTCCTTGTTGTTTTTTCATATCTGTGTCAACTGTTCTGGTCTATCTCAGAACAGCTATGAAAATTTTTCAGAGACCTATGTTAAATGAGTGAATTGATGTTCTCAGGTCAGTTCCAGAGGTGTGTAACATGCCACCTGGCCTAGTTTTGGGTAATTGTAGAAGTATAACCAAGCTCAAGCATACATGAAAGAATATCTCCAGTATATGTTGAGGTATTCATGAAGAATCATGGGAAATGTTGTTAGATAAATTCAAATATGTTTACATTATAAGAAGCTATTATTTTTCTAACATCACTTCAACCCATCACTGAAATGAAACTACCTTTGACATGGAATACAGCAATTTTTTAACCTCTCATGACAACACTATAAACAAATTATGTATTTATTTCAATTTATATGAAACAGTGGTGTGTGAGCTTCTTACATGACTAAGACACCACACAGTATCAATAACAAAATCAACATATAATGTGAATGTCCCATATGACTGTAGGTATTTGTTGACTAATAATCGTAATCCCACATATGCACCCTGTACCCCTCAGCCTACTTCACTCTACATGCCAATGAGATAAGTGAGTTATTGGTTTGAGGAATCCTAGTATTGTGCAAATGTCATACTCCCAGACCATAGTGTTGTTAAAAATGAACATTTTATTAAACATTTATAGGAAATAAACCTAGCTTACACAGCCCACTGCTGTGAAGGAAGTGCAAAAGCTTTCTACAAGCATACCTGCTCAAAAGAGCTGTGAGCTGCTATCTTTCAGCAAAACTCCCCTATCCATCGCCTCTTTAACACACACACCCACATCCCTTCCTTCCTCTCCATCTCTATTTAAACCAAGGCATAAATCATTAGTTTTGAGCAATAAACCAGCATTTACATGGCGAGGAAAGAGGGAGTTCCAGGCTAATCTTCTTCTCTGATTCCAAATGCAGAGGTATTACATGCAGAGAGAAGTGGTCTTTTAGCTAGGAAGGTCACCAGCCGCTGAGGAATTTATTTGGTCAGAGGCATTGGTTTAACACCCCCTTCCTGGATACTAACAGACAGCAAGTGTAAATTAACATCAATTTTTGGTAAGTGATGTGCTCTTGAGGTGACATGCCATTTAATAAACCTACAGACACATTTTGCACTGCATTCAGTTTATAGATGATTTTAACATATAGCCCTAAACAGCACACTTTAGTCTAATTTCAAGTTATGAAAAATTGTGTGTGGCATCTGAAAGAAAAAGTCACACTTGCTTTGCCAGATGCATACTGGAAAAAAGCATGTTTGTCCACCTCAGTGACCTGTATATCCAATATCTTAACTTTAGGATTGAAATTGAAGAATACTGTATCAAACTGAATGACAGGTGAGAATTTAGGCAGGTAAAAGACAACTAGTTGAACTGGAATTTGCCTATAAGGCCAGGTCTATCAGTATCTCACTCTTTCTGCATTGCATATTAAAATACATTTCACACATATAGTATGGATTTCATACTTAATCTATACTCACCTTGCTAGCTAGGGTGTGACTTTGGTAGGTCCAGGGACAATGAGGACCCCCTGCTTTGCCATCCCCTTTGGGAGAAAGAAATCACCAAGTGGAAACTGCTTTCCTCTTGGTTCCTCCTCCTCCTTTCTGCAGCATGTGTGTATGAGCGTGGAGGAGAAGGGTGTGCATGAGTGTGGTGAAGAGAGCAGCAGGCATGGCCATTTCACAGCCCTCTCTGAGAAGCAGGCAGGATGAGGGTATGAAGGAGGAGAAGGAGCCATGACTCTCCCATGTGCAAGCCAACCAGGAGCAATTCTAATTAATTGATGCAGAAATCTCCATCCCCTTTATGCAAAGCAGTATCTCTGTTATTGAGTGGAATGTCTGAGTTATAACTCCTTTGCGGAGCTACTCCTAAGGTGGTACAACTATGCACAATCCCTTATTCACGGCTGGCTGGGCTATAAGAATGACCTGCAGTTGATTATGTTGACTGCCAGGGACCACTTTGGTGCTTGTTGAGCATGGATCCAACTGGTTCCTCTACCTCCCCAAGCATTTGTCTGCCTAGTGGCTCCAAAAAGAAGAGGAGCAGCCAGGGGGCGCGTGTGGTGACAGTAGCTACCACCACTAATACCAGCAGTAAAAGTATAGTGACAAAAGGTAAGGGGTCTAATGCTGACCTCAGGCTCCCCCATTTTCTCTCTGGGCACCCCCAACTGGCCCCTTCCACACACCATTTGGCACCATCTCCAGCTTCTTAAACTACCGCCAGTTATCCCCTGGCAGCCCAAGCACCTCCTATCAGTATACTAGAACTCCCCATTGTTGTGTTAAGTTAGCTGAAATAAAGGGCCCAAAGAGTCAAAGATATTACTATGACCCTGTAACTGTCTAGCATCAAACAGTGTTAAACAAGGTTTGGTAAACTGAGACCTCAACCTGCTTAGTACCATGGCAAACATGCTGTTAAGGTTTTTTTTAAAAAACCAACCAAACAAACAAACAAAAAACCTTTTATTTAAGATACAGAAAAAGGACAACCCATTAAAGCATTTGAAATGTATCGAGTAAGGCTTTCATTCCAGTTATAACCTTTTTCCCTTTCCTTTTAGCTAGAAAGAGATTTTTAAAAAAAGCCCATTTCTCTAACAGTCTCTTGGATGCTAACAACAGTTGCTTTGGAGAAAAGAGAAAAAGTTAGGTAAAATGGGCTGAAACTGTCATTGTTGCTGTTTTGTTAAAGTATGATCCTATTTCCTAGAAGACAAAACAAGACACACACACAGACACACAGAGCAAAGAAAGGAAATACAGCTTCTGTGTCTGGTATTGATTCTCAATTCTAACTTCACTGCTGGAAAAACACAGGCACAGTACTGACAACTCCAAGACTGATAAACTTGGTAACAGCATCAGGTTAATTTGGGCATTCCTTTTAGCTGCCTCTTTCTGGTCACAGGCTTACAGCAGTGTTGAAAAATATATAGTCTTGGCTAGCTAGGCAAGACTCTTATTAGACGAAAGGATACCCTTCAGTATCCTCCACCCCGCCACCATCTGTGTAACAGAACCATGGACTTTTTAGCATACATACATGCCAGTGACAACTGCGAAGTTTTCTGCAGCTATGTGTCCAAACCTCGCCATTGCTTATAGCAATGTGTTCATCATAAACCAATAGTCTGGGAGCATAATATATGAAAATCTCATTCCGTGCTCAAGTTAGTGATAGAAAGGTAAGGGAACTGTCATTTAATTAATAAAAATCTACAGAATTAATATTTCAACAGAGTCACCCTTTGTGGCATGGCAGGAGGGACTCGCTGCCTGCTCCCTCTCCCCCAGCTTACTACTCCAGAAACTCCATTGAAAATGCATTGAGTTCTGTATCATTTGAAAGCCCTTTCTCTCACGAATACAAGAGTACCAAAGATGACAAACCTAGAACAATTATGTAAACGTATTCAGTGTTGACAAATATAAAATATAAATATATAATGTTGACAAATCCACTTTTTAAAATTATACTAACACAGGGATGCATTACTTGCATTAGAAATACATTGATCTTTCAGGGTTCTAGGGAAGTCAGCCTTGACCTGTAGCATGGAAGACATTTATTCATCAAAGTCATCATCAGTGCTGTCTCCATCTAGTGCATCACTGCTAAACATGTTGTCATGCTGTTCCTTGTCCGTGCCACACTCACTCATCTCCGTACAAGGCAGACTGCTGGCCAAACATTTACGGGATGGTGAGCATCTGGTCTTTTCACATGAACATTTGATTATCTGAAGCATTGATTTGGGACTGTATGGTATTTGATCATACTATTTGTGTGTGAGTCCATGTTCCAAGGTCCATCCAGGCCTGATAGGGGAGGGTAGTTTTGGATCCACATAATCATCCTGGAGCGATTCCATTGCTTGATAATTTGCCCTCTTGATAGCAGGTATACATGTGCTTCTTATCAGTGGCAATTCTCCGTTTGTTTGGTCCTTGGACAACATCCACCAATGTAGCTCTGCAAGTATTGTAATGTTGGTCTTCAAATGGTAAACTTGGCATATGAATGCCTTCAGTGCCTTTATTACCTCATCAGTGACTGCCTCAGCTGTTCAGAACAACTTCACAGCAAGGAGAGAGTCTTCAGAGGCTGAATCAAATGCTTTCCAGTAAGATAATTTGGTTGCTCCAGCCAACCTTCCAGTAGTATCACATCCTGAAAGGGCATGGAAATGTGGTATTGTGGCAGCTTTTCATGGTCCGAGTGATAGGAACACACCTCTGAGGGATACATAGCTATTCTGTTCCCAACGACAGGCACAAAAACAGAATCTTGTGGCAGCCTTGGGCAGCATCTCACAGAGAGCATTAGAATATCTGTGTCTTGTGCAAAAGTCTTGAATGTAGTAGCACCTCTTTCTGTGGCATTGATGGCATATAAGATCATTTTAGTGTCAGCCTCCTCATGGGAACTATGAAGGAACGGCACTGTATAGTATAAGGCAACAGCTTTATTATGCTATGCAATGACAAAATTCTTTAAGCAATTTTTTGCATGCTGGAGTGTTTTTTCTTGCAAAGGTATGTGGTTAACTTGTCCTTTATGTTAGTATGACACAGTGGCTTCTTCACTGTGACACTGCAGGTGTTCATGGAGTCAGTGATTTTGTATTGGACAAATGCAATATCATAGAGTCTTTTTCTGGTAATATTTTTAATTGATTCTTCTGCATACATGTCAAACACAAGGTAGATTTTATCTTAGGTCCCATATTTTATCTGTAGTCTCATAATGAAGTATTCAGCCAAACTGTGGCAGATGTTAACAGTTCCCAGTTTGTTGAGAGCTAGTATCTCAGCCCTACCATCTATGATTGCTATGCTGAATGTGATATGCAATGTCATGTGCATGGGCATCTCTTGAGTCCATTAATGCACTTTACTTTCCATGCAATGTTCTAGCTAAGAGTGACTGCTTCATACAGTTTCTCATATGTCGAAACTTTGCTTAATGGATGCCTGCCAGAAGAAACAGGCATTCTTCTCAAAACACATGCCATAGGAACGACTATAAGGAGAGTCTTGCTCACAGCTGGCACTTGTCCCAGCATTTTCAACTGTGTCCTGATGCATGATGTACTTCCTGTACAGACGTAAAGGCCAGAATGGACCACATTGATCGTCTAATCTGACATCCTGCACATCTTAGGCTATAGAACTTCACCCACCCATTCTGTAATAGGTCCATAACCTCTGGCTGAGTTACTGAAGTCCTCAAATCATTATTTAAAGATTTCAAGTTACAGAGAATCCACCATTTACACTATTTTTAAACCAGCAAGTGACCAACACTACAGAAAAAGATGAAAAACCCCAGGGTCTCTGCCAATATCACCTGGGAGAAAATTCCTTCTGACCCCAAATATGGTGACCAGTTAGACCCTGAGCATGTGTATAAGACTCACCAGCCAGACCTTTAGGAAAGAATTATCTGTAGTATCTCAGACCCTTTGCCTTTTAGTGTTTCATATCCAGCTGTTTGGAGATATTTGCTAATAGCAGTCTTGAATGGGCCATACACCATTGTAGGCAATCTCATCAGTCCATCCCCTCCATAAACTTATTAAGCTCCGTTTTGAAACAAGTTAGGTTTTTTGCCCCCACTACTTCCCTTGGAAGACTGTTACAAAATTTCACTCCTTTGATGGGTAGACGTCTTTGTCTAATTTCAAGCCTAAACTTATTGATGGCCAGTTTATGTCCATTTGTTCTTGTGCCAACATTGGCCCTTAATTTAAGTAATTCCTCTCCCTCCTGTTAGGGAGCCAGCTGCAGCAAGGTCAGCCTCCTAGCGTCACACTGGACACAGCTGATCCTAGCAGGGGCTACCTGATTGATTGCATTTCCTGATGGTAGAAGGGTGCAGCTAGCTAGCAGTTGATCCAGGAAGAGCTAGAGCTTACTGGCTGCTCAATGTATTCCATGCCTGCAGCTGCACTTGGTGCTGCTTCCTGTACCTGCTCCCATTCCACCTGCTCTTGTTTCCATGTTAGTCCCTTTACTTCTCTGTCCTTGACACCCCTGGTTTGGATCCCAGCTCTCTTTCCTGACAACATCTCTGGCTCACCTATTGGCTCTGGAATTTAGGTTCTCATTCATGACTCTGACCATTCGTTCTGCTCTTGACTACACCCCACGTGTCCTGTGGTCCTGATCCTTGATTCCACTTTAACCTGCAGGCCTGGCTACCAATACTGGCCCAACCATAAGGCCTGATCACCCACATCCTGGTCGTGTCCTTGACATCTCCCTGGTATTTATCCTTCTGATCTATTTATAGAAAGCAAACACATCTCTCCTCAGCCTTCATTTGGTTAAGTTAAACAAGTCAAGCTCCTTAAGTCTCCTTTTGTAAGGTAGGTTTTCCATTCCTTTGATCATCCTAGTAGCCCTTCTCTGCACCTGTTCCAGTTTGAATTCATCTTACTTAAACATGGGAGACCAGAATTGCACACAGTATTCCAGATGAGGTCTCACCAGTGCTTGTATAATGGTAATAATTCTTCCCTATCTCTACTGGAAATATCTCACCTGATGCATCCTAGGATTGTATTATCCTTTTTTACGGCCGCAACAAATTGGTGGCTCATAGTCATCCTGTGATCAACCAATTCAGGTTGATCTTTCTCCTCCTTGTCACTTCCAACTGATATGTTCCCACCTTATAGCAAAAATTCTTCTTGTTAGTCCTTTAGAGCATGACCTTGCATTTGCACTATTAAATTTCATCCCATTTCTGTTACTCCAGTTTTCAAGTTTGTCCAAATCATCTTTTGATATTCTGGTCCTCCTCCCTATTGGCAATACCTCCCAACTGTATGGGTACGTCTACACTACGGGACTATTCCGAATTTACATAAACCGGTTTAGCAAAACAGATTGTATAAAATCGAGTGTGCGCGGCCACACTAAACACATTAAATCGGTGGTGTGCGTCCAGGGTCCGAGGCTAGCGTCGATTTCTGGAGCATTGCACTGTGGGTAGCTATTCCGTAGCTATCCAATAGTTCCCGCAGCCTCCCCCGCCCCTTGGAATTTCCGGGTTGAGATCCCAGTGCCTGATGGGGCAAAAATCATTGTCGCGGGTGGTTCTGGGTAAATGTCGTCAGTCACTCCTTCCGCTGGGAAAGCAATGGCAGACAAGCATTTCGTGCCTTTTTTCCCTGGATTGCCCTGGCAGATGCCATAGCATGGCAATCATGGAGCCTGTTTTGCCTTTTGTGACTGTCACCGTATGTGTACTAGATGCCGCTCACAGAGGCGATTCAGCAGCGCTACACAGTAGCATGCTTTTGCTTTTGCATGGTAGCAGAGATGGTTACCAGCCATATTGCACCATCTACCATACCATAAATTGGTAATAATAATAAGATGATCGTGGCTACCAGCCCTTTTGCACTGCACCATTTGCTGCTGTCATAAGTGCCCCTGGCTCCCTGAGTCAATCCCTCCTTTTTGGTATCTAAAAATAGAATCAGTCCTGCCTAGAATATGGGCAAGTGTACTAGAGAACCACTGTATCATAGAACCAGAGAGCACAGCTGCTCTGTGTCAGATCCTGCAGAAATTATGAGCTGTATGCTATTCACAGGAGGTGCTCCTGCAACAACCCCACCTGTTGATTCCGTTCTTCCCCCAGCCTTCCTGGGCTACCATAGCATTGTCCCCCCACTTGTGTGATGACACAGTGACTTGTTAGTGAGAAATGAGTGGAAGGCAGCCTCCAGCTGCTGTGATAGTCCAGACAGGACAGTAAGGAGTGTGGAGGAGAGGAGCCCAGCATCCCTCTGCTAGTCCAGGGGCAATTAAATCTTTTTTTTACACATGAAGGGTGGGGGCTGATGGAGCTCAGCCCCCTGTTGCTATGATTAGGATGGTTACCAGCCATACTGCACCATCTACCAGGAAAAATTAGGGCCAGGCGCCCTTGATAGACCTCACGGATGCTAGTTGGCATGGTTACCAGCCCTTTTGCACTGCCCCATGTGCCAATAGGCTGATGATGAGGACGGATACCAGTCATATTGCACCATCAGCCACCCATGGCGTGGGGGGAGCAAGGATGTTGGTGTTGAGTGCTGCAGCATTGCATCTATCTGCAGCATTCAGTAAAGATAGGGTGACATGTAAAAGAGTCAAGAGAGGATTGTTTTCCCTTTCACTTCTGGCGGTGGGTGGGGGGGTGCGTAAATTGCCGAGCTATGCCTTGACCCACCGCGGACACTGTGTTTGACCCTAGAAGCATTTGGAGCTCAGCCAAGAATGCAAATGCTTTTCAGAGACTGCAGGAACTGTGGGATAGCTTGAGTCCTCCAGTCCATGAGCGTCCATTTGATTCTTTGGCTTTCCGTTACGCTTGTCACGCAGCAGTGCGCTGAGTCCCTGCTATGGCGTCTGTCTGGAGATTTTTTAAAAATGATTTTGAATTTCATCTTCTGTAACGGAGCGCTGATAGAACAGATTCGCCTGCCCTTACACCGATCACATCCGCATGGTCCATGCGGGAGCTCTTTCTTTATTTTGATTTTTAACTGCATCACCACACGTGCTGATCGGAGCTCCACGCTGGGCAAACAGGAAATATTCAAAAGTTCGCGGGGCTTTTCCTGTCTACCTGGTCACTGCATCCGAGTTCAGATTGCTGTCCAGAGCGGTCAGTGGTGCACTGTGGGATACCGCCCGGAGGCCAATACCATCGATCTGCGGCCACACTAACCCTAATCCGATATGGTAATACCGATATTAGCGCTACTCCTCTCGTTAGGGAGGAGTACAGAAACCGGTTTAAAGTGCCCTTTATACCGATATAAAGGGCCTCTCAGTGTGGACGGGTGTGGCGTTAAATCGGTTTTACGCTCCTAAAACCAGTAGACCAGGCCAAATGTCTTCTGCAAATTTTATTAGCACCCTCCCACTTTTTGTGCCAAGTTTATTAATGAAAATGTTAAATAAGATCAGTCCCAAGACTGATCCCTGAGGAATTCCACTAGTAACCTCCCTCCAGCTTGACAGCATGACTTGTAGTCTTCCGTTTAACCAGTTCATTACCCGCCTTTCAATTCTTGTATTAATCCCCATCTGCTCCAAGTAGATTAGATCTGTTGCATTTCCTTTATCTAGAAAATCCATTATCTTCTCAAAGAAAGAGATCAGTTTGGTCTGGCATGATCTGTCTTTTATAAAACCATGTTGTATTTTATCCCAATTACTGTTTACCTCTGTCTTTAATAACTGACTCTTTCAAAGTTTGTTCTAAGACCTTATATACAATTGAGGTCATATTAATGGACCGGTAATTTCCTGGATCATATTTTTTCCTTTCTTAAATATGCCATTCTCCAGACATAGGATATGACCCTTAGTTTACAAATTCATCAACAATACTTGCTATTGGACTTGCAATTTCATCTGCCAAGTCCTTTACTGTTCTTATAGCATGTAAGGTGCCACCAAGCACCATTTAACTAGGTCCTCTGGGGTGGCAGCATTCTCCAAAGATTCCGCTACTAGTCAGTCCTCTTTATCTCCCCATTGATGCCTAAAAATGATCAGGACTAAAGTAAAAACAAGGATTTTGTAATATATTACTTTGAGATTGTAATTAATTATGTAACATATGTTACATAATTAATGTGCATAGCATTTAAGGATGGATTCTAGTAATTTTTGACTGGATGCAGATATCTTAAGCTGTGCCTCATTACATCTCTTTTGGCATACTAAACAAAGCTGATAATCCAGTACCACTGAACTGCTTCTGTTTTGCTGATGATTACAAATCAACTGGAAGCATTCCTTCAATTTAACCTGTAACATTTAAAAACTTAATCAGGTTCTGATCATTAAATGATAAGACTGTACTGACAGTTAAGGGCCCCAATTTAACTTTGAAGGCTGCCTGTTTGGCATACGTGTGTTTAAAGTATAATAATAATAAAAACTGATTTTTAAACATTTTCTCAAATACATAGCTACATAATTGTTCTAGGTTTGTCATGTTTGGTTTTGTGTTTGTGGGAGAAAGGGCTTTTGAATTATACCCAGCTCAACCCATTTCTGATGACATTGTATTATCGAAATTTCCACCAACTAGAGGACCTAGAGCTGGGAGCCAGGGGGTGCAGTGAGTCCCCCTCTGTCGTGATGCAGAGGGGGTGATATCACACAGAGATTATGATTTTATAGATTTTTTTTTACAAGTCAAATTACACCTCCCTTACTTGCCCACAGAATTACACATGCGTCTAGACTGAAGTTTATGGTTAGATACAAATTATTTGTAAACATGCATATTAACTCATTATATGATTTGCCTAGAATGTCACATGAGGACCAGCACAAAGTTATGCCTCCTGAATCTGTTTCAGTTCCTCCCCGTGAAATCCCCATCTATTCCCCTGGTCCCAAATAGTTCCATCCTCTAATCAAAAGTAGACTAGTCAAAAATTGCCATTTTTGTCAAAATCAAAACATTTCAGAAAATATCTTGATTTTGGCAAAAATTCCTACAGAAGAATGTTTTGAAACAAAAATATTTTCATTTTTGAAAACTTCTGAATTTTTGTTTTAGAATTTCAAAATTTTGTTTAAAATATTATTGTTCTGTATTTCATGGCATGTCAGTAGTGATAGTGCATTATGACATTCATAACATGATATAATAGTTGAAATATTCTCTTTTTTTAATTATTTTATTACAATCATTAGGGCAAATTCTATTTCGTCTACAAAAGATAAGATGTTTCAATTAGTACTAAAGTGTCTCCAGTTTATATTGTAATGAAACAGTAGGACATTTTGATACACCTGTTATATTATGTCATATTACTACCACTGATATGTCAAGAAATAATGTAAAAATGAAATTCCAAACAAAGTTTCAAAACTTCCAAAATGAAAATTTGAAATTGCTAAATTAAGCTTGGAAATATAAAATTATATAAAAAATCCAAAAACCAGAACATACAAAACTGATTTTTTTCAGAATTTGCAGTTCACAAGAAATTTCAAAAATATTTGTCTTCATTCTGAATAAGAACCAAAAGGAATTTATCAATGTCAAAATTTCCCACCAACTGGAAATCCTGAGTTTTGACCAGATTTAGTCATTAGTGACTGTCTTTCACCGGTGAGAAAAGTCAGACATAGAGCTGCCCAAAACTCCCTCATATTCTGGGTTCAAATTTGTTGACTACTATCTATCAAGCCCCAAGTAGTTTAGACTGTTTGTCTTGGATTGTCTCCTTTTCTTCTGTTTCCCACTGCAGAAACTGCATTGAGGCAGAAATCCTTTGGCTGTTAGTTCACAGGGTTGAATTCCTTGTAATTCCTGGCAGGTAGTTTCCACTTGTGGACCCTCTGATTTGGAATTTGTATCTGCCCCAATCCAAGCCAGATGCATCTCTGGTTTATAATTTGGAATATAATCCCCTCTGATACGGAGGAACACTACATATAGAGACCTTGGGGACCAGGATGGTGGAATAGCCACCTCCTTCAGGGGATTCTAGCTGGTTGGACCATAGCACCAGTGCAACAGGGCAATATCATGGGGAGAGAAGATGAACCCCACTGACTTGTAGTATTGATACCTTCTGATCAATACAATTCAGATCTCAAGTATGGAGATCTCCCATCCACAAGCTGATCTAATTTGGCCTTGCTTAATTTATGGATCTGACAAGATTATAGCTCAAGATGGCATGGTTACAGGAATAAAAAATTAATAATTTGGTACATGAACCAGGAAGTGATGTAAATGAAACAGAGCCACACTGGCTTGTAATTCATAAAAATGGGTAACAGTTAATATCTGAAACATAAAGAAATAAAACTGTTAGGGAAGGAATGCTCTTTCCAAGCCTCAAAGAGTATGTCTTCACAGCATTTCAGAGTGAGCTTTTTAGCGGGGTCCACAGAATCTGGCTAGCTGTACTTTTCTAGTGCTCTAAAATTGCTGTATAGACAGTACTTTGAAGTTGCAGCTCAGGCTGGAGCTTAGGCTCTGAAACATGGGAGGTGGGTGGGCTTGCGTCCTGATTTATATTGGTATTTTTAAATGTTTTCATGACAGTAATCAAAACAAAATAATACTCATCCTTGTGTTATTACAATATTGTAATCACTAATATTTTAGTTAACATATTTTTAGTTAACATATTTTAAGATTAAAAGGATTTGAAGTAGTTTTCTCTTGGTAGTTCCTATAGCGAATGGAGAAATTCATCAAGCAAGGAAATATACCTATTGACTGATTTAGTGCTTAATCATGGATTTAGAGTTTTGGAGTACTTTTTGAGTTTAATTAGCATTCTTATAGGTAAGTTCATAGATTCATAGACTCATAGACTTTCATTTTTTGGTGTTGTACTACAACAGCAAGCCATATATTAAACTTATTGGGCTTTGATAGAGTCCTATCACCTTTTGGAGTTAGAGATCCTACCTGCAAAATGTGATCTTCTTCATCCACAAAAAAATAAATATATTGAAAATATATTTAAAGTGAAAATATGTGCTATTAAATACATCTATTAGCCATATTATTATTTTAGAAGCAGTAGTGAGAGGGTGTTATTTGTTTTGTTTTGTTTCTAATTCTATGCATGTAATCAGTAAGAACATTTGACACCTGAGGCCTGGGCTACACTGAGGGGGAGGGGGATCGATCTAAGTTATGCAGCTTCAGCTACGTGAATAACATAGCTGAAGTCGACGTACTTAGACTTAACGTGGTGTCTTCACTGTGATGAGTCGACTGCTACTGCTCCCCTGTCGACTCCGCCTGCGCCTCTCGCGGCAGTGGAGTACAGGAGTTAACGGGAAAGCGCTCAGGGATCGATTTATCACATCTAGTTGACCCCCCCGCTCGATTGATCGCTGTCCGCCGATCCAGCAGGTAGTGTAGACATGCCCTGAATCTTCAAAGCCTATGCCTCTGCTAGAAGTGGTGGTGGAAAAAACTGTAGAATTTCCTATCGGTAATTCAGGATTATGACATTTCAGTTTATGGTTTAAATTCATTAGTCCATTCCTGTTCTATTTAAAAAAAATCAGAGACTATTCCAGAAACTTTATAGATTCTAGATTGTATGAAAACATTATGGCATTTAAGAAGGTGCTGGAAAAAAGAGGTAAGAGGAAGAATGGTATTGTGTGGCACATCATAGTAAAAGCAAAACTTATTGGAATGTTATGGGCATTTGTGTGTCACTTAATTATCAAGGGTTTACCTGCCCCTCTGATTCTCTACATGGTAAATTAGAAGAGGCTTAAATAAACTGAAATACAAGCAAAACAAATGATAGCCACCGTAGTATGCTGAAGCCTTTCTGTCCCTCACAATATCTCATTTTTCCTCCTGTGCATCCTCATTGGGGAAATTCAATTAAATCAAGACATAATAAGATTTTATTCTCCTTAAAAAGATGTTTAATGGTCTAGAGCAGCTTTTCAGTATACTAGGAAGTAACAGACTATGTGTCCTCCAGTAGCCTCAACTGGGTTAAAATGAAAAGTGGGAACTAGATCAAAATATGAAGCATGAATATTTAAAAAAGAAAATCCAGCACAAGCACATAGGGACAAAATTAGAAAGGCCAAAGCACAAAATGAGTTTAAACTAGCTAGGGATATAAGGGTAACCATAAAACATTTTATAAATACATTAGAAGCAAGAGGAAGACCAAGGACAGGATAGACTCATTACTCAATGAGGGGGGAAAGACAATAACAGAAAGTGCAGTAATGGCTGAAGTGTTAAATGCCTCTTTTGCTTCAGTTTTCAACCAAAAGATTGGCACTGATTAGATTACTAATATAGGATCTGAGGCTAACATAGGGACAGATCAAGTTAAGAATTACTTAGCCAAGTCTTCAAGTCGGCAGGGCCTGATGAAATACATTCTAGAATAGTTAAGGAACAGGCTGAAGAGATCTCTGAGCCATTAGCAATTATCTTCGATAATTTGTAGAGGACTGGAGAGATCTCAGAGCACTGGAAAAGGGCAAATATGGTACCTATCTATAAAAAGGGAAATGAGGACAATCCAGGGAACTATAGACCAGTCAGATTAACTTTGGTACTCGGAAAGATAATGGAGTAAATAATCAGTCAATTTGAAAGTACCTCGAAAATAATGAGGAGGCAAGTAATAGTCAACATGGATTTGTTAAGAACAAATCATGTCAAGCCAACCTAATATTCTTCTTTGACAGGGTAACAAGACTTATGGGTAAGTCTGAAGAGTAGATATGATATATCTCATTTTTAGTAAGGCTTTTGATACTCTCTCACATGATCGTCTCATAAACAAACTAAGGAAATATAATCTAAATGAACCTACTAGAAGGTGGGTGCCCAGCTGGATCCCCCCACTGTCCAGGCAGTGGGGAGCTGCAGGGTACTCCCACCGTCCAGTGGGGAAGGGCACAGTGAGTGAGTCCCACAAAGATCTGTCCTGGGTCCAATTCTATTCAATATCTTTTATAAATTATTTGGATAATGGCATAGAGAGTTCACTTATAAAGTTTGGGAATGATACCAAGCTGGGAGGAGTTTCAAGTGCTTTGGAGGACAAGATTAGGATTCAAAATGAATTTGACAATCTGGAGAAATGGTCTGAAATTAATGGGATGAAATTCAATAAAGACAAATGCAAAGTACTACACTTAGGAAGGAATAATCAGTGGCACAAATACAAAATGGGAAATGACTGCCTAGGAAGGAGTACTGCAGAAGAGGATCTGGGGGTTATAGTGAATCACAAACTAAGTGAGTCAACAATGTGATACTGTTGCACAAAAAGCGAACTTCATTTCTGGGATATATTTAGCAGGAGTATTGTAGGCAAGACACAAGAAGTAATTCTTCCACTGTACTCATAAGGCCTCAACAAGAGTACTGGGCCCAGTTCTGGGCACCACAATTTGGGAAGATGTGAACAAATTGGAGAAAGTCCAGAGGAGAGCAACGAAAATTATTAAAGTTCTAGAAAACACGACCTAAGAAGAAAGATTGAAAAACTTGGGTTTTTCTAGTCTGGAGAAGAGATGACTGAGAGGCAGGGCCGGCTCCAGAGCCCAGCGGGGCAAGCACCCGCCTGGGGCGGCCCTTTCCCGGGGGGGCGGCAGGCTGGGCCGGCGGACCTGCCGCAGTCATGCCTGCGGGAGGTCCACCGGAGCCCCGGGAGCAGCGGACCTGCCGCAGGCATGACTGCGGAGGGGACGCTCGGCCGGCGGCTCCAGTGGACCTCCCGCAGGCATGACTGCGGACGGTTCGCTGGTCCCGCGGCTCGGCTGGACCGCCCGCAGGCATGCCTGCGGCAGCTCAACCGGAGCTGCTGGACCTGCGAACCGCCCGCAGCTGCGGGAGGTCCAGCCGAGCCGCGCGACCAGTGGACCCTCTGCAGTCATGCCCGCGGGAGGTCCGCGGCTCCCGCGGCTCGGGGGCGCCTCCCGGGCACGACTGCTTGGGGCGGCCAAAAACCTAGAGCCGCCCCTGCTGAGAGGGTCTTCAAGTACGGAAAAGCTTGTTCTAAAGAGGAGGGTGATAAACTCTTCCCTTTATCCCCTGAGGACAGGCCAAGAAGTAATGGGCTTAAAGTGCAGCAAGGAAGATTTAGGTTAGACTTTAGGAAAAACTTCTTAGCTGTCATGATATTTAAGCATCGGCACAAATTACCTTGGGAGGCTGTGGAATCTCTGTCATTGGAGGTTTTTAAGAACAGGCTAGACAAACACCTGTCAGGGATTAATACTTACTCCTGCCTCAGTACAGGAAACTGGACTAGCTGAGCTACTGAGGTCCCTTCTGGTCCAACATTTCTATGGTTCTATGATTATGAAATCACCTTACAGCCCATATTTTTTTTGCCACCTTAAATGTTGTATTATCCGCATTAAAAAAAAACATAATTCATCTTAACATGCAAGAACACTGTTGGGTAATATGTTTAATGCAGTTTAGTTCTGCCAGAACGAGCAAGATGAAACCATGTCATAATGCTATCCTTTGCAATGGTAGCTTTTCAAGTGATCCTAAGGTTCAATTTAAAGCTCTGATCCTGTAACTGACTCTATGTGCTTGGACCTCTGTGTAGCAGCGGTGGCTCATTCACTTCAATCTCCAGCAATTACTACTTGTATGCAGTTACCACAACATAGTTTGTTTTATTGTTAAATGTGGTATATAGGCTTGAAGGTTGCAGGAACATTTGTAATATACCTGGGAAAATAAAATAAACGAATGAATTCCCTGGCCAGATCTAGTATTTTGTATATGTGAGATACTTTGGCATTTTGTCACCAGTTCCCACAGTTAATGGGAATATAGGTAGCGATTCAGCAAGGAACTTAAAGATGTGCCCAACTTTTAGTATGTGCATAATCCGATTGGATTGTCAATGTGGATTGTCTATGTGGCTTGTCATGCTTATGTCCCTTATGGAACTGGAGTTTTAATCTGAAGTATATTTTTTGTTTAGTGGCATGAATAGAAGCCCTTTTATTTTTAAAGGAAGAGCAAATTGGATGCAATGAGTCTGTGTCTGTTATTACAAAAATTGATATAGTCTCTATTCTTGAATCTAGGATGGATGATTACATGGATAATGTATAGATTAGTCCTTATCACTTATTTTTATTCTCTTTTCTTTTGGAGTTTAACAGTTAAATCCTTGGAGATGTCATATAATTGAATGGTTTGTTTCTTCAGTCACTAGATATGTTAAAAATATTTTTTCTATGTGGACTTGGAATCTTAGTTGTAGAAAAGGGGCAAAAGAGATCTTTTCAAGTTTATACTGGCATTAATCATTTTTAAGTCACCCCTGTCAGAGTCTACCCTCACTTGAAACTGGGCGGTTTCAAAGTGAGGACCCGCATGTCTTCCCCCACCCCAAAATCCTAGGGTAGGTCTTCCCTTCGGCTGCCACCACCCGGTCAATTCCGTGGGCCGGGACACCCCTGTTTCCCCCCTTGGGAACACAGATCAATTCACAGAGGAGGAACCTTCCCCCTCCCCCCTGATTCAACTCCTTGAATCTCACACACACAGGGAAGCAGCCCACTTCCCCCTCCCCTTCCCCTGAATTTCCCCAAGGGAAGGAATTAACCAAGTCCAAAGAAAAGAAAAGAATTTATTAAAGAATAAAAAGAAAAATACAGAATCTCTATGAGCCCAAGCTGGACACTCATAGGGTATAACCTTATCAATCTCTGGAGAGAATCCCCTCTCCCCCTTTTCTCAGTAAAAGCAATATCAGCAAACAGGAATAAAGCATTTCCTTTAGCAAACACACAATTGCAAATATAGAAATCAAATCATAAGACTAATTTGCCTTTCTAATTAATACTCACTATTAATTAGTAGAAACTACTCCAGGAGAACTTGGAGACATGACTGTCCTCTGTTAGATTCAAGAACAGTTCTCACACAGACAAAGGCTTCCCTCCACAGAGATTTGAAAAAATCTTATCTCTGATTGGTCCTCTGGTCAGGTGGTCACCAGGTACTACATGTTAACCCTTTACAGGTAAAACAGACCTTAACCCTTAACTATCTGTTTATGACACGCCCCCCAAATCGCCAACAGTGGGAACTACTGGTGGTGATTTCCTCCTAGCACTGTAACATAAACAGATAAACAAAACACATGCACTATTGCATATACTACTAAGTATGTAAACAACATGATATTTGACACTGAAGAACACTTTATGCATTTGACCGGACATACTTGGCAACGTCCTTGCCCATCCCCTCCCAGTGGAAGGAATGTTTTTAACCTGTTTTTGCTTTGTTTACCCCAGAATGCCCACTGGGATGTCAGGGCCCAAGCTTAAGAGCTTGTCCCAGTACTTAGTTGGAACTACCAACTGTCTTTGAAGATGCTGGCCTTCCTGGTGTTCACCAGAAAGAATGTCCTTATATAAGAGTCCTTGTTTTACAACAAACTGGAATTGGGTAGAAGAGCTGAGAGGCGGTGGGTTGCTTCGTGCCGCCGCCCAAGCTTTCTTAAGGCTGTCATCGGCTTCCTGCTCTGTCTGGAACTGTTCCCTTGAGGCGGGAGACACCAGTTCCTCTGGGAGTGATGTAGGTGATGAGGTTGTTTCCGTTGACTGTGAACCGCTCTCCGCTGGTGCACAAGGTGATATTTTAGGCTCTGGCTGAGCCTCTTGGGTAGAGTTGTGTGCTGCTTGTGCCAGTTTAGGCCCGTTGGCGCCCCCTGGCGGTGGAGTTGCAAGCGCTGGCGTCAGTGCTGGCGCTGGTTCTGCCGCTGGTTGCTTTTCCAGTTCCGGTCCTGGGACTGGATGTACTATGGCTGCTGTAGTTGTTGGCATGGGATCCGGTTCCACCACCTCTGTCTGGGTCTCTGGTAACACAGACAGGGTCCTGGTGGATGGCTCAGGAACAGGGATGGGAGTGCCTGCTTGTTTGGCCTGGCCGCAGGTGACCACTCCCCCACTCTTGGCCAGCTGCACATGGTTGGCCAAGTCTTTCCCCAGTAGCATGGGGATGGAATAATTGTTATAGACAGCAAAAGTTCACTTTCCTGACCAGTCCTTGTACTGGTCTTCAGGGATGCTGTACCCATGGCAGGTCCTTTTAACCTTTTTGAAGAAGGCCTTAGTGTCCTCACCTGCCATGTAGGTGGGAAATTTCTTGGGATGGGGAACAGTGCCTTCTGGTGCTGGCCACACCCCTCTGCAGTCAGTGAATTTTATGTGTGGCTTGCTGGTGTTGCTTTTTGGTGCTGGCCACACCCCTCTGCAGTCAGGGAATTGGTTTTCCCAATTCCTAACCCTCTCTATTCCCGAGAGACTGAATAGAAAAGAAACAAAACCTTTTCATTTGCAAATGTGTAGTTGCTGTTTGCTGATATACTGAGAAGACCCAAAAAAACTGGTTTGTCCTGTTTCTAGCACTTGCTAAGTACCTCACAGTGGGGGTCCTTTCTAACAAGCCTCCTAGAAAAACTTGCACCTCTTTCCTAGCTGTTTTTAAGCAGACAGAAAGAAAAAAAGGAGAAAAAAGAAAAGAAGAAGGAAAAAAATCCTTTTCTAACACAGCCTGTTAGAAACCTTATGCCTCAGCTAAACCCAGCTGAAAATCTGTTTCCAAAAAAACAATCTTCCTAATAAGCCCAGCTGACCGGCTGGTGCTACTTAGTACCTGCAGAAAAGTGTAGTAAATCCTCTCAGAGATTTGTATTCCCTGGCTCCAGAGGATTTGAAAAGACACAGGGAAAAAAAATCTGGCTGGAGGGTTTCTGTCTCCCCCCCCCAAACCTGTTTTCCCTGTTGGATGGGAATGTACTTTGTCGAGCACTTCCCCCCACCTTAGGAATCCTGAGTGATACCTGATATCACAAAGGAAGGACACACCTCTAGGGAAGAGTTTTTCCTCAGCATAGCCAGTAGAGAAAAAAACTCCTCCTAACCCTGAAAACTGCTTGAAACTTGCCTTTTCCTCAAGCTGCCTGTCCAAGCAACAAGAACGAAAATATGCTTCCAACAAAGCCTGCTGGAAAACTAAATTGCCTCCAGCCAACCTGGCTGAAACTGTAAACTGCCTGTGCTCTGAGTTGCTGTACTCAGCAGCCCAGCTGAAAGGCTGCTGCTAACAATACCCCTGAGAAAAATCTGGTCTATTCCTCAGGGATTTGTGTTCTCCTGTCTTCTGATCCTTTCAAAAGACACGGAGAAAAAAAAACCTGGCTGGAGGGTTTGTCTCTTCCCCCCCCAAACCTGTTTTTCCTGTTGGATGGGAATGTACTTTGTCGAGCACTTCCCCCCACCTCAGGAATCCTGAGTGGTACCTCGTATCACAATGGACGCAAGTATCGCTCCACAGGAGGCTTTGTAACAGAAAGCCCTGCAAAAAACTGAAAATACTTCTAACCCTGAAACTGCCTCAGAGTGCCTCTGGTAGAAAAGCCTAGCCTCTCTCTCTGGGTCCGAAACACCACTGCCACCATGTCAGAGTCTACCCTCACTTGAAACTGGGCGGTTTCAAAGTGAGGACCCGCATGTCTTCCCCCACCCCAAAATCCTAGGGTAGGTCTTCCCTTCGGCTGCCACCACCCGGTCAATTCCGTGGGCCGGGACACCCCTGTTTCCCCCCTTGGGAACACAGATCAATTCACAGAGGAGGAACCTTCCCCCTCCCCCCTGATTCAACTCCTTGAATCTCACACACACAGGGAAGCAGCCCACTTCCCCCTCCCCTTCCCCTGAATTTCCCCAAGGGAAGGAATTAACCAAGTCCAAAGAAAAGAAAAGAATTTATTAAAGAATAAAAAGAAAAATACAGAATCTCTATGAGCCCAAGCTGGACACTCATAGGGTATAACCTTATCAATCTCTGGAGAGAATCCCCTCTCCCCCTTTTCTCAGTAAAAGCAATATCAGCAAACAGGAATAAAGCATTTCCTTTAGCAAACACACAATTGCAAATATAGAAATCAAATCATAAGACTAATTTGCCTTTCTAATTAATACTCACTATTAATTAGTAGAAACTACTCCAGGAGAACTTGGAGACATGACTGTCCTCTGTTAGATTCAAGAACAGTTCTCACACAGACAAAGGCTTCCCTCCACAGAGATTTGAAAAAATCTTATCTCTGATTGGTCCTCTGGTCAGGTGGTCACCAGGTACTACATGTTAACCCTTTACAGGTAAAACAGACCTTAACCCTTAACTATCTGTTTATGACAACCCCTATACAGGATTCTGACTTCTGGTTTTTGTTTCCTTAGTGGCAGAATTTTGTTGCTTGTTCTTAAGACTTTTGACCCTTGAGAACCTTCCTGGATGAGGTGGGTCCTCTACAGGCCACCATACTCCTGAATATAAATGCTGCCTCCTGAACAATTCATTGAATATGATTAGCTAATTAGCTCCCTCCAGGAGAGTGGACTTCATTGGCCATCAATCTAGCTCTTCTAGAGATCAGCCATGCTCATCAGGTGCACTTTCATATTGTAGCCCATTCTTCCAATAACATCCTCTACTGTTGTAAATAGTTGAAGCTGAGGCATAGGGTGTTTTACTTCATTGAAGAGTGTTGTGGCTTCCACCTCAGTGCCCTGACCTTGAATAATTTTGGTGATGAGCACAGTTTGTTCTTTTCTTGGGACTTCTGTTAACTGATTTATGAGTTCACCAGTGCTGCAAAGATACACATTTTTCATACTGGTTACCTCAGACTTCAAGTGCTAGCATTGTTCTCAGTGCACCAGCTCCTGTGGGTACACAGGTGTCACAATTTGTTAGGCATACTTGATACTTTGATGTCTGTGTGAGAGCTACTACTTTAGCAACAGACTGGAGATTAAGAACATAAGAACTGCCATATTGGTCAAACCAATGGCCCATCTAGCCCCGTATCCTGCCTCCAAAAGTGGACAATACCAACATTTCAGGGGGACTGTACAGGATTGGGCAATTTTGGAGAGATCCACCCCTGTGTAACCCTTCTGGCAGTCAGTTTTATGGTTGTCCTGAGCATAGAGTTACATCCTTGACCATCTTGGCTACTAGCTATTGATGGATCTATCCTCTATGACTTTATCTAGTTATTTTTTGAATCCAGTTACTTTTGGCCATCACATCATCCCCTAGCAACAAGTTCCACAGATTAATTGTGTGTTGTGTGGAAAAAATATTTACTCTTGTTTATATTAAACCTGCTGCTTATTAATTTCAGCAGCTGATGCTTGGTTTTTGTATTGTGCGAAAGGGTAAATTCATGTCTGTCTTCACTTTTTCCATATCATTCATGATTTTATAAACCTCTCTCCTATCCCCCCATTATTCTGTGATGCCCTTATCTCTTTTCTAAACTGAACAGCCTTAATCTGTTTAGTCACTCCTTATATGGAAGCAATTCCATAACCTTGATCATTTTTTTGCCCTTCCCTGAACCTTTTCCAGTTCCATTATATCCTTTTTGAGATGGGGAGACTAGAACTAGACACAGTATTAAGGTGTGGGCACATCATGGATTTATATGGTGGCAGTATGATATTTTCTGTTTTATTTTCTATCCCTTTCCTTAATAGTTCCTAACATTCTGTTAGCATTTTTGACTGCTGCCATGTTGTATTGAGCTGAAGTTTTCACAGCGCTATCCATGATAACTCCAAGATCTTTCTTGATTGCAACCCATAATTTTGTAAAAAGAACAGGAGTACTTGTGGCACCTTAAAGACTAACAAATTTATTTTAGCATGAGCTTTCGTGAGCTGCAGCTCACTTCTTCGGATGCATAGAATGGAACACACAGACAGGGGATATTTATACATACAGAGAACATGAAAAGGTGGAAGTATGCATACCAACAGGCAGAGTCTAATCAATTGAGTTGAGCTATCGTCAGCAGGAGGAAAAAAAACTTTTTGAAGTGATAATTAAGATGGCCCATAGAAGGTGTGAGGAGAACTTAACATAGGGAAATAGATTCAATTGGTGTAAAAAGTTCCATTGATTATCCTCATTCCACCAATTTTCTGTGTTGCCTATTATATCTCTATTCTCATTTAATGCCAGGCACTCTTAATATGGTGACTTCTGACAGTTGTATATAAACACATATATAAGAGATTAAACTGGGGAGTTCCAGAACTAAAGGCATGAGTCTCTACAGCTTGAGCTGTGTAGACTGGGCACACAAGAGGATGCATAACACACACTGATCAGTTGATTACACCTCCTTCACTGTTTTCTGCATCAACTGTCTTGTCTTGTGGATGAGGTACACATAAGAGAGGGCCAGCAGTTTTGCAGCACACTCTTGTTGACGCTCCCAATTCCAGACAGCTCAATGTTGCAGTCTTTGGATTTTCCCTTCCTATGTTCATTTGCTGAAGCATAGAGGGGAATGGGGATACCAGTATCAATAGGCTTGACAAAAAGAACAGGAGTACTTGTGGCACCTTAGAGACTAACACATTTATTTGAGCATAAGCTTTCGTGGGCTACAGCCCACTTCATCGGATGCATAGAATGGAATATATGAGAAGACACACACATACAGAGAAGATGCTATACCAGCTCTAAGAGGCTAATTAATTAAGATGACCTGTTATCAGCAGGAAAAAAACTTTTGTAGTGATAATCAAGATGGTCAATTACAGACAGTTGATAAGAGGTGTAAGAATAGTTATCATAAGGAAATAGATTCAAGTAGTGTAATGACTCAGCCATTCCCAGTCTCTCTTCAAGCCAGAGTTAATGGTAGCTAATTTGCAAATCAATTCAAGCTCAGCTGTTTCTCCTTGGAGTCTGTTTCTGAAGACTTTCTGTTGCAAAATTGCCATCTTCAGGTCTGTTACTGAGTGGCCAGAGAGGTTGAAGTGTTCTCCTATGGGTTTTTGAGTGTTACGATTCCTGATTTCAGACTTGTGTCCATTTATTCTTTTGCATAGAGACTGTCCAGTTTGGCCAATGTACATGGCAGAGGGGCATTGCTGGCACATGATGGCTTAGATCACATTAGTAGATGTGCAGGGGTATGAGCCACTGATGGCATGGCTGATGTGATTAGATCCAGTGATGGTGTCACTTGAATAGCTATGTGGACAGATTTGGCATTTGTTGCAAAGATAGGTTCCTGGGTTAGTGTTTTTGTTGTGTGGTGTGTGGTTGCTGGTGAGTATTTGCTTCAGGTTAGGGGGCTGTCTGTAAGCGAGGACTGGTCTCTCTCCCAAGATCTGTGAGAGTGAGGGATTGTCTTTCAGGATAGGTTGTAAATCTTTGATGATGCGCTGGAGAGGTTTTAGTTGGGGGCTGAAGGTGACGGCTAGTGCGTCCTGTTATTTTCTTTGTTGGGCCTGTCCTGTAGTAGGTGACTTCTGGGTACTCTTCTGGCTCTGTCAATCTGTTTTTTCACTTCAGCAGGTGGGTACATTGTAGTTTTAAGAATGCTTGATAGAGATCTTGTAGGTGTTTGTCTCTGTCTGAGGGATTGGAGCAAATGCGGTTGTATCTTAGAGCTTGACTGTAGACAATGGATCGAGTGGTGTGTCCTGGATGGAAGCTGCAGGCATGTAGGTAAGTATAGCGATCAGTAGGTTTTCAGTATAGGGTGGTGTTTATGTGACCATCGTTTATGAGCACAGTAGTGTCCAGGAAGTTTACCGCTTGTGTGGATTGGTCCACTCTGAGTTTGATGGTGGGATGGAAATTGTTGAAATCATGGTGGAATTCCTCAAGGGCTTCTTTTCCATGGGTCCAGATGATGAAGATGTCATCAATGTAGCGTAAGTAGAGTAGGGGCGTAAGGGGCCGAGAGCTAAGGAAGCGTTGTTCTAAGTCAGCCATGAAAATGTTGGCATACTGTGGGGCCATGCGGGTGCCCAAAGCAGTGCCGCTGACTTGAAGGTATATATTGTCTCCAAATGTGAAATAGTTGTGGGTGAGGAACAAGTCACAAAGTTCAGCAACCAGGTTAGCCGTGACATTATTGGGGATACTGTTCCTGACGGCTTGTAGTCAATCTTTGTGTGGAATGTTAGTGTAGAGGGCTTCCACATCTATAGTGGCCAGAATGGTATTTTCTAGGAGATCACAGATGGATTGTAGTTTCCTCAGGAAGTCAGTGGTGTCTCGAAGATAGCTGGGAGTGCTGGTAGTGTAGGGCCTGAGAAGAGAGTCCACATAGCCAGACCATCCTGCTGTTGAGGTGCTTGACAGTCTATCTTGATTACTCACTTGGGTCTTTTATGAAGTATGTTTGAAACCTCAGAAGCTTAGAGTTATTCATCTTGTTCTACAGCAGCAGGCACAGGACCTCTTGGCACAGATTGATGAAAGCATTTTGTTTTGTAATAGAAGTTTTCATATAGGGAGCTCTGGCCTCAACACTGGTACATCTATTACACATTATGACCCTCTATTGCCTATCCAATTCCAGAAATTTGTGTGGCTAAGATTCAGGCTGCTATTTGGGCTCTCATGAGATGAAGGGTTCCTCTAATGCCAAATACACCTGTGCTTGCAGGGGAACATCAAGACAGTGATGCTGCAGGGGAGGATCTTAATTTTTCCCAATGTTAGTAGAACTGTACAAGACAGCTAAAATAAAGTTGATGCCCATCCTGGAGGTCCCTGTCTTAGGAACCTTATTTTCAAAGGTGTAACAAGGAATTGGAAAGCCAGTACTTTGTGTTTTGTGGCTTACACATAAAAAATACAAAAGCTGATTTTTCCTACTTTTAAAAAAAATTTTAAAATTTTTTAACAATCTATGAGCCACACTTAGGATGTTCTCAAATTCATGTGTGAGGTAGAGCTGGATAAATGATCAATTGAAGCTTCTTAAGGCATACTTAAAACAAAGGGAATCAGATACTTCAAGCTCTATACCAATGTCTGTAAACTGGGTTTGAGCACCTGTAGGATCTAACTACTTTCACATGTTAACCAGCCTTCACTGTAAATCATCCCAAGTACATCAGCCAAAGAAGCAAAACAACAAATGTTAGGGCCAAAATTTGCTCCGTTACACTGGCAGAAGTTAACTCTATTGACATCAGTGAGATTACTTGGCATTTTCAGTGATGTAAATGAGAGTAGAATTTTTCCTCCAGTCTTCATAAAATCTATTATAAACTCATACAAACTTGTTCTTTAATCTCAAAAACCAGAGTTAACTTCTTAGATTGTCACATATTTACTTTTTTTACTGCTTTAAATTTAAAAAAAATCAAGAAAGGCATTGTATACAGGGAATATTTGGCTCACATTAATTTAATAAATCTTATTAGGTATTTTACAGTTGGCTTATTATTTTGCTTCTGATAAGAGCCTGTTAGTCCCCTTCCCCATGTAATGAATAGCAATTTTTTCTTGTATTTTCTGTCCAATTTAGACTGTAAGCCCTGTGGAACAAAGACCACGTCTTTTTACATGTATGATGCTACTAGCAAGGTGGTTTTTTTCTTCGAGTGCTTGTGCATTTGTTCTGCTTGTCCCCCTGCAATGAGATCAGATTCATTTGCCTAGCAATGTCCACTAGGTCTGTGCCTGTTTCCTGCATGCTCATACCTAAGAACATAATGAGCAGAGCAGGTCCCTTCTTAGTTCCTGTGGCTGCAAACAAGTATTTAGTCTACATAGCATAAATATAGTGTTAGGATTAGTTTTTGTTTGTTTTACCTGGTATTGGCACTTAGCCCATATGGCTGAACCCAAGTCCTCCAGGTTTTAAATGTTGTCCCTTTTCTGAGTCAGCTTTTCCTTTTAATGATGGCTATTCAAGGTGACTGTTTTGCCTCAGGGCAGGGGATATTGCAGTTAAATGTCCATCTGTTTTCCAGACAAACATACAAGGTGAGGGAGGCTCTCCTGAAGCTTGTTCTGCTAGACAGATCAATGGAGACTCGCTTCTGATATGAGTAAACAAGATCCTCCTGGATCTGAGAAATCTATGTTTGAGAGATCTGTGAGCACTGGTTTGACTGCCCGCTCCTGAGCCCCTACCACTAAGAAGTCCTCCTTAACAATGACTGCAGTCATGTCCTTTGAATGTCTGCTGAAAGGGGTTAGGAAGCATAGCAGATTTTGATTAAACCTCAGGAAAAACTTCCTAACCCTAAGAACAGTAGGATGATAGAACAGACTGCCTAAGAAGGTTGTGGCAGCTCCTTCACTGGAGGTTTTCAAAAGGAGGCTGGATAGCCCGCTGTCTTGGATGGTTTAAACAAAACAAATCCTTCTTCTTGGCTGGGGGTTAGACTAGACTATATGATCCTTGTGGTCCCTTCTAACCCTATGATTCTATGAGACAGGAGACAGCACTGTTCTTCTAAAGAGCGTAGACATAGGTAACCTTCTCAGGGAGCTAATAAGAAGATGGAGAATGCCTGAGTCTGCCTCCTTAAAGGGTATATCCAGGCCTGGAATGAGGAGGAGGAGGAGTCTGGTCTCCTAGTTATGGTACTATCTAAAGAGCAGTTTCATGCTACCTTAGGTGCTGCCTCTGTGGTACCAACATTATGGCTGTCAGGACTGACATCGTCTACGTCATTGTCAGTGGTCCCCAATGTGCTACCTACAGAACTGATCTTCTTAGCACTAAGGTCCTTTATGGTACCAAGTAGTATCCCAGTATCCTCTCTGCCTGAGTCACCACTATTGGCATCTATGATGAATGTACACTCTCTCTCTTTGATATCAGCCACTACCTCATCCTCTGTACTGAGCACTTCAGTGGCACCAAATAGAGAGCTTCCTATGGCACATCCCTGGACTCCTGTTAAATCTGCGCTGTCCCCTGAGGAAGAATATTGCCCTTTCTTGTCTGGCTAGCAGGGCTCCACCTCCCTGTTCTTCAAGATTCTGCTCAGGATAGGATCCCATTGGTTCTCATAGGGATTCTAGGTCCCATTACTACTCTCACACAGATGTAAGTGACCTAGAGATGATCACTATCCTTGGTAATCCCCAGGGTAAATCCATGCTGCCTTTCTTTATACCAATCAGACTTGGCCCTGCAGGATCCCCAAGGGGCTTATAGCTTGTAAGGAAGTCAACTTCAACTGCTCCTTCTAGGGTTAGGTCTCATTCCACTGTAGAGTGTACAGCCTCAAGTGACACATGCTGAGTTCATCAGGAGCAGGCATCTGATGAAGTACACCAAAGGACTATGGCGCTTATCCTAACAGCAATCTCCTCATTTTCACTGGATGACACTATAGTCCTTGTTGCACCATTCCACCTTGGTGACTACATAGTATTCCAGGATCATCTCTACTGGAGGGAGGGACATGCTAGAGACACTGGTTGAGATGATGCAGGAAAAATCCCAGAAGCTGTTAGATATCCTGCACTCCTCAATGCCTTACTCCCGGGGGCATTCTGCACCAAAAAATTAAAAATTCTGCAAACAATATTTTAAATTTCTGTAAAATTCTGCAAATTTTATTTGTCAAAATAACACTACATAATCATGCCAGTTTCAATTATTTTCGTAATTTATTTCAAAATACCTGTCAGCACATTTGTCTATAACAATATAGACACACAAAAATTCCCCCAGGAGTAGAGAGTTAAAGAAACCCCTATGAAAACCCAGTTCCTATTTCTCTGCCCCCTTCTCTCCCTGAGCTCGGCCAGGGGGCCAAACACCCACAACCCCTCCCCCCAGAGTCCAGCTATAGGGCTCCCCTAGCTCTTATACCACACTCCCCTCCCCACAGGCCAGATACCCACCTCCCATTGTCTTCAGAACCCAGCCATGCCCCCTATCCCCCAGCCCAGATACTCCTCTCTCCCCCAGAGCCCAGCTGCAGGGCCCTCCCTTGCCCAAATACACACACACACCCCTCAGAGCGCTGCTGCGGGGGGCTTCTGGCCCGGATATCCGAACCCTTTGAGCCCAGCTGCAGGCCCCGCCCTTGCCCAGATACCCACACCCCATCCCCCCCATGCATTTATAGACTCCAGCAGGGCTCACTAGCTGCTTTAGTTCTGCTCCTGGTAACTTTCCATTACTCCCAAACCTCCCTCCCTTCAGACAAGAAGTGTCTTTTCTCCACTAGAGCAAACCCATAGTCCCAAGGTATTTTTACTTTGAATAGACCAGGGATCGGCAACCTTTCAGCAGTGGTGTGCCAAGTCTTCATTTATTCACTCTAATTTAAGGTTTCGCATGCCAGTAATATATTTTAACATTTTTAGAAGGTCTCTTTTTCTAAAAGTCTATAATATATAACTAAACTGCTGTTGTATGTAAAGTAAATAAGGTTTTTAAAATGTTTAAGAAGCTTCATTTAAAATTAAATTAAAATGCAGAGCCCTCCAGACTGGTGGCCAGGACATGGGCAGTGTGAGTGCCATTGAAAATCAGCTCACGTGCCGCCTTTGGCATGCATATGGTGGGAAGCGGAGCGCCACGGCTGGGAGCTGGCGGAGTGGAGCGGGCTGGGGCCGGGCTGCTCCACTTCCACTGCTGCTGGTGAGTGTGTGTGGGGGGTGCCTTCCCCAAGCCCCCTCCCCCGAGTGACACGGCTGGGGCCGGGGCAAGGGAAGCAGAGTGGGCTGCTCCCGGCCCCCCGCTCATCCCCTGGGCCACTCTGGGACTGCGGGGCCCTCAAAAGTGCCCTCCCACAGCTCTGCCTCTCAGACCCGGGGGGGAGCCCCTGACCACCTCCGAGACCCTCTGCCCCTTATCAAACCCCTCAGCCACGGCCTGGCCCAACACCCTTAACACGCTGCTCGTCAGAGCTTTACCGTGTTGTATGTGAACCCGTGTTCTATTGGGTCGCGTTATATCAGGGTAGAGGTGTACTTATAGGCTTTCCAAGATACAATTTCTTAAAATCATCCATAATTCAGAAGTGGTACAGACAGAACCCCCAAATTATCAGAGTATATATGTAATGAAGAAAGGGAGAATCAAGTCATTGGGCAGTTGATTTTCTCAGGGGGAGGATGGGAACTGTTTTTGGAATTCAGCAGAATTTTCTATTTATAGCACATCTTTGAGTGGGAAGATTTGGCATCTGGGTAGGTTAGGACACTTAGTACTATGGGATTTTTCAGGTGATTTTGGTAACTGCGATGAGTGGCTTGATTTTTTGAGTTTGTGAAGAAAATGGCTGGCTAGTGGGAAAGGGCCTGCATGCATACTGAGAAGCCCCATCATAACAGAAGGTGACTTTCATCCATACTGTCAAACTGATTCCTGCTGGACTTCACACTTGGCCCATACCTAAATGTAGTCTACCTTGGTCTCCCCACTTTCATAGTAGTCAATATTCATATCGCTGTTCTATGTCATTTCACAGTAACACAAAGTAAGTAGAGTGTACACAGTAACACAAAGTAACATAAACATCAGTTATTTAGACTGGGGAAAATTTGCACCACTGAACGTGCACATAATTAATGAGCTGTGTATTTTTTTATTTTTCTGTGCAGAAAAAAGCTTCTGCTGGAAAGTTGCTGCAGTTCCACCTTTTTCCCACCAGAGAGCATTGTGGCACTAGAACAGAGCAGCCCTACTCCACTAGCCCCAACAGAAAATAACTTTGGCTGGAAAGTTGCTGCAGTTCTGCCTTTTGTCTACCAGAGGGCACTGTGATGATAAAACAGAGCAGCTGCTCCTGGCCAGCTAGGGAAGAGAAAGAGCCTGCCTTTTTTCACAGCACCTGTTGGGCCAGGTTAGGAAACAGGGACTATGGGAGGACAGACTGCGTGGGGCTGCTGTGAGGGTCAGACAGGGACTCATAGATAAGGCTACAATTTAGTCACTGGTACTTTTAGTAAAAGTCATGGACAGGTCATGGGCAATAAACAAAATGTCACAGCCCATGACCTCTCCATGACTTTTATTAAAAATACCCCTAACTAAATCTTAGATGCTGGGGGGGACACTTCCTGGGGGGCGGTTCCCCAGGGCCCCACTGTTGCTGCTGACCTGGGTGGGGGTGCAGCCTAGGATCCCCACCACTGCTGCTCCAGGCAGGGGGGCAGCACTGTGGGGCCCCACCACTGTTGCTCTTCCTGGCAGGGGTGGCTCAGGGCACCGCTGCTGCTCCCTGACCACTGCTCTGGGGCAGCCTGGGGCTGTCCAAGCAGCAGCCAGTGTGGCTAGCTGCTTGGGCAGCCCTGGGGTCAGCCACACCAGCTGCTGCAGAAGTCCCAGAAAGTCACAGAATCCATGACTTCCATGACCTGTGTGAAAGATTCACAGCCTGAGTCATAAGGGCTAGTGGGGGAGGACTACAACGGGGATTGTAGTCCAGTGGCGTAGTATGCCTTTATTATATTCACTGCTACTGTAGCCCAGTGGGCTAGCTTGTCTTCATTATATTTTCTGCTTTGCATTATATTCAGCAGTAATGCAATAAACCTACAGACCTATTAACTTTGAACAGATAAATGGCCCAATGGAAAACCTAAGTATTTGAGGAACTGAAAATAGAGTTTTAGGGCAAGTTCTGATCACAGGTAAAAAGTTCAGCCACAGAAGTGTCCTGGCAATGAACTGATGTACATAACAGGTACGTGAGATACATTTAAGGCTAGCCTGCTTGCTTGCTTTTATATATAATAGATATATATATATTTTCTTATTTTCTTATAGGTGTGATTGTTTTATTATAATAGGTTTATATTAGGATATATTTTGGCTGTAACATAAGGGATCTGCAGGCCGCATCCTGTGTAGTGAACTAAGGCAAAGTTAGCATACATATGTCTGGGACCTTTCACCTAGATAAATGGAGCTAAAGCATAAGGTCATGTATGACTGCAACCTTTAACATAGAGGATGTGTTAAAGAGGGTTGGCATAGGGGCTTTCCTAAGTTCATACCCTTTTAAACTTAAACTTAACAGGTACACCACAACTTAGAACTTGGAAAAAAAACAAAACAACAAGTTAGGACAGAAATAACAAATGTGATATCTAACCACAAAAGGCCCATGGTAACAAATTGACGTATATAATAAATTGAGATCATTGATATACTAACCTATAGGAAAAAGACACTCCAACATTAGTAAGGTGAGGAGATACAAAAAAAAAAGGAAAAATCCCCTACTGAATATGCATCAAACATAAAAGTGTCAGCGTAACAAATTATAAAAGTGGAACCCCACCTTAGGGGCAGTAGCAGAGAGAGATGTAGTCGTTGGGAGGTGGCAGAATGATAGGGAAGGTGATGGTGATGAGGAAGATGATGACTAACATTTCAGGTTGTTCTACAAGGGATGGTGTGAGTATATGGGTGTGTAGATGTACATTCTGTAGTATTTCTATCTATCTTACTAGGTCGGGTTGTTTGTGACTGTGCTAAATGTATTAATAAACTATATTTGTAAATATAAAAGAGTTCCTATATTGTGTGTGTTGCAACTGTGCACATCAGGGTTCCCAACTATATAATAATTTATATAATACTGGGCCTGATCTTGGGGCAAGAACATGGCAACCCCCAAAGTGATAACTGGGGATTCTTAAGTAATCAATATAATAAATACATAATCTAAGATCAAGGTGCAGGGACACATTGGGACAATCAGGTGTGCCTGATTGAATGGAAGAGGCTAGGGGTCAGCCAGAGTCTGCATGTGAGAAGCTCCCTAACAGGTCCCCCTCACCCCCCCCACAAAAACAAAACAAAAAAACAACCCTGTTCCATACTTTCCCCACCCATACCCAACAACTCTCCAAGGCCTTGTCTACACTACAAGACTATTTCGAATCAACTTAGTTCAAATTTGTGGATTCGACCTTATGAAGTCGAATTTGTGTATCCATACTAAATACACTAATTCGAATTTCTGAGTCCACATTCATGGGGCCAGCGTCGACTTTGGAAGCAGTGCACTGTGGGAAGCTATCCCACAGTTCCCGCAGTCCCCGCTGCCCATTGGAATGCTGGGTAGAGCCCCCAATGCCTGCTGGGGGGAGAAATGTGTCGAGGGTGGTTTTGGGTAAGTGTCGTCATTGAACCGTCAATCACAACCTCCCTCCCTCCCTCCTTGAAAGCGCCTGCGGGCAATCTGTTCGTGCACTTTTCTGGTCAGTGACAGCGCGGACGCCACAGCACTGCAAGCACGGAGCCCGCTGCGATCATCGCCGTTTTCTCCTCCTCGCACTTTATCGTCCACCTCTTCCACAGTCAGCTGATGAGAAATTGGGCTACTTTTCAATGGTGCTGCAAGCACTGGGGGACCATAGGGGACGTTTTACAAACATCAACGTCGGGTGGCCGGGCAAGGTTCATGATGCGTGTGTTTTCAGGAACTGTGGGCTGCTCAGACGCCTGCAGGAAGGTAGTTTCTTCCCGGACCATGAAATAACTGTTGTGGATGTGCAGATGCCTATAGTCATCCTCGGGGACCCAGCCTGCCCGCTAATGCACTTGCTCATGAAGCCCTATACAGGCGCCTGGGACAGCGACAAGGAACTCTTCAAATACCAGCGAGCAGCGTGACCTGTGACTGTTCAGTTTCTTTACAGAGAAGCTGAACCTGCCCCTGTTTCTTTACCCAGTTACTGTTGACTCTCCTCTTCGGTTACATACCCCGTTCACCCCGTTACCCCCACTTCCAGCACACGTGTAAAAATAAAATACATGTCCCATTATTACTTAACAAAGGTTTCTTTATTCATGACTTTTCGTGAAAGGGTTGAAACTGGGACGCAGGCTGTGCTGGGTAGGGTGTGCGGTGATGTAAAGACCGCCTCTAAACTCAAGGAATGACAGGCTCCTGCTCCTAGAGTGGTCCGCAGTGCCGGAATGCTTCTTTCAACGGAGCCTGCCATCCCTCTTTATGGAATTCTGTGTGCGGGCGGATATGTGACCTTGTGGTGGAGGAGGACGGATACAGATTCCTCAGCTGCGTGACTCAGCGGTCCAGGACAAGGATCGCTGTATAAGATCTGTAACCGCCCTCCCCCGCTGCAAAGTCACATCTCCCCCGCCCACACAGATCCTGGAAACCACCTCCAAAAACCGACCAGGGTGCCTACTGACTGCACCGTGTGTGTGACCCGCTGCTGATCCTGCCCCCGTGTCTGTACCCTGGGAAAGGTGACTGTCCTATGCAATTAACCACCCCCTTCCCCACGCCCCCCATTCAAACACAGTCTTCTTTGAAAAAACATAACGGAAACAGTAATTAACAGCAAATCATTTTTATTAATTAAGTAGACAGTTAGGGGATGGGACTGGGATTGGGACTACTGTGAGTCTGGAAGTGAAGGACTTCGGCAAATGTAGGGTATGAGAGCTTTTGGGTACTTGAGCACTGTGCTGTGGTGCAGTGACAGTATTCCTGTCCCCAGCCGCCCCTCCTCCTGATTATTTTCGGTGAGGGGGGTATGGGACTTTGTGGTGGGGGAGTGCGGTTGCAGATACACTGCAGGGTGTCTCTGTCCTCCTGCGGTCCTGCAGAACATCCACAAGGCGCCTGAGCGTGTCCGTTTTCTCCCTCACTAGTCCAAGCATTGTTTCAGTCGCCTGCTTGTCTTCCTCACGCCACCTCTCCTCCCGTTCGCTGTGTGAGCGCTGGCACAGAGAGACGGTCTCCCTCCACTGGCTCTGCTGGTCCGCCTCTGCTAGGTAGCAGCCCATACGTTCCTCGAACATCTTGTCCCTTGTCTTTTTCTTTCGCTGCCTAATCTTTGCCAGCCTCTGCGAGGGGGATGCTGTGGCAGGTCTGGAGACAGTGGAAGCTGTGAGATGGGAAACAGGGAGTGAATTCCTTGCAAAGATACATTTTTGCGAACAATTAACTGAGTCTAGGCTGTCTCTGTGAATTCTGGGTTGAGACCCCTGTGCCTGCTGGGGCAGAAATCATTTTCACGGTGGATTCTGGGTAAATGTCGCCAGTCATTCCTTCCTCCGGGAAAGCAACGGCAGACAATCATTTCAAGCCCGTTTTCCCAGATTTGCCCTGGCATACGCCATAGCGTGGCAACCATGGACACTGTTTTGCCTTTTGTGTATGTCACCGTATGTGTACTAGATGCCGCTGACAGAGGCGGGCCAGCAGCGCTACACAGCAGCATGCTTTTGCTTTTGCATGACAGCAGAGATGGTTACCAGCCATATTGTACCATCTACCATACCATAAATTGGTAATAAGATGGTAATAAGATGGGCATGGTTACCTGTCCTTTTGCACTGCCCCATTTGGTGCTGTCATAAGTGCCCCTGGCCGAGCAGCCAGGGGCGCAAAAGCAAAAATTGGGAATGACTCCCTGAGTCAATCCCTCCTTTTTGGTATCTAAAAATAGAATCAGTCCTGCCTAGATTATGGGCAAGTGTACTAGAGAACCACTGTATCATAGAACCAGAGAGCACAGCTGCTCTGTGTCCGATCCTGCATAAATTATGAGCTGTATGCTATTCACAGGGGGGGTGCTCCTGCAACAACACCACCTGTTCATTCCGTTCTTACCCCAGCCTTCCTGGGCTACCATACCATTGTCCCACCACTTGTGTGATGAAGTAATAAAGAATGCAGGAATAAGACACAGTGACTTGTTTGTGAGAAATGAGTGGAAGGAAGCCTCCAGCTGCAATGATAGTCCAGGCAGGACATTAAGGAGTGTGGATGAAGGAGCCCATCATCCCTCTGCTAGTCCAGGGGCAATTGAATCTTTTATTTACAATGAAGGGTGGGGGCTGATGGAGCTCAGCCCCCTGTTGCAATGATGAGGACGGTTACCAGCCATATTGCACCATCTGCCATCAAAAATTAGGGACAGGCGCCCTTGATCGACCTTACTGATGCTAGTCGGCATGGTTACCAGCCCTTTTGACTGCCCCATGTGCCAATAGGCTGATGATGAGGACGGATTTCCATCTTTCTGTACCATCAGCCATCCATAGCGTGGGGGGAGCAAGGATGTTGGTGTTGAGTGCTGCACCATCGCGTCTATCTGCAGCATTCAGTAAAGATAGGGTGACATGTAAAAGAGTCAACAGAGGATTGTTTTCACTTCTGGTGGTGGGTGGGGTGTGTGCGCAAATTGCCGAACTATGCCCTGACCCACCGCAGACACTGTTTGACCCTAGAAGCATTTGGAGCTCATCCAAGAATGCAAATACTTTTCGGAGACAGCAGGAACTGTGGGATACTTGCGTCCTCTTTACCCCCTCCCTCCATGAGCGTCCATTATATTCTTTGGCTTTCCGTTACGCTCATCACGCAGCTGCGTGCTGAGTCTGTGCTATGCCGTCTGTCCGTAGATTTTTTAAAAATACTTTGGACCAGGCGTAAAATTACAGTAATTACCCTAATTAGATGCAGGAGTCTCCGAGCGAGATCACCCTGAGGAGGGTCACTGAAGGAGATAGAGAGCGCATGCTGCGTGAAAGCTAGCACGAACCAGGGCCCGATGCAGCCGTGCTCGGGGAGGCAGTGCTCCCTGAGTACCTCATGAAAGCCTTGTGTGGAAAACTGTGCTACCACGGAGCACCCAATAAGGCAGCTCTCCCCAGGAACCTCCTGCTGATGCTTTTCGATTAACGCAAGGAGAGCTTTGTGGAGATCTCCAAGGATGATTTCTGTTCTATCCCCATATCTAGAGAGACCTCCTTTTCACACAGTTAAGATTCCTGTTATATTAAGAATAAAAGTTAACATGGTTAAAGCACTTACCAACTGCTCCTTCCCCTGATTCAGGGTCCGGGTTAATGGCCGGGGAGGGTTGTTGGGGGATCTCCGTGACGGTGATGAATAGATCCTGGCTGTCGGGGAAAACAGCGTTGTAAGCGCTGTCGCCTGCCTCGTCCTCCACAAACCCTTCCTCATCTTCCCCGTCCGCGAACATCACCGAGGAACTGGCCGTCGACACTGTCCCATCGTCAGAGTCCACGGTCACTGGTGGGGCAGTGGTGGCAGGCTCTGTAGCGTCCGTTTGCCACTTTGATTTTTTGGTAGCCTTGTCTGGGGTCCTTGATTTTCACGCGGCGCTGTGTTGCATCCCGCCTGTATCCTCTGTCTCTCATGGCTTTGAAGACCTTCTCGTAGGTCTTCGCATTCCCTGTTTTGGAGCGCAGCTCCGAAAGCACAGACTCCTCGCCCCACACACCGATCAGATCGAAGAGTTCCCAGTCAGTCTATGCTGGGTCCCTCTTTCTATTCACAGATAACATGAACTCCTCTGCTGGAGAGCTCTGCATCGTTGCAAGTGCTGCGGAGCTCGCCCCGATGTCCAGCCAGGACGTCAGATTCAAAGTGCCCAGACAGGAAAATGAATTCAAATTTTCCCGGGTCATTTCCTGTGTGGCTGGTCAGAGAATCCAAGCTCGGACTGCTGTCCAGAGCGTCAACAGAGTGGTGCACTGTGGGATAGCTCCCGGAGCTACTAAGTTCGATTTGCATCCACACCTAGCCTAATTCGAGCTAGCCATGTCGAATTTAGCGTTACTCCACCTGTCGGGGTGGAGTACCAAATTCGAACTAAAGAGCCCTCTAGTTCGAATTAAATGGCTTCCTGGTGTGGACGGTTGAGCGGTTAGTTCGAATTAACGCTGCTAAATTCGAATTAAAGTCCTAGTGTAGACCAGGCCCAAGTTTACACCCAGGCTTCTTCCCAGCAATTACTTCCCTCTCCCTCAGCTCCTCCGTTACCCTTGACTTCCCCAAGCCTTTGCACTGCTTCTGAGGGGTGCAGGAAATACGGTTCTGTATTGTAGTTTAAATGAATTATTACTCAGAGTTCTGCCTAGTAAGGAATCTATTTGTCAAAAAACATTTCCTGAATCTTTTTTGTTGTCTGTGTTGTTACAGACATACTCGATGACAGACATTTTGAAATAAATGAACAAAAATAACTGAAACCGATGTGATTATATTGTGTTATTTTGACAAATAAAATATGTAGAATTTTGCAGAATTTGAAAATATTGTGCACAGAATTTTTCATTTTTGGCGCAGAATTCCCCCAGGAGTAGTTCTATATTCTATTCAGGATACAAGAATAATTAACAGGGTTCTTTAACACCCCACTACCACCTTTGAAATCTTGTCCCACAGCTGTCAGTCTTCTGTAAGTGATCCTAATAAATATTACAATTAACCCATCCATATAGGCTGAGTATGCTGTTGTTACAACATTCCCAGTACCTTCTGGTCCAGAAACAAGAATGGACTGGAAATGGAACACTGGTCTTTTATATGACTATATTGAAACTATCTTAGTCACTGTGGGCCTGATTTTCTGAAACTTAGACCCTGTATCAATGTGTTCCTTATGAATAAGACAGCGTGTTCAAGTGAAAATCATTCGGTACCATCTTAGGCAAAGGTTTCATTTACTTAAGTTTCTTCCAACAGAAAAAGGATAATATGATATTACACTGAACTATCTAATGTCTCAATATTATACTGGAGTAAATTGTTTTATGCATCTTTTGTAAGTACAAAAATGACTAATATATTATTCAAGAATAGAATGGTCTGACCTATTACTTTGGTTTGAAATAAAACAACAACAACAAAACTAGCAGGAGGTAATTGTAAAAAAGAAAAGATCATGGTTATTTGCTGGAAATGTATCTGACCTGGCTTCAGTTGTTTACAGGATAAGTAGTCTCACTTCTACTTTACAACTGTGAGAAGGGTCATTTTGGTTTCTTAAAATAAAGTCTATCAAACTGTTTATGGGGATTCAGTGATGATGAATAATATTCATATTTATTTTTGCTAAGATGATGGCAATATCGTTATTTTGGAATGTGTGGCTCTCTGACGTATGAGGTATGAATCCAAACAGCCAGTACAATGTCAGTCTCGTGTTAATTGGTAACTGCTTGAAAAACATGATGCCTTACAAACAGCGTGAGATCTGCTTTCAATAACAAATAAGGAAGCTAGGGCATGAAAGGCAAATTGACTTACTAGACTGAACCAAAAAATTAATTTCCATTTGAAAATGTTAAGTCTATACCAAACAATTGAACTAGACTAAATGTAATGTCTTGCTTTCCTTCACAGTGGCATTTTTCCTCCTGTTTTTTTTCCCCACGCAGGATAAGAGACACCTATGCAATGGGAGTTGGGGGAGGGGTGGGTCTCAAAGAGAAAATCAAGAGCTGTAGCTAAATCCTTTAGGGTATGTCTTCACTACCGGCCGGATCGGTGGGCAGCGATCGATCCAGCAAGAATCGATTTATCACGTCTAGTCTAGATGTGATAAATCGATCCCAGAGCGCTCTCTCGTCGACTCCTGTACTCAGCGAGAGGCGCAGGCAGAGTCGATGGGGGAGTGGCAGCAGTTGACTCACCGTAGTGAAGACACCGCAGTAAGTCGATCTAAGCATGTCGACTTCAGCTGCGTTATTCACGTAGCTGAAGTTGTGTAACTTAGATCAATTCCCTCCCCCCGCCCCCAGTGTAGACCAGGCCTTAGCGTGCAGAAGGTCTGATCTTATGTGGAATTAGAAGAAGAGATGGGACTGGGACTGGATCAGTGGTGACCAGACCAGGGAGCCAGGGTGTTGGAGAGGGCTACTTTTTCCCAAGTAGCACCACAGATTTGTAGTATCAGAGTGTACTTTTTTTAAGGGGAGGAGGGAAGGATATTTGATTTCTTTTTGAGGGAGACATTAACATTCTCCTCCCCGCCCCACCTTCTTCCACCAATCCTTCTGACTCAGCTATACAGGGTATGGGGATGTAAAAGGTACACTAAGAATGTACAAGTATCAAAGGGGTAGCTGTTATATCCTTGGGGCAGCCGGTGTAGGAAGCAATCACTTGAGGCCAGAGAGCAGGCAGCTAACCAAAACCTCCATTTTATTTACATATATACAGAGAGCTCCTCAGCCGGTTGAAACCGGTTGAGCTAACCCATAATAATCTAACTCAGTTGCCATAGCAACAAAACCATGACAACCAAATACACAACAGTAGCCGTGTTAGTCTGGATCTATAAAAAGCGGCAAAGAATCCTGTGGCACCTTATAGACTAACAGAAGTATTGGAGCATAAGCTTTCGTGGGTGAATACCCACTTCGTCAGACCCACGAAAGCTTATGCTCCGATACTTCTGTTAGTCTATAAGGTGCCACAGGACTCTTTGCTGCCAAGAGTGTCCAGGAAGCTGCAGGTCACTAAGCCAAGTGCCTGCAGATACTTATCCTTAGCACAAATGAGCAGCCCCTGAGAGTAAGATCACCCACAAATCAGCAACTCTCAAAAGACCAAAACTTCTCCAGTTTCCTGACAGTAAGGATCTTCGGAGTACTTGAAAATGTCTGTATTGGGTTGAGAGTACTTTGACCAAACCTTGTTTAATGTTGAGTAAATAATTCAGCTGACCAACTCAGCTCTTTTTTTCTTGTGGAATATACACAAGATGGTTGCGATTTCTCAGGACATACTGGTGAATGAAAAACAGATATTGGAAGATTTTGTGCAGCAAGCCTCAACTTTTAATAACTTAACACTGCATAGGGGTGCTATACACCCATTCATCTCACATAGCAGGCATTTAAGCGGTTCCAGTGAGGGTTTACAGGGCTCCCACCATATAACCAATCACCTAGGATAGACCCACCCCTATATAGTCCCCCAGGACACAGCTCACTTTTGAGTCCATTAACTCTCCCACTTGTAGGAGGCCTCCCTTTCTCCTACAGGCGCCAGGTCCACCAGCTAAAATCCCAGGTCACATTTACCTCTGGGATCTGGGCCTTTTAGCAGTTATCTATTCTGGACCAGCCTCAAGTTGTGACAAACTACACATTCCTATATTTTCTTTTAATATTAAACTTCTAAATTGTAGTCTTCTGTACCACAACTATGCCTCCACAATGATGTGAGGAACTTGAAAGAACCCACTGGACCTCAACCAATTTGAAAAGGCAAGAGGATACAGCAATGTGGGGAAGAGTGCAAGAGCCAACCAGCTTTTTCTTCTCATGGGTTGAATTCAAACAATTCACTATGAGTACTTAATATTAGTGGATCAAACTGTAGTAGTTTAGTTTGACTGGTCATGTGAACTATATGATATTGTTTATGTACCTTGGATAAATGAGCATAACTATTATAATCAGGAGGTGGGCTTGGTGAAGCCAGTGAGACTTGAGCATCTCAGGGAAATAATGCAGATAAGTAGTATTAAGGAATTTTAGAAAAAGTAGTATTTTTTTCTAGTTAGGCCACAAAATAAGATAATTTCTATGCATTTGAAGCATGCAAACCTCTGATTTGCTTTCTGCAAGAATTCACACAAATAAAGTTCACTGACTTGAATGTTTGCACAGAGTGAACAAGGAAGGGATTTAAGCATGGCTGAAGTAAAGTCATTTTTAAATGAATGAATACTTGTTGAATTTTTCCTCCCCAGCTCTTGTATTTACTTTTATATGGCTTAGCCAATATATATTTTTAATTACTGTATTTCTGCTGTAGATAATGGAACATAATTCTAACTTTATTATACAGGTTTTTTTTAATCTTTGTATTTTTGAGGGAGAATTGAATGCATCTGAACACTTACATTCTAGGTGAATTTTTGTTCAGATCCATTCCAAATGAGGGAATTGTCATATCCCTGGATCTCATCAATACATGGTTAGCAGTTTTCATACTCTTGTCTTGTTGATGAATGAAAACAAATATTTAAGCAATTGGTTTCCTTTTCCACATTGTTTGAAAGGGCTCCGTGACCATAACAAATTGGGTATGTACGTGAGATGAAGATGACTGCATTCTAGTGAGGATATATATCTGATTACAACTCTTTTAGTTAACTGTACATTTTTTGTTTGTGCTTTCAGTGTATCCATACTGGCAAAATTGTACTAATTAGTCCAGTTATTCCAGTTTTCTTTGTGAATCAAGTAAAATACTCCTAGTTTCATTGGACAAATAGGTGGTAAGGTGGGTTTCTGCATTCGTTTTTACCTTCAAAAATTTGATTTCTCTCTTTTCCAAGAGCACCTGAGGGTTATCGTGAATCACAAACTAAATATGAGTCATCAATGTAATACTGTTGCCAAAAAAAAAACAGTGGCCAAAAAAAACCCCAACATCATTTTGGGATGTATTAGCAGAAATTTTGTAAGCAAGACACAAGAAATAATCCTTCCTCTCTACTCATCATTGATAAGGCCTCAGCTGGAATACTGTGTTCAGTTTTGGAAACCACACTTCAGAAAAGATGTGAACAAAGTAGTGACAATCCAGAGGAGAGTAACAAAGATGAGTAAAGTTCTAGAAAACACAACCTACAAGAAAAGATTTAAAAAAATTGATTTGTCTAGTCTGGAGAAGAGAACACTGAGCGGGGACATACGAGTCTTCAAGTACCTAAAAGGTTGTTATAAAGAGGAAGGTGAGAAATTGTTCTTCTTATCCACAGAGGACAGGCCAAGAAGTAATGGGTTTCGATTGCAGCAAGGCAGATTTAGGTTAGACATTAGGAAAAACTTCCTAACTGTGAGGCTAGTTAAGCATTAGAACAAATTAACTAGGGATGTTGTGGAATCTCCATCACTGGAGGTTTTTAGGAACATGTTAGACAAACACCTGCCAGGGATGGTCTAGATAATACTTAGTCTTGCCTCTGTGCAGGGGACTGGACTAGGTGACCTATGACTCCATTATTCTATTTCCCAGGTTTTGGATGAATTGTATCCTTTATTTTGCATATTCCAGACAGTTCTATATCAGTTGGATGTAGTTTTATTCTCAATTACTTGTATGATTTTTATTATATATTACTATTATAATGTTATTGATTTTCCCCTAACAGCCTGACACTACATGGGAGAAAACCCCTGCTGGAGGCAGGGCCAAAACAGATGGGAGGCAGGGACTTCCTTTGGCCACGTCAGCACAAATGCAGCTGCAGGAGGCGGGAAGGAAGGGAGGGAAAGAGAGCATCCCTTTAGAGATTTTAGGGCATTTGTTGACATCTACAAGGGTTAGCGCATTTTTTTAACTGGACATTTAGATATCAGGGGATCCCTGCTCCTTTTATAAAGCGAGCGAGACTCTTATTGTGGGATGAGCAGCAATAGCAGAGCAGAGTGGCTGGGGCTCTTAGATGGGGGAATGGAGGAATGATTTGGGGAAATTTTAAGAGACATACATACAGACAAACAACAAAAACAAAGAGAAAGAAAGCAGCTGACAAATTTTGTACTCTTAATATGTTGCTTGTATGTCAGTCAAAGGGGTAGGGAACTGGAGAGCCTAAAGCCAATATTGTTGTATAGTTTCACAGTATTTGTTTATATTATATTTTAATGTATTTTGCAATAAGCCCCAACAGGGGGCATAGGGCACATGCTTTTTACATGTTATAAAGTCCCATAACGTAAGAGAGTATGGTTTTACCAATCCATTAAAAAGTTAATTTGAATTATTTACCTTCATTAAATGTACTTATTCATTTTATTTCTCATGCTGACTTGCTACTGATAAGTAATAAAATTATTTACTGTTCTCAATCTTTAAAAAAAATTTCAAATTCTGATGGCTGCATTTTACAGAAAACACACTCTCTCTCCCTCCCTCCCTCCACTCTGCATACTGTAGCAGGACAGAAGGTTGCCAGAGCTCTTTTAAATTCTGAGATGTACTGTATCTTGTCCCATAAGTCTTTGGAATACAGTAATTAAAACAGGTACATGAATATTTTGCTGTCTACATGCAACTAGTAAGGCGATTCTTATTACTGAATTTAAACAAATACTACATTGCCAATACACTATTACACTCAGATAGATAGTTTATTATTTTATTCTTGTTCCAAAATGGCATCAACAGAGCTAGGGCTAATTTGGGGTATTGTTGAATGGAGCTGTGACAGCAGGAGAAACAATCTTAAGGAAATAGAAGACATAAAAATGTGCAGTGCAATGTCTTATCACAGCGCTCCCTAGTCAGACCACTCCCTAATCAAACAAGCAGTTTTATGGCATGTGTTGATGCCTTTGAAGGTGTAGCTGTCTTTTATAGTATAGGATTTCCTGTCCAAAAGGGCAAGTGGTCATTTGAAGTTTAAGAGTCATAGGGCAACATAAACCAAGATTTTTTAAAAAAAGAAAAAAAAAGAAGAAACGGACTGTGGTCTAGGAACACGAAAATGTAAATGGAAAAAAAAGTCTGTAGTCTTTTAGACATCAAATAAAAATACAGTACAATATTTTGTCCTAGGTGTGCGTGTTCTTTATTTAACATTACATGTTTAATTATTTTTAAATTTTGTTTTATTGTAGTTACTAAGAGAAATAGGGGTCTTTTAGAGAGAGTTTTTGTTTTTCTTTTTGTTTTGTCCCTGTCTCTCCCCCACAAACACCCCTCTCCTCCTTTCTCTCTGTCTGTCTGCTGAAAAAAGCACGCGAGGATATACTGTGTCAGGAGAACCCACCTAAAGGGCCCCCTTGACGCTAGCACATCCTCTGTCAGGCAGCATTCACTGCAGCCCGGAGCGGATTCTGCTGCAGAGTAATAGTGCCACAGAGTCTGCAAGTGTCCTGAGCTGCTACTGAACAGGAGATCAAAGACATAGTATGAAAGGATCCAAGGATTTCAGAGGGTATGTTGGCAATTCTTGTCAGGAGAAAGAAATCAAGAGCCTGCTGCCTGCACTGTTTTAATATATACACGGTCTGTATAGCTTGATCTTAAGAACCTTCCCAAGGATGTTGTCAGAGCCTCAGGAGTAATAACTACTGTTTGCTGAATTGGGAGAAAAGGAGAGCATAGAAGGAATTCTTAGATAACGTAGGTCTTAAAGCTTTGCTTTTTTGTGCCAAAATCTGAATGCATGCACATATTTTTTTATATAAAGTATAACATCAAATTAGAACTAGGTTATGCAGTGAAAGAATCAATAGCTTAGTCATTTTACTTAAAAGGAGCAGACAGCCTTATGGGGTTAGACATCAAAATGAATTTGATCATGACAAAACCTTATACTCATGGTAGTATCTAATTGTAGTCCTGTCCTATGGAGCAGAAAAAGCACACTTCCTTCCTTCTTTCTTAGATGAAGAAATAAACCCTGAGAATCAAAATTCAGAGAAGTTTGTTTTGGATGTACATGGTTTTTTAACCACCAGTCTTTGTACAGGCTTGCAAGAAAGGAAAACTCCATTAAAGTGATCACTGATGAATATGTGTCTAAGAAAGAAGAAAAAGCAATATTCATTTCTAAAGGACACTATGGCAAAGGAATCTGAAATTATTCATTTTTCCCTAAACACTGATTTAGCATGGATGACAAGAAACTGTCGTTTGACTAACCTTTTCTTTTTCCATATGAAGATGCTTTAATTTACACCAAAACCACTTGGATTGTATCAAGGGGAACCTTTGCCTTCACTTAGGATACGCAGTTACCATATACCATATACTTTCTTTTTTTTAACTAACCAGTGTGACATAAATGGATGGAAATGTACATAGAAAACCCTATGAAAAGTCTTTCCTCGGATCTTGGATATTTTTATTTTTGTGGAATACAATAATTTTTGCAATAACCCTTGGTGTTAACTACTCATGCAGTTGTTTTGGAATGCATCTATGAATACCATCACAGAAAAAGCTATCTGACAAGGAAAATACTAATGCTGGAAGATCTGTGAACATGATGCATGTGAATAATTTCCCCTTTAGGAGGCATTCATGGATATGGTGAGTAATCGATACACACTACAGATTGTTAAACTCAGAATGCTTGTTTGCAAAATACTGTGGCAAGTGCCAGATGCTGACTTTTCCATTGTTAATGGCAAGTGAGGATTGACCTGTTGTAAAATGAAAATCTTACGGAGATGATAGTGGTGATGTAATACAAGTTTAGCACCCCTGTGCCATCACAAAACAGAAGAGTCAAGCTGCAGAATGGAGATGATAATATAGCTGTAAAAATACAATCAATAAGAACCTTTTGAGAAATAGAAATATTTCTATCTATGGGATCAATGAAAGACTCTGCCATGTGATTCATAACATTATTTCAAAGAAACACTACAAACTTGTTTTCCCCATATAATATGGACTTGTCTGGCCTCTAATTTTTTTCCTTTTAGAGTTCAATTGACCGAAAAACAAGGATAAATGATTCCCCTACATTAATTCAGTATTTTTTTAAAAATATATATGTTTGTGTGATAACATTTTAAATCTGGCTGTTTGGGAAACAGTCCCACTGAACTAAAATCACTTCAACATCATTAAAACATCTGTTTCCTCTTAAACCCAGACACATCTGTAGTTCTTGCTCTGGGAGTAACCTTTGTCTACAACTTACTTTATAATGTATTAAGGTCAACTTTATGATTATTTTCCAGTTGATTGGCGTCATGTCATGCTACTCATGTTGGAATTTATGACTGAATGCTTTAACTAACTACTGAACTTCTGGGCAAAGCTCAGTTTTATGTAAGAGCTTGTCTTTATTACATTTTTGGGTTTATTTCAGTTATTTTAAAGGTACTAAAAGCAAGCATATTATGAAAGTTCAGTCTGCACAGTTTATATTTAGTCAAAAGATTTGCCTTTAGTATAAATGTTTGTTTGGATATCTAACTCATTAGGATTTTCCCTGGCCAATACCTTTACAGAATGCAAAATATTATTTTCCTCTGTATTTCAAACTTGTACTTAACAATATAATATAACAATATAGCTCAACCACAAACTTCTGATGGGTGTCATTTGTCAGAGGTTTCTGGCTATACAGCTCAGAACCAGTCAGAACCATGGCGCACCTGTGACAGCCTCTGTCAGACCAGGGGATGCTATGAATTTATGACTCTACTAAATTTGTAATACTAAATCTTAGTGCAGAGTTAATACAGAATCATTCCTTTAACACATCTTACTCCTCTGCCTCTTTCCCATAACACCAATCTTAGGCTAAGTGAAATCCTTGTAATATCCCCCTATAGCCCACTTTAAACAGCATCACCTGGGAAAACAAATAATAAAGGTAAGGTTTTAGTTAAGCTCATTCCCCCTGCTTTTGTAGCTTATTTTGCAAAGTGCAGTGTGGTCCACACCTAACAGGAAAGCTCTGATGTTTCTGTTGTCTTCTAATAATTTGGCCTACTTTTCTTTTTAATAACTTGGAGAAATTGTTCTGAAACATTTTTAGCGCCTTCAAGTTTATTTTAAAGTCTCAGTATTTTGCAACCAACATTTTGAATTCTTTTTGAGGAGGTTTGATCACATCAATTGTTTATTTTTTCTACTCTCGTAGGCAGTTGCCTGCCTTCCCTGTTCACCCCCTCCCAGCCTCCTTGGTATCTGTACCAAAATGTGAATACATTCTGTAGGAAGCAGCAATGTGGGATATTTTTGCATGTGGTGCTGCACAAATGTATGTGATTTACATTTAATATATTTTCTGAATGCAAATTATACTATGCAAACATTTATGACTTACTAGATCCCAGACCTTACTTTGGAATTAAAATGTTTCAGCTCAATGTTGTTCAACTGTCCATTCTGGGAACCAGGCAAATTTGCTTATTCATGCTACGTTAGATCTGTAAAGAACATTTCTGAATGGTAGACTTTGGAGTTACTACCGTAGTCATTTTTGTAATTCTATAAAAGCATTTGCACAAAACCTGTGCGATGGCTGCCAGACATACCAAAGCTTCCCATAGTAAATTTGAGCTGATATAGAAAGAGTGGTCTGCACACATTTCTATCTTCTGGTAAGATGATAGTGGAGCTAGATGAAGAGATTTTTTTTTTATATGACCCAATTAGTATTTTGCTTGGTTAACAGCTATATCAGTTGATTCTTCTCACTATATTTTCCATAACATTGAACAATATCAAAGGTATTTTGTGACAAGCAGCATATAGTACATATTTAATTTTGAAATACAGTGTTTTAAATATAGAAATCCATATTCAGATTCAGTGCCGATTAAAAAAAAAAATAACTTAGTGACATTATTTTTTTAGTTTAAGTATATTCTCTACCTTCATGGGCATTTCATTTCTCTCTCTCTCCTACTCTGTCTCTGATATACAATGGAACATTGGTGGCTGTCAGTCCAGGACTAGTAAATAAAACCTTTTGAATTTTAAGTTAATTTGGTTTGTTTGAGCCTCCCCCCCCCAGTCCATGGTTTTTAACTGCTATGTGCAGATGGTGGAGCCAAGGTGCTTTTTGCCTTTGTGTTTGTTTGGATGTGTGTGTTGGCTTGAGGGAAGGGTTGCCAAAAGATGGTAGGTATCCCTAGCAAGAGTCAATTCTAGGTGCTGGGTTTGATCTTGAACTCACAACCTTCCATCCCTAACGTGTGAATGCCCCTAACTAAACCCTACTGCTGATGTTATTTATACTGGCTCCCAGTTAATACATTATTTTGGATAATCATTTACATAGCACAATAAAGTGAGTTTAAAAGTAAATATCATGATCTGTTCCTTGCCTTGGAAAATGAATTGTAGGCAGGGAGAGCAAGATTATGAAGAGCCTTCTAAGTGAGGATGTGTAAGTTAAATTCACTGTGGTAAAAGACAGGAAGCCAACGGAGGGGCTCAAAGAGGGTGTGTAAGTGATGTGGTTGGAGTGGGTGTGGAGAGGATGATTTTAGTAGCAGCTGTTTTGTATAGACTGGAATGGGAAGAGGTGAAATATGGGGCAGTCAGGAGGGAAGGATTATAATAGCTAAGTCGATTGATGTTTTAGGAGAGGATAAAGTGAGTCCTGGGAATACTGAGAAAAATGAGATATGGAGTGACATTAGATGAGGAGTAACAATACAACACCACTACTTAAGCCCAGCAAGTATGTGCAAGTCTGTAGAACATGCTATTTATTTCTTTTCAGATTTGAAACTACTTTAGAAATGTTTGTGAATGGATTGTATTACATAGCTTTCTTTTTCATTAGACTTTTTTCTGACTTTTTGATGCCAAACCAAATAAAGATAAGATTAGTATCTAATTTTGATTTTCCTTGCTGGGTATATCTTTTCCTGTTTTTATCATAGAAAAGTTAGAAGAGCTGAAGAACTGTGATTTTTGAGTTCAAGTATTTGTGTTCTCAAAACTCTAAAGATGTAAAATTAAATGTATGAGCACATATTTTAGGACAATGTAATCTATATTCAGCTGTTCTTTTTTGTTTCCTTTCTATTAAGATACTGACATAAAATGAAATTTAAATTGTAGAGCAAGTCAGTGAGCTAAGAAATGGAGCAAAAAAATCCTTTTTTGCCTTTTTAATCTAGTCAAATATACTTCATTTGATTGTTACTGTGCTATGTACTTCATCTAATGCAAAATAATGTGAATGCGTGGCTGCATGGTCAGCCCTTTGCTTTAGATTAATTTGATGGCCAACTACCTTGTTGAAAAGCACCTTAGTAAATGCATGACTGTTTGAATACAAGTTTAAATAAATCTTTTTTTATTTCTGGTTCCCAGAATCTTCTGGAATAATAGTATTATTATGCATATTTGTACATTTTAATTATTGAACTAAATAGTTTGTCACCAATTATCAAATTATTAGCTGTTTCTCATTGTGAAGGTTTTCCATTTTGTGGGTCTGGAGTTATATTTTGCCTTGGTAGAAAACTGAAAGAAAATAAATATCCTGACCTTAGTAGATAAGGCAGAAAAATAATTATTTTTTAAACATTCAGTTGGATCATATGAGGGGCTGAGCAACCTCAGCTCACTTAGAAGTCAGTGGGAAGCTGAGGATGGTTGGCATTGTGCAGGAAATGGTCAGCATCCCTCAGGAAAAGGCCCTGAATCAGTAACACAATCTACAATGTACTTGCTCACTTGTTTTGCTACCTTAAACTCTTGTGCTAGGTTTTTTTATAGTGAGGGGAGCAAACTTGTGCCAGAATTTCTGTTCAGAATTGTATTTAAATCTTCCTTCTGATGGGGAACAGGATCTGAAATGTCTGCAAGCCAAATGACTGATTTCTGAGCATGACAACAGATCTTGTTAAGGCCAAATGCAGTTAGTTCTTAATCTTCTATTGCCAGTAGGTTTTGATTGTGCTGATAAGTATGAAAGGTCGTCGTCTTCTCAAATTTCTGGTGCTGAATAGCAGTGTTAGGGAGCTTCAGACATTGTTTATGTACACTGCTCAAATTAGGTGAAATACAGCTAGACTTGTACATTTTTTACTAAATGAAGCAGATGGTAGTAACCAGTATTTTGCAGTAAAACCACTGTTTCTGTTGACTTTTTTCCTTTTATATCCTCATCTTTTCAAACACTGTTTATCCATTGGTATCACCTAACCAACATACAACACGCTGCACATAAGCGAAGAGGAGGAAATATTTTGACCAAGGACAAATAAGACAAACCTCTCCTTCCTCTATTATATTAATGCTTTGTTCTTTTATTGTGCCTTTCATCTGGAGAACTCAGAGTGCTCCAGAAACACTAACCAGCTAGATATCACAACACTCCTGTGACGCGGAGCAAGGGGATATAGGGATCATGTCACCCACCTCTGAAATGCAGCAGCTGTTTAGCTCTCAGCACAGTAGTATAATGTCATGGGATATATATAATATCTATACAGGGGTGACAGCTCATTTGAGAAACCTGCTGTAAACTCACTTTAATGTCCTCAGAAGGATGACTTGACTCTGCTGGGATTTTAGCCTGTGGTTCCAGAGTAAATATACACTGGGTGATTAGACCACCCTGGGTATGTCTATATTGCAATTAGACACTTGTGGCTGGCCTGTGCCAGCTGACTTGGACTCGCAAGGCTCCGGCTAAGGGGCTGTTTAATTGTGGTGTAGATGTGCGGGACCCTCCCACCTTGCAGGATCCTACTTTCAGCCCTCAGTCACAAGTCAGCCGGCACAGGCCAACCACAGGTTTTCAACCGCAGAGTAGATGTACCCTAAGCTATTTCCCATTACATTACAGCAAGTAGTTAGCATTTTTGTTTTATGTTTTTGGAAAATGACGTTTCCAATAGGAGAGGAAGGATGATCTGAACAAGAAGCATGGCTTTTTGGTTAAAAAAACACTATTTGATTCAGGATCTAAGAGTCCAGTTCTGGTCTTTACCAGATACCTCCTATCTGGCCTCATCACCTATGTGTGCCATAGCTCATATTTGTAAAATGAGGATGACAATACTTCATGTCTTCCTTTCTCCAACTCTTTTTTGGTCTTGTTTGTTAAGACTGTAAGCGCTTTGAGGCAGGGATGTTCTCTTATAATCTATATGTACAGTGCCTAGCACAATGGGGCCCAAATATTGGTGGGGGCCTGTAGGGGTACTACTGTAGTAGAAATAATACATAATGGTGCAGTGCTTTATAATGCCATGCTGGGATATAACAGTGCATCAGAAATGATCAGCGGGGAAGACTGACAGCTCTTGAATTGATACCATTACTTTACTGTAACACCTTAGACTTTCTTTTGAGGTTTCCCATCCAGATATTAACCAGGCATCACCTGCGTTATGTGGCGATAGCAAAATTGATACCACAGTGATGTGGTATGGCAGTAGACAATTGTGCGTACTAACACACCTATCCACTAGTCATTTTCAAAGGGTACATCCTAGAATCAAATTATTTCAGGAAAGATTATATAAGCAAGTGGAATTTCTATCCTGATGTGAACAGATTACACATACTGTGTATATATAGTGCAAATTACTACTTTCCTGTGGTTTGGCTTTATTGGAAACTCAAATAACAATGACAAAAATTAAACCTGAATCTTTTTTCTCCATAAATGTGGCCGTTTGTAGGGTTTCTCTATAGACTCTCAGTTCCAGCCCTTTGTTCCCTCTGCCTAAAGTGAAGGACTTCAACTTCTCCTATCCTAGTTGTGCTTAACAAGATGCACCTGCCTTTCTTCCTCAGCAATAATTACCAGTCACCTCCAACCTTTAAAATAATAGTTTAATAATAAGGTTTGAGAAAGCTTTCATGCTTCACACATTTTGCTTCAAAAGTACTTATATTTTTACATGTTAATCTGTTATTAAAACACATTGGAAACTGGTCTCTCAAGCTTTGCAGTCCCTTGGGTTGAGTGAAATGGGTTTAGTTTTGTTTTCATGTGTTACTTACTTGGCCCTGGTCTACACTAAGGTCGGGGGTCGAACTAGGGTACGCGAATTCAGCTACGTGAATAACGTAGCTGAATTCGAACTACCCTAGTTCGACTTACTTACCCGTCCAGATGCCGCGGAAGCGAACTCCGCGGCTCCAAGGTCGACTCCAGCAACTCCTCCTGCCGCGGTGGAGTACCGGAGTTCGAACTAGCGCTTCCGGGGTTCGAACTATCGCGTCTAGATCAGACGCGATAGTTCGAACTACGAGCAGTCGAACTCGCCGCGTCGACCCAGCAGGTAAGTGTAAACGTGGCCTTGAGGATGGTGATTTGGATCATGTTCAGTTTACTTGCTACAGAGAAAAGCAGAGCCATAAGAAGGCATTTTAGCACCTGGGTGAGCGAGCACATTTACGCCCCCTAGAGGTGATGCTTGTGGGGTGGCAGACAGAGGGCTCTTGGCTCTACATGCTGTGAGAGCTGAGGACTGGCTTGCTGCCCAGAAGCCCTCCCTTCCTTGCTTCCCAAGCTGGGCCACCTCTGCATGGCCGGGCACCTCCCCCAGGCATGGCGGGCAGCACAGCTCCAAGTTATGCCCCTGTCATGCTCTTGCCTTTCCCCCGAAGGAGCACAGCTGGCGGAGCCTGGCTGCCAATGAGATGCCTGGGCTCTGCGGGGAAGGGCCGGCTCCAGAAGGCAGAAATATGGGGGGTACGTAACCCTATGTGACCTCATCCATGCTGCCCCATTTTCCTCCCCTGTGGCTTTGCACCCTGGGTGGCTGCCCCACTTGCCCGGCCCTGGTTATGGCCCTGGAGAAGAGTAATGACGCTACCCAAAAATCAAATATGGAACATATTTTTTTAGCTTTGATAATGAAACATTGTCCTACTGAATGATAGCCATACTTAATTATCATCTGTTTGGTGTCTCAACGTTAAACTTGTTAAATAACGTTTGGAAAACTTCACCTAGCCAGTGTATTTAGATGGAACCAAAGAAAGTTTTGCATGTGTGGGTGGAAGGGCTTACTGTTTTATTAGTGTAATATATTGCATCCGGAGGCAAGGGAATGAGCTGCCAAAATGCTGAGAGTTCATAACTACAAAAGTAAAGAACATTGGTAGGCAAATACAATTTATAGCTTGATTATCTTTTGATCACGTGAAAAATATACCTGGCTAATTTTTGTTATTGTGTAATGTACTAAGTGAAGACTAAACAGAATTTAGGGTCTTTGAAATTTGTATGCATAGATTAACTGTTTGATAATAAGAGAAGTGTTTAAAGTTGAATTCTACATTACCAGTTAAAAGGGAGGCAAGAATATTTCACGTATAAACCTGTTTGTTGGCAGCAGTTAGTAAAATGGAATAATCTCCTGATATCACAGAACACAGCTTGGGACAGGCGGACAGCAAACAGGGAATAGTATTTGAAAAGGATTTAAGTAGTTTGCCTACCCATACTAGTGACTATTTTGTCTGTTCATTTTCATTTTGATTCTACAGGTAGTTTTTGTTTGCATGCAATTAATTATGCTACCTCTCTTTCTATTAATTTATATGCTACTTCTAGAAAACATTTTAATTTGTCTTTATAGATTTCTTGGCAATTCAATTACCAATTTTTAACTACCGTTATTGAAAACATTCTGTTTGATTTTAAAAAAAGAAAGGTAGTTACAAGTGTGCATCTATTTTAAATGGTGCAATACATTGTGATCCACCTCCTGTTAAAATAAATAAAAAGAAAGACTTTAATTCCTGTGGCATTTTAAGGACTGGAAAACTAAAATGATAATGTCAGAACATCAGTATTGGAATTTAGCTGTGTAACCAGGTAGCCTAGGTGGTACCCACTTGAGTCCCATCAGGGTTCAACTCACCCAGGTGCAGGTCCTCGACAGTTGGATGGCACCCCTCATGGGTCCACTGCCAGGGTGCTATAGCCCTCCAGCTATGGTACACTTGAGTTCCACCCCTTCCAGAGTCTTAGGCCTGGTCTACACGTGGTGGTGGGGAGGGGATTGAACTAAGTTACGCAACGTACTTAGATCGACTTACCATGGTGTCTTTACCGCGGTGAGTCGACTGCTGCTGCTCCCCCGTTGATTCTGTCTGTGCCTCTTGCTGAGCTGAAGTACAGGAGTCGATGGGAGAGTGCTTGGGGATAGATTTATCGCGTCTAGACTAGACACGGTAAATCGATCCCCGCTGGATCAATCGCTGCCTGCCATCCGGATGGTAGTGAAGACATACCCTTAGAGTCCAAAATTAAAAGGAAAACCGGGTCTTCTAAGCGCTTGTTGACAGACGTTGCCCTTCTGCTTAAGGCTTGTTTTCATGCAGTCAGTCTTTTTTGACAGTCTTCCTGTGTCTAGTCATCCAATCCACTGGGAGATTCATCCAGATAGCAAGCTGTCTCACAGTGTTGGCTGGAATCAAGCTTCCTTTGTCAAGGAAGAATCATAGAAATGCAGGACTTAGAAGGGACTCAAAAGTCTTCAAATCCAACCCCTGTGGCAGGACCAAGTAAACCTAAACCATTCTTGGCGGGTGTTTGTCCAACCTATTCTTAAAAAAAACCCATTGATGATGGTTCCACAATCTCCCTTGGAAGCGTATTCCAAAGCATAACTCCTCTTATAATTAGGAAGATTTTCCTGATATCTAGTCTAAATCTCCTTTGCTGCAGATTAAGTCCATTATTTCAGTGTCCAACCTTCAGAGGACATGATCACCATCCTTTTTATAACAGCCCTTATCATATTTGAAGACTATCATCAGATTCCCCCCCTCAGTCTTCTTTTCTCAACACTAAACATGCCCAATTTTTTTACTTTTCCTCATTGGTCAGGTTTTCTAAAACTTTCATCATTTTTTTCTCTCCTCTGGACTGTCAGAAAGATGTGGACAAATTGGAGAAAGTTTGATGCCCAGAACTGGTAGCCCAGCTGAGGCCTCACAAATACCATCTCTTGTGTCTCACATATGATGTCCCTGTTAATACACTCCAGAATTAATTAGCCCTTTTCACAGCTGTATGAGATTGTTGACTCATTCAATTTATGACCCACTGTAACTCCCAGATCCTTTTCAGCAGTACCACCACCTAGCTAGTTATTCCACATTTTGTATCTGTGCATTTGTTTTTTCCTTCCTAAGTGTGGTATTTTGCACTTGCCTGTATTGAATTTCATCTTGTAGAATTCAGACCAATTTTCCAGTTTGTCAAGGTCACTCTGAATACTAATCCTGTCCTCCACAGTGCTTGCAAGCTCTCTAATCTTGGTGACATCTGCAAAATTTATAAGCATATTGTCCTCTCCATTATCCAAGTCAATAGTGAAATAGCAAAGCGAGGACTGACTCTTGCAGACTTCACTAGATCTGCCCTCCTGGTTTGACACTGAACTATTGATAACTAGACCACGTTTTCCTAGTTTGCTTATGAGAATGTCCTGTAGGAGTATATCAAAAGCCTTACTAAAATCAAGATAATCACATCTACTGCTTCCCTCCATATATTAGGCCAGTAACCCTGTCAACGAAGGAAATTAGATTGGTTTGGAATTATTTGTTCTTGAGAAATCCATGCTGGCTATTCCTTATAACTCTGTTATTCTTTAGGTGCTTATAAACTAATTGTTTAACGATTTGTTCTGGGATCTTTTCAGGTACTGAAGTTAGGCTGATAGGTCTATAATTTTCTGGTCCTCTTTTTCACCTTTTTAAAGCTATGTACTATGTTTTTCCTTTCTCTGGCCTTTTGGGGCCTCACCTGTCCTCCAGGAGTTCTTAAAGTTAATTGCTAATGGTTCAAAGATTGCTTCAGCTAGTTTATTAAGTATCCTAGGATGAATTTCATCAGGTTCTCCTGACTTGAACGTATCCGACTTATCTGAATATTCTTTAACCCAATGTTTTCCTATTTTGGCTTGCATTCCTTCCCTCTTGTTGTTAATGTTAATTTTGTTGAATATCTGGTCACCATTAACCTTTTTAGTGAAGACTGAAGCAAAATAGGCATTAAACACTTCAGCTTTCTTGATGTAGTCTGTTATTAGCTCTCCTTCTCCACTAAGTAAAGGACCTATACTTTGTTTTGTCTTTCTGTTATTTAAATTAAAGAACCTCTTCTGATTGACTTCTATGTCCTTGCTAGGTGTAATTGATTTTGTGTCTTAGCTTTTCTGATTCTGTTTCTACATGCTTACACTATTTGTCCATGTTTCCAGTTTTTGTAGGATTCTTTTTTTATTTTCAGGTCATGAAAGAAGTTCTGATAGAGCCATATGGGCCTCTTGATATTCTTTCTATCTTTCCTTCACATCAGGATAGTCTGCAGTTGTGCCTTGAATACTGTCTACGTAAGAGACTGCCAACTCTCCTGAACTCTTTTATCCCTGAGATTTTCTTCCCATGGGATTTTATCTTACCAGTTCTGTGAGTTTCTTACTCTGTTTTTTAAGTCCATTGTCCTTATTCTGCTGCTCTTACACCTTCCTTTCCTTAGTATCTATCCTTTCCTGGTCTATGTCACCCAAATTGCCTTCCGCTTTCAGATGTGCTACCAATTCTTCCCTGTTGGTCAGAATAAAGTCGAAAATGGCTGTCCCTCTGGTTACGTCCTCCACTTTCTGGAACAAAAAGTTGTCCCCGGTACATTCCAAGAACTTATTGGAAATTTTGTGTTTTGCCATCTTACTTTTCCAATAGATGTCTTGATAGGTAAGGTCTTGAATTGCTACCAGGTTTTGTGTTTTGGATATTTTTGTTGTTTGTTCTAGAAATGCCTCATCCACCCCCTCTTCCTGATTTGGCGGTCTGTAGTAGACCCCTACCAGGACATCATCCTTATTTCTTACACCTTTTACACCTCAGAGACTCTCAAATCTTCTGCCTCCATGTATCAGAAGCTTTATTTCCTGGTCAGCCCCTACCTGAACGGGGCTTCTTACTTTTAAGTACACTCTCCATTCCTGAAAACTGTTGCAGATGTAGAGGGGCAGGGACAATATCCACAGGTCCTAGTTAACTGACTTCTTATCTGCCTCATCACGAGTAGGTAGAAATCAAGGTAGCCCAATTTCTTTTAGTATGCCATTTTATCATGAGGGTATCTTTCTTGAATGATTAAAGTTTAACTCTGGCAGAAATTAGTTAAAAAACCAACTATGAATATCACAGGTCTTCAGGTTTTATCTAGTGGAAGTCTTTCGTACTCAGTTATTTCATAGGTTGAAATTTGGAAGTTTTCCATATTTTTTATAAAGTAGCACTGATTCCAGTTCCATGTTTTCTGAAGTGATTGTAAATCATCTCAATATGGTTGATCAGAATTTGTCCCCTTTTTAATAATAGATTATTCTTTGCCATGGACAAAAGGCAGTAAACCCTACCCTTAGCCATTATAGCATGTTTGCTGTAAAGTATGCTTTCTGATTTTGTAATGTTTACGTTATGGCCATAGAATCCCTAGTTTCAACTGGCAGGGAACTGAGTCTTTGGTACTGAGATCTAGACACATTTTTAACAGTGAGGGTAATTTTCCACTGGAACAATTTATCAAGGGATGTGGTTGATTATCCATCTCTTGAATTAGTTAAATCAAGATTGGATGTCATTCTGAAAGATGTGCTCTATTTCCACCACAAGTTATTGGGCTTAATGCAGGAATTATTGGGTGAAATTATACGGCCTGTTCTGTGCAGTCTGGATAATCACAATGGTCCCTTTTCTAGCCTTAAAATCTAGAAAACTATGAAAAAAGTATATTTTATAATATGCTCTTGAACTATATAACATCTTGTAGCAAGCTTCTTTCATTCTGTATTTTTCCTTATTTCTGGAAAATATTTCCATATTTCTTTATTAATATGTTATAATAGATTTTAGGAAATTTATTTTTAATCATGTATTTATAAAAAGGTTAATTTACTGTCTGTGTAATATTAAAATTATCTCATTTATACACCACTAATTTTAATTGTTCATATTTTAATCTTAGCTATATACCCCCTTCTGTTAACTGCAAAACTCTTTTGTGTTCTCTTTGCAATATCCAAATTGAACACTTAAGATCGTTAATTGAATAGCTTAGATGGTATATCAGCAATAGGCACAAATACATGTTTTAAACTACTTTTGCCTTGAGAGAAATGATCCCCTTGCTCAAGAAAGAAATTTGTTTTGTTGAGACTGGAACATGCTCAATGTGCTTTCAATTATGGCTGAATAGTCATAGAGGATAGAGGTGCACTACTTTTTCCTTTGCTGTTAGCCCTAGAGTGAGTCCATTGCTACTATGTCTGGTGTTGACAAAACCTCAATAGTGTTTTAGATTTCCAACAGGAAAATCCAGAACCATGGTTTGTGTTCTGTTTTTTATGGCTTATAGGACTAGAGCGATGTCTAAGCTTCCCCATCTCACTTAACTAATCTTTAAATATTTTTGCCATGGTTGTAGGATTACAAAGGGTCTGAAGTATGTCATCCAAATCCCACTCTCAGAATTTACAGACATATCCTGTCTTCCTGCCCCAGTGACCATAAAATGCACATAGAAGCATGCAACAAGCCAACCCCCAGCCCCAGCACTTTTGATATGTTGAACATTGCATATTGTGTGTTGTTATAGCACATAGTAAATCATCCCTAGATAGTAAAAATATATGCTGTAAACAGCAGAGATTAAGGAAATGAATAGTTTTGGATTTCCATTTAGATAAGCATCGATATTTAGCCAGAGTTTGAAAAGTGCTGAGTACTAGATAGCTCCCAGGTCATATATTTGTGTGTCTAAATATGGACTTAAGTGCCTAACTTGGAGACTAATTTTGAAATCCTTGGACTGAAATGCTGGATTCCCATCTCAACTAAGCAACCTATTGAGGCCCTAACCACTCTCTACAGACCTCTGCATGCCAATTTCTGCAACTCTCCATCCCTACACAGTACCATTTTCCTTCCACAGGCCCTATGTCAGACATACACACCAGTAACCATCAGCCATTTCTGGTGTTATCTTCTGGTGTTAGATTCCCTCCACTGCCTTTTGCTTGCAGATGACATGACTGCATCCTTGGGCATCTTCCAACTTGCCCACACTGGTATCTTTCTGTTTCCTACTCACCCTGGCCCACGGCCTCATTGAACCCCCTCCCACCCAATTAGTATCACGTACCCATGGTGCCTTTCTTCCCATCTTGCTCAGGACCCTCACTCACATCTAAACACTACACTCCTGTAGCACCTTACCTCCTATTATTAAAGTTTAGAGATCACAACTGAGACAAAGGCCCCAGTGTGATAGTTTCTGTTCCAAAGAGTGCATAGTCTAAATAGACAAGACAGGCAAAGTGTGGAGTAAAAATAGTAGTATTATCCCCAACTTACAGATATGGAACTAAGGCCCACAGAGATGGGTCCAGGGTCACACAGGGAGTGTATGACACAGCTAGGAATTAAACTCTGTCCCAGAGCAATGCCTTAACTAGAAATTACATTTCTTTTACAAGTCCAGAATAGACATTCCTCTGTCCCTGTCCACATCCCTGTAGTAACCTCTCACCCCATTCAGGTCTCTTGCTCCGCTCATGTCTTCATATAGGAGGGCTTGTTGGCTATACCCAACTCGAAGGCTCTTTGGGAGGCCCTGGGTGGTAGCTCCAAATTGAGACAGAGGACTGCCAATTAATAGCTTCCCAATCTATCATCTTTTGGGTGGTGGTAGGTGGCCTTTGTATGCTCCTCTCACATCTTAGGGCAGAAGCCTGTTGCATAACAACGCAGTCTGGAAGACCCTGCATGGTTTGAAGGATTTCTGGGCACTTAACATGGTTGAGCAGAGACCCGGCTCTGTCACTTTCTCCTGTCCTGGGGAGAATAGGTGCAGGGACCATTCTTTCTTAACCCCCTCTCCCAAAAAGGCTTTGAAGGAGGGGATAGACTGATTCTCACCAGACCATCCTGTCTCATGAATGTATAATAGGAGGAGGTACCCACCAAAAGAGACTGGAAAGAGGGGGAATAGGTGATGACTATTGGGGCCTGATCCCTGAAAACATCAAGGGTGAGTCTGTGTGTGAGGTCCGAATCTGAAATCTCTCCCCATCTTAAAAATATTGAAAGGTTGAGGGTTGGTTTTAGATTTTAGACAGACTAGTTAACAGGAAATTATAACTGAATAAAATATTTAAAGTGCCACATTTGTTTATTCTTGCTTGGTTATCAGCATATCACAAATTCTCAATAAGTTGAATGCCATGTTATTTAAAATAGACTATAACATATTGGTGCAGTACATCACATAGAACATTTTCTGTAATATTTGAAGCCTAGTATATAATATGATCCTCACAAGCTAATCATAGTAGCTCCTATCACATTGCAATTTGCAATTAGATGTGGCTTGTGGTGAAGTGAACTGCCACTGGGAATGCCACAGTAAGAAAAAGGTATACATGCTGAGGTGCAGCTGAGCTAATGTATGCTTATTTATTGGAGCCAAGCAGGAGTCAGAAATTAAGGCATAATAAATTTGGGATTGTACCAGCCAGAGGTTTACACATTTGTACCCTAAATAGAAGGAAGACCTTAGAAATGATGGATTAAAATGTAGCTGATCTCTTGAAAAATGAATGTGAATGAAAATTTAAAATGTTTTTGCATAATGCAAGTATTTGAATCAGGAGCATATGCAGTCATCTAAAAGATATAAAAATAGATCAGATACTTAGGCTTCTGTCTGAGATATGATGTACTACATACATTTATATAAAAACATGCACACATTATATAAACAGAAATATAAATCCACTTTTTGATTCAGAAAACATACCAAGGTACTGAGCCAATCCTGCATCATCAAGAGGTTCCTTTTGAACTGGAATTACACAGTGCTAAGATGTGCTAATGTTAACTGGAGAAAATAGGGACAGGGGGGGTAACCTCAAGACCTTTTATGTCTGATCTTGCCCGCCGACCAAAATGTGTGTTTCACTGGCCTCAGAATTCCATTTTTCTTAAAAAAACGAGCTCAGTGGCTAGCAACTTTAAGGCCATCCTTTAAAAAGCTCTTCACACATGGATTTTAAAAAACACTGAAGTATCAATAGAGACTTTAGAATGTCAATAACTTTCTCTTCATTATCTCTCCAGAGATTTCATCTGCTCTCAATATGTTCACAGGCATTTCCTCTGTTAACTATAGCAGGGCAGAGGCAGAACAATGAGAGAGTAAAATTCCCCAGAGGCTCAGGTTTGACTATATAATCACCCTCTCTGGGTAGGATATTGTTACAGGGGTTCAGGTTTACTCTAAAATTTGTATCAATTGGGCAAAATTCTCTAGGTGCATTAATTTTATGTGGACTTAAAAGTAGTAAACATAAAAATACAAGCCAGACAAGCTAGCTCCTGTGTTACTCTAGAGCTCACTGTCTTGGATTCTGCTCCATATAACCCCCCCCCCATCTCCCCTAGTGAATGTGTCCTGAGAGTAAAAAAACCCTTCTTTTAAAATCTTGCTTCTGAGTAGATTCAACATTACTTAATTATTGAAGCACTTATCTGGTAGTGCCTCCCTGAACTGCCTCTGAATCCTGGCTCAGAATTTGCTTTGAAATCCCAGGCTGCTGGGGCTGGTTCAGAAGTTCCCTCTTCTCAGGACACCATTGGGATAGACTGCAGCAATGCTTTCGATTATGCTACAAGAAGACATCAAAAGCCCTGAGCACTCCATCCCAACAACCATAACTTTATAATTTTCCCTTGTGTATCCCTTGTGTATCAATGCATTCTGTGCTTCAGTCAGGGATAGCACAGAACAAGATAATAAGGAGAATGTTTAATTTCTGAGAAAATGGCTTTTCAGTACCCTGTTCTTCATAGATATTCATCAGTGATAAATGTTGTAAGAATATGAGCATTGACGATGCAGCAAGTGCATCATCTTTAGCTTCTATTGCTCATAAGTTGAGGTCATCAGTGCAGTTGGCATTATGATTTGTGTTAATAAGATTGACATATATGAGTTTTTCAAGAGCTCCTAATACCAAAAGAAGCTTCGATGGCAAAACACCAGTTCTGTGACCATTCTGAGCCATCATTTATCTTCACTCAGGGGAACTCTGAAGAAAGAGCAAGTTCCTTTGCATTTACGTAAGAACAGACATACTGGGTCAGACCAAATGATCTATTCTCCATCATTTGTGGGGAAACAAGAAAGAAGAAATTTTGTGCAATATTCTGGTTCTTAAACATAGCTCTATATAGGAAAAGTGATTGATCGTGTACATTGTTGACTGCGGGCACTTATGGATAAATTATTTCAGTTTGCAAAGTAAGATATTTGATTTTGTTACTGTTTTCTGAAGTGGAAACAGTGGCAGGAATTGCATTTGATAGCACCTTTCCATTTAGGAGATATTTCCTCATGTTTTTCTTCAGCACTTCTTTTTGTTTGCTTTTGTTTTTTTATTATTGGTATTGAACAATAATTTATAATTTATTAGCTGAGATACTTTTATAGTTCCCATTCAGATTTTCTCACCAATTAATATTTTTAATTTTGCTGTCTGAGGGCTAGGTATCATTATTGTAAATCATGCTTTCAGTGATGTGAAGACACTGATGTCAATACATGCATAATAAAAACATGGTACCCTAAAAAGTTTTTTTCCCCATCTTGAGATTCTTTTTTTAGTGCCAGTTGTTCCCTGACTTGTTCAAATGTTTCATTCAAGTGAATTAAATGCCCTATTCCACAACACATTCTGTTTTATTTATGATGTTGAATGTAGTCAAAAGCTTTCAAAATTTCCTTGTAAGTACAGTAGACGATGTTTAGTGTTCCTGCAGTTTATTGCATTATATCTTAGACAGTAATATTCTCCAGGAATGATAAACCAACCTCCTTTTCTTGTTTGCTGTCCTTAATCAAGATGTTATTTCCCTTTGTTTTAAAGGACTTATTGCCCGAGTCTCCTCTCTCGTACATAATGCTGCATTTGAATATCTCCACTGGCTACAGCGGGATTAGTACTGATTTTACACCAGGGTTTGTGAAAGGAATCAGGCCCTGAGTTCCCAAAAGAGCTGTGATTTGCACAGACGAACATTATTTCATACACATGTTAAGGACATGGATTGTGTATGTAAGAATGGTAACAACAGCATTAGTGACACTAAAAGCTTAACATTGCCTCTAGCTGAAATAATATTGACAAAATTACCAAAATATCATCCACTAAAACTGGTCACTTCTGTTATTTCAGTCAAGCTCTGTTGGCTTCTGTACTGTTTTTCATCTTTCTCCCTTTTTAGCAGGGGCACTATTTGCTATGAGGCAACCAGTCCTCTGGTTTTGAAATGGCATGTGTTTTGTAAGTCAGCTTTGCTTTCAGTTACTTCATGCTCCAGCTCTGCTGCTGCTTTGGGCATTGAGATAGCAGCAGCTATTGCTCCAGCCAGCATTACTGGTGTCACTATTAGGCTTCCATGTGACAGCTCTTCTCTCCTTTCCTGCAATCCTATTGATATCCTTGATTTAGCAACATGTCAGACACCTGTTTTCACACTATTAAACTTCATTTCTTCTGCATCATAATTTAGCCCTTTTGATCCTGACATTCATACACTGTCTAAAGCAGAGTCACATGCAGACTGGTCCAAGCTCCCTTTTTGATAAATCAGGGTTTAAATTCTCACCACAATCAGAAGGAACCCAAAAATCAAATGTAATTTCATATTTTGGACAGCATTAATAGCATGGTAAATTAATGGATCCATGTAAATAAGAAACAAAGAGGAATAACTGCAAAAAACAATAAGACTAATATAGAATGTGCCATACCAAACAATACCCTGCTTTTACATACAATGAAATTGCATTTTTGGGAGATGTGTTTAAAAGGGATGAATAATTGTATTTGTAACTGCTGTTGCTAGAATAGAGGTAACAGAGATTTCATCCAGGGCACAGCATTGTACAGTTTCAAAGTACAGCATGGCTAGGAGTCTCAATGTTTTACATTGTGTGGACTCCACCTCAATAAAAGGAGCATCTTGTGTACCTCCTCCATTCATAACAATGAAGAATCAACTTGTGATTGTGAGGACAACTCTCTCTCCCATTTATGCATGGTAGAGGAAGGGATTTGGATAATGCAGAATTCAGAAAATAGGGTTGCAGATGAATTGGAGTATACTGTATTAGGAAAGTATTTATGCATTTTTAACTGCTCTGCAGTTTTGGTCACAGTAGTTTTGGTTCTTGATGGTAGCTGTTTCCTCTCTTCCTACATAGAAGCAGCCACTAGTAAAGGTAGCTAGGGTGTTTTAAACTCCTTTTAGAGGAATACATGGATTCACCAAGGGCAAGTCATACCTGGCCAACCTGATTGCCTTCTATGATGAGATAACTGGCTCTGTGGATATGGGGAAAGTAGTGGACATGATATATCTTGACTTTAGCAAAGCTTTTGATACAGTCTCCCACAGTATTCTTGCCAGCAAGTTAAAAAAGTACGGATTGGCTGAATGGACTATAAAGTGATAGAAAGCCGGCTAGATTGTTGGGCCCAACGGGTAGTGATCAACAGCTTGATGTCTAGTTGGCAGCCGGTATCAAGCGGAGTGCCCCAGGGGGTCAATCCCGGGACCGGTTTTGTTCAACATCTTTATTAATGATCTGGATGATGGGATGGATTGCATCCTCAGCAAGTTTGGAGATGACACTAAGTTGGGGGGAGAAGTAGATACACTGGAGGGTAGGGATTGAGTCCAGAGCAGAAGTGGGCAAACTACGGCCCGCAGGCCACATCCAGCCCACAGGACCCTCCTGCCCAGCCCCTTACCTCCTGGCCCCGGAAGCTAGCCCCTGGCCCCTCCCCTGCAGCCTCAGCTCACCCCGCTGCTGGCGCAATGCTCTGGGCGGCAGGACTGCGAGCTCCTGGAGCAGTGCAGCAGCTGAGCCAGGGCCTGACCCAGTGCTCTGTGCTGCGAGGTGTGTGGCTGGCTCCAGCTGGATGGTGCGGCTGTAGTGCCGTCAGCCACTGGTGCTCCAGGCAGCGCGGTAAGGGGATGGGGAGTTTGGAGGGTAGTCAGGGGGTGGGGGTGTGGATAGGGGTCGGGGTGGTCAGAGGGTGGGGAACAGGGGATTGAATGGGGGCAGGGGTCCCGGGGGGCAGTCAGGAATGGGAGGAGGGGTTGGATGGAGTGGCAGGGGGCGGTCAGGGGCAGGGGTTCCAAGGGCGGTGAGGGGACAGGGAGAATGGGGGGTTCGATGGGGCAGGGGTCCCGGGGGGGCCATCAGGGGGCAAGAGAGGGTAGATGGGTGGGCCACACATCCCTCCCCTAACCGGCCCTCCATACAATTTTCAAAACCCAATGTGGCCCTCAGGCCAAAAAGTTTGCCCGCCCCTAGTCCAGAGTGACCTAGACAAATTGGAGGATTGGGCCAAAAGAAATCTGATGAGGTTCAACAAGGACAAATGCAGAGTCCTGCACTTAGGATGAAAGTCCTGTGGCACCTTATAGACTAACAGACGTTTTGCAGCATGAGCTTTCGTGGGTGAATACCCACTTCTTCAGATGCAAGAAGTGGGTATTCACCCACGAAAGCTCATGCTGCAAAACGTCTGTTAGTCTATAAGGTGCCACAGGACTCTTTGCTGCGTCTTGCATCTGAAGAAGTGGGTATTCACCCACGAAAGCTCATGCTGCAAAACGTCTGTTAGTCTATAAGGTGCCACAGGACTCTTTGCTGCTTCTACAGAACCAGACTAACACGGCTACCCCTCTGATACTTAGGATGAAAGAATCCTATGCACCGCTACAGGCTGGGGACCAACTGGCTAAGCGGCAGTTCTGCAGAAAAGGACCTGGGGATTACAGTGGATGAGAAGCTGGATATGAGTTAGCAGTGTGCCCCCGTTGCCAAGAAGGCTAACAGCATATTGGGCTGCATTAGTAGGAGCAGTGCCAGCAGATCGAGGGTTTATTCCTCTCTCTTCGGCACTAGTGAGGCCACATCTGGAGTATTGTGTCCAGTTTTGGGCCCCCCACTACAGAAATGATGTGGACAAATTGGAGAGAGTCCGGTGTAGGGCAACAAAAATGATTAGGGGGCTGGGGCACATGACTTACGAGGAGAGGCTGAGGGAACTGGGCTTGTTTAATCTGCAGAAGAGAAGAGTGAGGGAGAATTTGATAGCAGCCTTCAACTACCTGAAGGGGGGTTCCAGAGAGGATGGCGCTTGGCTCTTCTCAGTGATGGCAGATGACAGAACAAGGAGCAATGGTCTCAAGTTGCAGCGGGGGAGTCTAGCTTGAAAATTAGGAAATACTGTTTCACTAGGAGGATGGTGAAGCACTGGAATGGATTACCTAGGGAGGTAGTGGAATCTCCATCCTTAGAGGTTTTTATGGCCCGGCTTGACAAAGCCCTTGCTGGGATGATTTAGTTGGGGTTGGACTAGATGACCTCCTGAGGTCTCTTCCAACCCTAATCTTCTATGATTCTATGATTCTTTACAATGAAGTTGCAATAATTTGGGGGTAAAAGAAGTGGAGTCTGCATCACGTATCCTGTAAGCTCCCTTTGGACAACCAATGACATACACCACAATTTGAGAATCATAGTATTATGGGCTATCAGATTTGATCTACCAATACCAATACAATATGGCAGATCATGCTCTTGTGTTTCCAGTATTATTGCAAAGGGAAACATATTTCTACCATTCTGAGGTTTTTTAAAGTAAATTTCAAAAACAGGTCTAAAAAATGCAATATCTATTAACACAAAACTATGCAGGGTAAAGAGCAAGTCCATTGGGTTATATACCAGGGAGAGAGAACTTGAAGAAAGGCAGGCATTATGTGCTATAATATGTCATTTCAATTGTGGGTTATTTACAGCTGCAATATAGACTTTGTGAATGTGAATAAGTCTGTAGTAGAGTTCTCATTTAGCTTCAAACAAAAACTAGACAAACATTAAAGTCACTTCTTCTGGGATCAGTTTATTAACCCAAAGGTAATTTAAAATAATGATATGCGAGTCTCCAACCTAATTCTCCCAAGCCTTGGCTGTTGCTAAGCGGTTCCTTTTCCTTCAGGATTACTTCCACTTCCCCTATATTCAGAGTGAAATCTAATGAGTGGCAGCAGACCCAATGAGTCAAGAAATTTCCTGTAGCTTCCTGCAAAGTTCCAACACCTCCTAACAAAGTGGGGCAATAGGAGAATTGTGCCACCCTGTTACAAGTTGCTACAAAGCAAAGTCATACCAATAGTTCATATTTTGCTACAGCTGATAGATTTCCTTCACAAGGAAATCATCTCAAAAAATCTTCAGTTGATAAAATGTTAATAAAATGGCACTGATAACTTTTTTCTTTTATTTCTGGATCAGAAATATATTTGGCCACTTAATTGAAGATTTATTTTGTTGCTAATGATGCACTGAAAACTATCAGTGTGCTCCAATGATCAAAGAACCATCTTAGAAAACTATGAATAATCAGTTTTATTGATTTTTGGCCATTGTTGTTTCTGCAACTGGTGCTTCTGCTACTTCACACTGAGATGTATGAATGCTTCTTGATTTTTTAAAGTAGTATTAATATAGAATCCTAAAAATATAGGGCTGGAAGGGGCCTTGAGAGGTCATCCAGTTCAGCCCCCTGCACTGAGGCAGAACCAAGTAGACCTTGACCATCCCTGAGAATTTTTTTCTAACTTGTTCTGAAAAATTCCAATGTTGATGATTCTCTCCACTCCATTATCGACGTCTGTAATGAAATCTTTGAACAGTACTAGACTCAGGAGAGACCCCTGCAAAACCCTACTAGATATATCCTCCCAGTTTGACAGCAAACCATTGATAACTACTCTTTGAGTTCATTTTTCAATCAGTGGTGCATTCACTTATAGTAATTTCATCTAGAACATATTTCCCTAGTTTGTTTATGAGAATGTCCTGTGGGACTGTGTCAAAAGCCTTATTAAAATCAAGATATATCACACCTACAGCTTCCTCTATCCACTAGGACAGTAACCCCGTCAAAGAAGGAAATTAGGTGGTTTTGGCATGATTTGTTTCCCTCCTATTCCTATTATCTTCTACCAATTGTTTAAGAATTTGTTCCAATGTGTTTTCAGGTATCAAAGTTAGGCTGACTGGTGTATAGTTTCTTGAGTTCTCTTTGTTCCCCTTTTTACAAGATGGGTACAACATTTCCCTTTTTCCAGGTTTTTGGGACCTCACCTGTTCTAAAAAATAATTGCTAACTGTTCTAAGGTTGCTTCAGCTAGTTCCTTAAGTACCCTAAGAAAAATTTCATCAGGAGCTGTCAACTTGAATATATCTGGTTTATCTAAATATTCTTTAACCCATTCTTTCATTTTTTTCCGGCTTGTGTTCTTTCCCCCTTATTGATATTAATTGTGTTAAGTATCTGGCCACCATTAACCTTTTTTGTGAAGACAAACAAAATAGGCATTAAACATCTCAGCTTTCACATGCCATCTGTTATTAGCTCCCCTTTTCCAGTAAGTGGAAGACCTATACTTGCTTTCATCTTTCTCTTGCTCATAACGTATTTAAATAATCTCTTCTGATTGCCTTTTATGTCACTTGCTAGATATAACTCATTTTGTGCACAGCCTTTCTGATTGTGTCCCTAAATGTTTGTGCTAGTCTTTTGTATTGATCATTAGTATTTTGTCCATCTTCCTCTTTTTGAAGGATTTCCATTACAATGACTGTTAATATGTAAACAATGGTAGAATATTTGGTGCAGTAACTTCATACTTTGTTGAACCAAAAAAAAAATCTTTTGAATATCTGGAAATCGAACTAACAATTACGTCAATACTTACTTAAGTGGCTATTAAATGTCTGATTATGGGTAGCTTGGACACTAGTAAGTGAGTGGTATGAAGGCAAAAAGATCCTTCCTCACTTGGGTTTCCCTTCAAAGAGGCTCATCCTAGCTGCAGTGCTTGCATTTCCCTGGACAGGAGGACTGCTCGAAGTCTAGAGTTGATAACTTCCTTAAAAAGAGCAGGAAGGAGGTGAAACCATGGCCGCACTCATACCTTTCACCAGTAACCAGAGCTGTCTAGCTGTGGAATGTGTGAATTCTGCACATTATCTCCCCCCCCCTTGCAAAAAACAAACAAACAAGCAAAAAAACCCCTCCATGGCAGGTTGTGCCCAGAAGCTGCATGATTACATGAAGCAAAATGGGTCATTTTGCAATGGCCAGTCACAAAGCTCTTTGAGGCAATGTGAGTTTAACACTTTGATACTTCCTACACTAGACTGTAAAGAAGATCAGATTTCTGCCAACGTATCAGATTTGGAAGATAATATCCAAGCAAAACTTAAAAGCTAAATAAAAGAAATCCTAGAAATAAACTCAGTTGGACCAAATAAAAACAACATTGTCATTCTTTTAACTTTGTGTGCAGTCCACAGTGCAAGAGCTGAAAGATACTTTTAAAGTTATACTCTACTACTAAGTGACACATTCCGAAGCACAAAATCAAAAATTTGCTTCTATAAAGCAGACAGCAGCAGCATGAACTCACTAAACACAAACTTTCTCATTTGTCTAGGGCCAGATCCTGCAAAGTCCTGAGTAGTGCATTGGAGATGCTGAGCACCCTGACCTCTGAGGAGGCTTTCTGAACAGTGTGGCATTGGGCCCTTCATTTGTAATGCTTTTCTGCACAGAAAGACTAATTGTATATACACCCTTGTTTGTAGGTGTGTTGGCTCCTTTAAACATATTATCAGCTAAATTTAATATCTTCCCCCCAACAAAGCTATTTTTCGTTTTTTTGTTTTTGTTAATCTATGCAAGTATATAAAAATGTGAACCAAGACCTATGATTGGTCCCCATTTCCTTTAGTACTCTGGAATGTTGCCTGGTACTGGTGCTTTTATTTGTCTAATTCATTTCCACTTTTTAAATTAATATTAGTGGTGGTTTTTATGCTCTTGCAATCTTCTTGGTCTTTGAATTTTATTTATCTGATTTAAGAAAATCACAAACTGTCATAAAATTTAATTTTTCTCTTCGTCATTCTTAAGATTATCTATCAGAATGTACTACTCATTCTTTCTATAGCATAAATTATTTGCAGAGAAGCATTATGCCTCCTTTTATATTTTTGGAAAGTGCCAAGCACACTGACACTCAATAAATAATAAAGCTAGTATTTCCCTTTAGGTCTGTTTCCTTTCCTTGTACACTTAAAACTTTAAACACTTAAATGGGATAAGATTTTTTAAATGGGTGCTTAATGTTAAGCTTTTAGGTCCATATTTAAGCACCTACATTAGCGGCCTCATTTTTCCAAAGCGCCGAGCACTCAGCAACTCCCATTGAGTTCAATAGGAGTTTAATAGGGGCCTTGCTGCTTGAAGACTCTTGTTAATATAGAATCTGTTCAAAATACTTTAAGGTGGTGGCTCCATATTAGTGTTTTGAGTATATAGAATCATAGTGCTAGAAGGAACTGCAAGGGTCATCTCATCTAGCCCCCTGCCAAGATGCAGGATTTCTTGTGTCTAAAACAGCCAAGACAGATGGTTATCCAGCCTTCTTTTGAAGACCCTCCAATGAAGGAGCTTACACAACCTTCCAAGGAAGTCTATTCCATTGTCCTACTGTTCTTACAGTTAGGAATTTTTTCCTGAAATTTAATTTAATCTAAATCTTTTTCTTTCAATGAGGTTTGTTAAAACCTAAATATTAGAAACCCAGGAGACTCAGAATTTAGGTTACATTTACCAACACTTAAAAGTATGAGGGAAATTCACAGTTACAGTGATTACAAGTAATTTCTGCCATAACCACTGGACACAATTCCTTGTTGTGAATGCAGTATTGGGTTGATAGTACAATAACAGTGGTGTGGCAATGTCCAATGTACTTCTGTGATTACTGGTTAGGCCTCCTAAATTGCTTAGAAGTTCATAGTATCTTTAGAAAATTCAGTTAATAAATGGCACTATGTCACCCCAGCAAATAAATAGATTCGATCTCATAGGGTCTCCTATGCCATTCTTATTTACTCCTGGGGGAATTCTGCACCTAAAAATTCTGTGCACAATATATTAAAATTCTGCAAAGTTCTGCATATTTTATTTATCAAAATAACACAATATAATCATGCCAGCCTCAGTTATTTTGGTAATTTATTTAAAAATATCTGTCAGCAAGTATATCTGTGACAATAGAGACAACAAACAAGATTCAGGAAATGTTTTGACAAATAGATTCCTTACTAAGCATTTTAATACAGAACTCTGAGTAACAATTAATTTAAACTAAAATGCAAAAATGTATTTCCCGCACCCTTCAGAAACAGTGCAAAGGCTTGGGGGAGTCGGGGTAATGGAGGAGCTGAGGGAGAGGGAAGTACCTTCTGGGAAGGAGCTTGGGAGCGAACCTGGAAAGTTGTTGGGTGTGGATGGGAGAGGTATGGAACAGTGTTCTTTGGGGGGAGGATTGTTAGGGAATTAGGGAGCCTCCCCCATGCAGACCCTGGCTGACCTCTAGCCTTTCTCATTCAATCAGGCACATCTGCCCCTGGCCTTATGTGTCCCTGAACCCCCACTCCCCATTTAGTGGGGCATATCTGCATATGTCCTCATGTGTTGCTGCATCCCTACTCAGCCACCTCCACTCCCCCCATCCCAATGTGGCCCTGAACCCCCACTCCCATTCAGCCTTTGGTTCAATGTTGTCACCCCACTAGCTCCCATCTCCCTGCCCCAGTCTGCCTCCCCAACACATTAGCCCTTCTGAACCCCAGTCCGTCCCACCCACATCCTGTGCCTCCTCATCTGGCCCCACAGGCAGTGCACTATGAGGAAGGTAGCCTCTGCCCCCTCCCTTTCTGTGGTTGGCTGCTCCAGCCTATGAGCCAGCTGCACTGTCTGCGCCACATCAGCCTCTGATTGGCGAAGGATTTAAATACAGTATGACCCCTCCTGTGGCTTCCCTTCACCTCCCCATCAGAATCGTTATTCTGCAGGAGTCGGGGGGGGAATCTGCAGGGAACATTAATTCTGTGCTTGTGCAATGGCACAGAATCCCCTCAGTATTGGAGCACTTGTTTCCTTGTGAACTACTTTGTCGGCAGTTCTTAAAGTGCATTGTTCCCTTATATTCATTCCAGAGCCTGCTATTAATCTTATAAATATCAATAATTGTATCAGAAAGGATGGTGTTTGTTCAGACCACCCTGTAGGCAGGCCCTGACAATAAACTTTTTACAAACCGAAATGATTGATTAGAGATGCAGATGTTGGCCTCTCTAGCCTCATATTCCTTAAAGTTATGTATCAAAATGTCAGTTCATACCCTTATATGCCTTAAAAGTTTTCTTTTGTTAATCTGAGGACTTTATAGCACTACTAATTTCTTTTGCTAACTGCTTTATCACTTCACTAGCTCTGCCACCATTCCAAACAAGAAAAAGGTAAGCATAGACGCTAATTACGAGAAAGTTGGAGAAAAGTGATATTATAGTTGGATGTTTTCATAAGACAGTCATTCCAAACTACTACTATTAATATGGGTTTGCATATGAACACTGGCACTAAAGGTTTTTTGCCAGTGGAACTCCAGTCCTCCCATTTATTTGTATAAATTGATAGGATGACTCAGCAGAAAGAACCCAGCCTTCAGCAAAGTTGTCTTCTCAATAGGAGGGGGGAACCTGATCTGGAGATTACTCTTTATTCACTGGGAACACAGCTGTGCTTTTGCATCCTGTTACAGTTTGTATATGATGACATCCTTAATAAAGCTTGGATTGCTCCAATCCCCGCTCTTGCAGTTGTGAGCAGTACAAGTTCCACTTCAGATTAGAATTACCATCGCTAAATGGGAAGTGGCAATTCCTGGTATGAATTTATCTGATAAACTGATACAGAAAGATTGTGAACTATTCAAAATGTGAATTGAACCCACAAATCTTAAGCCTATGTGAGAACAACCTTTCTTCCCCTCCCCCCCATTCTATCTCAAACAAACCCCAATATATAAAAACCTTATTGCCTATATCTGTGATGACATCCATTAGTCATGTTGATTAATGCAGTGCTGGAAATCACCAGATATCATGGTGATGGACAGAGTATAAGAACCTACTAGAATAGAAAAGTTTTATTGGCTATGTTCAAAGCACTCCATAAAACATTACTGAATGACTTTTCATTACTTCTCTGAAAAGGGGTGGCACCACCCATCCCCGGTGGGGGGTTGAGGAAGGGTAGACATAAAATTGGGGGGCTAAGCCCCCACTCACCATGTGGCCCCACCCTCTGCTCCTTCTCAGGTGCTGGCCCCACCTTCTCCTCTCTCCCCACTGAGATGCCATCCCCTGCCCAGATCGGAGGCCAGAAACTGGAGCTGGGAAGTGCGGGGCAGCTACTGTACTGGCTGGTGCCATGGTGCAGGTGGCTGCGGCGCTCTTCTGTCTCCTCCTCCTGCTGGGGTCCAGGGGGTTGGGGCTGTAACTGCTCCTCAGCTCCTTGCTGCCCCTCAATTGCCCGCAGCCGGTAACAGCCACCCGGGTGGAGGGACCCGACTCCAGGACCAGCAGAGCTTCAGGGAGCAGCAGCCACAGGGAGCGAGGCCCAGGAGTCTGGGCTGGAGGGTCAGTCTGGACTGCTGCAGGGAGCACTGGACCCTCCACCTGCCCTGAGCGGCATACCCTGGCAAGTGGGGACATGGGACAGAAGCTGCTCTCGGCCCCTCCCTCTGCTCCCCTGCCTGGGCTTACTCCTTCACTGCTGCTGCTGGTGGCGGCACTGCCTTCAGAGCTGGGCACATGGCCAGCAGCCGCTACACACTCTGCTCTGCCTTCAGAGCTGGGCAGTTGGAGAGTGGCAGCTGCTACGGGAGCACTAAGGCAAATTTTGGGGTGGCTATAGTCCTCACAAATGCCACCAGCACTGAAAGGTGATATGAGGATCTGAAATAAATCTTCAGCTTTTTCCAGGCTACAAACCCTTTTTGTTGTTACAAGCTCCAAATTATAAAAAAAAAAAAAAAAAAAAAAAAGTGGCATGTGGGCCAGAAGTTCTAATGATTTCTTTATCATTATAGAAATAGTTGCAGGACTGGAAGGGACCTTGAGAGGTCATAGAGTCTAGTTCCCTGCAATCAGGTATTATTAAGTATTATCTAGACCATTCCTGACAGACGTTTGTCTAACCTGCTCTTAAAAATCTCCAATGACGGAGCTTCCATGATCTTCGTGGGCAATTTATTCCAGATCTTAACTATCCTGACAGGAAGATTTTCCTAATGTCTAACCTAAACTGCCCTTGCTGCAATTTAAGCCCATTGCTTCATGCCCTATCCTCAAAAGTTTACGAGCACAAGTTTTCTTCCTCTGCCTTGTAGTATTTATTATAATAGTGCCTAAAGGCTCTGGCTGAGATTATAGATCTCATTTTGATAAGTGCTGGTAATTATAATTGTATATTGTCTCTTTCAATACTCTGGAGTAGTTCTGTCTGTGGGATCTTGCTTGCAAGTGCACAATTTTGTGCACACACAGAGATCTAGCAAATGTTGTTTTGCATCAGTTTGCTAAACTGTGTATTTACCATTAATGTCTTTCATGTCCAGTTGTGTAAGAAAAAAACATAAGTAATAAAACAGAAAAAAACTGCTCAGACCCCTTTATAAAAAACATTGCATAAAACCTACTATGGAAATATAAAATATTATTTCATAGATTCAAAAGAAATTGGCACTTGTGTTCAGTTATGGTTCTGAAAATGTATGCAGGAAGATGTGTTGAGTGGAAATATTGCCTGAGAAAATGGCATGGACCCATTTCTCTAGAAAATAGAGGACAAGTGTGTTGTTGTTTTTCCCCCCCTCTGAAGCAATGATGTCTAGTAGTAGTTTTAGGGAAGGAGGGATGTTATTTGAAGTTAAAAAATAATACTGTTTTTGCTGTTACTCATTTTTGTGCAAATTTCACAAGGAAACATGTTTGCAAATTTTTAACAAAATCACATTCAGTACTTTTGGGCAGACTACTTGTATGTCATTTCCCAGCACCTTATAGAAGTCCTGAGGAAACAGCTGTAAAGGTACAACTCTGAAGCATTGTAATCCCCCACTGTTAATGTTAATGCTCCATAAATGAACATATCGCTTTGCAAATCACATTTCAGAAGACAAAGTCCTGTCCTTAAGATGTTACAATTAATATCTAACAACTATGGTTCAGGCATGAGAAGGTATGTAGACAGTTTCTCGTAGCTAGTTATTTTTCACTCCACGGGTACCTTTTCTGCATCCTAATATTATGGATTAGGTAAGAAGTAGAATTATTGGCATAAAAATAAACACACTCATGCAAACTTTACTGGTTCTATCTGTATTTGCTTTTTTGTTCCATTTGGCCTACCGATATGGTAAGATACTCCAATATCTTCCCAAACCCTGCAGTTTCCTCCTAGCCTGGATTTCCTTGCAGTTGTCCCACCAAGCTGGCACATAAAATAAAGTTTATTCAGTGAGGCACATTAAAAGGGAATCAACTACTGGTGTATACAAGGAAATAATATAACACTCTTTCATGCTCTATTAAGGTTACTGTTTGTTCTGTAATCATCAGAATGGGTAAAAAAAATTGTAATCTAGTTTATTTTGTATACATATAAACATTTTCTTCACTATTATAAAAATGTGAAAAATAGATGGAGTGTTTTGTGTAAAGATGTGATTCACCAAACTTTCAAAGCACTGTAAGCAACTGATTGCCAAGTACTTCACTGAAAAATCCTTACAATACTACAGTAGTAGAAAAATCCCTAACAAAATTTCCTCAGTTGTATGTTTTCAAGAAAATGTTTTCAACAGCCCTATTCATAACTCACCCCATTCTGGACAAATATTGCACATGATAGTATGTATGCTATGATAATATGATTGATAACTAACTTGTATTTGATCAATTTGATAGAGCAGCATTTTCCTTCGTAGGAAACTCAATTAAGGCAAAAATAAGTTCCTCACTTTAAAAGTTTTTCTTGTAAGTCTTTCTTGTAAGTTCTCCTGTCACCATCAAAAGATATAATGAAAGTAAACATTGCATCAACTAAATACTGTGATATAAATAAATACAAGGCATGTATTTGGCTTTGTCATTTTTTCGTAGTAGAGAGTATTGTTACTCTGTGCAATGTGATCTTGGCTAGTGTATAGCATTGAAGCCTTTACATCTACAGAATTATTTAGAGGAAGTACAACAAATCAAAAGATTAAAGAATGGAGGATGTGATGTTTTGGGGACCACCCTGACTGATAATGGGTTATATCACCACCTGCACTCCAAGGCTTGGAGTGCCCTGGTGTTGTACAGCTGTGGTAGTCAGTAGCCAGCCCCCAAGCATAACGTCTCACCCTGGCTCTCACCAGCCCAGTTATTCCTTGCAGGGTAACACCAACTGCCCCTAGCCTCAAGTCTCCCCAAATCCGTCCTCCCAGAGTGCTTACTTACCAGACGCTTGGACTGTTCCCCTCTGGTTCGCTGCCCCCAAAGGTGTGAAACTACCCCCCACCCCCAGTTCACTGTGGTACAAATATTCCACACAGTTTGTACACCAGATACTTGCTTGGGGTCAAAATAAACAAAAAGTGAAATTGTGTTTTTTTTTCTTTTAAATACAAAGATGAAATGGTAATTGAAACAAACATTGACACAGAAAATAAACATAGACAACTTCAGGCTTTACATTTCTGTATTGTATTAGAAAAGGGATTTTACCTAAGTTACCTATTGCTTTTGAACTGTTTCCCAGCATGCCCCTAGCTATAGGAGGGAATCCATCCTTTCATGGACAGCTTCCTGCCTGGAGGCTGGCCCTCAGTTTTTGGATGCCCTTAACTTCAAAACCCTCCCTTTTGAAAAAGGTTTGCAATTTTTTTTCTTCTTGAGACTCAATAGATATGCAAAATGAGGAAATCCCCAGTTATCTCAGTCTCTTTCCATTAACTCTAATGGCCCATCAATGTCTTTTCCTGGGCTGCACAATGGATCAGAACTTTAGTCCAGTTTTGTGTAAACATCTGGCTTGGGAGGTGCCTCTCCCTGTTTGATCACTCACTGCCCTGCTGTGAGATGGAGCCAAAGTATATAAGCATAGTTCTCTGTATATACAAATATTTAAATTCTTAACCATAGCCTGCATACATATCTCATAATGTTTACTAAGTTTAGAATATTATAAGCTTTAATAAAACACCTTACTTGATATACTTTCAGAGTACAACAATACAGCGTGCAATCAGTTGGCTCTACTATTAATTTTGGGCCATAAACCTTCTGTTCTTCTTTTGGGACATTTGGACCCTGATTGTCACTGAGATTTTTTGGATACTGGAATGGTATGACTTCCTGCAAAGGCTTAACTTTGCCCCCTTGTTATTGGAATCTTAACTGATTTGCTCTTTTGGCTTTGAACTCTTCCTGGAAGATCTGGTGTGATACTACCACACAGGGCATAGTAGATGGGGTAGAGGATCCTCTGCAAGGGATTACCATAACTTTGCAGGGGCTCCCTATGTGGCAGTACAAAACAAGTAGGAAGGGAATGGGTAGATCTAAAGTTTCTCTGAATATCTTTCCCATCCATTCTTGTGATAACAATTTAACAGACTCCACTCCAGCTGTTAAGCTAAAGTTGTCCTTGCATAATCGACTGGAGGGGTGAAGGGAAAGGGTCCTTTTAGTTCACAGACAGCCCACGGTTTAGGCTGGATACCAAGTCCCTGGATTTGACCAAAAGTATGCAAAGAAATATTTAAAAAAGGAAAAGACCTTATTCTCAAGCCATTATACTCTCTGATCAATATCAATTTTAATGCAATCCACAAAGGTACAAGGCAGCCAGCTCACTGGAAAGCTCAGGCTATTGTCTCACTCCAATGACCCCTACCCGTGTGTGTGTCTTCACTGTCTCCAGCATAGGCCTGTGTGCAATTTGCATAATCTAGCCCTCTGTAATGTACACCTGTCAACATTTTTCATGACAGGAGGGTAGCTCTGAATGTAAAACAAATTAAGTTTGAAGGCAAATTTAAGATGAAACTGATGCAAGAACTTGCTGTACGTACATACAGAGAAAAGGCTTAGATATGCTATAATATGCTCTTGGCTCATTTGCTATATTGCTTGACTTCATGGGAAAAGCTAGCTAGCCAGCCAGCCTGGAGACGTCATTTATTTCTCTGATGTTTCTTTTGTCTGTGGTATGAGACTAAAATTATATAGCATGAACCGCATAAACTTAATAACATCAGAAAAATGTGGTTTACTTTGATTTAGCATAAAAATTGGAAATGGATAATGGTGAGAAATGTTCCAACATTTAAAAAGAAATCTAGTTTGTCTTTTTTAAACTGTAACCTTTTTGTTGTTTACATTGTGTAAAATCATGTAGTGAGTACCTCTGCTCATGATGTATGAACTGTAAATTTTATTTGAGATAAAAGTATTTGTTTAGCATCCAGGAGTGAAATACTAACAGCCCCCTCCCCCCCCCCCCACACTGTAGTCACAGTTTTTTTTCCATTGACTTCAATGGGGCCAGGATTTCATGCCCTATTTGTAAGATTCTTACTTATAAGTTGGTGAAAAATGGATCTGGCTGTATGAGGGCCCTACTGCATATCAGAGATAAGTCACATACCATGCTAGTTAAAATAAAGTGTAATATTCAGATAAGTTTACTGAATTATAGTTATTCAGAATTTTCATTCTTTAAATTCTTTCTCTGGTAGAAGACGTGAAACTGTAGGTTTGTTCACTCTTCATTTCCCAGAGAGGTGGATATTGTGTTATAACAATAAGTGCTTGGTTCTACAGTGCCTTTTTTGTGAGAATCCCAAGTCACTTTACGGGCATTAATTAATTCCTGACATGCTTGTGGCATAGTTAGTTGTCAATACAGCCATTTTACAGATGGATTAAGCTGATGGAAGCATGATCTCTCCTTCAGGGCTCGATTCAAGTTCCTCCTGTTGTGAAGAAGAGTTGTGTTTATTAGCAAGAATAGTAGTATTGCATTAACATCTAGAAGCCTCAATCAGTATTGGGACCCCAATATGTTAGGTCCTGGACAAAACGACATGAGACAGTCCCTGCCCTGAAGAGCTTAGTCTAAATACACAAGACAGATGGAGGAGAAACAGAAGCACAAATAAGTTAAATGACTTCCCTAAATTCACACAGCAGATCAGTGGTAGAACCTGCAATTGAATTCTCATCTCCTGACTACCAATTCAATGCCCTAGACAGTCTTTCCTATTTTTCAGATAAAATTGCAGTAATTTAAACTCAACTGTCTACATTTCTGGTGACAAAGTGTTATGTCAAGGGAATAAATGCTAAGTCTCTATTTGAGTTTCAGCCTGCTCCTCACTTCCAAAACTTCCATACTGAATTGACATGATCTGTGCTTTAGCTAATGAAGACCAGAGGGGAAGTACTGAGTATGCCATTGGTGGGGGTTGTCAGTACCTGTCCTGTGGGTAGGGTGATGATTGTCTTTTAAAAAGTATGTGTATGGTCTCTGAATGAGAAACCATCCCTTGATACTGACAGTCTGGTTAGTTGTCAGCCCATTTTGCTTTGGGGGTAAGACTATTGAGAATGTAGTAGGAAAACAACTCGTAAAATATCTGCATGTCTCAGATTTCTGTGTCTGTCTGTCTGGATTAAGGCCTGGGTATGGAGACAGTACTTGATAAAAATGTTACAGGATTTAGTGTCAGTATTCCTATATTCATACAGGAGGAAGTTCTTGCAGTGGAAATGGTATTTGCCCATCTAAAATAATTCTGTTTTGTCAATTATGTACTAGTGAAAAGTTTTGACCATCTTGTGGTTGGGATCCCTTCCATTCAGACAGATGGGAATGCATGTAGGAAGCCAAGAGACCATGTGTGTGGGGCTATTGAGAAAAAAGCCCAGTCAAGCAGCTGTCCATCCTACGTAGGGTCAGGTTTTTTTATTCTTAAATCACAGGTGCTCAGAGACTATGATGACGAGGATAAACTATGCACAATTTGGCAGATTGGTATGCTTAATGCAAGTGAGTGCCAAAATAAAACTTTTTGCATCTGTTTGAATATATTTATCAGGGTAGGACACAAATAAATAAATATTGTAGACATAAATAGTGTCTGAACTGAGCTCTGTATAACATTACACAAATTTAAAAAAAACCTACATTGAAAGAAAGTTAAGATTGCAAAGTCAAACACTCAGAAGTTAGAAAATGCCAGAATTATGGTTGTTCATGCAACCTTAATTTGTCCTCCCCTTGTGCATTAGGATACAGCCTTTAATTAAGCAATCACATCCTATTTTCCCCCCAGAATCCCTGCCTCATTCAATGAATCGGCAGTTGTTATTATTATTATTATTTTATTTATTATTATTATTATTTTAATTCTCCTCTTTCAAGGTGTGGTCCCCAGGCCTTATTGAATACTTAGCATTCAAACCCTGCCATGAATACAAAATTATTAATTATTTCATGGGTTTTTCTACAGCACTCATCACTATAATATCTGGGTGCTTTACAAACATTAATGAATTTATATTTACAACCACTCCTGTGACAATCGGTGCAATCATTATTCCCATTACAGATGGGAACAGAAATACTGAGAGATTAAAGCCAAAATTGTCCAAAATGTCCATTAGTTTTGAGTGCCAACTTGAGACACCTAGGAGCTGATTTTCCAATGTACTTAGCACATTATACGCTCATTTGTATGTTTTTATAGCACACGTTATATGTTCAAAGCACTGTTTCAATCAACTTCAGTTGTAGTCATGAGGTCTTAGCACCCGGAAAAGAAGGAACACAGGATTAGTGGCCTCCTGTGACTTGTCCAGCATCACACAGCAACGCAGTGGCAGAGGCAGGGATAGAATCCAATTTTCCAGGAGTAGCATTAAACTTCCTTAACCATAACTTCTACAGAAGAGTAATGTAGAGACTGAGGATTCCTGGGTTTCATTCCAGGTTCTGAAGGGGAACATACCCTAGGAGTTACAGACTTCTGTTCCTGTTTCCACAGCCATCTCCATTCCTCCTCTGCTCCTTCCTAACCCCTCCATCTCTCCAACTTCTGCACGCTCCCCCTTGATCCTATACAACTCCTCATGCCCCAGCTCCTGACTCCCACCCTCTCCGTTTCTGTTCTTATCCAACACCTCCTGCTCCCCTTTCCCTCTGCACCCCACCCCCCAAAGCCACCACCACCTCTACTTCCTCACCTTCCCTGGTACCTGCAACCTCCCCACCCTCTCTGTTTCCATTTACCCTCTGCTGCTCCCCTCATCCCTCCCTACCTTTGTACTTGAGTGAGGCTGCATCTTTCTCCTCCTCCATGCTGCTTGAGCATGGACGGGAGTGTTGAGCACACAGGAGACAGCCTTCATTCAGGTGCCCAGTGCCACAGTGGCCCCCAGCAGCCAGGAGCAGCAATTATAAACAAAGTCCTGCTCAGCCTCTGGGCTGGCGCAAGCCAGGTATGCATGGAATCTTTGGCTTAGCTGCCAAACTCTTAACAATTCTCTACAGAGCATGGTTGAACTGCAGTATTTCAGAGGCTTATAATTTGGCAAATTAGGGCAACTTTTCTTAGGGATGGCAAAACACACATCCCTGATACCAGGATGATGCTTCCTACTGAATTTCAAGTCCTTGCCCCAAAGCATAGAGGTGCTAGAACTTCTCAGAAAAATGGTTATACAATATTTTTTAATGGGCAAAACCACACATTTTCCCCTAACCTTGTTCTGAAAGAAATCTGATCCATTTTGCTGAAATTGTCTCCCCAAAATTAGCCAGAGGCAGACACCGAGCATGGAAAATTTCCACTCAAATGGTTAAAGTTTGGTAAGTTACCGGTATATGCAACTGAAAACAGGGTATTATAATGGTGCTGGAGAACCTTTAACTATAGGCAAACTCTACCAGCTCCACTAATAATAACTTGTGATGGAGATTGGTGAGTAGATTCTGTCCCAACCCCAAAGCATCAGTGATTTATACATGAAAATAAGTGTTTTAAAAATAAAAACAATTGAAATAAAGTAACAGGCATGAAACTGATTGTGAAATGTGCCCTTACTACTTGAGTACATGATTTTACTCTTTTTAGGGGCCAATTTATTTCACTGCAGCCATTACCTGAATGGCAAGTAGTTTCTGTATTACTTAAAGTTGCTGGACCCATCTGGCATTAATTCAAGATGTGCAGCTGGTTATTAATTACTGAAAACTCAACTAATGTTCGTACTGAAACAGCCACAGAAGATCTGATTCAGCAGATCCTTTGTACTCCCATCTCTTCTATTATATCAAAAGAACATGCATAGATAACACTCACTTAATATGGCTTTCATGGACTGTAAATTTGTTAGCAACATGAAAACTGATTGCATTAATTGTTTCTGTTTTCCTCTATTAATTTTTTTTAAGTCCTAAAGGAATATAGTAGTTAGTTTTTTAGTTGCTCTTGAAATCTTATGGAAGGAAGCAGCGTTATTTTGTTTTTGCTTTTCAACTTTTATATACAGTGTAATTCGTCATTTGTATGAATAGTTAATATCTTGCATTTTATAAGCTGACTTTATACAGGTTTGCTGTAACCAAGCTGGTCATGGGCGAATTTCAAACAACACAGAATACCAAGAGGATAAATCTGCTTTTAAAATACCTTTTGTTTGATTTGTTTTTTTAAATAATGAACAGGCATTATACCACTTTACAGTATATTGAAAAATACAGACACTTTGTGATAAGTGAAACTGTCATATGGAAATGAGAATGAGGCATTTGGAGGACTATCCTCATAACCATAATCAAATAACAATAAAAATAGTAGATGTGAAATTTGAAACCAGAAGAGAGTTGCATGGGCTGAGGTTCCTTTGAGAATAGTTTGAACAGCAATAATGTTTCAAAATGTTGAAATGTTTTATGTGTTGTTTTTTTTTTTTTTTAAAGAAAAGCTACTGTGGAGCATCACCTTCTGGGTTCCTTGCCTCCTGTGTTTTGTCAGTACCACTGAGTTGACATTGACAAAAAGGAAAAGGATTGTGTGTGTGTGGGGCGGGGGTGAGGATTTGTAGCTATCAGAACGTCACTGTGGAATTGCACATTCTGTAATACAGTTCTGCACATTTCTGCAGGTCAAACATTCAAGGAATGCTAGAGGCTAAATGTAGACTGACTTTACCAATCATTTAGTTCGTGAAATGAGCAGTCCTAAATAACTGATCTTGGAAATTTGAAAAAAGGAGAGCACTCTGCCTAGAATCTGAAGGGTTGGCAGCAATATTTGTGCATTAGCATCACAGACAACTAATTGGTATTACCGAGTGGTATTGCCGCAAAGTAATAGTGGTATTTTTTCTGACTTGTCAGGGAGTGGGAAGTCTCAGAGAATACCTTGTCCTTCACTGTGTTTTGCAGTTCCCCATGACCTAATTCTTTCATTTAAAGAAAGGATATGCCACTGAAAATGTTTCACACATTCTGTCTAGACTCTGATTTTTTTTTCCTTTGGAGCACACATTACCATATTCAGTCACAAAGAAATAGCATGTGAGAGTCTGTGGTACACCTTTTAGAGGCACAGCACAGCACTCTCAGCCCAGTAGAAACGGGTGACCACTGCTTAATTTGTAAAGAAAGAAATGATAGGGCTCAAGCAATTTTTTTACTTTCATAACTGACACGGGCGGCAAGCCCAGAGGTACCGGGGCTATGAACTACCAAGCCTAGAGGTACCAAGGCTCAACCCTGGCACAAATTAAACACAGGCGGCAACTAAGGTAGCTTTAAACAGTTAGAGTTGTTCTACAGGCCAAAAGGGCCCTATGTATAACTTAGGCAATCCTGGGATGCTGCCTAAAGGTATATCTACACTGCAGGCAGTGTGACTGCAGCCTGAGCTATCTTTGATCTAGTTAGCTTAAATAACAGTAGCAGTGAAGCCATGGCTGCACAGATCGTACAAGCCCATCCGGACCCTGGATATGTACTTGAATGGTTAGTTTATTAGACAATTATAGATATACAATTAGTCTAAAGAGTGAATTTTACAAATAAATCATATACAGAGAGATCAGCATGAGGACAAACGTAGATAGCCAACAGATGATCAGAACAGCTGTAGAATAACCGCAGGTATTTAGCTGAGCAAGAGTGCAGGATGGTAGGGTGCTAGAAGGTGGAAACTTACCTTAATTATGCCTTTTGGACTTCAGTATATGTACTTAAGCCTTCTAAAGAAGAATTGTCAAAACTTGAATAGTATTTTTTTCTTAACAAGATTCATCAGTAGCTTTAAAGGTCTAAAGTTAGACAGAAATCTTGTTACTATAATAAAATAAACATAGTTAATTTGAGAGGAAGTGGGCTGATTCCAAGTCAGGAGAAAACTGAGAATAAAGATGTTCATCTTTCAAAATAAAAATTTTACAGGAAAAAGACCAGTATGGATTAAGCTCTAAGGTTACCTGAAGTAAATGTGTTAGTATTAGGCAAGTAAGATGCACATGGTAGAAAAACAGCATGACAGTCATATTACACTATTATTTTGCGAGTGTGTTAAAAATTAAGAGATCCCATTTAAAAACTTTAAAATAGTCAAGCCAAAGGTTTGTTTTCATTAATAAAAAAAAATGTATAAGGAAAGCATAAAAATCACCACTACAATTTAAAAAATAACCTGAATATATAACTTGTTTTGCATGGGAGCCACCTTTATGCTTGAGCACATTATAACTGACATAAATTGCATAATAGAAAGAAGAGTGGGGTTTTTAAATGTTGGAAATTGGCATGGTAGAAGCAGCATCTCCGTATTCTCACCTGAAAAGGCCTATTTGTAACTTCTCATAGAAATGCTTTTCATAGCCTGGGAAGGGCTGACATTTCAAGACATCCCTGGAGAAAAATTAAAATGGCATTATGGATGGGAGATGGCATGTGCAATTTAAACCAGTGGTTCTCAACCTTTCCAGACTACTGTACACCTTTCAGGGGTCTGATATGTCTTGTGAACCTCAAGTTTCACTTCACTTAAAAACTACTTGCTTAAAAAATCAGACATAAAATACAAATTGTCACCGCACACTATTCCTGACAAATTGCTGACTTTCTCATTTTTACCATATAATTATAAAATAAATCAATTGGAATATAAATATTGTACTTACATTTCAGTGTGATACTTGAGCCTCAGTGACAGACTTGAAGGTGGCAATTTTGCAACAAAAAAACTTCAAAAACAGACTCCAAAGAGAGACTGCTGAACTCGAATTAATATGCAAATTAGACACAATTAACTCAGGCCTAAACAGAGACTGGGAATGGTTGGGTCATTTACACGAATTTAATCTATTTCCCTATGTTAAGTTCTCCTCACACCTTCTATGGGTCATCTTAATTATCACTTCAAAAGTTTTTTTTCTCCTGCTGATGATAGCTCATCTCAATTGATTAGACTCTTCCTGTTGGTATGCATACTTCCACCTTTTCATGTTCTCTGTATGTATAAATATCTCCAGTCTGTGTGTTCCATTCTATGCATCCAAAGAAGTGAGCTGTAGCTCACGAAAGCTCATGCTGAAATAAATTTGTTAGGCTCTAAGGTGCCACAAGTACTCCTGTTCTTTTTGCGGATACAGACTAACACGGCTGCTACTCTGAAACCTGTTTTTTGTGTGACTTTTCTGAAGCATGAGCCCCAGGTGGCAGAGCTGAAGCATGTATTTTAGCTTCACAGGGCCCTGTGTGGCATGGGGCCCTGGGCAGTAGCCCTACTTGCCATTCCCTAATGCCAGCCCTGCACTTGTGATTCCCCTAATCCCATCCTGTACCCTCCCTCCTCCCAGGGGCTGCAACCTCCAGATTGATAAACACTGATCTAGATGAGTTGGTCCTTGGAAGACCTGTGTGTACCCCCAGGGGCATAGGCGCCAACTTTTCCTGGTGCCGGTGGGTGCTTGAGCCCCTCCACCTCCCGACCCCAGTCCTGCCACGACTCCACCCCTGCCCCACCTCCTCCTGCCCCTGCCTAGCCCCCATTCCAACCCCTTCCCCAAAGTCCCCGCCCCAATTCCGCCTCCTCTGCCCCTATTGAACCCCGGCACCAAATCCCCACCTCGGCCCTGCCTCTTCCCCGCCTCCTCCCCTGAGTGCGCCACTGTTTTGCAGCGTCAAGCACTGGGAGAGAGGAGAAATGGGAGGTGGCATGCTCAGGGGAGGAGGTGGAAGTGAACTGGGGTGTGGGGGCGTGGCGGGGAGCTGCCCCCGTGGGTGCTCCAGCCCCAGAGCACCCACAGAGTTGGCGCCTAAGCCCAGGGGTATGCGTACCCTTGGTTGAGAACCACTGGTTTAAACTGCTCGAGTTCAACTTTGTTACACCCACTGCCTTCTCTTTGACTCAAAAGCCTCAGGATCCTGGTCCTTTGTTATTATTTTAATTATAATAATGATAAATTAGTGGAAACATGATGTAAATATTACAGTGAAACACAGTAAAAGACTTAACACTGGGGTTCTGGAATATAACATGCATCTTAAATTACCATTCAGACACCTGGGTGAAATCCTTGCCCAATTGAAATCAGTGGCACATCTCCTTTGTGCAGAAGAAGTGAATGTTAACTGCAATAAATAATGCAAAGGAAACTCCCACACAGGAGACGCATTTGCTTTCTATAAAAAGCCTAATGGACATAACTTGTTCTAATGATGAATAGGCAGATGGCCAATTGAGATTCCTCATTAATATTGTTTGTTTAAATCTTGAAATATACATTTTTACTTTAAACCACCTAATCATGCACATGGCTAGATTAGCAAATCATGTCAAACCAACTTAATATCCTCCTTTGACAGAGTAATAAGTCTTGTGGGCAGGGGGGAACAATAGATGTGATATATCTTAACATTATTAAGGCCTTTGATACTGTTTCACATGACTTCACAAGCAAACTTGGTTAATATAGCCTAGATGAACGTACTATAAGGTGGATGCAAAACTGGTTGGAAAATCATACTCTGAGTAGTTATCAATGGTTCACAGTCAAGCTGGAAGGGCATACTGAGTGGGGTTCCATGGGGATCTGTCCTGGGTAAAGTTCTATTCAATATTTTTACAAATGATTTGGATATAGTTTGTGGATGATACCAAGCTGGGAAATATTGACAAACTGGAGAAATGGTCTGAAATAAATAGGATGAAATTCAATAAAGACAATTCAATGTACTGCATTTAGGAAGTAATAATCAATTGCACAAATTTCAAATGGGAAATGGCTGCCTAGGAAGGAATACTACAGAAAAGGATCAGGAGGTTATAGTGGATCGCAAACCAAATATGAGTCAACAATGTAACACTGTTGCAAAAAAAGCAAACATGATTCTTGGATGTATTAGCAGGAGTATTATAAGCAAGACACAAGAAGTACTTCTTCCACTCTACTTAGCATTGATAAGGCCTAAACTATAGTACTGGACCCAGTTCTGGGCACCACAATTCAGGAAAGGTGTGAACAAATTGAAGAAAATATAAAGGAGAGCAACAAGAATGTTTAGTCTGGAGAAGAGAAGGCTGAATGGGGAGATAAGTCTTGAAGTACATAAAAGGTTGTTATAAAGAGGAGAGTGATAAATTGTTCTCCTTATCCACTGAGGACAGGCCAAGAATAATGGGCTTAAATTGCAGCAAGAGAGATTTAGATTGGACATTAGGAAAAAACTTCCTAATTGTGAGAGCTGCTAAGCATTGGAACAAATTAGTTAAAGAGGTTGTGGAATCTCCATCACTGGAGGCTTCTAATAACATGTTAGATGAACACCTGTCAGAGATGGTCTAAATAATACTTAGTCCTGCCTCAGTGCAAGGGATTGGACTAGGTGACCTATTGAGATCTCATCCAGTCCTACATTTCTATGATTCAGTGGCTAGTCTATGTAACCACATGGCCCTTTATCCTCCCTCCCACATTCCCTCTGTTTGTTAAAAGCACTTATGTATTTTCTTAAATTAGACTGCAAATTCTTGAGGGCAGGGACTGTCTCTACATATCTGTACAGCAACAAGCACAATGCTTCAACCTTGACCGAGGCCTCTGTATAATAAATAACAGTAATGTTTCTGTGTACTTACCCATACCTGAACTTAGAACAACTTTTCTTATTGTTTTCCCTGACTCTTCCCCTTTTTGAAATGCACTGATTTTATGTAAATATGGTATGTCACAGTTCAGGGCAACTGCATCTGCATTCCCTCTTTATGGTCCACCCCAGGGTATCCACTCTCAGGCTTCCAGCTCCCTAGCCGACGCTTCTCTTGGGCAGAGACGTGTGTCTCTCTCTCCCTTCCAGGCTGAACAGTTCTTTGCCTACATTGTGAATTCCCCAGCAAGGCAGACTGTCTCAGCAGACCTGCTTTGCCTTCATTCCTCAGAGGTTGTAAACAGAATTACTGCCCACTGTTAAGTTACACGCTGCTCTTTCTAAACAAGCATGTGGTAAAAGAACTACAGAGAAAACCTATTAAAAACAATAAAAGAATTTACACACATGCTAATGAGCTTACAGAGATCCCCCCAACTCTGACCATGGGCTCTGGCAAGTGAACAGGGCTTCAACCACATCAGTGTTGTTTTTTCCATGTCGTTACAAGTTTATAACCATCTTGGCTCAGAATAAGCACCCCCACAAATCTGAGAGTCGTTTCTATATACAGTTTGAATCTTTGATCTGTCTTCATGTAAACAGGTGATCAGCTGACAAAGGGTGCCCTCCTCAGAGTGAATCTTCAAAAGACTGAGTTCTTTCATAGACAGAGGGTTTAATTTTTTTAGTTAACATTTTCATTGTATATATGCAGCAGAATGTCTTTGCATTCTTTCTGCTGTTACAAAATGCAGATTTTTTTAGATGGTTCATTCTCAGTTCTCTAGTAGTGCATAAAAAGGGAACTGAAAATGTTATTTTTATACCTTTTGTGTTCTACATATAGTTTCACTGGCCACATTCGTAGTTTCCTCCCATGTGCCTCTCTTGGTGTATTTGTTATAAATCATCACAAATTATGCAGTGATATTAAGTGCTGTCCACAGCAGCTGGAAGAAATGAGGGAGTAATCTGTTCTGTTGACCTAAACCACATCTAAAAATGTTATTTTACCAGATTCTCATAAGATATTAATTTGGAGTCCGTCCCCCACCCCCCAAACACTCTACTCACAACAAAAATATTTCTGTAACATGAATATAAAACTGAGTAATTTTAAAAGGATTGCTTTCAAATTCAGCATACTAACCGAGAATCTTTGGCTCAAGACCTAGTCCACATTACTGAGTCTATCATAGGATTCGTAAGGTACTGGTGCCTAATTTGGCAATCAAACAATATTTCAAGTATACAGAGATTACACTGGCAACCCATGTGGTCACAGAGAGATCCATTAGGCCACAATAAAAAAACAACAACAAAATACCCTGCCTTAATCAAATTGAAACGAAAAGGGAAACATGTTCTAACAAATTATCTGTGTATTCTTTTTCTCTCCAGCTTCTAATTGCTGGATGTTTCTTTGGCTTTGGCTAATCTGCTCTGTAGGTAAATACCTATAGGGTATTGGGAAGGTCTTTGAGCCTCGCTTCTCTATCTATGAATGGGGATTTCTAATACTTTGCTACATCACAGAGGTGTTGAGGATAAATTAATTAAAGTTTGTTTGGCATTCATGAATGGCAGGTGACTTGAAGACACTTGAGAGTGGTTAGAACACAGAACAGGGAGTCAAAGTGTTCTACTGTAACCATACTAGAGCTCTGGAAGGGTAGTTCTCAAAGAGCTTAGGTGAGACAGGCATATCTGGTAAATTGGCTTTCTTATTTTACTTATGTGTATAGAGAGGGAGTGTGTCTATTGCTTGGGTCAGTGATCTAGGAATCAGGACACTGGTGTTCTGTTCTTTGGAAAGTCATCTGACTTCTCTGTGCCTTAGTTTCTCCATCTGTAAAACAGCGTGAATAGTACTTACCTATATCACAGGGGTGTAATAAGGCTTCATTATTTATATAGTGTAGCATTTTGAGGTCTTTGGAGTTGCTATATAAGTGCAACTGATTATTGTCGTAAAGAAACATTAAATCTGCTCCATCTCTAATTTATGTCATTATTAATTCATTTTGTTCTTTCATCAGCCAGTACAAGATTGTTTCTTAAGGTTTTGTCCATTCTAGATTTTAATAATTGAAGGATTATAAAAAAAATCCATTTTTATGTTGTATGTCTGCTGAATAATGTTGAAAGGAATGGAACTCTATGCATGTATTATTTTTTCTAGACTATTGTTAATCTAAATGAGTTAAGAAATGTAATTCTGAAATCTGTTTCCCTATCTCCATTTTCCCACCATTATTTATCTGGTTCTGGACTGGCTTTATAGGACTGTGGGGCGGCCAAGGATGTTAGCTGCTGTCATATTCTTTTTAGGGGGAAATAAACAGAATGTTACAGCAATTATTTTGAAAAATGTCAAATGAGGCTTAAAGGCTTGTAGAAGAACTTTGAAAGTATAATTAGTAAAAAAAGGTAGAGCAAATTACTGAGAATTTCTTTAAATGTTATTTATGGAATTCCAGTTGTTTCAACATTTGGATTATATGTTTTAAAATGCTGAGTAAAGGAAAGGATTTTTTTAAAACTGATCTTCATCTGTTTGTACTGATGAAGCATAATCATGTTAAAAGAGATCAATAGTTATTAGTTGCTGCATTTGCAGCTGGTAACTGCAAGCACTAGAGATATTTAATCTGATACCTCATAGAACATATTCTTAATGAGGTGCTGCTATCAGCAAATTGTATGGGGTATGATATCACTGATATCTTATACCTAAAACTGGACTTACTATGTGCTTTCTGTCCTCTGTATTTCTCACTGTGGCAGATATGGAGCATAACTAAATATTGTTATTTTGATTTGCTTAATTTGGGTTAGTTGTATACTTGCAGTACTACAAATTTGCAAGCTTTGTTGGGGAAAGTGAGGGGAAAAGTTACTTACGTTGGCTAGAAAGTTTCTTCTGATCTTTTAACTATAGAGAATTAATAATTATTCTGATGGGAGTGGATATGCCTTCTCTCAAAGACAGAATTTTTAACTTGTAGTTGGGACAGACGTTTAGGATTGTATTTCTGGGTGCTGTTATTACTTTAACCATGAAGACAGCTGTCAAAATACAAATATATGAATATTCTAACTTCAGAAAAATCAGAACATGAACACAGTCACCCAGCACTCTCATACTGTAGAGAAATTTGTATTTTGATCCATACTTGGGTTCAGACTCCTTGGGTTAGACCAGTAGTCTCAGATTTCCAAAGGTGTCCGCATCTCCATTCAAAATTTTGTAGAGGTCCGCAAATGAAGAAAGCTTGAAAACCACTGGATTAGACTATCTCTGGATCAGGCTACAGGTAGTAATAGCCTGCATTATGGATACTATAAGCCACACTGCCCCAAAAGAAATACTAGGGATGGACTGTGCCTGATACACTCTCTGAACACTAAATCCAAAGCAGATTTCTGATTGTCCTTGGAGAACAATCTGCATAGACTCCACTTCCCACATCCAACCCCGGGAACCCCAAACACATGGTAACATCTTCAGGTAAGATTAGTGGGCTGTTTGGGAGAGGGGATATGCTGGAGAATCATTGTACTATGCTCACACCCACTTTGCCAGCATAATAGTCTCTCTGATATTTTGGGTTACATAGCATTATGAAAGAGAATCTAAAGATAATCTAATTTAAAACAATGCGGAGAATTAAAGTGTCTTGATCTATGTTGCAGACAGTTTAAGCTATTATATTTAGGCATGTGTACATAGAGATTTAGAATTTTTTAAATAACTTCCCAGGCATAAAAGTAAAAAAAAACAAAAAAAAACCCCAACATTATTTGTTCTTTAAAGAAGCAAGAACTTTCAGGATGAAAATAAATCTTTTACATTTAACTACTATTTCAATAGGAGCTGCAGATTTTTTACTTATTGTTTTCAAATAAATAAGGGAAAATGCAATTATTTTATTCCTAAAGTGCACAATATTTTTAAAGGTATCCAGGCTTTTGATCCTGGCCTGCCTAGCTCCTGTAGGAGAAAAGAAACAAACAGTGGCTGTAGCAATGCTTTTAGTTGAGCCCATGTTGCATGGTGCTGACCATCTCTTGTTTCCAACGGCTTAGTGCCCAGAGTATCTGCAAAAATCTTTTGGAGCCAAACCAGGTCATCAACTACAGCAGGGGTAGGCAACCTATGGCACGAGCGCCAAAGGCGGCACGCGAACTGATTTTCAGCGGCACTCAGACTGCCCGAGTCCTGGCCACTGGTCCGGGGTGGGGCTCTGAATTTTAATTTAATTTTAAATGAAGCTTCTTAAACATTTTAAAAACCTTATTTACTTTACATACAACAATAGTTTAGTTATATATTATAGTCTTATAGAAAGAGACCTTCTAAAAAGGTTAAAATGTATTACTGGCATGCGAAACCTTAAATCAGAGTGAATAAATGAAGACTTGGCACACCACTGCTGAAAGGTTGCCGACCCCTGAACTACAGTATACTGTCTCCCATCGCTGCCTTCATTCTATTCCAGCTCCCACCAATGAACATGCCACCTTTTATAATATTGCCGTGCCACATGTCGATGAGATGCTCTGATGAAAGGAATGTATGGCACACTAAATATACTGCCCTTGAGAGATTGAAAAAATCAAACCTAAGAAATAAAGCAAAGAAATTGCACAATATAGTAGCATCTTGATTAAGATAAAAGGTACAATGTTAATCCAGCTCAACATATCCTATGTTTTCAACAGTGGAGCTGAGCATGCCTTTTGGAGGGAAAAGAAGAGCAAGCCAGCCATGGCTCATGAAGCTGTGTGGACACAGTAAATCCTACTACCAGGCAATAAACTACCAATAGATAGTCTTAGAAATACAAAGGCAATTTTTATATAAATCAGATACTTAGGATCAAATTACTAAGTGATGTTTAAAGTGGTGTAAATATGATCTTACACCAGCTTTTGCTAGGCAGGTGGCACGCTTAATGGTGTACATAGCTCATCTATGCAAGAACAAAATGTTACTGACACCTTGTCCTCTTCCTCCCTGTAGGCGTGTTTGTTTTATCCAATCACTATCCTGTCATTAACCAAGATTGTAAACTCTATGAAGAAGGGACGGTATTTACTACCTGTTTTGTATAGCTTCTAACAAAAAGGGGGCCCCAATGATTCATAAAGGCCTCCAGATGCTACTGAAATACAAATAAAAAAACATCATGTAGACTCCCTTATATCTGGATTCCCTTAGACCTCTTACGCCAACTCCACAGTAGATAAGGCATTCTAAATTGATGTAATTTGCCTACTGACGAGCCAAAAAAAATTTAAATGATTATTTTAATTTACATATTTTTAAACTACCGTCTACCTCCCTCAGTATGTGTGTTACACTAATTTAAATTTCCACCCATTTACCAATGTGTTACTTACAAATAGTACATTAAAATAATCCTAGCTAAAGAATAGAAGATTTCTTGGCTTAATGGAAGCTATTTGGTGTCATGTATTTAGAAATGGAGTATTATGAAACTTGCGAATGCTGCTTTATCTAAAACTGAGTTACATTTTTGTAGTTAGATTTTCACCTTAAAATTGAAGTACGGTATGCACACTACTACATTTACAAATATAATCTTCAGTGACCTTTCTGTGCACTTCAATGAAAACGGGCTTTACTGATATGACATTATCTAGATCTATAGGCACCCTCTGTAGTCTGCATCATTATTGAATTTGCAAGTTTGCATTTTAAACTAAATAGTCTTATAAATTAAGCAAATTTCTTATTTAGTTTCTTCACACCAGGTCACCTGATACTTCAATATCCTGCCTCTCCCAAAAAAAGATGCGGGAAGCTATTTAAAGAAAATGTATTGGTTCAAGGAAGTAAAACAGAAATCAGTGAGCACAAAGTTGAACAAAACTGTTTAGATGGGGAAAAAAGCAGGGGTCAGCAACCTTTCCCAAGTGGTGTGCCGAGTCTTCATTTATTCACTCTAATTTAAGGTTTCGCGTGCCAGTAATACATTTTAATGTTTTTAGAAGGGCTCTTTCTATAAGTCTATAATATATAACTAAACTATTGTTGTATGTAAAGTAAATAAGGTTTTTAAAATGTTTAAGAAGCTTCATTTAAAATTAAATTAAAATGCAGAGCCCCCCAGACCCGTGGCCAGGACCCGGGCAGTGTGAATGCCACTGAAAATCAGCTCGCGTGCCGCCTTTGGCACACGTGCCATAGGATGCCTACCCCTGGTATAAAGAGTACATCAGGGGACTAGTGTGCTAATGGGTTAAAATGCTAATGGGTTAAAATGCTAGACTCTCGCCTTTTCAAATGTGAGTTCAAATTCTTGATTGCTTCGTAAATTAAAATGAAGTCGGTGCTTTTTCATCTGAGTTCTCATTTGTGCACATCAAAAAGGCACCAATCAATCTGGTACAATTCAGCATCATAGGCGCTGAGTCTGTGGGTGCTCCAGCCCTCAAGCACCCACAGAAAAAAAATTAGTGGGTGCTTAGCACCCACTGCAGCCAGCTTCCCCACCTCCCCCCAGCACCTCTTACCCGCCGATGGCTCCGCCAATCATTCCTCGCATTCCCTCCCAGCACCTCTCACTCGCCATGATCAGCTGTTCCACAGCGTGCAGGAGGCACTGGGGGGAGGGGGAGGAGCGGGAATGGGGCCTACTGGGAAGAGGGAGCGGAATGGGGTGGGAAGATGTGGAGTGGGGACAGGAAGAGGAGGGGCAGAGTGGGGGTGGGAAGAGGCAGGACGGGGGTGGGGCCTTGGGAGAAGGGTGGAATGGAGGCAGGGCCTGGGGTTGAGCATCCCCGGGGAAAGGAGGAAGCTGGTGCCTGAGTTCAGCATACTGGGTAGTCTACACTCAGGATATCCTAACTCCTTGACTAAGAGGGTAGATATAAATAAAACATTAGGTATTAATGATCCTTATAGGAAATGTGGTGTGAACAATCCTATTTTTAAAATTTGAAAATAGTGTAAAAATAGAGAAGATATTTAGTAAATGAAATTGTAAACCTTGTTTCTTTTCCAGAAATATGACCTCTGTAGATAACGTACAAAGTAGAGCAGAATGCTTGAATAGCTCTTTTGTTGTAGATGGTGTGTCAAAAAAATGATAGTTTGCTGCTTGTTTTTTTATTGTAAATATTAATGAAAAAGAAAATTTTAGAGGAACTGAAAAATGGCAACATTTGTCCTTGAGACTGCTCTCATTCTGGTCACTAGAGCAGCTAAGTTTGTTATTGGGAGAATTATGTATTAACTTGTCAAAAGATGTCCACTGTCATTCTTCCCTAAAATTTATGCAAATTCTATTCATGTCAGCTGGCTGTCCTATTTCACTCTGAAACCAATCCTATTTCAGTTTATCACTGTGGAAGCAGATGTTGCACTGCTATCATGATGACCCAAAACATAGTAGGAGGATGGCTGGTAGTTACTTCAGATACTTACTGTATTTCTTTCTTTCTTATAATTTATATTAAAAAAATAAGTGACTTAAAACCATCTAGCTGTACATGTAAACAAATGCCCCTATTACTGATTGCCTTGTCTTCCTGACCAATTTCTTATGTCATGTGCACTTAGACTGTAAATTTTTTGACACACAAACTCTCCTATGTGTCTATACAGTACCTAGCACAGCACTTGACTGGAGTCTGTGGGTGCTACTGCAATACAAATAGCTAAGAATAATAATCTAGAACAGGGTTCCCTAAACAGTGGGTCATGACAAGTTTCTATAAGGGTCCTGGGCCCAGTGTGGCAGGGAAACTCCAGGCAGGGAGGGTTGGAACTTGCCTACACCATTCTTGAGTGTATATTGGGGAACTACCTGAGCAACATGAGGTGGTCTTCCATCAACTGAGTCTGTTGCCTCCCACAAAATTGTCCGTACCAGGCTACCTTAGATGCTCAACTGCCAAAGTCTTATCCTCAATATCAGCAGCACAACGTGCTACTTCTGGCCACTGAGTTAGCCCATGCAAAGCCATCTGCAGCTCTAAACTGGTACAGAGGTCTAGTATGTACCCTCGGCACTAGTGTGAATTGTATACGCTGTTTACACTACTACCATTCGTTTTCGTGGGTGTTCCCAATGTACTGAATTTTATCTATAGGCTGCTATTTCTTGATCCTTTGTAATTATCCCATGAGCAATACAGTTAAAATATCAAGTGAAATGTGAAATATGCACTTTTAGCACAGTATTTTGCCCGGTCCTATAGCTGTGCAGAAGGAAACAAGAGGGTGGAAAGAACACCCAATCACATCTACACTTTTCTGCTTGTGTTAGGTACAATAACTCCTCTCCTCTCCCCTTCATACAATATTCTGCTTGGGAGCCAGCATAAAGGCAGTGCATGGTGCATTCATTTTAAAGGTGGCAGAGTTGTCATTTTGGTGTGCCTTCCACAGAAGAAAATCTAGCTGTTCTGTAACTCAGCCCCTCCATTCATGTCCCCTCTCCGTCCAGCACCAGGGTCATGGTTTAAAAATGACAGTTTATCTCATACTGGCAGATCCATTGTCTCCAACCTTCAATATATTCATAGTTCCTAAGTATATACGACTTATATGATATCTGCAGTTGGCTGATTCACCAGAAGTTAAACCAGGGGGATCTCTAAGAGCATGGGTCTCTACAGCTTGAGTTAAAGAACCAAGGTTCTGTATCTGGGAGCTGGAACAGACCCACATGTTCTTTGAATAATTGGGCACATCACGTGAAGCATAAAAATAAAATAATTATTACAGGTACATTCACTAAGATCTAGTAGTTTATTAAAGAGAACTTCATTGAGGAATTAAAAAATTATAAATGGTATATTCTGTGCTTTATAACAGTGTCAAAAAAGGGGGTCACTGAATGAATTCAACACAGGAGGTTTAGTTTGTGTGAATTACTACAGCAGGAGGTTATACAGAGTCAAATGTGGAAGCTGGATTTCAAGAGAGGCTGGATATTTTTAGGACCAACAGTAACATTTAGAGCTACACATTCCATGAGAGTCGTAGCCAGATAAGCCTCTCAGGGGCAGCTGATTACTGCAAAGGTTATGTGGGTATTTCCTACATCCACACACCTGTAGCGCTTCAAAATTGGCAGTAGGATTATTAGGACTTCTCACTTTCCACTGAAGAAACAGACATAGGCTTCTGCCAGTGGCAGGATATCAGACTCTATGGACCAATGGCAAATAAGAAATGTTGCTCCCGGGAAGTAAAGAATGATAAGTTGTGGTATACACAATATAGGCTTAGCTATGCCCATGCTTATATCTTTAGTTCATTTTGAAATGCAGCTCATATCATTTTGGTTTCTTCATACTACACCCGAAGAGAAGTAATTATACCTTGTCAATGTAGGCAGACCAAGGTTAGATCTAGCACCTGGGGTAATAATCATAACACTTCCTTTGTTTTATATTGCATTTCTATAGCAATTTATTTTAGCTTCCTATTTACAGGCTGTCTTCAGTACAGCTACCCATTTTGCAATAGCTTGAGACATGTCTTTGAAATGTTCAAGTTATTTTGTTCAAAGTGAGGAAGCAATTTATTAAGCAAACTCTTCATTATTCCAGCTTTCATTTGGCTTTTGTCTGCATTGGCTTAGGTATTAAAAAGACTTTAGGCCTTCTGCTCTAACTACATTGTTCCTTTTTATTTAATATTTTTTCTATTTATGATGGTAAAGTATGGTAAAACTTGGATTCAGTTTTCTCTCTAAAATACCAATACATGATTTATAGTCTGTAAAATAATAGAAAGCTGGAAGGCCAGTACTAATACACATGATTCCACTGATGATTTCTGATCAGACTGGAAAAGGTCCATTGATAAAATTCAGAGAATTTTCCCCTCTCTTTCCTCCTTTTGCTATTTAATATTTTTACAGCACTTTAAAAATATAAAATCCTTTATAAATGCAAAATGTTTTTGTTTTATGACACTGCATGAGTTTTAAAATATAGCCCTTAGTGAATGTTTCCTTAAAAGCTCTGCATCTCCTCTGCGTCTCCCTTTTCTATTCTAGAAGTGCTGTCCTGATGGAATTCCAATAAATTCAGGAGCTGTGGTTTCCTGCAAACAAGTCAGACATGCTTACTCATGATTCTCTAATAGTATTTGATTTTGTCAGATAGAACTTCACCACAACTAGTTAAACTAATTTGCATACAGGACCAGATTTTCTGATGGTTAATTCAGTTTCTACTAGTCTGCACTATGCCTAGCCACTGTGATGGTCAATTGCTATGACAAGAGGCAGCTACACTCTTCCCATCATGGGGATGAAAGGGGATGGTCAGCGCATTGTTAAAATTGGGTAGCATTGATGTAGGGAGTTCCCAGCAGAAACTGAAGTGGCCTATGGCATCATCCAAAGCCTATCCCTGCTGATGAGTACTCTTTGGGGCAGAGGTGGTCTTGCTGAGCTAGGTAGGTGTTAAGGAGTCATGTGATTTCTTGAGACTCTCAGCTTTCATTAAAACAAAAGTTGTTTCTAGCTTGCGTGGGAGGAGTCTTAGAAAATGAATTGAGCGTACTCTAAAAGCTCAAAAAACAAAAGGCAAAAAGATACCAAAATCTCTTTTTTAAAACTCTCATGATTTTTAAGCCAAACACTGGCCTGTCTCATGATTTTTGAATGCTTGGGGTTGTCAATTCTGCATTCATCTTAAGATTTAAACCTGTTTTCACTCCAAGGAGGGCCAGGGTCATAGACTGATGTGCTGTCTCACCTACTTCAGTGAGAGCTGCTGGTTACTCAGCACTTTTGAAGACCAGTTTAGGAGTCTACATACAGATTTACGATTGGGTTTCTATTTTTGAAATCTTGGTCTTAGGGTAGGTCCATACTTACCCGCCGGGTCGACGGGTGGCATTTGACTTCTCGGAGTTCGAACTATCGCGTCTAATCTAGACGCGATAGTTCGAATTCCGGACGCGCTCCCGTCGACTCCGGAACTCCACCACCACGAATGGCGGTGGCGGAGTCGACGGGGGAGCCGCGGAGTTCGATCCCGTGGCGTCAGGACGGGTAAGTCAGTCGAACTAAGGTAGTTCGACTTCAGCTACGCTATTCACGTAGCTGAAGTCGCGTACCTTAGTTCGACACCCCCCCCCAGTGTAGACCAGGCCTTAGTGTGTTTATGAACCCTACACCCCTTATAAACAAATTCAGACATGCCAAGTGCCATACGTCTGGTGTGACACTCACTCGTAGAAGCTACCCTTCATGCATTCCTGTACCCAGGTGGAATATCCCGCAGTTGTTGCTCTTGGCTACCAGAGGCTACAGTTGGGCAGGCAGCCAATTGGGCTCTGTCTGCTGCTGTTCCTGCTGGAGCTGAGTGGTAGGGGAAAGCAGCTGAGAGGAGCAGACAAGATAGAATCATAGAAGATTAGGGGTGGAAGAGACCTCAGGAGGTCACTTAGTGCAACCCCCTGCTCAAAGCAGGACCAACACCAACTAAATCATCCCAACCAGGGCTTTGCCAAGATGGGCCTTAAAAACCTCTAAGGAAGGAGATTCCACTACCTCCCTAGGTAACTCATTCCAGTGCTTCACTACCCTCCGAGTGAAATAGCTTTTCCTGATATCCAACCTAGACCTCCCCCACTGCAACTTCAGACCATTGCTCCTTGTTCTGTCATCTGCCACCACTGAGATGTAGCAGTAGGGACAGCCACAGTAGCAGCAAGCAGAGGCTGTGGGGACAAAATGTAAAGGAACGCAGTACTGGTCCCCAGCAGCTCTTCTAGACACTCCTATCTCCCTTCCTCTTCCTGGACAGGTCCAGCATCCACCCAGTCATCTCACCCAGCTGCCCCTGTATTTCCCCAGCTCAGACAAAGTGCTCCCAACTCTCCTCATCCATCTCCTACATCTCCTGGTCACCCTCACAAATGTAGCTATCTCCAGCTTCCCGCAGCCACTGAGCTGCTCCCATCTTTCCCCTTCTCCCCAAGCTGGACAACTCCCCAAACCTAACTTCCCTTAACTACCTCCCAGCTTCCCCCAGCCAGCCACTCACCCAGTTTCCCTGGCAGCCGTGAGGTATCCCCATCTTCTTCCCAAACTCCATCACAAACCCAGATGCCCTGGCCTGACCTCACCCACCACCCACCTACTACTTTTCGGCCACAACTTCAGCCCCCATCTGCCTGCTGCAGCTGTCAAATTTTTTGCAGCTCCATGTCCTGTCTCTGTCTCTGCATGGCACTGTGTTTATTAATCTGTAGCTGAAGTTTGCCACATATAAATTGTTGGTAAATATGTAAATTATTTAATGAGCTACTTTGCATATTTGCAAACAACTTGTATAGAGTTACACATGGGACTGCACAAAACTTGTCAGCTATGCCAATAAATAAATTTTGTCATTATATAATTTATAACTAAGAATTACAGAATCCACTTGGTTCATTATATGTGAGGGTTTTTTTAATAATCCTAGCAATTGCCTGAACCTCATGACAAACTATGCAACACAGCCACTTTAAGAAAAATCTGACACATTTTGAGCAACTTTAAATTTTTTCTTTATTAATCTGTGTGAGTAAACCATAACAGATTCAGAATTAATATGATTCTTGTGCAACCAGAATCTAGTCCCAAAAGGAATACCAATTTCAACCCAATACAATAATATTAAAGGGAAATAATTTAGAAGTATAAAATATACAAAAATGGTGTTAAATAAGGATGGGTAAACTAGTTCAATGTAAAGTCTATGCATAAAAATGTCTTTACTACTTAACATTCAGTTCTGTGTACATAGAGCTTTATCAAACTTGGAGACAGACCACTTCCAGCACACAGAGCAGTATCTAACAACAAGTGGTCTGTCCACTGTAGCAGGGAATCCAATTTGCCAGGAGGACAAAATTGTTTTTGTGTTAAATGTGTTGGAAATGTACATTTACTTGTTTTAAAAATTCCTCTTACATTTTCTTGAAGTTATTATGAGAAAGAAGAAACTGCTGATACAGCAAAATTCTGTTTCTCTGCAACCCTTCATTCTAGAAATCCATCTCAACTGACTCCTAGTTATGATTTTTGTGTTTATTTCATTCCCTGTTTTACGTGGATGACTTTCAGTAATGTTTCTGTAACTGTTTGTGATAGCTCTATGGTTATCTTAACTCCTTCTGTCCCTGCACAGTATCATCTCACATCCATCATCCTTTTTTAAAATTTCCTTGGCCCCCCACTCTAGTTATTGTTATGGCTTCTTTTCTTAGTTTGTCTGTCTCTCCCACATATACTTTTTTAAGATGTTTATAAATTTCTGACTTGTTCATATTGTCCCCCACCACCCCAAGTCCTCTTCTCACTTGTCCTGCTTTTACCTGCGATCCTTTATTTATATCTGGTTTTGTCTCTAGTATTCTCCTGATAATATTTCTGGTAGCCCAGCTTGTCTTAGAGCTCCCCCTGCTGTTGGATGTCATTATGACTTATTCTGCTTTCAACATTATGGTATTATTAACATTAGAATAATGTACTCAATCTTGAAATAATAATTACGTACATGGTAATACTTCGTATTTTATACTACTTTTAATCTCAAAAGTGCTTAACACCCTTGTAAGGTAGTCTGCATACTTCTATACCTATTTGATATATGGGTAAACTGAGTCACAGAGCAGCTAAGTGACTTGCTCAAAGCCACGTAGCAAGTCAGTGCAAGAGCTGAGTGATGGGAGTGGTAACTAGTGACATCTGCCGTATCAGAAGGAAAAAAAGTATCTAGGTGGAACTGAATTTTTTAATAAGCTGTAGAAAAAGTAATAGTGAAAATTTAAAATGAAAATCAAGTTTCTAAGGTGACCTATTGGTTTTATTTCATTAGTGATGTTAGTCTTAATTAATTGTCACCACAGAGAGGCATAAAAATGGTTTTCTTGCTTTAAAATTGTATTTAATATCACCATGATGCTGATTTTACTCACATTTTAAATAGTTGTGCTGTTAAGGGATAACATGTACCTTGATTGACTGCAGGCTTTAATCATTTCATGTTGACATAGATCCCCTGGTCACCTTTTTATGGTAATTAGGAACTGTCAGTATTCTCGTACCATTTTCAAAAATCTTCTTTTTGAGATATGATTGGCTAGCACTCTGCTGTTGTATGTCTTCTCAGGCCCTGATTATGGGCATAATCGTGACAGACAAAAATATCTGCTGGCTTCAAAAATGCATATTTGAGGCTCTTTTACCATTTTTTTCAACTTCAAAGCCATGCTGATTTAGATACTAAATATTTTCTGTCTTCCCTTTCCATGTTAGTATTTTTGCAGCAGATATTGGCATCTGAGATTGTGCTATGCACACCTACATAATGCACTGTAAGAAGCCAATCAAGAATAGGCATAAGAGTAATTTCCTGCTCCTCTCTCAACAGGCAGTGCTAATAATGTGGTTTGAACATATTCCAGGAAGAATGTTGGTGCCAAAGCCAATTCTGGATGGACGTTTTCTACTACTGTTACAATACTAGTACGATTCAACTCCTCCAAGACCCCCTTCAGGTTTTGCCAGCCCCGTTAAACCTTAGGCTCGCTGGGTTCCAGACTCCTATACCAGCCCTTAACCCACCACACTCCGTAAGAGATCTGGAGCTAGGACAAGGAACAAAGCAGATATGACAGGACTGAGCAGGGCATGTAGGAATAACTCTAGTTTGGTTGTATAGTTCATTTACATCCTTGATTATGTAGTGTCGAGTGAAGTACTAATTCAGGGGTGTTGTGTTTCAGGTAATGCTTGAGGTACTGTAGAGTCCACATTGTATGGAGAGGCTAAGTCATTCAGCTGTGCTGTACTTTTCACAAGGAAGAGTACAGACTGCTGCTCTGGGAGAGGAGAAAAGGGAATTAAAGTATTTGGCTTTTCAGCATTTAGATAAATACGTAACCTAATTGTTTGAGCACAGGACTAGGAGCCAGAACTTAATAGTTTTGATCCTCCTTTTTACATTGTCTTTCTCTCTGGTGCTGGACAACTTACTTAATCTCTCAGCTCCAGTTCCCTCCGCTACAAAATTCATATAATAATGCTTAATTTGGCATGGGGAAGTTGAGAAAATTACTTAATATTTATAAATTGTTTTGAAGATAAAAAGCCCCTGATAAATTCTAAGTATTATTATTGAGTTCTGGATTCCCTGCTGGTATTGCTTGTTTGTTTATATACTTTTCTTTTTTGTATTATTCTTTTCTTGTCTCTGTGTATCTCTTTTTGTGTATTGTGAAAGTAAAAAACTTTTAGTCTATTCTTCTATATACTATTCCTAGGTCCTTTAGTTTCATATGGAACTTTGTAAAAATGAAACGTGTTTTTTAAGTTATATTTTTAATAGTCCCAAACTGAATTTTAGAAGAAAGATTAAGAAATTCTTAATGAAACTACCAAGTTTCAGTTGATTTCCATCTGGAGGTATAAAGTGACACTGTTTCATCAGAATTTTGCTGTAGTTCACCAAAATGTTCATAAACCTCATTGAAACTTAAACTGAAACAAGACAACCTTTGCCACAAACCTTTTATTCAGCTGTGTAGCTAATGTTTCCTTTTAGATGTTTTTTTTCTTGTATTCACAGTAAAGGCTGAAAATAACACCCCTCTCAAAAATACCCAACAGCCCATAGTTCTTTCTAGGTTCTCCTTTATCTCCTTACTTATCTCTTTAGAAATTCCAGTCTCCTAACATCTCTACAAGTTGCCAGTGGTGGTCTTGTGATGTTTAGATGTGTTTGTAATTATTAGAAGTGGGAGCACTGGCTGTTGGGAGTCTGAAAGGACAGGAAACAGGAAGAAGGGGGGAGGAGTTGAGGAGGCTGACTGAGAGTTACAGAGGGTGCAGCAGCAGCTTGGTAAAGAGGTTTCCACTGTAAAAATAAAGTCCTGTTGAAGCTTGTTAGTACCTTGCCTGCTTGATACAACAGTTCCGTAATGCATCACTTCTGGTGTTGTTTTTTCATGGATTCTCTCCAGTGAAAAGTGGTAATATTTCTCATGATGAGAAATTATGAATTATAAAGTCATTGTGAATAGGTAATCTTTAGATAGTTTGTTTTAGAGAGAGGTTAGTAGTTAAAGCACTGATCCTGCAATGTGCTCAATGCAGCCAGGACCTTTCAGGACAATGGGGCGCCACGCAGAGGAACTTGTAGAATCAGGCTCCAAGCATGTACCTAAAGGTAATAATTGGAGATATACCAATCTCCTAGAACTGGAAGGGACCTTGAAAGGTCATCAAGTCCAGCCCCCTGCCTTCACTAGCAGGACCACTTTTTGCCCTAGATCCCTAAGTGGCTCCCTCAAGGATTGAACTCACAACCCTGGGTTTAGCAGGCCAATGCTCAAACCACTGAGCTATCCCTCCCCTGACCTATACAAATGCATTAATTTCTTCTGTAATTAGGGTGCCTTTATTAGGGCCTTTCCCTTTCTCACTCTCCTTCAGTTCACTCTCTACCAATTTATTGTAATTTTGGAGTATTAATCTAATCACGTTTATTTTTAAAATTGCCATACCAGTAATTGTGCTAATTTCTCCATGAGATGTATTATTTATATTTAAACCTCAAGGGTGTCTTTTTAGTAGCACATGAATTAAGCACCATTCTTTTCAATGCATTTTTAAAGCACATTAATTGAGAAGATGTACGATTATGCTGCATTTTGAGATTTGGTAGAACATTCTTTATAATTAAAATTTGGCCATCCATTTTTTTACTCATTTCTACTATTTCAAATAATCTGACCTTTTAAAAAAAAGTTGATTGCAAACAGTATTATGAAATATAATGGAAAGTGGCATTATAAATTATGAATTTGATGTATTGGTAGGTTTTTAATAAGCTATGGTGCATTATAGTCAATTTGATCATTTTATGAATGCATCCAAGTTATCCAAAAGTGTTCAGAGGAGCTGCTTAGAGAGTGTAAACTTTTTATAAAAATCTTAGTTATTTTTACGGTAACGCTGGAAGAAATCATTTGCAAGCTGAATTCAAGCAGAGTCTCCCCCATTAGGCAAGCAGTCTAATTTGGCAGATCTAAGTTTATTGCTGCTGAGCAAGTTCAGGTATCACTTTATAAGAGTGTTTTTGTTTTTGTAAAATATATGAATTATTTCATGTGTAACACCTCTCTCTCCTGCTCCCCTTCAGCCCCTCCATGCAGAAAGAAAGAAAGAAAGAAAGAAAGATTGAAGTACTGTGAGAATTTACCTTTCAAACTTCGGTACCTAGCTTAGGACATCTAGTTTTGCATTTGGTGAAATTGGCCTTGTATGATATTTGGATGTCTAAACTACATGCTGATCTGAGTGCCCTAAAATAGAATTTGCTGAACTAACACTAAAGCCTGGTCTACAGTACAGTTAGGTCAATGTAAATCACCTTCCGTTGAGCAGGTTGTGCAGATGCCTACACTCACATTTTAATCCTGCCAATATAAGCACCCATTAATAGTGATACAGTCACCCTACCTCCCTAAATGGTGTTGAGCCATAGTTGGCCTGCTGTGGTTGACGCAGTGAGAGGATAGACACTGAGTGATCTGTGTCAACCCTAACAAGTGGCTGTCCCATAATGTCCAGCAGTGACTGCTTTGGTAACAAGTGTGAACTCCACTGACCTGGGGTCAGGGAGACCAGAAGCCAACCCCACTTTAAAGTCCCCGATATTTCTGAAATGCCTTTTCCTGTTTGACAAGCACCTTGCAGCTCTCCCGTTTTGTGTGCAACTACCCAACCGACCATCCTGGTTATGTGCTCCAGATGCGCTCCTGCCTGCAGTGAACAGGAGGTGTTGAATCTTTTTAGCCTATTTGGAGAATAGACTTGGACAGCAGATCTTGCCTGTGCTACTTTGGTTAATGCTAAACAATAAGCAACCCACTATTTGCAGATGCTTGCGGTGGTGTAGCAATGTATCACCACTAGAAGTGTCATAAAATATGTTCTTGTATTAGTGTGCATAAATGACACAGAGGAGGACAACAGGAGTTCCCTTGTGGAACAAGTGTTCATAATATTGCAACTGTTAAAATTGTTACTGCATATTAAAATTATGAACAGTTCAGACTAGGGACTGAATTATATAGTCCTAATGGGCCAAAACTCCATTTGAAATCAATGGGAGCTTTGTACAATTAGAAGCAGATAATTTGCCTATATATTGCAATCTTTATTATATAAAAAGTGATTGCTACCTACATCAGTTAAGCATCTCCAACTGTGGAGGCAGGTGTATGCAATTTATATGGTTTTAAATAATTTGGATTCTTGGATATTATTTTTTTATTTCCTGCTGTGACATCCTATAGCGTACAATGAACCTATTAGTAACACTGACATTAAGAGCAGAAGTTTTCTCCATTTAATCAGATGGCAATTCTGACGATACAAAGGAAATCATAAATGATTTTTTCATTTGGTTTTTTACATGTGCCTATGCTTGTGAAAATCACACGGGGGGAAACCTATTTTTATAGAAATCAGAAATTAAATATTATTTTTGGATAAAAGACATTTGTAGTAATAATTATGGAATCTTCAAAAGAATATAAATGAATCCAACGGAAATATTTATAAAGAAAGTTTGGCATTATCATACATTTCTCTGACTCGAATGAGTCATCCCAAGTTTTCCTCATATATCGCAGTTTTATGCAACTTTATATGTACCTTTTTACTATAACATGTTGTCAGTATACACATAATATTGCCCTAAACATCTATTATGTATCCTAAAATATCCTGAAATATTATTGAATGTTTCTCTCTTGACAGGGGCAGCTCTAGGGATTTTGCTGCCCCAAGCACGGCAGGCAGGCTGCCTCTGGCAGTGCCTCTGGCGTGCCTGCGGGAGGTCCTCCGAAGCCGTGGGACCAGCGGACCCTCCGCAGACAAGCCGCCAAAGGCAGCCTGCCTGCCGCCCTCGTGGCGCTGGCAGAGCGCCCCCCGCAGCTTGCCGCCCCAGGCACGCGCTTGGCGTGCTGGGGCCTGGAGCCGCCCCTTTCTCTTAAATGTAAAAGTATAATGCTCATCTGTTTCCTTGGACTTTGGAGGAGGATAGAGAGAATGAAGTAAGTGGAATGGGATATTGGTTTATTCACCTTACTGCTTGATTTTTGACTGGATTTTGTTAAGGGGTAAGGCTGATTCAGGTGCTTTATTGTGTTGTATAATTCTGATACTTGTGTTGTATAACCCTGATACTTGATAATTTTTAAAAAATACATTATTGAAGTATTAGGAACCAACCACATAATGTTTGTATACTATTTTGAAGTTCACACTTCAGCATGTGCTTCATTTAAAGTTAAAGGTTTGATCCTGTTTGTGCCCACTGAAGTCAATGACAAAACTTCCATTGCTTTTGATGGTGCATGGGGATAGAAAACTCTTGAGATGACTTAAAATGTATATGCTACTTATCTAAGTACTTATATGGCCCCACTCCCATTGTATCTGTCTCTCTGTACAGTCATACAATTTAATTATATGACTGATAAATCCCTGGATGCAGGAAATTGTTGACGTCAAGGTTTTGTTTGTTAAGGGATTTCTTTTTGCAGTTTAGCCTGGTACATTTCATTATTGCGGCATCATTTTCTTATCTGTAAAATTGCATGTTGTTAATGAGTGAATCTGTAGCAAAGAGGCTGAAGAAAATATCTATAAACAATTAAAAATATAACATGCCACGGAATAATAATAAATATTTTACTTGTCTTCCAGCTAGATAATTCATTAGAAATTCATTGTACAAGGAATTCAAGCCCATTGTAACATGGTTTCAAGAAAGCCTCATCCTTTTTCTTCTAAAATCTTGTTCTTTTCCATCCCTCTTCCTTTTCTTAGTCTAGATGGTGGTGAGACAGCAACAGACTGTAAATCAGGCTTGCATGTTCTGCAGCTGAATTAACTTTATTGCAAGGTTTGCTTCATTTACCAGTTCCTCTGAATTAGTTCTTGAAGAAAGATACAACTGCTCCAAATGAATCTGTATTTTTATTTTTTTAACAGTACTGGAAGACATTAAAACATACTGGTTGCAGTTCTTGATCTGACTTCTAAAGCTAGCAATAGATCCTGCTTTTTTGCAAACAGGAATGATCAGCTCTTGATTCTCCCCAGGTGCTGAGTCATCATGCAGTCCATTTCTGAGTTATTTTTAGTCTGTGGTTTAGCTTAAATGATGTTGGGTTGGAGCTGGGCTTTTTTCTTGTACAGATTTGAAATATTTGGGAACTATTCACTTTTTTTCAAAGTCATTAACTTACAAAGCATTTGGCTTCACATGAAGTGACAGGGTATAGGGGGACACTACGTGAGCTCCAGAAAAAAAGGAGTCAGGCTCAGTTCAGCTTCTTCCTCCTCTTGTACAGGTGCTCAGGAGACGGGCTATCATGCCTGTGAGAATGTAGCATGCCATCCCAGTGCCATAGGGTAGTTTTCTGTTATTCTTCTAATCCGTGTTAGCTTAGTTTTAATTTTGTGTTATAAACATTTGGCCAGATCTTCAACTGGTGTATGTACACTGGCTCCATTTATGTCAGTGGAGATATGCAGATTTATACTAGTAGAGGACCTGATCCATTACTGCTTGTTGCCTGCACCTGTGGTTTATTTCTAGCATCACTCCACCAGGTTGCAGACAATTAAGAAATATTCCTCATACAAATAAATCCCTGTTTCCTTCCAAACAAAATAATACTCTCTTTGCATATAGCTGTAAATGTTCAGTGTTCTGCATGCTGTAAGTCTTTGTGAGAACTTAATACATATCAATAGACTATTATATATTATAATGATTTTGATTTGCCTTATTCATGGCAGAATACAGTTGTAATGAAAAATGACAAATTATGATTTGCAATCTTGCTAGCAACAAGCCTTTCTAATTTGCAACATTATTGGAATGCTATGCTACTTACTTCAAGTATTTGAAGGCATTATTTTCTTCGTATCTATCAATGTACTTGGAAAACTTTTACTGTCTGCTCATGCTGTAAAGAATGCTGAGACTGTGAAAGAAAAGGGGAGGAAAGAACCAAGTATGCAGTTGCCTTGGTAATGGGTGCTATGGTCAGAGTACAGGTGGCATCTATCTTATAGATTGTTAAACCAAACTATAGCCATGAAAATATGAGACATATCTTAGCAGAGTGCAGAAGCACCCCTCCTGCCCAAAAAAGAACCAAAGAAAACCCATGCACTGTAATAATCAGTTCCCTTCTCTTGGTTAATATTTTTTTAAATAAATTAATGGGAAAGAATCCAGTCTATACATTACAACTGGTAGCAAGATGGGGTTTAGAGATCAGTGAACTCTAATAATCGTTTTTGCCAATATCTGCTTGTTAGTGTCATTGGATTTAGGTTGGGAGTAATTTTAAAGAGATAAGAGTCTCATGGACCTTGAGACAATCAAGCAGCTGACTGTGCAAGTTATCTGTATTTGATATAAATTGACGTCAGAGCTCTGGGAATGTCCACGGCAATTCTGAAGCCGGTTTCTACATACATTCTTCTGACAATAAGGATGTCTATGCTTTAATTGTTTAATGACAGAGCAAGCTCAAACATCGTGTATAATAAAAATGTGTATAAATCCTGTTCATTCTCAGATTTAAGATATTTTCTGAATTCTTGGAAATCTATATGGCCTCAGAAGAATCTGCTATTATAGATCTACATGGGGGGAAATATTCTACATTATTAATATTTTATGGAAACAAAATATTAACTGAATATATGTGGATGAAAATAATCTTACCAAATCTAATATGAGAACCCTGTTAGACGAGACTATAATGTTATCTGGATGCAGTACATTGTCAGCTGATTCTGTAATGTGAATATTTGTATTTGTTTGTGTATGAACTGTGATCCTGATCAGAAAAATCAGAAGCATAGGGGATAAATAGAAAATACAAAAATAACCAAAATAACTGGTATGTTTCCCATTGGTAAGAAAAAGTATGTCCTGTGTATACAATGACTAAAACAAAAATAGTGGTGTTGCTACAAAAAAAGTGTTGATAGAGGAAACTCCATTTATATAACTTCTTCACATTCTCTCTCCTCATCCTTCCCCATTCCTTCATTAGCAACTGTGAGGTCTCCTCCCTTCATTCTCTAGCCCTGCTCCACCTGACCCAGTGATTCCATCCCTTCTCAATTCCTTATTTCTATTGCCCCTATATCCACCTCCTTCCACATTGTCTTTCTCAACCTCGCATTGTCCTCTGGTTACTATTCTGCTCAATATAACATGCATGCATCCGACGAAGTGGGTATTCACCCACGAAAGCTCATGCTCCAAAACGTCTGTTAGTCTATAAGGTGCCACAGGACTCTTTGCTGCTTTTGCTCAATATAAGCATTCCCTGGTCTCCCTTGCCATCAGAAAACTGTCCATCAGTCCCACGTGCCTTTTCAGTTAATACCCTGATCTCTTTTTTTCTTTCATCTCTAAAACAACTGAACATACAGTCTATAACCAATGCACTGATTTCATCTTCTCAAACTCTTCTTCAATTTGTGAATACCTGGAGGATAAAGGCATACTAGCAGCCAGTATGGATTTACCAAGAACAAAGCATGCCAAACCAGTTTGATTTTCTTCTTTGACAGGATAACTGATTTGGTGGATAGGGGGAATGTGGTGGACATAATATACATGGACTTCAGCAAGGCTTTAGACACAGTCCCACGTGACATTCTGATAAGTAAGATGAAGAAATATGGACTCGACAGAACATAAATGATTAAACAACCACAAACAAAGAATAACTATTAATGGAATGGTGTTGGATTGGAGGGAGGTCTCAAGTGGGCTTCCATGGGGATCTGTTCTGGGTCCGGTGTTGTTTAACACCTTTATTAATGACCTGGATGTAGGTTTGACTGGTATATGCTGATCAAATTTGCTGATGAGACAAAGCTGCGGGTGTTGGAGGAGGTTCCAAAACTTTGGAGGATAGATAGAGAACTGGGCTATAAAGAACAAAATGAAATTCAACAAAGGGGGAAAAAACAAATATAGAATGGAGGGGACACTGGCTTGGCAACAGCACTACTGAGAAGGATCTGGAAGTTATGGTGGATCACAATCTCAACATGAGTCAGCAATGTGATGCTGTTGCAAAACAAGCAAATGCAATTTTAGGTTGCACTAACAGAGGCATAGCATACAAGTCACAGGAGGTGATAGTACCGCTCTATTCGGTGCTGGTTAGGCCTCAACTGGAGTACTGTGTCCAATTTTGGTCACAATGTATAGCAAGGATGTAGAGAAATTGGAAAGGATCCAGAGGCATGTGACAGAGATGATCAAAGGGATGGAATGCATGCCATATGAGCAAAGGCTGAAGGAACTATGTGTGTTTAGTTTGGAAAAGAGGGAGACTAAGGGCGGATATGATAATAGTCTTCAGATACTTGAAAGGCTGCCACAAAAGGATGGAGAAAAGTTGTTCTCTTTTGCCACAGAGGGCAGGGCAAGAGGCAATGACTTCAAACTACAGCATAGGAGATTTACATTTAATCTCAGGAAAATTTTCTGAACTGTAAGAACAGTATGACAATGGAACAGGCTGCCTAGGGAGGTTGTGGAAGATTCTTCACTGGAGGTTTTCAAAAGGAGGCTGGATAGCCATCTGTCTTAGATGGTTTAGACACAACCAATCCTGCATCTTGGCAGAGGGTTAGATTAGATGACCCTTACAGTCCCTTCTAGCCCTATGGTTCTATGAACTGTCTTCAGTCCTTTCCAGTATGGCTTCTGACATTTCCATTCTATTGAAACTGCTCTCATTAAGATATCTAAGGACCTCTTCCTGGGCAAATTTCAGGGCCCCTGCTGTATCTTCACCCTCTTTGAAGTCTGTGCTACTGTTAATTCTGTCAGTCTCCTGGCCAGTTGCTCTTCTCCTTTGCATCCTGTCTCTGAGTCGTCTCACCAGCTTACATGCCTTCAGCTATTATCTGTTTATGCTAATGTCTCTCAATCTATCTCTCCATTACTAAACTGTCTCCTTCCATCTTATCCAATATCTCATCTTGTGTCTCTAACAGTGAATGTAGGTATGAGCCATGAGCTGAACACAGTCTGCTGAGAAGCTTTGTCTTGTCCATAAATGATTTACAAAAAGCCTGGATAACACTATTGACAGTATAGTGACATGTAACCCTCAGCAGTTCTTCTGTATGAAAGGAGTGCTGGCATGCTGCCTGTAATGAATCTGGTAAACTTATACATAAATTGTAGAGTAAAAGATGTGTTATCCAGTATTTTACCAACCGGAAAGCTCTAGAAACTGGCATTTCTGATATCCCCCAATACAAAACTTCAGTAGGGTTGCCAGGTGTCCAGTTTTCGACTGGAACACCTGGTCGAAAAGGGTCCTTGCTGGCTCCCGTCAACACCACTAACCAGGCCATTAAAAAGTCTGGTTGGTACGGGGCTGGAAGGCTCCTTACCTGTCTCTGTGTGGCTCCCTGGAAGCGGTGACATGTCCTTGCTGCTCCTAGGTGGAGGAGAGGCCACAGGGACTCCATGCGCTACCCCCACCGCAAGCGCAGGGGACTGCAGCCAATTGGAGCTGCGGGGGCCGCACCTGTGGGTGGAAGCAGCATGCAGAGCTGCCTGGCTGTGCCTCTACCTAGGAGCAGCAGGGACATATCACCTCTTGTGGGGAGCTGCCTGAGGTGAACACCACCCGGATCCAGCACCCTGACACCCCTCCCACACCCCAACCCCATCCTCCGAGCCTCTTCCCGCATAAAAACTCCCTCCCAGAGCCCGCAACCTGCACCCTCTCCTGCACGCCAGCCCTGAGCGCGCCCCCCCCCACACACACCCAAACTCCCTTCCCTCCATTGGTAAGTATAACTCTTTTTATAACCAGAATTTTTGACTAACCAGCACCCCCCCGTTCCTCCAACATACCGATAACACATGGGCAAAGTGAGTATAAAATGCTACCATTCTAATTCTTACACCCATTTAACCTGTGGGTTAAGGACTTTGCAAGTAGAGTGACCAGATAGCAAGTGTGAAAAATCAGGACAAAGGGTGGGGGGGTAATAGGCTTCTATATAAGAAAAAGCCTCAAATATCAGGACTGTCTCTATAAAATCGGGACATCTAGTCACCCTATTTGCAAGGGACAGGTCAGAGGAGAAACAGATCTTAGGAATCAATTCTTTTCCCGTGTGGAATCATATTCACCTTTCATATTGTTTTAGAACTAGTAGATTAAAAAATGTCTCTCACTTATTTCTAGGGACACCTTTTTCATAGAGAATTATCTTCATCATTCACAGGAGCAGTACTGTAGAAAAGTATTGTCAGAAAAGAATGAAATGACATCAAGTGTAAGAGTTTATTACCGAGGAAAGTAGCTTAGTGGTAATGATTTCTTTTAGGATTACAAATGTATTGAATAAAAATAGTATTGTAATAGTTGTTATGCTAATTAGAAAAATATTATAACATACCGACTGTTAGTCCTTGGGGCAAATACAGATAATCAGCTGAGGTCTGGAAGGACCCTTCCCTCTTTTCCCCATAATAAACTATTGCACAATTCAGTACATTGAGGGGCGGGGGGGAGAGGGAGGGAGAAGAATTAGTATGTTTTTCTGGTTTCAGAGTAGCAGCCGTGTGCTGAAGCATCTGGTATTGGCCATTATTGGATACAATATAACCATAGAAGATGGACTTTGGGTCTATTGTGATATGGAAGCTCTTATGTTAGGGTTCTTAAGTTGGGCATCTGAAATATTCCAACTGTGTATATATTCTTAAAACAAAAGCAAATTTATATTGTCCTTTATTATGAACCAGTACTATCTTTTATTATTTAATACATTTTTTCAAAGAATCAGTAAGCGTCTCAATAAAATCTTTCATCTTACCTGATTTTCATATTTTTAATTTACAATGGGGTATTCAAAGGAGTCTAACTCCTGTGGGCCTCTCAGAAAAAGCCAGTCTTAATTGCTTGCATGCATTCCAATAGAAATATCTGTAGGGTCCAGTTCTGCACACCCTTAAGCAAATGTGTAACTTTACTAACATGAGTAAGGCTGTTGACTTCTCTGGGACTATTTATACAGATAAAATTATTCAAGGGGTTCAGTGTTTGCCAGACTGAAAACTGTATACTTTCCAGAGTTATTGTGGTTGGTTTTTTTTAATTTTGTTTCAATACACTATGTTGTTATAAATCCAAATCAGAAATGAGTCCTTTTTCAGAAAAAAAGATGCTAGCAGTATCAGAAATAGAGTAACAGTCACATCGTAGGCTCTTCTCTTCCAACATTTATTCATTAAGGTTCCTTCTCTGCTTGCCTGACTGCTCAGTTTGTATGACACCTCATGGCATACTAAAGGCTGCTAAACAAGGCAATGAGGCAGAAACTCAGTGGGAGAGAAAAAGATGAAATATTACAAAACAAAATTTCAGTAGGAAAAAATAACACAGATTTTATCTTACAGAAGATTCTCAAACACATCATGTACTTTAGGGATATTAAGGTCTTAGCTTTGTTTTGTAAAATATAAATAATTTGGGAATCTCTTTTGTTAGAACTTCCTGTCTCTCAAATGTCTGATGACATGAGAAACGTTTAGAAATATAGTAAAAAAATGTACATTCTGTAATGATGGAACTTAGAAACAAAAGAGCATATTCTACTCTGTCACCTGTGGGCAGCCCCATGGAGATCAGTGGAGTTGCCCACATGAACCTGGGCACAGAACTGCTCTGTGTAGTTTGCATACTGATCTAATAATGTTACTGATTTAGACATTCAATCATGTTAATGTTTTAATCACTGATCATACAGTTGGATCTGCCTGTGTGGATCCAATTTCACAACGAGGTCTTCAGTTTTTAGTGTACTTATTATAGAGGGTTTTTTTTAAGTTAAACCTTCATGAGCCAATGCTTCCCTCCAGTTGTTTGGTGGTTGGGAACAAAAGCTAATTAAACTAGGCAGTGTATGGAGAACGTGGAAGCAGTCATTCTGTAGTATGGTGCACCTTTTCACTGAACTCATGTAAGTTCCTCTGAGAGCATTTATCAAATTAGGGCTTTTTAGGGTCAACAAGTCAAGCCAGTCAGAAGAAAAAATGTGTTGGACCAGGTAGCAACTGCTATTCATGTCATGGTGTTCTTAGAAATCCAGTGGATACAGGACAGAAAGGTTAATGCTGCTAAAGGCAACATTAACTTTCCTTCTGCATTTTTAAATTCTTTTTAGGGAAAGTGTTAATGGTAGCTTGGCTCTTAAGGGAAACTTAGAATCATAGGACTGGAAGGGACCTCGAGAGGTCATCAAGTCCAGTCCCCTGCACTCAAGGCAGGACTAAATATTATTTAGGCCATCTCTGACAGATGTTTGTCTAACCTGCTCTTAAAAATCTACAATGACAGAGATTCTACAACCTCCCTACGCAATTTATTTCACTTCTTAACCACTCTGACAATTAGGAAGTTTTTCCTAATGTCCAACCTAAACTGCCCTTGCTGTAATTTAAGCCCATTGCTTCTTGTCCTGTCCTCAGAGATTAAGGAGAACAATTTTTCTCTCTTCTCTTTGTAACAACCTTTTACGTACTTGAAAACTGTTAAGTGAAATTTCTGACAAAACTAAAGGGTTTCCAAACCATATTCTGTCTCCCCAAGATGAGGTTAAGGACCCACCCTTTTTGGGGTGGGGGGAGGAATGGGAAAGAAATTGTGAGATGGACATCTTCCTTCTCCCTCCGTCCCCACCAGCTCCTTTTGTGTGAACTCTGAGGACCTCAGTCTGGTACAGAGTGAGGTGGCAACCAAACAGCTGTCTTCTCCTGGTTTGTGAGTTGCTCTGGGACCAGAGTGGGAGATAGGCACCTGGATGTCTAAAAGGTGGCAGCTGTGAGTATGTTCAGAGGCGGAAGCATCAGTATCTAGAGAACTTCTACTGCAAATACTTAGGCACTAAGTGAGTTTAGGGATCTACGGGATTCATCTGGAGTTTTGTACATCTCAGCAAAACCTAAACTGGGACTTAGATGCCTAAAACAGGGACTCAGGTGCCTAACTTCTTTTGTGCATCCCAGCCTAAGAGCCTAGCTTTAAAATGATATTTTTTGAATCTCTTGGCCTCTTGGCTTTTTCTAAAGACCAGTGTAAGTTATAAAGCAATGGTACGACTTGCCACATGTTATCATACAATGTTAAATATTTCAGTTTCACATAATGTGGACAGCACTTTCTTCACATGTATAAATTATTTTGAAGTGTTAAGAAATGGTCACACAATGTAATAGTCACTGTTGCAAATAACATATATATTCCCATTTGTACAAACTCATGATTGTAAATGCAGTGTAGTTTTAGCCGTGTTGCTCGCAGATTGTATAAAGGCACTTGAGAAATGTGTGAGAAATCCAAAACGGTGTGTAACACCTTTGCTAAATGTTTCAATAATGGATCTACTCTTTTCTCTCCCACATAGCCTTTTCTTACCTGTTTTCCTCCACACCCTCATTTCAGAATTGAGAGAGAATTTGCTGTTTCGTGTCACGTTCAGACAGTTTACATGTTATACGGTACCAAGGGAAGATAACAGAATGATACTGGTATGAATTTACTTGAATTAAAACAGGCAAGAAAAACTCTAGTAAACATTGTTTCAATATATTTCAGCTCGTATTACGGTTTTCAGATTTGTTTTTTATTAAGTAAAGTGTTTAGTTGGTATAAATAAATAAACCAAGCCAGCTTGCTCACTAGAATCCAGTGTCTGAATGCATAACAAGAGCTAAAGCCCAGTGGCATTCCTTTTTACTTTTCATAATTTTTCATTTTATTGTTGGTGAATTTCTTATCTGTTCTTTCCATGCCCTTCCCAGGAAGTGGGAGGCCCCGGGGAGTGGGGGTTGGCACAGCGAGCCCACCCCGCACTGATGCTGTATGGACAGTTCCTGGCCCACATGATTATAGAAGGTGGGTTGGGCCAAACCTGAGCAGCACTGCAACGCTGTGTGCTAGGTTGCAATGCCCAGAGTGGGGAGCCAGGCCCAGCCCTGCAGGACAGGAGCTGCCACTGGGGGGAGTTTTTAATTTCAGATTGTTTTAATCATTTTTCATTTTATTTCATGTTATTTCACATTTGCAAACAACACAGGAGTCTAACAATACTTATATTTTATATAAAATAAATAATATATGTAATATATTCAGTGATGTCAAGTATCAAAGGGGTAGCCGTGTTAGTCTGGATCTGTAAAAGCAGCAAAGAGTCCTGTGGCACCTTATAGACTAACAGAAGTTTTGGAGCATGAGCTTTCGTGCATGCATCCGATGAAGTGGGTATTCACCCACGAAAGCTCATGCTCCAAAACTTCTGTTAGTCTATAAGGTGCCACAGGACTCTTTGCTGCATATTCAGTGATGACATTCATTAGTGGTCTATCTGATTTTAGTATGTACAGACTAGTTCTGTTAATCACTAAGCAATAAATTAATATGGTGTATTATGCACTACTATTAATATGCATCCTAGGAGACCATACCTGATTTTTCTGTCATAAAATGAACAGTATAACTATGTGTGACAATGTTCCTCCTCTACCTTGGTGGGTCCTGCGCTTATTGGCAGATTTGCTGACCTCAGTGATCTTCCCCACAGTCTCGGTCAACTCCTCCTGTGTCTGATCAGGAGTGGGGAGGTTTGGGAGGAACCCAGGCCCGCCCTCTACTCCAGGTTCCAGCCCAGGGCCCTGTGGATTGCAGCTGTCTATAGTGCCTCCTGTAACAGCTGCATGACAGCTACAACTCTCTGGGCTACTTCCCCATGGCCTCCTCCAAACACCTTCTTTATCCTCACCACAGGACCTTCCTCCTGGTGTTTGATAACACTTGTACTCCTCAGTCCTCCAGCAGCACACCCTCTCACTCTCAGCTCCTTGCACCTTTTGCTCTCAGCTCCTCACACGCACTTCCTCTCCTCTGGCTCCCCCTCACCTGACTGGAGTGAGCTCCTTTTTAAACCCAGGTGCCCTGATTAGCCTGCCTTGATTGGCTGCAGGTGTTCTAATCAGCCTGTCTGCCTTAATTGGTTCTAGCAGGTTCCTGATTACTCTAGTGCAGCCCCTGCTCTGGTCACTCAGGGAACAGAAAACTACTCATCCAGTGACCAGTATATTTGCCCTCTACCAGACTCCTGTACCCCACTGGTCTGGGTCTGTCACATATGATACATGGGGGATGGGAGAAAAATGGTCATCACATCACTAATGGAGGTTGCCATTAAAATCTTAACATTTGCACTTTGCAAGTAATTAACATTACTGAATATGATACCATGAATACTGTGGTAATGTAGCTAAGGAAAAAGGTACAACTGTAAATATTTTAACCACTACCACAGTAGCATTTTGCTGACTTTTTATACTGAGTAATTTTTACATTAAGTAAAACCATGTATATTTTCAATCTATATAAATACTAATACATGTTTATAGAAGACTTCTTAATATTGGTAAATGGAACTAAGTCTCATAACACAACACAGTACTGATTCAGCACATAGATTTCTTATAGAAAACAGATGGTGAGATATATGTGTACAAGAGTATGGTAGTGCCTTCTGAATTACATCTGCTTGATCTGCGATGCAATATTGTGATTTTTTTATGACATCTAATAATATTTCTTTGTGCTGTGTAGGGAGGCACTGTATTCTCTTTATCAAATTCTGCTATGATGGCCTGCCTGATCCTGCACAGTTACTGCCTACGGAAAACCATTTCAAGTGACTGATGGCTTAGTTAATCAGAGCTGCCTTCTTTCAGTGGTTATGAGAAAATTTCAGGTTATTTTGCAGATCAAAATTGATCAGTTTTGGCTAAGCTCTCTCGCTCCAAGAGTGCAAGGTGAGATCTGGCAGGGACAAGTTTTGACTCTTCTTGGGTTGAGTTTAGGCCAATGATGCTCACTTGTCTACACAAAAAAATTAGTTTTGCAGCAAGCTGGGATGTGAATCTATGCCGCACTAACCTGCTGTGGACTAACTCTGTGTGGACCCTGCTGAAGAACATTAGCAGCTTGTTAATGAACTTTGATCTTGTACCATTTCAAAGAGGACTAGATCAAAGCACATCAACAAACTGTTAATGCGTGTGAGAAGGGTCTCTTAATCTACTTGTGTAATATTTTGTTAAGGCAAGGGCACCTGATGTTGACTATATGACCAACTACCATCCAGTACCCAGTCTTCCATTTTTGGTTAAGATTATACAAAAAGTTGTTGGCAAAACAATTTTGAGTACCTAGATGCTTCAGATCTCCTTGACCCTTGTATGAGCAAAGTATGGCTTAGAAACTGCATTGGTGGGGTTGATAGATGATCTGCTCCTGGTAATGGATGAAGATTGAGTGTCCATCCTGATATTGTTAGATCGATCAGTTGCATTTGATACTGTTGGTCATAAAGTATTGTTGGCTCAACCGTGGGCTGCAGCTGGTAAAGGTGGCAATACTCTACCATGCCATCCTTACTTCTGCGCTGCTGGGACCCTGCCCAGCTCTCAAGGCAGCACCACTACCAGCAGCAGCACAGAAGTAAGGGTATCAGTACCGCAACCCCCACTACAATAACCTTGTGACCCTCTCCCCCCCCCCACACAACTCCTTTTTGGGTCAGGATCCCTACAATTACAACACTGTTAAATTTCAGATTTAAATAGCTGAATTTTTAAAATCCTATGACTGTGAAATTGACTAAAATGGACCATGAATTTGGTAGGGCCCTAATCATGTATATGGTGCTGTTTAGGTAGTTCATATGGAGGAGGGACTCTAATGCTTCATGTATCTTGCATATCCAGTCTAGCCAGTGCTGCTGAATACCTGGCCCAGTATCTGGGTGAGATTGGAGCACAGAGGAGGTTCTTTCTAATAAAATGAAGATGATGGTGATAGGTTTGGGGAAGCAACAGATAAATGTGGCAAGGATTATATCTGCCTCTCTTATTAGGGGTATGTGCCTACCATTTGTTACTACAGCTCACAATCTGAGGTTATTGTTGGATCCCCCAGCTGCTGTTAAGCAATTACATAGCACCAGTGTTGAGGAAAAACTTTTTTTCTCTTTGTCTAGCTAGGAGATTGTGGCCGTTTCTTTTGGATGTAGACCTGGTGACTCAAATTCCTGCTTTCATCACTTGAAGATTTGATTGTGGTAGGGTTGTCTAAATGAGGCTACGCATTAAGGTCAAGTCAGTAACTAAAAATGGTAGTGGATGCAGCAGCCTACACATAATTATTACTTATTTGTATTATAGTTGCATCTAGAAGCTGAAAATGAGATTAAGGCCCCATTGTGCTAGGCATTGTAGACATAGCAAGACATAGTCCTTGACCCAACGAGTTTACAATCTAAATGAACAAGACAAAATAAATGTTGTTATCCCTATTTTACTGAAAGGGAACTGGGGCAAAGATATACGTGAACTGATTACTATTACACAGAGAATCTGGGTCAAAGCAGGGAATTGAACCCACATCTCTAGTGGTTGAATCCACTGCTTTAACCACAAATTCATCCTTTCTCTCTTATTAGATGATGTATTTCACAGGGAGCATGAGACAGTGCTCTGTGATCTTCAGTCACTCTCTGTTGGTATAAGGTGTTAGTTTTGAGTGATAAAGACCTAAATGATCTAGGACAGGTGCTACTACCTTTCTTCCTTTTCCATAGTGCCACAGCCACAGTCAGTCTGGAGTCTCCGTGGTATAATAAAGAGGGACTTTCCCGTTGGACATCTTCTGTGACTGACCCGAAACTTTAGAACCTATACTCCTCCCGGGTCCAAAATACACTGAATGGCTTATCCGTTTATCTAGAACGTTGGGGGGGGGCGGTTAGGGGTGGGTAGGTGCACAATAAGTGTTGATGTTTCGAAGAGAAAGGGGTTTTCTTTGGATTTGATTTTGTTATTTTAGTTTGAGGGGTTTTTTTTGTTGTTGTTGAGGGCATGAGGAGAAGTGGATGGTTTTACTTTTAATTGATTTTTATTTTAATTAAGTTAATTAGCCCAGCATGGGTGCTATTTTGCATGTGTGTGTAGCTGTATAAATGTGTATATATAAATAAAAATGAAAACTACATTAGTGGTGTTATCATATATGGAACATAAATCACCCTGCCTCTGTCTGGACATAATTCCTAAACCTTTAAGTGATGTTACTGTAGACAGCTACTATAGAAACAGCTTGGTAATGTGTCCACACCTGTATTTTAACTGATTAATGCTGCCTTTCATCATGTTATGTCGAATTTTCTAATTGTATTTTACACCACAGAATGACTCATTTAATAAAAATATATGTGAATTTCTGTGTAAAGTTATTTGCAAAATGTGCTGAATGTCTTTAGAAAAATATTTCCACTGATACTCTAACTCCCTGCATTCAAGGGCGGCTCCAGGTCCCAGCACGCCAAGCGCGTGCTTGGGGCAGCAAGCTGCAGGGGGCGCTCTGCTGGCGCCGCGAAGGCAGCAGGCAGGTTGCCTTCGGCGGCTTGCCTGCGGAGAGTCCGCTGGTCCCGCGGCTTCGGAGGACCTCCTGCAGGCCGGCCTGTGGGAGGTCCCCCTAAGCCACGGGACCAGCGGACCCTCCACAGGCAAACCGCCGGAGGCAGCCTGCCTGCCGTGCTTGGGGTGGCAAAATCCCTAGAGCCGCCCCTGCCTGCATTTAGTCTAGCAAACCAATTTTAACTTGTAGTTCCAGTACTGTACAGCAGTGAACAGAGTTCTCTGCTATTATATCCTATTTTATTGTGTGACTTAAAGTGAACATATGTTATGGTTTCTCATTTATTCTGCTTTTGTGCTATGTACTCCTTCTCCCTTTCTGATCTGTTAATTTTTAAATGCACATGAATATTTTCTGTCTAATCAGTGAGCAACAGCCAGTAGGTTGTAAGTTTTCCCCTTTGTAAGCACTCTGTCTTCTACCAGTTCTGTGTAGAACAAGTCCTGTTCTGTGTAAGAGCTCAGTAAACAATTTAATGCAGTGAATTGACCAGACTGCCTAGAAAATGTCACTTATTTAAAAATACTTTTCGTGCACAACATGACTTTCAGAATAAAAGATTGTTTTGGGGAGTTTTATGAATTAATATGTATTAGACCTTCATTGAACATTCAATTCCATACAATAGATTTACACATCGTTATTGTCTATATCCAACAACCCCGTCTGGCTCTTACTCATCTAAAATATAAAAAAATCCCACACATTCCAAGTCTTATGTAATTCTTCTTACGCTCTGTTTTCTGTAATAAATTTTGGTTGGTGGTTTCTACAGCAGTTTGAAATCTTTTGTGCAGTATGTACATGGGCATCCAACATCTCAACATTTTTCATCATCGGTAATTGTTTCTTGTATGGACTGTCTGGTACTCAGGGAAGCTCATGTATTTCGATTGTTTTGAGACATGTATCACAATACTACCCACTACCATGTATCAGAATTTCCCATTAAATTATTTAAAGCTGTTCCAGTTGCTTCCTAAATTAATATATTCGTTCAAAGTTAATACTGTACATTGCCATTAAGAAACACAGTCTTCCAACAGGTATTAAACTTTATGTATATATGTTAAATAATTAACATAGGGTTCTTGTTTGTTTTCAAGAAAGTATTTGTGTGACGTTTGCATAGCTCAGTGGTTTGAGCATTGACCTGCTAAACCTAGGGTTATGAGTTCAGCTCTTGAGGGGGCCATTTAGAAAATCTGGGGCAAAAATCAGTGTGGGGATTGATCCTGCTTTGAGCAGCAGGTTGGACTAGATGATCTCCTGAGGTCCCTTCCAACCCTGATATTCTATTCTGTTATGCTGCATATAGAAAAGTCTGGCTATTTTCAGGGCTTACAGACTTCTGTATGGATTTCGGCAGCATAAAAGCCAATGATTTTAACTGAATCCAGCACCAGTAATGTTTTTCTTGTTAGAAGTGTTCCTTCTACATTTAAAAAAAAAATTTGTTTTAGCTGTTTGAGTGCAATAGATTAGCACAGGCTTTATAAAAACCTCTAGTATAGTGGAAAATATAAACTTGAGTACCTTTTGGAAGAACTTTTGCTTCACTGGGGTCAAAGTATAAAAACCCCTTGGTCATAGCACGCAGGCGAGTAGAACTATCCTCTTTCTTCTCTAAAATGTAATGTTTTGCTTCTAAAGATCAACAGAGTTTACAATGACCTTGATAACAGTGTAGAGTGTTTCTGGATCACCATGACTCATTGTTCTTCTTTCCTTTCAGAAAGGGTTACTGAAAAGATGGTGTGGAAAAAGCTTCTAGATTCTTTGATTCCTAGCAGTCTAGCATCAGACTGCCCAACAGTGGTGAAATTAGCATTTAAATAAGGCGAAGCCATACAGTTAGCTGGGTGAGATCCAGAACTGCTCTTGACTGTTTAGGTTGATAAATTCTCTTTTTTGGGGGGGGGGGGGCAGGGGGGTTTGCATTATTATTAGTAGTATTCATTTCTTGATGGTATCACTGCCATTTAACTTCTAGCGTTCTAGTAACAATTTAATAATATCCACTGCAGGCACCTTTATATAGCTTTTCTAATTTTTTGTAAATAACACCTAGTTTTCATTGTCATAGCACCTCTATAAATCATTAAAACTGCCTAGATAATACAGTATATATGGTTTGCTAGTCCTATTCAAGATGTGACAAAGTATCCCAGAAATGTAATGCCTTTCAAGTCTTATTTCTTGAATAATCTGTAGCTTTGAACAAACCATTACATTACCATTAAAGAAGGTGGCCTTAACTTCTAGTGGATTCATTGATATGTTCTGAAGGGCTACAAGTTAATTACTGGGTTTGGTTCACAATGTATATTTGTATAACAAATGGTTCAAGGGAGCTATAACTCTGATGTTGTCCTGACATCATGTCCTGGGAGATGTGCTGCCAGCCTGGAGCCTGTGTTTGAAACATTACAGAAAGGTTGTTGAGGCTCATCCATTTTCTCATCACTACCCCATGCTGCTCATCCACATGGAGACTAATGATGTTGCCAGGTCTGACACTGAGCAGATCAACAGTGATTACAAGGCTCTGAGAGATACGGTGAAGGGATCAGAGGCACAGATTGTGTTCTTGTCCATCCGGTTGATGGAAAGTGCCCAGGCAGGGACATGCATATCCTAGAGATGAATGCATGGCTTTGCAGATGGTATTAATGGGAGGCCTCCAGCTTCCTCAATCATGGGATGCTGTTCCAGGAATAAAATGTGCTGGGAAGAAATGGGGCCCACCTGACCAAGAAGAAGAGCATCTTCATGCACTCACCAACCTGGTGAAGAGGGCTTTAAATGAGGTTAAAAGGGGGTAGGTGACAAAATCCCACAGGTAATTATAAAAAAGGCAACCTTAACAGTGGATTAGATGTTGAGAGGGGGGAGATACGGAAAATTACAATAGGGTCGTAGAAGCAACAAAAAAGAAATAAGGGAATCTGTTCAACACAAATGCAAGGAGAATGGGGAATAAACAAGAAGAACTGGAAGTTTGAGTACTTACACTAAATTATGACTTAACTGGCATCACGGAGACTTGGTGGGATACATTTCGTGACTGGAGTATTGGTATATAGGGGAACAGATTGTTCAGGAAGGATAGGCAGGGTAAAAAAGGATAAGGTATTATGTTATACACTTGTTCTGAGAGCCAGAAAAAGGTGGGAGGCAAACGAGTTGAGAGTCTCTGGGTAACAATAAAAGGGGTCAGAAATAGGAGTGACATCATGGTAGGGGGTCTACTGTAGACCACCAAGTCAGGAAGAGGAGGTGGATGAGGCATTTCTACAATAAACAACAAAAATATCCAAAACACAAGGCCTGATAGCAATCCGGAACCTTAATTACCCAGACTGTTGGAAAAGTAATACGGCAAAACACAAAATTTCCAATAAGTCCTTAGAATATATTAGGGACAACCCTGGTAGTGGTCCCTGTCGGGCTGGAGCAGCCCCTGCTCCGGCAGCCGTAGCCACTGCTCTGGCCCTGGGCAACAGACCCTGGCCAGCCAGAGCAGCTGCGGTCCACTGGCCCAGGCAGTTGGTGCCGCTGGCCCCAGGCGCCCTTTCCCAGCAGCCCCCCCTCAGATACCTCCCCCAGCAGTGGCCCCAATGCTGCCCCCCAGATTTAATCACAGGTATTTTTAATATAAGTCATGGACAGATCACAGGCCATGAATTTTTGTTTATTGCCCCTGACCTGTCCATTACTTTTACTAAAAATACCCGTGACTAAATTTTAGCCTTATTTATGCCTATTTTGCTTCAATTTTCACTAAAAAGCTAAATTGTGAACAGATACTCAACACAACAACAACAAGGGGGAAGGAATGCAGCCAAAATAGAGAGAGAGCAGGTAAAATAATATTTACAAAAGTTAAATATATTCAAGTTTGGATGGCCGGATGACATTCATCCTAGGGTACTTAAGGAACAAGCTGAAGTTACCTTGGAAATGTTAGCGATTATCTTCGAGAACAGATGAGGCCCAGTAGACTGGAGAAAGGCAAATGTTGTATCTATCTTTAAAAAGAGGAACAAAGAGCACTCAGGAAATTATAAACCAGTCAGCCTAACTTCAGTACCTGGAAAGATACTGTAACAAAGTAGTAAATTAATTTGTAAACACATGAAGAATAATAGGGTTATAAGGAAAAGCCAGGATGCATTTGTCAAGAACAAATCATTACAAGTCTATCTAATATCCTTCTTTGAAGTGGCCTAGTGGATGTGGGGGAAGCAATAGACATGATATATCTTGATTTTAGTAAGGACGTTCTCATAAGCAAACTAGGGAAATGTGGTCTAGATGAAATTACTGTAAGGCACAACTGGTTGAAAGAAGGAATGGTTTGCTGTCAAACTGTGAGGACGAACCTAGTGTGGTTCCACAAGGGTCAGTCCTGAATCTGACACTTCAATATTTTCATTAGTGACTTAGATAATGGAATGGAGAGTATACTTATAAAGTTCATAGCGACAGCAAGCTGGAAGGAGTTACAAGCACTTTGGAGGACAGCATTAGAATTCAAAATGACCTTGATAAATCGGAAAATGGTCTGAAATCAACAAGATGAAATTCAGTAAAGACAGGAGCAAAATACTACACTTAGGAAGGAAAAGTCAGATGCACAACTACAAAATAGGAAATAACTGGTTAGGTAGTAGAACTGCTAAAAAGGATCTGGGGGTTATAGTGGATAACAAACTGAATATGAATTAACAGTATGTTGCAGCTGTGAAAAGGGGTTATAGCATTCTGGGGTGTATTGATAGGACTGTCATATATAAGACATGGGAGGTAATTGTCCTGCTCTGCTTGACACTGCTGATGCCACAGCTGGAGTACTGTGTCCAATATGGGTGCTACGCTTTATTGGAAACGTGGACAAATTGAAGAGAGGCCAGAGGAGAGCAACAAAAATCTGACCTATGAGGAGAAATTTAAAAATAACTGGGCAAGTTTAGTATTGAGAAAAGAAGACTGAAGGGTGACCCGATAACAGTCTTCAAACATATTAAGGACTGCTATAAAAGGACAATGATCAATTGTCCTCCATGTACACTGAAGGTAGGACAAGAAGTAATGAGCTTAATCTGCACCGAGGGAGCTTTAGGTTAGATATTAGGGAAAACTTTCTCACTGTAAGGGCAATTAAGCTCTGGAATAGGCTTCCAAGGGAGGATGCGGAATCCAGGGGAGGATGTGGAATCCCTATCACTGGAGGTTTTAAAAAACAGGTTGGACAAACAACTGTCAGGAATGATCGGAGCTTACTTGGTCCTACTACAGTACAGGGGGCTGGACTTGATGCCTCCTTGAGGTCCCTTCCAGCCCTACATTTCTATCATTCTAACTCCAACAGCCAAAATCTTTGTGGAAAACAGTAGGTTTAAAAATATATATATAATGGCTGCTCTGAAGTCTTTAAAAATGTCTTTAGGGTGGAAAATCCATATTTTGAACTCTAGTCATCTTGATCCCAGATAATGGATACTTAATTTTAATTGATACACTTATCAGGAGACCAGATCCCAGCCTGGATCATTTGAAATAATGTTCATAGTCAGTTGTGAGTGCCACAGACATCCAATTGATTTGTTTGCAAAAAGTGAGGATGAATCACCTTTTCCCTGTCCCTCTTCCTTTTGAATAATATAAACTGGAGAGAGAAAAAGCCTGTTAGAACCATTAGTTCTTACCCTGGGAATGAGTTCAAGAATTGTACATTGTAGGGCTGTGTTCTTTCTAAATATCTAAGCAGGCTTTCATTACTTGTCTCTGGGACTTCACCACCATAAATAATTTTTCTTCATCTTTAGCCTGTGACTCCTAGTTCTATCCCTTGGACCACCAGCAACATTTTTTTTCTATCCTTGGTGTTTACACTCTCCAAATACCATGCTCCTTTATTATTTAGACAAGCTAATATGTATTTATTTCTTTAAATCTTTCCTTGTAAAGCTAGCTCCTTAATCATTTTGTGTCTGTGCCAAATTCCACCTCTTTCTCTGTGCTGTCACAGACAGAAGATATAAACTTCTCTCCCAACTAGTGTAGGTAGGAAAAATACAAAGCCCTTCTGAGTCACTTTCCCCATAGAATGAAACTTGTCATGTTTACTCAGTCTAGCTGTTTGTTTCCCAGCAGGTGAGGACAGCTCCCGGTATTGCTATGTTCTCTTCTTTTGGTAAACATTTCCCCCAAGCCTTCCTTTTTGTCGGGATTAGAAAGTGTAGCAAGAAGGGCTTCATAGTACTGAGTTGTTGGTCTGGGAGGAGGTTATGTTTCTTTCTTTCCTCATCAGAGCACTGTGTGATGGATATGAGTAGTGCTATGCTGTGAGCAAGATGGGTGGGGGATTTAAAATGCAGAAGATGGATGATTAACTTTTTTTAAGCATTTGATTAACAGTAAATAACAAGCAAAAGAAAATGAGGCTATGGTTAGCTCCCATAAGGAAAAATATCATAATTTTGCTGTGGATAATCCCTATTGCCCGTGCAAGGATTGGTAATTTAATTCTTTTAATCAGTATTAGCCGGAATTGATTTGGGGTTTTTTGTGTGTGACACTAAATTTTCTCTACTTATAGAGCCCTTTCATACTGTCCTTTGGCAGCCCCTTACCCCAACATACATACACACATTTTGTGTTAAATCCATGAGAAACCACCGACTAGAGACCACAGATGGCCATTTTGGATGCCAGCAAGCAATTCATTGTGGGTTGTAGCTTCTTCCCATACCGCCACTAAATATTTTCCAGCCAAAACCTTCCATCATATATGTTTTTCCTCTTGGCTTTCCCATTCTTTTCAGAGTTTCTCTTTTAAGCCACGTCAAACTTCTCGCACAGCTTGACAGGGCACTATAATTGCCTTACAAATTGTTTGACCCTACTGATCAGATGCTAATAGTGCTCCTTATTTTCAGTGTTCTGACTCTTTGTTGCAAAATGGACTGGGAGGGCTGAAAAAGCATCTGGAAATAAGAAAGGGACAGACCAGCTGCATCTATTAGAAGTCTCTGCTACACAACAAGAGGAAAGGAAAGAGGAACTTTGCTTCAATAGCACTGTGGAGCCAACCGTAGAAGATAATTGTCCAAGGCAGAAGGGAATGAGGCAGGGGAACTGTCTATCTAGGAACAATGGGAGAAGAGGAATGAGTTGCTGAGCAGCGTGCCCAGTGATCAACTGAGACAGGAACCAAGTGGCAATTATATGGAGGGGGAAATAGGAAAAGGAAAGTAGGTAGAAAGCACGTGCAAGAGGAAGGGAAAGGAACAGAACAGGTGGGAGGCGGTTATGAAATGAAAAGCTAAAGTAGGTAGTGATTAACTTTTTTTCAACATGGAAAAAACAGTTATGGCGTGAAAGACAAAAGATACACTAAACATTGTTCCTAATATTACTTTTCCATTTAACAAATTTCAGTATCTTCCAAAAGGATTTAATGCCATTCCAAATAGGGATGGGAGGTGTCCAAAACACCACCTTTACTGGGTCTGGCCCACACCATGAAAAGTTTGATAATCAGTCAGAAAAGGCAGCTTCCACCCCCAGCATTCTACAAATTTCCCTCCAGCCCCTGGCTGAAAGCTGGGAGTTCTGCAACAGCATGTATACATTATTGACTGATTGTATCAATAGTGCTGGGGTTCTCACATTATAAATGTGTAGGGACCCTAAACCTAAGGGATGCAATATTACCAGAATCAATAACTTTTTCTTAAAATTATTTTAGATATCAATTAAGACATCTGTATGTAAGATTTAGTATGCCTTATGTAGATGCATAGGGAGGAGAGCACAGAGTACCTTACTCCTCCTTTACATCCTCCCTATAAGGACTAGAGACAACCACAATTCCTCATCTTGCCTAGCACTCCTGAGATAGTAAACCCTCCTTTAAGAGGATGGGGCTCCATTTGCCCTCCAAACAGCCAGTAGAGCTGATAGAATACATAGATGCACACTGCACTGTCATAAAAGATTGGGATCATATGCACTCCAGCTACATGTCTAGGAAAGATAATGCCTCCTAAAACACAGTCCCTTCCATAGGATGGTGTGGCTTTGCTTGGCTTGCCACCTGGCCTTTTTTGCTGCCTTGCCGATTAAAAGGTGTAATGTGCTAGAGGCGTGGGGATTGCCACTTGGGACACTTTAGAGCATTGCGTAATTCATACCCCCATATTCCAGACTGTGACACTATGTTAGGATAAGATAAGAAAAATGATAAAATAACTAGCTATAGTTGGCACTAGGACCCTTTTTGATGGTGGTGGGCATGGCCAGTGGCTGTTTTTTTGATGGTGTGGGAGGTTGGCTACTGGGAGTGTTTTCTGCATCTAGAAAAGGCTGTGCTAGGCTCTGTACCATCTCCAACATGGGCCTGTATGTAAATCACATAATCCAGACCCCAGGGTTCATAGACCAAGCAGTGATCTGAAGTGCAAGTTTTTAAAACTGTCACAATTATTTCCAAACTTGCTATTTTTAAACGGAGGTTGTAAAATAAGGCGAAAGATGATCCATGCATGTTTAATGGTTATGACTGATACATTGGCAGCTATGACCGCTAATTAGAATGCTTCCTTCATTTCCAGAGTTGTAAAACTGTTTTACAACATGAAATGGGAGTATGTTTCAATACAGAAAATAATTCTAACTAGAAATGTGTCTTGGCTGTAGCGTGTGCAGATACAGTTCTTGGGTTGGGGACACTGATATTTGTGTAACGCTGACAGACCCCAGTCATTGGTAGGTGGGATTGAATCTGGTACCTCTGGAGTTTAGTGCATGAGCCTCTACGGCATGAGCTAAAAGCCAACTGGCTGTTAGCTAAGGCTGTAGAGGAGACTTATTTTCTCTCTCTCTCTACGTGGTCTCAGTGCCACTAGATGGGACAGAACACCACACCTAGGAGGTATGTGGGTTACATACTTAAAATATCAGAGGAAGTACGTTCTGAGCTTCAGAGACTTCCCAGTTGAAATCCTGGTTGAGCCCCCACTTGTAATGCCAATGGACCCCAGCTGTTAGCAGGTGGGATCAAACCTGGGACCTCTGGTGCTTAGTGCATAAGCTTCTACCACATGAGCTAAAAGCCAGCTGGCTATTAGCTAAAGCTGTAGAGCAGACTCATTTTATCTCTCTCTCTAAGTGGTCTCGGTGCCACTAGATGGGACAGAACAGCACACCCAAGAGGTGTGTGAACTACATTTGCATACTATATGCAGCTGTCCCTCTTCCCTCAAGCACATGAATATCAAGAAGATGTAGTTGGGGAACCATTAGAGTTGAGTGTAAAAGGCAACATTGAGGCCTGCTGTGGAGGTGAGATGATGGTGTGGTAATCCTAGAACTGGAATGGTACGATGAGAGCAAATCAAGGAAAGGAGAAGAAAGAAATCATGCATTTACTATGTATTTCTAACCATTTTTTCTTGCTGTTAAATTGTATAAATATTACTAACATATATATATTGCAGTAAAATTTAGAGACCTCCATCTCAGGGTTGAGGCCCCATTGTGCTAGGATAATGGCTCTCAAACTTTTCCAGGCTAGCCCATCTTGCCAGACCAGCACTCCTGTTTAGCAATATGGGAAGCATAGGGTGATTGTGACTCCTGACACCTGTTTGTGATCCTCCTAAGGTTGAAAATCCTAGTACTGGAAACTGTACAAACAGTCCAAATCCCAAAGGTCTTACAAGTGGGGCTGTACTGTATACAGTATTTATCAGACATTGATATTCTTTGAAGACTTGGCTGGTTAAAAAACAAGCACGTGCTAGCAATGTTTCATATCAAACAGGCAATGGTTTCTTAGGATAGAGAGATAATTGGGGATTATTTTGGGTAGAGGTAGTTGTCAGTATAAAACCCTCAGGCTTTTATGCCCTCGGAGGATCCCTTTTCTAAAAGCTGCTTTTGCAGCTTCTTTATTGCTGTAGTAGCTGAGGGGAAGAGGAAGCACATAATGCTATTTTGGGATAGTGTACAGGGATGTGTGTCTCATTATGATCCTTGGGATTTGGGGAAGCTTTTAAAGCTTTTTACCCTGCTTTGCAGAGCTGGCTGCACTCTGCACCAATTAAAGCTGTATTTGTACTGTAGGTGTAATGCCTTATAACAAAGGGAAAGCTTTAAAAATAAGACTTCAAAACATTGGTTAGCCTTGTTGCTAACTGCTAGTCTTATTCCTGAATATTTCATTCTGTACCTTCATCATAGATATTTTCCTTTAATCTCCTTATTTCTGTCATCTGTAAAGACTACAGAATAACATCCCTGAAGGTGAAAAAGGTGTCTTAGAAACCTCTTTCGAAAAAGAGTGGAAATATAATTCAATCTACAAATGTAAAGTGTGAAAGTGTAGGGTAGTCAGCTTCTCCCAATTATAAATATCCTTCGTTTGCTGAAATCTTTAATATTTGACTCTTCAGCCACCCTTAAGTATCTCTTTAGTCTGTGTCTAGATGTGCAGGAAACTGTGACTAATACATTCCCCATTTTTTCTAAAAGAGCTGCTAATACAGGGGACTAAATTAAGAATTGTAGTGTCTGAATTATATCTAGTAAAAAGCTCTCTATCAAATTTTTTGTTATATTTAATGAACTTTCCATTTTGAAATCATTAACATAAAATGATTAAGAAGGTCTCATACAAAGAAAGTGAAGTATAATACTTTATTAAAAAGTGAGCATAGAAGAGCATTATGTAGTATTTGTAAAAATATTGTTACATGCATGGTTGCAAAACATACAACTCTTTATTGCTTCTTGAAGGGACAAGTATGGGGATTTCACAGTAATACAGAACACACGTTCACCTGGAATGAAACAATTGTAGAAACGGGTGGCTGGAGGACTGAATCTTCTTCTCCTCACCTTTTAAAGTTCTTCAGGGCCGCGGGGGCGGGGTGGGTTGCTTTTTGGTATGGGTTTTTGTTTGTTTATTTGTTTTTGCTGTCCAGTTCAATTTACAGTGTGTGGTAGAATTTATTAACATTTTCCACTACAATTTTGGTAGCAACTGGATTACTGGTGTTATGAATCCCATGAGCAGGTGTCTGGCTGTGGTATCAGCAGATAGAGTATGAATCACGATACTAGTAGAAAACAGGTGGAGAACATTGGCTAGAAAGAAAATAAAGAATGGCAATCTTTGTGATGTGGGAGAGCTGCTTAAAGATAGGCCAGCTAGATGGAGGGGAGAGAATTGGTTCTTGTTACAATGGCTGCTACTGTGGGCCAGCAGCCATTTAATATATCCTTTTATTCTGCCTTGTAATTCTGATGAGATTCTTCAGACTCATTTCTGAACTGAGAATTCAACCTATCCACAAATGGCATTTTCAAGTCGATGTTATTGGAAATGCTATGCCTATATTTGAAACTCAGTGGCACTGTTAGAGAGGTTTTTACTCTACAAAGACGGTGTGTGTTGTTAAATAGTGGATGCATTTTAGAGAGGTAAAATGTTTATAGTACCTGTGTTAAATATGGTCTATGCATGTTTATTACTGCTGAGCAAGTAGTGGACAGAATTTTACACACACACACATACATTTAAACTAATAGAGATATAACTACCTCTGCAATTTTTTTTTGTTTGCTTTCTGTGAAGATTTGTACACTCAAGCTTTACTTGCATAAATACTCAGAAAAACCTAACTTTCAGATCACCCGTTTGAATATTTGCCAATAGTTTATTTCAAATAGTATACTTCAGTGCAATAGTTAATATCCTAAATGTATTGGTTAGTAACACTATCCCTCCAATCAGGAAAAAGAAACAGTATCATATGACATATGAAACTAACAAATGTTAGCTGAAATGTTTAATATCTGTTATTTACGATGACCTGTTAGTGAAGTATTTATATAAGGAAGAAGAATCTTGATGAAATTTGTATGTAATTTTAATAATAAAAAAGATGATATAAGTGCTGAATTCACTTGTTATCAATTACCACAATGATATAAAAAAAAGGAGGTCTCATCACTTGATAAAAAAAAATCTGCCCTGCTATCATCTTATATCTTCCGAAAAGAGTTGTGTGTGTTTCCAATACTCTATAAAACAGAAATGCGTTTTTCATATTTTAATAATCTTTTTTTTACTGTTTTTCTTTCTAGGTAAGTACTTTCTGTATTCTTCATTAAGCTGAAAGAAAATGTACCATGCCTATGTACCTGCCTGAAGTGTAACAAATCAGGTAAAAACAAGGTAATGAAAATGAATAATGCTATTAGCTGATTGAGTAAGGATTGCAAATAGTTTTAAGGTACCCCTATAGTGTGTTTCTGAAGAGTTCTGCTGATACAGGGAGATTGTTTTATTTGTCTGGTATTGGTGAAAGGAGATAGAAAATTACAGCTAGTGTTCATGAAATATTCATTTGTACCTGCTGGCTGCCTAGATGAACAGCAGATGTCACTGAGTTCTCTCCTTTGTACTAGCATCACAATTAATCATGGAAAGGAAGCTTTGTTTTTCACTCTGAAAGTTTGGAATAGAATTGATATCTGGGAGACTGTGTGATTGAGGGAATAAGGCACTGAATTGGGAGGACTCAGAAAACCTAGAATCTGTTTCTGGCTCTTTCACTCAGAGCAAGTCATTTCATCTCTTTGTGCCTCAGTTTCCTTATCTAAAAGAAAGAGATAATGATACTTTGGTTGTTTGAAATCTTCTGGCAAAACAGTTTTTCAATGAAAAATTAGATTTGGACTAAGATATTCCCCCCCCCACTTCCCCCGAAAGCATTCTTTTGCTGAAAATTTTGTTTCAGAAACGGAGCCAGGGTGCCTCATGGGAATTGTAGTTTGGTTACCTTGTTCCCTCATCCTCTATAAGCCAAGTTCCCCACCCTGACTACAACTACCATGATATGCCACACCTAGGGATTCCCATAACGCTCAGCAAGAATGGAGACTATGGTACACCACAGGAGGTTTAGTCCAGCCAGGGTGACCAGCACATAGAAGAGTAGAGGGATATCTTGACTTTAGAAAAGCTTTTGATACGGTCTCCCACGGTATTCTTGCCAGCAAGTTAAGGAAGTATGGATTGGATTAATGGACTGTAAGATGGATAGAAAGCTGGCTAGATCGTCGGGCTCAGCAGATAGCGATCAATGGTTCGATGTCTAGTTGGCAGTCGGTATCAAGCGGAGTGCCCCAGGGGTCGGTCCTGGAGCCGGTTTTGCTCAACATAGGATCATCATAGAATCATAGAAGATAAGGGTTGGAAGAGACCTCAGGAGGTCATCTAATCCAACCCCCTGCTCAAAGCAGGACCAACACCAACTAAATCATCTCAGCCAGGGCTTTGTCAAGCTGGGTCTTAAAAACCTCTAAGGAAGGAGATTCCACCACCTCCTTAGGTAACCTATTCCAGTGCTTAACTACCCTCCTAATATCCAACCTAGACCTCCCCCACTGCAACTTGAGACCATTGCTCCTTGTTCTGTCATCTGCCATCACTGAGAACAGCCGAATTCCATCTTCTTTGGAACCCCCCTTCAGGTAGTTGAAGGCTGCTATCAAATCCCCTGTCACTCTTCTCTTCTGCAGACTAAACAAGCCCAGTTCCCTCAGCCTCCCATCGTAAGAGTGTGATTGTTTACCTTGGAAAGGAGGCATGATAAATGTATATAAAATGGTGGTGTAAAGGAGGGACATAGGAACTTCAGTTCTTCCTGTCTAATAACAGAAGAACAAGGGGACATTTTCATAGTAATGTGGAAAAGTATATATATTTTTCATTTTAATAAACTATTTCATCATTTTAAAAAACAAACAAAAAAAATTTCAGGCCAAAAGGAGGAATTTCTTCAAGATGTTAAGAACCAGTAAAAACAGGAAGTTATGATGGAAGTCTTTTTAAACCTTAACTAAACTTCCACTACTCTTTCTGTCTATAATACAGGTAAGATTAATTGAGCTGTGCATCAAAAGCATTTGTTTTCTGCCAATTAATAAAACTCCAGGTACATAAAAGAAAAGAAAGAAAAATAATATTGGATGAAAATGTCAAATTCTGAACATTTCCATTTGGTAAATCAAGACCATGGTTTCAGAACATAAGGGTACGTCTAGACACCCCCCAGATCGGCGGGTTGCAATCGATCTATCGGGGATCGATCTATCGTGTCTCGTCTAGACGCAATAGATCGATCCCCGAATGCACTCCTGTCGACTCCGGAACTCCACCGGGGTGAGCAGCGGAGCAGATTCGATGGGGGAGCCGCGGCCGTCGATCCCACGCCGTGTGGACGGGAGGTAAGTCGAAATAAGATACGTCGACTTCAGCTACACTATTCCCATAGCTGAAGTTGCATATCTTACATTGACCCCCTCCTTTCCCACCCAGTGTAGACCAGGCCTAAGAGTTGTCAGTAGCAGCAGTGCAAATCAGAGTAAGTAAGGAGAAAAGATTTGTTCTGTGGTGTATTGTACTATATAATCCACAGGGGGCAGTGCAGTGTTAATCAGTCTTCCAGCGAAGTTTCTGGGGCTAATACAGTGATGAGAAGGAGAGCTCATAAAAAATGTCATTGTAAATTGTTACATAGTTTATCCAAAGTAACTCCTATTGCTATAATCTGCTCTTTGTATAATGAAGCGTGTACAGGTGACGTAGCCAAATAACTGGCTGGCTCACTAATTTAAAAGCTCTCTCTCTAATTGCAGAATGGCAAATACTGCAATAAGCAGCATCATTTTATAATTATGTTGATACAATAAAGGGAAATGAGACGACTGTATCTTTTTCTTCCTGTAAACTGAAAAAATAAACTGCATTTCATATGTATCTTTGAAGGCAGGGAAGCGATTCCTGACGTTTCTTCAGTTTGTTGTGGTGAAAGGTTCTGCTGCTTTATTTCTTCTTCTCCCCCATCTTCTCTTACTACCCCCCATTTATTTTTCTTGTAGGGGGTCATATATGGCAGAACTTAGGTGTGAGAGATGGGCCTGTCATTTTCACTGTTCATACTGATCCCTTTTATATTGAATGCTGCCTGACCGCTAGTAATGCCTGATCTGAGCCTTACAAAGCCTCCTAACCAGGAGCATCTATGTGAGATTAGAAGGGATCTTTTGTGATCACTTGTGGTCAATCTTCAGAATGGAAAGCAATTTCCTATTGTTGCTTCTTGGAAAGAGGATTGCCAAATCCCCTACAGACATAATGGTAGTGACTTCCTTTGTAAAGCATTTTGAGAGCTACTGATGAAAAGTGCTATATAAGAGCTAGGTATTTCATAGAATCATAGAAATATAGGGTTGGAAGGGACCTTGGGAGGTCATCAAATCCAGCCCCCTGTGCTGAGGCAGGAATAAGTAAACCTAGACCATCCCTGACAGGTGCTTGTCCAATCTCTTCTTAAAAACCTCCACTGATGGGATTTCACAACTTCCCTTGGAAGTCTACTCCAGAGCTTAATTGCCTTTCTAGCTAGAAAGGTTTTCCTGTTATCTAACCTAAATCTCCCTTGCTTCAGATTAATTAGACTTTAGACTTGTCCTACCTTCAGTGGATACGGAAAAGCATTGATCACAGTCCTCTTCATAACAACCTCAGCATACTTAAAAACTGTTATTTGCTCATTGTCACTCAGTCTTTTTTTCTCAAGGCTAAACATGTCCATATTATTATTATTATTATTATTAAGCATTATGAGGCAAGGGATTGAATTTTGTGGCATGGGGATCCCTTTCTCATGTCCCCAAGAGGGATAAATGAGGAAAAGGCCAAATTTATAAATAGGGCCCCCAGTTTGCACATGCAGAAATCACTCACACTCTCAGTTTTCAGAATGATTTGTGTGCAAATATTAGTATTTACATGGGTAGAATCATCATTTGCACATTTAAGTGACAAAGCTTAAAAATGGCTCAGAATAAACTGCGTTTACAAATGGAGACACAATTGAGATCCCTTTGGAAATGCATCCCTGTTTTGGAGAGGTTTTGTTTTTGGTTTTTTTTAACAGTCTTTCTTTTAGTATTGACGTTTTACCTGAAATGACTAGCTAGCTTTTAAGTTCCATTCTTTTAATAGCATTGATTTGTTTGTTCTACTGCTGTTTTTCTAAACTGTACCTTGCAAAGCTAATTTAATGTATACAACTCTTATTCTTTCTGTAAAAAGGAAGAATAAAGGCAAATCATGTATTTAGCAGCAGGATCTTATTAACCTAAAAGCTTGTATATTTTATTTAAAACAAAATCTAACTTTTGTTGTCTAGGCACCCAAAAGCTTTTATTGGAATGTGGAGGCAAGTTGTTCTGCATGTCTATATTTTGGAATAAGTGTTTCACTGCTGTGCAGATCTGGAAACCAAACACTGAATGAGATTATTCACCAGATGAAAGGAAGAATAGGTCTCCTAAAAAGTTGTCATAAGAGTTAAATTTCTATATCTGTGGGAGATGGAACTGGCATAAGTTCTGGTATTGAGCAAATGAGTTGAGATAATTAAGGAAAAGCTGTCACAGTGTGTGATAACAGCAGATGGCAGCAGGAAAGGAAATGTATCTGTGTTTTTACACTGCAATGGAGATAGATTTTAAAGCCCCAATTCAAATTTCAAATACATAAGTAGATATCAGCACATGTTTGTTAGCTCACCTGATTAGCAAAAGTTGTGGTCCTGTACTGTATATTTAATATCTGTACCATATCTTAATACCATTCAGTTTATTCAGAAACTCCCCCCGCAATAAGCAACACTCTATGGGGAAGGCCAGTTTAGAGGGATAACTGAGCTTGGTACTCTTGCAGACAGGAAACACCAATGCACTGGAGGGGAATTTTGGAAACCACCACTTGTTAAAATTCTGAAACTAATGTGAAGGGAGTAATCCTTCTCTAAATACAGCTAAATCATTTCTGCCAGATGGGTCAGGGAGTACAGGAGCTGCTCTTTCCTCAAACAATAAGACCACCAAAGTCAGAATCATGGCTGTGGTTACCCTCTGCACAGTCCTGCAATGCATGACTATGGCTGCTGGCTACTGCAACGGATAATATCTACGTTAAGTGGGTTCTGTGAGCCTTAGTTCTAAGCACTTTACAAATATTAATCCTAAGAAGTTGTTTTATGGAGTTTATAAAAGTGAAAAATGTTATAATTTATGATTTCTGTCGAGACTTCTAGTTCTTCCACATTCTGGTAGGACCAGAAAAAAATTATGAGACCAGCCTTTTTTTATATTAAGTTCCCAGTCTTTTACAGAACCAGAAAGTACTTAATAATGAAAAAATAAGTGCATGAAAAAAACACCTTTTTGAACTTGTCTATGTTCCTTTAAAATTATAGTTGTCTTTTATATTTTCTCCAGATTGCTTTTTATGATTGAAGAGCTCAAAATTGCATGAAAGTGCACTCTTGCACGGGCTTATTAAACATCAGAATTACCTCTAGTTTTTACAAGCAACCTCTGCATACTTGGTATATAGAATATCCTAGGTTCCATATTTACCTTGCTTGCCATGGCATTGAATTGTGAATCCATATGTAATTTATTGATGCTAGAGAGAACAGAAAGGTACACAAACACAAAGTCTAAGAGGCAATTTGAAGAGCAAATAGTTAAGGACATGAAAACAAATAATAAGAAATTCTTTAAGTATATTAGAATGAGGAAACCTGTAAAAGGATCTATGGATCTGCTGGATTACTGGGCAATTAAGGAATCAATTAGGGCCTGAAGACAATGGGAGGCTGTCCAATGACACTAATGGACACTGGATTGGGAGATTAAAAAGAATAAGTACATTAAGATCATGCAAGGTGCTGAGAACTTTTACTTGCTCTGGTTAAACTCTTAACCTGATGCTTAATAATAAGTAAGTGAGAAGTCCTATTAATGGGAGCTTAAAGTTAAGCATATTTCTAAGTATTTTGTGGGATCAAACCTAGACTGCTCAGTACCTTGCAGCCTCCTGCGCTATATAAGTTCTCTGCATCAGATTTCTCACAGAAGACCCTTATCCGAGCTCTACCTTTTTCAAGGAATAAAGGGAAGGTTATGCAAGAGACTGAAATGTCAAAAGAGAAGTTGCTGGAACAAACTGATAAAAAGTAACAACTTGTCAAGATTTGGATGCTCTGAAAGCATTTAAGAATGAAGAGGCCAAGCTTCTAACAACAACAATCTAATTAATATCAGCTAGATAGTAAACCAGAGGGAAGCAACTGCATTAAAAAAAATGGATGTTCTACTGGGAATTGCAGACCAGGAAAACTGGTTGAAACAATAATTAGGGAATTGTGAAACACCTAGATGAATGTGGTATTAATAATAGAAATACATAGCTCTTATATAGTACTGTTATACTTTGATCTGAAAGTTTTTTTCTACAGGAGAGTATGATAATCCCCATTTTTACAGATGGGTGAACTCAGGAACAGAAATGTGAAGCAGCTTACCCAAGGTCACAAAGCAGGTTAAATGTAGATTCAGGAATAACTCAATTTCTCCTGACACCCAAACTAGTGCCCTATCAAACCAGCACAATTTCTGCAAAGAAAAATCATGCTGCTTCTGATCTTCTAGAATTCTTTGGGCATGTCAAAAAAATTGTGACTAAAGATGAACCAGATTAAATAAATTATTTGGATTTTCAAAAGACCTTTGACAAAGTCACTCACAAGATCTGTAGGTTATAGAGAAAGTCTTTTCATGGATTAGAAACTTGCAAAGATGTAGAACACAAAGAGCTTCCCTGTGAACCTCTTTCAGAATGATCCTTACATCATTTCTCTCTGAAAATTCTCTTTCTAGTGGTCATCACCTGGCCAGGGGAGTTAGTGAGCTTCATGTGCTTATGGCTGAACCTCCCTATATGATATTTCATAGGGACAAAATGGTGATGAAACCTCACCACAAGTTCATTCTCAAGGTAGTCCCAGAATTTCACCTATATCAATTAATTTATCTGTCTTCCTCTCAATGTCCCACTCTGCACCAGGAAACAAGAAGTTGCACACATCATCTGTTTCCAGAGTTTTGCTTTATTACATTGACCAAAGTAAACCATTCAGACTGTCTCCTTATTTATTTCTGGCTGTAGGTGACTATTCAAAAGGTCAGGCCATCTTCTCACAAAGGCTATCTAAGTGGATAACACTGTGTTACCAGTTGGCTGGTGTACCTCTCCTTGTGAACATCAAGACTCATTCCACCAGAGCTCAAGTGACATCTTCCTCCTATTTCAGAAGTGTGCCTGTTACAAAGTCTGCAAAGCAGTGATACGGAATTAACCTGCTGATCTTCATCAAATGCTATGCACTGGGCTTAGGTGGTGGATCAGAAACCTAGTTTGTGAAAGCAGTGTTAATCTCCTTTTGGCTGATATTCCTGCACATCATCTTGAAGGGATACTGCTTGCCAGTCATCTACAGTCCATACTGACTCATACTATTCCTTACCTTATAATAGTTGTGGTTCTTGGAGATGGTGTAGTCAGAGAAATCCCACAACCTGCCTTACATCCCTGCTTTCCAAGTCCTTGGCTAACACAGGCTTCAGATTGTGAAAGAACTGAGGAAAAGTCACAGCCTCTCTGCCCTTACCAAAGGAGAATGAGGAGGGACAAGGCACATGTGAGGTCACAGTGGACTCTGCTATTCAAAAGACTTTGATCTTGCATACATGTGGTTCATACATACCTGCAGGAGATCCACACCACCACCACCACCATCTCAAAGAACCCTGGCTATGAAGGGCAAGTGGCCATTCTGACTGTTGGCTAAGAGGGGAGGATACTTAGGCATAGTTCGACTTCTATATTGGGGGGCAGCTCCAGTCAGGCCCAACAGGGCCGCATCTAAGGGGGCAAATTCTGTGCCAGCCTGAAGCTTGCAGTTCTTGGGGGGGTTTTGGGGTGCGGGACAATATCCCCCTATCACCTCAGACTACACCTATGGGAGGATGGTAATCTTTCTGTTATGGACTTCCCATTATATTTGGATCTTACTTTGCACTAAATTTGAGATTTTCTCCAGCTCACTGGACCACAGTATTGCTTGGCTATCATATTGACTCTCCCCTTTCCCCCTTCCCAGCTGTCTAAGGGTATGTCTTCACTGGGAAAAAAACAGCAACACAACGGCGAGTCTCAGAGCTCGACCAATTGGGCTAAAAATAGGAGTGTAGATTCTCTGGTCTCTGACACCCACCCCCTTGCCAGGTCTCAGAGTCCACGCTCCAGCCCAAGTGGGAACATCTACACTGTTATTTTTAGCCCTGTAGCATGAGCTCCATAAGCCCAAGTCAGTTGATCCAGGCTCTGAGACTTACTGACACACTTGCTTTTTTCACAGTGTAGACATATCTTAAGTGACCTCCCTGGCTCTGCCTTAAGGAGTTTGGAATGATTTTCTTTAAAAAATTAGTCTCTCCACTGGCAAAATTATCCCCTGAGATACTAAACCCTTCCCTCCTACCATAGCTATCTTGGTATTCTTGGCGGGGGGAGGTATCTTTGCCTGGAGACCATGCACAAGACTACTTTCAATCCATATGTCATGAGTTGGCTTGCTGTTTAAGGATAGTTGGGCTGAGCCATATCTGTGCCAAATTAGCTACCTGTCCTTCCCGCACTGGTCTTGATCGGTGGAGTGATTTATTAAAAGAGTTGAGAAAACTCAGTTTGAAGAAAGGAACCTGAGGAAGCAGGAGCAAGTGTGCTTCCTGTGGAAGGCTATGAAGCAAGGTCTGGAACTTTGGAAGGACTCCAGGGAAGTATCCTGGGAGTCAGTGCTGTATCCCAGAGCACAGAAGAGGGGAAGATAAGCTAGAGGGGATGAGACTGCAAGGAGACTCTAGGGAAGGAGCCTGGGAGTCAAGGTTCTATCCCTGAGCCACAGAAACTGAAAGGTAACCCATAAGGGATTGGTAACTGAACCCAGGGGGAGGGCTGAAGAGGAGCCCAGTTGTGGGACAAAAGTACTTTTGGTTTGTTTGGACTGTTATTACCCCAAAAAGAGACTGTTGAGAGTGACCAAGCTGGAGGGCTGAACCACGTAAACCCAGGGGGAACCAGAAAATCCTAGGGGAGGGAGGAAATTGAGGCAGGGAGTACCTGCAGCACCCCACTTGGCCAGCAAGGGGTGCTACAGGACAGGCATGCCTTGTGACACTACAGAAAGCATTCTATAGTGTTAATGCTGGTAGGGCTCATCTCTAGCTTTTCACTTTGAAAATTGTGAAAGTACTAGCATTGCACACCAGCAAACAGTTTCTTCTGGTGATTTAATTATCATTTAGTACAATGAATGACTAGATTCCAGAAATGCAGTGCCCTTTAATTCAGCCCTTATGGAAGCCACATGTTTAAGAAGTTTGGATGGATTTGAAATTCCAGGTCTGAAGTTCCCCCACCTTGAGCCACAATAGACTTTTGTGTCAAGGTTTTTCAATGGTGTTTACTTAGGCATTACAATAAATGAGTGAATGTTTAATTCTACAAAAGTGAGATAATGGCTTAGTTTGTATCTTTCTCCTCACTTATGTAGAAAATTTCAACACATGCTGATTAAATTTGACTAAGGTGTGAAGTAATAATTTGTGCAAACACAGGGTGAAATGCATTGTTTCCCCTCATTTCTGCTCTGTAATTTATCCTGGAAAGCAGTTACTCATTTGGTACAATTAAGCCATTTGTATGTTCAAAATGATTTGCTACAGGATGGCATTGTTTTTTTGTTTTATCTTGTTAAAAATTAAAATTTATATCAGTTATAGACATATTCCAAATACAGATATATTCATTACCTATGAGGAATGAAAGACTAACCACTAATTACTTTCAAAGCTTTGAAAAGGGAAAGGAAACCCTACCCCACAATACTTCCTACAAGAGAAGTAATGCCATTCTTTTGTTTGAAAAGAACACCATAATAGCATAGCTGTCAAAATGCCACAGAAGAAATTCAGAAGCTTTACCTGTGTAAAAGCAGGTTCTCTAGTGATTTCAGAGGCAAGTCAGTGCGCAATTTTCTATATTATATCCAAAGTTCAGGTCCAACCGAGATCAGAAATCCTGACACGTTTCACTTAGCATTTCAAACAATGTGACTGTTGCAGCATGAAGAGATGTGTCATAAATGCAATAGTTCAAAACCTGATGTAAGGCAAATTATTAAAGTCCAGGATAAAGGAACAACCCTTTTGTTTGTTTTTATATGGAAACGTGCCTTTTAAATTATTTTCTTGATCTATAAAAATCAAGACTTTTTTATCACCTGAAACATTTAACATTGCATACATTAAAAGTGGTAAGGTTACAAAATCAATTCTAAAAAATTAGGAAATGCCAGACTTAAGGTTAATTCAGCCTTAATTCAACCTTCTTGTGCATACACATTATGATAGTCTTAATTACGTGATCACATACTATGTTTCCATAGGACCCTGACTCATTAAGTGCGTGGGATAGATGGTATTCACTGAATATACAGCTATTCAATATTCCATGTTATCCTTTTTTACTACACATCATTCAACACAGTTCAAACACTGCTCTGAATACTGACTTATTAATTTCCTCATGGGCTTTCTATGTTCTAGTATCTCAGTGCTTAACAAATATTAATGAGTTTATCTTCACAACATTCCTGTGAAGTAAAGTGGTATTATTCCCATTTTACATATGGGAACTGAAGCACAGAGCCATTAATGTCAAAGATGTCCATTAATTTTGGGTGCTCAATTTAAGGAGCCTATGGCCTGAGTTTTCAACTTACATTTATAGCACTTTACTTGTTTTGAGCATAGCTCTCATTGACTTCAGTTGCAATTGTGAGTTCTCAGCAACTCTGTAAATCAGGTGCCAGGTGTCTCAAGTTGGGTACCCAGAAAATAAGAAAAACAGTTAATAGCCACCTTTGGTTTAGGTGACTTGTCCAACATGAAATAGGAAATCTGTAGGAAAGGCAAGGTCAGAATCCAGTTTTCTAGGGTGGTATTCAACTGCCTTACCACAAGACCATCCTTCCTCCCTGTAGTCTCCTGCCTCATTCACTAAAGAGCTTCTAGATTTCTCAACAAAGGAGGTGGGGGAGCCTATAGACAACAGCCTCCTATACTACACAGTCCTGATTCATTCCTTGAGCAATGTCTATCGTGTGTACTGAATAGTACAAAATAATAGTAGTATATGATCATGTAATTAAAGACTGTATCATAATGCATACACACGAGAGAGCCAAATTAAGGTTGCATGGGCAACCTTAATTCTTGCATTTCCCAACTTTTGTGTGAGCCAACACAAATTGAAATCATGACTCTGCAGATTTTTGCAAATCAAATGACACCTCCATTACCTTTCTATCACTAACTTACCTATGGAATGAGATCTTATTTTATTAGCATCCCAAACTATAATGAAAATGGTGCAGTTTCTCATCCATATCCAAATTTAATCTGATTGTTCCGAGTCAAGCAACTCACTGAGTTCAAGAAACTGCCAGAGCTGCCTCAATACAACCTTTTGGCCTTTCCCAAAAGTTGGCGCTTGAGTACTGGTTGATATTTAGCAGAATTGTCAATATCAAGAATTGGCTTCTTGAGTAGAGGTCACACTGGCACCCTACAGCCCTCTCACTCCCTTAGGAAAAGTCTCCACCAGTACCAGTACTTGTTCCTGTCTTTTGAAGACCTTTGGGGGCACGGGTCCCACTCACAATCTGTATCCCACAACATGTCCAGAGCTTCAGGGAGTCCCATTAGCTGGAATGCAAGCAGAGGACAGCCAGTGTTTGACTCCTTGAGATACTCTTCTGTGTCCACAGTAGTAGACAACATTATTTGCAAAGTAACGTGAAAATTCTTCACAGCACGAAAAACTCAATTTACTAGGATTAACACCAAGTTATTGACCACTGTTGAACCAGATTTTGGAGGTAGGAAAAACCTTGTATTCCCTCTCATGCAACCACATCACATGATTTTTTTTTAATCGGTTGGTAAAATATATGGGTAAAAAATACTTCTGTAGGGCCAGAATATCACCCTATATGTTGTAGTCACCTAGACTCAGTCCAAGACTTCCGCTATCAATGACCTAGTTATCTCCTGTCTCACTTTATCTCTGATGGGTCATTTGTGTACTTTGGAGATCTGTGAGGATAAACCTTGTGGAGATGGAGGAGTATATAGTTTTAAAAAACAACCTGATTATAATATATTCCAAAGTGCCATTACAGATGTCAATAATATACATTTTTAAATCTCATAATATGCAGGGAGGTACTTTGCAGAGATGAGGCCTCAACTTCACACAGAAGTAACAGTCTAGTCCAACACCAATCCCAATTGTGATCAATAGTCCTTCAAGTCTGATACATTTTGAGTTGTTAGAATTTTTTTTAAAAAGCTGAAAATTAGATATACATTGTTGCCTTTATAAAAATGATTTTAATGTAAAAAAAAGAACCCTTTCTCAGGAAGTGGATGGTAGTGAGGATTAGTAATGAGGTACAGAGACTGACCTGTGCATTGGTAATTTTGAATTCAGCCTAGGTGAATAGTGTGTAAATACATACATACATATTTTGTTTTCATCCATATCCATATTTTGGTAAATTAGGAAATAAATCCATGGAAGGTGATATCACATAAAAAGGACATTGTGTATACCTAAGAAATGAGTTAGTTGTTAACCTGCACTGAGAATGCAAATTTAATTTTAAACAGCTAAATTGATACTCAGTGTGCCACATAACTAATACATATTAACAATACTTTCAGACCTAACATTTCTAAAATGTCTTTATTTTGCTTATTCAATAAACAACATTTGCTCTGCCGTCTAGATATTCTAATTATAGGAGCAGCAGCTGATATTCAAGGAAGATGTTCATTTAGGAAAATGAATAAACACAATTGTTCTGCTATGGAGCTACAGCAGTATGTCATGCATCTTTTTTAATGGGTAACATTATATACAGTGACAGTAGTTGATCTAAATTGGGGTTAATGCTTAATAGAAACTCTTGGTTTTAGATGCTTATTTTTTAGCAGGTTACTCTGTCCCCTTAAACACATTTTCTGTCAGATGTACTAGAAACAAGTATTGGTTATTTAATTTTTTTGTAATAAATTTCTAGTGTTGTCATTATGAATGATGCTACACAAAAAACTAGTTTTCCTCTTAAAGTTAGTTAGCAATAACGCATTTACCATATGGAATGATAACAGGTGCTGTCATATCAGAACTAATACAAGATGCTTGTTTTGAAGGCTTCGAAATCTGCACTATTGTTGCAGCTCATCCTTTCTACTCTTTTTTGATGTTTCTATCCTTGAGTGTAAACTCTGAAACTGTAAGAGGAATATTTCATTTATAGCCTTTTCTCTTCTTGTGTTTCATGTTCTTTTGTATTACTTTAAAACTAAATGACTTAGTTACATGAACATTGGCCTGTGATATCTATTGGAAGGATGATTGTACAACACCGGATAGATATTTTATAAACAGTGAGATTCTCCTTTTTGCAGTTGTTACAAATCACAACTTATAACTGTTAATATAAGGCATGCTGAAGAATCTGGGAAATACAAAGTATTAGCAGTTGGAATAGAGAGCCTTCCATCTCTAGTTCTCTCATTTTAACTCCAACTAGTAATGAGTGGAAGTCTTTTGCTGACATTGGTTCTGGATAATAAAATGAGTTTATAGTCTCAACTGAGTGCATAGTGATAATAAAAATGGGATGTTTGTTGAGCTTGTCTACACTTGAAACGCTGTCGTTGCACAGTGGGAGGAGTTCTTTCATCAGCGTAGGTAATCTATCTCCCCAAGAGGCAATAGCAAGGTCGACAAAAGAAGTTTTCCATCGACCTAGCGCTGTGTACACAAGGGGTTAGGTTAGCTTAACTACATCACTTGGGGTGTGGATTTGTCACACCCCTGAGAGAGGTAGCTGGGTTGACCTAACTTTCAGTGTAGACCAGAAGAAGAAAAACTAAGGATTAATAAATAGATTTCCCAAAAGAGCTCAGCATCTTCCATTGGGACCAGATTTTGGGAAGAGCTCAGCACCAAAATGTAAAAGATTTCAAGAGATTTAATCATAAATGTCAGAATGGGTGCTGAGTACTTGAAAATCTGGCCCTAAATGGGCATATATCCTGAGCTATACTCATATTCTTGGAAATGGTTCTCCACTACACAACTGATATCCATTAACAGAGCAGTGGTGGAAAGTTTGCATTATTGTGACTGTTCTTTGAATATACTGTATAGAGAATTGTATAAATGGCTTCTTTGTCTAAATTATATTTAGTAGAGATGATTTCTATATAGTATTATAACATTATAGCCGTACTGTATATACCTTACAGATGACTTCTAGTACTGTCATAATTTGGGTTTGCTTAGACAAGCCCTACTAGAGTTGTTCGGTGTTCAACTTTGCTCCAATTTGTCCATTAGTAAAGTAGAGATACTTTCCTCAAAGCATTTTGTGAGGCGTAGTTAACTTCTTTGAGATCCTTAGATGGAAGTTTTATCGAAGTTTCAATTATTTACACTCACAACCTATCGCTTTTTTTTTCTGTAGATCCAGCAGCAGTAGATCACAGCTATATTTTTCCAGGAATGAGCTAAATTGTGACACATTCTGTGTATGTGTAAGCAATACTCTATATTGCATTTTGTCATTGTCTGCCAGAATGTTCTTTATTGGATCATAATTAATTACTTTAATGTATGTTTGTCAACAGGAAAGAATCAGATCCTAAGATACGGTACTAAAAATCACTTCTTTCTGTATGTGGTGTTACATAAGGGAATAAAAATAGTTGTAGTTAGTTGTTTGCATTGCAGTCGTGACTGAAAGGCTCCAATCAGGGTATGGGGCCCTGATCTGCGAGGCAGTGTATATACATGTAAGAAAAAGACTGCCCTGCCCCCAAAAGCTTACATTCTAAGTACCTGAGGAGATGGTTCTTAATCTATATACCACCAGTTCAGCTACTGAGAAGACTCTTTTCTATTGCCAGAAATTAATGTACTGTCAGCAGTTTTCTAAACTAGAATGTCAGGAAGCACCAGGAATGTTAAGCAGCATTGGACAAGATTATTTGTTGAACATATCTGGTGCATTACTAAATTGAACCAGTTAAAACTATTTCCTTATTTTATATTCAGTAATTGGGAAAAGTATTTTCTGGCTTTCTCCAACTCTTTCTAAACTGCTTTAACTGATTTTACTAACTCCTGCTCTTGAGCACTCCCCAGCTGTGGAATATTGGCAACAATTTACCTCTTGGCAGCTGTTCTTGGGGCGGGGGGGTGTTGGACTATCAGAGCTGTTTGGATTTCTTGTTCTTGATTTTTGAGTACACTGTAGTAACCTTATTTGGTAGCCCTTCATTCAAGTGCTTTTTGGTATCCTGTGCATCTTTTCTAAAATAAAAGTATGTCTTTTAAAGTTCCAGTGCTTTTTGCTTATAAAGTGCCATTATTAAAGTGCTTCAGAAATAGTCCTGAGATTTGATTATGTATGTTTATAATTGGATGCTGGGTCCTGTTTTGAATTACTCGGTGGTGAAATCTGTATGATAGCTATGCAGAACTGCATCCATGTGTTTGTCATAGCCAAAAACAGAAAAAAGTTTAAAGTCATGATCATATATTAAACTGGTGAATATGAACATGCTCTCATTTATTCATTTATGTTATCTGTATCATTTACATGGAAATATCATGCTACAGCCTGCCCCCGTTACATATGTATATTGCATGGAATCAACATTTCTTAACCTGGTTTACCTGGCACTTAACAGGGGAACATGTTCAGTGTTCTGCTGGAGAGGGTTCATGTCTAAAAGGGGAGGGGGCAAGGAAAAGTGTCAGTAATGACACACAACTGATTCATTTACAAGACTCTCTGCACACACCCATACACACAATCTCTTATCTAGTTCAAATCAAACACACAAACCTATTGTCTTAACTAGTTCACATAGTTCCCCTCTCTCTCTCTCACTCACTCTCTCACACACACACACACACACTCCCTCCGTCCCTCCCTTAACTATTTCTGATCAAATTGTACCTGTCTGCCAACTGCTCATGGATGTTTTTAAGCTTATCTTTTAGAACTGCAGCCTCTGTGAACGGACTTTAGGATTTGTCTTATTTTACTTTTCATTATGCCTTGCATGCCATTTAGATTTTGTTTTTAATTTAGAACTAAATTGATACCTTGTAGCCCTATGTAAAAGGACTATTTGCTGTTGACACATGGAGTTTATGTCCCGTTGGCTGGCAGTTCTCCTTTAAGCTTTATAGACCACTATTTACTCAGATTGTGTGATTCATTCTTTTTTTCAGTTTTTGCCCCTGTAACATTATTGACCATGAAATTAGCAGCTTCTGCTGTGGCCAGTATTAAACTGTTACATACTGTTTGACACAAATAGTTTTCATGGATCTTCTAGTAGCCTGGTACGGTGCAACTTAAAACTTGGTGACCATGAATGCTTCTGAACTCCATCTCTCACTTTCCTCCATTGTTCAAATAGTTTTAGTTGTACATTAGTTTCTAAATGTGCGAAAATCTAAGTTGGCACATGATGCCAATGTCAGCACAGAGGATATGTTCACCATAACTGAATGCAGTGGGATTTTGGCTGGCCTGCAGGAAGAAAAGGGGCCATAGCTCCTTTGTGACCCTCTTGGCCTTGGATTACAAGGTGAAAGCAAAGGGCAAAATGCCTGGCTGAACCAAAGGGGAACCAGAAGTGACCAGCTCAGGTGGGGGACACTGAACCACCAGACACTCTGGGAGGGAGCTTGTTGGGCTAGAAAAGGGAAGGGATTTATACCCTGTTAACTTCCAGAAAGAACTCTCTCTCATCGCAGACCAGATCAGCAGCAGCTGCCAATGTCAGCACAGAGAAGAGATATTCTGGAGATGATGCTTCCTGATGACCCATCTATATCCTTCAGTGCTTGTTCTGTGCATTAACAAAATGATCTGGCCACTTTGTGCATGTGCAAAATCACATCCTAACAGTTTGGGTATTATCTTGTGCTGCCAGCACAATACACTATATATGTAGATGATAAAGGTGGGATTCTCAGCAAAGGACTCTTTATAGTGGTCTTGCTTGCTCTGATATTACATATAATCTCTAATCCATTTTATGGCTGGATTAATTTTTAACCAGCAACAAATATTTTGATTTTTTCCCCAACTATCTAATATGGAGAAAATTAGTTTATATGCTGTATTAATGATAAACATTATTAATATACAGGTGCAGGACAACTATCAGACTTTCTTGGTTTACCTACTTATACTGCTCCTGGAGCTGCTAAGCTTGGACGTTTAGTACATTCTGCCCTCTTTCCTGGGCCTGGGAACCTTCTGTCTCCTTCTTAACTGACTGTTGCCACTACTGACACCTACAACTCTGGGATTATCGTCCTGTTACGGAAGTGCATGAAAAAAATTGATTAGCTGACGTCACACACTATTTTACTGAGACCTCTGCCTCGGATGCAGGGGCGGCTCCAGGCACCAGCACGCCAAGCATGTGCCTGGGGCGGCAAGCCAGGGGGGGCGTTCTGCCGGTCGTCACGAGGGCGGCAGGCAGGCAGCCTTCGGCGGCATGTCTGCGGAGGGTCCGCTGGTCCCGCGGCTTCGGCGGACCTCCCACAGGTGTGCTACCGAATCTGCGGGACCGGTGACCTCCCGCAGGCAAGCCGCCGAAGGCAGCCTACCTGCTGTGCTTGGGGCGGCAAAATACCTAGAGCCACCCCTGCTCAGATGAGACATTAGCCACAGAGTAGTGTGCTTTCTGTGCTTCTCAGACTGTTGCTTGTTTGCACAGTGAAGTGGTCAATTGTAACCCCTCCAAGACTATTCCACTGGTATTTTAGCAGCTCAGTGCTTCTTTTACCTATAATTAATCTCATTTTTGTGTAGCTCTCTAGACAGTGGTAAGAGAACCTTGCCACTGCAGTTTTGTCCCAACTCTGGTGAAAGCATAAGAAAGAGAAAGTATGTGGAAAGGCTGGTATATTGGGACAAGGGGGCCACTTATTAGGTCTAAGTCATCTGAGGGAAGGACTTGTGTGTGCTGAGAGGCTGGCTGTCTTCTGTATCTTATAGCCTCTTGGAGTAGATGTGTTAGTGTTATAGTGCAATATAAACATTCCTTTAGCTTCCAAGGGACAACATTTTAAAGCCTGGATGCTCTTCTTTTACATCCATAACTTGCAGAAGCATATAGCAGTGTATGAAATGAATGTAATGTTAAAGGTTTAACTTCTTTGATCTCCACACTTTAGTCAGATTTTTAACCAACTACAGCTGGTCAAAGTTTTTTTGAAGAAACAGTTTTCAATAGGAAAATGCAGTTTTGTCAAAATCAACATGTTTCACTGGAAAGTGTTGATTTTTAATAATTTTTCATCAGGATGGTGTTGAAACTGTTGAGTTTCTCATTTCATTTTTGATGTTGAAATGTTTCATTTTGACTATCATTTTGTTTTGACTTTATATTATTTAATATTCTAATATGTACATATATATACTTATCTTATATTTAAATATATATTATAATATTTTGTCATCCAAACAAAAAGTTTGTTTTCCAAATCAATATTTTTAAAAATTCCCATTCCAAGAAAAAATTCAAAATTTCAGCTTTTCTGGTTCAGAATGTAAACAAATTTAAAAATGTCAAATCTCCCAGGGGATGGAAATTCCATTTTCAGACCAGTTCAGTAAGCAACAAAGTCCAAGGTAATAGTAATACTTATTTAAAGCATGCACAATAATGTCTGTTGTCTTGAGCTTCCTTTGGACTTTAATGTATACTTCTGTATTTTCAGAGAAGTTTGGGCATTTTGGATGTTGGTGTGTGAATGAGCAAGCTAACAAAAGCAGTATTTATTTTAAGTGTAAGTGGAAATATAGGAAAATAGAAGCAATATTGACTAATGGAAAGAGAATCTAAATGACTAAAGGAATGAAAATTTCTTTTAAGCTTCTGTGGGATTAATGTAAACAATAGAAAGTATAAAACAAAATGGAAACCTGTTTAAAAAACAGACTCTGCACAATAAACAATATTGATGATCAGACTAAACTAAAACTATTTAGTCTTGTTTCTTTATTTTACCCTTCTGTTGGTCAGTATTCTTGTCATAATAAGTTAATCATATTAATTATTGCATTAAATGTTGGCCCAGATTCTCTGGTCCATCTGTGCTGCACTTTGGTGCAGACCTAGAGATGAAGATAAAAGGTGGCATACAGCCATCCTCAGTCTTGGGGTTAAGCAGGCATAGACATAAATTAGAACTGCTTTATGTCTTATGCTGGAACTTAGACCTGGCTGCCATTGACTCCAAAGCACCAGTAAGGACGTTGGCAATTGTTGGCGTGCCCCAGCTATGCCCCTCTTTCTCCAGATATACCTTCCAAACTAAAAAACGAGAAAGGGAATGGCTCCTCCTACTCAAGGGGAATCCTGAGTGAGCAGGTTTGATGGATGTCTGGCAGTTTTGTAAAACTAGTGTGGCTCAGAACTCCTGCAGTGGACCTGAGAATCAGGCCTGTTATCTGTGTAGAACCTGCACACATTAAGAGAATAGACCTCTGTGATATATCTGCTGCATAGTAAGATTCTATACTAAGGCTACTGCCACAAAAGATGCTCTGACATTAGGAGTTCCTAATTAGGCTCTAGACCAAGGTGATCCTTCCTTCCAGATGGTTTCAAGGCAGTTTCTAATTAGACTCTAGCCCCAGCTGATCCAATATATGCACTTGTTGTAAGGTCTAGAAGGAGGGTGAGAAGCAGACCAGTTGAAAGCCTCTGAAAAAGATAAAAGGGGAGAAAATAGGGGTGATGTCATGGTAAGGGTTTACTATAGACCACAAAATCAGGAAGAGGAGGTAGATGAGGCATTTCTAGAACAAATAACAGAAATATTCAAAACATAAGACCTGCTAGTAATGCGGGACTTTAACGACTGAGACACATGTTGGAAAAATAATATGGCAAAACACAGAACGTCCAATATATTCTTGGAATGTATTGGGGACAACTTTTATTTCAGAAAGTGAAGGAAGTAACTGGGGAGGACAACTATTTTAGACTTGATTTTGACCAACAGGGAGGAATTAGGTGTGAATCTGAAGGTGGGTGCGTGAATTTCAATATCATTTCAGTTTGGGTGAGTAGCAGAATAAGGACAATGACCTTCAAAAAAACAAAAAAAAACACACACTAACAAACTCAAAGAACTCATAATTAAGGTTCCATGGGAAGAAAATTTAAGGGATAAAGGAGTTCAGGAGAGCTAGCAGTTTCTCAAGGAGACAGTATTAAAGGCCCAGTTGCAAACTATCCGACTGCGAAACATAGGAAAACTAGTAAGAGGCCAATATGGGTCCATCAGGAGCTCTTTAATGACCTGAAAGTGCAGGTCCTCTACACAGTGGGGAAGGAGAGCTAGGACATAGGAAGGCTAAGGTATTCAGTGCCTATTTTGCTTCAATCTTCACTAAAATGGTTAATGATAGGCAGATATTCAGCACAAGCCAAAATAGGGAAAGAACAGGATAAAGAATATTCAGATAAGTTAGCTGTATTCAACTCATGAAAGCATGATTACTTTCATCCTCGGGTATCTTTGAGAACTCCTGGAGAATGAGTGATGTCTTAGAAGACTGGCGAAGAGTAAACATAATACCTATCTTTGAAAAGGGAAAGAAAGCGGATCAGGGAATTATAGACCAGACAGCATAACTTCAATACCTAGAAAGATACTGGAACAAATTATTAAACAATCAATTTGTAAGCTCTTAGGTGATATAAGGTTATAAGGAATGGTCAGCAAGCCATGGATTTGCCAAGAACAAATCATGCCAAACCAACTTAATTTCCTTCTTTTACAGCATTATTAGTGGATAGGGGAAAACAGTAGAGTTAATATATCTTGATTTTAATAAGTCCTTTGACACAGTACCACCACATTCTCATAAACAAATTAGGAAATTGGGGTCTAGATGAAATTACTGTAAAGTGGGTGCACAACTGGTTGAAAGAATGTACTCAAAGAGTAGTTATGGTTCCCTGTCCACCTGGAAGGGCAATCTAATGGGATCCCACAGGGGTCAGACCAGGTTCCAGTATTACCCAGTATTTTCATTAATGACTTGGATAATGGAGTTTAGCATTTGCTTATAAAATTTGCGGACAACACTAGGCTGGGAGATGTTGCAAACACTTTGGAGGACAGGATTAGAATTCAAAATGAGCTTGACAAATTGGAGAATTGGTCTGGTATATTAACATGGAATGTCATATGTAGGACACAGGAGTTAGTTGTCCCATTCTACTCTGCAATGGTGAGGTCTCAGCTGGAGTATTGTGTCCAGTTCTGAGCACCATACTTTAGGAAAGATGTGGACAAACTGGAGAGAGTCCAGAGGAGAGCAACAAAAATGACAAAAGGTTTAGAAATCCTGACTTATATGGAAAAGGTAAAAAAAAAGGGGGCATGTTTAGTCTTGAGAAGAAGACTGAAGTGGGTCCTTATAATAGTCTTCAAATATGTAAAGGGTTCTTATAAAAAGGATGGTGATCAACTATTCTACATATCCTGTGGAAGTAGGACAAGAAGTAATGGGCATAATCTGCAGCAAGGGAAATTTAGGTTAAATATTAGGAAAACTTTTAGCTAAAAGCATAGTTAATTTCTGAAATAGGCTTCCAAGGGAGGTTGTAAAATATGCATCATTGGAGGTTTTCAGGAAGAAATTAGACGAACACCTGTCAGGGATGGAGAAGGTTTATTTGGTTGTGCCTCCATACAATGGGCTGGATTTGATGACCTTTCAAGATGCCTTCCAGCCCTACATTTCTATGACTCTCTGATTCCTCTCGGGCAGCTTCAAGGCGGTCTCTAGCCCCAGCCAGGCTTTCCTTCACAGAGCTAGACCAAGAGGTCTTCTCTCTCTACCAGTCAGCCCCCACTAATCTGAGCTTTTCCTTATTTAACTCCTTGCTCCAGGATTGACACCTACTGCTGGTGTAATGAGGCAAGGGTGATTCTACCCATAGGCTCTCATTAACCCCTTCAAGACCAGTGTCCTTGATAGAACTGGGCAAAAAATTGTGGCTGAATTTTTTTTTAGGTGAAAAATGCAGATTCAGTGACACCGAAACATATGAGTTTTCCTGAATTGTTAGTTTGGGTGGGGGGGACCCAAACCCCTCCAGAAACAAAATTTATGAAAAAAAAACTAAATTAAACATTTTGATTTTTTGTTTTGAAATAACTTTTCCTTTCAATTTATTTAAAAAAAATCAAAAACTGTTGATATTAGAATGAAACATTATAATTTTGTTGAAACAAAATATTTCATTAGACCCAGAACAATTCTTTTTTACTTTTCAGTTTGCCAAACAAAATTATTTTCAATCTGACCCAAAAATATTTGTTTCTACTTTTCCAAATTTCCAACAAACCAAATAATTGATTTAGTCTGCCAGCTTTTGTGAACCCATAAATATGTGCTACGGGCTACTTTGCAGTGTTTGGGAAATATAGTGCAGTGTAATGGGATAGATAAATCATTTTATAGCAATAAACCTTCCCTTTTAAAAGTTTGTAAATACAGACATGACCATCATTATGTGAGACTTCTGATGTTTGATTTAAATAGGTTACTGCTTGAAATCATTTTCATATTACAAATATAATTATTTTGAGTTTATACTGTGTACTTGAAATATAATTTGACCATCTGAAATGTACCACTGGACTGAGCATTTCTCTTCCAGCAAAGGAGTGTGTGTTATCTGCATAAATAACCTTAATTACCGAACTAGTGCTACTCAGTAAAGTCAGTCAGTGGGTCTTTAGAGATTGGACTTAAAATCGATCAAGCTGTGCTCATTCTCTCTCTCTCTACCAGAAGAAGATATATGGTTGGGGGAAAACAGCTTCTGTGAAGCTAGAGCCTTTCCACTTCATCTGCTGAACCAGTAATTGGTTGGAGTTTGACTCTGCATGGAAATAAGCAGCCAGCTTCCGGTATCCAAGAGGGTGAATGCAGCAGCTGAAGAAAGAGGGGCATTTCCTTTCCAAGCAAAGGAGTGTTAAGCTCTATTTGAACTGCACACTTGTGTAAAATATATTACATAGCGCTTTGTTTCCAGCTTTCCCAGGAATGTGTCTTTTTGGCTATTAGCTTTGCACTGCTTGCAGTTGGATAAAATGAGTTTACCATCCAGCTGTGAGCACTTGACTTTGGAGAAGGTGGCTAGGTTCCGAAGTGCTTACATTCATGGATCGCCTTATGCTATTAACAAGCCAATTGATATTAAACAGCAGAAGAGACGGTATGAGTTTTTTGTTATTCTTTAACAAAATATTTCTATTCTGTTGCCTGTAGTTTGCCACTTTAAAGCATACAGAGGTGAGGGAGAAGGTACCTTGTCTATAGATCCTTGTTTTGTACCATAAAGAGAGCTGTAAAAAAAAACTATACAAGAGATCTGCTAGAAACTTCTAACTTCAAATTAATAAAAATTTATATCTGTTCTAGACAGACATAATACTTTTTAATTAGTTATTCAGCATGTTTGCCTGTTATACAAAACTCTATCTGCAGTGCTATATAAATATACTAAGTTGATTTCTAAGAGGAAACAGTAAAGCTTTAGAATTCAAGAAAACTAGGGTTACTATTGCTTCTTAACCTCAGGCAAATGAGACTGAAAGTTTAAAAAGATTTTACACTAAGAATTTAATTACTTGTAAATTGCTTTTAAATCCTAGCTCTGAAGTTTTCTGTATTGTGTGGAATGTTTGGTCTAAAATGTTTGTTCCATATTTTGTCAGAAGACTGAAGAACTGAAAGTAATCTTCATTAATCTGTGTTTGTTAAAAATTGTTGACCACCGTATTAGAAATTGCATTAACATCCTGCTAGATGCTTGCTTTATAAAGTAAGCAGTTCTATGGCAAAGCTCCACATTTCTGTCATTTTCCTTCCCCCAATATGCACACATATGTTCTCTCTTAATAGCCTGTGTTGTGTATGTGAGATTCAAAAGGTAGGGAGGTATGTCTATACTAAAGGAAGAGCTCTTCCCTGTGTAGTAAATTTAACATTCCCTTTCCAGTCCATCTTTTTCAAACTGTGTCTGACCGTAGGGGGGGGGGGCTTCCTTTTGGACTGGAGTAAAGTTGTTAAAGCAACATGTCCATAAATATCAATTTCCCATCTGCATAATTGTATTGTTCAAAATAAAAAGTCATCATTTCAGTTTGGACAAGAGCTCTGATTCGCTTAGGAAAAATCAGGCTCTCCTAACACTCTGACTCATTTGGGTAAGGGGAGACTAGTGGATTCTTGACAGAAATGCTCCCTTCCTCCAGCCCTTTCCTCCAAAGTATTCACCGTTGAAATCTAAAAACATAATCACAAGCCCTGTAATATATCACATAAACTTAGACTTTTCTGTTAATTGATGAAAATGTCATAGGTAGGATTTCTATGGACTTAGATGATTAATGTGGAGATTGAAAAATATGATGTGATAACTGCTTAAAACTTATTTAGCTTTTGTGAAGCTTTGATCCAGTTTTAGCAGCAGTACACCTTTTTGAGCACATATCTAATAATGTGATTAATGCTTTTAAAATATTAATTCAACTTTTTATTTTCATATTCAACTAACTCAGCATACATCAGTGAGACTTCAGAGTAACATTTCAAGTAAATTTTCTCTTTGTTAAGCTATTTAGGCATTGCTTTAGCCTTAGATTTGTATTTTTATTTCTGTGCAAAATCACCCAGCTATTGTTTTGGTATATTTCCTTTAAAACTGTTGAGACGTGAGAACTGAAGGTTTATTTCTTAGATGCATTGAGGAGAAAGCTCTATTCATGGATGCATTTTCTCAGTAAACAAATGGCAGTCTGTAATCTGCACTTCTGTGTTCTTTTAAAATTGTTAGTTTTGAATGGTGACTTGAAGTGACACACTATGGGAGTTCAGAGTCTGCTCTGGAAACAAAGTCCTCCCTTAGAGATGCCATTGAAAAATCCGGAGCGTACAGAGTTTGGAAGTTCATGGAACGCACTGTAACCTTCCCAAAAGTAAACTGTTTTCCACTCTCTTTAATCAATGTGCTGGCTAAGGCTCATTTTAATCCCTGTCTAGTACAGCATGTAGAAGCTTTAGGGTTTGGTATAATTTGTACAGAGCAAAGAAATGCACATCAGCAAACAGTAAATGGACTTTTTTATTTACAAAGCAAACTGAGAAAGAGTCCTCAGGAAGAAGCCACATGTCATACGTTTTGCAGCTTCCTTTCTGAAACATGCAGATGAGAGGATGTGAAGTTCTATGCTAGAATTTTGTTTATTTTTGTTGAAGCGTTGAACCCTGTCTTCAGTGCTAGACAAGAACAAATTACTCTGTCCTCTAAACCAGATACTAAACATTCAGGGTCAGATCCTCAGCTGGTGCACGTTGACACAACTCCACTGAAGTCAGAGGAGCTACACCAATACACACTGAGGTCTGATCCTCAGCTGGAGTAAAAATTTATAACTGAATTTTACAAGATATGCAGCATAACACACATGAGATTGACCTCCTTTGTAAAGCGCTTTGAGATCTTCTGATGAAAAATGCTATATAAGAGCTAGGTGGTATTATTCCTGTTGTTTAGGAGCCGTGTTTTATTTGTAGGAGTGAGCCAGGGATATTTTCCTCCATTAAACCATCTATTCTTGGTGGGGGGATGTATTTCTGTTTCTTCTACTCTTTACAACTTGTGTGATTTACATTATCATTATCATCATCATCATTATTTATTATTTATATTATTGTAGCATCTAGGAGTCCAAGTTGTAGATCAGGACCCATTGTGCTTCATCGTTAAGACCTTGTTGTGGCTTGCCACTATTTAGGAATTAATAAATCACTGTATATTAGAAGGAAGAACTGATCCTTAGTCTACATCTGTCCTATTTGTGATGCTCATGTTAATAGCTGGTGTTTCACTTCAATCACTGGGGAGTCAAATAAAGCACTTGGCACAATTTAGTACTATATACTACTCCTACTAACTTTCTTTTAAGTATGAAGGGACCAGGGGCGGCTCCAGGCCCCAGCACGCCAAGCGCGTGCTTGGGGCGGCATGCCGCGGGGGGCGCTCTGCCGGTCGCCGGGAGGGTGGCAGGCGGTTCCGGTGGACCTCCCGCAGGCGTCCCTGCGGAGGGTCCGCTGGTTCCCGTGGCTTTGGTGGAGGCATCCGCAGGCACGTCTGCAGGAGGTCCACCGGAGCCGTGGGACCGGCGACTGGCAGAGCGCCCCCCGCGGCGTGCCGCCGTGCTTGGGGCAGCGAAAATGGCTAGAGCCGCCCCTGGAAGGGACAACTCAAAGAAGAGTTCTGTGGTGCTCAAAAAACTTGTTTCATTTACCCATAGAAGTTGATCCAATTAAAGATATTACCTCCCCTACCTAGTCTTAATCAAAATCAAGTCAGTATAAAAATAATTTAAAGTAGTTTCAGGTGTTGCAGCTACCCTGGGTCTCCTAGCCAGTTTTTGTGGTTTTACGTTATTCTACTTTTAAATGTGATTTTTCTTTCATCTGATGCTGTCTGGAAAAACTCATGCAAACAATGGGGTAAAATGTCTGAGACCCTGACCCTCCGAGTTCCACACAGTGGGAACCCCATCATCTCTAGTGGGATTCTGTGTGAAATTTGCAGGATCAGAGGCTGACTGACTGAAACAGTGGAGGGGAAACTCACTATTCACACAGTACTGTCAAATATACAACATTTAAATATATATTTTCCTCATTTCCAATTCCTTTCATTACATAT